>NW_028297127.1:19659482-20894482 GCF_055798465.1 Pogonomyrmex barbatus
CGCCGCCACCGCCGCCGCCGCCGCCGCCGCCGCCGTCGCCACCACCGCCGCCACCGACCGCCGCCGCCGCCGCCGCCGCCCGCCCGCCGCGACCCGGCCCAAACCCAGACCCGGCGCGGGGTAGGTATCGCGGGCTCGCGACTCCGGGCTCCAGGCCGCCCCAGCTGCTCGTACCCCACCATCAGCGCGAGCATCCCCTTCCGGCCCTCAGTGCCGTATGCGGACTCGATAGCGCCTCGGCTGTACGGCGACGCTCGGAGTAAATGCGTGGATCGACGAATTGATCCGGTAATGAGCGCGCGGACCGTTGCTGATGGGGTGGGACGATGCTTGCGCTGCGAGCGAGCGCGACGCACCGACGGCAATCCGTATCCGAGAGATGCGGAAATGCCGCGCTTAATTACGGTCGCATTCGCGACGGATGGACCGCCACGGCAACGGCGACAGTTCTCCGCCGGAGGAGAGTCCCTCTCGCGGACGGAGCCCTCGGCCAGCCGCGAGAGCTGGCGGTCGAGGATATTGACGAATCAAGGGGCGCCGGCCGAAGATCGAGACGCGCGCTTACTCTCGGATCTCAAGACCTCGCGCACCTTTCCGGACGTCTCTTAATCTCGGATACGATGATAAATGATACGGTAATTCCCGGAAGAAATCGTATGTAGGTTAAAGCTCGGGAAGAGCGTGTCGTCCGAAAAATCGAGAGTATTGACAAATTAAGGATCTCTCTCGGACTAAAGAAGCGCGAGAGATTAGGCGTTAAGTACCCTTTTAGTAATGTTTTTGGCCTTGTCGAAATGAACGACGGTACGCTATAATTTTCGAGAAAGAGACACGGCCACGGGGGCTGAGGGGGGAGAAGGGGAAAGGGGAGGGAGGAGGAGGGAGGAAGGAGGAAGTTGGTCGAAATCGAAAGAAGCGTGCCCGGGCAAGGACTCGTATTAAACCGGATAGTATCGAGAGGTAGGTAACTGGATAAGAGCGGATAAGGTCGGATAGAAATCCCATCGGAATATATTTGGATCCGTGCGGATTTCGTCCGATACCATAAGTTCCTATATGGAATTTTTCGGCGACGGAGGATGGATAAAACCCCAGGCCGTGAGGGAGCCCAGGCGAGGCCGATGGCGCCGATGAACTCCGCGGAGATCCGCGCGGCGGAAAGGCTCGCGAAGATATTTTTATGAAAAATTCAGCTCGCACGTTTGTGGCGTGGAATTTTTTAACGAGCGACGCGGCAAAAAGTTTGCTCACGAATTGGAAATTCCGACTGCATTAGCGAACTTTCGTGTTCGGGGATGCGCGCGCGGCCGCCCGATTATTATACGCTAAGAGAGCACAGTACGCGCGCGAACAGTCAAGAACGTTTTAGAAAAAAGAGACGGAGAGAAGGGGGAAAGAACGTCGGAGACATTACTTGACCCAGTTTCTTGCCACCCCCTTGGTAGTTGGACCGCGCTTGTTTCGCGCTTTCTGTGTAAACGGTCCTTCGCTTAAAACGGCCTGGCAATCAAATACGTATAAATGGATCGTCTTCGTGTTTTTAGACGGGGTTTTTTTTACGAGAGACGCGTTTCCGTGTGGAAAGAAGTTGCTTGGTTATGTGATTGCGAAAAAAAAAGAAAAGAATGCGTTCGATTCGCGTAACGATTCCTCCGACTCTGTTGCATGTAAGAGCATGCGTGCTCATTTTCGTATGATTCTTTTCTTTTTCCCATTAATTTATTTCAATTTATTCGAGAGAGAGAGAGAGAGAGGAGGGGAGGTCGGCTAATAATAATTATCCGCGTGAAACGACAGCCTCTGGTGAAAGATCGTTTAAATATCCGAGCAGGAATTATCGATTCGTACCAGGAATTCGCCACTTGAATTAATCAAGCAACGAGTCGCAAAGGTGGACTTATTCCAGGATATTGAATAATTAGTGCGCGGCGGAAATGTTTCTTACATTCGTATTGTCGTGTATACAATTTGCGGAATTAATAAAGAGAACGGAATTTAAGGAGAAACAACACTCGCGGAGATAAAGCTCGCGCTTCGATATTATTTCATTTTGCAACGCCTCGACGTCGCTCGATTTCTTTTAGCCGTAGCGCCGAAAGAGCTGCGCTCTTTGATGGCGAGCGACACAGGCATGATTTTTAACCAGAAAGGACGGAGCCTTTGATTGGCTGATGACGGCTTATCGAGCTGCGATGATCGTTTTCCGCGACCTGATCCGTTTTGGCATTACCGCGAGCGTGCTAAATATCCGTTTGAATAAATAATCGCGCCTCTCTCGCGGATCGATTTGCGCCGACGACGCGGCGCCCGTAGAAAAGACGAAACGCTCCTCTAAAAACCAAAAAAAAAAAAAAAAGATAGAATTGCATTGAGAGTGTCGATGATTCGAATTTGTTTCGAATTTCATGCGTGTGAGATATTCACAAGAGCGACACTCGTCGTGTCTCTTTCATTTCCACGCTACCTCGCGATTAAGAATGTTTATAATAATATTTTTATAGTGTCGAATCGTAAAACGGAACGTTAAATTATACAATAGAAATATTTATAATATTGATTCCTGAAATCTCCATTAACAGCATTGTATTGTTCATGCTGTGGAATCGCAATGAATTAGCGAGCGTAAATTTACTTAATACACATGATTACAGGATCATATTTACTTATACATATCATATCTCATTCGAGTTAACTTTGTATCAGCAGAATTATTTATAAATTTTCATTTATCGCAGCGTTGTTGCAGACACAGAAAAAAATAGATATATATAATCCGGATATATATAATTGGAAACGTTTACTTTTTAATTAACGTTTGTCAATGCGCGCGTGGCTGACAAAGTAACGATGTCCCATTAAATTCATCGTGCTCGTACATGAATACGCGCAGTGCACTTACGCACACACATACCCCACACACACACACGCATACGCACGCGCGCGCGCGCACACACACACACACACACACACACACACACACGCGCGCGCACACACACGTGCGTTTCGTCCGACTGGCACAATAAACGTGAAAATCGTTCTCCAATGCGCCGTCGTCGTTGTCGTCGTCGTCGTCGTCGTCGTCGTTGTCGTCGTCGTCGTCGTCATCATTCGCGAAGGAAGGAGAGGACATAATGATACTAAATTTCCCGTGACAAACGACGCGGCCACTCCGGGATACCGGCGGTACCATTTTTAAAGCTCACGCTCCGCTAAAAACGCTTGCGGGAAAAAACGCTCGAAGGCGCATCGCGACTACACGCGTACGTGCCGCGTGTACGTACGTAGACGCGTATACACACGTGTATACACGAGTGCAAGTTTACACACTTTTCTACGTCACGCGTGTCGGCGTGTAAACGCGCCTATGTCTACAAGTGTCTCTGTCTCTGACCATGTATAACAGCTTGTAGGCGCATGTGTCGCCCGTGTGTTTATGGGATATGCGGATGGGCGGGAAGCGCACACGCCGAGAAAAGCGGCGAGCGTGTCACGAGAGGCCAAAATCTCTCGCGTATTAAATGCGAGTCTCGTGGGCCTGACAGTCGCCAGTCATCTAGAGAGTGGTCCGAGGCTCTTGAGTGCCGCCTTACGGCACTAACGCCGATCTCCGTCCGCCACCCTCTGATCCTCCACACAGGAGAGGACACAGGTTCCTCCACGTCCCTTTTGGATTTCTCTCTCTCTCTCTCTCTCTCTCTCTCTCTCTCTCTCTCTCTCTCCCCCTCTTTCCTCCCCCCTTCTCTTCTCTTCGTTCCGGTGGCGGGTCAAGCTCCGCGCGATCAGCATCGAGCCGTACCGTACCGAATAGTGCCTTCAGCAGCGCGTCTTGCACACACGCGAGATGCCCACTCGAACGAATATCTTACGATGCGACGAGAAGCAAGCCAGCTCGTCTTTTCTCTCGAGGACGAGAGAAAAGTGCGAGAAACCAGTCGCTGTTTACAGCGCAGTGGACTATACAAGGGATGAACATGTACAAGTAGTTTCCGCATATATCACACGACATACGTATGTCGTGTGATATATGCGGAAACTACTTGTAAAATGGATGAGAGAGAAAGAGAAAGAGAGAGAGAGAGAGAGAGAATAACGAATTTATAATTAGTATTCATAATTAGTATTCAGCATTTAACATTAAACGAGTTTGGCATAGAGCAAAATAATATTGTATACGCGATCTCCGAGGTGTATAAAATCCAGAATTTTCTTATTTATTAGCACAATCATTTAACTGCTCGTAGAAAAGTGTGTGTTTCCCGTACGTCTAAATAAGTTCTTTTTATCGAGAATATGATCTTACCTTATAAATATTTCGTGTTATATGTCACCCTATGCGGCTCAAAGGAATAAAGGGATGGGAAGGCGAAGAGAAGCCGTGTTTTTCCGTTCGATCGATCCTTCAGGTTTGATTTTCGGGATGAACATTCGGCTCCGAAACTACCGGCGATTGTGTGAGCTGAGTTTAATCCCAGAAAGCTCGAAAAAAAATTGTAGGCGCTTTAGTTTTTCATAGAACGTAGTACAAGCTATTTTCACCATTTCCAGAGCACGACACTGTCAGGTAATAAAAAAATCTTATACATCGCGTAATCAGAGACTTGACATTTTTATTTTATTAAAGTATACATAGATAGGTCAGATTGAACGAAAAGATCGGACATTTATAACCAAAACAATAAATCAATGTGTAAAAATAACAAAAGTCGAACAAATAAATATCCATTAAATAAATGCAACATGCTCTATGTTAATGTGTGTATTGTGTATTGTGGTTAAGCCTTAATTACAGATATAATTGCAATTGTACACGTGTTATTGTAACAATTATATCAGCACCGATGATGATATTGCT
The DNA here is from genome assembly GCF_055798465.1 of Pogonomyrmex barbatus. Lineage (NCBI taxonomy): Eukaryota > Metazoa > Arthropoda > Insecta > Hymenoptera > Formicidae > Pogonomyrmex > Pogonomyrmex barbatus. Next base: position 19,664,335 of record NW_028297127.1, read on the forward strand.
AACAGAAACTCGAGCGTAAAATTGAAATAGCACAGCACTGCGGATAAGTTGTGCGAATACAGTTGAAAAATAAACGTCATATCGGAATCTCTCTCGTACGTCAACCGGATGCGAATTCCAAAGTGCGCAGAGCCGCGGCAACAAAAGCTTTCTTGATACGCTATACGGCAAAATGCAAGTGCATTGTGTAGATATATAGGTATTTCGTAGATTCGACCTCGAGTCCTTGTTAGCGGTGGTTCTAAATTGAAATTCCTCGGACAGATAAGGAAAACCCCCCGCCGCATCTGAGATACTGAATGTTTCGCCACGGTGGTATCTTGCGGGAACGACGCGACCGAGTCGCAGAGGAACTAAGAAACAAATACGAGAAACAAAACATACTCCAGGGGTTTTTTTTTTATTGAGAACGCCATTAACAACGCGCCGCTGATTAGAACAAAAAATTTCACGGAATTTGAGGTTGTGGGATCAGCTATGGAGTTATCGACCATTTAAGGATTGCTATTTGGCAAGCACGCGCAACTAACACATGAATTCTCTCAGAAGTAATTGAAGAGCGGAAAAATTCCGATAACGGTACGAAAGATACAGCATAAAGTGTGTTTGCGACACTCAAAGTTTTTTAAACTGCTCTTTTGAGGAAATCTCGGATAGTTGTAAACTTCAAAGAACACGTTTGTAACATTTTTTTTTCTTAATTAACACGAACGATAAGTTAGTGATAAACAAAATACGTGAGGGTTTTTATAAATAGGATTTCTAAAAGCAAAAATAAAACTTAATTCTGTATTATATATCTTAAATAATGATACGATTTGAATAAAATTTTTTATCTCTGATCCAAATCGGTAGTATCAGGCCTTGCTGGCATCTAAAGTACAAAATAAAAGTATCCCCTGACATGATCGACTTGCTAATCGAAGCATTGTAAAATGAAAAAGCCCCAAAAACTTTGGCGTTAGAAAAATGAAGGAAAAGTTTATTCGCGTTTGATCGATGTTACGCGTTTGATCGATGTTACGCGTTTGATTTTTCGCGAGGGGCGTTTGTCGCTTTTGAGAGGGTGTCCCCATGTGACATCTTCAATAGACGAGTTTGCCTGAACGTATGACAAGAAAGGTACGCGGTCCTTCGTGCGAGGATCGCAAAGATCAAGGAGGGAAGAGGGGGGGGGGGAGGGAGGGGAGAGAGAATATCGAGTGAGGAGAGAGAGGAGCAAGATAGCTTGGGGTAGTAAGAAATGGAGGCAGGTTTTTTTTCCATTCGATCGATCCTGATCCCATCGAGTCTGATTTCTGCGAAAAGCATCCGTCTTCCGTGCGGTCGTCCGATGAGTCCATTCCGACATTCCAGACGTCGCGACGTCGTTTGTCTGTCGTGTTAGTGCCTTCACGAGAGCACAAGGGTGTAATGTTCCTGAAAAAAAATGTGTTTATCGGCGAAGGAAACACGTAGCGTGGACTTCAATTACTCTTTATAGCAATTACTTACTCTTTAAAAAGAAATTCTGTTGAAGGTCTGCTTAAAATCAATTATATAATTTATGAGCTATCTGCATTTCTATGCATTTTAAAAATTTTTCACTTGGAAAAAGTTTTTCACGGCTTTAGCGAAATACCTAACAAAAGGAGCCAAATACAAATCTGAAAATAATGTTGAGCCACCAAAATTATTATGTAGAACGTTTAAGCAGTGATAATTAGATTTGGTGATAATGCTGCACATTTTTTTGATATTTTAATAATTAATTTGAACATCCTACGTACTTATTTTGATAGTACAAAATTATTTTCAAATCTGTATCTAGCCAAATTTTTAGATCCTTCGGCAAAACTGTTTTTTTCCGGCGCATGAAATCCATCAACGCTCCATCAACGTCCCACGGAAAAAGTTGATTTTTTTTTCGGACAGAAGCGTGTATACTTTTTATTACAATATTATTTTATATATTTCTAGAAAGAATTTTATTAATTCATCTCCTCGAAAGTAAAGAACGGAGAGTCTTTATTTAAAGTATAACAGCGCTCGAAGCGCTAATTTAAAGGCGCTCTTGCGCGTGTCGCGATTTGCATTGCGACCGCGACCGGAGTGTCGAGAACAAACGTTGAATGAAGCGTCGTTTGGAAAATCAGTTGCTGATGATTTCGCGTCGAGATAGATTAGTCGACCGCGACGCGGCAATAAGCGGATCGGCGATGCGAAGAATCCGGGAAGGAGACGCGGAGGTAGGAGGAAGACGTAAAGACAGAAATGCGGCCAGCTCTTTCGCCGTTCGATCGATCTTTCGGGTCTGATTTTCGCGAGAGACATCCGTCTCCGCTACGAACTCTCGAACTCGGCCGGACAAGTACGTGATGGGCGCAGGTGGAAGATAAATGGAGAGTTACACTGGGACAGCGTAAAAATGGATTCCCCCGCTTTTCTCGCGCCGCGCTCCGTTACAGATGTATCCCGAGCGTCTGTTCGCGATGGCATCGTTAGCATCGTTATCGTTATTACGCCATTGCCGATATCGTGCCGAATTAGCAGAGCGCAAATTGCCCGGCACTATCGAGGTACGAAACCGATACCAGGATCCGCGACTAATCGCAAGTTCAGTTCGGTCGCGATTTTTAACGCGAACGCGAACGGCGAAGTTAAACGCGTTAACGCGAGTATAATTAACGCGCCTTCTCCAAAGCTTTGTAGCACGGGTGTGGCACACCCTCGATCCCCTTATATGCGCATCCCGCCTCCTTGCCATTTCATTATTTCGATAGATATTGTTAACTCGATACGTTCGTAATTGCGTTACAATCACGCGTGGCGCGCACAGAGCAGTCCGGAGCAGTTATCGGAATGTTCTTTAATCATTCAGCGTAATATAACGTAACATTACGCATCCGCGAGTGATATTAAATACTTAACGGTTCCGATTTCAATGCGCGTTCGTTGCCAATAATTTACATAATTATGCAACTTCGACATTCACGGATTTCGCTCGCGGACTTATCGCTTACGTGAATACTATCGCCGGACAATGTCCGGGCGGTGCGGCGCGGCGCGGCGCAGCGCGCGCTTGCCAAAAACGGATAACGTCCCGGCAATATTCGCGCTCGCGTTCGTTCATTGTTAATCTGCCTCAGCGCGGGAACAATTAGCTCCCCTTCAATTTTTTACACTGCGGCCACGCGAGACAAGGAAAATATTTTGCGTTCGCGCGCACGAGTTTTCTCGTATTTAAAATTCCAACAAAAACACACATATTGTGCCGTAACGAATATTCCGGTAAAAATGAAAATGAAAATGAAAAAAAAAGAGAGAGAGAGAGAGAGAGAGAGAGAGAGAAAAAGAGCGAAGGAAAAAGGAGCGAGAGTACGCGCAAAAGCAACAAAGCGAGGTCTCCAATTTTTCAATGGTCGTGTCGCCACGAGTCGATCGACGTCGGTCTAGGAATGGAATTTCGTGAGCGCGGATGATCGGTTTCGGCGAATATCGGATCAGCGGTTTTCGGAAAAACCGTCTTATCCCGTGCGAGACGAGATTGTCGAAATGCGTGGCCGAGCAGAGCTCACCAGTGAAAAATCAATACCCGCTTATACGAGAGAGATGAACTATAACGTTACGGCTTCTGGCAACGGCGACGCAAAGTTATCCGGTAGTTCGGAACATTTTTAACTATTTCTTCGAATTTTGTTTGTTTGATCAACTAGTTTCCCTGACGGGCGGGCTTTGATGCCAAACCGAAGTACGCAAACCGTTCGCGCATCGATCGCTCACATCAAAAGTACAGTGCGCCAGAAACGTTTCTAAGCCGCTCGCGATTCGTGTGCGAACTTCCTCCGTGGTTTAACGTCCTTAGAAGGAACGTTGACGAATACTGTTCCCAACACATGCATTCGGAATTGACGACGAGGTCTGACTCGCGCTATAGGTGCGAATACATTCGGTGTAACGTTTCCCGAGTTCCACCAATTTCCGATCATCGTGAGAATAAAGTATTGCAAAAGTATCGCCCGATTCTTCTTTTTCGTCCATTTTTCGCAGGGACTATTCCGCATAGAAATCGTCTAATGTAATAGAGAATAACAGGACACGGCATTTTTCTTGCGGAAGATCAGTGAGAAGTAAATAGAGTATCCTAGAACTTCCAACCTTCATTTTAATTTTAAATTCTATGATGAAACTGAAGTCAACCTTTTTTTGCCCCGTGTGGAAAAATTCTGACAGAATTCACCACATGTTGTAATTTTTGAAATTCAACATTAAATATATCGATAATGAAACTTTGAATCAAGATTTTTAAAAATATTTTTAAAAATATAATTTTAATAAACGACGAGATTTTGTTAATTAATAGCATTCCGGCAGTCCATTTTTTATATAAATTTCTATGACTAATTATAATAAGAAATGATTAATCTTAGTTGCTTAAAAAAATAATTATCAAAATTAAAATTGTTTATACAACGAAGATGTAATATTTACAAAATATTATATCCTGTTTTCCGTATTCATTAAAAACATTCGAAATTTATTATTTTTTTAAAAAGATACCATAAGGTGTAAATTTTGCAGAAAAATATAGAAATTATTATAGTTCATTGTATATTTTGAAAAATTGAAATATTATTAACATTTTACCGAACATGTGTTATTTAATCGAACAAATTAAGAAATTTATACAAGATTAAGTAGTAAAAAAGTAGTAAAAGTTCTCAGTTAATTAACTGAGAACTAATTAAATGTCATAGCTTCCAGATTAATACGGTTAAAAGTTCAACACAACTGCCTTAATTTCGTACATATCTTTTTATTGTCTCAAGATTCACTTTCCTCTTTAGTTTATTATAAATAGCAAGCGTTCTTTTTCTAAGAAAAGTTTCTATTGTGTTCATCTTATTTTGACAATGTGGAAAATGAAATTTCAATTGAAACTTTGAAAGCCATTTTTTATCATATAAAATGAGCAAAGACATAGACGTAAACAGAAATATACGGCGAGGCATAATGAGGGGTTATCCATAATCTGACGGACTTAACGCCGATGCTTTAAAGATTTCAGAGCTACGTTAAATCCGTCGTTGGCGTTAATGCACGCTTTGCGTGACCATTCTCCATCGTCAAAGTCAGATTAAAATTTGAGCCATAAATATGTACAAATAATACTTGTTATAAAAAATATTATCGTTACGACTAATAATTAATAATTATTTTAAAAATATCAAACACATAATAATTAGACTAAACGTAACAGTGAATAATAATAATAATAATAATAATAATAATAGCAATTTTAGTTATTTTATCCAAGTTTTTATAGAAATGACAGAAAAGACTACTTTCGAATTTTCCTCGAGCAATATTAATATTTTACGAAAAGATCAAAACACAGTATATTTGTAATTAGCTCTTTGAAAATAATAAATTTTCTTTGTTCGCCGTTTATATAATTCCGAGATTAACTTTTTCTTCAGTCGAATAACTCTTGAAAAATAATTTTGTGTAATGTATTTTGCATGCAATTTAGCGTGACGCGATATGAAATATTTTATAAACTTGCCTTCGAATCTACGAGACATGAAAATAATATTTTTATACATGATACGTAATAATACAATATTTAATTATATATTCCAGTTGACAAAGGGTAATAATAGGGTTGGATATTTCTAAAACTGATTAAAGTATTAATTAAAAATTCTTGTAAATATCTCGACGTTCTATAAAAATCTAAAAAGTTTTCAGCGAAGCAACCAAGCGGTTGAACCAATTATGACAGTCTATGCAAAAATATCACGCATACGCTCTAGTTATGCTGTAAACAATGGCAAATTGTTTTTGCCTGTCAATGAGATGAGGTCAATGGGAACTTCAAAGCCCTAAAAAATTCTTTTACTTGTCGAAGTTAAAATAGCTTGATAGCTTGAATGTATATTTTTCTAAAATAAAATTATTTAGAAAATAAAAAGAAATTAAAAAAAAAAATCTTTGCAAATCTCTAAAATGTTTTCGGACTTATTTTAACATTATTACGTTATCGAAGGTAACTGTCATACAGTAGAGTAGAAAATATACGGCACGAGGCAAGGTCGATGTAAACAGTGGCGATTCCCTTAACTTCCTTATCGAGATGACATGTGTTCATTCGATGCACCCAGTGGAGCGAATCTGCTAGACGGAAACGGAGCTTTCCTCGTGCTTTTTCTTATTGTGTAGCGCGAAGGCTACCGGGGGCTGTCTCCGGCGCGAACGCGGAAAGTGGAGGTAAAAAGAAACACCCTTAATTCTTTTCCAATCAATCGATTTCTCGAGCTCGATTACCGTCGACTCGGTTGCACCGGCGTGATACAAATTGCGCGTGGTGCGCACATTTTCTACGAGTTGAATTAACATCCGACGGGGATTTACCGAGCTTGGGGGAATGAGGGGGCTGAGATTTTTACGTTGAAATCGATCGAGATATCGAACCGGCCGGAAAAAAACCCTCGTCAAAGGTGGTTGGCAATTGTTTTGCGAGGTGTTACGTACTAAGCGCGATGTGTCGGGAAAGAATTTATTTTGCCTTGCACAAAAAGTAAATTATGGGGCTCGTCGAAAATCACTTTCGATGAGCAGATGTAGAAATTTGCAAATGTTACATAGATTTCTAAAACGTACCTTACATGGATAATAATTTCTAAGTTACAAGTAATAAAAAAATATATGGGTTTTCATCTCGCGTGCGAGGTAAGCTTGATAATACAAGTGAATAATGTAATTTAATTTCATACGCACTTTATCATAATTTTAATTCAACAGTTTAAAATTCTTGATAAATTATGTATTATTACCAAGAAAAAGTTAATTCCAGATTAGTCCAGAAGATCATAAATGCGAGCACGTGCAATAAGACTGGGGCGCTCTGCATAGAAATATTGTACAATCTGTAGAAATAGCGTCGGGTGAGAATAGAAACTGAAAGATGAAAAATATAATTGTGCGATTTCATGCTTGCCACGTACCACTTTTCGAATGAACTTCTTAATTCGTAAGGAGGGTAGCCGTTTCGGGATTAGTAGGTATGAGACCGGTGGAAATTGCGGGCGGACCAACACGCTTTTCGCCTCGCGAGAGGAAGGAGAATTCGAGCCACGCGCGTATAAAGAACGCAGTCATCCGGCTCATCCTATCCGCCTCTTTTACGAAGCGTCGGTATTTCAATCTCTCAATCACCGAAAAGTCTTCGCTTTCGATCGATCGAACCTACCGCCTACCTCACTTCACCTGTACGTAAGCGCAGGAACGCGCGCGTGTGTGGCTCATCAGAATTACACACTAATGGGATGGGAACAGGCGCGCTAATGGCAAGATCTGCGGTCGATCGAAATTTAGTTGCACCCACCCCCCCCCTCTTCCCCCCCCCCCGCTATCCCTTTATTTGCCATGCGTATACGCAATCGATCGGGTATCTCGCGCCGATGAGCATCTAGGCGATCACTCGTCGCTTTAAAATTAACATTAGAGAACGCAACGCGCGTCCCTATGAGATTTCTCTCGCGCCACCATCGGCTCCATCCTCTCCGTTTTACGAAGTTTTATACGCGGCGACTTCCTCCCGGAGAGCGAGAGAGAGACCTGGCTTTCGTCTTCCACCAATTAACCGTCACGAAAGTGCTCCTTTTACGTTTCTCGCGTGTGCTTATCGCGCCCCAGGCACCCCTGTATCTTTCGATCTCGGGTGTCGTAAAATCGCTTGCCAGAGATGTAGATCGCAAACGCGTCTTGTATCTCATTCACGTGAGACGGAAGTCCCGATTCCCCGCAGTGATACGCACTGCGTCTCTATAAACCGAACTGATTAATGCCAGGACCTTCGTGAGACATTTCGGGATTACCGGGATTCCGGGCAAACAACCGTGTTTGGCCGTTATTTCTTATAACTCATAAAATGTCTCTCTTACAACATTACAAATTCGCGTAATATCCGTATTGTCGGTAGCGGAGGCGACTCGAACTCGAACACGGGCTCGCTTTTGAGACAATTTCGCTTTATCGAAAATTCAAGTCGATCCTTATCGTCCGATCGAAGCTTTATATCAGAAATTAAAAAAGTTACGACGACGGATAATGTTGAAATATCGCAAGAGCTGGTCTCGACGACCATCGTCGGTTTACCGGTCGTCGCACCGGGAGAAGTGAGAATACCGATACGGAAGCCGTTAGTCGCACGGGAAACGCCGTATAACATCTTATACGAAAGGTACCGGGTACACCTGCAGTATATACCTGCGGGAGAGCCCGGCTACTTTCGGATCGACCGACCGACCGACCGACCGGCCAGATCCGGGCCGCGCGCATATGAACGATACTATCGCGGCGAAATATTGTTGCCGTAGTTAACGAGATCGATGCGAATGCGAATCTCTCCGAGAGGCTACGCTCGTGCGCGTATATACACGAGAGCCGAGTTGATCTTCGCCCGTGCCTTCTCCCTCTCTTTCCCTCTTTCCACCCTCTCTCTCTCTCTCTCTCTCTCTCTCTCTCTCTCTCTCTCTCTCTCTCTCTCTTTCCTGTTCATTCTCTCTCCGCACTGGTCTACTGGCATTTCAATCGCCAACTGTCGAAAAGTGAGATATAGCTAATCGGCCGTAAGCCTCCATCCCTGTGCTCGTTCGCCGGATGCGTCCAGCGAGCGAGCACAGGGAGGATGGGGACACACCCCCGTGTGTTATCCAAGCCCGTCCTTTGTGAGAGTTTGCGCGGATTTCGCACCACGGACGCACGATCTCTTGCGCGGGTCGCGCGCGAGATGCGTCTTTTGTTTCGCCGTTGTTAAACGATGCGTCGGTCGTTGCACACCGATCGACAGGACGGGCAACACGAGCCCGTTTGAGTCTAACGGCCCTGCGAGTTAGATTTACGAAACGTCCTCATTTCCATCGGGCGTAATGACACGGCGACAAAGCATCTAATTTTGGAAAGAGACGTCGACTTTAATCGGGATGGCTTTATCTACGTATCCGATTTAATGAAAAACACCGAACGGTCGTGGGTAAATATTGATATATTTTATAAAAATTTCCATATTTTTTTCGCCTAACAAAAGAAATGTGATTAGTGCAAAGGGTGAACTTTGTAAAAAAAAAAAAAAAAGAAGAGGAAGAGAAAAAGAAAAAAGGAATGATACAAACGTTCATCTCGCTTATTTTTTATGCTCGTATAGTTTTGCTTTTTTAAAAAATTAATTAAATTGCCAATTACGCGATGTATATATATGCTGATAAAATATATTTCAATTTTATGCTTCATTCCGAAAAGCTTCTTTCAATTTTCGCACCAAGTCGCGCTGAAATGTGAAGATTAAATTGAAAGGACTGTTGTTCATTCAGTTTCATTCACTCAACGAGTTTTAATCAGTGTCAAAAAATACATTGATTCAAAAGCGATCCCTCAATCAAAAGCGGAAACGCCATTTGTTTCCGCGGCCTTTCCAACATATAATATTAACTCGTGCGCGATCTTTGCGATTTTAAACAACCACATTTCGAACTACAAATGTCGGCGAGAATGTGGGGGTCGATGAGTTTCCTGTAAATGTCCCCGTTTTATCAAGATTCTCAAAATTTCACCTATATAGCGCACTCGAGATAAGCGCGTTGCATAAGCGCCGCTGGGAAATTCAGGCTTCCACCGTGAACAGGAGAAGGATAGGAAGAGAGAGAGAGAGAGAGAGAGAGAAGGAGAAGTAAAACCGGAGAAGGAAAACCGAACGTTTTCGATAAGCTTTCCGGTTAGTTCTCAAGTTTTCGATTAGTTTTTCGGTTACGCGACTCGCGATTTCCCGCGGATATAAGCGTTCGTTGTATCCGCGGGATATAGATTATCGGATATTTACCGTGTGGCAGAGAGAGAGAGAGAGGAGAGAGTCGCCGATGCCGGGGAGGGGGGGGGGGAGGGGGAAGGGTGGAAAATGCGCGCGGGCGAGAAAGCGAGGGCGATGGTGGAAGGGCAAGGGAGAGAAATCCCGGGCACGCCATCGAGGATGCGATTGAGATTAAACGGAAATGCGAGTCTACCTGCCGTCGCGCGCGACCTCGCTTTTATTCGCGTCCTGCTTTGCGACTTGTATGGTTTTGCCTCGAGAGCTACACCCGTATGAAATTGAATTTCAATCCCTCGTCACGACCGACACGACCGGAACAGCCAACTACCACTTTCGACCGGAGACGAAGAAGTGGGACAGCGCCGCGACACGTCATCTTATTGTTCGCGACGGCATCCGCGAGCGAGAAAACTCTCGCGACGCTTCCTGCAAATGGAATGCCGTCGGTTATTTTGTGCTCGTTAAATCTGCCATACCATAGACCACCCGGTCTCGACCGGATATCCTCTCGGTCGCGTATTTCTTCAGCGTACCTGACGTCGAATTTTCCCCGTCGGTCGAGAGGCCGTCGTTCGTCGGTTCCTTTAATTTAACAGTCGCGTTCATATAAACATGCGAACAAGTAGGGTCGCAAATTGAATCGGTCACTTTACATTTTGTCTTTATTTTCTTTTAGAAATTATTAATATTTATCGATGAAATCTGTGCGTGAGAGAAAAATTTAGATTTATTTTAGAATCTTTATTTTCTAAAAGAAAGCTTTCACCGATAAATATTAACACATAACTCTACGATATTTTATATTTTATCAATATTATTTTTGTTCTCCATAAAAACTGAATCAAAATCTTTTCCGTATAGAATTATGTGATATTTATGAAGAAGAAATTATCACGTGTAAAAATTTATTTTCAACATTTTGGGAAAAATCCATTTCTAGAATGGCTAAATCAGTTAGCTCTATATTATTAAATATGATTCCATAAACATTTGTGTTAGTTAATATTAGAAAAAAAGTTAGAACTATACTTTGTAAGTATAGATTTGCAAAATAAGAGAGTAGCTACCATTCTAGATTGTTCAACAAGTTTCACATACAAGTTTCATTATGGCGCTTTGAAATGTCATCATATATAATTTTATCCGCTTGATAACTGAAACAACAACAAAACAACATCACAAGTGGGTCAATTGGTATATACCACCTTGTGATTTAAAGAATCGTCTTTTTCCAAGTCCTTCGCCAAGCGCCCGGCTAAATAAACGCAAAGTCCCGTGCTCTTAAACAGGTATCGGAAAGATACCTCGGCAATCATTCTTCCGCTGCCGGACGGCCGGCCTAAAACGAAAGTTCAAGAGAGAATACGCTGTGTCAAAGTTAAGCCTGGAACGTGGATTACGTATACTCGCGAAGACGTAGTTAACCCCACGCTAGCACTGATATACTAATTGAATTAGTTATTTCGAAGCAGAAAGTTAAGGGCACGTCTGCGCCAAGTTTTCAACATGAAATAGCTGGCAGAATCGACGTGCTAGCACGCCGAGTTCGAAAGTTCTTATTAACCCGGAAGTTTCGTTCAGTATCGCGCCTGAGTGTTATTTAATTACTAATTCGAAGAATATGTGGCCCCGCGCGCTTTTATGGAGGGACGGGGAGAACTTTTCTCCGATTAATTTCGACGCCCCCGAAGGGTCGGGCATCGATTATTAATAACGGATCCTGGAATGCGCGATGTGCGGAGCGGGAGAGAGGGGTGGGAGGGGGGGGAGGATCCGTAATTTCTGCGGGATTCTCCTATCCCGCCGTTTGTCCCCCGCGAAGGACTGTCCGTTTTAATTACCGCGATCGTCCCTATCAATTTTTTTCGCATTTTATTGATCTATTTATCTATTTATCTTTTTTTTTTTCGAACGCTCTCACCTGCGCGCTCCCATCCGATCCTCGCGCTCTGCGAACGTTGTTAACATGAAATGCTGCTTAATGAGGAGATGAATAATTATAATCTCGCGTTAGCCATGACGCGCACTTATCGAGGTCTAATTTGCGCGTGATAACACTCGCGAAATGGATTAGAGGGATTAACAATTCATTTTATCGGAAGCAAAATCCACTGCCACTCGAAGCTTTTCCGATCTCCCTCCCCCACTTCAAACGAGTGCGGTCCCTCCCCCCTCCTATTCTCCTCTCTTTACAATAAACGCACGAGCGGGGAAGGGATGAGGGAAGCGCACCAGCGGGCGATTAAAATATTTTATACATGTAAAGTATCCTATCTTTGGTACAGCAAATTTTAACGATAAGTTCTTTGATGAATAATGAGTCGATTTTTCTTTCCAACAAGCGAGATCTGATGGATGCAAGTTTCATTCTCAACAGCGAACGATTTTCGCATTAGAGCGAGGTAAAACGGTCGGTTAAAGCGGAGTACACTTAAAATTAATCGCGGAAACAAAGATAAGTAAAAGATTTTGCTGTTCATTAACGTCCAGCGGCAAGCTCACCGCCCTCTAATTCAATGAATGAAATATAATCCCATGATTAAGTCTCACCTTGTAATTCCATTAGGAGGGATCCCCGACCCTCCTGGCTCTCGATCTGAAAGGGCTCGGGATTTAATATCCGTCGCGGCGTGAAAACGGCACATCCACGCATCGCCGGAAGAATGCATTGGACTTAGGCGGGGCTCATATGCGCGTGTAAGCTCCGTTTATAGCAAAATATTCGTAACATTCGGAAAATACGTACGGATCGTACGTGCGCACGGTGGATCGGCGCGGAGGTAGTTAATGGTATGCCGGGACCAGTGTTGGGTCATTCCACTTGCGCGGGTAGCATGTATATATAGATTTACAGCGGACGATGATCTCCCGCCTTGGTGCAGGAGATATAATCCGCTTTATGTTCGTCTCTCCCCCATCTACGGCGGTAACGCGAATTGTGGTGGTCGCGAGTTCGGTGCCGCGATCGACGAGGCGTAAGTACCGAAAACGTCAGTCTCGCGAATTAAAGCGGATATCTTCCGCGACGTGGCTTTATCGATTAAATCTCCCGCCATCTCTCCGCGAGCCGTTAACGCGAGAGCACATACATGATTAACCGCCGAGGTCCTTCTTCTTCTTCGACGATCGGTCCTCGCGAACCCCTCTCGCCCTCCCCCCGGTCCCCTATTAGCGCGCATCTATCTTTTAAATAGCCCGTAGACGTGACTCGTATAGTAACACGGTGGACCGTAGCTCTCGCGCGAATATTTCATATCGAGAAGAACGACCACTTTTCGAAGCAGTGGAAAATTGAAAACTATAGTAAATAATTAACATGGAGATCGAGAGGCGGCACGGTAGAAGCGGCTTGCACGTACAACGAACAAACTTCATTGAGCGAAATTGTCAATGACTTCGCGAGTTCCTTGTACATGCCATTAGATTTCTTTCATCTACATTTTTCTATTTGATTTTCACTACAACTTTCGAATATCATAACCACCTCCGCCTCGTCTGGATATTTCGGTTACGTGCGTCATCGGGCGAGCGACGTTTACGTGAGGCCGGCATTAAAATTTCTTTACGTGAAGGTCTACACGAGGCTTGCATGCCCCAAGTTTTGATATGTTCTCGTCGACGTGATGCCCGAACGATCGCGTGCTGATTGGACGGCATTTGTCGGGCTACTGTTGGACCGCTCCCACTTGCAAGATCAAGAGTACGGAATACACTGATTGCAGACTTGTAGCCCGGCGCCGTGGAGTTCTACCCCGGTCTGGTCCGTGTTTGCTGTCTGCTTGTTGAAAGTTATCATCTTCTGAATGAAGTTTGCACTTTTCCGCGCACGTAAGAGAGATCATCACGATTCCGAAGGGCAAAGAGAGGCAGGAAAAGAGGCGGCGGCGACGGCGAGTGTGGAACGGGGCTGTAATTTATGACGTGAGGAATCGATGGTGACTCAACTGATTTGCGACTTATACTTTGACGGGCTATTTTTAGATTTTTGTATATCGCCGATAAGGCGCACGGCAGAATGTAATTAAGTGGAGAGACCGGGAAACGGATAGCAATCTTATATATTGTAACTTATATCTAAGATATATACATTGCTTTTATAGTTCTATTATTTTCGGACAAAAGAATGTTGAATGGGAAATGGAATTATAGATCGAACGTAAATATTTGATGAATTCCGTAATATTAACTTTTATATTTTTATGATATATATGCGAGTTTTTCTATATATACCAAATATATTTAAAAAAATAATGACTCTTTCATAAATAATCAAACATTTTATTTTTCCTCTTTCTAATATAGTAAAAAAAATCTTATCTCACTAAAGAGCTTTACCTTGAGAAAAATACTCAGTATCTTCAGATTTGTAAAATAGAAAAACTTTCAATTATTATCCGTATGATAGGAAATATTATATTTCGATTTCGCGAGCTTTATAAAATGCAGAGATAAGAGAATTTACTTGGACAGCATCGCGACATCCAGAAGCCAGTCTTTTTTCTATTTGTGCCATTTTACTCAGTAAATCAATCATTATTGGATCGGGGAAATCAACTGAAAAGAATACTTATTAATAAAAACTACAAATATTTTACGCATATATATATATATATATATATATATATATATATATATATATATACATAATATAGTACGTACTTCTAATTACAAATAAGTGAATTTCTGTCAATATGTCTTGTAATGCAAGTCCTTTGTTTAACTTAAGCTCTTGAATTTCTGCATAATATACATTAAGGATTACATAAAATTTAGGTAAAAATATTGTCTTTTAAATTTCTGTCATAAAAGGATACTTTTGTAACATGTGTCATAAGACTCGTTTAGTAACCAGTTTACAATTTTACTTATGTCACTTGGTAATGGATGTCCGACACAGTTATACACATTTTCTTGATTTACCTCGCCATAAGCAAACCATGTACTTTGAAGTACACTTATTACTTTCCTCATATCTCCGCCACTTAATGTCATTAATGCTTCCTTTCCACTTTCTGTAACTTTCAAACTAAAGACTTTTTTTATTAGTAAAAAATGTTAGGACAAAAAGAATCGCTAGATTAGATAAACCTTAAAATAAATCTTCACTCACTTCTCTGCTTCAATTACATGATTCAATCTTGGCATTATTTGCTCTGCTGCGAGAGGCAGGAATCTAAACCTGGTACAACGAGACTGCAAAGCTGGGATAATCTTACTAAGATAGTTGCATATAATGCAGAAACGTACATTATCCGTATATTTTTCAATGACTGAAAAAAACAAAATATAAATGTTCTGTAAACATATAAATATGAAAAACCTTCATGACCTTACTTCTTCTGAGTGCGTTCTGAGCATCGGTCGTCATTGCATCGGCTTCATCCAGGATGATTAATTTAAATGCAGATTTATACATGGTACCCGTACTAGCAAAGCTCAGAATTTGGCCTCGAACTATACCTATACCTCTGTCATCAGACGCATTCAATTCCAATACCTAAATACACAATAAAATAAGAAACAAGAACTAAATGAGAAGACATGAAATTATTTCGATGTTAAATAAACAACCATCGAATTGAATTGAGCTGGAGTATAGAGTTTACGCGCGCACGCTAGTATAGTACTGGTCTTGCCTGTCCCAGGTGGTCCGTATAGGAGAAGATGAGGCAGCTGATTCTCGTCGATGTACTTGTTAACTGTAACAGACAATTTTCCTCTTTACCGCGCCATACAACGTGTCCACACACGCGTTACATTATTTACTTACTCGTTTTTATTATTGTCTCGTGGGAAATAAGTTCGTCCAGACTTTTGGGACGATATTTCTCGACCCTGAAATAAAGGAAGGTTTTTTAGCACCGAAGAATGAACGCATTGAAGCGACACTTCGAGTAAATCGTACTCACCATGGCAAATTCACGAGTTGTTCGTCGCTGGATGTCATCGTATCGTAAAATCGCCGGCTCGCGATCAAACTGCGACTGCGATCAGTTTGAACGACTTGGAGGTTATATTTATGCCGTGCGTCGTTCCCCCCCTCCCCCGCCCCGGTCAATCGTGCGCCAATATGGCGTTTGACAGTTGGCGAAATAGGACCCGATCACGACACGCTGCTACGTGCTTTGGAAATGTGAATTGTTCCGATTTGATCTGTTTTATCTGAGTTCTTTTCTCGATGGAATTGCATTAGTTCATAAATAAACGCGATCATTAGATATCAATAAGGTATCGTTTTTCAAACATTAACCTTCAACTGTGGAGTTTTATTTAAAAATAAATAAAACTTTATTCCGTGCACGATTAACGGTGAAAGATATAAAAAATACAGCTGGCGCGTATGTATGTTCACTGAATGTGGAATATTTCTTTATTTTTTTTTTTTATGTTTAAAAGTTATTTTTTTATGTGTAAAAGTTGGAGTCCACCGCATTCGCTAGCGTATAATAAAAAGTATAACAAATAGTGAAACGGTTAAACATTAAACTATGCGAAAGTGTCTAATTGTGTTTTACAATTTTTTTATATATTTTTTATCAATGGTGGTATAATCTTGATATAATAATAAATATTTTGCACGATAGAGGATTTACTTTTGCAATAAACTCATTTACATCGATTAAACAAAGAAGTAGAGATCACTAAAGACAAAGTATAAGAGTAAATAAAGAACATGTCAGCTTGATCTAAAAGTATTTATTTTGTTTAGAAATCACACAGGGACATGATCTATTCATATGGGATATCAATATGGCTCACCGAGTTCTTCGAAGGTATCCCAGAACGATGATTAATCGTTTCCGTGAGGTAACGCAGAAATTTGAGTATCTCCTTGTAATGGACTTTGAGGCCACGTGCGAGAAGAATCAGGTACTCAACCCACAAGAAATCATTGAGTTACCATGCGCGGTACTGTCCACTTGTGATTGGAAACTGAAGGATGTGTTTCATACCTATGTAAAACCGAGAGTCCACCCTATCCTCACGCCACACTGCACAGAATTAACTGGAATCATGCAGGAGACTGTGGACAATCAACCATATTTCGTGGACGTGTTCTCAAAATTCTGCGAATGGTTAACTAAGGAAGGATACTTCGACACACCTGAAAAAAGCTCATTCGTCACTTGCGGTAATTGGGATTTAAAGATCATGTTGCCAAGTCAGTGCGAATTGGACGGCATTATTTTACCGGATTATTTTAAACAATGGATAGAATTAAAGCACACGTTTAGCGAATCCACCGGGTATTATCCAAGGAGCTTAAAGAACATGCTTGCGCGATTGAATCTTCCGTTAAAAGGACGTTTGCATTCGGGCATCGACGACGTGTATAATATAATTTCGATAATACTAGCTTTGAAAGAAAGATACAACACACAGTTCAAAATTACCTCGTCGTTAGCAACTTCTGCAATAAACTTAAACAATTACAGTCAAATTGAAGTAAGGAGAAATGTATTGAATAAAGAAACGTGATAGTTTGTTAAAAATTAGGCTTGCATTCATAAAATCTCTTTTGTAAAATTCTTCAATTATGATAATTACATAAATAAATATCGTGATTATAAAAAAATTTTGATTATTGTCGTTTCACAACAACCTTAATCAGTACGTCCTGTTTACTATTCTCTGTGTAAATCTCAAGTACAGCCTGCATGTTACGTTCTATCTTCTGAGAACATTGTATCTTTAAAGGAAAGCTCTTTTTACTCGGTAACATTCCTTCCGCGGGAACAACACTGAAACAATCTGTATTTGACAGACTGATTTGGAATGGTTCAGCTGTTTTGAAAAAGCTAAGAACAGTTACAG
The DNA here is from genome assembly GCF_055798465.1 of Pogonomyrmex barbatus. NCBI lineage: Eukaryota > Metazoa > Arthropoda > Insecta > Hymenoptera > Formicidae > Pogonomyrmex > Pogonomyrmex barbatus. The sequence continues at coordinate 19,681,997 of NW_028297127.1, forward strand.
TTGCTTCATTCTGTATTGGAGGATTCAGAATGATGGTGGACGGAGTTACAGTGAATTGATTTTGTAATTCAGGATGATGTTGAGCTTCATATTCTGCCATAGTTCTGTATAACAAAATATTTAATATTTAATCAGAATAACAAAATATTTAATCAGAAATTTTTGTATTAATATTTCGTCAAAAGTTAATTATCACATACAGATGTTTAATATACAATAAGAAATATACGTAAAATCCCTCTTACTGAGAAGCGAAGAAACTTGCTCCACCTGCCTCATCTACATGAGTAGTGTCACTTATTAGAGACTGATACATCTCTGATTCATCGGTATCATAATGTACAGGTAAAGTATCGTCCGCGCACGCTTCTACTGTGAGCATTATTTCGTACTGATGAACACCGGTGCACAAATCACTTAGATTTTGCTGTGTAAATGTATGTTGTTATTGTGTGAATGATATAAAATCAAATAACTATGTTTACTTACAATTGAATCGCGAATTGATGTTAAGCCAGGGATTAGTTGTTCCCCGGGGAAAGCTTTACATATGGGATACACAATATTCCTGAGTGCCTCATTTTCATTCCCACTTGATTCACCTAATTCTCTTATTTTATTGTACAATCTAAAGAGTATACGTTTGTCAGCAGTGAAGATTAACACTAAATATCAATTTGTTTGATAAGTCATGCATCTTTTACCTGCGTATCCGCCAGCGAGTCGGCTCATCTCCGTAAGTGACATTTATTGTCGCGACATGCGAAACTTCCGAACGTTGCAATAATACAAAGTCTTCTTTCTTGGGATGAAATTGTATTGTTATTCGCTGGGATTCTTTAGGATTAAGTATCACTTCTTTTGGACTTATATGCCAACTGGAATGCATTGATGGAGAAATAACTGAAATATATACATATGTAAGAAATTAACTAGCAGGAAAGTCAGCATATAAGCAATAAAGGACCATAAGCAAGGAGATTGGAAATATAAACAGAGAAGCCATGTAAATGTCGATAGTGGACGAAAAATCCTGAGTTCGAACCCAATCGTTAATTTTTTCCATTTCTAATATATATTCCAATATATATATATATATATATATATATATATATATATATATATATATATTTATCTCTATGGGCATGACTTACTTAAAATGTGTTTTATAAATAGAATAATAGAGAAATTAATTTAGTCGAACCTTTCGGTACAACCGTCACTTTGGCAAATGAACATAAATCGCCAATGTTATCTAATGAGATATTTGCGCTCAAAGTCGTAGTTTCAGAATACAGATTACCCAGTGGTAACCACATTTTTCCACTGGCATCTTTAAATGTACCCGAGATTTTTACCTTGCTCCAACCACCATATCCATACAAAGGTATCTGTCAATATAAATTATGAATGCTTCTTCTTTAAATTCGTTACAATTATTTAGGATCAATATACGTACTCTTTTCTGTTGTTGAGAATCATTACTCTCTTTTGTATAATGTTTGATAGTAATTTTTCCAACTACTGGACCTACACAATATGGACTAAATGCGATTGTCAATGTCTTAATTTCTTGACGTTGCATCGCCAATACCATGCTTGTATTTATAGTTTGTCTCTCTCCAAGAAACTGTAATATAGAATATTTAATGTATTTATTATATTGACAATATAATGACAAATATTAATGTGCTTAAAAAAATGAGATTTCATTAAAAAAAAAATAAATAAATATAAATAAATAAAATTATTGTCCTATTCTGTATATGCAATACCTTAAAACTCTTGCTGTCATCACATATATCTATTTGAATCCTAATTTTATTATTACTTGTATTGCGAATCGTAAACTCCTTAGTGTCACTTTTTCCTGTCTTTACACTGTTCCATACTAGGGCAGCATGTGTAGCTCTAATCGGAATTATATTTCCTGCTACGGCTACACTTGATACTGTACTAATTGGAGAATTTCTGTCACAAAGTCCAGACCTATATATGAATTTAAATTTATATATTATTTATTATTACAATAATAATTATTAGTATATATAAATTTTTCTAACTTGTTAGAGATTACACTTTGTGGCGACGTTGCAGGACTTGGAGACACCACATTATTAGGTGTATGGCAACGTATATAATTTTCTTTTTCTGATTCTGATGATTCGGTACTTATAATGTAATGGTAAACATTATTACCAGCAACTAATTTGATCTTTGCATATCTGAAAAAAATAATGTTGAAATAACGAGAAAATGAAAGTGATAGTGAGAAAGAGAGAGAAATCAATTTACAAAATGATCATCACCTTTCATTATCTACAGAGTTTGCATCTAAAAATTGTGGTTTATACGCAATCGTAAATGAATTTATCTCCCCGACATGCAAGAATATGTTATCCGGTTTTATAGAAAAATCTTGCATCATGTTTGGATGCCCATCCATTGGTATAATGGTAGCGGAAACGTTAGTTGCCATGGTTCCCGAATTTATGATATTTATCAATTTATCTTGCTGTCTTGGGACAACTATAGGTAGTTCTGTATTTATGATCTGGATTTTATAAATACCTATTTGTATATAAAGGGGTATTTCTTTTCTAAACAATACAGTATCATCCTTACATTGTACTTGTATTATTAATTTGTTTTTCCAATGTTGCGATTGTCTTTGCGGAGAATCTATTCAACAAAACTTTCTTATTTCCGATAAAAAAACAGCCTATATATGAAGAATGTACAAATACCAATATGCAAAAAAATGCTTACCCACTAATGTAGATTGCGATCTTTCACACTTTATATTAGTAGTAAATTTTTCATGTGGTTTTATTAGATACATTGGTTCTTCAATACTAAACATTTTTGGTCCTTCCTACAATAAGTAAAAGGAAATTAATTAGTATACAATATATATATTGTTTTAATTATCAAGAATATTCACATCTTACATGTAATATAGAAAGATTAACAGGTACATCAACATTGTTTTTGTTATGAAATGTTATAGGTAGAACTTTTGATGTCTCTTCCGCAATATATTGAAAATCCAATTCCTGTTTATCAGAGTGGCATATGATATCCAGTTGGAGTTCTTCCGAAGTAATATAAAGCATATGCTTCATAGACCATTTTGATTTTGCCACCATGTCTGATAAAGATATATTTAATATTACGAATACTGGTTTGCACATTTTTACTACTTTCATTTCAATCTGAAAAAAGTCCAATAATTATTGAGGCAATTAGAACTAATTTTCAGTTGATTATGAACATACCTTTGCAGATTGAATCCCCTTAGGTTTTATTAAAATAGCTTCCGAAGGTATGTTTAGTTCAATATTTTCCCCATCTCCCGACATATTAAGTAATTTAAATGTACATGTTATCCATCTATTTCCATTATTTATAAGATCAATGTTAGCTTCATTTATCATACCAACAATACAGTTGCATGACTGTTTCGAGTTTTTGCCAATATCGACATCTTCTGAAAAATTATACAAAAAGAATGTATATTTATCACATATTTATCATATATTTGTCATACATCTATTAAACAAAATAAGTTAATAATTGAATTATACCACTTAGATCATGCTGCATTTCTATATCTGTGAATACTGAGAGTAATGAATTTCTCATACTCTCAGTGGTATCCTTTTTTATCATTTCTTTGCTTTGTATATTCAAATCATTATAGCTTTCTTCATCATAATTCTTACTGTTCATTTTAAATGGCACTGTAGATAATACAGATAATTTGTCTGGTAAATTACTTGGTATGGAATTTCGTAAAGGAAATATAAAATCTGATGTTGACGATACTTCTATTTGTTAAAAAGCCATATATTAGATGTCATGAATAGAAACATTGTATTATGCAATAAAGAATAAGAAATAACAGATATAGATAGTAAACAGAAATGTTTCAATTTATGTACCTATATCTTGATTATATGATGATGTTGGCACTTCTTCTTTGCACACATCTATGAAAGTTTCAGCTTCCTTTGTATTTTTATTTGAAGGAAGTAACAGTGCTCTCATACGTTCATGTTTTATATCACTATTTTCATTTTTAGTTCTGCTATCTAGCGATAATTTAGCTGAAAGATTCTCTGCATTAATATCTTCATCAAATTTATTCGAATTTCTAGTAGGCATTGTTATTATAGACTTTTTATTAGAAGGCAATCTATAAGTTTCTTTTCTTGCGCTATCTTGTATTGCTGGATTTTCTTTCTTCTTTTGTGCTTTTAAAAGCTGATCAACCAATCGCCGTGGTGTCTCGCTATTAACATCTTGTAAAGTATTAAGGATAGTATTTAAACTTATGACGCTGTTCTCATCTATATCTTTTGTTGCACTAGAAGTAAGCAAATACTCCTTTTCTATCAATTTTGCTGGCAATGGAGTTGCATCTGTCAAAATAGTCGACTCAACTAATACTGGTAATTTGCCGCTTCTTTTTGGAGTTTCAGCAATAACACCAAGGCTTGCTTTGTCCCCAATTGTTCCCAACAATCCTATTTTATCAGATTTGCGTTGGAAGTATTGGCCAACAGATACTTTCCGTCCAGCACAAGATGCTATTGATAAATCTACTTCTCCAATGATACCAGAAAAAGAATCAATATCTATTTTTTGCTTTTCTGTATTCATGCCTGGTATGCAATATGTATGATCTTGTTCGCAGCAAGCTTGATCAAACGACAACTGTTCAGCCATTTTTGAGCCAGATAAAAATTCTTCATTATTGATCTCCGCCATTACCTCATTATTAAACTGTGCCATTATATCGCTTTTACTGAAGCTAATGCCACCAAAAGATTTGTTTACAAGAGAATGTTCCTTAACACTATTATTGACACCAGATGAACGTGCTGTTATTTCATTAGGTTCAAAAGTAACACTAGTCGTGCTGACTTTACTCATCAAATTATTCACATTGCACTTTTCTAATTCAGACAAATATGTCTCAATTGGTAGACCAAAATTTGAAACTGACATATCGCCAGTAATATTTTGCATATTAACGTTATTCTCCTTGTTCATATCCGTGGTTAAAGAATTATTTATATTGCTACATCTCTGAAGAAGTTTCCTGGCACATTCCAGTTCTGCATCAATATTGGGATAAGTCAATTTTTGTTCCTCCTCTGTGCTTATACTTGTGAGAACTGACATGTTTTTAAGAAGACCTAAGGAAGTATCTTCTCTCTGTGTCAACTTATGTGGCAAATCTTGCTTGTCTTTCTCTTCTCTTACGTGTCTGTCGTTAAATCTACTCTCCATCGCGCTTTTTGTTCTTCGTACGGTCGACGTTGCCTGCGGTTGCGGCGTGTTTACCATCGTGTCGTTCAACACACTCTGGACCTTGGGCTTAATCGGCGTGAACATTGTGGCGCCCTTTGTTCGCGGCTACGGCGACGATTCAACTGCTAATTCGTAGGACGGACGATTCAGCGTTTTCCCGTCATCCCGCAACCGCGAATCCGTGAATCCTCCGCAGATCCGCTCGACTTCGATTCCACTTCGAACGTTAAACAATAACAGTCGATCGATTTTGCAGTTCAAATTTGAAAAGTTCTGGAGATCACTGACGATTGGACACGAACTTGAAGCTCTGACGTTGTTATCATTTCTCACCGAAGCCGTAATTGTTAATCCATCGCCATCTGCTGGCGAGCGTTATTACGAAATTCGACGGTAAAGTCGCGGTCCCGGAACTCGATAGTTTCTTTCGTTCCTTTTGAGGTTCTTCTTGCGAAAACAAAATTTCGCGGATTCGAGATCTTCGATTCTCCGAACTTTAAAGATGCAATTTAGGCCTTAAGCTTGTATCAGATTACTGACTCTGAAAGTTGATCTAATTGTCGATTTTTAGTGGACCAATCACAATGAAACGTCGGTTGACTGGATTGGTCAATTCACGTTTAAATTCTATTTTAAAATGATTGGCACCGCAACTTTCACCGCGCGGACCCATGAAAGCGGCCACTCCAGCCTTTTTTGTAAAGACCGAAGAAAATTTCATATACTTCCGTCTATATATCTATTTTAGAATTTGGCAGTTGTAATAATTCACATTGCTTGCAATTGATGCAACAGAAATAAACAAATGTATAAGCCAACATTGAAGAGAGGAAGAACGAGAAATCCAGGTGCAAAAGGTGCAAATGCAACAACTCTTTAAAGAACAAAGAGACTCTGTAAAGAGACATGAGGCCTGTTCTTTTTGGCTGAACTAGTTATACTAGTTTACAGTTTATCTTTCTTTCTTACACTGGAAGAAGAAAGATAAACTCTGAACTGGTGCAGTTAAAAAGAACAGACCCATGATGCATGCAGGTGCATGGATGTAAACATATGTCCTAACCTTTTTTGATCTGTGCTGAAAAATGACATGTGCTTCTTAATTTCATGGTTTATAAATATATTTCAATTCTATTTAGTTGGCAATCAATTAAGCATAGCATAAGCTAACATTTAACTAGGATAAATTACGCTTGGAATTGAATTTTGTTACATTCATGTTAGAGCAAACCATAGAAACACGGTAAGTAATGAAAATTAGATCCTGGCGTAATTTATTTATTTTGGATATCCTGTGAGACAAACGAAATTTTAATGTAAACGTTATGACTTTAAGAAGTTGACATAATGTGCGAAGCAAATACCACGGAGACAGCCAGCATTGCGGAGAATGAGAAAAATCCATATGCATATCTCGAAAGGGATGATTTTACATCTGAAAAGTACAAAATAGAAGTGCGTGGCTTACCTAAATATTATGGAATTGGCGAGTTCAAGAAACTATTGAATGAAAAGCTGGATTTGCAATTGTGCAAGGTAAAGCCACCCAGGAAAAGTAGTGGTTGGCTATATGTATGTTTCAGAAGTGAGGAGTGTCGTCAACGAGCGATAACCAGTATAAATGGAATTTTGTGGAAAAACAGTAAACTTACCGCGCAGGTATTTTGGCCTCTTGTTAATACTACTTTTATCTAAAGTTGAGACAGTAGTAAGTAATAATATCAACTTTTATCTTTTCTTTGATAGGTAGCTAAACCTGCTCCAGATCCCTTTGTGAAAAGAAAACTAGAAGAAGAATCTAATAATAAGCGTTTAAAAACTAATGCTGAGGATCCAAATTGCTCTCCTATGGATAAAATCAAATTTATTACCACACCTTTATGGAATATGCCATATACAGATCAAGTAAGGTGATATTATGTTATTTTTAAGAAAAATGTCAAAAAAATATAAGCTATACATTTTTAGCTAGAACTTAAACAAAAGGAAATGAAATCTATCCTGATAAAAATTGGCCATCAAATGGTTAAAGAAAGTAAAGCTTTAACAGATTGGGTGAATTCACAAAAGAAATTGTATGATGGTTTGCCTTGTAAACTGCAAAATATACTTTCAACAAATATTACAGAGGCATATAGAAATAAATGCGAGTTTACGATTGGTGATTATCTGTTGATAGATTTATACAAGGATATATAAAAATTTATTATATAAAAATTTTGTTAAATTTAATGTATATTATTTAATTTGCATTATTTATCATGATACAGGTAAAGACAGTGAACAAAGCAAAGTTATGATTGGATTTAGATTATCAAGTTATGCTTCGGGTTCTACAGCAGTTGGACCTATCGATGATCTTTGTCACATTCCTGAAAATATGAAGGTTGCTGTCAAGGTAAATTTTAATTATCCATCATTTTACGTAATAAAAATAGTCTTAGGATTTACAAGATTTATATTTCAGATATTAGAAACATTTATACATGAGTCAAATTTAGAACCTTTTAATCCAGTTGATCATAGCGGATATTGGAGGCAAGTTACCGTTCGAATCACTCGTGCTAATCATTTAATGCTGATAGTAGGTATACATCCTCAGGATTTAAGTAGCGACGAATTGAAAAAGCTGAAATCACAATTAAAAATATTTTTCGAAACTGGGAAAGGTGTCGACGCTCATGTCACTTCTTTGTACTTTCAGACAATAGATAAGAAGTAAGTAGATATATTACACGAATGAAGGTAACAATATACACACATATATATATATATATATATATATATATATATATATTTTTTTTTTTTATTTACATGAGTTAATCTTGTAGAAGTATAGGTGGAGAAAGTAGTGATAGCTTATATCATATTAGTGGAACAGAGTATATAGAAGAAACGCTACTCGGAATGAAGTTCCGAGTTTCGCCTCAGGCATTTTTTCAAGTTAATACATTAGGAGCGGAGATCTTGTACAAAGCGGCGATCGATCTCGTTGAACCTACAATAGATACAGCATTACTTGACGTATGTTGCGGTACTGGAACCATAGGCCTTTGTTTTTCGAAGGTATGATCATTTATGAAATTCTGAAGATGTAAAATGTGCATTAACTTAATTAAGTTCATTATTGCAGTATTGTGGTGAAGTACTGGGAGTGGAAGTTGTTCCCGACGCTATAAAAGATGCGAAGGAAAACGCTATCAAAAATGGTATTACTAATTGTGAATTTTTTGTCGGAAAGGCGGAAGACGTTTTATCGCCTATTATTCAGAGGACAACAAAATCTAATATCACTGCCGTTGTGGACCCACCACGAGCAGGTTTACGTAAGTTATCATTATGTGTGAATGAAATTTACAATACGATATAATACGAAAATATTAACTTACCTGTATGTTGACTTCTTCTAGATCAAAAGGCTTTATTGACACTGCGTAAGGCAAAAAAATTGAGTAGATTGGTGTATATATCGTGCGATCCTCGTGCGGCCATGAGAAATTTAATTGACTTAGCGCGACCTAGTTCCAAGCAGTACCTTGGTGAACCCTTGGTACCGGTAAAGGCCATTGCGGTTGACATGTTTCCTCATACCAAGCATTGCGAATTGATATTGTGCCTTGAACGGTTATCGAAGGCGATGAAATCAAATGAATGTACTATTCAAAAAAATACCGAATAAAAAACATTTAAACGTATTTGCATATTTTTTCATTGTATGCATGTGATAATATAAATATTGAAAGTTTTCTAAAAGATGAATATAAAAAATTGCTGGTAAATTTGAGTCTTGCTATATTTAGGGCAAAAAGAACGAAAGAAAGAAGATTTTGCGTTTTTTTTTTTTTTTTTTTTTTTTTTTTTTTTTTTTTTTTTAAAGAAATTCATTAATGATAATGATTTGTCCATTTTCTTGAGTAAGTTGTATAACTGATGTCTGAGTAATTGTTTTATTTAATGTTATAATAATAATGATAAAATTTATATATATAAACGTAGTTTAAATAGAATTTTAAATATCTTCATGTGCGGATTATTTAATATATTTAAATAAATTTCGCTTCAATGACTCGCTTAAATGACTTAATGTAATATTTAAATAGAAGTATCATAAAGAGATAATTATATAATATATTAGACATTAGATGACATGTAGCTCCATATAGGAGCAGTCGATTTGTAGCTGGCTAATCCCGGCTGATTTCAATTCTCATATGTCTTTTGAAACATTAATGACCTTTTTTCATGTCAAATTAAACGAGGAAAGCTTATAAATTTACTATTCGACTAAATTTACTAAATGTAATTTATTAGTTTGATGATAGGAAATCTTTAAAAAAGAAAATATCTAATAATATTAAAAGAAAAAGAAATTAATACGGTATTATTTTAAATATTGGTATTATTCTAAATATTTGCAGCATTTTATGGAATTTATCTTGCTAAGGATCTTGTTTTACATTATTTTTGTTATAATAAATCAAAGTTTTCATTAATTGTCAATTTTATCATTGTGATTATTCAATCGAAAAAAGAAAGAGGAAACAATGACGCAAGAATTCCTATTTTAATCTTTAGAGTTTACGTAATTGAACGTTTACATCAGCAATAAGATAATATTATAAAAACTATATATTTCTTAATACGTTCATGAGGTAACATTAAAGACAAAGAATAAAACTGAACAGAAGGGAAGAACCATATCTTAAAGTAATTCGTAAAATCGAAACGGAAGAAACCGAAGAAATTCGTTTAACTTAGGTCTATACCGTTTCATTTCGATTGATTTGCTTGAAGAGAATCGTTTAATAGGCTTTCAATCGTTTACTTTATAAGCAAGAGAGAAATTATAGATAATTTCCTTCCCGACATGTCGCTTATGATCCATGATAGAGGAGACAGGATGGCGATAGTTACTGAGAGGAAAGGCAGAGGTATCCTTTTGGCACGCAAAGAAAAGTGATTGAAGAGATTGAAGGAGAATCGATTCGACATCCCAAGAATGAATAATCACGCAAATTCGCGCTACTGTACATCGTTGATCTTCATTTGTTTTCTCATCTTTCTAGCCGGGAAAGCACTGCTACAATCTCGTCGTGCTGCTGCAGCTAAGTCGAAGAGGAAATGATACGAAACAGCGCGCTCTCGTTTGGTCTTCGGGGATCTTAAGGAGAACTGACGGCGGCATGGTCATTATCACTTCCTCTTAAAGCACGTGACAGCGTTGAAATAACAGCGCCAGAAAATCTCACCCTTGGCTTGTCCACGTCGTTGCAAGTCCATCTGAAAACGAGATGGATCGAGAAATGCGCATGCTAATTCAGAATAACATTTATAAAATAATCGTATTAAAGTGATTAAAGTGTTGTAAGCGGTGATGGTGGTTTGTTTTTTTTTTTTAAATATAATAATTAATCTTAAAATTATTCCTTTTTCGATTCCTTGAGATACTTGAGAATTTTTGTATTATTTTTTTTTTTATCGTATACTTCATAGTATACGATAATTTTATTAGTTAGAAGTAACATTGTACAAAGTATGACTAGCATAGTGATTTCTTGCAAAGATTGTTAAGATTGTTAACTTTCGAACTACATTGCAATTTACGATCGAACATATATTATATTATATTGTAAAAGTAAAAATTTTTTAGAACATAAAAAGAAAAAATTTTATCGATTATTTGGCAGAATCTTATTATATTTTCTATTTTGTAAATTTTTTTATTTTATAATAGATAAGTAATACCCTTTTAGGTATAAGAACATATATTAAATTAAAAATGCATATAAGTATATATAGTTATACATATAATAAATATAGTTTGATCGCTTTACAATGTGGTACGAGATATCATCTTCAAATAGAATTATTTAAAAGTTAATACCGAATTCGCTACCGTTTGGTCATGCACCACAGGGACGATTTCCGAATTGGCACCTGGGAAATGATGAGACACCGATGATTTTCCTATACCTCTGCTTCCTACTGCACCTTTTTCCTGATTATCGACTACCTTCTGTAGAGCTACCAATAGTTGATCGAACAACAGAGCCGCTCGTTTTGGCACTACCTGTAATAAAGGATATAAAGATTAAAACAACATTTAAAAAATAACATTTTTATATCCTAACAAGTATACTTTGTGGATGTGAAAATCTTTTTTATTCATGCGTTTCGTTTTTCATCAATAATTTTACGTAAAAATAAAAATGACAATTATTTTCAAATATTCAAAGATAAATTTCATGTTTTATTTTATTTAAATTATCATCAAAATTATTTGAAAAACACAGACACGTATAAAAAATTATTTTAGAAATTGAAGAAATTGAGAAAATTTGAGGAAAATATAACATAAGAATTCTTTATTTTTAAATATTTGAAAATAATTGTCATTTATATATATATATATAATTTAATCGTCTATTGTTTTATTGCAAATACTCTTATATGATAATTTTATAAATAATATATATTGTAACTCAATCTTTTTAGAAGAAACAAATTCACTGTTCATTCCGCACATTTCTTGTGTACGTGCTATAATTCCTAACAAACATGCTAATAAGGTATCTTATGAAACAAAGGAAACAAAATGAGAACGACAGGTAATCGATAGACGATGGACTTATTTCTTCAATCTAATTGACAAATGTGTAAATGGATACGTGCGTAGATTGCTAGTTGAGAAATTTAAATAACAATTGTAGCTTATAAAATAAAAAAAATAATCATTTGTTATTATTTTGTCGTTCAATAATATATTTAGATAATTAGATATAATTTGCAGTTTAGAAAATTAAATAAAAAATTAAAGTATATTAACATATTTTTTTAAACAATTTCATTTTACACTATTCAACTTTTTTATATATCTTTACTTTTAAGATAAAAAGATAATTGGTATTGTACATATATATATATATATATATAAATTTTTTTATGTCCTCTCCCCTCTCTCTCTCACTCCTTTTTGTTTAAGTCGTGTTTTTCTTATTTATATCTATTATAAATCTAATTTTAAATAATGCAACTTCTTTTCTATCATCATTTGCTAGATAATGAGTGGATAAGTGCATCGCAGAAGGTTAATTAGAAGATATTGGAATTTTAGTGTAACTAGTCTGGCAAGGAATTGCAAGGGTCTTGAGAATGGAGAGAAGAAAATATGAGAATCAAACTGTATCTGTTCGTCGGTGATGAAATGGACAATTCCTTTGTCCTGGAAGTTAACACTTGAACGAAAGATAAATCGACGATAAAAATAATGACTGCTCAAGAGAATTCAGACGAGATTAAAGATACGCCCCGATGCTCTTTGCTTTCTGGGTATAACATAAGGGAATAAAAAAGAATAGAACCAGAATAAAAAAGAATATAACGTATAACGTAAGGGAATAAAAAAGAATAGAACCAGAATAAAAAAGAAGCTACATTACGAATTTCAGTACATAAAACAATTATAAATATAACAGTTGTTAACAGTGATAACAACTGTTTTATTTGATAACAACTGTTATATTTATAACTGTTTTATGTACTGAAATTCGTAATGTAGCTTCTTTTTTATTCTGGTTCTATTCTTTTTTATTCCCTTATGTTATACATTATACCCTTTTTTATTCTGGTTATATCTTTTAATTTAAGTTATATCCTAATTGAGATATTATAACACTGCTATGATTAAAAAAGACTGAATCCTATTTTAGAATGGAATAAAACTTTTTCCGAATAATTTAATCTGATATGCATATTTTATAATTGCATCATTTATAGCTGCATCAAATTTCCAATTTACTTACAAAAATGTATCATTTAATATCCGTGAATAACAATAATTAAATAATTTATTTTTAATTGTAGTATAAACTGCAAAAAATTTTTGAAGATCAATCATGAAAAAAGATAATGAGAAAATAAAAATTAAATGCAATATATATTAATGTAAATTAATAATATCAGTCGTAATCTAACATTCTCGCAATTTATATCAGTTCTTTTTGACTTGTATTTTTCTCTAGTTTCTGCTTCTGACATGTCGTTCGCGATTAGTTCTTTTTTTCTTTTCTTCTAGGAATCAGAATTTATATCAGCACATCTGATATTATACTATGTCCTTTAGCAAATGTTTATAAATTCTCTTTTCCAATTGTTTCCATTTTTTACTTTTTGCTTTATGATCTTTTCTTTGCTCTGCGTTGTTTATTTTTTTTTTTTTTTTTTTTGTAAAAGATTGGTTTCTTTGTTTAATTCGACTATTTCATCTTTCTTTTCTTAAAGGAGATTCTCTTCGATATCGGCTTGTATATTTCCTTTCCTTTGCGTACTGTCTCACTCCGTCCGCTGATCGATGCGTTCTCGCCGATGACGTGCTATAAATCGACATCTAATTCTTACGCGTAATTTCATATTTTCTTAACAACAGTTGCAATATATTGCATCAATAATCTGTAATTGCGGATTGTGCTTGCCTTATTTTCGACGAGTCGATTACGTAATAAAATAAAAAATTATAAAACCAAATTAGTGCATTATCAAGTTATGAACACATGTTCAATTCGATATTTTTGTAATAAAATTTTGTAATAAAATTTTCCGATTATTATATTGAAGCATTTAGGAGAAAACTCTATATTGGATTTTCTATATTATTACATTAGACTCTCTGAAACTCGTGACGGAATAGATCTAGTTAGCTCGTTCATTACGCGTAGGTGTCGTTTATTAATCGAGCAGTTTTAAATAGCGAGTCCGATGGTCGCAAGATATTTTCTCGCTTGTAACAAGTTAAATCTCCCCTACGAGATTTGATGTTATAATAAATATATATATTTTTTTTTTTGCAATCTACAAGATTTTGCTACTTGTGACACACATATTTTATATATAGCATGCGTTAACTTGAAAATAAAAATAAAAAATATGTGCAAATAGAAGGAAACATGGGAAATCTAGAATCTTGTTAGACATACATGTATTTTTCCAATATTTACAATTTATTTTGTTGGCAATTTTGCCGCGTTGCGCAAAGCCAAACATCGCCACGTAGGAATCTGTGCTCTATACCATATTATGGTTTGCTGAGGTAAACAATCATCGTCTCATAATATTTCATTACATTTTACACATATACAACCCACATTACCTATTCATTAGTTTCCTTCCTAGTTTATTCATTTCGGTCGATTTCCCGAAGGACACTTTTCTTTCCTTTCATTCACGTCCGCGATGTTTTGTGGAAATTGTGCCCACGCAACCGAGATTTAATCCAAGATTTAATCCATGAAGATTAGAGTCGTGAGAACAGCTCTAAAGGGACTTAAATCGCTTACCCGATGTAAGACACACACCATTTGATCTTTTCGCGCACGGAAAAACTTCCTGAATTCAAATGGTGCAGCTCACCGTCGTCATTCATTTTTCCCGATTAAAATCCAGTTTTAGGTAAAACTGCTCACGACTACACATTTTCCTGGTAAAAAGTTTCCTTACAGGACCTCCTCCGTCTTATATGTTCATAATTGATACCTTAATTTAATACCTCTTAATATCTTTGTTTAATTCTGCGATAAATATAGATTCGCAGATGAAATCCTCCCCCTTAGTTCTATTTACAGGAAAACGCAAATGTTTGGTAATCTTAATAATGAACTTAATAATGAACTTTGAGATTAGTCAATGGAACGGATCCGTTTGTCAATTATTTAGCAATTAATTTGAGAATTTTTCAGAATAATGTTAATTAACTTTAATAATTAAGATCTTGCTTTTAAGAAAATGTTAATTTCCTTCTACGTCTAAGCTATCGCAGAATTATTCTGTATATCGTGTATATAACGTCATGAATAGTTTCATTATGTATTTACATTTTATCGGAAAGAGTAAATAACAGAGTGAAATTGTACATTAAAGAATATTTTGCGTAATTTAATTCCTCGAGTAATATAATTGAAATTCCAATAAATTCTAATATTTTATTTAATTGTAACGCTTATAATGAATAAAAAAAGTCTCGTGTAATGTTAAATCGGTTTGATGATGAATCTGTTAGTTAAATTGAAAATGTAAAAGTTCTTTTTCTTAATCATATAATATATATATATATTTTTTTTATTTCCAGTGCGATATTTATAAAGATTTTCTAGTTAAAATGTTTAATCTTAAGTAGATGGGATGAGGAAGAACGAGGGATTTATATAAATTTTATATATTTTTATTTTTAAAGATATAAATCTGTGTGCGTTTAATAAAAAAATCATATATATCATTCATATCATTCAAAGCGCAGTTGTAAATGCATTTTTATTCAAACCGTTATTCGAACCGTTGGCATTTGAAAACTGTCGAATGTTCCAATCAACATGGTGATGCGAACACAATCGCACTTAGCGGGACAATTTTTAGCGAGGAAAAACACATCGACAATCATTCGTAAAAGCGAACGGAAGCGAAAAGAAAGTGGAAACGATCGGTTGCGGTTGCGACATCTGGGCTGGGCAATCAACGTTTAATTGCGACATTCATGGACGCTTAAAAGCATTATCGGTGCTGCAAAGTTTATTATTGTCACGTACACCAGACGAATGTTAAATTAAAGAGGACGAAACCGGAACAGAGGGAAAAATAAAAAGAGAGGGAGGGGAGGGGAAAGAATGCATGGATACAAATATACATCTCTTTCAATTTTCAATTTTTTTATGAAGCGATCGCGATATTCATTCACGGGAAGTATGTGGGTGGGCTTGCATAAAAATGTGTTTTCAATGTATATATCGGTATAAAACTGCGATCAAAGAATCGGTACAAACAGATCGATTTGTCCATTTCACGGAAACAATGACACAAAGTGGCATTCCACAAAGTGGCCTTACGAATTTTATACCCTTACCCTTTCCAAATGCCAAATAAATACAAAAACTATAAAATTTTTGCCTGCGACTAATCTTTAAAATATTGCAAAAGAAAGAATGCTCTATTTAAAGACTTTTTTATTATAAATTCTATAATTGCAGCTGTGATTTTTAATCCTTTCATCGTTATGCTTTTCACAGTTACCATGATGAATAATGCTTTTCACAGTTACCATGATGAATAATGCATTTGACTTTTGAAAGCGCGAAGTTCATTTTTATAAAAATAATAAATATGCACAATAAGTAAAAAAGAATTAAATCCAAATTTTGAGATCTAATCTGATGTATAAAGATATATAAACTATAAGATATGAAGAAAGAGAAAAAGAAAGTATTGCTAGCCCAAATACTTTTCTTTCTAATATAAGGATTCATTTTTTAAGATTTATATTTCTAAAGTAATTATAAAACAAATCTTTATTTCAAGCCTTATATTTGAGTCAATATAACAACAATACACCTGTTCAACGTTCGACAGTAATAATTATTTCTGATTGACATTTTTTTGACAAGCTGTTAAATTAGCCTTACTAATTTACTATAATAGCACACCTTTAAGCGCACGTATATATTATGTTACTTTATGCTATTTCTCTAAATTGATTTCTCGTCTGCCATAATCGTGTTTACGCTTTGATTCAAAGAAATTTCAATTACAGTCGCAATTAGGAAATTTCTTCGATTACTACAACGTTGGTCGCGTTCGCGCGCATTTAATTGTTCCCGATAAATAACGTGTGAGTCGTGTCGTTAATGGATTACTGAAATGTGACAACTACTAGCTAAGAACTATCCTTTTACGACCATCGTGCAAGAAATCTCAACAGAATGCGAATTTAGATACTGCACCGGAAATAGTCCGAGATGTCGTCTAACTTTCGCATAAATCGATAAAGCTCCACAAGTGTCACTCTCGATGTACCAATGCATTTTTATTAGTGACATTTCTTAATGCAAGGAAATTAAGTTGTTTATATCGCTTAAATTTTAAGAGAAGGTTTAAAGGCTGCATCAAGATCGAATCGCGATGGAAAATTGGTTTCTTAACAAGTGTCATTTTTTAACAGATTAGCGAATGTGTTCATGATGCAATTTAATTTTTCCGTGCGATTTTTGTTACAAACTTATCTCAATTCGACGACGTTTCAATCACTTCCAGAATTAAAAAAAAAGAGTCGAAAGATTAAACCGCTTGGTGATGAGGTTGCCGGAAATAGAAATCTCAGAGTTAAGCACCCGATTTATATTTCGTAGATTTGACGCGCTGGAAGACAAATATTGAAATGAAGCAATTTCTCGAATGGGAGACGGAAATTGGAAGAATAAAAGAAGAAAGAAAGAAAAACGCTTAAAATTACGAGTATATAAAATGCACAAAAAAGATGTGCAAAAAAGATCTTCAGTCAAATAAATACAACATAATCGGTTAAAAAAATATAATGTCGTTTTGAGAAAAAAAAAAGAAATGGATTTGATTCTTAAATTAAAGAATCTTTATGCATTGTTATAGAAATTAAGAATACTTTTGTTGGACGTGATGAAAAATGCAACGTCATAACAAGTTGCACAATGGGGGATGGTTTATAAAAAATTTTAAGTTTTATATCAGTAAATCATTAGAAGAATATCTTACAAAAAGATTTTAAAATATATATTTAAAGGATACTGAAGGCATTTTGAAAATAGAAATTATTTAAATTATTACAACTAAATTTATTTATTTTTTTTTTTAGTTTATCCAAAAAAAAGAAAGATTAAATTTATTTATTTTTTTCTGAGCTATGAATAAATGTATAATCGCAAGAACACATTTCAAAGAACTTTCATATGTATATATTTAAAAAGAAATTAAGGTAATAAGTCAGCGCTCCTCTTTGAGCTTCCCAACTAAATAGCAAGTATGTCGAATATTACGACGTGAAAGAAAGAGATATAAGAGAGATATAGAAGGAATTTTCTCTTTTAAATCTAGTTTATGCGGTCTTTGCCAATATATCGAGAATAAAACGATCAAAGAAATCGAATATATATATATATATATATATATATATATATATATATATATATACATATCATATTATTATAATTATTATAATTATTATTATAATTATATAATTGAATTGAATTATAATAAATTATAATTAAATAACTAATACATATAATTAATATATATATTAGTTATTTCTTAATAATATATTATATGAATTTCTGAAAAGTGTAAAGGAACTTTAAAACACGACGAAAATTGCGATAAAGTTAAAAGTTAAATCTGAAGAACAAAGGTAGGAAGTTTCCGTTTAAGTCGTCTTTTGAACGTATCGAGGAGAATGAAGTATCGTGTTAATAGACAAAGTAATAAAATAAGTTAAACTTCGGATATTTATTACGAAACACAGCAGAACTATTTTTATATTATCTTATAGAAATTTAATACTTGAAAATAGTAATTAATTACGCATTTTGAATATTAATAACACTGAACAACAATGTTTTTAATACTCAAAAGAAGTAATTATTAATTATTATAAGTAATTATTATAAGTAGTTCTAGTATTATATTGGCCAGTATTAAATTAGATTTGTATTTAATATGTTTAAGCTTACAAAATTTTCCAATGTTTACCCTTTTATGAAGAAGTAGCGCTTTAATATTGTAATAACATCTGTTTAAATGTCGTACTCTGTTCTCCATTATACGTATATTAATTTATATAATGATAATTTACTAATTTGTGTTATGTCAACGAAGATATATACGCGACGTGAACACGACGTAAATTAAGTTTTATTTTTAACAACAGATATTGTGTAATTTATTGAAACACACGTGCCCGGCTAACCACACATATTATATTATAAACGAAAGTGAAAACTCACAACTTTTATTCGGTTGATCGATGAATAGTTCAACTTTTTCGGAAATTAAATATTTTAGCCGTTATAACAAAATAGAGATAATTAATAAACCGTAGTAAATTATGTTCATGTAGGCAAATTAAGATAAGCTTTTTGGGATCATGTGAAATTTTGAAGAAAGGACCGAGATGTAAAACGATCCAAATTTCATTTTGATATAAAAGCGCACCCCGTGTCCCGCGTGTTTTGACGGCCATCTATAAATTCAAAGGTTTCAAAGTTTCATCCCAATCCAAAACCGAGACCCTCGGAGATATTCTTTTATGATTCTTAATGTACACATTACCACTTATATTGCTTATGTATATACGTCTGCTTAAGAGCTGGAATACATTTATTTGAAGAGAAAGCTCGCAAAGGATGATCGTTCCATCATATAATGATAACAACCTTCTAAAAAAAAAGGCTCGCTTTTACAACGCCGGAGAGATATGTCTCTCTCCGAATCTCTCGGGCGAAATAACCATAAACATATTTACGATCGTCTCTAAGTCAGGCGATTCCAGATCGAATCAAATGACATTACCCATGCAATAACACGTGACAATCGCCAAATAATATTTTATCGACATTTTAGCGATCTCCCTTCGAGATGCCTGTCGACCTCTCACTTCTACGGAACGGAATAGAACTTAATGATGATTGGAATCGTGTTGGGACTGGAGTTAGCGCTCGTCACTAACTGGGCAAATACGAACGGAAACCGGGGAAACTACGAGAGATCGATTTCTGGACAATTTATAACTGTCCCAAAGCGACGTATTAATCCTGATAAAACCCCAGCCCGCAATTAACGATTAGCGGCGCATAGAGATAAAATTTATTATCGCGTCAATGAGATGCAATTCCCTCTCTCTGCGTCATCGCGCGTCCTTCGCCGGCGGTAGCCGAGGCAAGGAATTAATTGAAATGTACGGGTGAAACGAATTCTGACCGACCGACATGTATCAAAATATTGCATATTTACGTGTTGACACGCATTCGTGTGTGCCGTCCACATCCGCGCATCCGGAGATACATATCGTCCAATTCAAAATGAATGTTAGAGTGCCATCCGTGTCAGATCCGCCTGTTGGAACTCCACGTCATTTGCGTGAACTTTTCGCAAACACTTTTCCAATTTTTGGAGCGAGGAGAGATTTCAAGAATGCGATTCGATTAAAAAACGCGTTATTAGATGGTTGCGGTACCAGGACGAGGGAGGAGGGAGGAGAGATATGGATAGGGGGTCACGTAAAATTCGCATAAATTGCACCCTTCGGACGTAGTTTCTCTTTACTTCTTCCGTAATATCGCAATAAACGAGACGCGAATAAATGTCAACTAGTCGCGCTTTGCGAAGCTATACCAGGTAGGTATTGAATTGAATTTTCTACGTGTGGGTCGGTCCCGAAAGACGCGAAAACCCGCGTCGGTGAAGTGACAGGAGACGCGAAGATACATATTCATTTTTCAGATGCGCGCAAACTTGGGGTAGGAGATTTCAATGCCTGAAATATAACCGAACGTCTTCGGTTGCACTCATTCGGTGTGTGTTTAGGACCCGCGCATTCTCCGCCTTTCCGTCAACCATTGTCGCTCTCCTTCGGATACTGATAAGTGCGCGATTCAATGCGAGAATAAGGGTTATACCGACGCTTCGCGACGCAACTCGTCGCGAAAACAATACGACGGGACTTCGGCAGAAATAGCGGGACAACGGAGTTCGCGGTTCTTGACACTATCGAGTTCGATGTAACTACAAGATTGTACAATAGTACAATTTCATGCGTGATACATCTTTGTTAAAATAATATCACTTAAATCGTTTCGTATAATAAATAAATATATATATATATATATATATATATATATATATATATATATATATAAAATGACGAATTATTGTTGTATAACTTTGTAAAAATATCACTTGCTTTCAGAAAAGCCGTACAAGCTTTCAATTCTTACCACTAAACCGATTTCCTTTCCAGCGCGGGTGTTTTAGAAAACATAAGAAATGTGTTGTTAGCATAAAGATTTCCACGGCAAATCTTCGCAAGACCGCGCAAAAGAAGTTTCATCCGTGAATGTTGTTTCGCGATATCTCCGTGCTGTAGGCGGCATAAATACGTCGTGTTTTTGTATTATAATGTTTTACGGGAAATAAATTTCTTCTGTCGGGAAAATGTCGTCGTTTAATCATTTCCGATTTTTCACGTCTATTTTCATGCCATTTTCGACGCTACGGTGACATTAGCAAGATATATTTATAATACGTCATACGCGCGATTTAATTAACTCAGCACGCAGGCCAAAATAAATTACTTGAAGCTTGATATAACGCGCTAATTAAAACTATTAGTAATTTATACTAATTAGAAATATCTAGATTATCAAGCTGTCGCGCATTTAAGTTCCATTAATAAAGTCGATATAAAGAGCGTAATAAGCCGATGTCAGTCTTCTTGATCGCGTTTATGTAGAGTACATAAAATATTTCCGACTTTGTCTCTGCATGTGTATCAAAATACTCTATTATAATTTTATGAGAGATCTAATGAAAATAAATTGTATGTTTAATCACCGTTTAATATAAACAAAAATATTGAGAAACTTGACTCGACTGACAAATCATGCGAATTGATAACTAATTTCTTATAAATTACAGTCATGACCTTGCAGAAAATGTTAGATTTTTGTGTCTATATTAATAATATACCTATAATAATAAACCTATAATATGTAAATTCTGAAGGATGAATGTTGATTACGAATAAAAGAGACTATTAAAGCAGCTTTGAATCAGTATGATTCTATCTTAAATAATTATGTAGTTTACTTTTCATTATCTATCTCTGCATATACATATATATATATATATATATATATATGTAAATTTGATAATAGAAGTAATTTTTATTTTATCAATAAAGAAATTATTTATAGTATTTATTTTTCAAACAATATTAACGTAAAAGTAATATAGAGAAATATTGACGTAAATTTTAATTTTTAATTATAAAAGAAAATGCGTATAAGGGCTATGAAAATTATTATGTATATTATTATAGTCGATTGGTATGTAATGTCATGAGCAAGTGATTGAAATGTCAGCAGTAGTAAAGAGGTAATTAAATGTTTTATTTGTATCGAAGGAAAGAAATACATACGTTTAATCAGTTATTTTTTTATTATAACAATTATGCGAAAATATAAATCATATTATTTTAATTCTATATTCATATTATTTTTAAACTTTATTTTATAATAATTGTCTATACATATATATATACAATATGTGTTAATTTCAATGCAAGTTATCGGTAAAAAATTGATTAAAAATTATGATTTTGATAAAATCGTAACCGTAAAATTAACATTTAATCTACGTATCGCAAAAAATAAATGGTTTGAATAAGAATGATAGAAATTTCATTCCGCGAGAATGACTTTCTCTCTTTCAAAATCAAGATTTAATTTTTAGAATTTTCATCAAGAAAAATTTTTAGATATCTTTTTACATCCTTTTATTTTCAAAATGTTAAAACTATCTAGGAAAAAATACACGGTTCATGTCTTAAATAGATAATACTTTTGATGAATATGCATAGCTTCGTCTCACTTTATCGGTAATTTCTCAACATTATTATTGTGACAAACCACGAGAATGAGTAACGATATTTTGTTTAACATTTTGATTTGCAACAGCATCACGGCCCCACTATTGGAGGGACAACTGGACAAGCGAATTAATACACATTTAGAGAATTCGTTGCTCGAAACGAGAGCTAATCGAGAGGGCGATCACGGAAATGAAACAGAGTTGCGCGACAATGTGTCTCCGTCTAAACAGAGGATCGTAAGTCGTAGCCGATTGAATTAACGAAGCGCGATTATTAGCAGGTAATGGAAACGTCGTCTGAGAAGTTAATAATTCTACGGTAAGTGGGACGAGATGTTCGCAGTTCGCCGTTAAAACGGCGTTAATATACTGTCATAATCAACTACGCTCTCAAGTTTCTTCGATTCTCTTCGGCAGCGTAAACTGTTTTCTCGAGAGAATGTAACTTCGAAATTCATGAATATATATTCGTCAACATGCTGCATCGAGACGCTTTAATTAATCGAGAGTGAAAAATCCAGAATTAATTAACGTGACATAGGTAGCTAAGAAGCTATTACCAAGTTTGTTTCAAATTAAACGAATCGCTGTTTTCCTAATTACGAGAAGTTAAGTAGTTCTTATTATCGTTGCTGGATCTTGGTGATATAAAGATTCAAACAAAAGCAAGAGAAACGATATTTCTGAGAATCATCACGCCGGAGCAAGAAGAAAAAAAGAAAAAAAAATAAATTATTCAAATTGCAGGATCTAAGTACTATCGAAATGTTGAGAATGTAAATATCAAGTGATAATAGCAAAGAAAATAATTTTACATAATTTTTGTTTATATTTATATACATTTTATATATTTTTTAATGGCTTGTTAAATTAAACTCTCAGAAAATACATTAATGTATTTTTATTATAAAAATTAATTGTAAAATTTAATACCTCTGATTTTTACTCTTAAATAAACATATTATTGCATTGCTGAACTCGCGTAACATTATAATGTGTCAAAGTAAAAATGTGCATTAAGAAAGAAAAAAAACTTTTAATAACAGTATTAAGAATCAACGAATCGAATCGTGATAAAATTATGCAACTGAAAGTTCGAAGGTTCTCAACCGACTTTTTTTCTCTTTGTAATGTTTTGCTCGTTACCTGAGAGCAATCCTTCTTCGCTACGTAAAAATACGTAGATATTTGATATCCGATAGTAGAAAAAAAACTGATACAACGAAGACAAACAAGATAAAAAATATTATATAACAAATAGTAGTTCGTATGTTATATTCGAGACATTTGTAGTTGCAGCGAGCACAAAATCGGCAGTTACATAATGGATCAAATTTCAATAATTAAAGTTTCTGCATTAGGCGCTGAGATAATCTTAATAATCTTTTAACGAAACATGACAACGATATCCAGAATATTTCGCTATAAATTATGTCCGTATAGCTTCTGGTCCACTAGAGTTAATCTTAGTGGTCGAGCTAAGTTGGCCGAAATGACCTAGAATACGGTCTATATAGTTGCGTGTAAAATTTACAAATTGCCAATTCCGTGTGTCAAAGTGCATTGTAAAAGTCGCATTGTGATCTCGTAAATGTAACATTTCACCCGCAAGCTATCGCGCGCGGTGACTCTGAGCGTGCGATTACGCGTAATCGAAGAAAGTACTCAAATACGCGAAATTGCGCGCGAAAGTATTTAAGGGAGATATTTTTTTCAATTTGTTCCTGCGACGAGAAATACGATAGAAAATATCGTAATAAGGAAATTCGAGAAGCGTCGACCTAGAGAGTAAAGTAAAGGTTATAGGATGTAAAAAGAGACAGAAGCGATAGTTAGCATCTCCGCACACAACTACTAAACGTACATCGAACTTGACTATTTTCCTAGATTCCTCGAATCCGTGACGTAACATAATGCAATTATTAGGAGGAGAAACAAGTAGTTTCCTCTTTCCGAAGACGCAGACGAAGAAAGGAAGAGAAATCGCCGGTAGAAGCGGAAAGTCACATTTGACAGATTTCTCGAACAATTTCTTATTTAAAGAAATCCAAAGGGATTCGAGCGTTCAATAGTTTTGCGTTATTTGAGCGCTTTTAAGAACGATTATTTGAGCTTTCTTTTCTACCAGGCATGCCGCGTTATGAGCGCCAGGTTCTCCTTCATTTTCCACTTCTGGGCGAAAGCCCGATTGTATCTCAATCTCGTCACAGCTTCCCACGGAAATCTAATTTTTATTTCCTTTTTTTTTTATTTTTCATTATTTTTAACAATATACGATTCCGCAATGTTTATAGAATAAAGAAGCCCAGATTGATAAAATGAGAAGAATCACAAAAAAATATTAATAAATATTAAAAAAATATTAATAAATAAGAAAATATTTTCCAATTATATCTCTGTTTATGCATTTTCGTAATTTTCTCGATATATAATGCTTATTTAAATAATATGATATTTCATTTCTTTTACAAGTGATTATAATAACATTTTTTTTGTTTTTAACAAAAAAGAAAAAAGATAAAATTTCTAAAAAATCAAAGATAATTTTTAAAAATATTTATATTACATTTTTATATTTTACAGAAATTTTGTTTAAAGTTGCGAAACATCAAATTTTGTAATTTTTCTTCTTAGAAACTACTACTCTTTATATTTGCTCTTTTAAAATAAAATTTTTATCAATATTTCATGTTATTTATTTTTATCATTTTATAAAGGATTCATTGAAATAAATCATCGTATTGTTAATAATAAAAATATGAATATATTTTTGATGTTACGTCATATTATTAAATTTGTCTGTAAAATAAAAGTGAAAAGATAATTTTCTAATACAAGCTTTCTAGTTATTTTGTATTTTCCCGATTTTCCAACTTTCAATATATTGATTATGAACGAATCATGCGTTTATTATCTAATATTACGTCAAACAGATTTCTCAGAATGCCTAATTATAAAAATTTACTTGTTCGCCGAGTTTGTTTACCGAAATAGAAATGTGGTCTACTTACTCGAGTATTCTTCAAAAAAATACAAACAGTTGCGAAATAAATTTTGAAAAAAAAAAACAAAAAAAGAATTAAGTTAACAAATCCTATCAAAGTATTATTTTAAACAAAAGCAAGATGTATATACGAATGAAAAATAATTAATTAATAATAAGCGCGCAAAGAATACGTAACTTTTCATTAACGAGAGTCGGACAAAAGAATGCAAAATTTTTTTTTTTTCGAATAATCGCCCATAGAACTTTAAGACTTTGTGTATTTATTTTGTGTTCCTTATTCTGCACGTTAAATATCTTGAAGCTATTTAAGAACTTTCAACAATGCTGATACGTTTGTCAGATAAGAGAAACAGATTTCTGCGCGAAGCGAGACGCAATTGGAAATTGTTGTTTCTCTTGTTGTACCTACTATTGTAATATTTTATTTAAAAGAATATTAAAGACAAAGATAAAAATAAACGTTATAATTTTGGAGAAAAAAACTTCACTTTTGCAAAAATGAGAAGGTGATGCTCACGCAACGTTCGTAATTTAAATTTAAATGTCAAGGTATGCGAAAGACATGTGCAGACTAATGATCCGAGTCGGAATGACGATCAATGATTTCGATGGTTTTTTTACTCACCGGATAATCGTTGTATTTGGCCGAATAATCAGGATAATCGACATTAGCGATATCGTTGTCCGTGATGCTTCTCTTCCCGACGACACTACCAAAACTACCGGTGATTATTGGTATCACGGCTACCACGACCAGCGGAACGAAGCTGATGCCCATATTAACGGCGTGCGTCCTGAATCCTGTACGTTGTTTCTTTTTTTGTTAACGTGCCGATGAGGCCACCTCGACTTACGTCATGCGGGGAATCGGGTTCTAGGAAGAAAAATCGGTTTCGCAACGCGGATATCTGGCGTTCGCACGAAAACTGCTGGTGCTTTCCGGATATCCCGGAGACGACGAGACGCCCGATGCCGATGACGAGGGTGCCTTTCCGGATGTCTCTTTTTTTTTTGTCCGAGAAACGTCTGCTCGATCTCGATCGATGACGCGACGTGGCGTTTTCTTTGAAGTGGCGCCGATCTCTCGGCCCGAAGCTGGGAGCACCGACCGCCACTGGGGGTGTCGGGGCTTGCGAAGCTGAGGGACGTACGTCGGGGGATGCAATGTGACGCTGGCGGTGAGCAGCCACGCTCCTATATACTTCGTTCTACACGCGTGGCGATATCACGCAGGCGCCGGGATGAAGCGCGATTTGCTGGCGCGCATAAGAAACTGAGAAAAGAAGATCCGCGCGAGGATCGCGAGGACCGCGCGAGGACCGCGTGTCTTCACTCGAGGGATGTTCTCCTTCCCACTGTTGCACTTCCGCCCGCACCAAGTACGCCGAGCTGGACAAGCCGGGGCGGGGGACGTCACTTTTGCTTACCTCCCTCAATAAAAGATAATTACCGATCCCCACTTCTCTCCAGAGAACGTGTGTACGGCTTATATGGAGTTAATGGAGAAACAGAGAAATCGCGCGGGTAACACAAAGTTCTCGCTTACCTCCCTCATAAAATGGGAAATATATAATTATAATAATATAATATAAATAATAATATAATATAATATAATATAATATAAAATAATATAATATAATTAATATGATATAAAAGTTTCCTCTCTCTTCCGTTGCGAGACGTTGTCAAAGAATGGCTTCTATAAAGTTAAAAAAAAGAAATAAGTCGATTAGCCGCACCTGCTCATCTTTTTTAACTATAAGCTACAACACTCCGCATGCGTACTTCGCTCCGCAAACTTCGGCAAAACCGACAAAACGAATAAAAATTTTGATGCTACAAGTGCCTTTTGTACAGGAAAATTAATCATTTATCATTAAGTGTATAAATTAAATAATACTCATATAAGGAAAGACATTTAACAAACACGAAATTAATAAGTCATTGCCTCCTTTTCTTAAAAAGGTAAAGTGGAGATGAAGCAATTTCCTTTCTACATACTGCATAAGTACTGAGTTTACGTTAGATAATTACATTTACTAGATGTGGGTAAGATTTACTAATGAGGCTTACTAATGATTTACTAATGAAATTTACTAATGAGGAAGTTAGATAATAAGTAAAAAAAAAAAAAAACAAATCTTTTTTTCAAAAGCAGCGTAAAATCAAATTTATAGTTAATCGAAAGAAAATTAAATAACAGTTAGATTTTTCTTTTCTGAGAAAGAAATGAAACAAGTAACATGTCTCCAGAGAGTATGATCTTCGAAGGAAATAAACATTTCATTGTGAAAATAAAATCTGTTTTTTTTCTCTCTTCTCAAATGAATTTTTAATAGCCTAATCTTTTGTGGTGAAACGAAATTCTACGTCTTTCTCGTTAATCCGTTACATAAAATAGATATTATTTCTATGAATGAAATTAACAAGTTATGTAATTAGTTGTCAAATCAGAAGACGGTAACCCCTTTCGTTTTTTCGCCGTATCTGAATTGATTATTCCTTTCTCTTTAATTTACGTTCGCATTTCAACAGATACATATGTATGGATTTCTGACGGTTTAACAGATGCAGCTGGGAACAGAGGCGACAAAGTCGATGATTGAGTGGAAGAGATAACTCTAGAGATAGAAGTTCATTTCTATCTTTAGTGTTACAACTCTTTTTTATTGTCCATTACAGAATTATTGATTCTATAAATTTATTTTTGACTAGTAAAAAGTATTTTTAAATATCATGTTAAAGAGAAACAAATAGCAATATAAATTTTTATTACAGTTACATTTAAGTGGTCTTTGAAGGAATTTTTCATCTGCGATATATTTAATTAGTATTCAAAAAACTGAATAATTTTCTCATAAAAATGGATAGGTATTGTGTCCAACTTTACAGCTTTATTACATGAAAAAAGAATACATTTTTGATTGCCTTGGGAAAAAAAAAAAAAAACAGTTGAAGAAATTGAAGCGTGTGCTGAGATATCGCGAACATCTGGGACAGATAAGCGAAATCAACGATTCCATGTCTCTGGGGTACGTTTCCTATCCACCCCATGGCAAGGTTTCTTAGCGTGTATCCGTCTCTCTCATTAACGAGACATGGCGATGCGACGTGTCGCTCGCAATTATCCGCAAAATGGCCGAGTTATATCGACCCCCGTCCATCTTTCAGCAGAGTTATAACCGTGAGTGGGAGTTATTGCCTGTAGACGTGAGTAAGAATTCGAAAGCACGATGGCAAAGGTGAAACCTTAAAGGCGCTGAAGGTTGATCATTTTTTAAAATGCCACCGCTGTACCATGCGACATCCTCTTTCTCCTCCCTTTCTCCTCCCCCTCTTATTTTTTCCCGTCCTCGTCGAAATTACTTATCGGCGATTTTTCCTCGGATATCTATATATCGAACGCACGTTCGTTCCTCCTCGGTGAAAATACGAAAAGTCAGAATCGTTTTATTCATCAGGATAATCCACGAGAAACTGCCATCTATAATCTTTTTTCCCCCGTAGTGACGTAATTTACGTTGACTACTTTAGCAATATTAACCCTTATTGTTTTCGCAATAAGGAACAAAAGGCAGCTACGTCAGGCATAAAATTATTGCAAGTTAAACGCTACTCGCTTATGTATTCTGTTCTAACATTCTTCTACAATATGTATGCTAGAATCAGATTGAATATTATCATAATGATTGAAGATTAGGTATAATACATGTGTGTGCGTGTGTGGAGGTGTGGATATTTAATTTTTAATATTCACAGATCAACGACTATCGCAAAATATTTCTGTATCGGTCTGTATTTTTTTCCCGGAAATGATTGCTATTGAAGAATTGCAAATGCGACAAATGTTCCGCGCGACAAAAAAAAAAGTCGATTTAATTAAAAGGCTGACAGTGCCACGTACGGCCGATAATTAACGACTAATAACTTTCGGCTCGCCGCATCCCACATGATGAACGGCTGCTCGTTCGAATATTCTTAGAAACGTTATTCCGTCCCAGTTACATGTTGAGAGAAATTTAACCTAATGATAGACTATATTCTACAACAATTTACATACAACAATTTACATTTTATAAGAATTACATATAAATATATATAACATTTTTTTCTTATCGTCCTTTACCTTAATGCTTAAGAAACAAATATCTTTATTGGAATTATGAAAATTTTCAAGTATTCCGATAGAGGGCTGTTATTTAGCTATGAAATATTAAACTGCTCATTACATGATTAGTGGCTGTACGATTAATTAGCTAATTATAGCAACATTAAAATTAAATTTTACTCTACGTGTAGGTGAAATTCGTATTACGTGATACGAGTTTCGCTTTGCTGCTCATTGCTGCATGAATAATGAATTGTTATAATAAAATAAATAACGAATAGTTACAAGACATAATCCATAATCCATAAATACCAATACTTTTTGTCTCTATCGTACACGCATATGAGATATATTTTTTGCTGTTACGAAGTAATTGGTATAATTCGTATTATTAATTCTCATGGCAATATTGCATTATTTTGCTATTCGGAAATTAAAATTTAACAAAAAGATTACACAAAAATTCACTATGTATGAACTAATAATTTCACTGTATATTAAATTTAGAATGGACATATACTTGTTTTCATTTTGCACAAGAATGTTTATTTTAAATATGCAATCTTGGAAAAAACATGAATATTTTCGTGATTTCGTCTTTTATTTCAAATATATTTTCTGTTCAGATTTGTTGATATGTTTACCCTGTTGATATGGAGAAAAATATTATTGCAAGTTACTATACGCATTTTATGACGAAAAAAATCGTTGGATGAATATGCCGAAGGCAAGCGCGATAATAGAACTACGATAATGGTAAATTTTCTTTAATTTTAATTCTTGCTATGCAAGTTAACTTGAAAAAGCTTTTACTTAAAAACATTTACTAACATTTTAATATAAACGAAGAGATCTAATATTGTACAATATTTAAAATGTAATTGCATAAATGAAGTTAGATAATAATACCGGGGAAAGCATGTCGCATATATAATAATATATAATTTTTATATTGATTTTTATTTTTGCTTTTTTAAGAAAAGAATGCATTTATATTTATTTATAAAAAAATTATTTTTAGAGCCAGCAATATTATGATGTTTGTTAATTTGATACTTTTTCATGCAAAATATATTAAAATATATTTTTATATATTTATAATTTAATTACCTTAAGATTATAATGTACATAAAAGTTTCAAAAAAGAGCGAATAAAAATATTAAGTTAACTACATCACTGT
This sequence comes from Pogonomyrmex barbatus, assembly GCF_055798465.1. Lineage (NCBI taxonomy): Eukaryota > Metazoa > Arthropoda > Insecta > Hymenoptera > Formicidae > Pogonomyrmex > Pogonomyrmex barbatus. The sequence continues at coordinate 19,713,045 of NW_028297127.1, forward strand.
GCAAATACGAACTTAAATCAATGTAATCTTAGTCAAGAGTTTATTCTTAATTTTCTCTTTTTGCAATTTTTATTCGATGGAATAAGTATAGTAATTTTCTTTCGGCTTGCAATAGTTTCCGATTTCTATTATTCTATTATAATGTAATGAAAAGGATTATGGAAGATACAAATAGAATTTCGGTTGATTCGCTAGTAATATATATTATGTAATAGATAATGTACATTATATAACATGTGAACAGCAAGTATTTAGGCACAAATTAATTCCTATCACATAGTCATTCTTATAGTCATATTGATTTAAACGCAATGAAGTTCTGCTCACATAAAGATAATCGGTAAGAAATATTTATCCATCACGTATTAACATTTAGTATTAAATCTAATTTATATATATATAATATTTCTTGGATAAATATTTTATATATATATATATGTATATATAATATTTGAAATTATATTGATTAATTCGATCTGACTTAATTAATACGTGTATTTACCTTTACTTAAATTTTAATTTAATTATACTTATTTATAATAAATACATTTAAATACATCTATTTATATCCGCAATCTAAATCTGTTTAAATTTGATTCTTCTATTGCATCGACTAATTTTCAAGCATTTCACGCCGAACGGGATTCAATTGTGTCCTGAAAATAATCCTGAAAATAATGCTCTATTCTAAGCACAGTTGATTGATCCTTAAATTTCATTCCTATTATATAAAAAATACGATACGATGTTTTACTAGAAAAATGTTAAAAAAGGAATATCTCTTTTTGGCTTAAATATCAAATACAATATTTTAAAAAAGTAGCATTATCATTGTGTAGAAAAGATATTGCAAATATATTAGGTCGCGTGCTCCAAATATATCTTGGAGGTATATTAGATACAAAAGAAGAAAATTTGTCAATTGTCCAACTCAATTATCATTTGCGATAGCATTAGGACACAGTTATCCTTGTGTGCTCGCCTCCATACATTGAAAAGGTTAAAGCCAGAGGTCATTATTCTTCACAATGCATATTTAGCATCGCGAATGCGATATTCGCGCGACAAATAAAACTCGGACAGTCACTGCATTTAGAGCTAAATATGTGACGAGAATAGAGAACAAGCTTTGTCGATGCAGTTTGGATTCGCGGATTTTGCGCGCGCGCGCGCGCACGCGCACACACACACACACACACACGCGCGCGCGCGCGCGCGTACACGCACGTACATACACGTACATACACGTGCACATTGACATTTCATTTCATTTTAATACGCACCGTGTATACCACCCTCCGTGGAACCGCGCGCGCAAGCCATGCGGTGTTCCGGTAGCCGCGAAAAACAACCCCCGTGTGACGTCGTCGCAAGTCGATGGGTGTCCGACTCTCGCAACGTACTTGTTAATGGAGACTTGGAAACGATCGGAGCGGCCGAAGCGGTAAACTGTCCTAAAGGTTTCCCTGGTAGCACTTAACCACCCGCTGACCCGCATTTCTTTTCCCTTCCCGCCGTAACGACGGGGTGAGCGGCGACGGTTCGCTCCGACGGCAAACTCGGCGGCTCGCCGCTTCCGCTCGATTCCGATGACCAGAGGAGAACGTTGGGAAATCCATTTTCCGGAGACGTGTTTTCCATATCGGCGATTTCGGCCTCGGCGAATCTCGATAATTAACCGCAATAAGGTAAAAATATCAGGTAGCTGTGTTCCGAGCAGCAAACTTATTCTCGAAACGTTATTTTCGCACTGACGGAAGTGTTGTTCGTTAACATGAATTTTTTTTGGTCGTTTAACAATGTCTTTCCTCGCAATCGCATTAGCGAAAGTAATATTTCCAAGAATCGATGACGGAGAGAGATTGTGCATACATGACGAACGGCATGAAATACTCATTTAGGAGCGCCAGAAATGTATATGCGTCACACCGCGTCTTTTTTTTTTTATCTCTTTAATCGCCGTCATGGTCCGATATAGAATAACCGAACGCCCACGAATTCATTCTCGGATTGACGTTCCTTCTGCATTTTGTCGATACCTTTTATTGGAGAGAAGGAAAGAGACAGATCGGCTTATGTATGAAATAGTATTGGCCACCGATCACTTCCTACATAATCTTTTATAATTACATTAATACAACTTATATCTCAATGTATCTTTTATAATTACATTAATAGGACTGCTAATAATATGCATCGCGAATAGACACGTGAAGAAAATAGCCCAACAATGACAACGCAGCGGAATAATTAGTATCACTTACTCCGAGAATCCTATTTTGGTTCGACTCAAGATTGCAGAAAATAAATTCAAGTCGATAATCTCGTTGATGTCGAATTAAAAAAATAAAATATGCGCTAAAATTTATATAGTTTGACATAAAAACGAGAAGAACGGAATTCGACGAAGAACGAAAAAGGGATACGAAAAATCTTAAGATACTCAGATAATAATTTTAATCAATTTTTTTCTGTTCAATATATCATTTGATAGAAAAAAAATCCCGTCCGCAGATAAATTTCGTTTTGCATCACATTATGATATCAACAGAAGATATAAAAAGATAAAGATATGCAAGATTTAAGATTTATGTATAAAAAAAGTCATATAAATAATTAATCAGTATGTAAATGTTGATGTATAAACATATAAAAATATACAATTGTCATGATATATTAATCATTTTAGTTAACATTTCGGTTCATATTATGACTACTGTTTCCTTCAATTATATAAAGAATCCTTTTATACTAATGATCGTAAGCAATCAGGAATGATTTTTTTTGTTCAAATTGCAACTTGTCTCTTTGTTTTTTTGATTATATAAAAGAAATTTATATTGGTGATCACTAGCAAACTAGAAACGATCTTTTTTGCTTAAATTGCGGCTTTCCTTATTTCTCGATTATGAAGACATTTTTTATTATTTTTATTATTTTTTATTATTGGCAATCATTAGCAAATAAAAACGATTTCTTTATTGTTCTGTATTCCTCGCATCATTTTAACAGATTAAAATCATAAGTATAAAATCATAAGTATATTTAAATCATAAAATTAATAAATAAATTAAAATTAAATAAATCAAAATTATTAAAATAAATAAATTATTAAAATCATAAAATAAAATCATAAATATATTTATACACGTATACATGTTGTGTATTTCGAAAAATCATTTATTCTAGAATTCATCTATAGAGATAGTCTAGTCTATTCGAGAAATAACGGACGTTTCCACAATCTCAGGTGCGCTTCGAGCGCATTCTGTGTGAAATTCTTTACAATCGCTTCCGACATCTTTTGCATTATTAAATGTGCGATCATTTGCATTCTCAGAATGCACTCGCGAGTCCATTTCCACAGCTTCAGGTTGTTCAATAAATTGAGACAATTTAGAAAGCAAAGCGATTTTTTCTACTTTATCTAAAGTTGATCTAAAAAATGAAGAGTATGTGAGAAGTTATAATTTGTACATCAAATCAAATTAGATGTAATTTGATTTAAAATACATGATGCTACAACAAAAATATATAAAATAATCTCTCGTAATCATTCGTACCTTGTATTACTTTGCGTTGCTAATTTCTCAATGATCTTAGCGTCTACATTAATCTTTTTTGGCTTTTGGCTTTTCAATTTCTCGATGTTCTGCGTAAGTTGATGTATTTGTACTTTTAACGTTGCATTTTCATACATCAATCTATTATTCCTTTGTACAACCTAATAATTCATACAGTCTTATATAATATAATAAATAGTCTAATTTAAAAGTTGTTGAGCAAAGAGAGAAAGAGAGAGGCAGAGACTGTATGTTATTGTTTACTTGTAAAAATTTAGCTTTACTAAGAGGCAATGATTCTTGAAATTTTTCGGACACAATGAAATTAAGTTCCTTTCTCGTCTCGTCCAGCTTCTCCATCATTTCCGCCATTACTAACAAATGCTCGTGCAACAACTGATCCAACTTATATCTCAATGTATCTTTAGCATGCTTCATACGAAGAAACTTTATACATAGATTATACGTAACTTCGTTTTTGTCTGATAATTCTGCTCTGAGCTGTTTGTTTTCTCTTTCTAAAGTATCTAGTGCTTGTTCGATCTCCTTATGCCGTTGTTGCTGAAACTTCGACATGTTGCCGGTATATCTGCTTCTGTATCGTTGCATTTCTTCGATGAAATGATCTTTCTCTCTTTGATAGAAAAATCTCTCGCCATCTAACTGTTCTACAATAAAAATAATTAATATATACCTGTATAAATGTATTTTATTTCTGAATTGTTTAAAATACCCATAAAATTATTTCTATTAAAATTCCTACTTTACACTTGAATATAAAGATATGTGAAAAATATATATATATATTTTTTTTTTTTAGTAACTGTGTCATGTTGAATAAGCTCGAAAAGACAATCAAATAATACCTCAAATTCTATATACAAGTATATATATTTTATGAACTGCTCATAATAACTCTTACGTTTAAGATTTCTGTTGCATCTTTGTTGTTTTTTCAGTTCTGCTAGTAATCTACTTTTCTCTCGATGAGTATTTTCTAATTGTACTTCTTTAATTTGCACAGCATCTTTTAAATTTGCTACAACTTCAGTCAATTTTGTTACCTTGGTGTGTACAATTAATATCATAATTATATTTCTTATATAATAAGAAAAATAACATTCAAAAATATTCAAGTTGCGAATAAAAATATTTCGAACAAGACAATTTACTGACAAATAGCTATTCACCTATGTTTCATGTTATAAATGAATATAAATTTGACATTCTCTCATAGTTTGCAAATTATTATCAACTGGTAATCAAGTAAAATACTAACATACTTGTTGTAAAGTTTCATGATTGACTATGTATCCCGCAGGGTCATGAGAAACTTTGTTTTCCACATTAGTCGAACATTTATTCAAGTTAACATTCTGCATATCACAATGTTTAACTCCAAATCGTTTAACACCAATCTGTAATATCTCTTTAGGTGTATCTAATGTTCTATTTGTTATATTATTTCATTGGTTATATCATACATTACACTATTCAAATTCAAGAATTATGATACTTACATTTTTTTTTATGTCCACCTCTGTATAACTTATACTTATTTTAAATTAGAATGTTGAAAGAGAATTACGGTAGCTTTTCTTCATGTGTAAAACTAGATAAAAGAAAACTTGACACGTTATACATTAATTCTGTGCAATTAGCCTATATGCAAAAATTACTTGTCAGTTACATAACTAATGACATTAGAGATAAGTGAGAAATTAAAAATATCGATCTTAATTGCGAATATCGTTTCGTTTTTATAAATTCGAAATAAACTTACGAGGAGTCTATTTAATAAGTAACAAAATAAATCAATGCGCTTTCCATTTTAAAAATAAACAAAATAATTATTCCTTCTATTGAGAGACCGCTACATTCACATAGATTACATTAAAGATATTTTTTATTATACTATATGGCAGGTTACACTCAAATAAATATTTACCCAAGCAATACGGATTTTAAAAGTTGTGAAATTTTTTATTGTATCGTATATGTACAAAATAGGTGTACAGACTACTTATCAATCGCACGTGTTTTATACATATGCATTACATATGCTTTAATAGCATATGAGACACTGATGTAAGAGCATTTCTTTACCCAGTACACCTGTAACCCCCGTTTCTATTATCTTTCATCAAATGGAATGAATGTTGAGATGACGTGTATAGTTTCTTCTTCTAATGCTGATATTTTTAGACATAAGTAAAATTCTAGAATTAGGATTTTGAATGACTAATAATCCTTTCCCCATCTTGTACACACGAAAATAAATTATACTGAAGTCTTAGTTTCGCAATTCCTTACATAAGAACTATTTTTCACGTTAAACGACTATATTAGAATATTTTTTTGCATCTCTGGAAATTTATCGATATGACCAAGATTTTGAAGGAAAAAAAAAAACAAAATATAACTTTCATTATAAATCTGTTTGTGCTTTCCACAAATTTTCGAATAACAACAACTGGGCCAATGATATAATCGTTTTTTCGTTAAAATTGAATTAAACGAATTAGGTCACTCATTTTAAAACTCTTTCATATCAATGGCATAAATTTTATCAAAAACATGTTCAATTTTGTTCCAAATCATACAATTTTATTCCGATATAAGATTACTTCTAGAAAATAGAGAATTTTATTTATAAGTCTCGTTATAAACATTATAATAGTAAATTCTGTTATCAAACATTGAATTTAACATTATCAATATATCATTTTAAAGAAATATCCAAACGTTTAGTAGCATACATTCGCATCTATATTATTGAAACAATACAATAATCTTTGAAAAAAAGACAAAAAGATTAGCTAAATATATTTTAGCATAAAAAATATTTTTTGAAACAAATTATATCCTTTTCCTGAGTAAATTATCAAAAGCATCCAATTTTAAAATTACATGTAATATAATTGCCTTATTAACATTTGTTGGTCCAGTTGTGTTTTTAAAAGTGGAAGGCAATCTTTTTGTCGTGGTAATGAAATGATGCTAGATTCGCATAAACGCGGATGATAATGATGAACTTATGTATATCTTAACTTAAGAGTTTATTTCCATAATGTTAAGGCTCATGTTTATTTTTTCTTGTTCTTATTAGCCTGATTTTTGTATTTAGCTGCAGCTGTTAATTTAGGGTTCTTCTTTTTAGGTTCGTCATCTTCGTCATCTTCATCTTCAGGATCCTACAAGAAATATAAAATGTAATCACGGAAATGAATTCTACAAAAAAAATTATTGATATTATTTCCATCCTTAACAATATTCAAACATTGCAATACACGAAGAATAAATATGGGGAGGCTTCACATATAATTCACTTATCTCTTTATTTTTTAAACGAAATTTGAAACAAAACATTATAATTATCGATACCACATGCATCTAAATCGATAGAATAAAAATTTCAAATTTATTATAATCTGTACATTTTGTTAGCCTAATAACTTCGACTGTCAAAAATATAATTTGTATTTACCAATGTCGGCGTTAATATATAATGCTTGATTTTTCCTAGGACCTAATAAATAATAATCCAAATGTATCACTTTACAATGGTAAGAAAGGAAGCATGATTAGTAAGGAATAAAAGCAACTGTTTGCAAAAAAGAATTTATTTTACAAAAATAAAACATGAAACATGAATGTGAAAACACAAGAGATACATTCATGACTTTTCGTAAAATGGTTCACTTCGTGTCTATTCCTTTTCTTAAATTATAATTCTTCAAATTCTTAACAGATAAAATGAGATAGAAAATGTTCAAATAAACTAAAAGATTCTTAGTGCAATATTATCATTTTAAAAAGAATATTAATTATAACACACTGTTTGTTTTTATCTTAACATTTTAGTAGTTTATATTTCTTCGTTTGAATATACTAATTAAACGCCGTTTTTCTTATTTTCCGATAAGAGCTTTCGTTTCTTTCGCGGTGCCTGAAATGGATATTTATTATGTATATAATTTCATATTGTCATTATTTTATAGCAACATAAGAAGTAAAAATAAATTAAAAATATATATACTAATAGAGATTCTCTACAATAAAGTATAACTTAATAAAGAACATATTCGTATATTATTCTATAAAAGATGCATTCTGTACAAATTCTTGCTAATGATAAATTTATCGTACTTATATATCGCCTCACCCATAATTTTTATGCATACATATATCACTTATACATGCACATGCAATTTTGTATCTCTGTTAAATTTATTATAAAGTAATAATAATTTGTTAGAATATATGTCTTCAACTATTTTTCAATATATATATATGTTCTTGTAAGTCATACCTTTTCATCGTCTTCATCATCGATATTTTCTTCTTCCATTTCATCATCCATATCATCGAATTCTTCGATATGGGCACCTAAGAAATAGTAATAAAACACTGATATAAGAGAAAAAAACAAAAGTTTGGAAAAATTCATGTTATCAATTATATACTACAATACAATGTTTCTTCAGCTATAAATAATAAATCAATAGAACAATTAATCATTTGTTCATCGTGATCATTTTAAAATAAAAAATATGTTAATTTTTTTATACAAATAAACACATTTAAAATTTATTATATACTGTACTTACAAAATTATTTACAAAATATTAAATACGATACAAAGTAAAAATCCCTCACATTCAAATATTCAAAATATTTATATTATTCGAAATATCATATATTCAAAAACAATTGATATATAAATAATTATATTACATATATTTTCAACAAATAATAAGAAAAAATAAAATGTTTTATAAAAAATTTACTTTTTATAAAATAAAATTGTTTTAAGAAGGCGTCCAATTTTAGTTGTATCGCCTTATATAATACATTTTTTCTCCTAAATAAACATTAATAAAAAACGAAATACTAATTTTTTATTGATAAATTAATATGCCATTTAAGAAATAACTGATCTAGTAGAAATGTGTATTTTTATAAAGTTTTATATATATATAAATATATACATGTGTATGTATGTATATACGTATATGTACAGTATATATCATAAACATTTCGAATCGTGTGCAACACACACATGTATCATTTATGTATTCATTATATATATATATATATATATATATATATATATATATATATATAATATATTTAATAATGAAATATCACAGAAACGGATAGTCGAATGTTTGAGCAATTACACCTCAGGCAGAAAAATCCAGATTCGATTTTTACAGATATGCCACCTTATATATATTAGAAATGTAGAAGAATGATTCCTTATCGGCATTAGAGCCTACCAAAAAACAAAACAAATAATGCAAATTCAATTCCAAAGTAACAGACTACTAATAAAAATAAATTGTGGTAGATTTGCAATAAAATCAAATGTATATAGGACGACTTTTATAACCTCGTCTCAAGCATGTAATATATTTAATGATCACATAGCATAAAACTATATATAATAAAGTTGCCATAATTTCTTAATGGTCAACAGTTTTCTAAATATTAATTTTAAGATTTTAGGAAGTTGCGAGTAAACTTGCAAAGATACCTACCAAGAAGATTATGCCCTACTATATGAACAGGCCCACTGCCCTTCACCAGGGTAAATGTAACTGGGGGATCTGGGAAACTTAGATCAAGAATGATCTGTACTGTTTTTCCCATTTCCAACAAAGCAATTGGAATTTTAATGGGTCCTTTCAACCCCATTGCCTCAACTTGTAAAACATTAAGTTCTCCAGGTTTAGCCTCTGGTCCTAAAAGAGCCTGAAAAATTTATAATAAATATCATGCAGAGAAAATATATGAGCGAGAGAAAGAGAGACATTCAAACTTTACTAATATAACTAACAATTAAAAATATTTATCAATAAAAAAAATGAAGAAAATATAAATTTAAACTATTGTGATCTAACTATACTTTGTACATTTTTTGTCTTAATTTTTCTTCATGTGCTCAGAAAGTAATTCGAAAGTATTTCGATCAATTTGACCTTTTTAGGTTAGAAAATACTTTCTCCAAAAAATACGTAATATAGAATATAAACAATCACATTCACGTATAAAAGAAAGAATAAACAAAGAAAAAAATTCCGTATTTCTTAACTTTCCAATTTAATCAACTGTAAGGATTGCAAATAAGGATTGCAAATGAATAATTATAAAGATATAAGAAATGAGATTCTATTTTTTTCCTATTAAAAGATTTACTCAAAAAACAATGTTAAAACTGGACATGTAGTATATGCAAATGAAATTATTTGCGTAAATAATTCGATAAGCGTCTTAATGTTCGTTATTTACTTCGTGATATGGGGGAGAGTGCAATTCGAAAACCGGCACGCCGCGGAATCCTGCAATTCAATCCATAACATCGCGGCCCACGGGATGAATCGGCAGATCCTCGCCCGTTCAAATCCTCTGAGCCACGAAATTTCCATTGTAATCTTTATCCGCGACATAATAGAGTCCTATCTAAAGCAAAATGGGGGGGAAGGGCGAAGCCGTTGTGAAAAAAATGGCGCCAAGCATCAAACTTTTCCAAGATTATAATGGAAAGATGAATCAACCGTATTTCTCGTAACGAGATACAAAAAGATAGAAAAAAGATATCTCGAAACGTTTTGAATGAATCGCGTACGGCAGAAGAACGTTCGCGTTTCCGATCGACTGTCATCCCAGTTATCAGGAATCTCTCGATCGGAAAACGATGAACGAGGGATCACTGGCGATTGAAGTTTCGCGCGCAAAACGTTTCTCGACGACGACGACGACGACGACGAGCGCCACGAGGAAGAGAAACCAAGATATCGCCGAACCGACGCGATACGGAAAATCCGGACGAGATTACGCACGCGGTTTCACATCACGACAAAATTGACCAGCGTCGTAGTCAACGAAGGAAGATACACCGGAAATATTGAAACTCGGTGAAACCGACATCTCACACGTCAGCTCCTCTCGATAACGGGAAAACCGCAGGCGGAGAAAGGCTGCCGATGTAAAGACTAAGGCAATGATGACGATGATGACGGTCCTGTTGTCACGCCGGGAACGTGGCACTCACCATCTTTATGATGAGCTTCTGATCGGCGCCAATGTGCTGGGCCGCGCCGTCCGAATCGTCGTTCTTGTGTTCCGGGTCCCATACCTCGCTCGCGTTCGGTCCCTCGAGGGTGATTCCTGGATGGAAGAGAAAAAGAATAGAGAATCCACGGGAATCGTATTCGCCACTATCGAGGCCGACGGAACGGGTGCCGGCCGGCCGGCGAGCGGGGGTGCCGCCATATCGCCACGGACGCCGATTATACCCGTCGCGCACCGTGCACGCCGGCTCCGGGGAGACAATGGGGGACGGCGGCAGATCCCCGCAATGGCCGAAGGTCTAGCCGGCGTCTCGGTCAGCGCATCCCCTTCGTGCTTAAATGGCCGACGACACGTAAGTATCCGCGTGCACCGCGAAATAGCGGAGCCACGGCCATCGCGGCACCGCGGCCGTTCATATTTACCGTATAGATACTCCTCTGCCATGGCGATCGGTCAGCTATTAACGGATTCTCGTCAGCGTGTGATGCGTGTGTCTGAGCGAAACGGCGGCGGACGTGTGCGTGCTGTGCGCGATGATGGAGTATGACGTTAGAGAGAGAGAGAGAATGTGACGCCGCGCGCGCAACGGTTACTGTGTTACTGCGCGAGGGAACGGTCGCCGCCACACGTGCCAGTCGCCGCACGATCGCGTAGTAAATGAGTTTCGCGTAGCCTGCTCTTGCGCGCCTAGACTACGTTCCGCGCGCCGATTGGTCGATCGTGTTCGCGCGGCGTTGCCACCTATTTGTCGCCGCTGGTCGCCCGCCAAAGGCGCCGAAACGAAACGCGTGCAGCTGAATCTCCTCGAAAAAAAATATTTAAAATTCCTCTTCGATTTTCTTTATCTCTTCGAAATATATCCCGATGACGTATTTATTTCTCGATTTATTTCAATTTTTTTTTATACGATACGTCGGTGATTTGGGTAATCCGGATAGTATTTGCACTATTTAAATATAAGATTCTGCAGAGACACGAGGAATAAAGATACCTTCTGTATTTGTAGCTGAATTAATGTACACTCGCTGTACTTATGAATGAATAAAGTAAATATTTGAAATTTGAAAAAAGCAAGATAGAAAATTTTAGTGCAGTCCAATGCAGGAACAGAAAACAAACCTATAACTGATATTGTTATTCAAACTAGCCCTTTTATATTACGCATTGCATATTAATTAATTAGTTCAGTGACGTACTGAATATTGAAGGGTCGTAGAATATTACAAAGTGTCATTTAATAGAAGCCATTCATTATTAAAAAAAAAATTCTAATTTTACACGAAGATTGATCGAAAGCATTCGCAATAACATACGCAAAAAACAGTACACGTTTACGGTACACTAATTCTATTAACGTTACGTAAATTACTGCTAATTTAGTAACGAGTGATTGCAAAATTATATTTCACTATGAATTATTCAGTATTTTAAACACACGAAAGCAGAATTCGAATAGCAGACGCGGCAACGTCGCGTTGTTCCTATTGGCTAGACTCGGCTCTGGTGGCGACCGCGTGCACTATTCATCGGCACAACTCGTCGGCACATTGACGCAATAAATAGCGGACGCAACACGTGAACATTCTCGTCGGCAGCGACAAATGTCATGTCGTGGGGCCTTCTGACAATTTCACGTCGCATTTCCGCCAGCTGATGACGGACGATCGCACGCCCACGTGAACAGTCCGCCTGTGAAAAAATCGCAGCCCGACGTCCGGCAGGCTCTCCGGTAACCGACGACGACAACGACGACAACATTGTGCTCCTGTCAGAATGCGTGCCGCATACACGTGCATCTTGCTCTTCTACCTGTCGCTCGCGATTTTCGGCGACGCCGAAAAAAACGAGAGCGCCTTCGTGGCGACACACGAGTGGCAAACGGTGAAGAAGGGTAGGTATTCCATTCGGGGGCCGTGTCCGTCGTACCCCGATGTGGGACTACTTTACGCCGACCAGAGAGCCGTCTTTTCGTCCGGAACACCACGTCAGTCAAATCCGTCGTATGTGCGAAATCCCTCCCGCGGAAACGCGACGTCCCGTTCCCGACGAACGAAATTGGAAATTTCGCAATTTTGTGCTATGCTAGATTTTTGAAGACCAATTCAGGATCTCGAACCGTTTCAAATAGAGACGACAGTGGGAAGTCTGGTTGCAGTTCGGGTGCTTCAGTGACGTACACGTCCGGATTGGATTACGTGTCTAAACATGAGAGGGAATCATTCCAGATTACATTAAAATTAATAGGTTTTTTTTAAGTATCAAAATTTTCCAAAATTCCATTTTCCACTTTTGAAATATGTATGAAAATGTAATGAAATATATTCGAAAATTTTTTCGGATCTGTAATTACAAAAATAGAATTTATATTTTTTAAAAAAGTATAAATTAATCTAAGTCATATGAGTAAAATTAAATTAGTATGTAAATGTATTGTAATATGCAAAAATATACTAAAATAGTAAAATATTTGACTAAATTAAATGTAATGTACTGAATATCATTAAATTATTTAATAATCATTTTGAAAATATGATTTATTTAGGAACTCCTATTCCGAAAGGACTTCATATAAGGCATAATTTTGCAACTGGAGTAACAGAAGCTAAATTGATGGAGGATGCAGAAGAGGATGACGAAAATGTAAATCGATCAAATTCTAAGTCATTGACGTTACATCCAGATAAATCGGTCTTAGAAAATGAAGAACCAGATCCTGTGAAAATAAAGAAAGTTTCAGAATCTTTGAAATTTCCTATTGATGAATTGAAAGCAAGATTGAAGAAGCTTAAGCAAAATGAAGCAGAGGATGTATCAAATATGAATGTAACTATCTTTTTTGTTAATTTTTAATGTTTAAAGATTTTTAATTTGTATTTTCATCATTCATTTCAGAAAAAATTAAACAGATTATTATATGAATATAGTTGCATGTAACAATTGAAATTATACTTAAGGTTTTGCTTCCAGTGTACTTTTAATGTATTGCATCCATATATTTTAATTATAAATTGAAATTATGTTAATAATTATTTATCTAGATTATGGATTTAGATTGTTATTTTCTATTTAACAAATAATTTTAATTTTCTTTCTTTTTTATTCTAGGATAGAGAAGACAGACCAAAAACTGAAAAGCGTTTCAAACGTTTTTATGAAACTTTAAAAGAAGAACTTAATGCTCTTAAAGTCAATGTTACGAGCGATTCCGAATTATTAAAGAGGTTTTTTCAAAAATTTCAGTCTTACAAAAGTAGTATCACTACAGGAACATTAACTACTATAGAAACTGAAGAAGTATTGGACATTTTAAATAATTTAGAATATCTTCTTCATCAAATTGACAATGCCAAAATATTCTCAGACATGGATGGGTAAGTATAAATAAGTGAAGAAAAGTTTTTCATAGTGACAAGAACAATCCACTAATATTTTTGCTCTTTTTTTCTATCATAGGCTAACAAAAATTATATCACCATGTCTTAATGGAACGAACAATGAAATAAAATCGGAAGCATTACGTCTTTTAGGAGCAGCTGCTCAATCAAATCCAAAAGTGCAAGCTAAGGCATTGGAAAATGATTTTATCCAAAAAGTGTTGCATGTCTTATCCACAAATAATAAAATTGAAGTAAAATCAAGATGTCTCTTTGCTCTAAGTGCCTTAATACGTCAGTTTCCTGCAGCTCAGAAAGCTTGGATTGATCACGGTGGTTTGCAATTACTCGGAAAAATTCTGTACGACGATCAATTACAGATACAAATGAAAGCAATGAAATTAATCAACGATCTGACGATCGAAAGACGAAACTTAGAAGAAATCTATGATGTCGAGCAGCGTCAGCAGAAAATGAGGGAATATGCTATTACGGATTTCGAGCTAAAATTACTGAGGCACGATTACTGTAAACTCTTAAGCAATTTAATGATCAAATGTTTCAAAGAAAAGCTAACTGGCCACTTTAGCATAGAAAATAATGATTTTCTCGAAGTAGTTTCGGACAGCATGATCACGGTATCTCCTATTTGTAAAACTGAATTTAAAAACATTAAGCTTTTGCTTTTACCTGTTATAGATAATCTCTTGCACTTTTATCAAAATCCTAATATTAAACTTACCGTGGATGAAACTGATGTTTTAAAGAGTTTGATATTACTGATTGAAAGATTGAAAATTACTATTTTTGAAACACTTCATGATGAATTATGAATATTTTGAGTTAAGATAATTGAAAATATACGAAAGTGTATCAAAAAGACTAAATTAAATCCCAGCCTTATGTTAATATGCAATCATGTGCAATAGCATCAACTATAATAGCATAGGGCTTATATAAAAGAGATTCATTTTAGTGAGACGAATTCACATAATGAAAAATTTTGTGAAAAGAAAAAATTTATCATTGTTGTAACAATCACTGCAATAAAATCCTGACAAAGAGAAGATTATTTTGTGGCTAGATTAATTATAATTTATAAATCTTAAAAAGATTCATCAAGTGTAAGAAAATATTTTGTTATTCTAAGCGTATTTACATTATACCTCTCTATTGTAAATAGCTCATCATACTTGCAGAATCAGGAACGAAACGTGCAGGTTCTCGTCTCTTGCATCCAAAGTATGAAATAGTCATTAAATATCAAATTTTTATTTAGCATTCAAACAAAATGTTAGCTATATTTTTTGTTTAGCAGTTTTTTTTTTTGTTGTAAAAATTTCTATTGGCCTATCAAGTATCTAAACTTGAATGTCTCAAATTCAAGAGACGGGAACTTCTAATTTTGATTTAATCATAAGCTTAATTAATATTTCATATATCTCACAATTTTGTGAAACAGTTAAAAAAAAAGTTTGTTAAAAAAATAAAACGACTGAAGTGTATGTGTACATAGTAGTTAAGACTTTAATTATTTGGCTATTACGTAGCAAATATGAATAACTTGTTGTGTTTTTCTCCTATTTTAGAATTATTTAATAAATTATTTTGTACTGACTGTACATAACACAGCTTATTGTTTGAAAGTTCCTGTAGTATATATTTAATATAAAAGAAGTAAAAATATGAACAATCGCAGAATAGTACATTTTATTTACATAATCATAATGGATTAGAGATACATAGATATGAACAATTTCATTCATATAACCATATAATACATAGAAAATATTTTTGTAAAAGATGTTAATTTTAACCAGTTTAATCAGTTTCTTTCAAACAGGGTCTCTATTTACAGATGCAGGAAAAAGCACTCCTGTATCATGCATTCAAAATGAAATAATACCTTGTTTTTACCTGTTAAGTACAAGGATTGCGTTATTTTGCAATTCTTCAAATATGAACATTACGCATGATACACGAGGCTACCGAGAGTAAATTACAACAGCTAAATTTGTCTCGGAAGTTTCATTCGTTTTTACAAACTGGAAATTTAACAAAGTTTGTATTCCGTAGGCATATTTATCTGAATTTTATTTGAATTTATTATATATCTAATTATTTAATGAAATATAAAGCTCGATCCGAGAAGATACGTTCTGGTATCATTTATAGATATACTTAACGCGATGCATACTACGTCTTGATATATTTTAATGAAAATATATTATCATCGTACAAGTTTTTTTAATATTGACAAAGATGCAAATACACGAGAGATTTATGCATATTTTCCATTATTTTGAGGCTTCTCTTTCATCATGCATATTTGCATCAAAATATAAGAATATATTTCATGATACCAATATAAAGTGTAAACGCGCAGATAAAAGAAACGTAATTGATTTTTTACTTTACTCTTTTTCTTTTTACTTTACTCATTAGATTTTGTATAATTAAATTGTAATCTACCGCGATTTTACAAGTTTTATTAAACATGTCAAAAAGATTGCTGTATCTAAATGCGGCATTTATAAAAATTGAGAGCAGAAAGGAGAGAATTAATATATTATGTTATTAGAATTATGAATGGAAAAGAATTTATTTAGATATTGCAGTTTTCTTTTGATATCCTCATGTATAATATCATCGTATTATTTATGACAAGATAACTGTAATAAATCTCATATTATGTAGGTATATGTACATACATACATACATAAATATGCCTTAATTTATAACTATAGATATTACTTAATATATCGTAATATGACTGATCTTTCTTTTTAATAATCAAACAACGCAATATCGATTAAAAATCAACCGAAAACAGTATTTCACAAAATTTATAATTTCAATTGTCACTATAAATTCAAAACACAATTTCAATTTTTTTTATTAAATATAGATAACATAGGACTACGCTTTTATACAATTTACTCTATATTTACTTACACATACTCTACAACTAGGATCAAGTATTTATGAAGCGACTATTATTACATTTTAACGCAAATATTCATAGTAAACAGAAAATTTCAAAAAATTGAAATTATATATAAACCTGTAATATTAGCACATTTAATTAATTATATATTAAATTTTTAACTAATATTGAGTTATCTAGTTATCAAAAAAGATGATCAGATATAAGATGGAAAGTATACATTCCCTTAGATATTCATATAGTTATGCACGTATATGTATAAATAATACATGAATGTTTTGATTTTATATAAACAAATTTTAAAAATCCAGTTTTTTAAAATGAAAATTGGATAAAAGGTTGATAATTTTTCCAAAAATTCCAACTACTAACGAAACATACAGAAGTCATGATGTATATAGGATAGGCATTTTTATCAAGAGACCAAAATTCAACTTAAATTATAATATCAATTAATGAATATAAATTCTATGATATATAGCAATATTTCTCAAGTTATCTTGTCATCAATTACACGACAATATAAGTGACTTAATTCGAGCAAAATAATATATAAATTCTTGTTCTTTTGCTCTCGTTCATTTGCTTGCTCTCTTATTTCTCTCTTTTTCTCTATCTCTGTATTATTTATTGAAAGAATAATTTCACAAACTTGATAAAGAATATTTCTAATACAAAATATAGGTAAGTTGTAAAAGTCATTCAGTCTTTGCTGCATAATCTCGAAATAAAAATTAAATTTTATCAAGGAAGGAGAAATAGCGAAGAATTTTTGATAAATTAAATTTTTTTAAATAAAACTCAAAAATTGACATATTCAAGAATTGAGAATATACGTTCAAATGATTTCGAGGAATTATCTTGCTGCAAATACTTCGTTTTGTTTGAACCAAAAAGTCGCTGACAGGCTCTATGAATAGCAGCGTAGAAGTAGAAATTTGTTTCTTAATGATCATTAATGTTATATATTAGCATTAGTATATACAATACTAATTTATGAATCGTCACATTCACAGAACTTGCTAATGATCATATTATCTATCTCCAAAAAAAAATGTTTGTGCAAAGTTAATATATAGCACATCTTAATGACGTAATTATTGCCTCCTGTTGGCACTGATATTATACATACTTCTTGAAACGCATTCCTTGAAAAGTAATGTTAGCAAAGCAAGTTGCATTCTTCCAATAAATAATATAGAGAGAAAAAATACTATATAACATTATGGCAACTTCAGACTATTGTACTGATCCATGTTAAAATGAGATTGAAATTTACATTAATATAACAAAACTTTGCATAACTAATTTTTTAAAGAATTATATTTGGCCTAAATGTACATCAACGCAGCCATGATAACAACTCCAAAAAGTAAAGCGCCAAGTTGTTTCAAAGATTCTTTCGTGTTCGTTTCTTTCAACAAATCAGGCAAGATGGTTACTAAACCAATATGTATGAATCCTCCTGCGGTTAATGGCAATATCCAATTGGTTCTTTCCTCTGAAAAAAGAAAAAACATATAAGTAGATATCATCAAAATAAATATCATCGTAATATTAATATAAAATTTATAAGATATTTACCTAGACTACTTGAAAAAGAGACGGCTGCCAAAGCACCAACGATTCCACCGCTAGCTGTGATTAACTGCGCCCGCGCAGCATCCCATCTGCTAAATCCGCTTCGTAACAAAATAGCAAAATCGCCAACCTCGTGAGGTATTTCGTGCACCAGAATGGTGAACGTGCTGAGGATGCCTACGCGGAAGGAAATGAGGAACGATCCACCCACAGATAAACCGTGAGTAAAATTGTCGAGGAAGTTCATTAAAAGATTTAGATATCCGGGAAAGGCTTTGGGATTGAAAAATTTACGGAAGATGAATTTCTTTACCCATACGATTGAACGATTAACAATATTGCTCGATGAATGTACGCATGGAGAGTCAACACGTGAAATCGTCGATGTGAAACCATTAGTCTTCGCAAGTTTCTTCAAGCAACTCTTTGCTTCGTCAACCAATGGACACTCGTCATTAGGACATTCGCTCGCTAATGCAGATTTCATAATGTCAACATCCTTAAAACCATTCTTTCGCTGATCTTTAATGCTATTTGGGATTTGCGTAAATTCTTTCCCGGATTGTTTCTGCAGGAACCGTACCTATTACAGAGAATATGTTCGATCATTAGACATCTATCTATCTAGCTAATATTTTAAATAATATTATAATGTTACTGCTATTATTTTTTTAAAATTACATTACCTCGGTTGTATTTTTCAAACATCCTTTCGGGAAATCGTTTTTTTCAGCGTTCGTTATCATAATACAATTATTATTATCTATTTCTTTTTCTTTATTTACATTCTTGATTGAAGTTTCATCGATTTGCTGTTCTGCAATGATAGGTGCTTCCTCGTTTACGGTAGCGATGAGTTTTTCGATGATTACAAAGAACAAAAAGGCGGACAACACCCATAGGCCGGCGGGCGTAGACGCGTGGTTACCCTCGACTGTAAATAAAATACAATGTTAAAATGAAACAGGTACGTATAAAAAGTGGTAAAAATACAGTGATAAAGATGAAATAAAATAAAACATTCGCACGAATAAATCAAGCGTTGCAATTTATAAATTTCACATGATATAATCATTTACAACGACAATAAATGAAAACAGTCATAGATGTGCAAACTATTTTGCTTTATTTATTTATTCATTAATATTCATTGTTATTTAAATTGCTTAACTTATTGCACAGTATTCTTTTCGCTGGGAAGGGCAACAAAGGCGAAAAATGTAAAACGAAAGCTAAGAAAATCTGCAATTCAAAACCGGATACAATTTACACGGATATTACTAGCTCACCGATCACTTCGAATTCCTAACGCGGTTCGCGGTCGGAGGGACATTTAATTTACGTGGACGCAGCTGGCAATTCAAATCTGCAACTGACGCACAATAGAGTTCGAAGTCGCCGCTTAAATCGTTCATAAAGCTCTCGGCGGTGCCCTTCTCACTGAGCCGTGTAGAACGTTGCAAAACGCATTCAAAATACATATGTAATATGCAATAGAATGCACATAGAACAATTCAGGAATATCGAAAGCACATATTCCCGCTGTATCAGATTTCGCGATTCCAGAAGCATTGGCGCTGTTATGTTAGATTTGTTCTAACATATACACTCTAGGCTATTCGATTCTCGTTAATATTTGCTAGTTTTACACGATACACGATTGTCAAATATCATTCCATTTTTTAATTTATGAATAATTTACATAAGTCAGTGTAAACATTATATGCATAATAAAATTGATAGAAATTTATTTCTACCTATTATTCTGCATACAATAATTATATTCAACTGTGCTGTTGTCATCAATTTTTTTTTATAAGGTCAATCTTATCAACAATAAATGTGACATGATATATTATATCTTTTGATATATGATATGTTAAAATTTCCCTACAAGATAAGATGAATTTCTTCAATTACATCGTTGCATACAATAAAAATATGAAAAATAAGAATATAATAATAATAATAATAATAATAATAATAATGAGATTACCTCTTGTCTGAAATTCACTCTCGAATGCTTCTGGCAGAAGATGTAGAAAGACATCGCCCAACAATGCGCCTACGGCAAAGCTCAAAAGAATCTTCAAAGTGCCACCATTTTCTATAACAAAAAAAAAAGAATACAATTATTCAAGTGTTCATTTCGTGCGAATTGAAGTGGAATATTTAGGATAAGACAAATTTTATTAATCAATTTCAACAAAATTTGATTAAAACAAATGTTTGACATTTTCTTTGCATTTGATTCGTTTACAGAAGCTCATATTTTTAAATTAGAAAATACAAGAACGTTCAAATGACATGAGTACAATTTTTCATTAATCGTGTAAGATAATTATAAAGAGGGCAATTATGATATCCCGTATAATTTTGAATGTATGTCTTTTGTGATAGATAAAGAGTGTAAATTCCCTCTTATCGATCTTGCTGATTTTATATTTGGAAATGCAGCTATTATTGTGTAAAATCGATAAAAAAAAAAAAATTAAGAAAAATTGTAAAATGTATGATGAAATGTATGGTGAAAATGTAGTCGATATAATAGGAGTCTATAAATCGTTCGCACGATCAATCGTTTACGTATCATTGCAGACGCGTGTGGTAGACGAAGATAAGAAAGTTCATGCGGCAAAATGAACTATTATATTCCTTTGCGGTCACGGAACTTGCGCTCGATATCAAACTTGACTGCTTCTGATATTTTCTATGCACATTCATCTTATATATAAATCGCAAAAGATTTAGAATTTTTTTTCTCAAAACTTCTTTATATAATACTCTGGTTCGTCATGTTCATGTGAATTAAATGTTTAGCTTTTTTATCGTGATTAAAATAAATACAGCGTAATCGTCTCATTCGAAAGACTTATTCAACTGAGGAGAACTGTAAAAAGAATGTTTATTTATGAAAATATAGAGAAGCAGAGATATTTCGTAATTCTAAACGTAGCCGCAGATGGCGAGAGATGAGAAACAAATGGATAGAGAAGGAAAGTTAATAAATAGCGACACTATTAATAAAAGCATGTTAATTAAATACGGGATATGTAATTAGCATTAATATCTGTAGTTTGGAGGAAAGCGTGATTTATATCGTAAATTAGTGAGGTATGCATTTACGACCAACTCGTGATAACAAGGGAGAAACTTATAACATCTAATTAATACGACATTCGACGCAGTTGATAATCGCTAATAGAACATACAGTAGCATATTTGCACTGTCTGTATGCTGAAAAGGCCATCCGATGATAACCATTGATGATGTCAACGCGTGATTCACGGGGAAAACGAGAGGAAAAGAAATATAAATAATGTTTGAACGGGCCTTGATCTCATTTTGACACGACTACGATTATACGCTCTTCTCTGCTCGTCAACTCGTCAACTGTCGCGAAAGAAAAACAAAGACATTAGTAGATATCTTTTGCAGCTATCTGCATCCCTCTTTTTTTTCTCCAATGTCTAATTATGTGCCTCTCACGGTGGGAAGTGCATTTACAAAAATCAAGTTTATGTATACTAGAATCTTTTCTTTCCTATTATTATGATCGTCAAATTCATTTGTAACGCAATTAAGAATTAATTTAAGAACCAACTTTACAAAGCAATGATCACCAATTAATCGTTGGACATTGGACGAGTTGTGATTTAGCTATTTTAAAGAGATAAATTTTAAGTCACTATAAATTGCGATAAAACATTATTAATGCGACGGTGCATTTATCTGTATTCAATGACGTATATTAATAAATATTCAATAGTGTTTCAACAGTATTATCGCGTTGTATATTATTTTCATTAACTATCGTTCCCTAAGAATGTACTTGTACTTGTACTCTAAAAAAAAAAAATGTACTTGTACTCTAAAAAAAAAATCTCAAAGATGTTTTCATACAACATTATGATGTCTTTAAGCCATCTTAAAATGTCATGTTTTCCGAGTTATTAATCTTGACAAGATTAAGTTATTTATTTTTTAGAAAATTTCTAATACGTCAATTGAGCTATTGGACAAACAACGTAGAAAGAATATAATCAGTTTTCGATATACTAACATGTAGTCAACAAGTTGTAAATTCATACGACTGACAGACCGACGACTTGTCCGATATTACGGCCTACTTCTGACATTATTATTACAGTGTATCGACATTAAGTTGCATCAGTTTCAATAAAAGAAAAAAATTCGATCGATCTAATTAATACAACTGGAATATGAAGAGAAATAAGACACTGAAAAAATAAATATATTCCGCGCTGTAATGATGCAGCGCGATAAAATTAAGGATAATTAAGGGATAATTAAGAACATTCAGATTTCACTTTTCTTAAACAACTTCTATGTTATTCTAGAAAGTTTTTTTTTTAACATTGCATTATATTATAATTATTTCTTTTAAATAAATTTATTTTCTAAAATTTTATTTTTTTTTTTAAACTTTTAAGCAAAGATATATAAATTGAAAGATTTTTAGATATTTTTATAGATTGTTATTTTTTTTAATTAAATCTTTTTTTTTTTAATTTTAAAAGTATGAAAAGATAATCTGCGTTATATATCAAATTTTCGTTGGGAAATTTATGCAATTTATTATCCTGAAAATCACCCAGCAAAATGCTCAAGTTTCATGAGCTGTGTAAGATCAAAGACTGATTTAGCGGAACCTTTGTGAATTAGTCGTTTCCCCAAGAGCGAAATATCGCTTGCAGTGCGAGTCATATGTTTTTCATTTGAAATTCTACTCTTAAACGAAGTGCGTCGAGCATGTGACAACATAAAAATAGCAGACGCTTTATCTTTCGTATTTGTTTCTTTGTGAGCAATTGCTTGCTTACAGGTAAGCACGTTTCTGCATTGAAACATAATCAATATAGAATCAAAAAGAATATAAGTGCATGTCGTTGCATAACATATAATAAATATGTATAGTGTCACATGAAAATATTCTCGCAGTATCAGCATGACTTTCCGCCACTATAATCTGCGA
This sequence comes from Pogonomyrmex barbatus, assembly GCF_055798465.1. Taxonomy (NCBI): domain Eukaryota; kingdom Metazoa; phylum Arthropoda; class Insecta; order Hymenoptera; family Formicidae; genus Pogonomyrmex; species Pogonomyrmex barbatus. The sequence goes on from NW_028297127.1 coordinate 19,736,584, forward strand.
TGCGAAATTTTAAAATATTAATATGCAAGTCACATTTTATTATATATAAATAATAACCAGTGGAGTATTACTTGCGACTTGGATAAATAATATAAAATTTTTAAGGAAATGAAATTTTCGAAAAAAATTTACGTTTTTAAAAGTCATTTTTATTTGTTGCTTCGGAAAAAGTTTTTTGTTTACTCTTGTCTTTTGTCATCGATCACGATGTGTACTTGAAAAATTATTGCGTCGGATATTTTACATGTCGCAATAATTATATACATTGACGAGAGTTGGCCATTTATTATCATTGCATTTCCTACGAAGAAGCGTGCGTGCAATTGATTTATCTCTCTTTTAAAATAAAGTACTTGAACTGTGTGCCAAAATTTATTCCTCCTTTATTCATTGTTCATATAAAAATTACAAGCGATACTAAATTATTTAAATCACAATGCAAAAAAACTGTAGTATACAATATTGATTTACTGTGTAATTTTGAAGCCACGTTTATATATTAAAAATGGAAATCGCGGTACGCGCTATTAAAATGCAACAACGAAGAGACGCGACAAAGAGAGATAAAAATGAGTATAATTAGTATAATGACGTATGATCGCATCGTGAATGCACAACCAGATGTCGGAACAGCTATCGGAATCCTATAATTCTATAGCGCAATGAAATTAGATCAAGAATTGTAAAGAATATGACGAATAGTCGCAGTTAAATTTTCGAAAGTATTTTCAAAAGCGTAATAAAACCATATCAATAGTCAACGAAATTACTTTGCAGATATGATAGAGAAATTTATGTGACAATATGCGAATATTAAAATCTTTCAATTTAATTCCGACACAGAATCACAGAACACTTTTCCTGAGTTACATTGGATATGCTTTTGTTCAGAATAAATCACAGATTTTTTTCGCTTACGTTATGAATCTTAAAAAACTTAATTTTCATTATAAAAATTTTAAAAAAATTTAGAAAATTTAGAGAAATCGTGTTGCGATAATTGTCAATCAAACTAATGCTTTCTTCGTAAAATATTCATACTTTATGCAGTTGTCACTGCACGAAATATGCAAATTTATTTATATTATAAATATTAAATATTTATATTGTAGATATTAAATAGATCGCACACTCGCTTGTTAAATAGACACATTCGATGCACCGGTTTTCCCCAGTTACGAGAATGTCAGCCCTCGCAGCACGTGATTGATAAATAAATTATCAGTCCCATAGGACTAGGCAATAGACATGAACAAATTTCAACAAATTTCTCGAAAAGGTGATAACACGCCGAAGGATCGTGGCATCGAATTGTAACACAGATTCCCTGTGGATTTTGGACAAAATACATGAGACTGCTGTTGTTGAAAATCCTTGCATCCTTTATCAAATGTCTCAAAAAAATAGCAAACATAGATCTTTCTTTTATGTGCAGAATAAATTAAAAAAATTTTTTTTTTCACACGAATATAATTTGACATTTGATACTGACGCTTAAAATACATTTCACTGAAAATCGGTTATACAATTCAGTATGCAACCTGAGATTTTAAAATTATTTTTATTTTTAGGTAAAATTCATATCGTCAAGTTTCATTGATAAAATTATTAATAAATTGAAATATACATTTCAAATAGCTTCATACATGCAATATAAAATTAAATGTTTAGATAACATATTCGGTCACCGATATATCTTGACAATTTTACATCGTATTCTCTATGGTGGTCTCATGTGTGTCTTGCCAAGAATTCCAAAGTGGTACTCGCCGCATCTTGAGAATATAGATATGACAATTGTATTATTGTATACGTGGCTAGAATAAAATGGTATATTTTTCATCTAACATTCCATAAAAATATTAATGTATACACTAAATACTATGCAAATTAGTATAATATAAAACTACTCTCATTGCTTTCAGTCTATTAAAAAATGTTAAAAAATATATAATTATCTTTCATTATATCTTTACTTTTCATTAAATCTTTTATCTGTTATAATCGTAAAAAATTAAGGAAAAGTGAGGAAAATAAACAGTTTTGAAATGCGTTAAGTACTTCAAGAATGACGTCACAATTATCTATAATTAACAACAAAAACTTCATTTATTTTTGTATCGATGCTTTATATATCGATATATCTATATTTAACTATGACAATACATCATATTTGAAAATTGTAAAAACAACGAGATTAGAAAATTAGTTGCGATATCAGATAAAGTTCCCGAGAAAGATTTAATCTCTCGCTGCAATAAAACACTGAACACATACGCTATGTGAAAAAACTTAATTAGTATTGATTTTACTGATCTAGAAATACGCATGTAATGTATGACCGCGACGGCAATAAAACTATTAAACCGTTGCGAACGTTGTTGAAGTATTCGATCGATCAAAGTCTCGAAAGTAGTTTAACGTACAATATTGATAACTTGATGAACAAAGTTCACGATAAAATTTATTAACATTGCAAGTTGCGTCCGATGCTCAAAAGACATAATGTATCCAGTCCTCATTTATTAGAAAGTAATTATAATAGGGAAATGTGAAATAAAAAAAAAACTTTTTTAAAGATTATTAATTTTTTACCTTTCTATGACGTTATCCACTCCATTTTCGATATAACTGATAATGGGATACTAACTTTATCTTCAACATCGAGTACAAGAGATTATTTTCGATATCAAAAGACGAATCTTAATATAAATAAATCTTCTCCCCTGTCATTTATTTTTTTATTAAATTGGTATCGCTTGAAAGATCGACTATATGTTAGATAAAAAGTGAGAAAAATTGAAGTGCATTGATTAAAGTAACCGTTCTTACTTCAAATCGATTTCGAGAAAACACGCCTTTTGAACGTGACACGGTTTTTATTCTTTCTTCTTGTTAAGAAACTAGAACTGACTGATTTCGGAATTAATGATTGCTCATGCTGCCGTGATGTGAGCGATACATATGCTTCATAAAATTTGTAATAAATTTTAAAACATAATTGATTAAAAACATGACCGATAATCTTGACATCTTAATTTTAAACAGTATTTTAATGGATATTTATTAATGATGTTTTATTAATAATGTTTTATGATTTCAATATATTTAAAATTTTGAATTATTTGCTTTAATTTGCTAAAATTAAGACAACGATAAATTGAATAAAAAATTAATAAGTTTAATAAAAGAATTTTAATTTTCAATATTTTCAACAATCGCAGAGATTTCAATAATGTCGTAGATCGATTTAAATTGATTTACATCTACGAGAATTCCAATTTTAAGTTCGGAATACAGGTTCGCAAAAATGTAAAGTTTAGTGTGATCTTTTGCGAAATATCTCTTAAAACGTTTGTGAAAAAAATCGATGATGTTCCGGATCGGCGCGTGAATGAATCTCGCCGGCATGCAATTTAATCGTCGATAGAAAAAGTTGGTGTTGCAATACGAGTTTTTGTGTTCGCGCATTCGGGAGCGGGTAAATTCTCGCAACTTTCTACATTTGTACAAACTTCGCGCTGTTAAAGTTTGGACGATGTAACATTTACTGTTAATCTCACTCTCATATAACTTGGAATCGTTGATTCGGAAAATACGAGATAATAGAGAAAGTTATGACATGCCGCACTAACGTGGACCGCGGTATTATTCGCAAAATGAATGAGAATAATGCTGACATATCTGAAATTGCGAGAGAGACGTAAGCCGCCGCGATCCGACTACAATTCGTTAATTTTATCCACAGACAGAAACATGTTTAGCCAACCAATTAAAACCACTTGTTCTCCGTAAATTCGCTATTACGAATTGAACGATCAACGTGTACATCTCTGGCAGAAGCCAACCATCATCTCGATTATGAGGAACCGATGAGGAAAAAAAAAAAGAACAATGTATTGTTCAATCTTTGCGCGTGGACGCAGAGAGAAAGAGAGAGAGAGAGGGGGGGAGGAGGGGGAACCAACGGATGCGAAATGAACATTTCGCATAGCCGTATCAGAGCGAATAAAAGCGTATAAAAATTAATTAAAGTCCATAGCGATTGAGAACGCGATCGATTTCAATTGTCGCTATTATAGATTCGCGCCTGCAAATTCGCGAAACGCTATCGGAATTTTGGACGTCATGCGTTTTCGTGAACACGGGACACTGGTTTACCAATGTCGAAAGCACTGTGACAATTCCAGTACAATGACAATCCTGAAATTTTTAACATCGGTGTACTTGACATGCGTATATTTTTGTATTCGTTCAGCGAGCTCTATTACACCTTTAAAAAAAATCTACTTTTCGTTTTTTTCAGATAAAATATATTTTTCGTTTTTCCGGAAAACACATGTTGCGAGACAGAGTTTTCCTTTTTTTTTTTTTCCCCATTTAGTTGTGACCATATGAACGATTCAAAGCTTGTAATTTTTTGAATTGCGATCGCCCTCCGGTAGAAGAACATCTCTCCGAACGAACATCAAAGCCAAACAATCAAGTTTTAAAACTTACACATTTCAAATATCGAATAAATTAATTTACAATATGTATTGTAACTCAATCTAGCTTTAAAAAAATTCATCTTCGTTATACATTCAATATCGTAAAATGGATGAAAAAGATAACTGTATTCTTCTCTATTTTTGAAAAACGCGAGACGGTTTGCAAAGATATTAAAATGAGTAATCCAATTGTTCTTTTATTTTTTTTTTTTATTAAATTTTTTACAACTTTCTGAAAGGCAAGATTAAAAATTGTGTTATACTGTGCTAAAATAAAACATGCATATTTTTATTTTTAGCTACTGATATGCCGCAACACGGTATTCATATCGCACAATAAAACATTGTATGATAATTCATCATACGGAATTGACTCATTTATTTATATTGATTTTATACCACGTGGTAAGACTAACTTTATCAAATCAGAGAAGAGTCGACGTCTTTGGTAATGTCATTGAACTTCGTAGCTGTCACTTATCGGAACGATAAATATAAATGAAGCGAGTCATATTCATCAAATTTCCCATTTCGCAATTCTCGGTGGAAATGCTGTACATCAGGATGTTGGCAACTATCATCGACAACAAACTCTCAATTGCTTTGTGCGTAGTTAAATCATATACATGACGAATCTGTTTTTGAGCAAGCACGAATATAACGTGGAAAAAATTATGTATCCATAGTATCAAATCTGATTAAAATTGATCTCGTTAATCCATCAACGTTACTATTAAATTAAATGCATATAACATTTAAATACATGAAATAAATATATATTAATAAAATAATATATGCATAAAATCTCTTCATTAACACTCCTACTAAATTAACATTATTAAATTCAATTGATACATTATTTTCTTCTGTGTAATTTTATCGAGCATAATTATTTAATATTGCGTAAAATTAAACATAGTTTTATTAAAAATATAAAAATAGAAAGAATTTCTTTTCTATTATTTCTTTTATTTTGTTTTGCCTGCAATGGTTCTCTTTTGATACAAATTCTCTAAAATCTTGTAATCAAGAAATTATTTCGCTGGTGCGAAAAGAATTAATAATATGCAATTAATTTATTTATCTTTCTATATTTTCAGGTATTTGCTGTTTTTCTATCTCAGCATGAAATAGTTCTGAGCATATGATTATATAATCATGCTTCCTCTCAAAATGTAAAATACGTAGCTTTCGTTTCTGTATGTAATTAACATTAATTAGTGTACTAGCGAAAAAATTATGTTTGAATGTATTATTTATATAATTGTGCAATAAATATTATTAAATAAAATTGCGTTTCACGTGAGCTATTTATTTAAATGAGTTATTTTATAACCGCGTTCATAAAATTCTTCGATAATGAAAGTTTCAACAAATAATCACTCTGGACGTTCTCAAGGAAAATTCAACGCTCGTTTTTATTACGGAATAATTATATCGGCCAATAATTGATTTCTACAACGAGAGTAGAAAAAGAGGATCGAGTTCGACGACAGATTTATTTCTTCATTAGTATCATTTTTCATGGAAAATATTACTGGAAATAATCGAGACCAATCATTAAGTCCTATTATGAAAATATACGATAAATATAACAGAAATAAATTATAAACAAGAATAGAAAAATTTGTTCGTTTTTAGTGAGAGTCTGCTCCATTAAATTTCTAATTAAATACATACATCAAGTCTGCGCTGTGGCCTAGTTATATCGCCAATAATTTTTTTAAACGCAAAGCTATGTGGATTGGTTTACAAAAGCTATATGCTTTGTTCGAAACTATTGTATCCTCTGTATCATCGAGGTCAAATATCATATTCACGAAGCATTCCAATTATAATAACAGTTGATTCGATGTGAAATTAGGTAAAATATATTTTGCCCCAGCTTAATGAAGATACTTTTCGATTTGGTGTTTTTTTCCTATCATGTTAGAATCAGCCTCATTTATTCGAATGTATTAGAATTAATTGTATACAATAATATGTAAATTAAAGAAAGCGAGTATTCGAAAACACAATTTCGAATTCTCCGAGGAAGCATAACGGTCGAGAATAATTTTCTTTTGATTGAGTCGAGAAGTAGTAGAATAAATCGCCTAGGAATGGATCAATCAAAATAAGAACTTAATATCCAATTTACTTATCTTTTATATTAAATGCTACAAAGTATACGATAGAACAATACGAAGAAATATTTTGATAATCTCTGCTCTCTGTATGATCCTTCAATGCCAAGGTCAATCAAGTCTTGCGACTTTAGCCACGTGTACAAGTTTATCGTGTGACTTATAACAACGAATCAGATCGTCAATTTTCGTCAAGATTGCCGTACGTTAATCTCCGTATCGCGATGATCGTCCCGCAATTGCCCCATCAATCTGATTCGCGAAAAAACAGACATGACATCGCAGAAAAAACAGACATCGCAGTGTCGTCCTACGTCGCGAATATGTAAATAAGTGATAATCGCGACGTGAACACTGCGATCTTTCATGCGCCGCATTGTGTCTTTCAATATCTGCGTTTTACTCCGAGAAAATGCTTTTACGATTCTACGTGCTTCTTCCTTGAAAAACTTTCTCAGATTTATGCGAAATGTATAGAGCAATGAATTTGCAATGACATGTCCTCTTTTGTCGGCAACACAATGGCGTTAGATATGACGTGAGGTTTGTGTCCTTTGATACTGTGTCCTGATATGGGAAATGTATTCGAATATCTCGTAGTAATTAATGATTAAGCTTACGGCTGATAAATTTATTTTCATTTTAATTAGCTTATATTTTTTATTATACTTAGCTTTTATTTTTCTACGAAAGTTTGATAACTCTTCGATTAAAGTCCTTGTTTACTTCTCGTTCAATAAATTCCATAAATTCCTTGTATGCAATATGGAAATATTAGTTCTACAATTAGTTTCTACAATATTTCATTTTAAGAATATTGGAGTTATCTTTGTAAAATCTCAGTTTAAATAATAAAATGGAATGGAAAATTGAAAATTATATTTATAATTCTGATGCTGAAATAGAGAAAATAAAGGAAATCGCGATAAATTTTATTGTACACATCCGAAGATATAAAACTAATTATCAAGATGGACAAAATAAAAAATTATATTTTTTTGTTTTGTGACAAGGAAGTTAATGATTATCATTAATTTGAGATTATAGAGTTATTAAAAGAGGAATATGTAATTCTAATTTTGGACTTGATTAAATTTCAAGTTCGTCAAAAATAACGATACATACTTAGTTGTCAACAAAAAAGATCTTAAATTTATATATAAAAAAATAAAAAACCGAATATTCTGTCTTTTACCAGTATTGCCAATATTCCATTCTTGTGCCAAAAAATTTAAACTTCGGCCACGAGAAAGTAAACTTGACGTTTATTTCTTCCTTTTGTTATATAAAAAATAAAATTAATTATTAAGATGGCAGAAAAGAAACAAGAAAATCAACCAGAAAATTAAACTTAATATTCAATCGTAATATAGATTTAATCGTAATTCGAAAAAAATTATTCAGCGAGATCCAAGGCAGTTTAGATATCGCAGAGATTAGACTTTCATGCCGTGATCATCAATCGGCGTTACGTAGGACAACGACAGATATATTGGACAAAAGGAACTAACCGCCGGTTTTCAGATCCACGCCGTCCTGGATGGGGATGAGCCACAGGGGGAAGATGCCCGTGAGGCCGACCATTGTGCTGCCCAGCAGGGAAAATATCCATGGATTGTACGAGAAATATTCCACGATCTCGTGCCATGGCAACCACTCGTCCGTCCCTTCGAGAACATCGTAAGATATCGTATGGTATCCCGCGTCCGTGCAATTGCGAGTGCACGCGTACGACGCCGTGGCAGCCATATTTGTTGTGGTGCGTTCTTGTCAAGATCCTCGGAAACGTTCCTTGAAAACGAAGAGAATTAGGATGCCGACGATGACGTCAACGTCTGACTCGGGAATCGTTCTTTCCAATTGAAACGCACAGGACTGGACAATGTCGAACTGACGAGCGGGGGAATTCTCGAATTCTCCGGATCTCTACCGGCAGATAACCTCCTCACTGCACGCAGGAGAAGACCTTGTCGCCTTGAGGAAGACGATGTTATCGCCGCGACGTGATAGACGACGCGTGAAATCGGAGCCCAGATTATGGGATTTGAAACGAGACAAGTGGAAGAGCTTCGTCGGGTGATTCTTTGTTCTTTTCGGCGCGAACTCTCGTTTCTGAAGTTGTTCTTCGGACCGTCGTCCGTTGGCTCGTCTTCTAGATGGTGTCTGGGTGGATGGGATGGATGATTCTCACCGTGACAACGACCGCCGAGCGACCGACTAGCCTACACTGAGGACTGAGCACGGACGCTTGGAATCAGGACGTCGTCGCTGCCTGTCGCGTCGTTGACTCGTTACAGCCCGTCGTTATTTCATGTCGCCGTGTCGTACCGTGGACAAAGGCACCATCGACGCCGTGGCGACTAAACGCACGATCACGGTCTTTCTCGGAGACGCACGTCGCGTCCCCCGTCCTTCCGGAAAACGTCAGCTCTCGTTCGCCTCCTCTATCGCTCCGTTTCCGTGCTCGATTAGCTTCACTTGTGACTCACGCGACGATGTAACTACCACTGCTACGACGCAACGACTGACGCGCGTTGCGCCGCAGACGGTCCCTTTTATAGCCATCGGTCACGTTACCACGCTTCGGCCACGAACGGAAGCGAGAGGGAACACGCGACCGACGAGGACGAAACGCGCGCGCGTTCGGCTGCGGCGGGAGGGCATCAAAGGCGGAGTCAGCGTGACGAGGGGTTAGTTTACGACGCTAGAACGGAGAGAATGCGGAACGGTCGAACACGAGAAGAAGAGAGAAACGCGACGCGATCACGAGGCGAAGAAAGGGAAAGGAAAACCCGACGAAAAAGAGAGAGAAAGAGAAGAGGCGAGGATGCGCAGTCGAGGATGCGGATCGCGCGCGGCGTGTTTGTCCGATTAGGTCGATAAGGCGCTGCTTTTCGAACGGACGTGCATTCGTCCCTTCATCCTTCGGCGCGGACCGGTTCCTCTCTCGTGTCGAACAGATTTAAACGTACCTTGACGCTCCGTCTCCTCTTAAATACCATGTTCGAAAACGTACGGGAAAACGGGATCGATTTTTGTACCGTAAAAATGAGTCGAAGATGCAACTTTTCGATCCCGAGTGAAAGCCTCGGACTTGATTGTTCGCCGTCTTTTGGTGGGCAGACAATTAGATAAATTTTTGTCTCACTTTATCGCAGCCATTATTTACTGATAAGCTTATCCGATAGAGGCTGGCCGCAGATAACTGTTTTCCTGACAGTTTAAACAGGAAAACGATAATTCTCGTTCGATGCATCATCTGAGCGCGCATGCGTCCGCACTTTGTGCCCCGAAAGGGATTAAATCACATGAGGGATCGAAACTGGAATTCTTCGGACTGACGTCAGATTTATTTTGCGTCGCACACAAAGTGAAGGGAACCAGGACCATATTCTGGCACAAGCTCCTCGACGATAATTTGACTCGAATTATTTTTATCTAAAAAAAAGAAATAAGTTACAGAAATTAACGCTGGGAGTGCATATTGAGTGCATATTGCTATCAGATTTAACACAAAAATATATATTATATTCTTTTCAAATACAATATATTATGACTTACAAATCCAGTGACTTATTGAAATACGAAGGACGAAACCGTGAATTCGTATGCGAGAACGCAACGCTATCTAACGGATGACTCTCGAAATATTCGTCATAACTTTTTCTATAGCGAACATAGACGGAAAGCTTTCACACAGCTTGTGTTAATAATAGAATGTTTTCAGAAGTAAAATAAAATAATAAAATACATGTGTATACAGAATAATTAATTTTGCCTTGATTTTAAATAAATATCTGCTGAAATTAAATATTTATTTTTGTTATTTTGTCTTTATTCTTTCATTTTTGTTTACGCTTGAAATGAACATGGTTGAAATTAATTAGCAATTCAATTTTAGCTAAACACTCAGCGCATATGCTCATATACGTTTAAATTCTTTATCGTTATAACATTATTCTTCATCGCCATGACACTATTTTAAATATACAAAGTTTCGAATTTCATAATACGTCAAAAAATGTCTTATTAGCTGTAATTTCGATTAAGAAAGATTAGTATCAACGCGTTTTGTTTGGAAAAGTATTTGAAAATCGCAGAAAACAAACGGTTACAAGTTGTCACGTTATCAGCAGTTGTAAATTTTACAGATAAAACAATATGTTTTTAATTTAACAATTTGCACAAAAAATAAAACGGATGTTTATAATAATGTATATCGTTTCAAATTAAAAAAAAATTTGTTCATAAATTTTTTCAAAATTCTATTTATTAAATCTCGATTTAATCAAGATACGCTCGTTGCAGCCTTATTAGATAATAAAATTAAATGACGAGAAAACAACTCAACCGATATTTACAATATATTTTTTTCATATTAATACTTTTTATTTTATCATATCGATATACGTATTATCTGCTTAATCTTTGATTGACTTTTTTGATTCGAAAATTATGAAATTATTGCGGAGTTATCGCATAATTACTTTCTTCTCGCGTGATAGCAAGTTGTCACATTGTCATTTATTAATCTTATCTATGTCACGTTGACTGTTCGCTGACTAGTCGTAAATTAGTAAAATAGCGAGAAATCAGATGCGTAGTTCGTTGTAAGTTATGTATGTTAAATTTGCGTGATCAAATGCGAGTCGATAATTAGACGTTGCTCCTTGGATGATCACCAAGTCGCGTCAACGGATGTCGCGAGCGAATACGACATAAATCGCGTATACGGTTTATCGATATAATGTTTATCAGCTTTCACAGCCGATTCAAAAACATTAAGATTTACGTAACATCTTATTGTCTAAGTGCGTGACTTTATAACTTCCTCGATGTATATTTCCAAACGAAGAGATAACGAGAAATATCGAGCGCTTGCGCGATCGATAATTCGATACGCAATTCCTATGCAATCTCGTTTTCTAGACGAACAATTCTTCGCTGTGAGATATAAAAATTTATTTATTTACACCGAACGTTTATAACAGTCCACTGTGAAAATAAAATTTGAAAGTGTTTAAATGAAGTAACTTGATGAAATTTTCAATTTTGAATTTAGCAAGTTCACGACGATGTGCATTCGCGTCCATTCTAACACAATTAATAAATATCCAGTTTTGTATATTGTATATTTTATATTTTGTATATTGTATATTTGTATAATTCCTGAAGATATTTGATAAATTAGTGATTATCCCTATCGAAGATATAAAAACGAATGCAAGCTGATGTGGGATGTTATACTGCTATTCATCATTAGAACCGGTTTCATTCTATTTGTAAAGAGTATCTCTCCCATTAGAGGAAGCATTGAATTCTTTCATACAACAAACCTCTATATTCTAATCTATCATTAAAATGAAACCTTGGTAAGTTGACAAATTTTAAAATTTGAAATATCAAATTATTTAATTTTTAAATATCACAAAATTATTTTGACAACAGGATACTATCAGATAATCAAGTTCTCAATATGTTAATAACTTGGACAGTAGAAGAATAAAAGCCACCTTTGATCGAGAATTAATATAAAAATTACGTATCTTGGCCATCGTACTTACATCAAGCGCGACCTTAATTAATCAAGTTGCAGACGGCAGGATGCCAAAGGTTTTCGCTTGGATTCCGGTCAACGGAGAATCCGCTCGCGATGCCGAAGATTTAACCTTCGTATGATTCGTACGATATTGGAAGAGCCCATTCATTAAAAGAATCGTCCAAAATTTCCGTAAACTGAGAAATTAATTAGTTAAATACATTTTCCGTAAGAAGATTTTTCAATTTTACAGAAAATGTTTAAACTAGAATCAAAAAATATCAGAGAACTTGTACGTGCGTGTTTAAAAATGATTTTTGAGTGAAATACAAACGAGAAAATAAGATTCGCAATTTTGTTGATCAGATAATATTTCGTAGTTGCAGAAAAAAGGGAAAAAGTCTCTTCTTTATCTTCACAGAATAACAATGTGATATCATGTGAATCATGAATGTGAGTCACGAGTGCATTTGTTGGCAGCTTAGCAAGAGGGGGGGGGGGGGGAAAAAGCATTTCCTGAAATATGCAAGAATCATAATAACTTTTTAAATACAGGGTATTTATTTGATATTTCATTGTCTGTCAGGGTGATAAATAAAAGCGGATCTATTTATCGCTAAATAATTTTTCTTCCTTTCGATAACAATAATTTCATTTAATTTTTTCATATTTTTTCATATTCACTTGGATATTCTCGAGAAACATTTAAAAAATAATGTGTGTACACACTCGAAGAAACACACGTAACGCATTTTAAGGATGTGAATCCACATATATGTGAGAAAGCGCTAATTAGCTCTTGGCAAAAATTACGAGCGAGGTTTTACATGGGGACAGAAAAGGGAAGCGGATGCGAGTGGTCCATTGTCTCTGTCTTCACGATGTAAAAAAGAAACGTCTCTTTTTCTTGGCAAACTTGGTGGATGAAAAAAAAATACACCAATTTTCCTTCTCGCTCGAATGATTCGCCTGCACGAGGTGCTTGCGCTCGCGGAGCACTCCAGTGGGTCTATTTTGAGAAAGCGGCGAGAAACACGCGATTATTTTAGTTACATTTTTCTTCGCCGACTCGCAGAACGCAGACGGACTCGTCTACACGAACATCACGATGACTGAGTACGCTACTTTCCGCCTATCGAACGACTCGTTTTCGATTAATAAGCTAGATGCATGATGAAAAAGTCGGGAATCTGATCCGAGCTCGAAATTATTCGAATCCATCCGAAACTTTGTAGAAAAACGGCGGCAACGGCAACTGTGGCTTCGCGACTGTGAAAACGTGACGGAGTTAAGTTAACCGGAGTTAAGTTACCGTGTCTCGCGGGAGTGAAAAAAAAGAAAAATCGTACGAAAATCGTGAACGTGCGTTTCTCCGATTGTAATATAAAAAATATTTATATGAAGCCTTTAAGCGAAAAGCGATTCTGTTCGTGGATTCACGTTCCAATTTCTCAAGTGCCACAGGGAGTTTTGTTGCAAGTGCAAAAAGACTGTGATATCATTCCATCCCAAATTGATTTCCTCTTGCTGTTTGCATTAATGAACCTTCCTTACATGCGTTCGTCATGCGCTAGGTGGCTTACAAAATAACAGCGTGAAAACCGCTCATTGCTTCGTGTCTGTTTGCCCTTTCCTTGCTGCTCGTACCTTGAGACGTTATTCTAATCAGTTGTCTCGTCTTCATAATTTCGTCATCATGGATATGCGAAGAATGTCGAATTGGAATGTCCTGAGCGTGGAGGCTGCGGTGCAACAACTCAACGCTTTCGAAGGAGATGACCCCGAGAAGATAATAAGACGTCCCAATACGGTAAGCGAATCTACTATATTTTTGTAGTACTGACGATTTTTTCAACTGGAAAAGAAAGAGACAAGATGATAAAATCATCCGTAACTTCATCAAATCTTTGACCAATAATAATTTGTGTCAAAGAAAGATCACATAATTTTTTCACACAATTAAATATTCGATATTGAATATTGGAAATACGCATAAAGCAAAGACATTTAATATTGCAAATATGTATAAAATCTTTTTATATCTCGAGCGGATAATTCGCAAATATTCGAATCGAAGTATTCGAAGTATTCGAAGTAGTTCAACCGGGCCGAAGACAAGAGAGAACGTCTCGCGACGTCGTTGTCAGCGTCCGCTCGCGTTTCTTTTTCACGTGTAACAAGTGTCACATCAATGCCGCTGGGGAATGTCAATAGGTTCCCATTCTGGCCTGATGCCTGCCTGCTTGTCTGCTTGCCTTTATTTATAACTAATTAAAGCAGACTCAGTTGCGACTGCTGACTCTCCTAGGACGGTCAAACGGCCGATTCGCTCGACCACCGTCGGGATTTTCGATTTCTTCCGAACTACGGCCTATTCGGTGCACTTCACCGAAGAATGCGAATAAAATTTTTTTCATTATATTCGTAAAGTTATTTGAACGATTCTAACAATGACTACCTGGACGCAATTAGCTGTGGAGCACGTCAGCGCGATATCCAAGGAAGAATTTAACACGACGCATCGAGGGAAACCGACGGTAATACTGATTATTAAAATCAATCACGCGATTAAAGAAGCAATTTATTATCTTTATCAATTTTCAAATATCTTTTATCACTTCAAAAAGCAGCTGTATATTTTTTTCCAACGCTTTTATAACAAAAATAAATTCTCACCTTTGTGCGTTCTTCTTTTTACCTAAATATCGCGTAACAGAATTTCTAAATAAATATTTTAAACAATTTCTTTTATTGTATATCTTTACATTTTTAGAATAATAAAAAGAATTAATATAATTCTAAAATTTTCTAAAATTTTCTAAAATTAAAAATCGTAAATTGATATCATTAATGATTCGATATATTTTTCATTTTAAGAAACTGCATTAAATCATATTCATTGCAATATTTTCATATAATTTTTATTTTATTTTTTATCATTTTTAATGTTGTCTTTTTGTAACTTGTTTGTTATAATTTCAATATATATCTATTTTATGAACTTGCAAACTGGCTTTTAAATCACGTTAGACTGACAAATAATTATAGTTTTTTTTTTATTTCTTCTGTAAGAAAAGTAAAATATGATGATACGTTTCAAGAAACTAATTTGTCATTAAGCAACACAAAAAAATCATTAAATCTTTTCCTCTTTTTTTATGTAATATTTTTTATGTTGTTTCTATTATATACAATTTCATCAAGAAATAATGCATAAATATTCAAAAATAATTATCTATGCGTATAAAAATAATAATAAAGTTGACCAGTATCAAGACAATCGATATGAGTTCTGTCATTATAGTTTAATGCCCCGATTGGAGACAGTTTAGCTACTAGGTATGTAATTAGAGTTTCTTAAGTCATTAACTTCGCCGGTCAACATGAGATTTGTAGACCTTAATTATGCGATAGACGTGTAACCTGTTGCTGGTAGTTCATTAAGTATATCACATTGAAGTCGTGCCAATCATTACGCTAAAAGCGCACGAAAGATATTAGGAAGATTATCTCGCGCGTAATTTGGCGCTGAATTAGCATAATATCATTTGTACACATTTATTAAAATAATAGAAAATCTTTTTTTGAAGCATAAAATATTCTAGTTTTTGCATTATCATTTGTACATATATTTTTCAATTTCTGCTGTGTAAACATAAGAATTCAACGCTAATTTCTGTTGAATGCTATTAATTTTTGTGAACAAGCCAAGAATGCAATTCATGTAAATATTATTTTATATATATATATATATATATATATATATATATATATATAAAAGAAATAATATATATTCTCGAAAATGATTATATCAAAGCTGAATCACTTGCAGCAAACAGAATAATATATTAATTAAATTATTACCATTTAATAATAATTTATCGATATAATTATTTTGTTTTTTAGATACTATGCATACAAAAATGGCTCAAAATATTTGCAAGCATGTTTTTTTCATGAGCAACCAAAATTTAAAATTTGAAATTTTTGTATGAGTGATCGATTTGCAAGTGACGTTCGTACGACAAACCAGCCATTTTGAATTAGGTACTTTATCACGAAATAAATTTTAAATTTTAAAAATGCAAAATTTATCCCAGTACGTGATGTAGGCATAGTGGAGTTTAAAATAAAGTACAGGCAAGCCTTCCAAGTCTTATATTTAGGGCGACGCGCAAGCGCGATCCGATTAAAACCGCTGAAGACTTGTAGTTTAAGCTTCCCCGAATTCCGCCTCGTGTGTCGCGATTCCAACAGATCGCGTGTAACTGCAAATATTAATAGTCATCGCTTATTAAGTTTTTATCCATATTTGAAAATAATATATGGTGTATAGTGCAATCAAAAATTTTTTTATTCAGTACACGGAAATACGGAGATAAATCGCGACTCTACGGTGTTTTTTAACAGCAAAAGTAAAAGGGACCTTTCGAAATAATAATAAAAGTGTAATAAAACCGGGAAAAAAATATTTAAACGATTAATTCTATTGGATAAGAAAAAAGATAGAATCCGTGAAAACTCCGAAACTCAGTCTTTATTCTAAACTAACGTCAAAAGAAGCGGCACCATGGATCTTGGCGGTGTGGATGTTTGGGGTCAGATTGCCCTAGAAACATCTCAAATGTATGTTGCTGAAGGTGCTGCCGCTAAAAGTCGTACTGTAAGTTAATTTATTTAATATCGACGTAATATGACGTTCGATCGTCTATTTTTCGCACAATTATCTGAATCCGTTTATATCACGTTACGTTTTTATAGGATATTTCAGTGTTAATTCGTTGGAGAAATTTAATTCGCATATCGATTATTAATTTCTCATGTGAAGGTTCTTAACATAAAAGAAATTGATATTCAAAATTGATAAATTTAGCCTGGTTTAACGAGAAGGATAAGCTCGACGAATAATGTACTTACGTCACAAGTTTAATACGATTCGAAATCGCGCCAATAATGTGAACATTAAGTATGACAAATGAAGAAAACGCAGAGTGAAATTGCAGAAATTGTTTTAATTCGTAGTTCGACTTATTATTTTTACTTTACTTCTTAATTCGTCGAATAATCTTGAATAATTAAATGAGCGATCAATAGTGTACTCTTGATCTTCACGTAAATAAAATATCTTTTCTCCGCAGACGATAGAGAAGCTGCCGGACAAAGTTTTGCTAAACGTCTTCAGCTATCTTTCGCATCGCGAGATATGCAGGGTTGCTCGCGTCTGCAAACGCTGGCGACAAATCGCGTATGACACGCGCCTCTGGAAACACGTGTCCTTGAGACCGGAAGTAAGCGGACTTCACGTGAGCTCCCTGGAAAACTTGTTACACTTAATCAGGTAACGAGAAGCCATAATGTATAATCCTCGCGACTTTCAGATGTTTTCTGGGCCATTTTTATATACAAATTCTAAAAACGAAAAATGACCTGCACATGCAGGATAGTCATAAGAGTAATTTTAAGGCGTTTGCAATTTGTCGCAATAATGTTGTAGATTATCTAAAAATTTCAAATCAAAGCCAAATTAAAGAAATATTTATTTGAGATATTAACGTTTTTCGACAGAGACGAAAAGAACGAAATCCATTCTTATTTCAGATATGGAATTTATCTATTGTAAAATAATGAATACGGTTTGATATTTACAGCGTACGCTTCGGACCTTCATTGAGGTACATTGAATTACCGATCGAATTGATCACACACACGGTTCTCCACGAATTAGCCAATAGGTGTCCAAATTTAACACACATGTTACTGGACTTTTCAACTGCGATGCAACTGCACGACTTTTCAGAAATGCAAGCATTTCCCACGAAATTGAAGTACATGTGCATTTGTTTATCAGAAGTCATTTTCATGGAGGGTTTTATGCGAAAAATCTATAATTTCATAAACGGTCTCGAGATTCTTCATTTAATCGGTAATCGATTAAAACTATATTCTTATTCTACATATTCTATATTATTTATATATTTTATGTGCTATAAGGCTGAACTCCAATAAATAATGTATTTTCTAAAAAAAAGTACGGATATGCATTAAATATAATAAAAATATAATTACACAAATATTATTATAGTTAAATATATTTGGCAGAAAATAATGTTTTTTTCATAAATTTATAATTTATCTAGCAAATCTGTAGAAATTTTCATAATTAATTATGATCGATTATTCTTTAGGAACTTATGAAAAAATCGAAGAAGAAGAAGAAGAAATTTATGAAGTGATAAATGTGCACAAATTAAAATCAGCGACTCCAAATTTAAGGGTTATCAATTTATATGGCATTAATTTCGTGGATGATTCGCATATCGATGCCTTTTCTTCCAATTGTATCCAGTTAGAATGCCTAGCTGTAAATTACTGTGCCAAAGTGACCGGTTCGACCATGAAGACTCTCTTCCAAAGAAGCCGAAGATTGAAATGTCTTCTTATGCAAGGAACAAGTGAGATATTACTTACGACCTAATTAAAAAAATTTAACTGAAATCTTCAAAATTTTACGGACATTTTACGGACAACTTTTTGTGCAAACCGATCACATTATTTAATCTACGTCCAAAATTTAATGCAAGAAAACCCTTCACGCGGTTGAAATAGTAGTGTAATCTTTTTCGTCGGCTTTTAAAAGTTGCATGAAATGTGAACATTTTAGATCTGCAGAGTGAGTACGTGATGCAAGTGGAATGGGAAAAATCGAGCATTCAGGAACTCGACATTACCGCTACCGATCTGTCGACGGAATGCCTGATTGACATGCTGACCAGAATTCCCGGGCTGCGTTTTTTGAGCGCCGGTCAGTTGAACAGTTTCAATGATAACGTGCTAAAATCCTGGACCGAACTTGGGAATACGCGGAATTTGATAGCGCTGGATTTGGACAGCTCCGATAACTTGAGCGACGAGGCCCTGCACAAATTTCTGTCGAGGCACGGCCATCAGCTCTACGGCCTCGCACTGTCGGGCATGCCGCACATTACCGATCAGCTTTGGCAAAGCGTACTACCAATTCTTACCAATGCAAGGTGAGCATTTATGACACACAACTGATTCTACTGTATATAAGTATATCGTTGTGCTAAACGTGGAATAAATTCGTGATATTACAATAGGTGTTAATTGCACAGTAAATTATATGTTGAATAAAAAAATGAATATCGTTCTGTTTCACGAATCTTAACATTTATACTTCTATACTTAAATTGTGTTCATTATTGCAAGAAATTTATTAAAAAATTTTTTTATCTCTCTTATTATTGCTTTCTTTTACATCGTGACAACTTAAATTTTGTATACGTGTTTGTATACGTGAAATTACAATGATACGATTTCAGAATACTTGTGATGGGCACTCAAGAGAGATTAGGCGTCAATATTCACGTAGATCAATTGATGGATGGAATCGCCAATAACTGTCCCAATTTGGAGCGTTTGGAACTGCGATGGGATCCAGAAAACTTGCGATTTTCGGATAAAAGTCAAAAAGCCATCGATATTCTACGCGTGAAGTGTATCAAGTTGAAATGCTTAAGTTTAAGGTGAGATTAAGGTAAATACGTAATACGCGTAAAACAAGCAAAATTTATCAAATATTATTTTGTTACAGTGACGGAAGATATTACGAAATTGTCAAAGCGAATTTCGAGCGAGCCGATAGGCTAACGGTTGTTAGAACAATTACCTGTTGCAGAGTGTCGAATTACTATCTTTTGCAAAATTATAAAGATCTAATTTTCAATTGACGACAGCGTTCAGATTTTATAAATGTTGTATCAATCTTGTGAGAAAAGACATTGATGTGAAAAAGTGCTTACAAATTAAGACAGAAATAATATATATTTATATAAAATATATTTTCTTTACAAACAGTATTAACGTAGATAGTACAAGAATTATAAAAGAAAATAACGTATAAAGATTCATATTGTATCATAAAATTGTAATTTAATAGCGCAAGCATTAAATTTCCTGCGTCGAATCAGTAATAGCTTTCGGAATTATCCCAACGAGAACAAACTTCAAAAACGCTTCGCGCAAACGTGAAAATTGCGATCTCCCAAACGCAGATGCGTCAGATCGCGAAACATCACGCACGTCGCCCTCGTCGTCGTCGTCGTCGTCGTCGTCGTCGTCCTCGTCGCCGTCGAGATATCCTTCCGCGCCTAGAAACTGGTACTAACCGCGAGGTACGCACACGTTGGCAATGGCGCGGTTCCGCCATATCGATTATTTGCTAATTTATTCATGCCTGCGAACAGACGACGGCGATGACGACGACGACGCCGCACTGGCCACCATCGCCGGTCGATTCGGACCTCGTTCGTCGGCCACAACACGCGAGCTGCCACGTTCTATTACGGCCGCGCCATTATAGTCGGCCGAGGACCGTCCCGACGGACGAGTCGGGCCACTCGTATGATCATCACCGAGAGTCGCCGTCGATTCAATCTGCATCTTCGTCACGTCCCCGATGTCGGACATCGACGAGGACTCGGTCGAGAAGCGGTTGAAAATCGTGCTCGTGGGTGACTCCGGCGCCGGCAAAGTGAGTTTCGGTGTCGTCTCCTCGGCTCGAAGATGCGGCGATGGCCGATGAAGAGGGGGGGGGGGAGGTGATTGATCCCTCGTTTCGGTGCCCAAGGCTAAATGAAGGATACTCTATTAGCGCGTGCCTGTCCTGTTTGTTTAATTTAAATTTGTTTGCTGATCACTCATGTTAATACCGTGAAAAACCGGTATAGCAAGAGTCCTTCAACAGGTGATAGGACGAGTTTCGTTAGAAACTCAAAGTGTTCGACCAACGCTTCTTTTTCGTAAGAATTGTACAGACGGAGAAATTCAGAGTTCAATCCTCTCTGTGAATCTGTTTATATGATTTTTTTTTGGAGATTTATTAATTTAAATATTATTGATACTTTTACTAATGATATATTAATATATCAAGTAGTTAATATCATATTTTTGAATGTATGATTACGTGAGCGATATGGATTAACGATGAATGTAATGCGCGAGCTTGGATCGATGACATCTTTGTCCGTGACTTCGTGTTTCTAGATCCAATGCGGAAACTTTCGTAATATGCGATGTTTGCGGTTAGCATATTCTTTTGACCATTGACGGAACAATAAAACGAAGCAGATACAAATTTTCTAATCGATGCATTTTTGCATTAACGAGGCTGCATTAACCGTATATAGGTCATGGATTTATTAACTTTAGCAAGCTGTTTTCTCCGTGTGTTGATGAAGAAAGATGCTATTTTTTGTATAATAATAAATTTTTATTTATTCAGGTTTTTACTATTACTTATTCAACATAAAATTTAATCCTACATTTTGTAATATTTGTCAATATTGTTGTAATGTAAACGGAAATATATCTTAAACATAAATTTACCAAAGTTATATAATACGCACAACGAAAAATAAATTACGATTGAAGTAATTTCAAAACTTGCAAAACTTGAAACTAAACAAAACAACGCTCAGTTGTGACATGCAAAATGATTCTAAATCTTTTTATTTTTTAACTGCAATTTTAATTTGTCGTTAATTACCGCACAATTACTATCATTATCAGTTGAATACCTATTATTCTCCTAATGCGATCGTCTGTGTGTGTATTCTTGATAATTGAAATTCAAGGATCCTTCTTTAGACCAGCATCGTCCAGAAGTTTTGCAACAACGATTTCACCAGGCAGTACATACCTACCGCGGGCATCGACTTCTTTCTCAAGAACATCAGTATCGGCAGCTACAAAAATGTCAATCTGCATCTGTGGGACGTCAGCGGACTCGCGCTGCATGGGAATATGCTGGACAAATACATTTTCGGAGCACACGTAAGACTTCTCACTGTCTGCACTCTGCTAAAAAAAATAAATATTTTACCTTATAATTGATGTTAATTTATCACTTTTGTTCACGTGCTACAATTATATGTTGTTACAAACCAGTGTATTTATGAATCAGATCATTCTTTTGGTATACGACGTCACGAACAGCTCCAGTTTTGACATTCTGGAAGAGTGGCTCGGTCGGATCAAGAGTTTCACGGATTCTTACGACGAAGTGCCTCTAATAGCGGTTGTAGGCAATAAATGTGACATGGAACATCAAAGGACAGTTAAGAGAGATAAATCGCATCGATTCGCTGCGGAAAATGGATTTCCTTATCACGATATGTCCGCGAGAACTGGAGAATCGGTATTTCTTTTTTTTTTTTTTTTTTTCCTAATAAATGTGTACATAAAAAATATATTTTTTATATTTATATATCGAGTACGAGAATAAAAAGACTAAAAAAAAAATTGTATTTTTTAGGTATCTTTATGCATAGCAAGTTTGGCGGCGCAAATCTTGGGTGTCCGATTAACAAGGACGGATCAAGACTTTCATAAACCCATTATTATTGCCGAAATTGGAGACACGGTAGATGTGAATTCAATACACAAAGTCGTAAAAAGAATTCCCAACAAAAAGCAACACCCGATTATATTCCATCCCCATTTCCCTGCCTCGAAATCCGCGGTGTGTGCACTCCAATGATACTCATCGGACACTATTAGGATATCTTTTTTACATAAATTTAAACAATATGCATATTGTAATTTTGTTCGATATAAGAAAAATTGTACTACAGTTATGATAGTAATAAATATAATACATCATATTTCATACTTGTGCAGTAACATTTTATACATGTTATAAACTTCATTCGAGTGCACATTTTCATAATAGCACGCAAATTACATAATGCCAAGAATGTATCTTTTTTTACAATTGTCTCGCGCGTGAATGTCTTGAATATATTTATACAATCATATCATTCAAATTAAACACACTGTATAAATGAAAATAAAAATTATATTTATGTAGCATGGGGCTAATGGATAAATATGACCACAGAATTTGTTTATTGTAGATTGAAAAACAGATTTATTAATCTCGTTATGGTACTAGTTACACGCGCAACATAGATTTATATAACAACATTAAAAATACATTTACATGATAAGATTTATTGCAAAGTAATAATAACAAAGCATATAATGTAGTGTGAAGACGTATGTATATATTAGTCAGAGTTGAGGAAATTACTCTTGAAAAGTAACTCGTTATCGTTATTGTTACTTAAAAAGAAACGATTCGTTATGTTTTTTTATACTAAAACGAGATTAGATTAAGTAAAAAATTTACTTTTCTAATATTTTTTGTTAAACTACCAATGAAAATAATAAAATTTTTTATTTTAAATTCTCAAGAACACAAAAAATTTAAACAGAAAGATTAAAAAGAAAGATAAAATATTCAAAATGCAAATTAAAAAATTGTCATTTTCTTTAAATTTATAAATACAGTTTATTTCTTTTTTATCCTCAATTTTATGCTTACAATTATATTTTTATGCTTGCAATTTTTAAAGGCCGGTACTTATAAAGTCTATTCTATATGTTAATGTAGCTTTGTGATTGGTTTATGATAAATTATTTCTAAGATGATTTTATATAATAACGGATTGTGAATATCGGAAGACTGATATTAAACATTGAATATACAAAAATTATCATAAATAGGTTCAAAATATATAAAGTAACGATAAATATAACTGTTGAATTCGTTATCCTTATTGAAAATTACCTTACAGTTATTAAAAAAAAATAACCGTAACGATAATGGCGTTACGAGTAACGCGTTATTTCCCAACTCTAATATTAGTAACTCACAGAAGAATTCAAAATTACTAGGAAGATTTATTAAATATTATATTACAAGATGCGTTTATCGAAAAGACGCAGCGATTGAAGATCTGATATAAATAAGATAAAAATAATAAGCACTTTAGATAAAACAGTTTTGTGCTTTCTTTTTTCTTAAATAAAGAAATTTACAAAGCTGTTTTAAGAATAATTTCTAAGATACTCCACATTATTCTTTTATTCTTTCAAAACGTTGCTATTAATAGCATTTATTGATTTTGCATATTGCTGCAAACAACATCAAAATTCAATCATTCAATTGAATATAATCTCTCCTTCCTAAAGATCATCAATTCAAGCACATACACAATAATCTTTACTAATCCTTGAAAAATTTATCTGATTGGAGTATAATATTACAATCATTTACTTATGGCACAGTTCTTTGTTTATACTAAAACTGCAGATACTGCGTTTCATATACGTTATATAAATCAACACGTATTAATTTATATTGTTAATATCTTTTCGAAAAACGTAAACATCAGCAGTGCTATTCGTATAGCGTTACAATTCGAAGACATGAAGGAAGGACAATTTGTGCGTACGTGATCAGAAAGACTAACTTTATATAATCTACGCATCGCGCGTTCACAATACATGCAATTATGTATATATATGACAATAAACTTCAAAATCTAAAAAAAAAAAAAAAACATAACTTGAGATCTAGCACTTTTAATAAATTGCTAATAAATTATATGCTAATGTTACAAAATAATATTTTTTAAATATATATTTAAATATATATTTATCAATAGATTACTATCTATCTTTATACATTATCTATCCTTGTAAATTATCCAGAACATTTATAGTGCGTTTAAAATATTTTTCTGGAATCACAAAGAATAAGAATTATTATATATAAATATTTCTGTTAAACTTGTATGATGTAAATAAGAAAGATTATTGTTCTATTATGATTAGTTCTATTATATAAATAATGTATTGTTATTTCCACCGACATAAACGAGATTTACTAATATAATTTATACGGACGGTGCAATTATGATTTGATTATTCTCTTATCAAATTACATTATTATATCACATATTCTGTACAACAATTGCAAGATGTAAAATTACGAATTCAAAACTTTTACATTTCACTGATTATCCACGCCAGGTTTAGAGAATAATTGCTAAAAAATCTCTCGCACTCTTTTCTCGTATTATTCTAGCAAAATTTTCAGTCTCTTATTATACTACAAAGAACACGAATACCTTCATTCATTTATTCCAATTGAAATTGTAGTTTTATACTATAAGTCTGATTTTGTGAGAGGTCTCTTTGGCCATGTATTTTTCTCTAAAAGTTTCTCCTTAATTTCCCATAACTGATTGAGCTTTTCATTTAAAGGTGCGGTATACGTGTCAAGCCACTCTTGTATCGTATAATTGTCATAAATATCCTCCATCGCTGTACGCATCTCTTTCTCGATATATATTATTTCCATTTTATGTCTGTCCAAATCAGCGACCGCACGCTCGACGTAACTAGGACTAGCAAAAGAATACTTAATGTTATATGGTTTTAACCATCCCTTATAAGTATTGTCCTGTTCCATTTTCGCTATCTCTTGCGCCAAAGAGTAAAGACGTAAAACAGCCGCGTACACCGACACTCCGTGGAAGCTGCATTTGGTCCAGCCGTACTGCGGCTCCGGTATGCTCAACGAGATGACACCGTCGCATTGTAAAGCTTCGGATATACGATCGGGCACTTCTACCGGGAAGCCGTTTACATCCGAGGCTTGTAGTATAGCTAAATTAATGGCGAGAGACGGCAGTCCTACCGGCAGCAACTCGCAGAGGACACTGAAGTGATCGTATCTCTGCCATCCGGTCAGCATCACGCCCTTGAATGTGATTTGGCTTGAGTATCTCTGAATGATTTCTAACCAACGTTGATGGTTCTCCATGTGATATGAAATGTCTGTGTAATATCTGTCCGGCGAAGTGGCCCCTTTGAATGCCGTCGCGATCCAGACTTCCTTCCACACCGTGGCGTAGCTCTCCCACAGTTGATCTGTCAGCGTCATACCGGGATCAGTGGTGTACTTCCAGATAACCGGCTCCACCGTCCGGTGCAGACCTCTGTCGATAATCTCTTGTGGCGATATATCACGAAATTCGTCGTCCCACATGAGTACAGTCAGTTCCGGGTATGTCTCTTTGATATACTTGACTACCGAAGAGACGTGATCTAGGAACAACTGTCGCTTGCTCCACTGCCTCTTGGCCATGATATCTAAACATCTCGAGCATTCCCCTATCTGATAAACCTCATCTGCGCCGATATGCAAATACTTGGACGCTGGATGCGCGGACACAATTTGGTTTATCATCTCGTAGATCAATGGTAGTGTCTTATTGTACGTAGGGCACAAGACTTGGGGATAACGCGGAACTTCCCTGAAGTCTTTATACTTGTCCAACTTGAGGACGAATTCCATATGGCCGAAGGTTTGTATCAACGGTATGATAACCAACTGATTATTCCTGGCTATATTTTGAATCTGCGTGATGTCCCTCCTGGAATAAGAGTTGCCGGCGTGTATGTCCTCGATGCTGTCGGCAAAGGGGAACATGTCTTCGTACTCCACAAGCACGCCGGTGGCTCCCAGCTTTCGCAGCAGAGGGAACAGGTAGTTATAATAGCTCATCTTCGGCGGGGCGCCTTTCAGATCTAGGTGGACGATCTTATGGCCCTTGAACAGCGGAGTGCCGTCTGCAAACGATTTATCGTGAGTTAACTCGTTAACCAGTCTGTTCCTACCGTTCCTCAAATTCCCCGTCATCTGGCCCTCTACTCGCTGCCCTCTGGCAGCGCCTTGAGAGCTGTCTGTGAGTTCACCTGGTGGGTACACATCCTCGGATCTCAGGCGTGCGCCGATCTTGCCCGTTGATATCTCGTCGATCTCGTTACTCAGTATGTGATATATGACGACCAGCAGGATGAAGCTGAGGGTCGCGAACACCATCAGCGAGGCACGGCCCCGTAGACGCGTCATGACGTCGGGAGAAATTCGCGCGCTGCTCTTCGGGGATCGAGTCGTCGTCAAAACTTATCGCACTGTCATGTCCATCGTTCACGAGCCGCGCGATCCCGCCAGAGGAACAAACGAAGAAAGAGAGAGAGAGAGAAAGAGAAAACTATGAAAAGAGAAAGAGAGAGAGAGAGAGAGAGAGAAACAGCTATTATTGCGGAACAACGCAAGAGACACGCTCGGCGTTGCTCGTCGAGTCGCGGGACGTGCGCATACCTCGTGCGTCGCGGGCGCACCTCGATCTCTCGAGAGAAACCGAGACGAATCGCGCGGCCGAGTTTCCCACGAAAACCATGAAAAAAAAGTGGCGTTTCACACTGCAGTCGGCCGCAAATATAAGCGAAGACAGGCGCGGTGCTGCTCGCCACGCGCGCGGTCTATCGGCACCGCCGAGAGACACCGGATCGGGAGAGAACAGGGCAGGAGACGAGAGAGGAGATGGAAGTAACGGGATGTGGAGACGGGAGAGACGGGAGAGACCGGAGAGGAGACGCTTTCGGTCTGATGTACGCGCGGTCGCGCGCGGCTCGCTGATCCGAAAAGGGATGATGATGCGTGTGGCGTAACACGATAATTATTGATCCTTGCATTTTACGCCACGCCGAGCCGAACGGGCGCAGCCCGTTACGAATTTCAACGACCGTGATAAAGCGAGCAAAATGTTGTCCGTGATTTCGATCGATAAAAAAATAAAAGAGAAATTTCACAAACGCTAGATCGCGATTATTCGAGAGAAATCTACGATCGAACGTACGTTACATGACAGTGATCTTATGTGACGTAAGATCTGGATAATAATCTTCGAAGGATAATCTGCAGCACGCGCCATCGTTTTTTTCCTTTTAATGTTTCTCGTTTATTATTCAATTTTTTTTCTAATGGATTGATCGATTCTAATCAATTGTTATACATTTCATTAGGCACTAGAACAAACGATAAACGTTATCGCTAATACCAGTAATCACTCACAGTAATACTCGTAGTTTGATAAGATATAAAAATAGCATTGATATCAGTGTTTAGTCGCTAGGTGAATAGAAAAGGACATGTTAAAATAACAAATTGAACATCTGTTTTAATAAAAACTTCTTATTTAATTTTTCTCTATACTAATCGTCTCATATTCATTTCTATCAATGTAAATTAACTTTAATATCGATTTAACTTACTTTTCATCTTTTTCTAGTTTTTACAAAAAAAAAATAGAAAGTAAGTTAAACTGAAATTAAACTCAGTTCACATTTATAAATGAATTGATAAAAAATGAGTACCTGTACGATTAAAGAGAAAGAGAAAGAGAAAGGAGGAATAAAAAAGAGGAAGATAGAAATAAAAAAAGAAGTGATTTACTCTCTTTCTCTCTCTTTTGCGTTCAAATTAGTGCAATAATTTTGAAATAACCTACTTGATTTAGTAGAACCAGCGGATGACGACGATCGATCCAATCGACAATGAAGTACCGGAAGTTATCGCTTGTCAAGCCGAGCGAGTGCCAACACGCTCGTGTATTATATTGCGTTGCATTTCCGTCGTGCGGATATCAATTAAATATTAATTTATGCATTGGATGCGCGTAAGCATTCTCGACATGGTGTGGTTTCGGCCATTTTTTTTAATTAACAAAAATGTTTACGTACCTTGGAAATTAACGTTAGGAATTAGCTTAATTTCAGATGTAATTACATCGATAACATTCTTATTTTGTTCAATGGAATACGAGAATAAGGTAATTTCGAATAAAATAAATTAATGCATAGAAATGTGCAACGGCTATCGTAACGTCGTAATCTGAAATGACGCGACATCTGTCGAGTTATAAATAAGTTCGATGATTCCGAATTTTATCGGAAATCTGCAATTTATAATTTTAATTTGTAAATCTATTATACACAGATATTTATCGATTCCAATTGAAATAAAGATGATGGAGACAACAATAAAAAAAAAAAAAATAACTGTGATAAACGAGAAACGTAATTGATGTTATGTTCCAACGATCACTGCAAATTGCATGGGTATATATGTATTTCCTCATGTATATAGTTTCGTGCCAATCAGCACGAAACAATTATATTATCCGGCGTTAAAATATGCTCAGGACATGCATCATGGTAAAAGCAAAAATTGAACCTCTGGTCGAGTGCATAACATTACAATAGTGTCGTTCGTATAATAACATGATGAACAATAGAAAGCAAAGTTTAAAAGTACATTAAATAAAAAAATATCATAATAAAAATCATATTATTATAAATTATATTATAAAATTTTTCGCTTTTTCTTCAATTAATTAGACATTAATTTTATCTCGATTTTAAATCATCCCGATTTTTCCTCTCTCTTACAAATTTTCTTACGATCTTTTTTTAAATTTTTTTTCATAAAGTGAAAAATTGAAACAATTTCTCAGTAGAAAATGGGAAAGCACAATTTGAATTAAATGGACCACCCGGTTTATAGGGCCAAAAATTGATTTCTTTTTGCATTTTTTCAAAAGATAGCTTTTCAAATATATTTTTTGAAAATTTGAATGTGATTCCTTTCCCTTTCAAAGTTACAATGGTTTGAGCAATCCAGCTTTGAAATAAGATTTGAAGCGCTCAAATCTGGTCGGCATATATTATACCTGAAATACTTGGAATACAAAGATTTTGGACTATTGGCAGGTTGATTTTGAAAAAACAAAATAGCTCTACTTTTATACATATGTATACACAGATGGGTCTGAGTATTTTGAAGGTCCGAAAGAAGATCAATACAAATTTGAAGTGATAGCTCAACAGTTACTTTTCGTGCGGTCCAGAGAAAGTGCGGATGTAATAAATAATAAAATGACTAAGCAGAAAGGAAGCCATGATGTTCCTTCTCATCGATTTCGTTCGCGCAAAAGAAAATTTCAAGGCAATCAGTTTTCAGTTGGGA
This sequence comes from Pogonomyrmex barbatus, assembly GCF_055798465.1. Lineage (NCBI taxonomy): Eukaryota > Metazoa > Arthropoda > Insecta > Hymenoptera > Formicidae > Pogonomyrmex > Pogonomyrmex barbatus. The sequence continues at coordinate 19,766,482 of NW_028297127.1, forward strand.
CAAGAAACGAAATTCGCGACTACATCTGCAAATAAAATACTCCACAGTGAAAGAGGTATTATTATTGATCCTTAGCCAAGACTATTGTATTGTCATCTCATTTCTTTTTGTACTTACAGCTCTCTCTCTCTCTCTCTCTCCCAATTAATTTGCAAAAAAATGCAAAAAAAAAAACACAAATTTTGGAGAAACACGACATTGAAGATTTGGTTTAAAGATAATGTTTACATGCAAGTGCGGAAATCGCAATAATAAAATAGAAAAGAGTGTTGATTGGTTTAGGATCATCTGCGTTGTTAAGAAAAGTCATTTTTGTCGTGTGATTCATGTAAGTCGAAGCATTCGTTCGGTTGGCATTTTTTAATATCTTCTTCGACGTAATCTCGAGCATGGATAACCCAGCCCGACTCAATTTCCATGAAATGCAGGAACACCCGTTAGGCGACTGACTATGAGCGTGAGTCACATCTCTGCGGCCGACGAAGGGAAGCAGGAGCAATGATTCTAGACAATAAAGCCGTTTAACGATGGCATCGTGTGCGCGATTCGACGAGTCACTGCAGATACAGTCGAAACCGCAAACCGAGGACTCGAGGACGTGAAAGGCACGATTACATTACGAAAAGGCCGATTACACGTGCTTACAGTAATTGCGTTGATGTTTACGATTTTTGTAAAAATCCGGTAAAGCGCGTCCTTCAACTCCGACACAAGAATGACGACATGGCGTACGAATCCCAAAAATTTCATTCCCGTCTTACGTTCGCTCCAAATGCCATTGTAACTTGTATACATTCAAATTGATGAAACGAAAGGATCGAATCGTGCTTTATCTCGGATTTCCAGTACGTACGTTTTCCGACGCGAGACTCGCGTGAAAGTTTGCTCGTCTAAGTTTTCCCATAGACTCTACACAATTGTAGTAATTGCTTCTGCGTAGTTACTTAGTATTCCATAATGTAAACGTGCTCCTCTTTTTTTATATCCCCTTCCGCGAAGCGTAAAGATTTGCTGATCGATCGATCGATCATCAAATTGATGATTCTGTTGATTATTTATCTCGTAATACTCGATATTCCGCACAAAGTGATTTTAGTTGTCGTCCCAAAATCTTTTCCAAAAATTTGACGGGCTGTGCATCCGTTCGATTCCTCTCTTGTGACTTTTAACATCACATCAAGTCTTTGATTAATCTCTCTTTACCTCAAAAACACTTATTATGATCTAATTTATACGTAAAGCCTAAATCCAATTTTAAAAGTTGCATTTAATAAAAAGACATTTTACGTACACTTTGTACATGTCGGATTTTAGTAAAAACCGCCAACAAGGACATCATGATTAATTTTCTTCCGCAAAGAAACAGATTCTCTCTGACCACTTCATCAAATTCATGCCACAAAGATACCACCTTGTGCATATATGTAGTAATTAAATTGTATCTTCTTTGTGATATATTCCTGCGAAACCGCGACAACAATGCGCTTCCGCAGCGACTTGTACAGAGGAATGAAGAATTGCCGGGCGATTATTCAGAAGTAGTGACTCAAGTGTGCACTTACACGAAGTATGTTAGGTATAATGTATAATGTTTCACGTGCTGCATTCTGTATGCATGCAGTTGCATATGTGCAAGATGAGACTGCTACGAATGTAATCACGCACAGTCGCTATGTTATCTGCCGTTATCTTCCATTAAAAAGGCGTATCTGTAATATACATAATGATACTGTATATTTGTCGCAATTAAGTCATCTCGCCGAGATAAAAATTCTTGTGGAATTTAAGAAATCGATTTTTTTTTTTTTTTTTTTGCGAAGAAAGCGAGAATCATACGTGAAGAATACGTTTCCGAATAAAATTGCGATATAATTGTTTATGCATCGTATATAATAAATAATATATCATATTGTTTATTCGCAGATTGAATTCATCGTCTTGAATTTCAATTAAAATTCAACTCAGTAATTTACTTCTGACGTCAAGTGAAGCGATTAAGGTCCTCGACTAAATGGAATGGCTGTAATTTAACGATAAATTAAAGCAAAATATTGTCACCTTTCTACTTAATATAAAATTAAAATTCTGATGTTAACACATTATTTTGCAAAAGTGATCTTATGATAATTGGTTATTACAGTCTCAATTTCTTCACTTTAATTAATGTAAATCTTGTTATCCGTTTTATTTGAATATTAATTCTTTCTTCTATTTTTACTTTTTTTTTCTTTACTTTACTTTCTATTTTGGTTACTTTCTATTTTGAACGGGATATTCTAGACGCTGATTTATAATCCACATAAAGTCTTGCGGTTCTGACGATAAATATGCAAGTTTTTACTCATTATTCGTAACTCTATACAGATCGCCTTTTGTGTACTCAGCTGCGGACTAACAGCGTAAAATTCCTTTCAGACGCAGCATGCGTCGGAGGCAGCTCGAAATAATTCCATTTTTGTGTTTTTACTTACATTAAAAAAGACAAACTTAAAACTTAGCTTAACTCTAATCAATAATTGACATGAATCACACAGAGATCTCGATAAAAATTTTTATTTTGTTTCCTCAAAAGATACACCATAAATCTTATTTACCCCTTATCTTTCCAAATCTTTTGTACATAGAGAAAGGTACTTTAATTTCTTAAAGAGAAAGGAGAGAGTAAATAAAAAAATATTAGATATCAAATGAGATAGAGATCTACCAGATTACGCTTCGCGCAGAATTTTCAGATACTTTTCTCCCCCGAGGTACACAACACTTCATCTTCGAAATTTATCGCTCCCTCTCAAGGTTGCGATACGCAACTTCTCGCCTCGTCGCTCTCTCAATGACAGACAAATGTCCTCGCTGCTGATCGCGCTGTTCGCGAATCGCGAACAAAACGCACCTTCCAACTCCCGTCGAGCCGCGTTTACGCATCTCGAGGACTTGGCGCATGTGGCACGGCCTCTGCGAAACGGTGCGTACGTGTGCGTGCGCACACGCCCGGTCGGTTTTCCTTAAAGAAACGACGCTCTCTCTCTCTCTCTCTCTCTCTCTCTCGCATTCTCTTTCGCGTGTAGTTCGCGATGCCACGAGATAACGTAACGTTACAACAACGCGCGGGGAACAACGCGCGCGCGAGACCCGGAGTCAGTACGCTCGTGAACGCGTGTCGGGAAGCACGCGCGTTGCGAGTTCCTAGTCGCGAGTTCGGCGGCCCGAGATCCGGACGTGCCGGGGGCCGCGATTGAAAGAAAAGACCGGGGAAAAAAAAAGAAACTGACACTTTCGACACTTCACGTTTGGTGAGTGCCAAAGAACGAGTGAGCGAGTGCGAACTGTACCGTCGTAAGCGCGTACGCGGAAGAAAAATTTTTCTCGCGATTTATCTCCGCATCGATCGATTCTCGCAACTTTCAACGCGAGACTCGCGCGATTTTGGAAAAAAAAGTGACGTATTTATTTATTTATTCTAACGCGACAGATTGCGATCGATTATGTGAGATTCCTGCCAATTCGCGAATCCGTGCATTTGCAGTTTTGCGTTTTCTCGAAATCTAACGATTTCAATTCGCGGGACTCGCGCGATTTCAGAGAAAAGTGACTTATTTATTCATTCCGCGACGGTGCGATTGTTTATGTGAGATTCTCGCAATTCGCGAGAATTTGCATTTGTGATTTCTCGAATGAAACCTAACAATAAGCGTGTAACGAAACGTCGTACTTTGATGCAAAAGAGGTAAAGTGAAAGGACCTCTCGGTGCTTTATGAACACACGATCTGACGTGCGAATCTAAAGTCCATTATACGACGCGTGCACGATATCGTAGCCGACAATTAAAAGTCTCTCTTTGTTTTAAATCACAAGCGACGATTGTTGCGGTAGATTGTAATTAGTATACAAAAGAAAATCGAAAATTGCACACTCGGTATTTAAATGTATTTAGCTCGCATGTATGTCGCGTATGCGTTTACGAAATCTTACTACTGAAGTATGTCTTGACACATCGTTGTTGCAACAGAAAAGGAGAAACATTGTGACGATTTTAAAGATGTCATAATATCTTACAAACATCATTGAGATATTTTTTACAAGACAAATATGTTGTTTAAATCTCTTAATTTCGCAGAGAAGCAAATCGATATCTTTCTTAAGTAAAATAAAAAAAAAAAAAAAAAAAAGAAACTAAAGATTTATAGATCAAATTTTTTAACTGTTGCGAAAAGAAACATATTATTACGTATTAGCAAAGCTTAGTCAACTTAATATTTAAATATAACAATAGCGGAATAACGAATCACCAATTACTTTCTATCAATTCTCTTCAAGTGTAGAGAGATGTCTCAGCTTCTCAACTGGTCGTTTCTTCGAGTTAGTGAGTAATTCAAGTAGAGATATGCTTTACTCCGAAACACTATCTCTTACATTTCCGTAGTTCAATCTTGGCCATGTAAATCTAGTGCGTGTCCTATCAATCGGATTTTAATCGGATAAGTAAACAGTAACTTGACTCGTTACTAATGTATGATGTTGAGTGCACGCCAATATTTATATCAGGGATATATATAGAGATGTACATATATATATATATATAAAATTAACGTGTAGTGCAACGATCGATGACACTAGTTATAGTACCGAGTATAGTACCGGGAAGGAAAAAAAGGATTGCAAGTCAACTGCTCGATAAACATGTGAAACATATATGATCGTTCTGTTTTCTAAATTACTTTCTCTTGCCTTAAATAGAATACACATTTATGTAACGCCAAGTCATTTCCCTAAAGATCTACCGCCTGTCGATTGTGAAGTGAAAATACTTTTTCAAATAAACCAAGTTTCGTACTGAATGAATTAAAGATTAATTTCGCGGTCACGTTAATTTATTATATTGTTTCTTTCTGATGAATATTTTTTTACCCGAGTTTTTATCTTATTCGACATTATCCCAGTACTATGAAACGTGCTGCTGTATGCTCATGAACATGCCTCGAGAATACGGTCCTGCTTATTCGATTTCAACAAACTGGAACGCCTTTCCCGCATTTAGGCATGCACTTTCATTCACGAATGTAACGAAAGGACTAATTGACTTCTCGAATGGAGGATTTTGTATTCTACTCTCGCCTAAGTCGCCTCGGATTCGGGGCGAGTTTTTGCAAGTCCCTCTTCGATTTTTGCGCTCGAGGAAGCCGGGGACGTTGGGGACGTTGACGTAGCGGAAGCCAGAACGGCAATTATGCTCGACTTATTATCGAAAACGATCGCAACACCTGGCGGACTTTCGGCTTAGGCCGAAAACAACGCTCGACCCTTCGTCGACGTCGTCGGTTTAACGATCGAGCCGCACGAGCCCCGATACAGACGCACATTCCGACGAATTAACTTTAAAATGGCCCGCGGGAGGCCTATTTGCCTTACTCCCGCGAAGCTCAGCACGTCTAAACCTAACTCCTCGGGTAAACTTTTGGAGGAATCCTATTTTAGAAACGCATAAACCTCTATTCCGGCAACTCGTACTTTGCGGCGTGAATGAACGCGTACATATAAATCCGATCAAGAATACTTTGAATCTCTTTCCGTTAATAACCGTGATAAAAAAAAGCGAGTAATCAGAATCTCACCGGCTATAATTAATGATTATGATATAATCGTTATTGAAAATTTTTGAAAAATTAAGCAATGTAATTTTGCTACCTGCAGTTTGTATTGAGTAAATCTTCATCTAGGATGTCATAAATAATAGTTAATGAAACATGAATATTTTCTAAATATCTATTTCTTTTGAATTATTTATTGATATTGGATTAATTTTTGTTCTAAATCCAATTGTAAAAGATAGCATGAGTAAATGAGATATTTATAAATTTATATAATTTATAATCCGAATACAGATGCATAAGAATATTTTGACACAGCAGCCATTTTAAACTTGACTGCCGAGGGCGAGACCAATGTTTATTTTTAGAAATCAATGTTATTAACCTTCGCAAATGGCAATGCGTTTGGATAGAAATCTATCAAATCGTTTTTCCCATCTATGGACAAATTATGTAATTTATTATGTAATTTAATGAATCAACAATCGATGATGTTGTTCGTAAAGAATTTATGCACGTGACAAATGCATGCGTTTTTTTTCATATCTCCGTCCAAGACACTTGTCAAATATCGTAATTTCTCAACGAAGATATATCGATGTACTTATCAGTGTCAATATTACATTTTGTACTTAATATCATAATGGAATCATATCCAATCTGTAAAATTACACAAACTAAAATAGTAATACAATAATATATCAAAATTTTTTAAATAATTTATTTAATATTTTAATAATGATGACAGTAATAATAATAATAGTAAAAAATTGTTCATATCGATTGCAAAACGTTACTGTGTTTTACCCCAAAATTTTTTATCCAAATGACATTCTTGGGAAAAAAACCGCGATGGGACGCGATGCGACATGAACTTAATACTTTAATCAGGAAATGTCTGTTCTTAAACTCCATCATTATCGTTAACAAAGCTTATGATAAAGAAGATAACGAGCGCACTTATTTCCACAGGCACCATGAATAAGACGGAATTCAACATTGTCCTGAGCACGGAGCCACCGAGGACGTCTCCGAGCGTGATTCACTCTCACATTCCGGTGCCCAGAATATCGGCCACGATCAAGGCCCAAGAGAGATGTCCTCCAAAGCGCAGAGGATCCTTCGAGAAGCTCGGCCGCGGGACCGGCAACGTAGCGGCTCAACGAGCGTCTTTCGAAAAGCTCGAAGCTTCAGTCGTACAGCTGAGGTCACGTAACAATAACCAACTGTCAAGCTCTAGCATCGAGATACGAAATTCCGAGGAGAAGACGACGCCGGCAAGTGGTTACAAGATGAACGACGTTGTCAGGCTCAACAGGAGCAACAGCTTCCAGGACAGCAAGTGGAAGTGCAAATACGAGGACTCGGAGAAAAAACGGAAACATTTGCTGCAAAAGAGCGAAACTGGTAATTGTTAATTGTTTGGAAAAAACGATAGAGGTGGATTAACAGTGAACGTTACGGATAACGACTAATTGTCAAAATCCAAATATTGAATTAACGATAAGTAAAATTATCGAACAATCGGGTGATAATTACGGGACGATAAACGGTTCGATACGCATACCGATTTCAAACGCGGTTACTTAAATCGCCCTTGTATTTCTTCAAACGAAGAAAGTGAACTTGTTTATAAAGCGATTCGTATTTGCGATACATATTTGCACTTGGATCGTTCGAAAACAAGATGGTTCTTGTTATTTTGAATTCTTTTGCGGGTGCGATAAGTTCATTCGGCGTGGAATTTTTTTTGCAGAATTTTGTTTAACGAAGGTTCATAAGCAATATGGAAAGCGCGTACACTACGTGGTTACGGTTCATGGACAATCGACTGACTGAGAAAACGCCGATCTATGTAGTTGCGTCGTGATTCATTTATGCATATAAAATGAAGGCAATGACGCTCCATTAGTCACACTGTTTATACACGATAGAATTGTAAATTGACAGGAATAAAAGTGGCACGAGTTACTCTCTCTCTCCGATGAGATTTACATTCTCAGAAATTTATTATCTCGAGGAAACGATATTATCGAGGCTGATCGATCGAGTTTACGTTGAAAACGAGTAGACATTGAAAAGTAAAAGTTTTCTCAAATTTTTTCGAATACATCTCGGATTTTAATTAGATGACAAACGCTTCGTAAGCAATTCATGCATAATGTAACGCGACGCGTCAGAGTTTCACCATTGACCAAGGATGCTTAAAGACAATATTTGGAGTACGGCAATAAAGAAAAAAAAAAAAAAAAAAAAAAAAAAAAAAGAAGCGATCGGTGAATAATGTGCCAATCAGAACTTTGCGAAAGTAACGCAATTTAACGTATGCGAATGCACTTAGTGTCATTTTTTGCCTCTCGTGAATTATTTGTGGAATAAAAGTTCATTATGTTACGTTTAATCATTCATCATTGCCAGAATTATATTTTATCTCGTAATGCTAATACTCTTTAGAACCATATGATGATATCATCGATCATTTCTCAATAGTTCTACGATTATGTGACCTTAATCTGATTGCCGATTTAATTACACCGTTTGACAACTGACTCACTTTACCCACGCACGTCCGTTCTATAATTGCAGTAACTAAAAAAGAAAAATCAACAGTAGATCACAGTAGAAAATTGCGTTTTTTGTAATAATCGAATATCACATTTTTCCACAGTGAGTAAAGAACACGCTGATTTGGAGAAAAAATATCAACAATTGCAGAGGGAAAATAATGCGCTGCAATCGCAAATTCAAGAGAAGGAGCAAAAACTGTTAAAATTGCGAACAGGTGCATACTTAACTTTTGAAGTTATATCTCATAGTCAAATTTTCTCAAAAATTATTAAATTTTTATTCGATTTCCTGCAGTTTCTGAGGCAGTGTGTAAGGAATACGAACAATTAAAGCATCAATATGACGTGGAAACGAACGCGATGCATAAAGCTATGCAACAAGCTTCTCAAGTAATGATTTATTAATTTAATCTGTGTAATAATAATCCATGCGTACGCAAAAAATTATAAAATACCGAAACAATTCTGAAACAATTGGTAAAATAATTTTATTGTACTTGTAGTGGTATCGACAAAACCGGGAGCTGAAGCGAAGATCCCAAATCATGGCCCAGAAATTTTTACATAGCAATCCGGATGAGTCACTGCATTTTGATGTGTCCGATGAAGTGGACGCGAACTTCGAAGATCTGGATCAGTTGAGGCAAACGATGAAAGGTCAGTGTAATTAATTTTGTTCAGTTTGTGCCGGCATCATCTTGCGATCTTGTTCTTTTTAGCTGAATCTCTTGCACGATTCACTTTTTCTTTCCATAAAAAGAAAAAAAGAGAGAAAATAATTATGCAGGAAATTCAGATAAAAAAAACAGGCCTAATAACAATGAAGTTGGAATAACAATGAAATAATTGGGCTAATAAAAAAGTCTGTTTTTAGAATTGAGCGGCGAAATAGCGCGACTGCAAACAGAACTTCATTCCGCGCGTCTTCAAGAATTCGAGGCGCAGGAGCAGGTGACGCAGCTGACCACGCAGTTGGAAGAGGAGAGGGCCCTTCGACAAAAAGGTAAAATGAAATCTTTCATAAAGTAGACAAAATATGACGCTAAAACTGATGCGTTTACATTATAGGTGAGGAAAAAATTAACGAGATGAAAGTGCACAAGGAAAACATGGAAAGAGTCACGAAAATGGTGGCCGAAGAAGTGCAGACCCTGAAGACGCAATGTGATCGCGAGAGAGAAAGCGCAAAAATGCTAAAAATGGAAGCCGAGAGGGTACGTTATTACAATCTTTTAATTTAATTTCGTTAAATCACAATTTATTTACATTTTAGAATTTCAAAATTATTTGTGATATTACTTAGATATTATTATTATCCTAGAGTAAACTTCTAATCGGTATCTTGTAAATAATGTATGTGATATAGAAATCAAAATGAGAATTGAAAATTGTAGTTATTTTTATATGTCTGATTAGTTGGCCGTTTGTTTAGGTTCAAAAAGAACGAAACGTCTTAGCGCATCAAAGCGCTCTTCTTATGGCCGAGGTCGGAGACGATCCGAACGGCAGATTGTTAACCGTTTTGCAAGAGGTGGAATCCCTGAAGAGGCTACTGGAGGAGGAACAGCAAAATCATGCTTCTCAAGTACAGATGTTGCAGGAGAAATTAGAGGAAAAAGAATCGAATGTAGAATTTGAAATTGTCGAGGAAAAGTTAAAACTCGCGGAATCTGAATTAGAAGTAGTTCTACAGAGAGCCGAAAGGGCCGAGAAATCGGTAGAAGAGCTGGAAAATGTCGTGCTCTGCTTAAAAGAAAAAATTAGCGCGTTAGAGGAGAAAGTTTCGAAACCGCCACCGCCACCGTTACCACCTCCTCCACCCCTGCCGATGTCGACAACTGGCCAGTCGTCAATAAAATTGCTGACGAAAGAAAAATTGACCTCCGAACGCACTGCCGTAAGCGATATGGAGAATATGCTTGGCATTACGCCGAAAAAATCACCTGCGGTCGCGCAACAACCCGGTAATTATATAATCTATTTTTTTTTATCAATTACTAAATTAATCAATTAATTAATTATTTTTACTGCGAATGAGTAAAATTTATGAATTGCTAGATCTCATATCTATCTAATATTTTTAGCTATCGACGATATTATTAATCAAATTAAAGGCGGGCGTTTCACGCTGAAACAAACAGACGTAAGTCAGATTGTATAAATATTTGGAATACGTCATACAGATATTTAAAGTATCATTAATTTCTCTGTTAAATATTCTTTAAATCTTCACATGTTTTTGGACATTTGTTTTTAAATAAAGTGCAATAGTCGATAATACGTATATTTGATCGAGGTTTTGATTTTAGAAACAAAGAGAAGAAGAGCGGAAAAGACGACAAGAAGCAGAGACTAAGCCACCAGCAGTTTCTGAAATGTTAAACATTCTTGGTACTATGAGACGAAGAGCTAAGCCGATAAGACAATCACTCAAATTTACAGACACAGCATCATAGCAATGAGAACTTAAAATTCAACTTACAATTCCAAAAAATTTCTCAAAATTCAAATAATTGATTAATTTATATTACTATTATTTTACAATATATTATATATAGCTTTGTCGTTCTGTATGTACATTTTGTCTTATAGATATATTTTGCTCAACCTAAATTTATTCAAATTCTATTTATTTGATCGTAAAACTACTTTTTATACTACTATGTATAAAAATGTGTAGCCAGATGAAGTCTAATACAAAATTAATGATTATTTTGCAATTTTGTAATTTATATATATATATAAAAAAAAAAAAATAAAGACGAAAGGATGAAAGAGTGAAAGGACGAAATTCTTAGAAATAGATTATAGTATAAGCGCATTATGTAAAAGATATATTATAAAAAGCTTAGTGTACCATACTATTACAATTGAAAATACACTGTTATATGCAGATATCAAGAAAATTATCTTTCAGAAACACTTTTTTTTATATTATAAATATAAAGTTCCATCGAATTCAATGGCTCGTTTACGAAAATATTAGCACTGCCCATGGCATTAAGAAAATTGATTTCGTATTTTATCGAATATAGATTGCAATTTACATGCGTCGAAAAGCAGAACTCTTCTATATGGGATCATTTCATCGTCCGTTTCGGTCCATGTTCCAGATAAACCACTGTCTGCTTCTTCTTCAACGGAAAATTCGAAATAAACAGTTGCCTCTTCTGCAAAGATTTCTTCTTCTGGATTGCTCCACAGTATCGATGGTTCGCCAGCTGCGTTTCGTTTTTTCTTTCTGTTTTTCGTCTTTTTTCCAATATTCCTATCTTCATATTTATACAATTTACATATAAGTATGTAATAAGAAAAGTTAAAAGGCATATTTCTACTACTGGCACGTTTCACTTCAGAAATAAGACTTTCAAGAAGTGGCACTGAAATCTTGGCGGGAATGTTGACAAATCTCTCATTAATAAGTAAACCCAATTGCGCCGCGTCATTCTCCAATACATTTTTTATCATGGTATTAGTCGCATCTGTTGCATGTTCATCTGCTAATTGTTTTAATAAATCTCTCAGTTGTTGTATACATAAAACGTTCTGAAAAAAAAAATTAATTTTTTTTTAAGAATTGATAGAAAAAGACTGATAAAAAGTGCTTCTATTTGATAATAATTATATGTTATTAAATATAAATTTTATCTACCTGCTTATCAGAGATATTAATAACGGTTGTAATACCAAAGACATCATTGATGTCATTATCATCGTCGTCAGATTCATCTACTTCTTCAGATTGTTTCACAACAGATCCGACATAATTCTGAGATATAATTAAATCTGTGAGCCCACCCAAGTCAATGTGTGCTTTAAGAAATAATTGTTGCAACAATGTTTTGATTCCATGATAATCTGGATCTTGTGGATTACGACCTTCAAAATCTACTTGAAGTTCCATTCCCTGAAATTTATATTTATCACAGTCTTGTGCCAATTATTTTGTAGAGTTTGCTAGATACAATCCATTATCAGATTCCAAAAAAATAAAACTTCAGATGATAGAGATCAACTAAAAAAAGCATAATTTTCAGCTTCAATAGTAATCACCACCAGATTGAGAAAATTAAAGTAACAACATCCATTACTAAGTTTTCAATTATTTTTTTATAATAATAATCTTTAACAACACAAATTAGTTAATAAAGAAAAATTTGATATTTTTAATAACTAACTTCTAGAAAGAAAATCTATGTAATAATAGGCATATATTTCAGAAAGTAAATAATTTAATTTCCAGAAATTTTCAGAAAATTTTTTTAAAAAATTGAAAAAAATTTTTCGGAATTAAAATATATTTTTTTCAATTGAGAAATTTCTGCATTGAATATTAAAGATCATTATAGTTGATATTTCATCATTTGTAGCAATAATTTGTGCTAGAATGATAATCAAATAGAATTTTTATCAGAATTTGAAATCATCTCAATCACGATTTTCACGCGTGCATCGCGTCGTTCGTGCGTTCGAATAAATAGAAAAAAAAAAAAGAGAGAGACAAACTAGAAGATTGAGTGAACAAATGAATGAATGGGAAGGCGTGCTTGTCGAAAAGTGAATTGATCTCTAAATTGTCGTGATATGAGCGAGCCATTCCTTACCTGCTCGTCTGTAACTTCGTATTCTTCATCCTCGCTGCTGGATGAAATGCGGTTCTCGTCATCGTCATCGTCGCGCAATTTCTGCTGGATCTCACGCTTTTTCACCGGAGCAGCCATCGCGACACACGTTATCAGTGCGGTGCGGATAAAATGACCATAGAAACATACGTGAAACAGACATGCATATATATTCTCTGGTACGGTCTATTTAGCGTTATAAAAACTTCGAAGAGTTTGATTAACCAATCAAAATAAAGAATTCTATGAATTGACCAATCAAAAAATGCTTCGAAGCATTTGTAGCACCAAGTGGACTACATCCTGTATCGACAGCGCCGACAGCAACGTCAACAGATACGTCATAGATCTTATGCTGGATTCAGATCAGCGCGATGATGCGACACGCGATGCGCGATATCCAATGAGCATACAGCTTTTGTTTCTGAATATAACTACCGATGAAGGCTATGATTAATGTAACACTACAAATGCTTTGAAGCGTTTAATTGTCCAATCAAAACAAAGAATTTTACTACTGCACCAATCAAAAAATGTTTCAAAGCATTTGTAGTAAATCCTTGACTGTACCTGAGATACTATGGGCACACACTTCTGCATAACGCATAATGCATAAGAAAATGAACCAATCATAGTCCTCCATTTCTATTCCCTAATGAAAACAAAAGATTCTGATTGGTTAATTTTCTTATGCATAATGCATTGTGCGTTATGTAGAAGTGTGTGCTCCGGCCATATCTCGTCGGTGATATAATGTAGGAAAAGATTTCGATTAGATAAACATAGGACGGCATTCATAATCCATTTTTATAACAAGACAAAACTTAAATAGTATTTTAAGACACTGGCTGTTTTCCAACAAGGTACACAGATGACACAGTAGGTCTGTTCTTTTTGACTGAACTGGTCGTACTAGTCTTCACAGTTTATCTTTCTTTCTTACATTGGAAGAAGAAAAATAAACTCTGAAGTTCTAGTTCTAAGTGCAGCCAGTTCTAAGCTAAAAAAAATAGACTCAGTATAACAGTCCAACACAACTGTTCCAACACTTGGCTGAGGAGTGATATCTTCGCAATATATATTTTCTATGGAGGAAGGGGGGGATAATAAAAAGAGTTTAATCGATATCAAGATATTTGATTATCGAAATATTATAGAACCACTATGTTAAAAAATAATAAAATCGTAAAAGTACAATTGGCTTAATATATAAATTATTATTTCCTCTTAGAAATATAAGGAATATATAAATATATATATAAACATATTTTTTTTAGCAAAACCTTCAGCAAACATTCTATATTATCGCATAAAGTTGAAAATACTAAAAGTTTAATATCTGATAATGCAACAAATCTTCAAAATACAGTAATTTTTGTATTATTTTTGTGCCGCTACTTATTATGTGAAACAAAGATGATCGATTTTACGAGAGCGAGCGTGGCAACACATAATAGGCAACACACTGATCTACTATGCTAAAAGTCTCTCCCGGGCTCGATTCCAGGCAGAACGAAGAATGTTTTTCCTATTGTGTTCTCTTCTTCGGCGATCTGGCAAACTGCCAACAGTCTTCTTTGCCACAAAAAAACCCCTCTCAATTAAGCCGTTCAGATTCAGCGTAAAATTGTAGGTCCCGTATGCCTATCGACTAATCTGCATGCGCACCACAGATATGTAAGCGAGAGGGGGGGGGATAGGTCTTTGGGCTTTTATAGCGCCATTGGAATGAATGGGAAAAAAAAAGTTAGTCTATCTTATGATAGCCAAAAAACACCAATGTCCAAAAATCTGCTGGCTATTATCAGAAAATTCTTATATAAAGATTGGCAGCAAAATTCATTTGTGTAAAACAGGACAAATACACAATCGGACCAGCAATAGCTACGAGCCGCTTGAAGTAATAAACAATTCCTTACGCGCCTATCAACGATGATCGCTGAGCAGCGGGAATATCTTACCGTACGCTTGCATTTGCCGGATAGACTTACAGTGATTTTAATAATAATAACTCGATAATTAATCGCGAAAATTGCAAAATAGACTTTTCTACTCAATTTTATTAGCTCTACCTGCATATGAAAAGTGATATGACCGATGTCAGACATCCTCTGTGTGTGTGTGTGTGTGTGTGTGTGTGTGCGCGCGCGCGCGCGCACGCGCGCGCGTGTGCGTGCGTGTGTGTGTGTGTGTGTATGTATACAGAGTTTCCCGCATTGATCATATCACTTCTTATTTGCAGTGCTAATAAAACTGAGTAGAAAAGTTTATTTTGCAATTTTCGTGATAATTATCGAGTTATTAATTATTAAAAATCACTGTATATCTATAAAATATTAGTAGTATATTAATAATATGTAATATAATTAATACTAAGAACAGTGCTAATGTTGTTAATACTAATTTTAGAAGTAGTTTTATATATATATATATATATATATATATATATATATATATATATAAAAACTAAATAATTCAGGACATTTCAACTCAGATTTTTACAAGGAATAACATTATATAATTCGTGGGCGCTTTTTATGTTACATCCATTATATATATATATATATATATATATATATATATATATATCAAGGTGTACATAAAAAGAGAATAAAAAAACAAACCCCATGTGTATTTGCCTTGACTTTTTCAAATGTGAGGTTATGATCTCATTGATATGTCATTCGAAGTAAGCATGTGACGTGCATGGACATGTGGAATAGTAAAGAAGAATCTATTGTTTCCGGACCGTTGTATGCAGCGGATGTGTTTCGTCCTTATATAATTTTCTATTATCATACATTTCCGCCTTTGTTTTTCGATTTTGTATTATCAATTTTCGATTTATGTTAGTACTTTTATCATTTTTGCATCTGACCTGTGCTGATTCAGTCAGGGTTGTCATATAAAGAAGAAGAAACATCTATTCTGAATTTCAAGAGCGAAAATATTTAATAGAATATAATTTGATAATGTCTACGTATCGTCTAATCTCATGGGTAAAATTTGTTACTTGTAAGAATGCACAATCAACATGTATTTATCTCCAGTCAACATTGATTGACAGTAACATTATTATTGTAATTTTCTATTCAACAATGTAACTAGTATATAAAATGTTATATTAAACTTATACCACTGTAGAGAGAAAGTTATAATAATAATATAATAATTATTAGTTAATGTTATTGGATTTTCATTCCTTTAAAATTAAGTCCTTGAGATATTAAAATGGTAAAATATTTAAAATGAATATATTTTCAAGATATGAATTTACAAGAAGTCTATAAAACTTTGAAAAAAAATTTAATTTATTTTATAGGGTGCAAACTCCCATGGTCAGTTAGGACAAGGTTTATTATCTGAGCAATATATTCTACCTCAAGAAATTGATTTATTTGGATGTTCTCTAAGACCAGAAGCTATAAAAAAAATTATTGGTGGTGCTGGACACACATTGATTTTGGATGCAGATGGTCATGTTTATTCTTGTGGATTGAACAATAAAGGACAAACTGGAAATGCTAATGCTGAACAGGGAAACATTCTAACATTTCAGAGGATATGTGCTCTTGAACATGAAGTAGTGATTGATATCTGTTGTGGATGGGATAGTTCTGCAGCATTAACAAAGGATGGCGAATTATATGTATGGGGTTCCAATCGTTATGGACAATTGGGTATAGATGCTTCAATTTTTCCTTCAATATCGCATCCTCGCAAAATATCAATCAGTGAAAGAATAAAGAATGTTTCAATGGGTCTGCGACACACTGCTATAGTAACAGAAAGTCGTGAGCTTTATGTTTGTGGAGCAAATAATAGAGGACAATTGGGTTTGGTTAATCCAGATATCATGAAGTCTTGTGTGCTTTTAGATTCATTCGTGAAAGGTATGCAAAAAATTGTTGTATTGTTGTATTGCTAAGAAAAAAATGAGAAAATTTTCATTTAATTAAAATACAGGTGAATAGTTCCAGAATGGACGATGCAAGGAAATGTTGAAAATGTTATCTGCGGTCAATATCATACTATTGTTATAACAAAAGGAGAAACGTATAATACATACGTTTTCGGTGACAACAAGCACGGACAATTGGGATTATTTTCTAAGACATTCTCTGAGACACGGATATTGCAACCCACATGTATTCCACTGTCCAACATAGAGCATGATACTCCAATCCAAATTCACACAGGTTGGAGTCACGTAAATATTTTGAACAGTAAGTAAACTGAATTTATTTTATTTTTTTTGCATATAATCAAATTATTCGTGTACATATTAAAAACATGCTACATATAATTTCAGATGGTACTATTTTTTCATGGGGAAGAAATGATTATGGACAGTTGGGTCGTTCTTTATCAAAACTACAAAATAAAATAGACACAGAAGAAAATGTTCAATATATTGAGCACATCCCGAAAATTGTTCAACTCTCAGTTGGATCAGAGCACAATGTTGCTTTAACCGGTAAATTAGATGCAATAAACACATGCAAACGCTTTTACAAATTACGAAATAAAAGTTATAATAATAATAATAATTTTATAGAAGATGGGACAGTATTATGCTGGGGCTGGAATGAGCATGGCAACTGTGGTAATGGAAAAACGGAAAACGTTTTACGGCCAGAATGTCTTCCAATTCCATCTAATTTTATTGCTGTTCTTATTGGTGCTGGCGCAGGACATTCATTTACTGTGATAAAAAATATTAACTAGTCACATACCGTTAATAAACTCATAATTAATAAACTCATAATAATAAACTCATACTAATAAATTCATAATTTTTATATAATTTATTGAACTCCATAACAAACAGAAAATTTTAATAAACCCGTGTGTTAAGCGTTTTAAGTAAAATTTTTGAAAAGATATTTAAATTAGTTTTTTTTCTTCAAATAAACAACATGATAATCAATTTAAATTTAAGTCTAGATATACTGTATTTCAGCTTTTCGTATATCTGAATAATTGCTAAAAATTAATAATCCAGAAAGATAATAGACGGAGAGATAATAGACAATACAAAGTTTAAAATTGGAACATAAGACATCTCTTAGATGTCTTTCACAAAAATACTTTTAATTTTTAAACATGTATTGTCTAGAAAGAAAAACTTTATTATTTATTTATATACTTATTTATATGTTTAGTCTTTTTTTTCATATTATCTAATACTTTAGTATTTTTGCAAGTTTTTTTATACTGTATATTCTGAGATTTAAATTCACTTTCTAATTCCAATTATCATGATCCTTAATTTTCTTACATATATGAATTGAAAAGATGATCCTGCTTGCAGATTTACCAGAGAATTTTCATAATAAAAAGTTGATGTTAACAATATATTATAAATTATTTATTAAATATTTATTATAGCCTACTATTAATGTATTAATGAAGTATTTTTGTAAATATATATTGATTATACTTATCAGTCTCTTATTTTATTGAAATATAAAGCAATGAATAATGGAATCATCCTTTACAAGACTAAAACAGAGACCTCCTACGTAGTTAGCCGGAAGGGAGTATAGAAAACGCATATAACTTCACCTGCGGCAATTCACCACCTGCCAGTAGGCAACTGTCAGCGTTAGCGTGTGGAAAGGAGAAACTAAAATTATTTTTCACGAGATCACGAGACATTACCACAGAAGAAGGAAACTGTGAAACAATTTGTTAAAAATTTTACAAAATACTTGAGAAAGAAATGCTTCGAGCGCGCTCTCAAAGTAGTTTATAGTAAGTTAAAACTGCAAAAATGTATGGTTTTTCTTTATTTTGTGTCGCTATTTGACAGATGGCAAACGAATCATTTGATGAATTTATTTTGTTTATTAGTGAACAGGAGGCGAAGTTCGTGCAAGATCGCATAACGGGCGTGGAGAGACATTTCGCTGAGCTATGTACAATATTCGCGGCGTTCACCAGAAAAGCTGCCAGGTGCTTCTATGCCCGACAAACCGTATCGATTATTTTTCCTCAGTGACACATTCTTATTTCCTATCATTTTAACGACGAAACTTGTTCACTATTCGTTAATTTACTTTCTTTTTCCAGATTGCGTGATAAAGGCGATGAATTGGCTAAAGTAATACAAACTTACGCAGATTCGGAAGTTATAAATCGATCGCTGAGTACCGGACTTACGAATTTTTCTGCAACATTATCGGTCATCGGCGATTATAGGTAAAACATATTATTTCTCTATTTCAAATAATTATGCTTTTTTGCGATATATAAAAAGGAAAAAAATTACAATTTATTTTTTATAATAAATAATTATATTCGTATATGTGGTGTCGTCACGCGTATAATGAAAAAATAAAAAAAAAGTCACATTGTTATCTGTTTTTTTTAGCTGACCTTAGAGTGAAAAAGAAGAATACATTAAAAAATATTTCTTAACTTTATTAGATAAACTCTTCATTCCGCGCTAATGTAAAAGATTGAAAAAAAAACTGCTTTTAAAAGTTATTTTATTTTCCTTTTCTTATATTTTTTTAGTTATATATATTATATGCTTTATTTGATTTCTTATTTTGCTTTATATTTCTCTGTCTTTGAAATTATTGATCTGATTTATAGAGATGCGCAAGTACAAAGATTGGATGCCAAGGTGATTGCACCTCTCTCGCAATACGCAATGATTTGCAAACATGCTCGCGACGATGTCAAAAACACCTTTGCAGCACGCGACAGAGAACTCACGAGACGAAGACATTTAGACAAAGTTCGAGAGAGAAATCCCAGAAACCGTCAAATGATAGTATCCTTTAAAGTTTATTTCGCTAATATTAACTTTAATTATGATCTAACTGATTTTGTTTTTTCGTAACAATTTCGAGACAAAAAATTAATTAAATTACGTTAGAATATACGTATAAAAAAAAGTGATGTAAGTTTATCGTTTCAAGTATTCCGTCACACTATTTTTTATTATAAATCTTTATCTAAAAAAGAATATTAGTCGCAAGCTGAATCGGAGTTGACGAAGGCATCCATCGAGGTATCTCGAGTAGTAAAAGGATTAGAGGAGCAAATCGACTCGTTCGAACGACGAAAATTACACGATTTAAAGTCCATACTACTAGATTTCATCACCATCGAATTGAGTTTTCACACAAAATCCCTTGAGCTCTTGACCAAAGCGTATCAAGATGTTGCGGCTATTGACGAAATTAAAGATATTGAAGTAAGATAAAAGAGTCCACTTTAGTTCTTTTTCAAAATTTTCATATTGAAAATTAAAAGACAATTTACACAAATATTTGCACAAATACAGTCAACGTTGTTTGTCCTTTGACATGCAGGACTTTCAAAGCGCGAGAGGAGAGATGAATGGGGTAAATTTGCTCTAAGTTGATATTTATTCCTGATTCAATGAGAAAAACTTAACATTTCAGCAATAAACCTTTATTTGTTATTGATTGTTATCGAACGCTGATGCAATATTTATTAAGCTTTATGTATTCAAATCTAGGAATTTCGAGAGACAATGCGAGTTCCTGATTCTGTTGCGAGATTAGACACAGTGGGTCGAACTTCGTTTCGACAAGCTTATTCATTAACGAACTTGGCCTCTCGATTCGCGTCCTCGCCCGTGGCATTACAGAAACTGGCTAAGGGAGGAACTGAATCTGCTGTAAGTACAAAATATGAATATATAATTCGCTCCATATATGATCTGTCCTATTCTTGGATCTCTTAACAAATTTGACAAATTTTAGGATTCTGCACGAACCGGATTCTCGAACTCTTCCGAGTCAGTTCAAGTTGAAGAATATCCAGATGATAGTATGGAGGAAACGGAATCAGAATCGATTCAAGAGAAGCCTGTGAGAACTAGGCAAAAGTCTATGTAATTTCAATCATCCTTTTAATATCCCGTTTTTTATCTTTTTAGAAAAGAGCGTCGAAAAATGCTGGATATAAAGTAAAGAAACGTTTCGTTCTCAGACCCGTCCCAGCAATTCCTACATGTCAGAAGTCCTTAATATCGTCCATAATATATCGCATACCTTATAGACTGAATCAGACAAAGTGAATCAGATTTTATTGCGTATACATGTTGCGTATTTCTTAAGAATACTTGTTTGTAGCAATTTAAGTGGCCACTTAGAAAATTGTTTTGAATAAGATATAAAGAGAGACTTCTTTAAAAGATAGTTAAAAAAAACAATGTAATCTATGTTCCACTGAAGTAGCATAATCACCGTTTGTTCAACTAGTACCTGGATTAGCTGTCACGAGATTCTTAATAATATCGAATGAAAATGTTTATAAAAAAGTGTAAGTGTTTATTTTCCGTATTGTAACAAAAGGATGGGTATATCGCTATCGATATACTTTTTCCATGACAAGTATGGCTATACTTTAGACAAAATCAGTGCATTGAGAAAAGGACGAGCTTATTTATCACCTCCCTCGACTCCTGCTTGTGTCATTAGGTCTGCAATATTCTTTTCCAGGTCGTCTATTCTGTTGCCCATCTCATCTAGTATTTCTTATTAAGGATCTTATAATAATAATAATAATAATAATATCAACATTATAAACAAATACATATTGCTTTGCGTTTCAAATAAATTAATGGAGTAAAGCATGACATGCATATCATAAAATAAATGACATAATCAGTGCATTGTATATAACAGAATCTATAATTAATTTCTCATAGCATTAATCTGAATACAATATACCTATAAATTCTAATGGAGAATATAGAATCTTCTGAATTATTGAAACCAATAAAATAATCTCTCATTGTTTCATTGTTTCATTATGCAAACTATTGTGTTTTATTTACTATTTAAATTCAGAGAAGAAAAAACAAGATGCACATAAATAACTGGCAATAACATAACAGACCAAGGTCAACACATATTACCGCAGTCAGTTACACAATATTCTACACAAAGTAGAATGATTCTAGAGACTTCCAAATGTTGCTTCAGCCGCACACGTCTCCTCATGCATTGTTCTAGATTAAGAAGAAAGGCAAGAAAAAGGATATTTCTTCCGATGATCTGGTCGGACATGGTTTGAAACTTGTCCTGCATGTTCTGCAGCAGCGTTTGCACCTGCAAAGGAGTCAACGTAGTGTCAGCG
Organism: Pogonomyrmex barbatus; assembly: GCF_055798465.1. Taxonomy (NCBI): domain Eukaryota; kingdom Metazoa; phylum Arthropoda; class Insecta; order Hymenoptera; family Formicidae; genus Pogonomyrmex; species Pogonomyrmex barbatus. The sequence continues at coordinate 19,788,383 of NW_028297127.1, forward strand.
TCGCGTCGCGACGGATCATCCCCGGGCGCGTCATCGTCATCATCATCATCATCCCGTGCGTAAATACGCGGACTCACGTATTGCGTCAGCTCCTGCATGTTCTTCGGGTCGGCGCTGTTGCCCATCCCGCTGTCGACGTCCTCGCCCTTGTACTCCTGCTTGATGTCGGCCATCCTCGGCAGCTTCGACCAGGGGCGGCGGGCCAGGGAACGTCACGAACACACAGGTTAAGCACACGGCTCTGATCCGCGCGAATGGGTCCTTCTCGAACGGGCGAGCGCGTGCGATGCAACGCGACGCAGCGTGACGCGACGGGACGCGACGGGACGCGACGTTGCCGTCCCGGTGATAATCGGTGCTAAGCACCGTCGATTGATCCAACAACTTGTTCGTGGGATGAAGCACAGAGATTAAGATTTCGAACGCGTCCCTCTTTCTCTCTTTCTCTTTCTCTCTCTTTCTCTCTCTCTTTCGCTCACCTTCTCTCGTTCGCGCCAATGGAGGAGAGAGAAGCAGGAATCGAATGTATGCAATCAAAATTATGTTAAATATATATATAAAACAAAAATTAGGTCGCAAGATCACTAGACGATCGTTAAAAATGAAGATGGCAAGTACGCACGCAAAAGGCGATCCAAAACAAGTCGTATGACGGAGGCTTTCGCAATTCAAGACGTCACGCGAAACATGAAATGAATCATAGTCAAGCTTGTTTATCTTCTCGACTCGATTCCAACTGATCGACACTTGCGAAATCAGACAATAAAATAGATACGCAATCCGCTCGTAAATCTGTTTATCTCGTCTGGTCTTCAGTCCCCTTTTTTTCAATCTGCCTCGTACGAGGGAAATAGCTGAAGGCCTTATTTCATATCTATAGCGTATAATTAGGACATAATGAAATTTACATTTGCCTCCTTCTTCTCTCTCTCTTTTTCTCTCTCGATATCTATCTGGATATTGATAACATCCGCATTTATCGGTAATTTAAATCGCTACTTTGGATGACGTGTTATTTAAACATGCAAATATGGGAGGACCGCAATCGCGGTCAGTCTTACAACAGCGTGCCAATAAGACGACGTCGTCGGCCTCCTCGGCCTCTCCGATTGGCCGTCGCCGATCGTGAGGGTTCCCCCCACCTCCGACGCATGTGTATGAAATATCAGCTGATTACGTACAACCGATACAAACAACGCAGTGACAGTGACGCGGACGAGCGCTCGCCTTTTCATCACAATTTAAAGCGACCTTGGAAGGACAAAAGGTGAAAGAAACTCCGACAAATTTAATCCGCGAGTTTGATTCGACGCCGCGATACCGAGTCTTCTTTAATCGGCCCTTTGTATTTTAAAATCATAGCCGCGACGAACAATGCGCCTGGCCGCTCTCCGAAACTCGATAATCTTTCTCTTGCTTTCCGTACAATCGGCGACACTTAGACACGTGAAAGGGAAACAAGTATCGCCCGTTATTTTAGGTAAACTATCCTCCGATTCGAATTGGCATTTCCGAAAATGCAAGAAAAGTGCTTGTATCTTGATTTTTTTCTCTCTGCACTTTAGGGGTCGAAACGGCTCTGAAGTGCCGCTTTGTATGATTCTTATCGTAGTATCATAAAGCTTCGGAGATATCGACTTATTGAGACGTTGTGAAGAACGCGTCTATTTACGAAGGGAAATAATATAGTTCCAGGTGATGGAGGCAGCCAGGTCGAGGCAAAGATTAACAAGTCGTCGGTGGTGCATTATATCTGCGAGAAAGTATCCAACGATTATTTTAGCTTGTGGCTGAACATGGAACTGCTCGTACCTGTTGTGATAGACTGCTTTGTACGATTATTAATTTGTCAATTTCTGTTTTCTTTTCTCGTCGAATAATCTAAGCGTATTTTAATTCTTACTGTAGATTGATAATCTTAAATTGAATTATGACAATGTAACGAGAACTACCAGTAATCAACTCGGAGTACAGATAAGGATACCAGGATGGGGCGATCCGTTTGTAGTCGAATACATAGATCCCAGTCGAGCTTCGCCAGGCTCATATTTCAAAGATATTGGAAATATGTTGGTGAATGATTTGGGATATATCAGGAATTTGTCACTGCGCGGTGCACCTTATGATTTCAGGAAGGGACCTAGTATGTAAAAATAGCGAACAAATGTTTTAGGCGTTATGCACTGGCATCTTGCATGCATTTTATTCGACTATATTACAAATTTACCGAGATAAAGACCTTAAATTTCAGGCGAAAGTGAAGAATTCTTCACCAAGCTGAAAACTCTGGTTGAAGAAACATACATAATGAATAATAATACACCAGTGACATTATTGGCTCACAGCATGGGTGGACCCATGACTCTTATAATGTTACAACGTCAAAGTCAGAAATGGAAAGATAAATACATAAATGCCCTGATCACCCTTAGTGCTGTATGGGCGGGATCTGTCAAAGCTATTAAAGTATTTGCTATTGGTAAGTAAATTGGTAACTTGTAAAATTGCTGCTTTTACTTATCAATAACTAATCTTTTTTTAAGAATTAGAAAAAGATAAAGAGTAAATTAACCAAAGATTAAAATTAATAGACATTGATAAAAATGACAATTAAATTTGTATCTAATGTAGGAGATGACTTGGGCGCATATTTTCTTCGTGAGAGTGTACTAAGAGATGAACAGATAACGAGTCCAAGTTTAGGATGGTTATTGCCTTCCAAACTATTTTGGAAAGACACAGAGATTTTAGTGCAATCAGATCAGAAAAATTACACATTGAATAATTTACAACAATATTTTATGTACGTCAGCTTATTTAGATTGTTATACCTACTGCAATTTAGCCATCAGTATTTTTAGAAATATTTTCATTTACAGTGACATAGATGTTCCTAATGCTTGGGAGTTCAGAAAAGATAATGAAAAATATCAATTGGATTTTACTGCACCAGGTGTTAAAGTATATTGTTTGTATGGCAGCAAAGTGAATACTGTAGAAAAGTTTGTATATAATTTTATGAATTAAGATAATGTTATTTAGATCTGTAAGAAGAGTTAAAAATTTCCATATATTTTTGTATAGGTTGTATTATAAGCCAGGTACAACTGTAAATGGTTATCCTCAATTAATATTTGGAGACGGTGATGGAACTGTAAATATAAGAAGCTTGGAAGCATGTACTCGTTGGCAAAAATCACAAAAACAAAAAATTTATAATCAAGGTTTTCCTGGAGTGGATCATACAGAAATCTTGAGAAATCGTGATATCTTAGCGTATATTAAGACAGTCTTAAAAGTCTGATATAGCAATAACATGACTTTTATTAATATTAATGAAATGCAAAGAAATCTAATAGATTAGACAATGTCATTAAATTATCTTGATATTTTTTGTACATTGGATGATCTTAATATTGAATGTGAAATATCGAAAATGCAATGTGGTTAACAAGATAGCTTTGAATTAGCTTTTATTTTCTCTCAACGAAATAATTTTATCATGTTTTCAATAATTCATCGGACAAGAAATACGTAACAATGTGTAATTGAAAATATATTTTTATTAACTATATTCTTCATTAAAATATATTATACCAGCGAGTATCAATCGAGAATATCATAAAATGGTGCAGTTACAAAAAACATTTTCTAAATGTCAATACTTCCATTCATTAACTGACTATTCTCTCATCCTATAATTATAATACTCTTTATCTTTTCCTTACGCATATACATTTTTTGTATTCAGTATAATCAATGTATTGATCTAATATTACATGATCTCACATGAAACAAAGAGTGATCGAATTAACATGACTAGCGATATATACATATATATTATATATAATAATATATATCCTATATATAAAGTATTTCTCTATATTGTACGATAACATATTTTTTTAGTGGCTGACACAGCACAATTAAAGAATAACAATGAAATTCAAGTTTCATAACCTACTAGTCAACTCCGTTGTATTATAAATATATACCAATGTCATATTTACATTTGTATTGATTTATAATTATATGAACACTCATGATAATATAGAATAATATTTAAGAATCAAGAAATTTGATGTAAAAAGCATTCCGTTAAGAAATGTTAATAGATGTGCCGAATTACTAAAATATTTACAACTTCCAAATTTTCTTGATATTATTCGGATATAATTCTTTTTGCTATAAATATGTAAACTTATAAATATTTAGCACATTAAAAGTTTCTACAAAATCATTCATATACATTCATATACAAAATAGTGAAAAATAATTATTTTACGTAAAATATAAACGCTGATATCAGTATTATCTTCTGATATCAAACCTGATAAACTAGACATAATGAAATGGATCCTAAGATAAAATATAAATATAATATAAACTATTATAAAGAAAAAACTATTGTCACTAATAGTAATAAATGAATATTAAAAAACAAGATGCTTTTATTATTGGTCAATGGTTAACTATCATAATTTTTTTTGCAAATTTAATTATAAATAGATAAAATTTTTTTTCATCACAGATTGTAACAACGTAATTATAATCAATATACATATACATATTATGCACAAAAGTTTCTTATGTATAATTATATATCTCATTTAGGATCAAGTTTTTAGCAATTAATATGAATATTTGAATATTTGAAATTACTACTTTTTGTCAATTTTCACATATTTGTTTTCTTTTAACATATATTAAAAAATAGATTAGTCTCCAGAACACAGCATAAAGGCAGCATAGGAATGCACAAGATTCTGACTCATGTCCTAGAACCGATTTACTCAAATATCAATAACCAAACTTTTCAATTATTCTTAACAGCACAACCTCCTTGCTCCTTCATTTCTTTGGAAATATGCCCTTATATAATCTTATATTTTTAAATCTTCATTTCAAATCTCATATATCAAAGAAGTGAAGGGTTTCTGCCTTAGAAAATATATAAAAATTCTAGTTCTTTACAACAAATAATATCTCCTAATGTCAGTTAAGCACTGACGAACATTTTATAAAAGCATATATTCCCACAGCTAGAATAGTCATGGTAATGGTAATGGTTTTATAATTTCTCCTGCGATAAAATATTCTTGGCGTTGATTGAACAATTCTTAATTTTCGTTGTCTTTCTCTCTCTTGACGGCTCGCCTCTGCCTTCGCCTTCCACTCTTGCTCTTTAATTTTTCTCTTATGATCGTAATCCCTAACATCATTACTAATAGACTCAGGCGGATATTGTCGATACAAATTTCTTGCTTCTACCAAAAGTGTTTCGAATGGCAAATCGTCAGGTAACTGGAAATGTAAACTCAAAATAACTCTATTATCTCTTTTCAAAGTCATCATTTCCTTGTTTATATATTATACTTACCGTACATAATACTTTATGCGTATGTCCCATATCAGGTGTGGTATTAAAAATTTCTATAGCTCTATGTGCAACGATTACTGTACTTAAATAGAGAGGCATGAGTGGGGGACTACCCAGAAAATAATCAAATAATCTATGTAACAATTTTCGATTTTCTGCATACTTGTGTGCATACCATGTTGTATATTCAGCCAAAGCAAAGTGTGGAAACAGTTCTACACTAAAATTAAAAAATTCTATTATTAATATTAAATTTACCAGTATTAGTAAATATATAAAGTAAAAATCAAAACAAAAACTATAAAATTTTCTGATCATTTTTAATTTTAAAAACAAAAACTATAAAATTTTCTGATCATTTTTAATTTTAAAAAATCTTAGAAATCAATACGTTTCATTATGTTATAACTAACTTTTCTAAATGTTCCAGAAGTAGAGGATGCACTCTTTCCAGTAATGCAAAAATATAGAATAACTCTTGATTCACTTTTTCCATAGTCTTTTCCATAAATCTTTCCAGAAATTCTAATGAGATACTCTCAAGCACATATAAGCCTGTTTGTAATCCCATTACAAGTAATACAGTTGCTGCTACGTCATTATATCCCTGGTAATAACTAAGTACAGATTATTTTATTTTGCATTCAATAAGACGCAACTATATAAAAATCATAAATATAATAAGCATATTATTCAATCTTATAAATATACTAACTTTAATTGGGAATGTCTATGAAGTACCCAACACATGAGCTGAGTTAATTGCTCTTGGAAACTTTCTGTTTCCTTTTCTGTTGCCGTCTCAGAGATATGACTACCGCTGCGTGCCACATCCTTTAATATTTGCTGGTAAACCTCATTCGGTATATGAGTATGTACAGTTTCTAGTCCGTTAACAGGGGCAAACTCCAATTGCGCTAGTCGCAGAAGTTTCGGCCACAGTACCCTTCGTACATCATCTACAGATCATCTCCATGATTTCAAGACTTAAGTCATAAATAGTAAAATTATTCTCAAAAAGGAACCATTTTTTTTTAGTACAAACGACATTAGTAGGATAATTCCTGGGAGAATACCATGTACATCAGCATTACATGGACAATCGGAAATTCTCTTTTGGCAATGTGTCTCGAAATTACAAGGTTCCTTGTTGATCATAATGTAAAGGGCAAAGTACCATTAACGAAGCCTTCGCTACTGCAGCCAAGTAGTCTTAGCTCTCCTAAGGTGAGGTTCGGATTGGCGATGCTACCGCGGATGATGCTCAATTTCATCTCGCTGTTCATGGGAACGTCCGTAGTGTCGTTGTCGTTTGACTCGCGATCTTCCTCACAAGTCAGCACGCCGTTCCGCTGCTTGCTCATCGCCGACGTGTCCGCGGTGACCGCGGTCTCCGGTATCCGCGGCGTGACGCCATTGTGCCACGCTTTCGTAGAATTGGGCAGGCTCACGAGGGGCACTCGATCATCACCGTCCGCGTTGGCCGTGGCCTCGGATACGTTCCTCCTGCGGATCTTGTTGTGGTTATAGTTCTCGGTTGGCGTTGACGGCCGCGTTGACGTGTCCGTCGCGGGCTGCATCAGGGCCACCTCCTCGTTCTCGGCCTCCATAAATTCACGATGCTGACAATAAACTCACACTCGATACGCCGGCATGCGTGTCATAACAACTGACAATTTAGACAAATTCGAACGGGAAACACCAGGATCCGATCGGTGTAGAGGTATTCGTGAAATAAATCGACGCATGCGTATTGCACATGAAGTTCCTACACTTTTTTACACCTACACTGCCTGTTCCATTTCTGTTGTTAATTGTCGATGAATTGTGAGATATCTGTCGCGGTTAATTTTTATTCAGTTTTGATTCTCGACGGTAACAGGATTCTCAGCACAGCGTCAAAATGATGATGGACTATTTTGTGACGAACAATTCCTTGGCACCCGCACCGATGGGAATACAAAGCACCGCGGGTGCCGTGCCCGTGAAGAATGACAAAGGTTAGGTTTGCTGAAATAGAAAAGCCTCTAACGTCCCGTTTCGCGATTAAAAATGTTAAAATTGGTTCTCTTTTGTCTTTAGCAAAAAATTTGAGTTTTACTAATATTTTATATTATATTATATAAAGATGAAAATAAAGCACTGATAACGATGTGATATACTATTGATATTGATAACACCTAGTATTAGAGATATATTTATGTTTGACCTTCGTTTCAATTTACTTTTTTTTTATGTCAAAATTATAAATTTATTAGATTTATAAATTGTGTATATAAACAATTACACAATACTTGTTTATAAAACAGCAATAATAGAGATGAAATGCTGAGAAATATAAGATTTTTGTATAAAACAATTTGTATAAAACAAAGAGTTTTATTTTTTTTTTTTATTTTTTTATATTATGTTGAAAATTTTTGATTTATTTTTATTCTCACATTTAAATACTTGTAATATAGAGATTTCTTTTGTATTACAAAATTTTTAAATAATTATTTTGCATTTGTAGGAGAATTGTCTATGAAGAAAGTAAAAGTACATCGTTACGTTTCTGGTAAGCGGCCAGATTATGCGGCAGTGAGTTCAGATGAGGAGTCCGAAGATGAAGATTTCCTTGATAAACGTGTACACAAGAGTTACGACGATAATGAAATTGTCACAGATATCACTTCTCATTCGCATACGAGAGGTAGGGATGAGGATGATCCGCGTTTGCGAAGATTAACGCGACAACAGAAAGAGGCACCAACTGAAGTACGTGTAGAAAGACACAGACATATTCACGAGCCCGAGCTTATAGAGATCGAACTAGAGAGAACACGAGAAAGAATTAAATTAGAAAGCTCGGACTCATCTGAAGACGAGGAATTGTCGGATTCCGAGATAGAAAAACGACGAGAGGCTCTGAAGCAGCGAGTACTTTCCAAGAAGGAAACAGAGGAGGAATTAATACAGGGTGAAGAGGAGGATAGATCGGGTGAAAGCTCAGATGAAAGTTCAGAATATGAGGAATACACGGACTCCGAAGAAGAAACTGGACCGCGATTGAAGCCCGTGTTTGTTCGCAAAAAGGATAGAATCACGGTGATGGAGAAGGAGAAGGAGGCGATGCGGCAGAAGCAAGCGGAGATCGAGGTCAAGAAACTGGCCGAAGAACGTAAGAGACAGACTTTAAGAATGGTGGAGGAGACGGTGCGGAAGGAGACACAGATGGGTAACAAAGGTAACGTTGAGCAGGAAAGTAAACTGAATGATGTCTGCACGGATGATGAAAACGACGAGGTAGAATACGAGGCCTGGAAATTGCGCGAGCTGAAGAGGATTAAGCGAGATCGTGAGGAAAGGGAGCAACTTGAAAAGGAACGTTTGGAAATCGAACGTATTCGCAATATGACTGAGGAAGAACGAAGGCAGGAAGCGCGACTGAATCCAAAGATGATCACTAATAAGGCAGCCAAAGGAAAGTACAAGTTTTTGCAGAAGTATTATCATCGCGGTGCGTTCTATTTGGACAAAGATGATGCTATATTCAAACGCGATTTCTCCGGCGCAACCTTAGAGGACCACTTCGACAAGACGATTTTGCCGAAAGTTATGCAGGTGAAGAACTTTGGACGCAGTGGTAGAACCAAGTACACCCACTTGGTAGATCAAGATACGACACAATTCGATTCGCCTTGGATATCGGAGACAGCTCAGAATCTCAAGTTTCACAATAATCAGGCGGCGGGAATGAAGCAAATCTTTGATCGACCTTCTTTGAAGAAAAGAAAAGCTGAAAATTAAGTAGCCTAAGTATCGTGTACTTTTTATCTTTTTATTTTCCACTTTTTTAAAAATATAACAATGCAATGTATTATATTAAAAAGCATGCAAGAGGTCATTTGAACATTAGAACCAGTTTATATCACATTGTTGGTTAATATAAATATATGTCATGTATATAAAAATCATATAAATGCTATCTGTATGTAAAAGAATAACTTTTTGGAAGAAATATTGTCATCTTAGATTAAAAATGTTTATAATATATACTTAATGACAAAATTCATAAAACCTATATAAAATTAATATGCAAAATATATTTATTTCTTAGGGATATTGGAAGTTCAAAATATATATTGTATTTTTTTATAATATAAATATTGCGCTTTTACAGCATTGCAATTATCGAATTAATATAAAACGTTTATCATTATTAAATTATAAAAATGTTTCAAAATAATTAAAATAATTTTTACTAATTTTAAGTATCTTTTTTCATTTAAACAACATTTTCTAATCTTTTTAAAAAGTTCGAATCAATAATATGCTATATTTTGCTACATTTCATCAGATATAACAATATATATATATATATATATATATATATATATATATGTATAAACGTTTTGTATTAATTTGATATGATATTTGATTCGATTAATCATAATTTAGATTTATTTTTTTGCATAATGTCAAATATTAAAATCTTATTATAAGACTTATAAGACTCATGAAATATGAAAATATACAATTTGTTTATATAAATCTAAATAAGTATTAAATTTACAAATATAAACATATATAAACATATATAAACATATATATCAAACAACTGATCTGTAAAAAACTTATTTTTCAAGTTGCAGTCTTTTTAATGCTAGTTTTGCAGCTGCACATTTGGCTTGCTTTTTATTAACACCACAACCATAGAAAACTTTTTCCTTACCAGCAATAGTGATTTTCAAAGGTATCATAATATGCTGATTACTATCGATGGATATCGTAGGTCTGCAATCATAAGCATATTTTATGTACATATAATATGAGAGACAGAATATATAGATGTGTACGTAATATTTATGTTAGTGATCTTACAGGAATTTTGGATGTATGTCCGTATTTTCATATATCACTCTCACTGGCTGTTTAGGAATATTTCTTTTAAATTTATCTATAAAACAAATATTAAAATCTCAGTAAAAAAGTTGACAGTATAAAATATATGAAAATAAGAGAAATAAACAATCCATTTCTGTATATATGTGCTTATGTAATTAGCATCTTAACATATAATTTAACAATTTTACCAATTTCTTTATGCATAACAGAATAAATGATTTCCCAGGTTTTCGTAAGATTTTTGCCACTATCGAGATAAATAGCTCCGATTAAAGATTCGAATAAATCACCGAGAACTTTTGGGACATCAGTATATTCTGCTAGATTACATTCATCCTCTTCGATCAATACGTATAGTAGCTGTATTAAAAAGAAATGCGATTATACTTGAGAGATTATACTTATATACTTGCTGTAAAATTCGTATTGTATACCTCGTCGTCAATTACGTAGTCTCGTTCTTCTTGGAATTTTACAAAACGATCGATTATTTCATGCAATTTTGGAGCATAGGCTAATAAAGCGATATGCAAACCATATCGTACTGCCAAGCAAGCAAATGTTATATTGTTGACTAACGCGGATCTGAGATCAGTGACCTTACCCGGACTTAAATTTCCACAATTTTCATAAATGTAACACGTAATCAGAAAATCTGAAATTACGAAAAAGATATAATTTATTCATTGCGATTTATTTGAAAAGCATTAGGAAAAATATGAATATTCTTAATAATTTAATTAATAATCTTGTATGTGCCGAAAATATTTTTTACCTACCGAGAATAGCATCTCCAAGAAATTCTAACCTTTGGTAACATTCAGTTATTACATTCGCTGTGTATGATGGATGCGTGAATGCCTAAAGAATAATGTAGTTTAAATATAGTTATAATTTTGTATTACATATATGCTGTAAATACACATACATACACACAAGAAAATATGTATAAACTTATGTAAAATACGTGAACGATTAAATGTATGGGTGTGTATATATATATATATATATATATATATATAGTGTGTGTGTGTGTGTGTGTGTGTGTGTGTGTGTGTGTGTATAATCTGCATGGCAATTATTTTTAATATTACCTGTAACAGAAACGCTCGATTCTTAAATTTATAACCAAATTTGGTTTCTATGATATTAGCCCACGGCATATATTTGTCGGGATCGCCACAACCCATTACGGGATCCAATGTATTATTATCGAGTAATTTGTTAATCTTGATATCAGGCAATATTCCAAACCATTGAAGAAGCTTCGCGGCGCCTTTTATACCATTACTCTAATGCAGAATGATATTTTATAATCATGATACAATTGATGCAATTGATGCTAATTACGTTTCTCAAAATGAACGTATCTCAAGATGATAATAGTTACAAATCTTACCTTTAAATAAACTCCTATTAGTGCTTCCACTGAATCCGCCACAGTTTTATCGGATAAGATTTGTATACCGAGATAATGTTCGACGCCAGTTTGTTTATCTCCCTTATCCCAATCTATTACCGTTTGTTTCATCTTATCTCTCGTAATTTCAGTTATGTACCCTTCATATCTCTCCTGTTCTGGTATTTCAAGTTCATACAATACGTTCGGCGCTATTGACTCGCTCAATAATATTGTTTGCAATGGACGTAGCACCGTAAATGCGGGCGGAATAAAATTGCTCGTGGGTATAAATGCATCGTTCTTTATACGCCCAGGGATACCCTTTTTGTTGCCGCAAAAATAGAGATTACGATTGCCAATAATCTTTCCCTTCACCGCCGTCAATTGACCTTCCCTAAATGTTGGGAATTTATGATACAAAAATAGTGATACAATATACTTCAGGTAAGAATCGCCTAATGTTTCCAAGCGCTCCAAATTGAACATATCATTACCCAGTTTAGTGGTTAAGGCCTAAAGCAAAGTAAATAAAATCTTGTAATTAAAGTACGTATGTATAATCATTATTCATGGCAAACGATACACAAGAAATAAAATTTCCGCTTACATGCATGATTTCTTCCGAATTCGGACCGTGTGAATGAGAAAGTTTCTTAGACGATTTAAGAATATTCAATGATGGTGCTGTTATCATTGCTCTTGTAATGTAATGACCAACACTTTTATTTGTATTTTTCTACACATATAAATGTAATTATTTTGATATATTTATATGACATAATCACACACATTATTACATTTTGCTTACCTTAACATTTTTATCTTCATCATAGTTTGAAAATATAAATTGATTATAATACTGAATATCAATCATTTGGACTTGATCTATATTACGATATAAATCCTGAGGTTCTTGATCTTTCACAGACGAGTTACAATCTATTTTCGTTGTCCAACATTTGCGAGAGTAAACGTCATACACAAATATTATATAATAAATAGAAATATACCATCGCAAAGATATTATCAATATTTTTTAATATTCATATAATGAATAATATATAGATGTATTATATTACATACCTAATTCCATTGAGCTTAAATTCGAATATGTTTGATCCGATTGCGTTTTCTCGATTGTATCATCCATAAATTCTATTCTATTATTATAGTCATCTTCTTCCATCAATTTCTCCATATTTTCGTCAAGATTCAAGGAAGATAATTCGTTTAATATTGGCGTTCCTAATCTAGCCTCATTTGCGATAGTTACTCTCAAATCTTCCGCGATTAAGAATTGACAAATTCTGTGAAGAATGGAAGGCAACATGGTGGCTTTTAACCAATATATAGCTGGGAAATTTATCTTTACACATAGTTCTGGAATTAAATGTTCCTGAAGATCCTCGAATGAATCGTCCGCTTTCTTATATTTCGATGCACCATCGGTTGTTCTGCAAATTAATCAAATCATATATACATCACAACGTGATACCTTTGCAAAATACTGTACCTCGGTTTTATGTAGTTAATTTTTGTATTGGCTGGTATTGGCTTCACCTCCAGCATAGATTGCTCCAGATTTTCTATAGTTAGTCTGTGCTTTTCTTTGTAATAATGTATGAACGTATCATAATCTTCATTGGGAAAACATGATTCAGGTGTCATATCATCGCACACACGTGTAACTATATAAACCGCTGATCCTCTGTAAGTTGGAGTAACCAATGCCAATTCGTAATCGCTAGTTCTAAAGTGAAATGGCTTAGATGGCATAATTCGTTCCAAATATTGATATGTTTTGACAACAACCCAATTTATTTTCTCTTGATCATTCACTGAAATGTTAGAAAAATAAAAAACAGATTTTTATTAATATTGATATATTGCGAATATATCGATAGTGATCGATTCGTTATTACAATGAACAATTTTACATAATAATACAGTTACTTACATGGGACAATTAAAAAGGAATTTTCCAAATTATCATTATCAAAAACCATAAAGCTTTTAATAACAGGAATAATATCATTGAATAATAAGAAATGAAATTTTTTTAGAACTTCGATATCAATATCATCCAATATTATCGTCGTGTGATTGGATTTTACGTCAACATTTAATTTCCCATCCTTCATGAAGATCGGAAAAGAAGGTATCTGAGCATAAAAAATATTACAATAGTATTGTGATTAGCAATTTAAATTATTTAAATAAATAATTTAAATAATCATTGTAATAAGTTGAGATAAGTTTCAAAGAAGATAATTCACGAAATAATGGAGGGTATTATTCAATAAACATAATCTTAGATATTTAATAATTTTTCTTTTTAAATTTATAGATTCAGAAATTTATAGATATAAATTTAGAAAAATCATTAGACACCTAAGATCCTGTCTATTGAGTAATGCTACCTATTATCCTGTTCTTTAAATTAATTAAATATCAATAAATAATTACCTTTGGCAAAGTCTTTGTGGAAAGGATACCAAAGCTACTTTTGTCATTAAGCAATTTGTGGAAAACTTTGCGTCTATTATCGTAACCTGTCGTAGAATACATAGAAGTACAATTAAGAACATGAAGATACAGTGATTCAAAAGATTGTGGATATGCGCCATGTAATGCCATTGGATACTGCAAAAACATTTTTATTAATTAACGGCTATTTATAGATAAGTATTATTACTTAATTAAACATGATATAATACATATATAATACATATAGCATGTATACTTGCTTTTAGCCCATGTTCTCGTTTCTTTTTATATGTACCAGTAAGACAATCATCTTCACCTATCCAATTTGGAAACAAGTAATCCAAGTTTTGTATAATTGCATCGTCAGTTGTAGGTAATAGCTTATCAGTTAATGCACCTATCTCGTGTAATTTTATACAAGTCTTCATAGCAACGGATCGTTTAGCACTATCTATATTCTTCATAAAATCACCATGAATTTCAGTTTTCAACGGCGATAAGTTTGGTAATTTAAGGGAAATCTGTCAAGTTTATGCAATTAAGAAATACTGTTTATAAATTACAAGAATTAGTTAAAAATATATGTAATACCTTAAACAATGTGTGGTCTTCAAAATTGTTTCTCTCTAATTTCCAAATGGGAACCAGATGGACAAACTTACATTTCAATAAACTAGTACAATACATATTTATCAAACTAATCGCAGATAATTCTGTTAAGTAGCTTTCTATAATGCCGTTACGTTCTACTACATATGGTTTGATATCATGATCATTATATAAAGAATCCACGATATCATTTTGGGTGGGCAGTGAGCGCTGTTCGCTTTGTCTCATCAAAATCTGACAATAAAAATGCACAACAGTATTAATTTTTTTTTCATTAATTCTAAATAATTGCAATAATATGCTTTGTATCTTATTTAATCAAACTATTTATACTATTGTATTATATATATATATATATATATATATATATATATAAAATATATAATCAAGTATATATATGATATATATTTCATTAAATATTACATTGCCGTTGAGATAAAAAAATTGCTAAATTTAGCAACATATTTATCTCGAAGATGAAAAAGATTTTATGATTTTATTTGTTTTTTTTTTATTTTATTTTATTCCTAATTATAAGCACTTCTGTTGCAAAAGAAATTTATAAAAGATTTGCAATATTTATAGAAATATTATTTTTTTTCTTATTAAAAGAATGAGTATGATTTCCTTTATTTGTGCATTATTTAAATAATGTATTCACAAATATCAGTTAATAGATACATGGATACTTATCCAAATATTTCTTCAGACAGAAAATATTTAGACTAGAAAAAAAAGAATTTTCAGTCTCATGATTGTATAAATCTCATGATTGTACATTTTTTTTTTAATCATGATAAGGATTTATGGTTACTTATCACATTGATATTACTTACTCTTTTCAACAATGATTCCGTATTTTTGTATTGACAATATCTCTGAAGAAAATTATGATCATCATCCGGCATTAAGATTATGTAATGACTCTTATTATGACGTGCCCGGCCCTTACTTTGAACATATCCTCTAAAATCCATTGGCAAATCATATCGCACTATCAATGTGCAAGTTGGTATATCGATACCTTCGTCAACAACATCAGTTGCTACAATGCAATTTGCCGAACCAGTTTTAAATCTGTAATAAAACGCATTTTCTGATTATTTAAATATAGACTTGATAAAATATTTTTCTGCTTATCTAAATTACAAAATTTGCTTCAGTAATTAAAATGTTCCAATCATGAATGTTTTAATATTCCAATAAATGTATATGAAAATTATAGATATAAAGTCATAAAGTTATTTATAAAAATTAAAAACACATCCGCGGATTAAAAACAACAAATGTGCAAAACACGAAATTTTACCTATGTAATGCTGCCTTGTTCCAGTTTGCAATACATGCAACTTCTCTACTCTGTTTGTAAGGATTATTTTGGAATCCAATTATATAATCAGGTTTGAGAAAACTGTACCGCTCATCATGTTTAGATAGTTTCTAAAATAATACAAATCTTCAATGTTAAAAATTACTACAATGTTGATTAAGTTTTTCAAGTTTTTATTAGTTATGATTATTAATTTTCCATAAGAGCCGAAATATAATATTCTTTAAAATATAATTAACCTTACTATTGCTAAAACAATTAAATAAATATTTAAATCAAATGTATAAAAAAAAAACTTACTTTTAATATATGATATATTACTTGAGTCATAAATCTTTCCTTAACAAAAATAATGCAGCAAAACTTTTGTTCGCTTGATTCATTTTGTTTGTTTATTTCATTATTATTATTCAACAATATCTCAAATACTTTATGAATTTGGGTGGAACAAAATCTGAAATTATATCATTACTCAATACTTCTTGAGCATTAATCAATATATAATCATAATTTATATAAATTTCATAAATTTTTTCAATACCAACTTGTACAATCGTTCTAATTCCGTATGATTTTTCATTTCAATGTCAAATAGTTTCCTTATTATGATTACTTGTGTAATTAAATAATCTAGAATGTTATCTGTTACCTGAAATAAAATTAATAAATTATTAAAGAGATTTGAGAAAAGATTATAAAATATCTTTTTTAATTACTTTTTCAATAATAATTTTAATCGAGTTACAGATATACTCACTTGATCATTGCAATATTTTCTGAAACATTCTAACTGAATTAAGTGTAACAAAGCTGATATATTACCACCATAGATACCTATAACAAAAATAATATGAATGCTTGTGATGTTTCATATATATAAGTATGTATGTATGTATGTATGTATATCGTATGTGTATGTGTGTGTTTGTACCATATGCATACACAAATAAATTAATTACCTGTGCTTGAGGTAACCTTTTCTATGTCTTCCATAATAGCACTTAATTTGGAGGATTTTGTTTTAGGTCTCATCTCTTTACTAGATTCTTTATATATTTCATCTAAATCAATATTTATGTTTTTTATACTTTCTTTAGTTGTCTTTATAATATGGATTATCTTTTCAATTACAATTACATTTGGAGCAAGATATTTGGCATATTTAACGATATCTTCTTTCGGGTTTGTACAATATCCTTGAATACAGTCACTCGATTCTACAGTCGCTATTTTTGCATGGAAAGTTATTTCTAAGGACTAAAAAATATAATTTTTTAAAAATATCTAAAAGTTATAATTAAAGATTACTTATACTTAAAGATTAATACAATGAAAAATTGCAATCCTGTACCCTAATTGTAGATTCAATTTTGTCTATTTTTATATTGGCATTCAATAATGTTGCCGACATTGCTAAGACACGTGGCTGTTTTTCTTTAGGACAATCTTCAAATCGTTGCATAATCTGTCTCATGGGATGATTAGCTACAGCTCGATGACACTCGTCGAATATAATTAAATTTATTCTATCTAATGTTATATATCCATGTGAGAGCATATCCACAAAAATTTGTGATGTCATTACTAAAATCTAGATCAAATAAAATTGTCATATCAAATTAATTATTCTTGAACAAAATTCAAACTATCAATAATGATATTAATACTTCGTGCTGTTCTATTTCATCCAACCATTCTTGCTTCTTCCAAAAGTCCACCTGCATATCACCACTGTAATTTTTACATTTTAGGCCTGTGTGTCTGCACAAATAGTTTGCTTGTTGTGCTGCCAATGCTACTGTGTTTACAATAAATATACTGCGTTTACCACCTTCCTGATAAGGTCTAAATATAAAAAAACTTTTAAAATCATCGAATATGTAATATTAAAATAGTATAAATTATTGATGATTAAAGGAAAATCTGTTGTATAACAAAGTCAGAAACATATCTGTTCAGAGATACATACTTGCATACATCACTACTTAGATGTTTCAGGAGCATAACAGCTATATATGTCTTGCCTGCACCCGTTGGTAAGTAGATTATTGTATTATTATGTATTGCCTTTTCGTACAGATCTATCTGATATGCTCTCGGCTTAAATTCAGTTTCATTTTCTGGCTTGACTTTCGACTCCATTATTTTCTGTTAATTGCAATGAATCACTGGTGTTATGAAACTATAAAAAAAACATTCAAAATAAAATATTTACGATATTTAAAGAAACACTTGAAATTTATGCATTTCGTATAAATAGACTGTATATCGAATAATGGATTGTTGATGCAAATTTATGTATATCCAGATCCGAATAATATAACATTACTATTTCTAAATATCAGATTCATTCTATTATATTTACTATATATTTATTAAAATTCTTTTTTGTTTAAAATAAGGTACATTGCAAAACAATTGTTCAAGAACATTTCCCTTTCAGAGTAAAAATAACGCAATTTTTCTTTTATCTGCAACGTTATAAATATGTCTCAAGATGATGCAAACAATTTACGTTTTAGTCCAAATGAACCCGGCATTTATCGCATGATAAATCGAGTTTAATTAAGCTTAACAGAATCGCAGTTAAATTGACTAGTCAGATGATTGAGACTTGACATCTCTTCAATTCTTTCTGTAAACTCAAATTACTTACTATTAATCTTATGTGGCACAGAATCGCTTATACAGAAAAATCGACTCAGAATTCAAAGAAATGATTAAAAATTACAGCTCCAATACCGATGATAGACGTATGAATCATTCACCATCAGACGGAAACGTTTCGAGTGACTCGCGGGACAACCCCGAAGATTCCTCGTTTCTCCCACAACCCGACGAAGTATGATGACTTATTGATACCAATCCACATAAAATGTCATTTTGCGAGATTCTAATTGGCTAAAAACTAGGGAATTTCTTTAAAAAATCGTAAGATTCAAAACAAATATTTTGAGTTTCTGGCCAATCCGTGCGAGCCAAGTGTAAAAATCTCAGCTGTATCCATACAAGCCTCTCAACTAAATTAATTTAATCAACAATTAATGTTTTTTTCCTTAATGTAGCTTAATTTTAGTTTTAATTTCACTTATTCTTTATCTTTTTTTTTTTAATTTCAAAAACTAGAATAAAATAAAAAAATAAATTAAATCATGATTAAAAAAAATCATGATTATATATTTAATGAAAATGGAAAGCCTAAATTAATCAAAATTTAGTCAAAATCGTTTATACATTTTTATATATTTATTAAGGTTATATATTTTTTATATTTTAATGGTAAAATAAATCTAAGAATATTCTAGTAATATATAAGTTATGATGAGACGTTTCTTTTGAAGTTTCGGAACGCTTCCAATATACAAAAATTTTTGTTTAAAGGATTTTAATTTAACTGACATTTATTTTTCTTTTGTCAGTATTAATCTGATATTAATCTTTTAATAACTTTTTCATAATTTTTTTCAGTCGTTAAGAGCTCGCAAGAAAATAATCATTTTATATTTTTATCCATATATTACTACTGTGTATTGCGCGAAATGTGCAAAAAACAACGTATCCTAAGGTCTTATATGCACGATGCTAGAAATCGGTTTGAGATCTCGGATGGAAAGAGAATTGACCAATCACATTGGTTAATTGACCGAATTATTCAAATGTAATTGGTCAATTCTCTTCCCACCCGAGATCTCGGATTTATTTCTAGCATCATGGACACAAGACCTAATAAAGTAATAATGGGTGCTTTCCATTTAGTGACATAAGTTGACACAGGTATCGTTCTATCTTTCTTGGCTTTCAATGATTAACAAGGACAAAATGATACTTGTGTCGACTTGTGTCACTAAATGGAAAGCATTCAATGTAGCCGTATCTCGAAAGAATCATATGGCTTGGTGACTCTAGAAACCGGTGTTTATAAAAAAAAAATATTATATGGTCGAACACAATTGTATAACTTAAAAATGGAGCAGACTAAGCCATTTTTTCTGACAGTCACGCAACGTATCTTCAGTAATTGGACAGCTTTAAGAGTAAGTTCTTGTAATCCCTGATTTCCTTACACGTTTAAGAAATAAACATTCAAAATGTTATAATATTTCTAGATCTCTTTACTTTTTCTTTCCTAAATACATTTCTGTTTTATTACATACATATTACAATGAAAACTTTTTTGCTTAAACTTTTACTTTTGAACATAGGAACTATATGTTGTCAAATTCGGAAAACTTGTTTTACTGTTACTTTGTATAATAAAAATGTATTTATTTCTAGTTGTCAGTAGAAAACGACATGGGTCCGGTAGAAAGTGCAGTTGAATTCTGTTCATATATAACAGAAGTATTATATATGAATGGTATGTTATTTTCTTTTAATACATAATATCAAAATACTGAATTATGTTTGGTTCTGCTTTTTTTAGAGGGATTGACCAGTGGTCAGGTTGCTGCTGAATTGGAAGACTACATGGACGATCAATTTAATACAGAATTACAAGATGACAGCACTGTACAAGTAGCAGAGGAGTTATTAAGGTTTTATCGGTATTGTATGGAAGGCAATGAAGCCACGGCGAAAATAGAGTTTGAGAAATTACCACCGTTGCAGCCCTGGTTGAATTTAGAACGATCTATTCAATCAACTCGAGTTAATCATTCTCAACCAATAAAAGAAGATAGTAGTTCAGACGAAGAAATGGACATAGATAGGAATGAACAAGAGAAAAATGGATGGACAGTGGTTACCAATAGACGAAACAGATAATTTCCAATTTTTTTGGTACGAAAGATATATTTACTTAGCAATTTTGTTTTGTATATATATTTATATATTGTATATATATAAAAGAATGGAAAGACATAGAGACAAAAAGAGAGACATATAGGCGCATACATTGTTGCAATGTAATATGCGCACATTCGTTCCACAATCATACAAATATCAGTGCTACAATTATCTACAAAAATATTTTTACCTAAGCAGCCTTTTGAAGCATTGCTAAATTCATTTAGCAAGCGCATCTTCTGTATCTACAAGAAAAAAAATAAAATTAATCTGTTTTTGTCTCGAGAAAACTGCGTTTTGTAACATAGTGAAATTTTAAAAATATTACCTTTCCCATTTTGGGGCAGATGGACGGTATAGTAACCGTTGTGATGTATATCCTGACTTTTTTCTGGGCTGTCTTGTCTTCTTTCACCAGGTCCCGCTAAACTTAATATCACCGGCAAAAATAGCAACCCATGAAACAAACCAAATAGTACTACAGATGTAAACAACTAAAACAATAGGAAATATATATCATTTCTATTTTATTGCTGGTATAGCAATTATGCTTTTGATAGCATTATCCATACCCTAAAGAAAGTTATGAAAACGTAAGCTTGACTAAAACTTAATAGGACGAAGGCGAGGAATGTGCTCAGGCCACCATTAAACACTGCCGGTCCAATAACGCTGAGTGTTGTTAATGCTCGTTCTGCAAATATGATATAGATGAGAAATTATGATAAACTATGCATTACTGAAGAATTCTAATTCTTTTCTAATTTTTCGCATAAAAAATATAATATATATATATATATATATATATAAATTTTAATTACAATTTCATTTAAATTATTTAAAAATTTAAGTAATCCATTTAATTAAAGATTCTAATTGATTCAAAAATATACATTTTTATTTTGTTTTTAAAATATTGATAAATTCTACTGAATAAAATTCTTTTATTCCGTACTATAAAAAAACAGAAAAATGCAATGTTATCATATATGACAATGACCTTGCTTATTGCCACTTGAGCGTATAAATTCCAATCCAATGTGTGCGGCATAATCGACTGCTAATCCAGCACACAATAAGATCATAATAGTCGATGAGATTTCAATAGTCAGCCCCAAGAAATACATTGAGCCTAGAAGATTGACGAGCGTGAACAGCACGCAGCACATAACCCAAAACGATGCGATTAGATTTCTAAGTAGCACCAAAGTTACTATTCCTACTGCCATAATCTCTAGGCTCAAGTTTCTGATCAATTCTTCGCCAATGATCTATAAAATTAATTAATTAGTAATATATTAATATATTAATTAGTTATTAATATATTAATACATCTATAGAAGAACTCTAAACAAAAGATTTTCATAAAACTTTACCTTGTTCGATGCCCATGATATATAATCTAATGAATAAATCGCTATGTGATCGTACCCTCGAGTAAAATTCACCGACTTCACATTATCCCTGATCGATTGCATAGCCCGTATTTGATCAGATGATGTAGTCACGGGAATGTGTTGTATTGCAATCTGCGACGTCTAAAAGGACCTCTCAATGTTTTATGTATTTTACATCTATAGATTATAGAATTATCTATAAATTATAGAACTAACTTTCTTTTACTTACCGTGATATTGTAATCATTAAAAGGCAATTTATCGAATTTCATATTCTGGATGTATGCTTGGCCCTTCACCGTGAACAGGAGGTATTCCGTCAGTATGTTGTAATATTCATCTTTATCCTCAATATAATGTGCTGATCAACAATGTTATATCAATAAATTGTATATCTAAAATATATATATATATATATATATATATAGGCAATCAAATTACCTTTGCCAGTAGTGTTCAGCCATTTCTCATATGCCATAAACCATGGGTCCAAAGTGCGATTATTAATATACGGATTTTGCTTGAGATTATCTACTAGTTGGGATAGTGCCTGGCGATCCTCATAATAGTCCACGCCTGTCATATATATGTTGACATTCTTGCCATATTTGGGAAAATGTTCCTTCAATTTGTTGTTAAATCGTATAGGATAAGATTCTTGATTTAGATATACAAGCGGATCAAAATTCTGATTCAAATGAAATATCGCCCATATGTTAACACACAGTAAGATAACGGTAACTAACAAAATAATTATCTTTATTGGTGTTCTCATCACGAAAGGCCCGACGTATTTCTCAAAAACGAGTCGCTGAAAATTTTGATTGCTACACTTATTCGCTCGCCAATTAGGTCGCGGCTGACAACAGCAGCCCTCCTTCTTCGCTGCTAATCGTCTTTCGTCATATACCAGACAGCTGACGAAGAATGTGATCTCGTAGATGTAGAGAAATAGTATACCCATTGCGGCGAACATACAGAAGGATTTTAAGAATGGCATCACCGTCGTCATGCCGATGGCGAAGGCCACCATGTTGGTGAACGATGTCACAGTGATGGACATACCTATAAACGTGAAGTTAAATATATATATATATATATATATATATATATATATATATATATATATAAAAGCTATATTAATCGAGTTATATATAAATTATCTTGAAAGTTTTTATTCCAACGATTTTTTTATATAAATGCAAATATGCAATCTCATAAACTTTTTATATTTTCAATCTATGTATTCTTAAAGTTTCCGAACATATACGTCTGCATACATGGTATGAATTATTTTTATCCTCTATAACATCAAATTTGTCAAGATTTCATTCGTACCTGATACTTGAATGGACATTCGTACCTGATACTTGAATGGACTTCGCTATACGGTCAGGGATGTTTAAGGATTTGTCCGCTTCTGATAAAGTTTCAAGACTTTGCATGATGACGAACATGTCGTCGACACCGATACCAAGTAGCAGGAATGGTAAAATCGGATGCACTGGTCCGTAAAAAAATCCCATGTAATAGCACACCCCATAGGATGATAGGAGAGCTTGACCGACCACGGAAATGCCCATGAGAGACAAGTATATTCGTTGCTGCATCGCATTGCACCGGCCGATCATTACAATCACGTAGATTGTGATCAATGACATGCCACAGAACAACACAGTCATGTTGCTGTTGACCACTTCGTGTAACATATCTTGGTAGCTGCGCAATGTCATCGCATAGATCTCCATGCCTGGTGGCAAAATGCGATTCGAGTGTAGTACCCTCTCAATAAACTCGACCTCCCATTCCGGCGATTGTGGATTAGATTTCTTTAGTATCCAGTATAAAATTGTCGCTTTTGCATTCTTCACTCTTCCATTCTCGTCATACTCGATACCTCCTAATAACGGCTCGATATCGGCCAGTGTATTTTTGGTATTTCTGCATTAAAATAAATTAATATACAAACAAAAAAACAGAATAATACGTTATTATATTATTTTACGCATACATATTATTGACATAAAATTTTGAAAAAAAATTAAGGCCGAAAAGTAATAACCATAATCGTATCTTTTGATGTTAAAAAAATGTTAAATTTACACAAAATTAAGTTCTCTCAAAAAGTAAAAGAATGTCTTATTTAGAAATAAAAAGTTTCTTTTTTATGAAAATCAAGACATATTAATACAAGACGTCTTGTATTAATATACAACACGTTAAACTGTATATCGTATTTTATTCGGATTTCATCGACTTTATTATATGAAATTTCAACAACTTACGTATTTTTCAAAGTTGTAGTAACATCTTTTAATATCCTTGCTTTTGTTAATTTATCGATACCGTGCTTTTGCCATATCTTCAGGAGCGATTTATGGATACAAGGTTCTTTCGCCATCGTATCGTTTATAATAGGTAAATATTCCTCGGGGAACTCAGTTTTATTCATAGTTTCCCATTTGTCATCCTCTTGGAACCACGTAAAGTAGCTACAATACAAATATTTTCTTTATAAATTCACATAAAATTATCATATTTTTACATTAAAAATAATACCTACCCAGCGCACACATCTTCCCAAGTATTATTATTTACTATTATATTCTTCACATCTCTTTCAATATCTCTGATCTGTAATCAAGTAACATAATTAACGATCATTAATGCAATTAAAAAATGGTCCGTAACGTATTCCTTAATTAAGTAAATATTACAAAAATTGATAACGGTAATGAGAAAGTAATATTAATTAAAATTAATTAGAAAGATTTTTCTATTGTAATGCGTATATTCAGTCTAATTATTTAGGAGAAAAAAAAAATACATAACACATAAATTTGATGATCACCGATTGTTGATCGAGCATCTTAAAACGCAATTTGAAAAAGTTTCATCGCGACAGTTTGGAGGAATGTGACGAGAAGTTAGTTTAACTATCACGGGGAGAAGTGTGCATTAATATGGAAAAGAACCTTCACTGATACTCGTATAATTCATGATCGCCTATGTACCGATCGCAGCACTTCGGGATCCAGTACGTTGGGAGCAGTGATGATGACACTTTCGTGCCTGAGATCGTCTCGAAAGTGTTCCTTCACCCAGGCAGCGTCCTTGCGAAATGTAGAATCTATTGGCATGTATAGTTCGACTTCGTCGATTTCCTCCTTCCATAGCAACAATCCGAAACCAAAAATGAGGTTTAGACACAAGGAAATTATTAACCAAAGCCATGGTTTTGTGGCTATACTAAGTCCGATCCTGAAAAATAAATACATAAAAAAATAAAGAAAATAGAAAATATTTAAATTAACGATAATAAATGTGCATGTATATGATGCGCAAGAATAATTAAATAATTAAATAAACTCAAAAGATAAGTCAATTTCAAAAAGACTTATAGTAAAATTGAACAGGCAACGCCGGCCGGACATTTTATAAATTAAATTCAATTCATGATAAATATAGTTAGGGAACAAATGGGAGAATGGCAATCAATAAACCGACTACTGCCGAGGCCAATGATCTCCGAATTATATAGAATAGAAACGAAGATAGAAATATCATCGGAATTGCTCTGTGTGTATGTGTATGTGTGAGATATTACATAATTCATTTTGATTGATGATAATTTAATTTAATATTTTTCATTTTCTATTTCTACTAAATGTGTGTTACTTGTTGATTTTCACAATATTGTTGATTTTATTTTCTTAATTTATTATGCGTAAATTATTGCAACACATTGTTCGTTATTCATATAAAAAGCTTGAGATTTTGAATAATTTTAAACGGTTTCTGCTTGCTCTAATGAAAATTTACTGTTTGAATTAGATACATTCATGACTTCATGATTGCAATCAAATATTTTCCGGTAGATATTAAACCTAACTTATTCTATATCAAGGCTACTATCATTTAGATTAATTAAGCTAATAATTAATCGCTAATTAGACATGAGACAAATATATATCTTCATACGAGTCAATAGAGCTCTTCGGATTGTTTTGCGCTGCCTTGTAAATGAGATCTTTAATATTTTCAAACACGCAATAAGATTTTGATAAGTTACGTAACATGATATTGCGAAAATTAATGGTTTCTATCCTAAGAGATGTTATATAAAAATAAAGAAGAAATGTGTGAAAAAGTAAAAGAAAAATATTAAAAATACTAGATATTGTTGAGTTAATAAAATTATGCATATGTCAATAAAATCATTCAAAAATTTGAAATTTATGTAAGGATTAATAAATATATTTTGAAATTGCACAAAACAATTTTCTTTAAGAATATTTGTTAAACTTTTAATATTTATAATTCTTTCGTATATATTTATCGTATATATTTTCGTATATATTTATTTTCCTTTTTTTTAATAATGCATAAAATTATGCTACGTGCGATTTTAACATTGTATTGCTGTTTGCTAGAAATTCAAGAGTTTTATGATTAATATTAATTGTAAGTCTTTCTATCTTCGAAAAAAGAATTTTTTTGTTAAATTTAGTGAAATTTTATTTATAAGTATAAAGTTGCTTAATAAGTATTTTCATACTGCTATGGAATTTGCTAAATCGACAGTGTGAACTGTGCGATCATGCTGTGACGTTGCGATAGCGAAAATTGGCTGAAACCTGCATTAACCCGGTTAATATACTGGACGATATCTCATCTAGTTCTTCCGTATGAGACTGATTATCTCAATATGTGTGACTCGAGAAATAGACTTACAGCGATGTAAAACGTAGATGAGCAATTCGAATCTCGCGTCGTGTATAACGCAATATAATTCCAAATCGGACATAATTCCAAATTTAAATAATTAAAAAAAAAATATATATTTTTACAAATGACATAGCGTCGAATGCATTTAGATACACATGAAAAGAATTATTACAAATTACAAAGTATATATATATATATATATATATATAAACTTAAATATATATATATATATATATATATATATATATATATATATATATACAAAAAAATATGTTCTTTCTCGAGAAACAAATATTTGGACTTAATCTTTTCTTTGTCTTTTCTTTGTCTTTGTCTTTCTTCGAGTAACAGATTGATAATAATGATTAATAATAATGATAAGAATTTCGAATCGCATCTGACCGTTTAGAGACTGACATCGTGACATATCGCGAAAGATAAATATGCACGTGGCCATGTTTATTAAAATGTAAATACTAATATGTTGCATTTTAATGTTATGCATCGGATGTAACTGTTATATATAGTTTTTTTTGTCTGTGATGAATCGACAGAGTGGTGCAAATGATAGTCGCATTTCTTATCTCGAGGAGTTTTATATATATATATATAATAGGAGTTTTATATTATATATATAATATATATATATATATATATATATATATTATATATAATATATATATATATATATATAAAATATAAAAAAATATATATATATTTTTTTGACAATTATACACACGGTCATCTTTCTCTTGCATATAATTGAGAGATCATAGTTCTTTTCCTTATCTCATGCGTCAAGACGGATTCTTTATTTCTAATACATAACGCGACATCGTGAGGATCGTGTGTCATTCTTTGATAAATAAAGGGCATCAATGCTCTTTGCTGCATGCAACGGATCAGCAAAAGCCTAAGTTTTTAAATATCTCAGAGAACATTATGTTCTAAAGATGTCGTACTGTCTTAAAAACGCTTTATCTCCATTTCTATTAAATCATTTACTTTTTATCTCCTTTTAGTTATAAAAATTAGAAGTTAGAAAAAAATAAAATAATTAGAAATAAATAGAAATCGAGATTAAAGTTAATCTATATTAGTTCAAATAGATATTAAACATGTTTTTAAAAGATATATTTTAGATAAGCATGTTATTTGGATGCTGTAACATTTATCACAGAAAAAGAGAGAGAAAGGAGAAATGCTTAATCAGTGCAAGGAAGATTAGATTAAGAGATTAAGAGACCAAGGACTTTTGGAAGGACTCTTTGGAGAAAATACAAGCGTGACTTAAACTGTCTCAAGGTTTCTCCGACCCAAGGTTTTTGTGATACTTTGGTATCTCACTTTGGTATCACATATAATGCTTACCTATAAGTATCTATAAATAAGTTAAGCTTATTTCATCATATCATAATTTTTTGTTACATATATAATATGCTACCAAAATTAAAATGCCAAAATGAGACCAACCAATATATAATATAAACCAAAATGAAATGACATTTGGTTTGTGCATGTCCTCAAGAAAATTAAAAAAAAAAACAATATCATAACAATATAATAATTGTTTCATTATGTTGATGCATTCAACAAAGCAACTCTTTATTATGATTGGTTTCTACACTTAAAATTCAAATAAGAACCAATCAAATTAAGAATCATAACGCTGTTTTATTTTGAATGCAGTCATATTATTAATTGCAATGCAAATCGTATTATAATGTAATTTACTGTAATTTAATGTAATTTAATTTAATTTAATTTTCAAGTAGATAATTTTCAATCGATAATTTTTAATCGATAATCACAAGTCTAATACACAGTCCGATATACCGGTTCTTTCTACTTCGCAGTTACTGCAGTTTGCCCTTCGCTCTTCGTAAGCAAAAAGATGTCTGGCGATAGAAATATAAATATTAAAAATATAAAATTATGTAAAATTATGTGGCAGTTTGTATTTTAATATATATCTCGCGATACTGATTCACAATTAATCACGTTGGTGCCTGTTCATGAAAGTTTAAACTCCTTTTTTATAAATAAATGTATAACAACAGGAGCGATATAATATGCAAAACAGATAGATATTATATTTCATAGAATCATGACGCATACGATTTAATTTCTTCTTCCGTAATGTGCAAGATATTTTTTTAAGCTTACGTTTGGCTGACCTATCTGTTCAACGAGTATTATTCATCATTCATTATTTATCGTTTGTCATCGTTGTCAGACTATCACCCCGATCTAGTGATGACTCTTTGGGAAAGCTTTCGATTTTCAATATTCTCCCAGAATATCGAATCTTCCAAATTATGTACGAATGTCTTGATGTTTCCTGTAGTTAAAGAAAAAAGGCTCTATCATCCGTTTTTGTTCGTTTGCATTTTCTATATTCGATCTCTTTTTTTCTCATCTCTTTTTTTCTAGGCTGTGTTTCGTTTTAACCGCAAAAAGTGCAATACGAAGTGCATACTGCCGGATCAGACAGTTATGATCGCTGTGCAGCCAAACGAAAACGCTTCGCGGACTTCGTTCTCCTCGCGGTTGCGCGGTGTTGCGTTTTTTTCCGATTCGATGCGGGCCAGGATCTCAGACAGAGAAAAGACGAGGAAGAGCTGAGACCACGTCACTTTTATAGAGTATGCGCAGTGGAAAGTAGGCGGCTAAACTCGGGGAAGGCCTTCTAAACTCGGAGCCTCGCAAATAGACATCAAATGTAAAATGTTAGCATGTACAAACAATAGCGCGTTCTCCGTGCGGCGGCGGTGGCGGCGACGGCCGGGAAATCGAGCGGCATACCCTTCCCTCTCGTTGCGTGCGCTATTGCGTTATTGCGCACCCGGTGACAGGGAAGAAGGGTGTGGGTAAGGAAGGAGGAAACGGTCTCCCGCACTTCCGCACACTCACCGATGGAATATCCGGTCGGAGTTGAAGTGAAAGTCGAGCAACAACTCCTTGCAGCGCTTCCACGTGACAGCGAACGTCATCCCTCGGTGATGCTCATCGTCATCATCGGCTATGGACGGGGTAATCGTCGTTGTCGTCAGCGTCGGCGTCGGCGTCGAAGTCGTCGTTGTCGTTGTCGTCGTCGTCGTCATCGGCCGACCGTCGATACGCATCTCCATTTCGACGGTGCTCGCTGCCGCGTGTTCGATTGTTGACTGGCGCTCCCGCGGCTGCCTTTGTTGCCTGACCGACTGACTGACCGTCAGTGAGCCGAGCGAGTGAGCCGAGCGAGTGATCCGAGCGAGCGAGCGAGCGAACGAACGAGCGTGCGCGCGCGAGCGAATTCGTGACGCTCGCGGTGCAGCGCCGAATCCGCCGCGTCTCCGTCGCAATCGCGGAGCGGAGATACGCGCGATGCACGTGTGATATGCAGATGCGCGCGCGTAGCCGACGGTGCGTCGTCGAGATGGTCGTGGCCACCGACCGTCGACCGTCGACACCACCCTGCCTCGCATCCCGCGAGACGATGCCGTGGCGTGAGAACGGCCATGGCGGAGCGACCGCCACTCTGTAATTTCGCCATCCTTTATCGCTCTCCTTTCCTCTCCCTCGAGTATCGCTGATGAAACACGGACCGTCTCCCGACCTGGTCACGGAAGTCATTACGTAAATTGAAAATTCGGAGGAATGCTCGTTTTCATTTTTTCAGCTTCCACCACGGTGATACCTTCCTTGCCTAGCTTCCGAAACGAGAGAAAATTCCAGTTGAAATTGAGTTCCAATGATGAATAAATAATATTACACATGCAAATTGCACTCTACGATTGTAAAAACAGAAACAAGTTCCACTTCCTCCAAGTTTTGATGATGAATAATATTATTATGACGCACATGTTATAATTACAAAAAAAAAAAGAAAAAACAAAATTCTATTTCAGCTTCTGATGATAAATAATGATACTGCAAATCGTGGCGGATATGTTTGCAAAATAAACTTCGAGTTGTGCTATTACTAAAATACTGTTGAATTAATTCTTTCCGGTTGTATAAAATAACTTTACCAGGAATATCCCGGGTTTGGACCGGAAAGAGTTAAATCGAACTAGATCATGTTTTCTCGATCGAGATAACTTTCATGATCGGCGAAATCGCATTATACACTATCGCTTCATCGTGCACATAGTTTGACATTTGATATTTGATATTAGTTGTCAAGTACACGTTATCAGATTTGTAAAATAACCAATGTCCGATCCCCTATTTATACGTCTGTACCTGACTGACGTGTCGGTTTACCTCGCGCTTGAATAATGCGAAAAATGCAATCGAGAGACAAAGGACGAGACAAAACGCGAGATAACACGATAACTCTGTTTGAGATTGTTTATGCGTAACGTTTATCAGTAATGAAGGTAACGTGAGATGAAGTAACAGTATCGGAATATCAACGCTTATCGGAAATTCGCGTTCGGCCGTCGTGTAACAGCGACGTTCGGTGCACGCATACCGAAACGCAGTGCACGTGCACCGAGCGCTGCACGCTAATGAGCGTGCTTGCTTCCGAACGGGCGGGGAGAACGGGTAGCTATTGGCACAGGTGCATGGAACGGACGGGAAGTAGATATAGAACGTTTATTATAGCCTTAACACGAGCCCCGAAAGCGCAACACCAAATGCAGATTGGCAAGGTGTGTGTGTGTGTGTGTGTGTGTGCGTGCGCGCGCGCGCGTGTGTGTTAACGCAATAATAAAGAGCATTGATTGACAGAGAGTGGGAAAAAAACAATGTTTTTTCAAAGCCAGCAAATATTTACATTAGATATAAGTTAAAATAAGACAAGACAGTTACATATCGCTGGTTCCTCGTGATGTAACAATTAAGTCCAATATTACGCGAATGAAGCGGAATATGTTCAAATTTGTCGTCAGTTTGCCGTAACACAATGACGTGTTGGTCACACGGAAAATTCTCATTATCGTTATGTAACAACCACATAACAGTGACAAAATGTTTATTAAAGTATTATATAATAAAGAACTTGGCACTATGACATCACAAATATGTAATTGTATACATATATTCACGGAAGAAAAAACTGTTTGAGATTGTTAAAATACTATTCGCATTAATATTAATAATGGAATAACTGCTGATTGCAACTTTAATAATTCATTGAATTGGTATGAACAATATTTCAAATATGGATTTTTTTCATATGGAATTTTTTTCATAATGTTGAGGCTACATTTTTCTAGCATTAAATTTGAGACATTTTGTTCAATTTCGATTTTAATCATTTTATATATGCACCTTATATTATATATAATGAGTGAAAAAAAAAACAGATATATTATCGCAAGATAATTTATTCCGCAATTGATCCAAAATAATTATCGTAAATAATTTCGAGTTATTAAGATGGATGGAATAAAAGAAAATTTAACAGATAATTTATGAAATTACATTAAATGTCAGTGATGATATTTTTAAAGAACACACAATTTCAAAATCTGATATAACTGTCGCAAAACATAATATATCTTCAAAGATATAAACTTATAAAGTTTACATCTTTATCCGATTCCTTCAACCTAGATTAACTTTAATCTTGGCTCAATTTGCTCTTCATCTTTTTCTAGTTCTAAGAATTCGAAAAAGATGAAGAGCAAATTAAACCGAGATTAAAGTAAATCTACGTTAATGGAATTGAGCGATTAATTATTGCTCTGTGATATAAATCATATGTTGTATTTATTACATCTCATTTATAATGAAATAATGCATGTAGCGTAGTTATATATATCGTTTATAGAATAATGTTATGCAACAATGTAACAATAATATATAATGAAAACGTCATTACTTTATCAAAATGTCATTTGCATCACATTTGTATCACAAAGCCATTTCGTTGTTATACAAATATTTATATAGTGATCAGAAAATGATGTAACTGTTTGACGTGTTTGCTATGAAGTCCTCCGAGTTTTTTCCTTTTTCAATCGAGTTTTTTTCTTTTTCAATCGAGTTTTTATTATCGGCTTTTTACTTCATCGCGTTTTTTAAACTGAAAAAAATTTGATCAGATTTCCAAAGAAACGTGTCCTTCGCGTTCTTCATCGATACCTCCCGATGGTTTTGCCGTATTTTAATGTAATTGTGATGTATCAAAAGTTATAAATAGTATAATTCTGGCGTATATTCCGTTGGGAATATTGCGCATCATAAATTCATGTCACGCAGAATAAGTGTCGGACTGAGTACACGCGCACCGAAACTATCACGATAATTTCTACGAGAATTGTTTACGATACGAAGAGCCATTACGTATCCTTTTTTGCGCTTTTTGATTAGATTCTGTAATTGAGACTGAATAAACAGTTTGGATGCGAAGATGAAGAGAGTAATGTTCACATAAATAAATTTTAAAATAGAAATCATGTCCAATTTGTAAAAACTCATGTATTGTGAATTGAAATGTTACATGTACAAGTAATCTTTAATCACGTATTTTTACGTAACTTTGAAATAGTAATTTATGAAAATTTATGTTCTTTTTAATAAGTTATTCGAAAAAAAATTAGTTGATCATAAGACTATTTTTTGATCGCTTTTTTTATACTGCGATGTGATTTCCGCTTATTTTTTCAAAAAAGTTCAACAAATATCTACATTCTTAATCCTATCAGCATAATACTAATGAAAATGACATTTCGAGTTATAGTAGGATAGAAAGTATTGCGACATTAGACTATATACTAATAAAAGATTTTTTCGTGATATATTAACACAAAGTACGTACACGCATGAAATAACGTGCATGAATATAGCGATTTGACTGTTATTTTTATGAATTTACGACACTTTTCTTTAGAAGCTTTTCCTCCATATCTCGTATATAATAGGAGATATATACTCGATGTTACTGCCAGCATTTATTGTATATTAATTATTTTTAAAATAAGATATAATCGAGAGCCATATATTATTCTGCGCATTCTGTTATTATAATCTAGTACATTTGTATCTCCTTTACAACGGAGAACTCTTGATTTTGAGAGCATTTTTTCTTTCATTTTTATATTATTTTATTTCCCGATATTCATTGTTCCTCGTAAGATTTTCACTTCAACGTATCTTCAATTTTCACCGACAAAACAAAAGTGTACTCTCGTTACTGTATCTTTTCTAATCGTGAAAAAAATGCGAGAAAGTAGTTGATACCGGCAGAAATTATCGCTGGAAAGTTCGCGACTCTGCTATCGGTCTCTTGCACTTTGATAAGTCACTCAGATAAGCCGGGGAAGCCGCGCGACAGCGTGACGTAACATAGCACCTACGATGCATCCGCGTGCGAGTGCATCGATGCATCCGTGATGCACCGGCAATTAATCATCACCGGCGATACTTCCGCGCCAAGGTTCTCTTCGCGAAGAATGAAGGACGCATTTCTTATACTTTCCCTCGCGATCGATGAGAGTCGATTCTGCGGTACATCCGAACTCCGTGTCGCGTCAGAAATTTCAGACAAAAAATTTGCTTTCGATTTAACAGAATTACTTTTCGGGCGAAAACTTCGGGTCTACATTAGATTTAAATTCAACTGTAAGATTTGGCATTAAAATTACAATTTCCCTTATACAGAAATACAATTTAATACTGGCCAATATAATACTGGAAATTACTTATTTTGAGTATCAAAAATATTACTGTTCAGTATGGTTAATATTCAAAATAAGTAATTATCTTCCAATAATAAATTTCTATAAAGATTATCGAAATTTAATTCTAATTACATATCCGTGTTATTTATTGGGAAAGTTTCGCGATATGGATATGAATGGATATGCAATGGAATAACACATGTGGACAGTTCAAGACTTTACGTGAATTCGATTACAATTACAAATTACATACGATGATAAAACACGATAAAAGCACGCTCCGCGTCGAGATCACAATTCGCTTTTTTTAGATAGACTTTTTAGATAGAAAATATTTACATATTTATGGAGAGGCGGCGGTCGGAGTCGTATATAAATGAATGGAGGGTCATGAACCTGAATCTTCAAGCTTTTATTTTGTAACCAGACGATTTTCTCCGCGGTTCTGTGTACCACAGAACCACAGTATATAGTTTTATGATGCGCATGTATCGTTCAAGTACGACCGTATGAGTTTTACCTCGAAACGATAAGCGGGAAAATTAAAGTCAGGGTCACGCGAGTATATTTAACGATGCTGAATGGTAGATTAAAATAAATTCCGCCGTTTGATGCATGACGTCGAGGTGTGCAACGTGGCTGGCCTCTTGAAAATCTCATCGGGTTCAAAATGTGGACGATCGCATTTTGGTCCATGCGTCAAGGCTGCGCGCCGATGAACACATCGCGGGATTAACGAACGGTAATTCCAACGGTTTGTTTCTGTTACCTTTCGATACTTGTCGGGCTGGCTTTCAAACGCGCCTTGACCTGCTTACACTTAATCAATCATCCTAGATTGCACCCTTGCAGGGAATAATTCCGCGTGTCTCGCGTGCTGCCCAGCCCTCGGGCGAGGGAACAGGACGAGGTTTCGAGTTCTTATCATAGTGCACACTATGTGTACTATGAAAGTCATTCTGCAGACTGCTTATCTAATGCATGATACTCGCTGCGCGCGCGTGCGGAAAAGAGAGAGAGAGAGAGAGAGAGAGAGAGAGAGAGAGAGGAAGCGGAATAAAATCATTTTCGAAGAGAATAGAGAATAGCTTTATCTGCTGCTACTTTATAGAAAGAAAATAAAGGAGAATACTTTTATCTCGGGTGAAACATACTTGTTCAACAACGCGTGTAATGTAGCTGCATACAAATAGGGCTGTAATATAATAGTTAAGGTTTGAGAGATTAAAAATCGAGATAAAGATTTGTGGAACGTGTCCCATTTCTCGCGCGTATATTTTCTTTTTTAGCTTCCGACAGAAGCTTCTCGCTTTCATCCAGACCAATTATTATGTTTTGGAAATTTCAAGTATTATATAAATTCCTTCGAAGAAATATCGAGAAATTTATACAACAACAATTATTATTAGAAAATAAAAAAAAAGGTCAAAGTGGGGCAGTTCTGGCGAATTTCAATTGCATGATATCGATAGTAACAGTTTAACAGCCCTCTTTAACAGTTTTATTTTGGAATAATTACGCACGTTATATCGCAGTTATTCTAAAATTATAACAATTTTTGCAGAAGAGTAAAATTCTTCAACCAATCTCTCCATTAAAATAATATATTAAAAAAAAAATACATATATATATATATATATATATATATATATATATATATATATATATATATATATATTCTTTAGATTGAGATTATTTATCACAGAAAAGCTTCTGTAGATTATGCGATATCCAAAGTTCGATATTTTAAAGCGAAAAACTTTATACACGTGGATGATATCTCATCTCGGTGTCGTGAAGTTCCATGAAGTACGAGGATTTGCACCTGTCTCCATTCGCGACGGTTATGGAGGCTAAACAAATCTCGCCGGGTCGGCCGGGTCCGCCTGTATCCGACACCAGGGGGGGTCAAATAAGCGAATTGAGTTCGAGCTCCGTGCCCCTAAGTAGGTCTTTAACCGTGATGGACCGTTATCCGACTCGCGACCTTCGGCAAACAATCTGTCTGCAACCGTTTGTCTCTCTCTCTTTATGGCACCGCCATCGACGGTGCCATCACCGGATCTCGCGACACACTGCACTCATCCAGTTTCCCGTGCATCAGTCCGAGTGCATCAATCGATCTCAAGACGAAGCGATCGTCGGTTACGCCCCATTGACTCGGAAAGTCATCATCGCGAAGACCGGCCTGATTAGTATGGCAGAAACTGCATGGTGATCGATGAATATCGACTGAGAATAACTGAACTTCATTTTTACGCTCGCTCACCGCGTTATGCAAATCCGATGTCCGCGGTAATCGTCGAGAGATTTAGTGCTAATCAATCTTCATCTCGTGAAAATGAAATTTAGCTTAATTCTATCTAATCTCTGAGAGAGTTGTCAAAGTCTGAGAGTTGTCAAACTTAAAGAATTTGGTACAAACAGTAAACTATTTTTTTCAAATGGAGGAATGAAAAATTTTATAAATGTTTAATTCTTCTTCCCTCCCCACCTCCCCCCCCCACTCTTTCTCTCTCTCTCAATCCATCCGTTTTTGTCCATTCCTCCTCTCGAAGAGGGAACTGTCATCCAAAGAAGAAATAGTCGAGGATGACCTTCGCTTTCGTATATCATATCTGCATATTTATTATAGATAATTTATAGAATCACCGCCCATGCGGATTCCTGCTCTCGCCCAGTATCCTTTTGCGGAAATACAGACCGGCCAATCAGCCGGTAGACCTTCGAACGGATTTTGGGGATATCCGATGACTCGTCTCCCGGTTCCTCCGTTCCGGTCATAACCGGTCCTCTCACGGGACGAGCGAGTGACCAGGTAATTTATGAGTAAAACCGGCGATTGCCGACGCGGCCAAGGTGTCAAGGTAGGGAGTTCGCTCCCGGAGCGGAGTGAATGCCTTTCCCAGCTGGTTCGTCCCGACATCTCAGTGCTCCAGGTGCCTCACCGACCGATGGGACTCGTTGTTTCCTCGCGCGCGGTCGCGATCAAGAAGGGAGAAGGTACGTTCGGTTGGCGGCGAGCCGACTGGGTCAAGTTCAGCGTTCGTCAAATATTAAAATTCCGAAAATTATAAAAACTAAATCGGACGTAAATCGGATATTTTTCATTCATCATCTCGTGTGACTCTGGATATTGGATATAATAATTTGTAAATGCCAGATCCCTCGCTTCAACGCCATTAGTATTCAAATTAATGTCAAAAGTGCTTTTAAAAGTTAAAAAGAGGTAAAAAAAAAACTGTGCATGCGAAAGGTGATCATTGGAATCGGTTAAAATAATTTGGATGACATTAATTCTTTGCCGGTCATAATCTCAAATGCTCGAGTGGTTTCGAAGAATATTTCACGCCCTACATCCGCAATAATCAATTAACTGCGTGGCATCGTTATAATGACATTATCTTTTTCGAACGTTTGTGTGTGTGTGTGTGTGTGTGTGTGTGTGTGTGTGTGTGTGTGTGTGTGTGTGTGTGTGTGTGTGTGTTGAATTTAGTGTGTATTTTTTTCAGAAATACATTTGATGATGTGGAATCGATTAATCGATCGAATTTAATAAGAAAAATATATAGATGAGATAGCTTATTATTTAGCGATCACGTAAAAAATTAATATAATCATAATTCTAATAATACTACGTAGCTTAATTATGCGAGCTGAACGTGTTTGAATGGAAATATTGCGTGCGAAGATAATTTTATCGATTTACATAGTTACATGAATCGAAAATGATATTCATTGTGTTATCAAAATATTCGTTAGTCTGAAAAATTACGTAAATTTAAATAAAACGTATAATTAGGATTGAATGTATATAAACTTTATTTGTATATTATAATTTTATGTTAATAGTATTTTTCCCATCAATTGAATGTTATCGTATCAAAACATGAAATAAATTAAAATAATGAGCTAGATGATATCAAAACATAAACCGGATATTTGTTTAAAATTCAGTAAGTAAAAAAGTTCAGTAGAAATACTAATAATTAATATTAATAGTTCAGTAGAAATATTTGTAAGTGGCTACCCAAAATTGTTTTCTTGTTGTTTTATTAAGCAAACTTCGGCCTTACTCTAAAGTAGAATGAATAAATGGAAACGATATCTTCTATAAAAGTTTAATTGAATTTGAGGTCAATAACGATAACTCAAGTGAATATGGGTGCACTATTGAATTTCGATCGTACACTGAATTCCCAATGGAATTAACGGTTTTAGAAAGCTGTGTTGGAACAGGAATCGCGCAGGAATGATCATAAAATTGTAGTAACGATTTGCATCAGAAACCAATTTCCTGACGGACAGAAAGTTATCTTTCTCCCATTATTATTTATAACAGTCGTAAAGCTGAAAAATATGGGTAAAAACAATAAACGTCAAAAACAATAAAATAGACAACTTAATCTCGTATTACCGCGATATAATAACTAAGACGTAATAGAGTCGTTGACATTGAGAAGAATGAGAGACATCAATTTTCGCGTTAAGGATATGATCTTTATTTTTTTACGATAATTTTCTCATTTTCTTATTATCCCGAACAGTTATTAAACCGGAGATGATAATTGCGAGTAGAGAAGAGCCGAACGAGTTGACTAAAAGTTTCGCACACGTGCACGTGTGCTATGACGATGACTTGGCTGATTTAGTAGACATAATTACTTGTCGCGGGACAGCTTTTAATTGTCACGGATTACCGGTGCAACGGCACGTCCTGATTCGAAAGTAGGTAATTCTCGGACGTTGCGCGAAAACGACTGCCAAACTCCGTACATTGTCAACAGAGGAGAAAAATTAACCGATCGAGGAGAGGAGAAATCGAGCGGGAAATAAGATTTTTGGCTTCCTTTATCAAGCGTAAAATCGTCGAAAGCGGAAAAGCAGAGGAATGCATCTCACGTGTCGCGCTTTCCAACGTGACGCAGCGGTCGCGTCGAATAAACTTGAGAGACAGAGGGCCCAAAAACACGCATGTGGCTGACGTGCTTGTATCGTTCGTCACTCTCTCCCGGTTTTCCCTTCCATTTCGGGGTCGCGTTTTAACACACGAGTACTTTCGATGCGCCGAATATCTTCCTCCGAATGCCATCCCGAGTTAACATTTCCATCCACGCTACATACAAAATGGCAATTCGACATCTGTTTTTTTTCTTTTTTTTTTTTTTAATATGCATTGACGTTTTGTAGCTCTGCTGTATAATACAATTTCGTTCCGGTAGAATTTTGACGATATACGGGTAGAAATCTTGATGGAGAAATCTACAAGTCTTGTAAGAAAATTTCCGATTGAAAATGGGGGTAAATAAATATTAATGGGTTAATTAAATATTCGCGAGTCATCGAAATCATGCGTTTTGTAAGCTACGCTTCGCCTCTTGACTGACGAAAGTGTCACGCCGTCAAATGATTTGCGAATACGTGTGGCGCATTGTAACGTGTGTTTACGGTCCTCGATCTATCCGTTTTGATTGCTCGCATCTGTCGAATCCGGTCGCTAAAATGATAGCCGCTGCAAATAATGGCAATGGAAGGACTCGGACGAAATTGCCGCGGGGGGACATTCTCCCGTGCCGTTCCACTTACATCATTTTACCGCGATGGGTAAAAGCGGAGTTTGCAGAAGCGCGAGCATTTAAAGACAATCGCGATTACGTGCACGGGATTGCCTCCCGTGAGCGCCTTCATTCCTCCTCTCTCCCGTTACAGCACGCTAAAAATCCCACGCCCGTTCGTTCCGCTGGAATAGCGGGAATCCGCGACTGCCGACTCTCTTGACCGAGAACGCGATCATTAAAAAATTCGTCGCGAGAAACTACGTTCGTCGCGAGTGAAGTCTCGTTGAGGTTTCAAGCGCCGATCATTACGCTCGGTGTAACAAATTCGGCGATAAAAATTGCTACTGATAGATGAGGATTTGTTCGCAGTGTGTCTCTCCTTCGAAGCCGCTTGTCTTTTTCAGAATCATGATCAGATTCGCGATCCTCCTTGTCCTCGTGATCGATCTGGCGAACGGCCAGCTCAACTACGAGGGAAATCCGTTCACGGAGTATACCGAGTACATCGCCGAGGAGAGCAATCTTTCCGAGAAGTTGCCAGAGAAGTCTGCCAGAAGAAATGACGCCTCGGTCGATCTCCCCGATTCCGGGCTATCGTCCCGTCCTCAGAAATTATATCCGATCGTGGAATCCGAAAGCGAGCCCGACGGGCATTCGCAGCAAGAAACCGCGGAGACCGATAATCTCCTCAAATCGCAGATTTTATCTTCGGTCCAGACGCCGATCTTCCGATCGGACGCTGTAGACACGTCCGCTCGGCAGTTCCAGGACTCTTCCGATCGGAACGCGCCGATCAGCCAAGCGGAGGTGGCGTTAAACTCATTCCTGAACTCCAGGACACCCGAGGAGTCTCGCACGTCTCTCGAACACTACCTCCGCAGCCAACAGTCGCCGGAGGATCAATCGCGACCCTCAAATGCGATCGTCAGCCAGGAATCGTCAAAGCCGATCGAGCCTCTCGAGTTTCAACGACAAGCGATCTCTCATGTCGAACAACAGCAACCGATCTCCCATGTCCAGCAGCAATCGTTGCTGGTTCCTCAGGTGAATCATCAGCAGCAGGTGCAGCTGACGTCGCAAATGGACCAGGTTCAGCTGGTGCCGCAGGTGATGCCGCAGGCCGATCAACGACAACAACTGTTGCTACCGCCTGCCAGCCTGCAAGCTTACGGCTACGTGAGGCAGCCGGCCGCGATACAGCCGGCCGTGATCAGGACACCCACGGGTGTCGTTTTAGGACAGAAAATGCTCCAACCGGTACCGCTCATACCCGCTTTCCAGGCCCGGAACGACATGATAACACCGGCCATGTGGCGAGAGAGAATGAGGAGGATACGCGGGAAGCCGTTCCCCTTCGCGCAGCCCAGGGTAGCGGCATTGTACCAAGGACCAATCGCAGGTGAGCGAATATATCTCGGGGAGAAGAAACGCGCGGCGAGAGAGTTAACAATAATTTTAAGCATCGAGGAATAACAATTTTTTGCGTGTCACGATCCAACGTAAAAAAAAGACTCGTTCATCTCGATCGTCAGACTTTAAGATTATCGAGTTGAGTCCATTATTCTTTTCGCTTTTTTGCCTGAGAGATAATAATCTTCTTTATTCATAAGAAGGCTATTATTATACAAATAAATTCTATCCCATGTTTGAAAATACTTGTATGTGAACATTGATCTCTTTGACCTTGT
Organism: Pogonomyrmex barbatus; assembly: GCF_055798465.1. Classification (NCBI taxonomy): domain Eukaryota; kingdom Metazoa; phylum Arthropoda; class Insecta; order Hymenoptera; family Formicidae; genus Pogonomyrmex; species Pogonomyrmex barbatus. Next base: position 19,830,250 of record NW_028297127.1, read on the forward strand.
CGCTGCGAGAATGTGCGTTACGTCACATTTTTAATAGCCTTACGCGAAAAGAAAGGTATAAACACCTTCCATGGTAATCAATCATCTTTTTTTACTTTTGATCTTTGCACATCCATGAATCAAGTAAATATACATAATCAATAATACTACATTTACATATATGTTTAATCTCATCTTCAATCATTTGTAGCTTCAAGCTATTACATCCTATCCTTATTTAATTATTTGTAATAGATATCTCACACTTGAGAATATTGATTTTTTTTTCCGAATTATTAACTGCACGATAATGAATCAATAATGTTTTTTTTTTTTTTTTTTTTTTTTTTTCTAAAAAACTGTACAGACAGTACTATTTTTGTATATCAGTTAATACTAACATACATTTGCGTTGCACTTGATAAATTTGTCACTTCGGATGGAATTCGATGAAATTAATCCTCTTCTGGACCTTTCAGTTCCCTTCAAGGCCAAGACTCCAGTGGAAGTGATTTACACGAAGCCACCGGGTCTCCATCGAGGACCGCCCATCATCAGCAACCCACCGGTTCCCTACGAGGACGCGAGTGCCTGGTTCCCCGACACCGAGTACCCGCCCTCCCATAAAGATGTCTATTATTCGCAACTCTACGCGCAGTCCTACGATCCTCATTATTACAACTACATCGCCGCGACCGGTAAGATCCGCCCATATCTATACGGGAAGTTAGGCAAGCATCAGGAGGAGCAGGACGACGGCATCTGGTCGGAGCTGTTTCGCGGCTTTAAGAAACACGGCCTGAGGAACATCATGACGCCGACCTTCCTGCTGGGCATGACGCTACCTGTGGTAACCCTGATGCTATCCGCTCTCGTGCAGAAGCGGTCCATCGCGCGCTCCGACGACGCGAGGGAACTGGAGCAGGAGGAGGCTCTGCAGGAATACCTCGAGAGGCTGCAGAGAGCGTTGGAGTGTTACGCCGGCAAGAATTCCCGAGACACGAAGCTGGACGCTGGATGCTAGAATTCGGGATGTATCCAACAACAAATGCTACATGAACGACTCGGGTATGACGCACGAAGACGCCCGGTCGGCGTTAATTGCGCTAATTACTCGAGCGACTAGAAGAACGTGAACGTCAACTTGAATGTTACTTTAATACCCAAACCTTTTTCAACCTTGAAATATCGATCGGGTTTTCTTTCCTCGCGCGTCGTCCTGAACTTTCATTTCACTCGACAGCACACTCAGACGTGATCGTTCGATTCGTTTATCTAACGCGACGTGACGTTTATTTCGAAGTTGAGATTTCGGACCGACGCGTTTTGCGATAGACGCGTGGCGAAATCTTTGTACTTAAATAGTGATAAAGACGCTATTCTTCAAAACGGCGTGTGTGCTTTGTAGACGTGTAGCTTCATTTAAGCGGAGACAGACCTGTTGATCTGTTGATCGAGTTGTAGTTGCAATCTGTTATTTTCTAACATTATATATCGTATTTCGCACAGATTCTTAGAAACATTTTTGCGATCGCGACATATATTACCATATATAAATGAAAATCAAGAATATCGAGTATTTCGCATAAATATAAGTAGATGTAAATTACGGGGAATTACTTCCTTTCAAAGGAGCGACACGTTTCGATTAAAAAAAAAAAAATAATTAAATAGATAACGATACATTTTCACATTCAAACGAAAAACATAAAAGTGAATCGTGAACATTTTAATTTACGTGCAATTACGGATGATCGTTTCCGGCGAATCACGGAAAAACACGGGCGAAAAACCGGCATTCTGCACGCGCGGCTGTGCGCGATCATTATAACACAGGTCTAATGACACGCAAACGTTCCCATGATGTGTCATTAGTGTGTTATACAAGACCGACGTCTGTTCTCCCTTTATTTCGAGTCATTAGTTGCTGTGTTAAAAAAAAAAAAAAAAAAAAAAAGAGAAAGAAAAATAGAATAGAAGAAACGTAACAAAAACGGCTAAGGCTCTTCATATATTTCGGTTTAAATTTAGGAGAATTATAAATAGCGAAAGGCGAGCCAGACTTGCCCGTGTTACTTATCGAGCACTCTGTATATATAATGTGTACCTACTTTACAATGATGTATGTAATACACTCGCGTTAATTAAAGCATGTGTTCTGTGCGTACTCTGTTCACTTTTTCTGGCGTAATGGACATCTCCCACGTTATTCCATCAATCCCCGGGAAATCGAGCGTGGAAATCTCCCTTTCTTTTTTGTTCTGGAGAGAGCAAAGGAAGGAGGTACGACAGTGAAATCTTCGTGAGAACAAAACTTTCGCATTTCAATTATCCTCGCACCTGTTCGCCGGATAAAGATAAATTGAAGCGCGCAGAAAGAATGAATTATCGCTCCAGCGATTAATTATTTTTTTCACTGGCGCAAACGTGCTCTCTCGCTTCGCAAAGATTGTTGATTTTAATGATAATCAAGTGAATGATTGACTTCCATTTCTCTTAAAAAAGACGAGGAAAGTCTCCGTTTCTGCAACGCGGCTGAGCATTAAGCTCAGGATCGGAGTTTCGAATCCTAATCTTAAACACGCGTCGCCACCCACACCTTTTATCGCATACAGGCAGTCACCTAATTTACGAGTTCATTAATATATTAGTTCAGGCTAACGTAATTGACCTTGCTATTAAATTGCTAATCCAGCACCGTCCGCTGGAATTGTCGCATCGTGTGCATTCGAGCGGTCGCGCGCCTATTGATAGATATTTATATACATCATTACGCAAGTAGACGGAATCTTTTCATAAATTATGCAGTGTATGCAAAAAACGGCAGGCTGTAAAGAGATTTATCGCAAGTCGGCTTTATCTAGTTTCGATAGAAATTCGCGCGCATGACTCATTATTCAAAGTAATATCTTTCTCAATTGTCGTAAAGAATTCGTTATCTATTCTTCGACGGTAAGACTAAACTAAAGACTTCAAACTAAATTTCAAACAATGTTAAACTAAATTTTTCATATTATCTTGAAAATATATGTGGCTGAACAACATACATTTTTATGAAAGGTAATAATTATATCTAATTTAAGATTCGAACGAGAAAAGACAGAATTTTGTCACCGCCGATCAATTTAAGAATATAATAAAAAATTAAGATTAAATAAAATTAGCTATAATATAAATAGATAATAAAAATAGCTAATTAGAATTAATTAAATATAATTATAAAGTAAGAAAATAAGAATTTTCAATTTGTGTACAATAAAATCGAAAATTTAGATAAGGTAAAATCAACTGACAACTTATAAAATGAATACACACTGCTTTTATAAAGATGAGCTATGTTCACAGTTTAGAAAGTAATACCGATTCACATCAACATATCAGGATTAGCTGATCGTGCCAGTTCCGCCCGATGCAAAACACGATATATTGCGATACTTCCATAGTGCAGCTTCCAATCTAGAACGCTAAAAATCTGTCAGAGTGTGTAAATACCGTTAATAATAAAATGTAGGTCACGTGTACGGATACCTGTTTCTAATTAACTAAACTAACAAAGCTATTAAATGAAAGGATAGCACTATTATCCTTTGCGCCTCAAAACATTTTTTCGAAAATTTTTGTAAATTTAATCTCGAATCTACATAAATGTCGAACAGTCGATTACGACTACTAAAAATTCAAAATATAGAAAGTTCCATTCTTCATAAAATTACTTATATTTCCTATCTTTCTGAAAGATGTATTAAAAATAATTTTTTGAAAAACTTTCCTGATATATGCGGATATAAAAATGAAGAAACGCTTCACAAAACATATAATGTTTAACGAACATTTCTGCTCGTTATAATAAATTAATAAGCATTATTGATATCATTTTTTGCTCTTATTTCTAAATTGCGTGAATACAAAATTAAAATTATTTCGTGGAAATAATTTCATTATGATAATTGGTCGAATCATTGTGACTTTTAATTTTTATAATTGACGTCATGTTAAAAAACGGGCCTTACGTTGGATGAGCTTACTCAGGCCATCCGAATCGTTGTCAAATTGATTGCAATCGAATTATTTAATCGAACGTTTGATGTGGCTCAGCTCAAGGGTCATGAGACCCAATCGTCGTGTGTTGCTTATTACATGAACAATTATGTGCCGCTGACAAGGCCGGTGTACAGATTATGTACACCGTACAAGGTAGGCGATGTGAAATACACGATGTGACCACGCGATGTGAATATCAATCAAAGAAATTAGAAATTTGACAAAGGTTTGATGTATGCTTAAAATAACATTTTACGATTATTCCGGTTATTCCTTTGAAAACCACAAAGACGATGGGTAAAATAAACGAACCTGCGATTTATTAAAATAAATTCTAATTTGCTCCATAAAAGTCCAAGGCTACATCATGAGAGTTCTACATTTGATATAGTTAGACGATATAGTATTGATATTGCCCTCGATAAAACGCGACACTTTCTACACATATAATAACTGTCTTTGATATTAGAAAGATACACCATACTAAAGTATATATATCTATATTGTGTATGTGCGTGTGAATATATAAAATATATAAATAATTACATATAAATTTTAACTAAATATATTAATTTTAAATATATATTTATGCCTAAATGTGTATGTGTGTGTATATATACACATACACACACATACATAAAATAATTTTAGATCATTAAAAATTATATACGTGATACGCGTGTGTGTATTTAGTATAGTGTATCTTTCTTTCGTTAACTATTAAGTGATGCTGGCGACAGAGGCAGAACTTTTATTGGCATGTGATCGTTGCAGCTTTGACCGTTGCACGATACTCATTGTCGCGAATGAATGGTAAGTTGATTTGTTCACGATGTTCATTTAAAGCCTATTTAACTGGTCAGTCTTTGTCTCGACAGACATTAACGCGTTGTCAGTGATTATATTTGATTTTATCGTTGTGTCAAAATTGCGCTATGTAAGAGCAAATAGTACAAAATATAAATGTGCGCTTTCACCTTCGGATTAGCTTGTCGTCGGTTCATGCGATAATACATAAGATGTCTCAGCACGCACGAATGGCACTTTACGGGTAAACGTTTCAGTTTAAAATCGATTAATTTTAGCAAAATATTGAAAAATCTGTTCCTAAAATATTATCTACACATTTCGAGATATTACAAGAAAAGAAATAAATGAATCGAGTAGGATAGACAGAAATTTATTCTATAGAATTAGATTTCAGATCTTCAAAATTGAGGAACGACATCAGAATTCTTTATTAAGATCTTCCAAAAAATGTTTTTCATAAATTTTACAAATGTCTTTCAATTACGCAATCTTTGATTTGATAAATTAATAATGTAAGCAGAATAAATTTTTGTCGACTCTCTGTTTGAAATTTATTTACTAGTAGACTTATTTCCGTGACAAAAGGCAACAATTTCCTTCAATCTTGACTTATTGTAACAACAAAGGAAAAATCGTTCTATATTTTTTTTTAATTATTCATATTCAATTAACAAGCTGCATTTCAAGACTAGACCCGACTATATATATATATATATATATATATACTTATATATACATATTACATATTAGAAATATATAATCTATATAATTTTTAATATAGATTATACTTTTGTATAGTGCTCGCAGTGTATATTGACTGCGAATTTTATTTTAATTTCGAATTGAAAATCTATTTATTTACTAAGAAACGTTACACATATCACTTTGTATATCTTGCATTGCTTTCGACTAAACGAGGCATAGAGCATAGTGCACTTTGCGGACAAAACACATTCAGCTCAGTTTACTATGCAACTATGATATAATTGTTAATAACGCGTATTATATTATTTACGTACAATGTGATAATTGTTTATAATAACGCGTATTATATATTATTTACGTACAGTATATCGGATCATTTAATAAAATTTCAGCATTAAATAACTAAAATCATGTCCGAAGCGTGTACCGGACCGTGTTGCCAACAACAAACTATTATTTTCGTAACCAGTAACTGTTATTTGAGTTGTAAACATAGTAGAATTCTTAAAAACCTTTTATATGTATATGTATTTATCGTCTCAATATTTACAATATGGCAATATCTTTTTTTTTCTATCTACAATATAAATTAATCTGAATTTATTTTGTTTCTGAGTGTAATCCTTTCTGTAATTGATATAATTTGCTGAATTAGCCTGCTGTTTGTTTTTTCATTAAGTAGGCAGTTTTAAAGAATCAGAAAGATTGAAAAGGGAGTAAATTAAATATATATATTCTCATAATGTATTATAGCCTCTCCTATGCTATTCTCTGTTTCTCCATTGCGAAACATCGTCTATGATGAAGATTAACATTTTCTAAAGGATTATTTGCTATAATACTCATATTATCTTGCATATTTCCTTTCTCTTTTTCTCTCTCTCTCTCTCTTTCAGTCACACACTCTCTTTTTCTCTTTTATGATATAAGGATGTCAACATCCCAAAGTTATCTATTATGCGCTAAATCATTCAAACTTTTCTTCTTTAAAAGTGAGATTAATAGCTTGTCCCACGTCCTTTACGATAAATGCCGGTTTACATAGGCCATCGTCAACCGGCAAAAAATCTCTAGGACTGTGTTCAGGTGTAAACTTGGAATCACGCTGATGCACGCCGGTCTCGACTAAAATACTAATGCATGCCTTTGCGTTAGGCTCCTTCATGTTTTTCCCAAGAAGTTTCTCTAGACTTCGAGACTTGGTACCCTCTCCAGATTCGTAGTGGGATAAATACTTATCATATAGATTTGCGCCAAAAATATCAGTATTGATATTGTCTCTGTAAAAATCACACGCAAATTATTTCATATTACATTATACAAAATAAATGAATATATATTTAGTAAACGCTTTTACATACCCAATAGCATAAATTGTGTCGATATTATCAATGCCAATGCTTCTAGCATGATTAACGAGCATTTGATTGGCATGATAATATGTAATTTCACTAGGTTTTCCGACTAGAGCAGCATACGTCATGTTTTTGCCTGTAACTTTCTTGTACAAGTTTTCAAGACACAATAAGAAAGCACCATGACCATATCGAGGAATTGGTGCTTCTGATGCCCATAGCAAATCCATGTTGCATGCCAACACTGGAATGTGCGGGTATGGAATAACAGCAGGCAATCCTGTGGGCATCCCATTGGTAACTAAAAGATCTACCATTAATTGCAATGATGTTTCCCAATTTATCGGTTCACTTAAGAGTAAAAGCCCCTCAATTTGCGGGAAATTTGGATCAACCGGGCCACAGATTGGATTTCTTTTCTTCACATTTATATAATCCAGACATGGAAAGTTTTTTACTAATTCCTCTATAGTTGTCGTCTTCTTGAAACCCAATTCTCGAGCTATATCTGTTACTGGACCTTGACCCGATATGAGAACTTGTTTATTGTGAAGATAATCAAACATCTGCAATGGTGAGTGAGCTAGAACAACTTGCGATTCTGTGACTTTAATGTCTATCCATTTTGATAGTTCTGCTGCCTTCTGTTTGCGCAACGAATTTCCACTGTTGGTGACAAATAATGTAGGAACCCGAAATTTTCCATTATCCCCTTGAAGCCGTTTGAAAGACTCTTTTACTGGTGGTAGTATTTGTTTTCCACGTATTATGACGCCATCAATATCAAAAAGTAAACCAAATTTTGGCTTTGTACTTAAATGCTGTAAACAAAAAAATCCATATTATTCAAAATTCATACAAATAATCGCTTAGTTTTATAGACTATAAAAAATAAAATCAAATTTTAATATGAATATAGAATACGAAAGTGTTTTCATTTTAAAAGAAAAAAATATATATGATTAATATTTTAATATATCAACAAATTAATTTTATAAACATTAAATAAATTTTATAAATTTTATTGTACAAAGATATGTATTTAAAAAAAATCATAAAACTAAAATATAATTTCATGAAAATTATATTAAAATGATATAATGAATCAATTATTTAACAATAATAAAATTACAATAAATATTGTAACTTTTATACAGAAAAAAAACCAATAAAAATAATCTGTAAAAACTAAGAATTTTGTACAAGGATTTCTCATCAATACTCATTAAGATAAATTGTCATTTATCAGTGTCGACGATAAGATCGACGTCAAATGAGTCGGCGAAAGGAAAGCAAATGTGACCTCCAATAACATTCTCTCTAAGCGTTACACCTTCATCGATACATGTTGCATACATAAAACTAAAAATAATGCATCACACAATGACGAAATTGTGAAAGAGTATTATGTAAATTATACAACAATAATAACGCACAGTGATGGAAATGCGTGTTTCGTGATATCGAGAAAGGAGAAGAAAAGGAAAAGAATGAAATGAGACCGATAGCCAAATCAAATAATAAGGGAATACGGCGCGGGCAGATTCAGACGGATCCGCGTGAAAAGTCGAAAGGGAAAGAAAAGCGAAAAAATGACGGAAAAACTCACTCTAATTCCAGTGAATCTGATGTCCAACCGCAGTAAGACGTTGGCGATCGCCATGTCTTCTTCCCCCTTTTTCCTTACAATTAAATAAACAGCGAGACGACGACGCGCGCGCGCGGTCCCGTCGGCGACGACCTCAAAACGCTCGCAGGCCGCCCGTCGCGGCTCGATTATGCATAATGACACGCCTTTGAGGTTATGTCGACCTCGCGGCGCACACTTTGCCGTACTACTCGCACGTGCCGTAAGAGGACATAACGCGCGGCGAATGGGATTGGGATTGGTCAGGCGGGGAGAAGCTGAAGGGGGCCTGCTCTTTTAGCTGCACTTCCTCGCGTGTCCGTGTGCCTGAAGAGAAATATAACTCTCTTATTTCTATTTTTTAATCTGGGTTTAATTTAATTTTTTGTCGTTTTTTAATTCTGAGAAACAGATAAAGAGACTCGAGATCAAAATTAGACGTTGGACAGAAATGGACGTAAGAGCGATTTTTATCGGTGATTAACCTGTCAAATAGCTTACTGCCTATATTATTTTGCTAATGTGAAATAAAATTAATTCTTTGTTGTTTAACATGTAGGAAGATTAAATTGCAGGACACTTTGATTATAAACTTAAAGATTCGCTTTTGAAAACAATTCCCTGCTGGCTGAATCATCGATTAAATTTAATTGAAGTTCGATCAAAGTTCAAGGAATCTGTTTGATTCTACATTTTTCTTTCAATGCAAGAAAGAAGAGAGAGAGAGAGAGAGAAAGAAAGAGAGCGAGTGAAAAATAAGGAAAAAGAATGGAGCAAGAGAGCATGATAATGAAATTTCTTTTCGATTATATATTTTCTTTTTCCTCTTCTTTTCTCTAAAATCTTCCAAATATTTCATTTCAAGCACAGAATTATGAAAAGAAAACATACAATTAGAAAAGACAGATGGTTCTTGGGGTCGATCATATAACTTTTCCCCTAGGGCGAAAATGTGAAAAGTGAAAAGTTTCACGTGAACTTACGATCATGTACGATTTTGCGGGATCATATAGCTTCCTCAAACATGAAAATGTGAAATTTTTCACGTGACTTTTTCGCTATGTACCTTGGTGGCGGAAAGGCGGAAATCTAGGGAATTAATAAATATGCTTTGGAATTAGAGAAGATTAGGGCTGCGTTAGGATTAAGTGTACGTAGTATATATACAATTGTTATTAAAAGATGTATATAATACTGTACCAATAAAATAATTTTCATTAGCTATAAAACCTATGAAACTATGTTTCATGATTTCACTTTCTACGCATCCAAGCTACATACATAATCGCTGTACGTGAAAAGTTTCACGTGAAATGTCAAGGTGTAAAAAATGAAAAATAAAAAATGAAAAATGAAAAGTGAAAAATGATTGACCCCCTGATCGAGGTCGCCACTCCGAGATTCGAGATCAATATTTTCATCAGACCGATGAGAGATAATCTTCCTGTCGTCGATGTTTGTGATGTTGGCAGCGCTTCCATGGAACGTCATGCGCAGCGCAGGATCTTCCAACGGGGGACAAATAAGGATGCGGTACCGTATGGGACATCAGGGTTAGGTTTTAACGTCATACGCGCTTGTTCATCGAGAATTTCTCCTGTTCAAAATGTTTATTAAACCGTTCAAAATCAAGTCCAATTATCAGCTGAAGGGAACTGAAAGGTTCGTGAAATTTTTCTGACGTCACGTTGGTTCTTGACGCCGGGTTCTAGCTCCAGGTTATATGCTCCGTACTCATCTGTCAAATTTCATTTCTTTTTTTCTCCAGCGTCTTTTTCACTCACCTGTGCAAATAATAGAATAATAAAAAATCAAAGAGAATTTGCAAATCTAACTAATCGGACGTCTTGGGTGTGATTTATATTTTTACAGTATATTTGATTTATTATATATTTGTATATATGCTAAGAAGAGAGCTAATTAATTATTGTTGTCCCTTTCAGAAAAAAGTTATGTGAGGAAGTGTTGGCGGCGTACCCGAATCTTTCAGACGAGGAGATTCAATTGCTGTTGCCCAAGAAGGAATCTATCAGCATTATGAAAATAATGACATATAATGGATACATAGGCAAAGTATATTGTGTCGCCAAAATACCTATGTTCTTTCAACTAGATTCACGGGACACTCTGCTGTTTCCCACGATTTTTACATTATGGCACCATCCATATTTGTTACACTCCTTTACTATGCATACAGCACTTATACCTAAATTGGCGAGTGGCGCAGATCTCATGTTACCTGGATTAATTTTGAAGGAACCTGTGACTCTTTATAGTTTTGGTAAACGGCCAAAGGGTACTCCAGTATCAATCAATACCGAGAATAATAAGGTTTGAATCTTTTGTATTTTATCTTTTTATATGGCCACATATGAAAATTTTGATAAAAGAAAGAGAGTGTTTCTTTTTTTTGGCAGGCTGCAATCGCTGTTGGTGTTACTGCACTTTCCAGCGAGGACATGTATTTGGCAGCTGGACATGGGAAGTGCGTGGAGGTCTTTCATGTCATCGGTGACATGCTCTGTCAATTAGGCAAACCACCCCTGAGACCTGATTTGGGTCCACCAAATATCGATGGTTCCACAAATACATTGGAAAATGTCGAATCAATCAATCAAGAAACGATTATGAATCAAACCGAAATATTGTCAAATAAGTTAGAAGAGCTAGATATTGGCGAGAATTCATGTGATGTAATCAAAGACAAAGTCGTTTCTAAGGTAGACATATCAAAAATTCTCTTGACATCTGAAATGGAAAAGATAAATTGATCGTTTTTGTAATATTTAGGAACATACAGAAGAAGTGGAAACTGAAGATGTACAAAATTCAAACACAGTTGAACCAGAAGTACTTGACCCAATTCAAGAGATGGATAGGCTATTGGAATATTGTTTTTTGAAAGCATGCAAAATGACGGTGAAATCTAGCGATTTGCCAATGTTGTCGTCCAATTTTTTCAAAAATCATCTGTTAGCCGCTTGTCCGCCGGGTAAAAACGTCGATGTGAAGAAATCTCGATACAAAAAGCTATCGGTTTTCCTATCGGAAATGAAAGCCAAAGGAATAATCAATACATCCATCACAAAAGGTGTTGAGACTTTACTATCCATCAAGGTAATATCTGATTTAGGGATCTGTTTTTTACAATCAAGAATCATATTTCCAAATTATCTCAGACTCATATTCTTAAAAATTAAATATTATATTAAAACACTTCATAGTTTTGGAAATATGTTCTTCAATTAAAAAGCATGTGACTGTAAAATATTTTTTTTTTTATTTATTTCAGTTTGATCATCCGTTAGTGAAGAAATTAATCATTACCGAAGAACCGGTTGCGGCTGAACCAATGGTTTCGAATAGCGCTGTCGTATCGGAATGCTATCGAGTAACCGCCGATGTTTTACCAGTTCTGTCAAAATTCGGTTATGAGTAAGTATAATAAACACGGCAGTTGCCGAATGATGCCATTTATCGCGACGCAACGTAATTGCAGAAAAGATGATTTTCTATATGATGATGACAAAAATCGCTGAATGTTGCACCATAATGTACGTGCATATTCACTGTATTCACTTTACATCGAATGCATGGTGATGATTGCAGAAAAGGCGACGTGATGAAAAGAGCCGAAATCAGAAAATGTTTTACTGAGTACGTGAAAGCGGAGGATTTGCAAAACGGAAAGTAAGACGACGATCTGTCTTATATGTATAAACTTAATTTCGCACTTTTTTTTCTATATACTGACAGCGACTAATTTTGCAGGACTTTAAAGTTGAATCCCCAATTGGCGGGAATCATGCGAACCAAGGCTCATCAGGAGACAGTGACGATGGAAGACGGAATAAACAAATTTATCGGACGTATGACGCACATGCACGAAGTTACTCTCGCAGGGAATACATTGTTGCATACAGGAAAACTGGAACCAATCGATATGAGGGTAACGGTGCGATCGGGTGGAAAAAAGGTAAAAACGATTCAAAAGAGAAAAAATACTACAATTATTTGTTATTCCGATGACGTATACGTTTGACCTGTGCAAATTGCAGGTAACGTTAGTGAACAACTTGGAAACGTTCGGAATCAATCCGAAAGAATTCAGCAAAGAATGCCAAAGTATTGGCGCAAGTGCGACAATCACCGATGATCCTGGCAAAAAGACACCTAGTGTTCTTGTTCAGGGGAATCAAATTTTATACGTATACAAATTACTCACAGGTGACTTGCTTTAATTTTAATGTTTACTTTAATATTTTACGGTAACGAAAATTCTAACTTTGTTGTTTATTATTTGCAGAAAAATACCAGATAAAAAAGAACTATATAAGAGGTTTAGAATTCGCTCCGAAAAAAAAGAAATAATCTTTGCATCAAAAGAGTAGTTATTCTAATTATCTAATAATTGTGAACAGTAAAACCATTCCTTGTGATCTTAATTTTTTTCGGGACTGTCACAAATGGATATTCGATATTGACGAGTGCAATCGTTGACGGAATAGTTTCAATTATGGAAATCATTGAAAAACGCTGCCATTTTAATTATGATTAAAACACATTTTTTAATAGACAGTTTTAAGACGATTGAATGATATCTATCCTTTATCAGAGAAGACCTTATAAATAATTATCAAATAAAAGCAACTTATGAATATACAATATATGAATTTTCATTATGTTTATCCGACCATTCACATTTATTCTCTGTTACAATAGAAAATATATAGCTAAAAAAAAGAAAGAAAAAATTTCATGAGCCTCAAAGAGCAGGTAACATTCGTATGAGAGACGACAAGTGATCGAAGTTTGTTAATATAATTTATTATATATCGAGGTTTCAACATGGAAAAGTACAAATATTGCAATATGGGGAGGGCCCACGAGCTCTCCTCGGGTGGGAGGGAGGGAGGGAGGGAGGGAGGAAGGCAGGAAAAAGAGTTCTCGATTGCACAGGAGAAGGAGGACACACGTAAAGGGAATGCCTTTTGCGGGATACAGGGATGCTGCGTTCGGATGAAAACCGAGAACGAACCGCGTATACGTGTATAATGTATATGTATATGTATATATAATCGTATTTTTTTCACATATATATATAATATATCTGCATATCGCGCATTTTGCTTCTTAAATTTATCTCTCTTCTTTTTTTTTTTTTTCATTCTTTTAGAGACGACGGGATGCCGACGGACGTCACGGAAAAACGATGGAGGATGCCCGTCGGTGTTTTACTTTTTCCTTTTTGTTTTCTCTTTTTTGTCTCTACGGATAAAAGGAAGGTTCCCTCCTCTCCACGGCCCCCGCATATATTTAATACTCGTTTTGTTCTTCATTTTTTCTCCTTTTTTTTCCCCTTTCATTTTTTGTTCTATTATGCCTGCACGCACGGGCGTGTCACGAAAGGCGTCGCGACGCGCGCGAGCGTGTTTCATGACAGTAATTATGCTTTTTTCCTCGCTCTCTCTTTCTCTCTCTCCCTCTCTTTCTCTCTCATTAATATCTCTCTCTCTCTCTCTCTCTCTCTCTCTCTCTCTCTCTCTCTCTCTCTCTCTCTCTCTCGCTATCATAATCACGGCCCGATTGCTGGCAAATTATCGCCGCTTTGCGCCCTCTTTCAACAATCGCTTCGCAGACGTAGACGATCGAGACATAGCAATTTATCCTATACAATTCTTTTTTATATTATTTATTATACGCGCATCGCCCGATTCGTAGACGCGCATCGTTGCGTTATCGCGCGAGAAATACTGAACCATACAGAAGGAACTCGGAGATACAAATTGGAATCGTCAGTTCTCTCATTACGTTCGTTTAATTACTCTTCTCTTTCCGTCATGCTCAAGCCGTCCGTTTCTGTGAAAACGTCTTTTCCTTTCAATTTGTATCGCCGCGATTGAATCGATCTAATTAATTCTCCCTTTTGTCCCTGGAAGGATCCGCTTATTCAATTACGCTCTCTTTCCTGTCCGTTAACTATCATTTAGCCGGTTCGATGCTTCGTTATTCGTCTAAACGTCGGCTAAATCTACAACGCGCAACGAGTGACTTGCCTGATTTCGCGCTGATTTCTAACAGATTAGAATCATCAGTCTTCTTTCGTTAAAGCGCCGAGCGACTCGGCGGGCTAGCCGACCGCTCTCTTCCGCGCAATTCTCCTTCCGCCCCGATCGGCAGATCGTTATTTTGAACACGAGAGAATCGCAAACGAAAGCTCAATGTCTCTTCCTCCCTTTTACAAGTCTTTTACAAATCATCGCTACGCCCCGATCGTTATCAATTTATCAATATTTACGTCCGCGGAGGAAATTCTCGCACTCACCCTTTCTCTCCCTCACACACTTTCTCTCTCTCTCTCTCTCTCTCTCTCTCTCTCTCTCTCTCTCTCTCTCTCTCTCTCTCTCTCGTTTCACTCCGCATCCTCGCACGGGGGATATACAAGGCGCTGAAAAAGTACAAGTAGATCAAATTTTTAATCTCGAGGAAAGATCGCTTGAACATCTTATTTCTCATGAATAAATGGATCATGTGTGTATTGAAAGAGTTTTCTGCGCTCATCATTACTCGTATTCTCGATTGAATCTATTTTTTTTTTTTTTTTTTTTAAATAGAAAAGTATAACTTTAAATTTTCAGCGCCTCATATTCTACTTGCCGTTGTTGCCATTGAAATCATCATCACGCATTGTTCGAATTTTTTTTCTTTTACTCTCTTATCACATTCAATCACTCTTCCTTTTTCACTCCCGCTCTTCTGCCTTCGGAATTTTCGTAATTTTCCTTTTTTTTTTTTCTCTTTATGCAACACATAATGCGACTAGGTAGTACAGGTTAATTAATAATTAATATCGTTAGTTATATAATAATAACGTATGACTAGACAATGCAAGATAATAATTATATCGTAAATAGTAATAATCATAGTATGGATCGCAATTTATATCAACAATGTGGTGGTGGCGCGTATGTGTCTTTTGTAAGAATGTAATGTTTAATTATCGTTTTCTTTCTCTGTGTGCGTATATGTGTGTCCGCATCCGTTTCCTTCGTGTGCGTGTTCCCTCGTGTCTCGTGTGTCTTGTGCGTGACTATTTCTCATTTTTCGCGCGTGTATAATAAAGATATCGCAGAGATGTATGTGTATGTGTTGTATACGTATGTGTTCCTTCCTTTTACGAAACGTCCAATCCTGTCTTGCGAGTATTACACCGCGAATGGAATCGGAGGGTGGAATCGGATTGAAGCTAGATCGAGAGCTGAGGATTCCGCAAGGCGGTGGCTGGTGGAGCAAGCGGAAATGATCTTTCGATTTTTTTCAAGGTATACGATCCAATTGATCACGCGGTTCAGGGAAAAAGAAATCGGATTTTCTCTCTTTTGTTCTCGTTCTCACGGTACGTAACATCCCGCGCCAAGTTTCGCGTATGTGTATGCGTATTAAATTTGTACGCTGGAAGGAAGCTTTCTGCGTATTAATGTCGGTATCCCCCGATTAACCCCCTTAAAAAGATTATCGGTAATCATCGACGCGACGATCAACGGTGCGCCGCGGCCGCGGGAAACGTTTGATTAACGTTTGATCCAGCTGTCACGGACAGCGTAAAGTGCACGTGGTAATACTGCCGCGCGATCCTACAATGTACACATCTACGGAAATAATGAAATCATTATATATCTCTCGGTGACCAATGAACGGACGAGGTGACGCGACGCTACGCGACGTCACGTCTCGCGGATGCTCATCAACTCGCTCGTGGCGTTAATTAAACATCGTACGTTCGTCAAAGCCAAGAATGGCTCGAGACCAAGCGAACACGAGCACGAACGAACGATCCTCATGAAGTGAGCGTGTGCTGACGTTTCACAATCTCTTTTTTTGGAATAATTGCATTTCGTTCATCGTGATCGTTCATCCTTCATCTCGGCTTGGTTTCGATGGTAATGGCACCCCGCGAGATGTTCCGTCGCTCGCGAGCGTAATCTCGCACGATATAATAAGACATACGCAATGATTTGATAATAATATTTGATAATAATATTTGTACGAGGCGCGCGTAATATCGCGCGCTCCGTTCACTAATAATAATAATATACGTAATAGCGTGACGATAATAATAGCAATAATAAGAACGATAATATAATACCAATATAAGTATGTGTATACAGAGTTCTGTCGAGGATACAATAGGTAATATCCCTCTCTCTCTCTCTCTCTCTCTCTCTCTCTCTCTCTCTCTCTCTCTCTCTCTCTCTCTCTCTCTCTCTCTCTCTCTCTCTCTCTCTCTCTCTCTCTCTCTCTCACTCGCTCGCTCGCTCGCTCTCTTTCTCTCCTCAATTTCAATTTTAATCTCTCTCTCTTTCTCTCTCCCTCTTTCTCTCTACGAATTGCTATACGTAACGGAAAATCTGTTTCCGCGATTGATAGGTGAACTAAAATCTCCGAAGATGTAACGAGGGAAAATATTTTTCTGGGATCGTTTTCGACCCGGGCCCCGTGAACCCCTTAAGAGGTTAAAAAATGTCCTAGATAGAGACTCTCTCTTTCTCTTTCGTCCTCGTCGTTTAATGTTACACGATATGCGGTTTTGCGGCGTCAACGCCCGTCGACGATTAATCTCGATAGGGTGTCGTCGACGAGCACCGGGCCCGCCCAGGGTTTAATCCAGGGTGCGGGATTTCCGAATCCGAACTCCGACGAACGGAAAAAACAATCGGTCGGATAGATCCTTGGGAAAGGCGAGACTCTTCCGCGATATTCTCCTCTTATTATTCCGTTCTTATTATTCCGTCCGTGTGTTCTTTCTCACACAACGACGTCTTAATTATATATACAATATATATATACAAATAAAGCACATATGTGTATATATATAATATATACTAGTTCTGGTCTCCCCGTTGACGCTTACGGAAATATCACATTTAACCCGCGATCAATTCGAGCGCTGTCGGGCGGAGCAACGCTCGCTGGATCAATTATCTAATTAATTGCGAATTTTATTCGAATTAACCATCATAATTAATCTTCAGATTACCAGGAGTTAAGTTTCCCTCCGTAAGTTCACAATGCCTTGTGAATATCAATTTTCGCAATGAGATCAGCGCCTTTGTTGACAAGTTCAAAGACACTGCGTCGTCGGTACAAATTATAAAATTAATGAAAAAATGACAAAAAAAAAATGTTCCCCTCTTAAGTCCGCGCGGAAAATCACGCGTTATACAGAATACTTTTACGTCAATATCTTAAATTTTTTTTATATTGAGCTCTGTGACGTCATAATAGCTGTTCGTAAAGTAGTAAAGTTTGGTGTATGGTCAGACATGCTCGATGAGCCGATCATTTCCCATCCCGACTCGATCGAGTCCCCGAATTTTCTCGTTCGTTTTCCACTTCCAGCGAGGCCTAAGGAGTAAAATCTATTTTTCTGAGAGTTCAGCACGGCGGTTGTCAACGGGTGTTGTTCTTACTTTCCGATTATCAAAAATTTATTATCCCTCCTCGCTTGTTATTACTCACTAAATAACGTGATCGATCGCTTAACATCGACAAGTTTCGACAAGTGTATTACGTACTTATTACGATTATGAGTCATTTCAAAATCGATTTCGAATTAATGCAACGACCCCCTAATTATTCTAATTTCCCTTATCTCTCCTCTTCTCCCTCCCCCTCTCCCTCCCCTCCCGCCCTTCTATTCCACCCTCGGTTTGTCTATTAATTGCTACGCCGTTTTTTTTTCTTTCTTTTACTTTTTAAATATCGTATCATTGTTAAGCGTTGAGTATCGCGAAATTGGAAATGCTTAGGTCGCCGCGACACTATCGACATTATTATCACTTGGAGTTTCATGCAGTCCTTGGTGCGAATCTCGTCCGATCAAAATTGGAAGCATTAAGGATTCGCGCAAAAGTCTTTTCGCGAAGATATAATCTTTTTTCTCCTCCTCCCTCCCCCTTCTCTCCCTCGTCCTTCCCCTCCCTCCCCTCCAAAGCGTTAAATGACACTGAATCGATTCGCACATTCGCGTGCGAACGATTTGCCGTTTTAATTACAGAATAAGATTGTTCGTATCTTAAAACGTACACACGTCCGTAGGATTAAATTATAGAAGAGTGACTCTGACAGACTCAAATTTTCGCGACAGAATTTATAATTCTTTATTTTTGCGCTTGAATTCCTCTTTTTTTTTTTTTTTTTTTTTTTTTCTTTTAAATTACGCTAATGAAGATGATGACAATCTTTTATAATGATAGTAATAGAAAGGGAAAGTTAACCTTCTAAGGAAAAGAAAGAAAAGACAACGGTGAAACGATCTCACAGCTGTGTGAAAGGATCGAACGATCACCACAACGGTCCTTCCTTCGTAACATTTAAAGCAATTCAGGATATATCGACGGCTATCGTAAGCCTCGGGGGACAAAGGCCCCCTTTGAGAGTTAGCCCTTCGATAGCTCCTTGCCCGTTCCGCCTTCGCTCGCCCGCCCTTTCGCATTAACGAATGCACGTCGCGCGTAATATCTTAGCGTTATTGTTATCCTTATTATAAATGTATAGCTATCGCGCGTAATTTCTCGTCCTTAATATCGCTCTTATTTACTCGGTTACAGTAAATATCGCTATTAATAAACCGTATAAACCCGTCACAAAATACATCACTTTATTTAGATCCGCGTACTTTCGCTTACCGGCGCCTACAATACGTCAAGCGCCTCGCTGTTTTCGCTGCACACGTGTTGCGTCAATTAATCGCTTATTCCGACGATGGCATACACCACGGATCCAGCGGCGATCCTTTTCCCTCGAAGACGCGTAAAAATCGAAACTCGCCTAAATCAACGCCTGATCAAACGTTGCCGATGATAGATCGATCGACTGACAAAACAGTCAGTTAAAAATATATGTAAAAAGGAAATGATCGGTATCTCAAGTAAGTGAACTATAAAATTTCTCTTAATATGTTTAAACAAACTATAGTAAAAAATTATGTACCGATGGTAAAACATGTCTTGTCGATATTTAAAGAAATAAATTGAGACAAAAATCGGTCCAAATTTCCTTTAACAATAAATTCTTGATGTTATTCTGTTTAAGTTACTTCGCTGCTCAACTGACAAGTAACTTTCTAGCACATTTTCTGGAACGATTAATTAGTCACACGAGGCGACTAATTAGGCTATGGGATCGATAAATGAACGTCTCGAAAATTCATCGTGCTTGCATGCGTGCGTGATTAATTATTCAACTATTTTCGTCACATTTTAATCTTCAACTCATAATGCGGACACCTTTATATTTACGATCATTGCAATCAAGTTTGAAAAATTGTTAAATAATCTAATAAAGAAGAAAATTAATTTGCTATTTCAATACATAATAAAAAATTAATAAAACTGTTTTTGAGAAAAAAGTCGCTTTGTAGATTTTTCCTAAATTTCTTAACATTTAATAAAATATTATTAATTGTTAATCAATTTGACATTAATTAATCTCATAGATAATCGTATATGCAAATCGATCAGATGATCTGATGAGTGGAACGTATTTAAAATAAGTCCTAACATTAATCACGTTTATAATTTTCTTTCTGACCATCCATTTATGATTCGTTCGTGTGCGTGATTAACTTTCCAACTTTTCTTTCGTTTCTTCATCTTCCCCTTCAATAAAAAACTGATGAAAATATCGATAATTAAAGAGAACAGAATGGCAAATTGGATTAATTCTTTTACAAAATGTACAAATCCGTCTCTTGCAATATTATTTAAAACACATTAAAAAATGCTTCCCATAAAAAAAGGTTGTATTTCAAATCTCAAAGAATATTATTATCCCCAAATTAATTTATTTTTTATGAAAACTTGCTTGAGTTAAGAAAAAGATAGCAAACGAGTGATGAGTCACTGAGTTAAAACTAATTTTCCTGTACATCATGTTTATAATTTAACATTCACTCTCCTCCATCGATTAGTATTGATGAAAATTAGTATTGATGAAAGTAATTGATGAAAAAGATAACATCATTATTAAATTGAAAGAAACACCGGATGAAATCTATTTCCATATATTAAAGTGTGCGTGTTTAATGCTTTTCGTTCGCTCCTCGATCGCATCCATCGATACGATGCATCTATCGGAATGGACTCGCCGATCGTAACAAAATTGCAAAACAAATCTGATAATCGCGTGGAAATTATATTACGTATCGAGGTGTGCGTGATTGGAGCTCCTAGATCCTCGATATCTCATCAACAGCTTAACGAGAACGAAAGTAAGTCGAATAGCACAGAAATGTAAGTTATTCAAGGAAGGTATATATATATATATATATATATTTCGTCCAAAGTGGCATAAACAGATCATTCGTCTATTTACAGTTACGATTATCGTTGGTAAAATTCGGACAGATCTTTATCTCGGATTCTTCGGCGAACGAGGCGAGAAACAGTCTTACTATTTCGCTTTCGCTCGCAAAAAAAATCATACGACCGAAAGGAAACGGATATTTTTCTGTGCGCTTCTATCGTCTATCAATTGTCTTTCTTTTTTCTAAAATTCGACGAAAAAGGAAAATCTCTCTCTCTCTCTCTCTCTCTCGTTCTCTCGCCTCTCGCTCTCTCCTTCCTGATTAATACGCTTAACGTTAATTACAATTCTCTTCGTGACTCATTTGTCCGCTCTTCCTGCTTCCTCACTCGCTTTTGCTCTTCCTTACGGCTTAAGATTCGTCCGTTTAAAGCTGCCAATCTCGTAATATCCAAATAGAGAAGTATTGCACTGCGCGTTAGTCTGCCTGACAATAACCTTTATATGAACACTTATACATATAACGTTATAATATCGTAATGGTAAAATTGCTGGTGATCGTAATAGTAGTAGGAGGTCGTCGCGCGACGAGTACGACGACGATTCGTCAATGTATAGATCGAAAAATATCGACCGCATTATTGGCGACTTTTTTAACATCTGGTAAATTACTAGCTCGCTTATCTGGATGTTCTCCCCGCGATGTAAATCGTGCACCGAGAAATCAGCATTGATTCGCTTGAGTCCGAAATCAGAAATCTCTCTACTAGCATCCGCTTAGACACTGACATGATAAATTCATCGGATTGATTATTCGTTACAACTTGGAGCAAAATAGCGTAGTTAATATCGGTCTAAAATATTAAAGCATACGATTTTTATTACGTCAAGGAGAACCTCCGCGATTGTACTGCTGTTTCAGACATTTTCTTTTATTTCAGAAAAGAAAGGGAATCTCTTTTTCTCCTTTAATAATAATGATATTCCATCAGGTTCCATTCGAGTCTGTCGAATATGTACGCTCCTTTGCTACAAAGGGATATACATCTTTGGTGATAGTACGATAATACGTTATACAATTCGAAATCCAAAGCGCGTATATATATATATATATATATATATATATATATATATATATATGTACATATGTGTATACATATACGATATTTCCCGCGACTTTTTGTACGCAGAGGGTTAACGCGCTATGGAATGTGCGGGAATGTATGTGAACGCGTTCTCGTCCATCTCTATCCGGTATTACTCATGTCAAACGAATAAAACGACATACTGAACATTACTGCACACAGATTAAATCCATGTTACGAACAGATTTAAACAAATATCCGGAATATTACTTATTTTTTATAATTCGAATAAATCCATCTCGCCACATTGAAAAGTCGCTACGCCAATCGCCATTTCACTTTCGTCGCGATACATTATTATTTTTTTTTTTTTTTTATTTGCAACAGCACCATGCGATTTGACTTACTTGTATTTCCGGCGCTTTATGTGGAAGAAATAAATAATTTCGAATTATGAAAAAGTTTCATTTCAAAGTATTAATGAGAAGACAAAATTATATTTCAAACTACGATAATTAATTCTCGGAAATGATGCAAGTTACATACATGGATCAAAACAGCGGAAGAGATCATGGACGAGAGAAGAAAGTCTTTTGTGTCGCGCGAGAACCCTCAAGATTCGGATGGAATGTTTCGATAGAACGATTGGCCTCTGATTTTATTTATATTAACAAGCACCTCGTGAATACTCCGTCGAAAAATTAAGTAGTCCAATTTTTCTCCTCCCCCATCCTCCCTGATAAATTCTAATTTTCGTAGTACATTCTTTCTCTCTCTCTCTCTCTCTCTCTCTCTCTCTCTCTCTCTCTCTCTCTCTCTCTCTCTCTCTCTCTCTCTCTCTCTCTCTTTTTCTCACTCTCTACAAACTTCACTCTCGCGAGAGTATCGAGTTCGGTGAAAACGCCGAAGTAATTGTGATTTCTCGCAAACAACAACATCCCTTTTTTTTCTACGCGATTATACGAATTATAACGTCTCTTCGGAACTACTTTCCCTTTAGTTATTATCTTCCTTCTGATTCGCGACACGCTACGAGTACAAAAATAATATCCGTTGTGGTTCTGTAAGTCGTAAGTAAACTTCGGAATAAGAAACGAGAGGTAAACATGTTAGAGAATAGTCGTCACAATGAAGAGATTTGTGCAAATTAATTACGTATACGCGAATACCAATTTATCCGCGACAGCGTGTCGGGAATCGGAGTGAGTATTACCACGAGGACAATTTTTCTACACATGCGCTTCGGAGAATGAAGTTTCGCGTACATTTAACAATAAACCTATAACCTGCCTGCTTCGGCTTATTGCCTATCGTACTGGATTGAATTTGAACAGTCGTGTTTAACTCGCGTCGTTGTACACTGATAGAGAGCAAAGGATCGCTGCCGGGCTTCCTCGACGTGCTTGTAAAAAACACTCGGGAAGAAGGATCATCTTCGATTCGGCGTCCCTAATTCTCGCGTTGACGCTAGTAAACGGAGTCTTGTTCCGAATAGGCCTCATCTCCCGCGACTGCATTTGCGATTGGAATGACCAAGACAACAGGACTGGTCCCGACCAAAATCAGAATCTGGATCAGTCTCGATCGGTCCGATTTAGAAGTCGAAGCGATCGTGTACGTGATTTTTTTTTTTTTTTTTTTTTTCGATCATTCCGAACGCGGTGAAGTTCGTCCGACGAAAGCGAGCCAGCTCGAGGGTAGTTGGAAAAATAAGTTTTTCTCTAGAGAGAGAGAGAGAGAGACAGACTTTCTCCCGCCGGACGGGACCGGGTGTCGGGAGCAAAGCTCCGAAGATACGAAACTTCGTTTTCCAGCTCTTCCCTCGAAGGGCAGCTCCGTCGGGAAGCCGCCCCCCCCGTACCTCGCAGTCGACGTAAAACGAGATTCCTCGCTGGCAAGTCGCCATCCACGCGTGTGCGCGCATCAAAGTTCAAGCAACCTCCCCTCTTTATCGCACGAGAACCCTTAATTCGAGTAGCTTAATTAGAAACGTGAAATTACGAACGTCGGTCGTTGCGAGATTCGGTAGCAGTCTTATCGATGAGCGAGTGAGTCTCTCGGCGCCATCGTGATTCGGAAAGAAGAGAACGACCGATGCGGCATTGCATCGCGCCTACGCAATGCGGATATTAAACGGAGATGAGTAAGAGATGCGCAAAATGCGTGGCAATATTTCGCCGTATATACCAGCTAATCGCAGCTGCTACGTGTCGTGTCACACGTACATGCGGGCTTTCCTCTCGATAAAATTAATCGATTGTCAGCTTGACCTAATTTATCCGTGCCGGATCTGCGAGACGCGAGATTTATCCACGTGCCGTTTCAATTCATAAAATTATGACGATCTCTTTTAAAGCGAGGAGAAACGCGACAAATCGCGATTGTTGCGCAGTGATAATCGATTAATGACGATCAACTTGGCCCGCAGGAACATGCGAAAACTGAGAAAATGTTTTTCGCACCCTGGCAACGAGGAGGACCCGATTTGCTTTCAAGTAGAAGATTATAGACCGGAAGAACTCCACCCTTCTCCTTTCCTTCCCTTCCCCCCCTCCCTCTCCCCGCGATTAATTGTGTGTGAAACCTGTCCCATTAAACGCCCAACGAAAATCTTCGGGACACCCGTTAGAAAACTCATTATCTCTTCGTTAATCTCGAAATTGTTCGTGTTTGTTATTTTTCGCGCGCTTGACTTTCCGTCGTTTTTTGTATTTTTTTCTTCTCGTTTAGTTTAATAATTACATTTATATACTTATATTGTGTGTATTCGAACGTATGTGTATGTGAGTGTATGTGAGTGTGCGTGTGACATTCTCGCCTCTCTGTCTCTCTCTCTCTCTCTCTCTCTCTCTCTCTCTCTCTTTCTCTCTCATGCCTTCTTTCGCTCTTTCGCTCTCTCTCTCTCGTTCGCTTATTTTCGTTTCCTAACACCGCCAAACGTTCTCCAGACTCTCCGTTCTCGCTCTCTCGTTCATCCTCGCGCAGTTATCTTTGTTCTGTTTTTAGTATCACTATAGAGAGTAATTTATCGTAATTAAATATTTATACACCCATTGACAGACTAGCTACCACGTTTTTTTTTGTTTCGTTTAAATATAGTTTCATAGATATCAATTAATTTAATTAATTAATTAGTTATTATAAGTTATGATAATTAATAATTAGAATAATCAAAACATGTACAGAAGATTATAGATTATCTCACTGTCTCTCTCTTCCCCTCTCTCTTTCTGCTTATTCCCATGCTCTCGCTTTCACATTCCCTGGACTCACGTATTTTCCTTCCTCGTCCGCCTTATCTCTCCGTTCTATTTCTCTCTTATCTCACCTCTTTTTGTTATAGGGTAGTTATCAGTTTTTTTTTTTTTTGCATCGTTGTGGCTCGTCTCGGAGTAATTTCTCGAGTACTTTAAATATTTTCTATTTCATTCACTCACTCTCACTCTTTCGCACTCGCTCTCACTTTCTTTCTCTCTCTCTCTCTCTCTCTCTCTCTCTCTCTCTCTCTTTCTCACTTTCGCTCTTCTATTTGCACAATATTCCCTTTCTCTCTATTTTTTCTCTCCCGCTTTCTTGCCCGCATTTTTTTTTAAATTAAGTTAGTTTAGACAGTACATAAATACTTTTCATTTTTTTTTCTTAGTTAGGCCTACGGTGAGCTAGAGTTGCTTTTTCTGTTTTTTTTTCGTTCCACGACTCTGTTTCCGTTCCGCGTTCACTCGCATCTCACTCGCGCACGATTCCGCATTCACGCAGGCCGGAAATGCGTGTGTACGCGCGTGCATAAATGCGGGGATGCGTGCGCGTCCGAGCCTGCAAAAAAATGATATCCCACCCGTTTCGCAATACGCAATTTCGTTACCTACCCATTTCGTAAACACGTTACCGATGCCGCGAGTGCCGCTTGCATCCACTTTGCAAAAACTGTTAGAAAGAGGATGAATTGGCCAATCGCTTAAAAAAAAAATGTTTCTCGATATAGTTCTATATTCTCACTTGTGTAAACACATAAATTAATACTTTGATGAAAAAAATTATCGGGTTGCGCAATTTTACGCAACTTTTTTAAATATTGGGAGGCAAAGCGGAGTCACGGACGGTTAGACAAGTGTACAAGGCACTCGCGGACTCAGCAACGACGATAATTAAAGTTCGTGGATATAACTCCCATTCCCTGGTCGAGAATTATTTCACGAGCGATGAGAGGGTGTCCGGATCGGAAAAGAAGCTTGGAGCGGGCGATGTTTATTCGGTTATTGATGATTCGTAATGATGGCGCGCAATGGCATCGGATGACACTTTCTCTCGTCAAGGATTTTCCCTACACCCTGCTTTCCTCGTGACATGAAGGAGGAAGATGATCGATGATGAATTGTGACGAATGGGTGAATGAATCAATGACGGTGAGTCTTGTAATAAATTTATTATGCCGCATTATTTAAATGTATGAAATGGAGTAATGATTACGAATGATCGCAATGAATTTGAATGCGTGATAGTGAATGATTCGATGAAACGGATCGTGGCATTTCGATGGCGGTACATAACGATACGAGATGGGCCGATGTGCGTGGTTCAGCGAATCGACGAGTGTCTTTTTTTTTTTTTTTTTTTTTTAAAGCGAAACCGAAACGATTCTTAGGATGAATGCCACGATTGCGATAAATGACACGATGCGATTAATGACAATGATTTATGGACAATCTCGTGATTTACAACTAACAAACAGATCGCCGCCACATACTGGCGACGATTGTGCGTACTTTAGCATACAGCGACGCTGCTTCGACGTGTCGGGAACGGCTTCGCTGAAAATCTCCGGTCGCATCCGCGGACTCGAGTTGAAAATTGCGCAAAAATTCACCGCCGCGAATTTTCAGCGAGACCGTTCGCAAAACGATCCCATCGCTGGAATCCTTTTGACCGTTTATCGGCGTTATATTGCGAAAAAAAGGAAACGAAGTCGGTTTCGTTGTCATTCGAAATTTCATTCCCATCTCCGAACAATTAATTTCGTCAATGCCAGTGACTTCGATTGCACTTAATTATATATTAGCTTTCCCTTTGTTTCAATTGTTCGTACAGTCTGCTCGTCTTCGGCGAGGCGCCAGTCCACGAGGAAGGATAATGTTTCTTTTTCTTTTTTTTTTTTTTTTTTTTTTTTTCTTTGACTACAGCACCACTTTTGGATCTTCCCGTGGCTGCGCCTCGGCCGATCGCGATAGAGTTTTTATATATTGTACACATGCGAGACGAATAAACATCGCGCGCGCTTTACGTCGATCTCCAAATTTATCGAGAAATATCAGCAATGGATGTCAGAAAATTATGAAAACCGGACAAGGACATGATAACATGAGCGACGTGATAATATTGATGCGGCCAAACTATATCTTCAAAGTAATCGTACAGATAAGGAGAGAATTAAATACTTCTTTCACCTTAGTGTCCACATTGCTAATATTTCCAAGGCGACCTAAACGTGTGTGAGTAAGAAGAAATTTATATCGTTAAAAAGTACTCCGTATTTCTTGCGACGTGCCAACGAATATGACAACGACTCTCAATGGAATAAACGGAATGTTCCGAACTCCCCCGAGAGGAACCACTGTTCGTTTGCGTTTACCGCCGTTCTTCGATCGGCTTGTTTCCCCCCCCCCCCCTCCATCTGACCAACAGCCCCCTCTCATCCCTCGTGTCACCCTGCCGAGAATATCGTTCTCTCCGCGAACAATTCCGCGCTAACCCGAGAGAACCCGTCATCGACGGGTCACCTCGGGTGGTCACCCGACGACGACGGGTACATCCGGCCACTTCGCCGACGAACGAGCAATAGGGGATCCCCGCGACGCCGTACTTCGAGTACCAACCGGAAGTCGATCGCCGAGCCGGTCGGGATACGCGGCGAGGAAATTGCGCGTGTCCGGATGAAATTGGCGACGACCATGTCGGAGGCTCATCACGCGCGCATACGGCGCCGCGAGAACGCCCTAACGATAACGTCGTTGTTCCCGCGACGTTATCCCTTCGCCCTTCCTGCAACATTACTTAACTCGATTCCCATCATCGCGTGGCGTTCGACAAATTGAGCCGCGTTTTCGATTTTTCCAGCACGCGTTTCCTCCCCGCCCTCTGCCTCGCAATCTATGCCCTTCTTCTCTTTCCTCTCTCTCTCTCTCTCTCTCTCTCTCTCTCTTTCTCTCTCTCTCTTTCTTTCTCTCTTTCTCTCTCTCATTTTTTTTTACGAGTATAAGAGGGTACGAGCGCTAGTTAGTAGTACAATAATATCGATAATGCGACTAATGGTTAAATGTAAATCGTTTAATAAATGTAATATCGTTCGTCCATCGCAGAAATCAGTTAGAAACCGCGAATGTACCGATCTACTTCGAGGCTCTCGTATCATTCACCTTTTTTTTTTTTCCTCGAGATGTTGCACAGGACATCTTGAAATCCTGCCGTCGGGAAAGATCCCGCGTCTCACGAGCGCGCCTGTGCGTTCGGCGAGGTGCCGTCGGGTGCATCGTGGATTCGAGTGAACTGCATCAAGATGCACGAAAGTACACGCGTAATTAAACGTTAATTATTTATCTTCGTCGCCATTCTTCGCCGCGTTCGGCACGAAGAAAGTGCAGTCTTTGCGACGGAAAGAGATCCGGCGTAGGTCGTGTCGCAGATTACGTTTGATAAAGACAGAAACATGCGTTCGCTTCGAAAAATTGGATGTTACAAGTAGAGCGTGCCCGTCTCTAAAGTGATTTTTAATTAAGGAAGAGAGCGCCCCCCCCCCCCCCTCGAATCGCGATACAAAGATGATACCTTCGATCCGCAGATCGCACAGACGAAGCTCGCGCGGCTGCGTGCGTGGTAATATATGTACCGTGTGTATGCGTCTTTAGATTCGCGTTTACGTTTCCTTCCCTTTTCTCCGAAGTCATCGGTAATTGTTTATACTCATTATCATCATCATCATAGCGATATAACTAACAACGATTATTGAGACATAAATACAATACACATAATGTATATCTAACGTATATATAATAATCGTATGTAATATTATATTTAAGTAGATTAGCGTGCTCATTCTCCCTTTCTCTCCCTCTCTTTCTCTCGTTCTCGCGCTTTCTCTCTTTCGCACACTCTCTTTCAAACTCGCCTCTCCCCGTCCTTTCGCCTACGACAATTAATTCGATCGACAAATCGTTGCGAGCGAGTCGGCACCCCCCTAAAGGATGGGGTAGGGCTCGCATCACTCTTTAATCGCCGGTCATTGCCCTTCCCTTTTCATCGCATCTCGCTCCCTCCTCAATCTTGAATCGCCTTGGTCTCTCGCCCACGTCTCTCCTTTTCTTTTCCGCCCACTCTCATTCACTATTTTACATCTATGTCCTACCCTCGTGTTTAGAGCGCCCCCTCCCCCCTCCCCTGCCCCCTTTTGAATCATTCGATCGGGTTCGAATCCAGAAAGATGTCTCTCAGACTTCAAGAATCGACGCACGATCGGACGAGTATCAAGTCGCTTGCTCACCTTTCGAATTATCATCGCGGAGGATACGCAAGTAACTTTACATCCTGCCGGAAGTTTGACTTCCCTTTACCCAACGTGAATCGTTCGAACGAGGATCGCCGGATGGATCGCCGACGATCTCAAATCTCTTGGAACGGCAGGAGTGATTCGATGATCGTAACTAAATGTCGACGTTAATTCGACGTCCAGTTCGTTCGTTCGCGGAATTCAACTTTCCATAGGACCACTCTCCTTACGAAAGATCGATTTCGTACATTCTATCGATATAATGAAACTATATTTTTAAAACAACAAGAGCATCGATCGGTAGACAGGGTCTTGTCAAATAATTTTCCCTTTGCTTCCTTGAATACATCATATAAATTCAAGGCGAATGCTTCATACCGCGAACTAACGTGTCGTTGAAACTATATTTATTCTTACAGCTTCGCGATTCAATTCTTCTTTTCTTTTTTTTCATCGAGTCATCCTTCTACAACGCAACTGTTTCGATCGCGACTCCCCTTTGAACATACATAACATGTACTCCGGTAGTAATAAATAATGGAATATATTAAGGGCTAGCTTAAAACTCGAATTACGCAATTAATAATCTCTAGACCATTGTACGCGCCGTCGTGAACGCCGCCAACAGTGTGTATTGAAAATAAATTTCCTTTCTCTCTTTTTCCAAACGTCCTCTCGCACTGGAAGAGATGCGCGGTCAGCATCTTCCGCGGATATACCTCTAACATGATCGAGATCACCCTCAATGACTTCAATAATTAAAAATCGAGCAATTCGCGCACGTTCGGTCGCGTCCATGGCGGTGTTCGCAACTATACTAGTAGTAATTATAAGTAATAAAGACGCTACGAACCAGGATCCATGAGCGGTGTTGTCTCGTGCATCGAGGTCGAGCGGCTCGCCGTTTTTTACATCGCTATTACATCAGTCTGTAATTCGTGGAATGTCAGGAAGAGATCGTGGAATGTTGGTGAACGAGGATGATGATGGGTCGAGAGGAACGAATCGGCGATAATCGGGGGGGGGGGGGGGGGGGGAAGGAGAGGTACGGCGGGACGCCGGGGGTGGATGGCAACTGAAACATTTTTAATAGAAATAAAACGAACGACGTTTGAACCAAACACAAATCAGTTTAATCCTTAAATAAAACATAATAAGTTGTTATGTTATTTAATAATTAAATAAATAAATAAATAGTCGGTAGTAGTAGTAGTAAGTAGTAGTAGTAGTAGTAGTAGTAGTAGTAGTAATAAGTGGTAGTAGTGGTGATAACATAGCAAGTAGCGGTAGTAGCAACGTAACAGTTATAGAGCGGATGGCGGAGAAAGTGGCGACAGTAGAGCGATGTTAAATGAGCAAGTGTGAAGAGTGAGAGTAAAATACTTCTTTATATCTTTCTCTAGTATTATTATACGAGAGTAAGTAATGAGGTGTTAGAGATTACACGTAGCTACTAGACGAGAGACACAGAAAATATACACGATCATAAGTAATAATAATAATAATGATAATTAATAATAATAATAATAATAATAATAATGAGACAATGACGATGGCAATAATAATAGTAACCAGAATAATAAGTATAATCATAATAATACGGCAATAATGGTGAGGAGAAGAATAATTATTATAATGGCAAATATATGTATTCGCATGTGTAATGTAAGGAACGTCCGAAAAAACGGACGGTCTCGCTGATATCAAGAGGACGCCGACGAGATAAGGTTCATTTCTCACACATAGACGCGCAAGTGTTACAGCTGCAAGCTGTGAAATCACTTTTTTCTACGGTAAGTGGCATAAGTACACCATTAATTTTACTCTTTATCAATAAATATTCTAGCGGTAAACGCGATAAGCGCGCGAGTATACACAAGTATACGTCTCAAATTGCGAATAAAATTCATCGTTCATTTAAATGCTGTATCGTGACGTTCATATACAAGTGCGGCGATATAATCGTGAGCGATGAAGCGGAATAGAAGACTAACTAGTCGTGCGAACATCCTCCGATCAGCGAGTTTTTGCGCTTACGCGGCGACGTTTAATGCCCGTCGACGCCTTAATTTGCACTAATGTTCGAGATCCTGGCGCCTCGCCAAGACCCCGCGTCCTTTATCAAATGAGGATTCGCGCGTGAATTGGCGATGGCTCTGAATAAATTATGTCTTGGAAAAAAAAAATCCACAACGCTCGTGGGAGTCGCGGGACTTTTTTTTCGAGACGGACGCCGGGACGGTATCCCCCGTCCTCACGCGTTCTCTCCTCGCGACTCCCGGACTAGACACAAAAAGGTACACATAAATAAGGACAACATACATGTCAAGAGTTTCTTTTTTTTTTTGGTTTCTTTGACTAAATCTATCCTTAATCGAGT
Organism: Pogonomyrmex barbatus; assembly: GCF_055798465.1. Taxonomy (NCBI): domain Eukaryota; kingdom Metazoa; phylum Arthropoda; class Insecta; order Hymenoptera; family Formicidae; genus Pogonomyrmex; species Pogonomyrmex barbatus. The sequence goes on from NW_028297127.1 coordinate 19,862,075, forward strand.
GTCGCCTCACTCGTAATTAAGTACGCGCTATCCGAGTCCTCACGCTCGCCTCGCGCCATTCCGAGGATCCGTCGACCGTTCTGCATTTAAAATCATCATTTTTAAATGCAGGAAGTCTGCGATCGCGGATCAAAAATCGCTACTGCTCTAGAGATCGCTCGGAAAAGATGCAAACCAGTGCGGAAAGTCATTTTTTTGATAACATGATCTCTACGCCCAATCAATCACTTTTGACAAGCGATTTCTACAAGCTACTTACATTGCGGAGAGTCACTCCTTGAGCCGCGGTCGATTAAAGTCACCTAGGTACAACGACCCCCCCCCCCCACCCCAGAGTGGCGAGTTGTTCGCAACTTCGGAGATCGCTTCAGGATTTCGTCGCTGTTTCGTCGGTAAACCGAATCGATCCGTCGTCACGAAAAAGAATGACCAATGGCCAATCGCGCGAACGAGCGTGAGGAATCTGACTCGCCTTGCTTCGCGTCGTTTCACTTAAACCGCACTCGTCATCACCTTCCACCTTCAAATTCTCGGCGTTTCTCGGCCACTGATATCCATCCTTTCTTTAACCTTCTTTACGCGCGAAAGCGCATCAACGACGCGACAGCTTGCACGTAGACTAGATGCTTGATGCCTTAATCTGACCTGAGATGACCCTATATCAACTAATCTTGTCGTCAGTTCGTATCACATACCGATCGCATGCACCGTCCTCGAAGTACATGCAGGAACATGAGAATTCTTTTTTTTTTTTTCCTTTTCAGAATTTTAACGTTTTAAAGAGATCCAGAGATCGTCTAAAGTTTGCGAAGTGTATCATTTTTTTCATAATGTCGAAACTAGCACAATAATACCGATATTTTATGATCAGCAGAACCGAAATAACGAATACACTATTTCATTTCTTCTGCCTCACAGAAACGATATTATCATATTTGTTCTTGTTGTATAGATACATTTAATATTTGAAAATATTTTGCCAGATGGCAGGAAACGTGTGCATTAATTAAATCACGACAAAAAGCGTAAAAGCCAAAACGTGACACTCGAGCAATTATGCGCTCTTAAATTATCATTTGACGTCTACACATACCGTGAAATGTAAAAGCTGCATATATATATATATATATACACGTATGCAAAGATTAAAGTATTTTTAATCTTTATAAGAAACCCGTTCATTTTTTTTTTTATTCTGCTTTTATTCGTACCCGGTACTCACTCGAAATTTCTCGAAGGGGACCGTAAAAGGATCGACGACCGCGAAGCTACGTAACATGTCGTAAAATGTCCTCTTGGACGGTGCATCCTCGCAAAGAATTGTCGAGAGTCAGAGAAATCCGATCCTGCGAAAGCACACTTTTACTACCTAATAAATACGTCTTACATAAAAAAAAAAGAAAAAAAAAAGGAAAAAAAAGGAAAACGAAAGAGACACATTATATACGCGCCTATTCATCGGCGCGTACGCGCGGCAATGGAGACCACCTGAGTACTGACTAGCACGAAGTAATAATACGCGGTTATTATAATACGTGGTAGATCGCTTCGCGATCCCTCAGGCCGTGCGCTCTCCCCCCCCCCCTCTCTCTCTCTCTCTCTCTCTCTTTCGATCTATACCGAGCCCCGGAAATCGCCACTCGCGATCCCACGGGGAGCCGTTCTCGCCCGAGAGTTAAATATGAACATGTGTCGCTGTCTCGTTGGTAACATCCTAATTAAACTTACGGGGTTACGTTAAGGTACACATCGTGCCCGCACATATCGAAAATCGTCCTCCGTGCGATCGTACGAACATGTGAGTGCGAGCCCTACCCCACAAAAATATCTGATTTTGTCCTTCCTTTTCTCGCATACGACGACAACCACCACACAACCCTCGTGCGCGCCTCGCATTCGTAAACTTTTCGAAATCGATTTTACTCTTTCTACTATCCCCGCCCCTCCGTGTCTCCCTTTCCTCCTCTTCGCACTTCGTTCGTACCCTCATCGTACTCTCTCCATCTGTCTCTCTTCCGTTCTCATCCACACGACGCTAATACTCTAAAACTTATACATAAAACGAGTATGTATAACCATCTACTACTAAGCACTGTGTGTGAGTGTTTCTCTGAGGTTTCATTCTTTTATACTCCCCTCTATCTTTCTGTTTTCTCCTTTCTCTCTCTTTCACTCTCTTCCTTTCTCTCCCTCCCATCCGCTCGTTCTCTTCCGCATTTCGACGAGTTTTATCTCGTGTGAGCGCGTCCCGAAACATGTTCTTTCACGACAGCCCGCCGTTCTTAACGCCGCGCGTTTTGTTGATCGTTCTACTTGTACGTGCAAGTGTGTTACGTGTGTGTGTGTGTGTGTATGGATGTATATAATAATGTCTGTATGTGTGTGTGTGGGTGTGTGTATATATATATATATATATATATATGATGTGTATACTACTCGCGTGTCTAGTGTGTGTGGTTCAGTCTCACAGCCCGATATCGTCGTGACTAACCCGGTCATGGATGTACATTAGGTAGAAAAAAAATAAAGAAAGATTGGCCGAAATGCCCGGCGGAGGCTCTCTCGACGCATCGTCAAATACTAGTCGGAGGGAAAGTCCTTTCTTTCTCATTCTCTTTCTTTCTCCCTTCCTTTCTCTCTTACCTTTCTTCCTCCCTTTCACACCTCGGTCTTTTGCGTCTTTCTATTCTTCTCGAATACTTCGAGCTCTTCCCGCCCTATTATCCTGTATGCCGTCATCGCTTGGTCTACAAGCGTACCCTTCGCACATACACATATATACATATAAATCGGCAATATGTATATACAGGACTCGCGACTGGTCACTGTCGAGTTACGCCTAAGACCTAATATGAGCTCCGTCTCTCTCTTTTTTTTTTTTTTTTGAACTGTCTTCTCGTGTTATCCTCCTATCATCCTCGTACGTCGTCAGGAAAATTTGTAGTCACTGTAACTAGGAATATATCTTCCTACTCGGTATCTAGATTATCTCGTGGAGAGACGCGAATCAAAGGCAAAAAAAAAAAAACGCGCTTCGGCTTGTCGTCTTCCTTGTCAAATTTTTCGCGACTTTGCGTGTCAGTAAGACGCCGAGGATGTTTCCCACTCGCGTGTCTTCTTTGCGTTTTCGACCACCACGACCGGACGCAAGGACAGAAACGCGAAAGATGAAGAATGCGGCGGAGAAAAAAATGGGAATGAGAGGACACGAGAGGACTCGTTAATATCGCATCGTTTCTTCTATCACCCCACCTCACCCTGCTATTTTCCTTCGAGCTTTCCACACGCACAGTCCACGATTACGCATCGGACAGTCGAACGATCCAACTTACTTGTTCCTAATTATCTCTCGCGCGGCTTTCATTTTATTTCCTCCTTCGCATCCATTCTATCTCTCTTTCTCACACACACACACACACACACACACACACACACACACACACACACACACACACACACACACCGCGCGCGCATACACACAGGCACACATACGCTCAGTTTTTTCCTCTCTTTCTCATTCTCTCTCACACTTTTCGCAACTACACTTTCTCGCTCTGCTGGAGCTTTTTGCTGCCGGCTTGACGGTTGTTATTGGACTTGCTCTTCAGAGAGGTCTGCTTGGCTTGCGCGTGCTGACGCTGCTGTTGCTGCTGCTGCGTTGCCGTGTTCGCCGCTCCCGAGACAGCCATCTCGATCGCCCGAGTGAGATCGTGTATGCGCGACGGTAAGCGCTGAAGGAACGGCTGCCGTTGGCCCTTGGCTCCTCCGTGAAGGATGCCGCCGGCACCGACGCCGCTGCCGCCGACCCCGATGTGACTGTTGATGTTGCTGCTACCAATGCCGCCGACTGGCACGTGGCCAGGCACCCGCTTATTGTAGAGGTGACCCGTCGGCATCGGCACCGGCAGCTGTACCACCGCCGCGGTACGTAGCAGCCGATGACGACGATGATGATAGGGCGCCGCTACCGCCGCCGCGTCCGCCGCCGCGGCCGCAGCCGCAGCCGCAGCCACCGCCGCCGCTGCCGCTTGTTGCTCGTCCTACGCCGCCTTGCTCTTGTTCGTCTTGAAGCTGACCTGGAGCACGCGGTTGCCCAGAGTGTAGCCGTTCAGGCTCTGTATGGCCACCACCGCCTCCTCGTAATTGGTCATCGTCACGAACCCGAAACCCTTGCACTTGTTCGTCTGCAGGTCGCGTATGACCTTGACCGATTGGACGGCGCCGAACGGCCCGAACAGTTGCCAGAGGACGTTCTCCTCGGTTTCGGGTGCGAGGTTGTACACGAAGATGCACCAGCCGGCGCCGTTCATCGTATTACCGGGCAGCATCGAGTTCGCGAGAAGGTCACCCGCCAGCGGACTGTACCTGGAACACGGTGGCCGGTCCGGTCATTACACGAACATCGTCGCCCGGTAGCGGCTGACGGCCGCGGAGGCGACGAATGGGGGGAGGACACGAACGATGCTGAAACGTGAGGCGTTACATCGCACGCGCGAAACGTTTCTTCGCGTGCGTGTACTTTCGTCATCTGATATGACATCTGATCGAGCTCTCTGAAGATCAAAAATGTCAGAAATGCGTTTTCTTCATCATAATAATTCTATACGAAATAATCGTCGGATAATTTATTAAAAAGACAATTTTTTTTCATTTCGTCATGAGACACTTTCACAATAATGCATTTCTTCTTGAAAAACAAGTTTTTACAAAAATTTTATTGCAGTAAAAATTGTTCTTTTATCTTACACTATCACGTTTCAGGGAACGCTTGAGCACCGTTCAGCTATAAATATACTTGTTGCAATTTCTTTTTTCTGAGCATGAAAGAGTATTCTATATAAGATTTACATTATATACGCTACTCGCACAGTATATCGCAATCCCAATGAAATTAAACGTATAAAGATGCGAATATATACAATATTGATGTGAATATTTATTTCGCGTGATATGTAACCGATCTTTTTCTTTACACAAATAGCACTTCCGCAAAGATCTACATGTGACATTGGCATGAAAAAAAGTGAAAAAGTAAGTAGGATCACGCGAGGATTGATTTTGTATTACATAACTTACGCGAACATTGTAAGAAATAATGATAGTGGCACAAGTGACATATAAATAAGAAAGAAATGTAGCGTGCAAACTTTGTTTTTATAAATATAGAAAGACATATAAATGCATTAAAGACATATAAATACAAATATTTATTTCATTATTTGTGTGATCACTACGGCAAATTTAAATAAATATAAATTTAATTAAAAAAATTAACATTAGAACAAATTTTCAAATTCATAAAAAAAAAACATCGGTCTATTTTAATTGCATAATTTTAAGTACGTACATAATTAAAAAGATTAAGGAATCGCAAATCTTTATGCAGTAAATCTTGAAATATAAAATAGAAAATAAGTGAAATTTTAAAGAGTACAGGCGAGATTTGGTGAATAATGATGCTCGTTCGGAAATATATAAGTTGTGAGAGAATAAATAAAAATAAAAGGAGAAAGAAAAATTTCATTTAAAGATTAAGTGACACAACGATATACAATGAAGGAATGTTATTCGTTCATGTTTTATGAAAGAATTTAGATGCGTCGCGTTATCCGACGCTATAGATTTTTTAATCAAATATAATTAAATCTTCGAGCCATGCATTCATTGTAAGAAGAATATGTTCAGAGGAAAAAAGCAGAATCGGACAAAGATACATTACTGTTTCAAATTCAACATTCATGCATTCACGTGCACGAGAGGGATCGCATGGGTACAGAACGTGTTTTTTTTTTTTTTATTCCTGAAACGCGCAAGCCAATCTTCACGAATGGCCGTTCTCTACGGTGGACGTTAACGTTAATTTCTTAAATGTGCGACAGAATTCTGTTTCTCTTCTTACTGCCACAGACAGATTAAGATTTTAGAACACAGGAATGGAAAAGTACACGTCCCATACGAGGACACTTATACAAGTGAGGGGGATATTTACAGTTGTAAAAGTATCTACGTACCTACTTGACGTCACAAGCCGCGTTAAAACAGGGCACATCTCGGTGAGTACTCAGTATAATGCCGAGGCCACAGTAATTACGTATGCATTCGTCACGTACATTGTACGTTACACCGCGTAAAGAGAGAGTAAACGTGTGATGCGTGTCGTGTATCTTTACGTGTATGCAGAAATATGTGCAACGGGTGTGACTGCCTGCGATTTAACTCCGTTAAAAGTGTATACGCGTGTGTGTCGGTGTGTGGAGAGCCGAAAAAAAAAAAAGAAAAAAAAAGAAACAATGGAACCTATAAGGATGAGGGAATGAAGGGAGTGACATCACGTTGCTTGCATGTAAATTCGTCTCGTTGTTCATCAAGCGTATGTACACATATTTACATGAGAGTATCTGCATCCGGTTTCTCTTCACATTTCAAAGTATTCGCATCTAAAAGTAAATATTCTCAAGAGCAGATTGACTTTTGTGTAACTTCATAAAGAATATCATAAATATATTACAAAATATTTCATATCTAGAATTTTCGGATTAAACTTTCTATGAAATATTGCAATAGAATGTCATATCTTAAATCTTCTCGTTAAAGAGAAATGTCGAAATTATGAAATTTTTTTTCTCGAAATTAAATACTGTTTCTATTACGTAATAGCGTAATAAGAATAAAGTTTAAAATATTTTATAAATTGCAATTGTTACACAAATGGTGGTTTAATCATTATTAAATAGATAAATTGCACTATGTAAATAAGTGAAAGAACAGGGAACTAAGGAGATTTGGTTGCGAAACTCAGGAAAACGTGACGTCAATATATCTACCAGTGTTTGCAGAACCGAATTAAACAAAGCAAGATGTGATAAATGCAAAAGTGGTAAAAATTACGAAAGAACAGGGTCCCGTTACGAAATCATGTTTGCATAAAAAAAACCAGCGGCAAATACTTTATATTCAAAAGAAAAAAAAATGTTCGCGTAAGAACATCCATCGGATAAAAATCATTTAAATTGAATAATTATTAATAAAAATCAACAATAATTTTTATTGCTTAAAAATTGTTATAACAATAAAATCATTTCGCAATACTTTGATACCAAATTCGTAACGAGTCGAAAAAGGGAAAAGAGAGAGAGAGAGAGAGAGAGAGAAAGAAAGAGAGAGAGAGAGAAAGAGAACAAAGCCACACAACGGAAGAAGTAACGGAAATTAGGAGTGGAAAACGTAGCGGTAGTAACGAAAAAAATACTGACCTCTGTAAGCCTTTGTTAATGGCAAGCATGGCCTTGCCAGTGCTAAAACAAAACACAAAAAGAACAACGTAAGAAGAGAGATACTTCGGGATCGAGCCAAAGTCGGGGGATAAGTCGGGCGCTCCCTGTGTGTTTCATTTTCTACCCTCTACGTAGCGGTGCACCGTTACCCCGAACCGGACGCATAATGGGGGATGCAATGCGGGACTCAGAGAAGCAAAGTAGTTCACTCATATTGATGTAAAATTAATTTTCATCAAGATAATATTTATTTGCAAATTAATAATTCTGTATTATTTTAACAAGATTTATTATAATATAAATAATACTTTAAATAAAAAAAAAAATTATTTGCTTAATAGACAATGTATAGATAAACATTGAAAAACTTAACTTTCGGAATGAAAAATTAATTCGTCTTTCGCGAGACCACGTCGGTTCTCTGTTAGGAGAGGAAGCCAAGGAATTATTGTCGCAATGTGGAATAAGCGCGGTTTAAGTCAGACTGTGACCGTATTTTTCAAATATAACATGTTCAAAGTAACACGATAAATTCGACATCATTAAAATTTTCAAAACATATATTTAATATTTTTTTAGTTACAAATTGCAAATTAAAAGAAAAAGATTGTAAAAGAATTTGTTTAGAGATATTAGAGCTTGTTAAGAAAAAGCATTTGGTTTTAAGTGTAATATACGCAACTGACGTCAAATTACATATTTCATTTTTTGTGAAAAATTGCAAAAATTGTGAGTGTCACGCTCACTCTACTCAAATTCAAATCCGTCGACTGAATTTCAAATGAGTTTTGTTTAACAGTCCGATTAACTGCTATCCTTCCACTTTGCTGGAAAAGAAAATGAAACTATGAGAGACAAAGCAATAGCAAAGCGCAGCTGCATTCGAATTAGCGCTTTGAATTTATTGAAAAACAACCAAACGATCAATGTCTCTGGACGAGTCTCATGAAGAATTTCGGTAGTTCTGTATCTTGAATCTAGACATACGAACAGACTCTGACACGTGCGATCAATGAAGATGTACAGTGCGTGTATCGTCTTCCTTCATACTAGCGAAAATTTGCAAATATACGTATAAATACTACGTAAATAGATATCGCTGTCGATAACCAACATCGTGACTTATGCGTATTATGTGGGAGGCTCGAAACGAAAGACAGATGATAACATGTGAGTGTCGGTGGTCCTTAATTCCGTAACTGATATTTGTCGTCAGGCGTTTGAACGATTACAAAAAAAAAAAATCTCCATGATAATTTTATAATAACACATGTATGAATTATTAAAAAAAACTTCTATATGATGACTTTAATAATTTGCTAAACAATATTGCAATATAATATAAAAATATTGCAAGCGTAACGACAGATATCGATATAGAAATATAAGGCTAGTGTATATGTTTTGCTCCTCCATGTGTTTCGAAACTGGCCAAAGATCAGCTTATATTTTTAAATAAAATTCTCAAATTTATATTATTTCATCTTTCTATATTCAATCGAGTAATGTAGTACAGAATATACATGTCTGTTTCGTGATATCTACTGATCACTGGCCTCGGAGATGAGAATAAAAAAAAAAAAATAAAAAAAAAAAAAGGAAAAACAGCACAAAAATCCGCGAAGAATCCGCGTAAACAATTATCAAAGAAACACAACGATAAATAAAGGAGGATCAGCCGACTTGCTTCTTTTTATTATGCGCAAAATTGGATGTTATCATGGATGTTATCGAGTGTAAATCTATTATTTCGTAAGGTCATGGAGCCCTGTGATCGCATCGGCCTTGACAGGTTGTTTCGTCGATATGCAAGTTTAATAGAAGTGTATCGATTGCGAGACGGAAAGACCTTTCTAAACGGAGTTAACGCGGATTCTTTGTGAATTGTCTGCGCTTCCAAACATTTTATATATTCTCACGAAATTTTTTTCGTCCCAACACAATATAATTTAAAGCATGGACTGAAAGTAATATTTATACGTTTCAAGTATATCGAAAGATATTTTCAGGATTAAATAAAAAACTGATGAAGCTACTCTTACATCAAACGTCGCCATTAACTGTCCCTCTCTTGTAACTAACAATAAGTAAGAATATGAAAAATACCGAAAAATTATCGTTTAAAAATAAAGGCAAAGGTCTAAGACATAAGTTCCGAAAATAACAGAGCGTGCACAGTCACAATTAAAAAAAATAAAAAAAAAAAAAGATACATTAGATGCATACATACTTTGAATTAGAATCGAATGATATCGAAGGAGGAGCTTTGTGCCGAACAATTCAATAAATGGAAGTAACGACAATTGTACTGCCATCAATTGATCGATCGATCAATATAAATAATTAAATCGATATTTGATTTTATAAACAGTTAAAAAGCGTGTAATAAAACAAGACAAATAGATTCTATTATCTTATTTGAGATTTTTTTTGTCATTTTATTTAATGTAATAATTACTACCAATATGTCTTTTATATATATATATATATATATATATATATATATATATATAAAACATTTTCTTATTTTCCTTTAAATTGTTATTTACTTGATATTTTATCAGGCTGCAATGACGAAGTATAATATTGCATAGTACCACGCATTTTCTGTGAAAAAAAGTTTATTTTCCTCGTTGTATTAAAAATAAAAAAAGACCATATATATATATATATATATATATATATATATATACTATATTTTGTGATACTAAGGTATCATTATAATAGCAGTCTCGAGCTTATATATGAACGATCGATCGATCTAATCAAATACTCGTGTTTACGCGATGTCTATGTCCGTGTGTATGTGTGTATGTGTCAAAAGAGAGAAGATAGAAGGGAAAAGACGAATAGTATACACTAGATAGTTAGAGATAGTTATTAGGTAGAAAAATAAACCAAATAAATAGACAATTGGATGGATAAACGGATGAACAAGGAGTGATTCACGGATAAGTAGATAAATAGCTCAATAGAGAGAACTCAACCCACGTAGCTAAAAAAAATGATCCAGACCGAAATTAATATCGATAGAGGAATAGAACTGAAAAGAAGGAGAAGCGGGAGGACGCCGTGCGGTCGATTCGTATTCGATTCTTTTCGATTTAAGTACATCCTCCTGGAGTCGTAACTTCCACAATCACGTCGACAAATCGTATCCCGCGCGACACCTTCCGACGGAGAAAGAAGAGAGAGAGAGAGAGAGAGAGAGAGAGAGAGAGAGAGAGAGAGAGAGAGAGAGTCCAACGAAAAGCTGTAGGGGTAGAAAGGTAGAAAGAAGCGGAGAGAGAGAGAGAGAGAGAGAGAGAGAGAGAGAGAGAGAGAGAGCAGAGGCGAAAAGTTAGAGAGAGATAGTGAAAATCCTTGGGTAGAGCGAGTAGAGGCGAGTAGGTACCTGGATAGTGGCGACAGTGGAATGTACCTGAAGCGGCCGGTCGGATGGTGGATCGGCCCGCCGAAGCGCCGCGTGGCCTGTGGTGCGAGATAGGCGGCCAACGGCGGTATCGCCTTGTTGTTGTTGCTGGGATTGTTGGCGAACTTGACGGTGATCGGCTCGGACGAGCCCTTCGGTATGGTGCCGTTCAGCTCCTGGATCGCCCGCTCGGCCTCGACGCGCTGGTCGAACCTTATGAAGCCGACGCCCTTCGACAGGCCTGTCGAGTGGTGCCGAGGTGATCGGCGAAACACACAAGATCGCATCTGGTTATTGCTGCCGACGCGCGACGCTAACGCTCGCCAAAACCGCGCCGGACGCTTCCGACTCCCGATTCTCTGAGGTTCCCATATTTTATTTCTTTTCTTTTCTTTTCTTTTCTTTTTTTTTTCCTGTTTCTTATTCGAGACTAGAGAGAGAGCCACGTCGGGAGAAGGCGAACAGCAAAAACGACGACTCAAAGCCGATTTGAAAAACTTTGTGCTGCTGACTGTTACCTTCGCATTTAAACTACCCTTCTCGACTCTAGTTAAAGTTCCTATACAACGATATCGGTCGGTTATCACTTCGTTGCACTCGATATAGAAATGCGTGTAAAACGGATCACATTTCACATAACGCGACGCATGATTTTCTGCGTTCCAAGTTTCATTGGAAACAGCGACAAATTGCGAGTGTAAATTGCTTATCTTTCGAAATGGCGGAAAGACTGGAGTACACGTCGCACTAACTCGAGAAACGCTAATTATTTTATATTCTTATTTTATTTTCTCTTTCTTAGATAGAGACGCAAAGCGAGTGGTTCGGTGCGCGCAGATTCGTTTCTTTACAAACATACCGACGATGCCTTGTCGGATGGACGTCTTTTTGTCTTTCTTTCGATTTTCCACGTTGCCTTTAATCTATTCGTCATTTTGCAATTTATTGTCGATTAATAACGGGTAAACAGGAACGAAAAAGAGAGTGAGAAAGTGAGAGAATAAAGAAAAAAAAAATAAGATAAAGAGAGTGAGTATATTCTCGATCGCGGAAACAAATCAATATAATCAAGAAATCGTAATAGCAAATCATAACCATAACGAATGACAAAAAGCGTAAAGAAACAAAAATGGCGCTCGGGAGGAATACTGGATGCGCGCATCATCTGTCGTTGCACGACAAGGACAGAGATGCAATTTTTCTCTCATCTTCTCCCCTTATATTCCGTGGTTCTAAAACTTCGTATTCTAGATTCTGTAGAATTGCATACTAAAAAATGCAAATCATTTCACACAACGTTAAACTGCATATTTAATACCGATTTTTACTGATTTTCGATTTCACTTATCAATTTTGCAATGAGAAGCCAAATTAAGTGATATAAGTTCACCGATGTAGATTATACGACAATAAAATTTCAAAGTCTTTTGTCGGCACTCGTCGGAATTACAAATTAATTTTAATAAAATATCGCCGTTACTGAATAAAAAACGGACGAAGACATTAACTCGATGCGATTACAAATTGCATTTTTAATTTCGTGCGAGGCTTGATTACATCGCGAAGAAAAACTGTTCGTAACAACTACGTTGTGTTTTATTTAACAACGACGACGACATTGACGAAGTATACACGTAGGAAAAAAAAAAAAAAAAAAAAAAAAAGAAAAAAAAGGAAAAAACCCGAGATCGCGCAGACGAGAGACGCGCGCGCATCACAGACCGAAAGAAATGGCTGCTTTTCATTTCAGCTAGAGGACGTAATGAGGGAAAAGAAAAAGAGATTTGTGATTTACGTACCGGGCAAATTGTCTCCGCCGCCGGTCACAAACTGTCGTACTAAACAGAAACGGAAAAAATCATATCTCGTTAAAATCCAACTGGCAGCACACGCGATTCGCTCGCCCCTGTGATACGGGTGGCGGTTTCGGGGGGATGATAAAACGTGTTTAAAACGTGCGATAAAACGAAGCAGAGGAATTTAATAAAAGAAAGAACAGAAAAAAAAAATAAAAGCAACGAGTCTCGTGTTGGTCATCGATTCAAAAAAATTCATTTCTTAAAAAATGAGAGACACATCCGTAACTTTAACATGACAATTTGAGAAATTTTATCATCCACGAAATTGTTTACGAACAAGACAATTCGAAAATTTTATTAGTAAAAAGCAAGAATCTAGACTAAATAGTGAAAATAATTCATATTTAGTATTTTGGTAGGATATTGCGATCATCTTTCTTTGTGTTCATATGCAAATAATATAGAAAAAAAAAGAAAAAGTTATACATGTACTATGAAACCAAAAAACTATAGAAAATTGTGTGTAAGTCGCTAATATTGTAAACAAATATCTTTTTTTTTGTTATTTCAATGCTTCTTATCATCGCCGAATTGATATTCGTTGCTTTCGCATCTAATGCTTCGCGTGATAATGAAAAAACGATAATTATCGTTTTACGACAAAATAAAAAAAATTGTGACGAGCATACAAGGGGCGAGCGGACTTCGTGTAAATTACGCTATTTCAGATCTCCTTAATCATATAAAAAGCGTGAGCGTCAAAAGAGGAAAAATTCGGCGTATCGCGCGTGTTCACTTTTGCGGATGGGAGGAAAAAGCGACATTGGACAAACCTAAGTCCTAGGAGGGAAAAAAACGAAGCAAGCCTGGTGATGATAATAGGAGGATGATAATGATAATAATAATGATGATGATGATAATGATAATGATAATGATAATGATGATGATGATGATGATGATGATGATGATGATGATGATGATGATGATGATGATGATGATGATGATGATGATGACGTGATAGGTGTATCGGAATGAAGGATGGAACTGAAAAGTGAGCACAGTAAGGAAACACGAAATTAAGATCGAGGTGGAGGCCATGAGGCTTCTTGTGCGTGCAACTGGGCTGGCCAGGAAGGGGCATTTGCAATAAATAAACCAAAGACGCAAATGAAATCCAATTCGGGGAGGTTCGTACATTAAAATGCGAGAGACACTTGCGCGACACTTGGAACTGTCATCATCGTCGTCGGTATTATAGCTCCCCTCGAGAACGAAGTTGCGTGTATATGCGAAGCTGTATACTGTACTCGTGAAAAAACGTTGCTCTTCGTGCACATCGAATGAGGAAACGTGTGGAAAAGTGTGTACAGGCGAAAGAAAACATAATGAAGTGAAACTGATACGATCTCGTTCGCTCAATAGAATATTTATCATTGTTGCTTCAACGAGCTACTCTTACTCGCACTTTCGTTATCGTTATCGTTCATGGCGCACCGACCCACCCTATAAACGGACACTAACCCCATGGCCTACGCACCTGTGATCTGGATGTATCGAGTTTTATTTAAACGAGATCACCGGAGATTTCCGATTTTGTCGCTGTCTTAAAATAATAGCTTTCTCGTACATTGACTTCGTATTGCAAAGTTCGTTTTAACGCGATTAGAGACAAGCCAGATAAATCGGATCGAAGTCGACTAAGTGAAAATATTTTCAATCATGTCCATGAGACGATTCGTCGGACAATTCGTAGGCAATTCACTTCGCGTCGTCGGAAAGATCGACAAGCGGTCAATTTTACTCGAATATCGTGACGGATGATTCACCGCGGTTCAAGCTCGCGAAGAATATCGACAGACGGACTTGGGTGCGGACCACTTACCGGTGATGTTGTCGCACAATATCCGCGACGTGATAATTCTGCCGTAAGGACTGAACAGATTCTCCAGATCTTGCTGCGCCATATTTTTCGGCAAGCCGCTGACGTACAGATTTGCGCCTTTGATCGCCTCGCTGCTCGGTCTCGCGTACGACACCTAGAAAAAGAAGGATAATCGCGTTCCGAAAAGTATTCTCTTTCCCCGAAAAATACTTGCCGAGTCATCCGATAATGAAAATAAAAAAAAAAAAAAAATAAATAAAAAAAAACGAGCTCAACACCGCCGTTATCGAGGTACTTGATATTCATCGAATGAGGAAAACGTTAAAAAAAAAAGGGGGGGGAGAAAAAACATGCCTATGCGATAATCATCGCTTTATTCTTGTTCGCGCGCGATAAAACCCGCCCGAATCCAGGCCAACCTATTTATATTGCTGCATTGCCGCCATACATGTTCGCGTAGATGCATTTAGCATTCTCGAAATCGAATAGAAACGCTTTGCAAGGTAGTCCTCGGAAATGCCGGACTGCCAATGTCAAATATTGATAACAGTAATTATATCTTGACGTTTCTTCGTGATCTCGGATGAAAGAAAAAAATGATGGTTCGGCTTGCAGCAAATAATTTCGTTGTATTATAAGGATCGAAAGGGGGAACGAATGATGAGCAAAAGCTTCTAAAGAACTGCATTGCGGGTTACTCACCTTGATGGTTTTGTTCTGTAAACGAAGACCATTGAGCGTGTTTATAGCCTTTTCGGCATCTTCAGGCCGGTGATAGTTAACAAAACCATAACCCAAACTCTGACCTGCAAAAATACGCAGATGATTATCATGTGTCGAGATCAGATTTCTTTAAAAAAAAAAAAAAAATCATAAACCGCATCACGTGGCCAAAGAATGAGTCGCTTTAGACAGTTCATTGACTTCTTGATAATGATTAACTACGTCGGCATTATGAAATTTTGTTCATGTCTGTATTTATCTGCCGATTAGAGAATAATCGCATCAAAATGGTAGTTGAACGTCCAGTGCCAACTTTAATTTCCCGATATACGTCCCGGAATCAATTTTATGAATGGCGTAGTGGCAAATATATCAACGAGCACTTGGCGAAATGCCTGGAACCGGCAGAACCACGAAAATATACGATTGGATTATTCTTCAAGAAAATAATTTCGTATTTAATTATCTTAACGCCAAAAGACGAAGTTAATTTGATCAATATGGATATTTTAATCAAGTCACTTTGTCAGTTTTCATAATTTAGAACGTAAATTAAATTTAGGAAAACTTCTAATTTGACGGAATTAAGATGAATTAATTCGCGAGAAAGAGAGAGAGAGGCGCAGAGGTATAGTAATTGCATTTTCCAATAAAATGAAGAAAGAAATTGCTCCGAACTGTCACGAACGACGTGGCACGAGGTGGAGAACTGTCACGAACTACGTGATACGGTACTGCCGCGAGATGAGGCCGCGAGCATAAAGCGGCAAATCTTCAAACCAAATGCCGCCCCCGCTCTCGCTCTTCGCGGCGGCGGCGGCGGCGGCTCGAAATAGCGCCGCAACGTCTATACACGTGCTCGTCGCCGCCACTGCACGAAATATACTCGGCGTGCACGTACCCGAATTACGCTGGATTACGCATACATTATGGCGATACGGACGGATTGGCGCCAAATGTAAATGTAAAGTCAGACTTATAAGTCAGAAATGAAATCGCGGGCGTTCGTTATGAAAAACGGAGGAGTTACTCAAGTGTGCTACTTGAGCCCCTCAAAGTAATTTAACTTCACGAGAAAGCAGAGCAAAATTGATTATAATCTAATCGTAGGCTCTAAAATTAGGAAATTTATGAAAAGTGGAATTCTTCAATTTGACTTCTGAAAGGCTTCTGATAAGTTTATGATAAGAAAAAGAAAAAGAGAAAAATTTTTTTCCAAAAAAAAGTCATAAAATTTATTTTTCCAATAAAATCATTTTTTGTGAAGTTATTTTTTAATCATTGATTTAACTTTGGCCTAATCACATTAAATTGTTTGACTAAAGCAAATAAAATGTTTAATTGTCGCTAAGCTGATGTTCACATATCGTAATTTATACATTTTGAAATTAGATTTAGACACTAGCCCTAAAGCAAACGACTTGTTTGACATTTGCCGAATCTCGAATCTAAGCGCTTAATGCGAAAAGAAAGGATAGGAATGCTGATCTTACCGCTGAGCTTATCACGGATTAGCTTGCAGCTCTCGACTTCGCCTATACTGGAGAACAGAGAACGAATCTCATCCTGTGTCATGCTCTGCGGCAAATAGTTTACTATGAGATTCGTCTTTGATTCCTCCTGCGAGGTCTGTCCGAGAGTGGATCCTCCATTTTGTTGTACGACTGTGTCCATTCCGTTCGCCATCATTGCAATCCTCTAATGAGTCGTCCCTAACTATGTACGAAATCTGCGAACAAAATACATACAGGTTGCATTACTCTTGTACTAATAAATAATTGCAATTACACAATGATCGATGAGATCCGTTTTCGTGTTAAAAATCTCTATTGTTAGAATTAAATACAGTATGAGATTTTTGAATAATTATCACACATCGTGTCGGTCTGCATACACTTTCCTAAGATGTTAAAATAAATTTGAGAAAATTTCACTTTGAAAGCACAGCAAATACGAGTTATGTCGCAAGACGATGGAAGAAACTGGCATCGATGTAAACACGAAATATCGAAGGACGTAAAAACGCGTGGTAACCAAAACAATGATGCACAAGACGATCCTTGACGTTTGAAAGCTAAAGTCCAAGTGGCTTCGGTTTCTTATACCGTAAACTCGAAAGAACAAAAATAAATTAACATTGAGTCTTTTGACTGTAAAAAGTGGCTTTATTGTGGCGTAACGCGAAACTGATACGAATCTGAATTTTACATTTCTAAGAAATATAATTATTATATAAGATATATAAGATATGAGAAAATAAATTTTAATCTACAATTAATTAAAAAACGCTTCTTAGTTCGTTATTAAAAGAAATACTTTATTCATCGCAAGTATACTTTATATTATACGCTAGAAAGATCGATTTAAAATTGCGAATATTGCAGACGAAGAATAAAAAAAAAAAAAAAAAAAAGAATCTGTAATGTTCGCGATTCGATCGTGTAATCCGAACAATGACTTTTCAAACACAGTACGAAAGGGACAAGCGGCGATTGGGAGAACTTTGGGGTAACGTCCGATACGTCCGAACTCGAATAATTTAAAGGGGCCGACGACCCCCGTTGTCATTTAAAGGGCTGGAGAGACCCTCTCATCTCCAAACTATGAAGGCACATCGAGTACTGTACAAGCCTATATATGTGGTGTCCAAAGCATGAAAAATAAAGATCTGCGTTTATTAATTATCTCTTAATACCAGGAACTTTTTATAATAAAGTTCAGAGACTTGATTAATAAATTAGTCGACGCGTGAAGCGAGAAGTGAATCGGGCAAGATCGCTAGTTTTCAACAAACATAAATACTACGTTCACCGACACGGAACGTAAAAACAAGAAACGCTACCTGAATTACCCGCTGCACTTCTGGCGTGAATAAATTATGAATGCGATTACAGGCAGATAGTCGACCTCATTACCGACTCTCCAAGTAGAGAGGCAATTAAGTCAGAATTATATGCGTAATTAAAAATGGAGCGACGCTACAAACGACAAAGCTACATTAGTGAGAGAACATCGGGATAAATTTGTTTTTAGCGAAATATACCTATTTGCGGCTATTTATTTAAAACAGGACTTTTAATTCCAACTTTTTCCGGTTGTACGCTCGATTCTCCACCAGGAAAATTTGTGCAAGAAGTATCGCGATCGGATTGGCCAAGAGGAAACGTATTCCTGAATACGAGATTAGGAATGAACCGGCGAACTCTTTCGCGCGGAACACCCGGTACACGCGCGGAGCGCAAAGGGAGAAACAAGAGCGAAAGAGGCAGAGCGAGGAAGAGGAATTATGTGTGGCCGTCGCTACCGTAGGGTGCCACCGCGGTGTTCACGGTTACGGTAGGCGAGTACACACACACAGCTGCGATGACGCATTTATCAGTCGGCACGAGCCACCGACTCGTACATTTTTCTTCTCTCTCACTCTCTCTCTTTTTTTTTACGTAGACTCCCCTCTCGCCACACGCGTTCATTCTCCGATCTCTCTCTCTCTCTCTCTCTCTCTCTCTCTCTCTCTCTCTCTCTCTCTCTCTCTCTCTCTCTCTCTCTCTCCTTTCCCTTCTTTACGGTTTAGAGCATCAGCTGTCCTTTAGGGCCTTCCCTGCGTGACCCCTGCACGCCGCCGCCACCACTCTCGTGGTGGTCGCCACCCTAAAAATCGAACTGTCCGCGATGCCCGCGGGGTAACAGACAGCTTTTATTACGGCCGGCCCTCGAGCTTCCGAGACGGACTGGTCGGTGCGTCCGGCCGTCGTGTATTGAAAAATATACGTGCGATTGCACAGGACAGTGATACGTCATATTTCCCTTGCTCGTGACACACATTGAATGCAATGGTGATTAGCGCGCGATCGGACCTCCTTAATTTACGTGTACGTTAGCTCGAGCGATACATTTACGTTACGAGGGTTAGACGCACACCGTCCGATATGAGATAGATACGAGAGCCGACGCACATGTGCGACAAATGGCACATGTTTTTCGCACGTCGTTTTTTTCATCAACTCTGAAAGGTAAACGGTTCGATGTGCCAGTCATCATTCCTTAAATTCTTGGCGGTATTTCAAACAATTTAGTTTTTAAGCGAGAATCATAAATGGATAAATCTTGCAGAGTAAGGCTCATATTTAAAAACAGAGAAAAGATTGATAAATGCATCTATTTTTACTCGGCAGAAGATCCTATCTTGCTCGAACAAACATTAAATTTTGGCAAAGATTAAGCACAATGCACAATGAACGCCAGTATAAGATAGAGCTATACTTGTGTCTAGTGTGCGTTACACGTTCCATCTTTATTCCTAATTTTAACTTCCAAACTTTATTAATTTATTTAATATTAATATTAAATTTATAATATTTACTCCTCATATCTCCTTCATTCATGTGCGCGCGATCTTTTAATATCCAAAACGAAACAAGCTCTAAATAGAGCACATATGGATGAAATATCACAGATAAAAAAATCGAGGCTGGATTTCATTCCATTTCACACGGTGACGAATCTACGAAAAAGAAAGCGTGAAAATAGCGCAAAAATCGAAAGAGAGAGAAAAAGGATAGCCGCTGATTATTCCCTCGTGTCCCCTTTGTTTACGAACGCAAGGCGATAAAAGCGCCGCTCGCAGGAGGCAGAAAAGTCGCGGTGCGCTTTATCGCAGCCCGGCAATCTTCCTCGGTATCGATCTGCGTGTAGCGTTGTTCGCCATCGCGATATATTTTCGGATCTGACAATGCCGAAGGCGGGAGAGAACCACCATCGTGGCCGAGCTGACTGACATCGTCGCGCGAAGGGAAAGCATATCGCTCTGACTTTCGAATCCTCCGTTTCATTGTCATCACAAGGATAACAACAGAACACAGGACGCGTGCACGTCGAGGAAGAACAGTGGGGAAGGGGGATGATCGAATGGGATGGAGCGACCCTTGACAAAACTTCAAACATAACGAGGATGTCCTTATCCAATAAGAGATTAAAAATTTCACTAATGAAAGAAATTGTTGATAAAAAAAAAAAACCTTCATTTTTTTTATGATTTAATTTGGAATTTAATAATGTTGGAATATAATAATTCGGAATGGTCTGAAAAAAGATTCAGATTCGCACGAGGCTGTTACGTTCGCTCTAATGTCTTCGTATAAACTTTTTCACATTTATGGAATTCGATTGATTTTCTTAGATAAATGATCGGGCTAAATCGTGGTCTCTTAGATTAATTTGTCGTATGACAAAATTAAATATCATCGTGATTCGTTACAAGAGAGAACAATTTTAGAAATAATTTAATAATAATTGGTTTGGATGGTCGACAGAGCGGTACTCAAATCTGTATAGATCTAGCATTGAGAGAGTGTTATGTACATTATACATTCGAATTAAGTGCATTTTGAATTGATGATAAATGGGAATGATATATGTACGTGTAGAATGGATGTTATATAATTTCGCAAGTTTAATAAGTTTATAGAAAATCAAGATAATATACTTATAAACGTAATTTTCGCGAATTAAAGTACAAAAGAGAGAGAAAGAGAAAAACAGATATTCGACGAGTTATTTCGAAACAGTCCGGGACTGACTATCGATCTGGCGAAATCGATAGAACGGAAATACCGCTTTATTCTGGTAAAATGCTAACTCTGTTATTTTAATTTAGCGATGCATATGTGTCACAAGGTAGCAACGCTTAATTGTTTTCAATTATCATACAAAATTTCACATTTTCCCTGCTCGAGATCTCGAAATTACATTTCCCATTTCAATATCGCTACATAATTCAAGTCTAACAATTACGAAAGTATAATCGTCGATTTCCGGCGATCCGAATTTGAGAAGAGAAACGCGCTTGATGAACCATCGGAATTGTCAATTTCGAGAACGGGAAAAAACTGGAGAAAAAAGCTTTCTTCGCAAGAAGAGAATCGGGAATGCTGCGGGAATGTGTGTTAAACGGCCCAACGAGCAATCGGGCCTGGTCGGACGGTGATTTCGCGGGTTAAAGTTCGATTTACACGTATATGTCGCGAGATACGATCTTCGGTCGGTGGCCAGGTGGCCATGGCGACGGATCGTGAAAATCGCGTGGCCGGGGCCGATCAATACGAGCTCCTCGGTCCCTGTGTGCCTCGCGCTCTCTCGCTCGCTCGCCCAACGCTCCGTGAGAGCCCCCGTCCCTGTCGTCGCACCGCCGCCCCTGCGCGGTGTTTCCGAGGGAGACCCCTCCCGCGCGTATGCCCCTTCGACGCGCGAAAAAGTGGCTCGCATTTACGCGTATACGCAAGTACGTGCGCGCATGTAAACGCAACAGGGAGGGAGTGAAGTAAAGCGCGCGCGCGCGCGCGCGAGAGAGAGAGAGAGACGCAGTCGTCGAAAGAACGCGACGCGCGAATTACGCACGTATACATGTATGGACGGACAGACGGACCGAGGGGGTCGGGAACAAAGGCGACGAAAGACGCGGTGACACGTGCTCTCGAGACGCGTCGGAAACGCGAGGCGGCGACGACGACGACGGTGGAGGCGACAAGTACGCGTCAGCCTTATCTCTTTCCGCCCCTATCGGCGGAATCGACTGTGTTCCCTTCTCTCTCTCTCTCTCTCTCTCTCTATTTCTTTCTCTCTCTCTCTCTATTCGCCGAATCGATTCACTCCGCCGGGAGTCCTCCTGGCATGCTCTTCTCCTTTCTCGCTCGCGCTCCCGCGACCACCCCCCCCATCCATCCGAACGCCGAACTTTACGCAATGACATGGATTATTTGCTTTTCTGAGATACCTGTTACTTTCTTCTCCGTTATCTCCCTTTTGCCCTTCTCTTCCCGAGTGTGCCTATCACTCCTCTGCCTGTGTGTCGCACGCGAAACCGAGCACCGTGCGAGCGGTCAGCCCCCTCGCGCGAGCCTCCGCCTCCGGCTCCCTACGTTTTACACCGCTCTCACCTTCGCTAATGTGCACTGTTATCACGCTACTGCTCTCGCACCACCGCCCGGAATAGAAGGGGAAATCAATGAAAGTAAAGTACGACGCGAGCGCTCGTAAACCGGCATTTATGCACACCGCCTGATCACCGTCCTCGGTGCACTTGGTGACGACGAGCGACGGTCGCGTATCGACATCGAACACGGCGGTGGCTGGTGATTTCGGCGTAGAGACCCGAAGACGCGAAGGGAGAACGAGAGCGTGAGGGTGGTGGTGGGAGAGGAGGTGGCGGGCCGAGGGAGGAGAGAACGACGAACACAGAACGGCCCGGCGGTGAGAGAGGGTACACAGCGATTTTTGTGCGGGTGATGTACACGCGCGCAAGGTATGCGACGATACGGCGGGACGGAAAAAGGGATACGGAAGGGTTCGCGATATCGAGAGAGAAATTAAAGCTTGAAACACTAGACTAAGAAAACGGAAAGAACAACACGACGCGGGCGGAGGCTGCCTAGAGACTGAGCGCCTCGCACGTCTCGAAGCGGCTTCCGATCACTCGGCCTTCCGCGGCTCGCAGCCATTCGGCCATCCTCGGCCGGCCTCGGCTGCCCTCGGGCGCGCTCGGGCCCACGCTCGACTCGCGCGCTCGCGCCCACCGTTCGCCGACGCCACGCCACGCCACGCCGCGCCAGCGTAACGCGAACCCCTTCTTCGTACACACACGTTCGTGATTCGCCCTGGCACACACGCACAGGAACTGCGCGCGCGGAGGGGGGGAAAAGCTCGCCGATCGAAGTTACATGCTAATAAGCTAGGGATACGCGTACACCCCCGAAATTTGCAAATCACTCGGACTTATCGATCGACCGACCTGGACGAGGAAAATCGGGTCTGACGCGATCTCGATTCGTTTTTCGCGAGTATCCGCGCATCCCTGTTTAATAATAACTCGCGCGCGGATACATCATCGAAGTAACTCACTTGCTTGCACACGGAACTGGCGGTTTTCGGCGAATCGATTGAATCACCGAAACGAGTTCCGTAGGAAATATCGCATTTTCCCGGATGCAACTTTTGCGGATATAATTTACAGACAGAAAGAAACAGGACAAATATAAGATGTGAAATTCCTAACAAGGAGAACAGAATTTATCAATTAATGCGGTCGATGAATGTCATACGTAAGAGGCGATGCGTACGATTGAAAATAGAAGTTGGACATATTCGCTAATAAGTCAAGAATATATTATATTATGTGATAATAACGCGAAAATACAACTCTCGATTACGGTTAACCTGTAATTATCGATCACACAATTTTTGCTCAAAGAATTTGAAGAGCGTCAACTCGAGAGATGATGAAGAGTCGCTGTAAAAAAGATCGGAAGTACTGACGCAGGAAGCGTCGAAAAGGACCGCTGCAGGAAGTCAGGAGCGCTGGTGCAGGAGGCTGCAGAGAGTCGCTGCAGGAAAATTGTGAGCGCAGAAGTGGCGGGGAGTTTTTGTAAAAAATCTAGGGCGCGCTTTTTCCCTTTTTAAATAACATAAATGCTCCAAAGAACCCACTAAATGTGTAGCGTCTTTCTCTCCCCTTGTGGGAGTATTGTCCAAAAGCTCCGAAAAGCTCGCAATCGCTCCGAAGAGCCCACTTTCGTAATCATTCCGAAGAGTCCGTTTTTGTAATACTTCTTTTCCGAAAAATTCAAAAGAAAGTTCACTTATAACTTAATACTGAAATCACTTAAGTTAAAATAATTGTCGCGGTAAAATCTTGAAAAATTAAGTGATAATTGAAAAATTAAGAATATTGCAAATTTCATTACACGTTTGTACAGAACGAGAGTAATCTGGAGGATCAATAAAATAAAAAAAAAAAAATATTTTAAATTCATATTACCAAGCGAGATGCCCCTTAACAACAAGCAATGTACAGCTGGAAAAGAAATGTCCAGTCATGCCTTTTTTAAAATTTTTTTAAAGAATATGTATGTCGACGTAGAAATTAAGAAAATTTTTTTTATCGCGTGAAGAAAATCTATGTTCAATTGCGATTCAGTTCTTTCCGATTCAGTTTCATCAACCTAATTCTACGTAAAAGGAAGATGTGTACTTGAAATCTCAAGTTGCGTTACCCCTCGGCACCGTAACCGGCTCTTCAAGGTTTTTGACCCTCGACTCACTACCATATCGTATCGAGATAAGGGTCTCCCTCTCGCCTCTTATATTATGTCCGTATTCGATCGCAACTTCGCGGAAAACCGCAACCTACACCGTCTATAAAAAAGAATCATTCGTTATATATACACACACTGGAAGATGTGTCAGGAGTTCTATTTGAAAATATCATTTTAACTGCAGAATTAGCGATATATTCGTCTTTTATATAAATATATTTTAGAAAGTTATATAATTAGAGGAAAAGATATGAGACATGTCAACTGATGATGATAATCAGCTTTAACTGGTGAGCTTTGCGCGAGCGAGAAATTCTAACAATGTAACGTTTCCAGCTGCAGCCAAAATTGAAATTGAGATTTTAATCGACATCCCGTTCGTGCATTTCGCGAGAATCGCCACTTGTCTCGCGGCGTACGAGGCGCATAATCGCAGGAAACGAATCGAAGTAGCTGCATCCCTGACCTTAACGCGGAGTTTATACTCGGAGATCGAGCCGACCGGTCTCCTCCGACGATGTTACAGACCGAAATTATACAGCTCTGACGAAACGGGCCGAGTAAAACTTGGCTGCCGTGCCAAGTAAACTCGGTGTTTTCCGAAAATTTATTTCCGTTGCTGCGTGCGCCACGCAAGTAACGCGGCGTCGGCGACGGGGTGACGTGAAATGATGGAATAAGAAAGATGTATTTCGTTGAATCGTTCCGCAACCACAACGCAGGAGAATTCGAGAACGGTGAAATCGATATGATTGAGCGAGTGCTCGTTCAGCGACTACGATTCATCTTAAATGGACTTGCGAATGAGTGAATAAAAAATCCTTTCGGATCTGTCTGGCATTCGCGTAACGTGATGTCACGGAGAAGGAAAAAAAATTGCACGGATTGCACCCATGACCATACCTAATGCCAAGCACGTCGCTGCCTATTGGAGAATCTATAACGTTTGGTCAAGGTAGAGAACAAAAGAGAGAATAAAGTTTAGAATAGGGCACGGCTGCTAACAGATGCGGGGCGGCATATGCAGAAAAGAAGTGACGTACACTTGTGTGTGTGGTGTGTGTGTGTGTGTGTGTGTGTGTGTGTGTGTGTGTGTGTGCGCGTGCGTGCGTGCGCGCGCGCGCGCGCGCGTACCGCACGTACACGTATTTTTACTCGCATGCAAATCTCCCCTCCTCTTAAAATCAAGCGTCTCTTTTTTTAAGCTTACAACTATCCGAACGGGGTGACCTGGGAAGAATTTAATCCTGTCGCGGTGGCTATTAATAATTATCAAACGCACGGAGTAACATTTGGCTTTCAAATTCTTTTTGGATAATATTTTTTGTATCCAAAGTAAAAGTGAAAATATTGACCGAGTGACGCTCACTCGAATTCATTGATCCGGAAATCTTCCTACGTCTGCGTGTTATGATAAACTTTGTGTAAAGTTAATAAAGCGCTAAGTGTATAAACATTAAGTACACGTGCGCGCGCGCCAAATGTCAGGATTATTTTGCAAGATTCTCTAAAAAGTGCAAATACGTCGGTCACGTGGCGAATTTGTGAATCATTCTTACCGACAAACGCAGACCTCACCCTTCATAGTTTAGTCACAATCCAGCTGTCGAAGCTACGTTTTTGGGGGTAGGTCCCCCGGTCAGGTCGGCATCATCGGTCTGGCACGGCAAGCACGAGCGCAATTCCACGAGGTTATACCTTGGGAACGATAATTCTATGGTAACTTTTTCTGGGGTCATCGAACTCTTAACGAGATTCCGTCGATATTCCCGACTCGAAATCGATTTGGCCTTACACCGACGGGGAGCGAAGCGCAAAGTTATTTAGAAGTACCGAGAACACTATTATAAACATAGCATAACGTGAAATATTTGTTGATTTAATAACAAGACAGTTTAACTTCTATTTCTGTAGATAATATAATTACATTCCTGAAGAAATATCTACATATAATTGATATTCCAAACAATGGAAAATCTTATTTGTGAAACTTATCACAAAAGCGATAGAATTTTGCGCCGTTCAAAAAATTCATGAACGACCATTGTGAATCATTAATGATTGTTTAGTCGCACGATATCGATCATGATTAAAAATATAAATATTATGTCTACAGACGATGTGCAAAAGGAAAATAAAGGCTGATTTTTTTCATGATTAAATGTGACATTAAGTTGTAACATGTTAAATTGGCGTTAGCGAAAGCAGACGAGCGATTATCGCTAGCTACAACCAACGGTGAAGTTTTGATGTCGACGATTATGGATGAGCGAAAGTATCTAGGGATATCGTACAAGTTCCGTAACGGTCTGTTAAGCACGTTGAAGCCGAGAACAGATTTGTCTAGTTTTAACTTTAACTTTTTCCTCACGCCACTTTTTTATTAGTCTGCATAAAAATATACTTAAATAATCAGCAGTTTCAGAACATAATCACCTTCATTTACGATATATCAATATATAAATGTAAATTATTTCTAACTTCGAGATTGAAGCTTGAGAATCGTTTTTCTAGTTAGAAATTCTAGTTAGAATCATTGCTGCTCGAAGTCCATGGTTAGGCGAGCGATTTTTTTTTTTTTTTCAAAGAAGATTCATATGCGGTAATGTCGTGCAAAGGTTACACGTGATCAATTCCTCACCCATTTTCTCGTACGAGAAAAATTGTCAGTAAAGTATAGAGTTTCTAAGTTTAAATTTTCAATGTGTTGAAAATTGATTTTTCAAAACACTCTCGCTCCAACAATTAGCGATCATAATCGGACTTGACTTAACAATAATTACGCAAAATTTCAATTTCACTTTAATTAAATTAAAATTAATATATGTTATTTTCCATAAAGGAAAATCTCTTGTCGGAAATAATTAAACGATGAAAATTAAATTTTGTTTTTTCTCTGCATATTCCTACGCAACACGAAATTCCCGAAGTATAATTAAATTCGGCATATAATCAAGTCAGAAGTAATAAATTCATTTTCCAATAATCGCTCAAAAACTCGACAAGCAGTTTTAAGCGATTGTCCGTGATATATCTGTTATATATTTCCTTTATATATTTTAAGTTACGATTACGTGGTCATCTACGACGTATTATAGCGTATCACAGACGTATGTATACACGTAATGCATATATTACGAGTGCGTACGTGCGCGTCTCTGCAAGGCGATCATATTATATACACGATGTAGGAAAAGAGAAGCGAGAGAAAGAGAGAGAGAGAGAGAGAGAGAGAGAGAAAGGCGCGGAGAAGCTCCATTGATTGATCGGCGTGGTGAAACGTTGCAGCTATCCTGGGGGTATATGAACCCCGATATATACGCTTCTCTCTCCATCCCTCTCTCTCTCTCTCTCTCTCTCTCTCTCTTCTTCCCCCCCCTCTATGCTTCTCTCTCTCTTATTCGTCTCGCGTTTACCCTCGCTACGATTTTACCCTGTAGTGAAACGCAGGCGCGTCACATGGACCCAGGAACGATCAATACGAGGTTCCCCAACCAGACCTAGTCCCTCTCGTTCTCTCTCTTTCGTTCTGCCCCTCTCTCTCTCTCTTGCTCTCTTTTTCTTTCTCCGTCTCTCACACTCACTCATTTTCTCCCTCCCGTTCTCTTCCCGTTCCGCTTCGTTTCCTTTCTTCATGTCTCGCGGTTCCATCTTTAAGCTACCCCTCGTGACATCGCGGCCAATCTTCGATATTTTGGTATTTGTCCGAGGAATTTATCAGACACGCGGAAAACATAGTCGATTCAATTGCACCTGAATTGAATGATTAAAACTTTCCACTTTTCGTTCTCTCTCACCATCTGCGCAATCTTACCTCATATGTATAAATTACATACATTTCTTATATACTTATTAAACGTCAATTAAACGCGTAGATAAAAGTAGAGTTAAACGTAACGTAAAATGGAAACCGTCTTATTATTTTCAATACGTATTTATACGTATATTTAAATATCAATATCAACATAAAAAATAATTTCGACTTCGGAGCTCAAACCTCGTTGAAATTTGTCCTCCGAAAAAGAAATTGACATTGATTCTGTCGTTTCCATTACCTAACAGCTTAGTAAAAGAGAAAAGCGATAATCAATCAATCTCCATTGGCTATATATCGTCTAGCTCTCCCTCTTTTTGGCTCACGCACCATTGTAATCGAGGCCGTCGCGGACGGAAGTGTCCCTCTCGAGACATCCTGCTTGTCCCCGACAAGGACCCGCAGTCCCCGGTCCTCGCTCCATGCCGGATCTGCTTGATGCCTCATCATGCATCACGAAAGCTCGGCGTCTCCTTTCTATTGCGTTATTTCAATTTGCCGTTTTTCGGTCGGTACGCCGCAGGATCGATAAAGGGTTGGATCACAGGAAAGAGAGACAGAGGGAGTGAGAAAGAGCGAGGGAGGATAGGGAGGGAAAGGACGGGAAGTACGTGTGTGTGGGTGTGTGTGTGTGTGTGTTTTTATGCGTATACGTATAGCGTGTGTATGTGCGTTTGTTGGTGCTCCCGCGACAGTCGCTTTCTGGTGCCACGCCCAGGGAGAGAGAAAGAGCGCGGTCTGGTGTACATATAATATCGCGACGTGCTTAAGCGTCAGCTGCTGGACGCAACCGTTCGCGGTTATGGCGGGCCGATCAACAAACGTTAAATGCAACAAACTTTGCCGGGTTAATGAGCCCCTCTAGTTCCGCGTTATACTCCCCCCTCCGAACATCTTCCTCACGTGAAATCACGCAATTGTTTTCTACAGCGAGGTTCTTCCCGTATATGCAAGACCTTGAGTGATTTTGCAAATTACCGCGAGACGCTGTAATTTTGATGAAAATCTATAATTGCACCGTAATTTCTCCGAATAAATTTAATATTATTATTTACTGTATA
Organism: Pogonomyrmex barbatus; assembly: GCF_055798465.1. NCBI lineage: Eukaryota > Metazoa > Arthropoda > Insecta > Hymenoptera > Formicidae > Pogonomyrmex > Pogonomyrmex barbatus. Next base: position 19,891,126 of record NW_028297127.1, read on the forward strand.
ATTTTTTGATTACACATTTATAATGAAAATAAAACGATTAAAATATATAATCGCGAAAGAAAATTACGTTTTATGATGCAATGTATGTTCAAGACTAATAAATTGAAAATGGTCACAAGGCGACGAGGCACGGGAACACCGTGGAAAATTTTTGGATTCAAAAGGAGAACCTAAGTAGTACCAGAGATAGTTCCTCGCATGAGAAGGATCCCGATACGGAGGACGAACGTATACGTAAAGATCGGCAGCTGATCGGCGTACGATCGACGTACACAGATCCGCTAGTAAATAGTTAATAATCATAATGGCAATAATAACAACAATAATAACAAGATAATAATTAACAATAATGATAAAGATTCGTGAGAATCACAGAAACAACGAAAGTAAAGAAACAAATGAACATACCGATTTAACGATGAAAATCAGTGGTTGGAGGATGCCGATATCTGGGCGCAGAACGGAACGGCGGTGGGTTCTACTTAATTTACTTTTATTTTTTTTCTATCGCGCGATACTTTATACGACGCTTTCATACGTATTTCGATTTTAGACGCGGCAGCGTTTCCCGTATTGTTTTGTTTTTGTACTAATCTCCTCCTTTTACTTTTAACAAATTTTTCTACAAAGTTTTACGACGCGACTTGTAATGTCCGAACCGACAATCGCGCGATCAACGTGGAGGCCGGTTTTCGATCATCGAACACGAGTCCCGGCATCGAATTCCATCGAGAATGAAAACTCGGCCGCCGGATTATTTGCGAACACTCGATAACTATAACTCGCGACAGGAGATAAACAAATCTCGCGCGAGACGAATACACCCAGTGTCTCTCTTTCACTCCCACCCCCGACCAGCAGGACGCACTCCCGTTTGTCCCTCTCTCTATCTCTCTCTATTTCTTTCTTTCCCTCTTTCGCTTTGTCTTTGCTGGTGCCTCTTCTGCCGATTAAAGGATCTTCCAGCTGACGATCTCGTTGATCATGCTATCGATCCCCTCGTTAACGCGCTCAACTTCAGCTCGCTGATCTCGTTTTCTATCTTGCTCTCGCGTTACCACGTGAGAAGATCACGCACCGATTCGTGCGTGCCGATTCCCACCTTTGACGTTATCGTGACGCGCGTGAAATTGATCAGAGGGATCGTTGATCGAGAAGAATAAATGATCGCGTGCACGCGCGCGCGCGCGCGCGGGGACTCCTTACGACAGGACGAGTCGGGTGTACGAGGTGAGGAAAAACGTAGGATCGGGACTCGAACAAAAACATAAAATTGAAAGAACGCGGAAGAGTCGTTTCTCTGCTTTGTCTTCGACCGATTCTATCCAGCTTATCTTCCCGTGCGACGTTTGCGAGACTCACTTTTCGCTTTTCTACTTTTTCTCCGCGCGAGTTTTCTCGTGACAGTGTCACCCGAATGGCGAACGACACTGCTCGGTCGATCGACACGTGGACGTTGGGACAAAGCAACAGCAACAAACTGAACGTTAAAGGATAACGACGACGACGACGACAAAGACGACGACGACGATAATGATAGCAACGATAACTGTTCCTTTTTTTTTTTTTGACGACGAAACGATACCGAACCGAAACTTTTTTCTCTTTCTTTTTTATAGCCGAATTAAAGGGTCAGAAATTAGGAAATATGCAAGCAAATAGTAAGAATGTTGCGGGTATAACGGTGTCTACAACGCAATGCCTTTATGTGGTGCGGTAACTAAACTGACGAAGCTGAGCCCCTACACCGACGGCTGCACCCTCCGGACGCCCGCTACCGCCGTCCCCACCGTCTCGACTCGTCTCGGGGGTGGGATAGACTCAGAACGAAAAGAATCGCGAAAAACCCTCTGCCGAGGGAGATTGGCGCCGATACACGCAGACGCCATCGTTGTCGGTGAAAGGTGAAGGAGAGACCGGGAGCAACGCGGGAGAAGAGGTCGGAAGGGATGCGAAGGCGGAAGAGGTCCGGGGGGGGGAGAGGGTGGTAACGGTGAGAGTCGACGGTGCCGGGAAAGGGGTGGAAATTTGCGCAAGCGTGATCAGCGACCTGCACCCTCCGCATACCGACCGCCGGAGGTTGATTCGTTGATTGGTTGGTTGGTCCTGTGTGCGTTGCGCGCCCCGATGCACATATTTCCAAACATTGAGCGCGCGTCGCGACGCAGCTATGGAGAGATTTTTTCAGTCATTATGCGCGCGAGACGTCATTATTCCCGTGATAAATGATACCTGAGCGGATGGAGAGGAAGAGGGGAGCGGGTGGAGAGTCCTATTGATTAAAATGATTGTCCCGGGAATTATACGGGAATCTATCACCCTCGCGTCGGTCATTGCACGAGTACATGCAGTTACAAGGATAATCGTTTCATCGACTGGCGGCTCGTTTCAACGTCTCGTCGAGAAATGGCCACAATCGGATGGCCTTACGAATCGATGGACCTCGTGACATTTCCCAGAATCGAGAGTCTTAATTTGGATATGCAGGGATATGCACGATTCGATCTCTAAGCTGTGCAAATTGATATCTTATGTAATTAATACACTAGAGGGAGAGGAAGGGAACGTGCGCGGTTATCTTCTAAACTTTTAAGGAAGTGTATGAATAATCTAGAAATATAAATAATTCGAACAACATGATCGCGGTTTATTTATAAATCGATCGATAATTACATGGAAAAGTATGGACCGATATGAGCCGATATGGTGGACTCGGCCGGTCGCGTAGCCGGACGATATTTCACCATCGCCGACATTTCTGTTATGAAGGAGGATGAAAGATGTAAAGAGTAAAGCCACCATAAGCGAAAAATATGAGAAAATCTTTGAGAAAAATATCGAAAATGATAAATCAAGAAGGGACGATAAAATTTATGCAGATACCAATTTGCGAAGGTAGACGAGAAGAGAAGAACAAAAATGTAAAAGATAAGGAAGAAAGAATTCCGATTGAGGAGTTGCTAAAACAATGAGTGTCAACTTCTAAGCTAGTATCGAAATAAAAAAGGGGCTGAAAGAAAAGAAAAAGATGAGAATTGCGTGGGAATTAGAAGAGTACGAGAGAGTGCGTGTAATTTTAGAACGGAAGCTGTTAACTGTAGCATCCATCACACGAACCGATCGATCGAGCTGCGTTATGACGGCTGATCTTCGCGGGAAACGGATATGATTAATATCGTGAGTGCATACGAACTTTTGAACAACGGTACATCGCTTCGATTATCGAGGGGAAAGGGGAAGGCCCAAAGAGAAAGGGGAGAGAGTGACACAGAGAGACGGACGGGGTTGACGACGAGAGTAGTAATCGTCATATATACGCACGCGCCAAATAGGGTTCATGCAATGGAGGGGTTGATGAAGAACTGGATGGCGCAAGCGCTGGACAGAGGGTGGAAAAGCTTGCTGGGAGTACCTTCGGCTTTTCGGGATAACGCAAATGCGGCCAAATTTCACCGCGAAGCTCATATTTTGTTTCTAAAATAAAATTGTACTTCCCTCTTTCTTTCTCCCATGAAAATTTTATTACTCATGAAGATGTAAAATAGTTATAATTTTCAAGAGAAATCATTTTTCACTTTTAAAATATTGCGAATATTTGTCATTTTGCTAATTATGTATAAAACGCTACTGAAAAAGTTATGCCTCTGAAAGAACGAAATTTACGCGAAGTAGAATTCGTCATGGAGATACGACATGTATCACTTTACAAAATTTATATACAAACAAATTAAAGTAGAATTTATTCAGTTTCATTTTACAGTATGTCTCTAATAAAATAGAACTATTTCGTTGTATTTATTGTATTTATTAGAATCTTTACATTATTTGGTTAATATCGCATGGTGAAATAGGCAGTTAGTATGAACGAGCGAGTTTAAAAAGTCCACGAAGCAAACGACGAATGCGTTTATCTCATGACGACGATCTCATCTGCGATCAGCGACCATGAACGATAGAGCGAATATATGAGGTTTATCGATCGCCTTTTTTTATACACACTTGCGTGGGTCTGTTTGCGTTTGTTCTTCGTGACGAACGATTTCTTAATGAGAGTCTCGTCATGGATGAAGATAAAGATCGATAAGTATCGAACGCAATGATATATATATAATTGGTTTCGTTTGCGCCACATTTCAATATTACAAGATACAAGAGATAGGCGAATGGTGTGGAGCAAGAGAGTCGCCGTTGTCGAACAAAGAGAATAAGAGAGAAAGAGTCATCGGGGAGAAGCAAAAAGGGACAAGGGAGACAAGGGGTGTAATCTAATGGTAAATAGCACGTATGCATATAAGGGTCAGTCGAAGTGCGTCAGTGGCGTAGGAGATTGAATAGTACTTATCGATATACGCAAAACGTGGACAGTTGTTTTCGTTAGAAAACTTTACAAGATATTATGTAACAGAAAAAAATATTCGATTTTAGTATCAACAAGAATTCTAGTTTAATTACGAAAGCATAACAAACGATGTATTATATTAAATTACATTTTTGTCATTGTTCTCATATACTATTATAATAACGATGTAATATAATTCGTAATGTTCCAATTTATTATAATATCACATATTTTACATTTTGAATGTATGTAAAAAAACTTAGTGGTGAATTTAGCTAATATTTACGGGTTACTTTTTCGCGTGTATCATGTTAAGTATAATTAATCATTTGAAATTTAGGATAACGTCCGCAAGGAACCTTTGTAATATATCTTGTAATAAAATTGGTTTCTATTTATAGTCTCTAGAAAATAATATTCAACTACGAGTCACTATCATGACATCGATATCAAAGTGTAGATACCGTTGAATCGTCAGAATAAAACTGTTCGTGAAACTCGCCGATCGCGAGCGATCGATCGGTATGGGTCGCGCCCACCCCGCGTCTTAATCGCCAGAGGAGTCTAGACACCTCTTCCAGAGGAGGTCGCATAAATTCCACGAGAGGACGGCGCAGCGGATAATTTACGAGGGCACTCGTCCTCTTTGTGCTCCCGAGTGTCCTGGGAAGACCGGCGCGCCCATTTCATCCCGGCCGACGGCCGCGCCTCCTTTCTACGCCACTGCGAGGGTAGACCGAGGGGTGCCAGCGTCAGACAGGGCCGGACGGGGTTCGGGGGAATGCCGGGGACGGATGAGGGGGGCGCTTTCGAATATCGATCTCCCCGCGTTCTCCCAGTCATTCACTCTCTCTCGTGCAGTTTCCATACTCGTCCCTCTTCCCACTCATTTCGCGCTGCCAGTACTCCCACTGAGCAGTGGAAGGGGTGTGGAACAGAGTATGGAGAGGGGATTGAAAGGAGGGCTTCGTCCGGAGGACCCAGCCAAAGCCTGGGGGAGGAGGGCATTCACCAGGGAACGCGCCGCCATCAACTACCGCCACTACTACTACCACCACTAACCGACATCCAGAAAAATATCCTCTGAGATCGGGGGGGAAATTGGTTTACCGGACTCTGCAGTACGGCGTTTGTACGGAATTAGCCCCTCTCATCTCTTCATTCCTGTCTCGCCCCCTCTCTCTCTCTCTCTCTCTCTCTCTCTCTCTCTCTCTCTCTCTCTCTTTCGTCATCTAATTTGCATCCTATCTTTGAAAATTCGTTACATCGTAGCTCTCTTCGCGGCTTCCGCGGTTGCGTAAGAGAAATAAGCTCGAAGTAGATAGATTATTTAATCGTTATTTCATCATTATTATATGATTATTGCCAATCATTTTCTACAGACATTTATTGACCTATCACGATCGATACATTACTGTGCACAAATTTCTAATATTATTAACAAATCGTCATCCTTCTCATAGTATTTTTCCATGTCATGTACGAACGATATTACGTGACTTCCTGTATAACAGAAATAATTGAACATCTCGATCTATTTCAATATATCGATTTCAAAATTCCACGTGTGACGATGATAGAAGGACGAACAAGTGTCGTCATTTCGTCTGTAAAAATTATCCGCGGAAATGTCATTCCGAGGGGCTAGTAGAGTTGCTATCCGCCCTACCCGCCCTCCCTCTTCTTCTCTTTTCCTCAGTCTCGGGGTCATCATCCCTCTTCGAAAGTGGAACCTAGCCGGGGATAGGTAGGTGGTCGCATATCTCTTACGGTGACGTTGCACGCGCATCTACCGGATGCATGAGACATTACGTGGACCCAGGAACAAGACAGTACGCATGCCATAGAGGTGCTCTGGCGCTACACGTGTGTGGTGTGTGTGTGTGTGTGTGTGTGTGTGTGTGTGTGTGTGTGTGTGGTGTGTGTGTGGTGTGTGTGTGTGTATGTGGTGTGTGTGTGTGTGTGTGTGTGTGTGTGTGTGTGTGTGTGTGTGTGTGTGTGTGTGTGTGTAACACATATATGTACCTTACTGCACGTTGGTTCTTTGTCGATTGAATTTCATGCGCGCAAATTACGTATCCACCCTCTATCCTCATCTTCCTTCTAAGCGTTATATAAGGACCACCATCCAGCAAAATTATGGGGAAAATGGACTATCCTCGGGGCTACGTAGAAGTCGGAAATGACGTGACTGGCTGCTAATTAGCGTCTGATTTAAGGGCTACGTAAAACCATTTAATTTTCAGCGCTGAGTAACAACTTGGTTAACTCTGCGATTGCTGTTAAAAATAATTATTCAACGTGACAAAGTCCTCTTATCGGTTTTCAAAATAAGAATCCTATTTTGGAGAGTTAGTTTCCAGTTGTGTTATCGATCGTTCGAAAAATTCACCTGATTCTTCAAACCTGATTCTTCACCCGATTCTTTCTAACAATGATATAAGTCAAATCGCGACAAATCACTCCTACGCAAGACTCAGATGTCAGATGCAGGTCTTTGTTTGAAAAACAAGACTAAAATAAAAATGTCGCTCTTTGAAGAGCGCTCTTTTAAGCTCGTCTGCGATTCCAAAAAGTTTGTAATAACTTCAAATAATTCCAGTTTAGGAGAACAAAATTCGAAGAGATACGTCAGCCGTGTACTATATAAATAGAATTCAACGAGCCGCGAATTTAATTTACTCGGACGAAGTAGACCTCGGGTCGTGCCATTTAAAGACAAATTCGTGTCATCTACCAGTTTATCTAGAGTTCCAGTTCTTCCGGTGGAAGATAACCGAGAGCGTTGCTCGAGAACATGTATTGCATATCGATTCAACAAACCAAGGAAACCAGGATGGACTCGGCGGCGGTGTCGCCCAGTGTGCAAAGTCGCGGTTCGCATGGTCCAGTCCGGAACGGGATCCCACCGACATGTCCGAGGATACCGGTACGTAATTCCACATGCATGCTCTTTATACGTCGCTTTCGGAGCAGGATTTGTTCGTGATTGCCACACGCTATCGCCGCCGACCTGTCATGCGGGACGCGTCCGCACACGTTCTCGATGGATCTCGCTCGCGATCCGTCAGATCGATCAGATCCACTTTGCGAGAGGTCACGCGAGGATCATCACGCGGCTCACTGATTGCACCCTGACATTTCCCATCTCGCACTGACTCGGAACTACCCCGTCCGGGTGCTGTAGGCGAACACCGACATAGGTTGTCAATCACCCGACTCGGGGAGGTCGAGTTGATTCCAAAGAACGTAACAATTGACGGCTTTTTCGAGCCGCCTCGCGCACGCGAAATCGGAAAACGCGACTGAAAGTTTCGTTAATTGAACGCGTTGTACGTGCAGATGAAGCGTATATGCGAATTACTCGAGGGATCTGGAAATTATGGAATTGTTTTGCGAAGACAATTTCCGGTGAAGGTTTTTTTTTTACTATTTTTCTTCGCTTTATGATATCGATCGTTGGGAACCGATTGCAGGTAGATGTTAGTAGTTTCAGAAAAACGATGATCATATCTGATAGATCTGAGTATGTGTTTCTTCCCTCGCAATCCATTATTTATTAATGACTTATTGTCATTAGTGAAAAGTGATTTATATCTCACGTATAAAACGTAAAATAATTTGATAGTTTGTGTGATTTTTGTAAATATTTTCGACGGAATAACAGGCATCTTGTCAATTTTTACTCAGGACATTGTCATTGATAGCAATCAAAATAAAAATACAAAAGATGATCTTTGTTATTTTTTCGAGCATAAAATAAAAATTATCGGAAACTTAACTTTGCATATTATTGCACGACCCTTTTTCTTTTTTTACTCTCCGTCGTTTTTTATATCTCTCTCTTTTAACCACTTTTATTTGCACTTTTCAAGCGCCATTTCCAAGCGTTGCTATCCAATTTTCCCAAGAATATCGCGATATTTCTTCAAATTGCAATGGAACAAGATGATTTACTTCAGAAAATTAAAAAAAAAAATTTTTACACCATTAATAAAATGTAGTAATTTTTGCAAAAAATTTGGTTAAGTGCAAATATAGTTAATATAGTATGGCGAGGAGCGTTGTCCTGAGATGTGCTGAGTTTGATGGCGAAAAAAGATGTTGGCCACGATGAGATTCGAACTTAGGTATTCTCAGGTATCCGAGGCAGGCGCGCTATGCGGGCCATGATGCTTTTCGTGGATGCTTTGCTAGGTATTAGTTGTGTGAGCGGGGGATCGCAATAGTAATTTAACAATAAGGCAAAATTTCCTCTAAAATATCGAAAATAGTCGATATTTTACGCTATTTTAAACATCATACGTGGCACTATGAGATACTACTATATATAGACAATGGATAGACAAGATATTCAACGTTTCTTGAAAAGACACAATGTAACTTTTTTTATTTCCGCACGTTGAATCATTGACGATTCAACTATATACGTATCTTGTGTTAGTAAAGTTAGTATACCCTTTATAAAGTAAAGTTCGTATATACCCTTCTTGCTTGAAACAGAAGACTATAGTGTCTTTAACCATAAAATGCGACATTTGCGTCGTCGAATAACGGATGCGATGGAAATAGATATCGAGTGATCTGGATTTAGATCTGTAACTATTGCCATATCGAATAGAGTGCGATAAGGATTTCCCTGATAAGAACTGCGATAAAGACCAATTTGATGAAATTCTGTCTTGTATGAAAAAAATATCGCGACTCTTCATCATATATTTTTCATTTTAATTTTTCTCTACACGGAGTTATATCTTTTTGTACACGTCATAAAAATATTATTTATAGCTCTGTCATATTTTTGCTGGCAATGATAACATATCATATATTCTTATAAATTTGCAAGCAATTTTTAATATTTCTCTTGTCAATCATGTAAACAAGTTAATTAAATCACGAAACAAAAGAAAATAATATCAACACTCTCTTTGTAATATCAATATATATATATATATATATATATATATATATATATATATATACAATACTTTTGAATATAATATTTTAATATAATGATAAATTATATTGTAATTAAAAACTTAAAAATTGTTTAGCACGAAAAAAATCATATATAGATGAAGCAAAAGATACTTAATTTTCTATAAACTTCATGAAAAATTTTATAACAAAATTTTATTTGATAAAACGTTATATATAAAGCAACGGAAAGCGTAACGAATTCTGGAATATATATTAGCTACAGTTAATCGTCCTCTAGATAAGGACTGACGTAAGTCACTATATCCATTCCCGATCGTCAACTTTCTAATTCGTGTAAAACAATCGCGACTTTCGACAAGTCTCTCAATCACGATCCACTCTAATCTCACCATCTGTTGAATCAAATCAATCAAAGAGCGAGGCTGACTTCCGAGCTCGCCCCGAGTGAGCCCGGATCTCGTGACCGCAAACGAGTTTTCTCGGTTTAGCGCGGGCCTCGATGTGGGCGAGGGAGAATTCAGCCTGTCGAGAGATCGCACGTACGAGATCTTTGACGCCTGGTAGCCACGCGAATTCTCGCCACGAAATTCGCCGATTCCCATTTCTCTTGCGCGGACTCAAATCGTTCGTTCGTTCACGCGAGATCGCGAACCAGGCGAGATTACACGAAGGCGAGCGCTAGCGTGCGGCGAAATCGTGAGATTCCACTTTTATCACGTAGGCGGTAACACGTACCCACGGTGTAGAGCCGATCTCACAGGGTCGTCAGTACCTCATTGTCTTCCCGACAGGTCGGACAGTGTCGTTTGCTCCAAGTTTATTCTCCTCGATCGTCCAGGCGACTCGTTTGTCGTTCCGCCGAATTATGTCACATTGTCGATAGTAGATTGTTTCGTATCATTTGGAGAGTTATGGCCTTTTCTTGCGAGGGACGGGATCCTTTGGAACATACCAGTCTTTATCAACGTGCTGGTCAGATCCGTCATTCCGTCTTTATATATTTTTTCTTTTTTTTTTTTTTTTTTTATATCACCGCTGCGTTAAATTCATCATATTAAAATTACGAGTCGTTTATGATTGTGGAATAATAACGATATTGTTAACATTGTTATTTTTTTGTGACATCTTTTTATTTAATTATCCTACTCCCCATTATCCGCAGAAAGTGAAGATAGCGATGCCGAGGGTGGTCTGGGTAATGTGAACAAGATGGTAATGCGACCACCTGGCCACAGCGGCAAAGCCAAGAAAGGCCACATCTGCTTTGACGCGACCTTTGAGACCGGCAATCTCGGAAGGGTGGACTTGATCTCCGAATTCGAGTACGATCTCTTCATTAGACCTGACACCTGCGGGCCCAGGTTACGCCTGTGGTTTAATTTCACCGTGGACAATGTGAAAGCGGATCAACGGGTGATTTTCAACATCGTTAACATCTCTAAGAGTGCGAACCTCTTCCGACAGGGAATGACACCATTAGTGAAGAGTAGCACTAGACCAAAGTGGCAGAGAATACCGCGAGAACATGTGAGTTTGATAAGTCAATAATTATTACAACAATAATTTAATTTAGTTTATAAATTTTAAATTAAACGTATCGTTATGTGACATATTTTCAGTTTCGAACATTGAAAAAGAATAATTTTTTAATTCCTACTGATTAAAGTTTATATGTTCGTTAGAAGCTACATTTTGTTATTTTAAGAAAATTAATTTAAGAAATTATTTTATTTTTGTTGATATGATTTAATATATTTTGAATATATTTAATATATTTTTAATATATTTAAAATTTGCAATTTTTATATGCAAACGTACGTTTGTATCAAAACTTAGTAAATTTAATTAATATCGCGCAATTAACATAGACAATTCAATTTCAATTTATTGGCAATATCAATCTAAAGTAAATCTAATCAATTATTATCGCGCAATTAACATAGACACTTCAATTTATTGGCAATATCGTCAAATTAAATCTATAGAAACTAGCTAGAGTATATTTCTGTGATATCCAATCAAGCGGATACTCTATCAAGCGGTGTTTTAAATTAGGATTATCGCAAATCGATCGATTGATGATTAAAATCAATTGGTGATTAAGACTGATTGATGATTAACGTGATGATTGGCTACATTGATATCCATCGTAAATTCGACTAATCAATATCTTTATTATAATAATATGTTTATTATAAGAAACATGATTTTAAAATAAATTTTAAGATAAATTTTGAAAATAAATTCCTTTTGTTGCAGGTATTCTATTATAAATCCGCACAGCATCAGAATCATTATGTGCTCAGCTTCGCTTTCGCGTTTGATCGCGAAGACGACGTTTATCAATTCGCTCTGACGTATCCGTATTCGTACACACGTTACATGGTGCATCTCGACAATCTGTGTAGCAGATTGTTGTACACGAAGAGAGAGACGCTGGCCGAGTCGATTCAAAAGAGGAATGTAGAGCTCGTGACTATAACCTCCGACCTCGAAGACACAGAACGACCTAGAAAAGTGGTCGTCGTCCTCGCTAGAGTTCACCCCGGCGAGTCACCGTCCTCCTTCGTGTGTCAGGGATTGATGGACTTTTTGGTCAGCGCGCATCCAATCGCTCAAGTTCTAAGAGACTACGTGATCTTCAAGATAGTGCCGATGCTGAATCCCGACGGTGTCTTTCTTGGAAATTACAGGTGAGAAACGGTTCGTCTCTCCGGGAACGAAATCAACTTTCGACTATATTCCGCGTGACCACACGCCAATTCAATTGATGACGGATTAAAATTCGGAATAAAAAGTAATTTTACAAATAAATTAGTTTTGCTTCCACGAAGATTTTTTATTACAGATGCTAATATAATATATGAACATTTTAAGATCCACCGTGATGGGGTTGGACCTGAATCGATCCTGGAACTGTATCTCCGAGTGGATTCACCCCACTCTGCTCGCGACCAGAGCGATGTTGAAGTCGCTCGATAAAAACTCACACACGCCATTGGATTGCGTGTTGGATTTACACGCTCACACCAACGCCACAGGTGTCTTCGTCTACGGAAATACGTATGAGGATGTCTACAGGTAACTCTAATCCTTTTCAAACGATCCTAAATCGGTCTCGTTAAGCCAAATTCGAAATGCGAAAAAAATCGAATCGATCTGCCTTCCGAAGGAAATAGGAACTTAACGTCAATCGCATTTGTAACTCAATCTGACTCATGGCTGCCAGCCTCTCAGGTACGAGAGGCATATTGTCCTGCCGAAATTGCTAGCTCAACACGCAGAGGACTATGAACTGGGCAACACCATGTACAATCAAGATCACAACAAAGCCGGGACTGCCCGCCGCTATCTGTGCTCTATCCTAAAGGAGCACGTTAACTGCTACAGCATCGAGGTTTCCATGTACGGTTACAACAAGAAAGGAATACCCGGTATAATGCCGTACACAGAAGAAGGATGTATCCTTCGTTGATCATCAATCAAAATCAGTTACCATCATACCGCCATATATAAAAAACACGCGCGGAGATTAAAGATTATCGTATACGATATATCGTATCAAAATTAAATTTTTTTAAATCTGAATTCTATTAAAAAATTCGCTCTGTATGAGAGCGTATTAATTACACATGATTGTAAGAAAGTGTGAAGTCGACATAGACCGACATCTAAATATCCAAGGAAAATTAGATCCTTAATAATCAAAATGAAATCCAGATTACAGACTAGGTCGCAATTTGGCACGTGTTTTTCTGGAATATTACAAGCTCACCGGGCTTATCCCTTCGGGGCTTCCCGATCAACCATCGAGCAGGCGAGCGCGTCAATCTCGGCAGAGACATCGAATTCCGAGGGAGCCCAGACCGAAAACAGTTCGAACTCCGGCGACCTTGCATCTAGCTAGTATCTACGAGTAATTATTGTAATCTTTCCACATATTTCGGGCAAATTATACATTAGAGATTTCTTTTTCACGTGTACCTATATATACACGTGTATACGTGTAATTAATATATCTGTGTTTTAATCCGTATAATTTTTAATACACGGATAGAGTATCGAAGTATACTTGTATAAGCAAATTTCATATTTCATTTCGTCTAATTATTAATGGATAACAAAATATCTGCATAGCTGAAATTATATCGTCTGTTATATTGTTACCTGCAGCCTAGAAAATTATATGTTTGTTTCATAAATTATCTGCTTCATAAATGTACTCAAATATATATGGATATTTTGTTCTTCATTAATAATCGGACGAAATAAAATATGAATATATTAATACATGTGCACCCGTTTATTTTGATACACGTGTACTTCAATATATCGTGCATCTCAAAGTCATGATCTCTAATATATCTATATATCTCGGTCGCATAGAAACGTCACAAAATTTTATCATAATCATTTTTACATTAGAGTCAAGATCGAGAAGGGAGAATATCATTTCTCCAATATGATTTATCAAAATAAATTTTTATTTTCGGATATAAACAAACAATCGCGAAGGCCAAATATTTTCGTGACACAAAAAGGCAAAATCGATGGGGAGGTAGGTCTCTGGTAAACAATTTTCTAGACGCAAAGGGAAGATTCTTTTGGAAGCACGAAAACGTTAATTCGAATTCAGGGCAAAACAATGCGTATTATTTATCGAGGCAAATTACAATCGATTAATCCCGGGCCGAATCGTCAGGTACTTCCGGGAGGAACCTGAGCCGCTCCCGAGCGCTCGTTACCGATCGATGAGCGGTACGAGGATGGGACAGCAGCCCGGAACCGGAATCACGAGTGAAACTGGAACGGGCGTCGGCGGCGGGTGCAAAAGCCGGAGCTACAGGTTCCGGAGCCCCGGGGCACCGCTCGACAGGGTGCAGACCCTGACGGGGCGACCCGCCGCCGAGCCGCGGCTCACCATTATCGATTTCAATCAGCTGACGCGGGGTGGTTTGGAGCTCGCAGCCAACAAGAACAAGCCGACGGTACCACACAAGAGGATCATTAAGTCGCGCAGATAGCGATCGTCTCGGCTCGAATCGCGTCGGTTGGAAAGAAAATTTTCGACGAGAATCTCGACATCTCCAGGAACGCGGGAGGCAAATTTCGCGGTATGCACGATATTATTTTCCACCGTAAGAAATCGGAGTTACCTTCGTGAGAATGTTGAGGCAATATTGGTTCATGTGAATGTAGGTGGTGAGGAGATGAAACTATCGCATCGATTCGCGCTACTTCTGCGCGACGGAAATAGAAGACTTTTCGACGAGAAGAGGAACGCTGAGAATGCACTTCAGCTCTTCTGCTGCCTTCTATTCAATTGCTAATAGTTTGTGTTTATTATTATGAAATTTCCACATGTACACTAAATAATTTGGAATTTAACAACATCAACGATAATAGTGCATTAGGCAATATTTCTTTGATCACTGATGCACATAAATATCAATTTTGAACTTTCTCTTACACCATTCTCACCTTCTTTCTCGTGACAATAAATAATCTTTAATAATCTTTCTCAAACAAATCTCTAACTCGTATTGCATATTTACAGTTTCTAACATATATCTGTTACATTTCTTATATTATATTTCTTAATTGTTTGTAATACCATTGTCTATATTATATTGTGTATATGATATCAAAACTACTTCTACGTTCGAAAATAAAAAGATCTATAAACTTAAGTAAAACATATAAAGCATGCTTTCACATAATTAATACCATTTTCGAATTGCACCTAGAGCTTCATACGTAAAGCAATCGCAACATATAAAATTATAAACATTGGATATTACATTATACAAAATTTCGAAAAAATGTTAAATACGATCCGTTAGATAAATTGTCTAACGCATGAAACCGAGAAAAAAATTTTCGCGCGTGCGTTGAAACGCATTAGTTCTTTAATTAAAAAAAAAAAAAAGAAAATTCCTCGAGGTGTCAAATTGCAACCGATTTAATACGACGGCTAATTATCGTCGAGAGAGAGAGAGAGAGAGAGAGAGAGAGAGAGAGAGAGAGAGAGAGAGAGAGAGACAGACAGTCTTGATAGATGAAAACACAAGAACCTGGTTTCCATTCTTGGGTTTCGCACTTTGCATTTCTTTGTCAACCACATCGAATATGCAACACACGTGGCGATCGACGTACGTGTACGCTCCGGATGCAATTTGGAAACGGTCGCGGTGCCTTCACCGACACCCGCGCATCGACAGTGATTGCGTTGCACATACCTGAGAGAATGCGACAATTACGTTTCCTAAAACTCAACGAACCCCGCGCTCGAGGCACGCGCGCATTGGATGGACAGAAGACGCAGGTACTACGCAACGGCCCGTTACACCTGGCCGGATACGGACCTAAGGATACTCGGATACTGGACGCGGGTGTGTCCGTGCATTTAACGACGACGGCGGCGGCGGCGGCGGCGGCGGCGGCGGTGGCGATGGCGATGGGAGAATCGGTATACTAATCGTGCTTGCGAATTCAACCACGAACAACGAACAAACGAATTTACCGTGTGCGTGATACGTGTGGGTGTCCGCGTGTATCTGATACGTTGTGCATGAGAGAGCAGGTCGGTGTCCCTGCGAGACTAAGATGTGCGTTTCCGTATGTATGTATATGTGTGTATGTGTGTGTGTGTTGTGTGTGTGTGTGTGTGTACGCGTGTACGTGTACGTATATATATATTATATGTGTGTATCTGTGTATATGTGCCGATATATTTGCGGTTATATATTATACGTGTACATGTCAATCAATCGGAACTGAAGAGGAACTAAAACGGAAAGAAATGAAACTATAGCGAAAGAAGGGAGCAGACAAGCGGCCAGTAGCTCTTCTACCCCTGGGCTCGAGACGGAACTGGCCCGTAGGCCGCTCCGTCGGGCTCGCGAGACTCCCGTCGACGCGATCCCCGCGACCCTCCCTCCCCCCCGCCGTCTACCGTAACCCTCTTCTCTGCCCAACCATCGCCGTCGTCGTCATCGCTCCGCTTGCCCTGCATCCTCGTTTCTCGCCGCCCCCGTACACCCCCCGCCCCTTCCACCACCATCGTGAGTGACGTTTTCCTCCCCTCCGTGCCGCCCCGTGCATCCCCCTCGCACCAGGCCGAGCTTTTCGCGGTTGGACGAGAGCAGGGCGGTGGTCGTTGAACCAGGTATATAACGACTAACGTCTGCGTCGTACCGGTTGCGCAGAAGCGAAACCGCCCTTACACGGCCGTGCTCTCGCTTCCCTCTTCCCCTCTCCTCACCATCCCCCGTTCTTTCCAGTGCGCGGGGTTGCAACCCCCATGCACCCTATCGCTCAACAGCGCAGCTCTTCGACGGTTCCCCAGGAGAAGCGACTAACCTCGGCAAACCCGGGCGGTACGTGCGGCGAGGGGGACAATCGAGGGGACGAGAGGATGCAGGGAGCCGCGAGGGGGATGGATCTGTGCAACGGAGTCGACGTGTACGCGCGCCAGTGGATTAATATCGGGGCCGCGCTGGATTCGTCGGAGCCAAAATGATTTAATTCCGGCTTTTAATCCGGGCTTTTATCTACGCCTCGATATCAGATTATATATCGTCGGCGCCTTTTTCCCGCCGTTTCTTTTATCCAGCCAGGAACCTCGCCAAGAAAACCGGCCGGCTGAACTTTCTTCGTTCCTTCACTCTTTTCTTCTTGAGATAGGACTTATTATCTTTAGGATTTATTATCTTTATTTTCTCCTTGAATTAAAAATTAAAAAAATTGCTTTGCTTCAGCTTTGTCATGGCAAGTGTGAATTAAATGCGTCGTTAAAAGTTTCCACCTTATCCATTTACGTCTTGAACAGATATGAGAATTTCTCTCCTAAATTACTGAACGGCACACTGGAAGACTTCGATATCAAATTAATAAACGCAAAGGATAACTAATTGATTTATTGAATCGATTATTGGACTTCGGACTAGTGCAATTTCTATTCGCCAATGTCTATTCATTTTATTCTCGGTTTAATTTATTCTTTATCTTTTTTTATTTTTGAAATTAAAGAAAAATGAATTAAAATTAAAATTAATCTACGTTTGGAAAAAATGGACATTAGGACATTCTTCATTAAAATAAATAAGTTAGCTTTTGATCAGATAATGTAATGTAATGTTGTTCAGATAATCTATGAATGTTGATCAGATAATCTATCTTCTGAATCTTCATCAAAAGAAGCCGAAAAAGAATAAATTATAATACAAGATTTTTCTTTCTACTTTCTTATTAAAATATTATAATATCAAAAAAATAAAAGAAAAAAAAAAGATATCTTCAGAAAAGGGGACGATAGAGAGAATAGATATCCATTAAGAAAAGAAAAAAAACTGGATATGATTTTTCGAGCCGTTTTTCTCTTAATGGATCTTTTCTTAGACCCAAGAACTCTAACCAGCTTTATCATCCCCGAGGCGATCATTTTATTCGCTACAAGATTATACTACTTTTGTGTCTTAATACAAAGCTGCTAATAAAATGAGCGAGGTCATTTGCATAAAATTTAACTGTTTATATATAATGCTTTGCAGCATTTTATAATTATTTTATGATTATGATATTTTTAATTACTCTATTTTTTAGATACTAGTAAAATAAAGTGCGCGCAATTTTTTCCGTCGAATCATTCACGAGCCATTCGAAAGCCATATATGCGAAAAATATATTTTTTGGTTACATATATGAAAAATATTGATAATATATCGATGTGAGTGTTTAATTAAAAGAAATGAACTCACTCTTTTTGTAGCGATGACCAACTTTAAACAGCGTGCTGCCATCTAGCATAATCTTCGAAAATCTTTCGGAATATTCATTAAACTCTTCTAAAGCGATAATTGTTGCAAGATTCTCGAACGCTGTGTAATAAAATATAAATGATGTTTTGTTAACTAATATTTTTCAAGTTTTTTTTCTAATATGCCGAATAAAACGCGTATATACTTACCAGTTACAGACAATGTTTCATAAGAATTGATCTCAAGTGTTCTTCTTTTTTTCATTTTCAAGCCCAAAAATATTGTAAGCGTGCGAATTATGCATAATGTATAAATTACATTATAAAAATCCTAGTAAAAATCTTTCTCGAGCAATTCATTAAGATATGAGGAGAATCTTTCATAATTCATGAAAAATTATCATAAAAAATAGTTGAAAAAAATATGCACTAATAAGATATAATCTTAATAATAACTATAATTTTCCGAAAGACTCGGAGGTAATGCTATTGCATTCTATTAGACGAAACGTACGCGAATATCTCTTGTTCTTGTTTAATATTCGATGGACAACACAGATAAAATAACTTCAAATGTGATGGGAATGCCAAGTCAAACATATATCGAAATATCCATGTTTAAATTTAAATTTATTGAACTGCGCAATTTCGATAACTCATAACTGCTTAGTACGCAAATCCGTGGATAGTCTACACTTTAAAACATCCCCGCGTTCCAAAACTCATCGAAAAGAAGGTTGTAATTCTCTCGTCCTCGAATGCGTGTGTTGAAAAGCAAGCAATCATACGGCTTAAAATATATTTTATTTTATCCGTATGATTATAAATCTTATAACTTGCTTTATATAAAAAAAAAAATCAAAATGTGAGATCCAATTTGTTATCTCATCCCATCTCTTTTATGAGAATCTTGCTTTTCTCCTATATCTGTTCCAAAAATCTCTTCACTTTCTCTTTTATCTTCTTTAGATATCTTCTTTTTCTGATTCAATTTCAATTTAAATATTCAAAGAAAAATATTTAAATATTCAAATAATATATTCAAATGGTCACTTTTGATCACATAATTTATTTTAACGCTGAAAATAAGCATCAATCATTAGCATGAAAGACATCTAGACAAACATCTTCTGACTGTCGATTCTATTAAACCTCAATGCTATCGAACGAGATCTCGAAGAAAGGAAAATAGCTAGGAAAATAGCTTTCGGTCAATTGATCGATATGATTAATTTTTCTTTCATTCGAGATCTCGAATATTGATTTTTATCTCAGATTCTCAAAGATGAGATCTCAGATCATTGATCGTGGATCCATAGCTTTGAAAATCTTCGTGAAGAACAGACGTCCTTGTTTTCTTCGTCTTGCATAATTTTTTAATTGGTCCGTTCTGATGCTTGTATTGTAAGTTGCTTGCAATTTGAAATTAATTATATTGTCCCAGTAAAAAAACAAGTAGCATTAAATATAAAGAAAAAGAAGAAATCTTTTGATCTTAATTCTATCGAGATTTTCGGAATAAAAGTATCATTTCATTGCTTCGTCTGTGTAATTACTGAATGATCATATCAAGATGAATGAAATAGTAAGTATTAAAATATGTTTATATAAATATAAATAATATACATATAAATAATATAAATATAAATATATATGTAAAATTTAATTTGTATAATATCAACATATAAACATTTTAAATAATTAATAATTTTTAAAATTTTTTTAAAATAAAGAGAAGTGGAATGTTATAGTTTAAGTTATATTAAACGTATAGACGTATAAACGTATAAATAGTATTTTGCGTATAATAATGTGCAAAGAAAGTATTAGGTGATAAATTAAGTTTTCGCTATTCCCAAGTAGATATCTCTAGCTGCAAAAGTAACCTGTGTGAAGATAGCCCAACATTGAAAAACATAAAGTTTCTATAGCTCATTCGATTGCTCATCGTTTGCACATGTATGCACATTTCAAATTTTCGTTTGCACATCTCTAGTTAAAAAGTTATTAACAAATAAAGTCTTGGGGAGCGGCAGTTCTACATAAAAAAATTCGTTTTCAGGATGAATTCCGAAGATGCGCGATTCAAAATAGAATCAATCGATAGACATTCGTTTGCCCATTGCCAAACAGGTCGATTTTTCGTTTGCACACCTCTAGTTAAAAAGTTATTAACAATTAAAGTTTCAGAAATGAGCGAGTTCGATAGATGAGGTGAAAACAAAAATATTGTGCTTAAAATGATATCAATCGAAAAGTAATGGCGTTTTCATTCATATTCGGTTTTTGTTTATTTCTCATAAGTCTATTACATGTTCTCGCTCATCTTTAATATCTGTACCTAAACGTTATATCTTGTAATAACTGAAAAAATTCGAACTCGCTCGCTTCTGAAACTTTAATTGTTAATAACTTTTTAACTAGAGGTGCAAACGAAAAATCGACCTGTTTGGCAATGTGCAAACGAATGTCTATCAATTGAGCTATTTTTTATTTAATTTACTCATAGTTGGGGGGGCTAGTGTGAAGATTGCCCCCCGAAATTTGTTTTGTTAATAACTTTTTTACTAGAAGTGTGCAAACGAAAATTCGAAATGTGCATACATGTGCAAACGATGAGCTATAGAAACTTTATGTTTTTCAATGTTGGGGGGCTCTTCATACAGGTGCAAAAATAGGAGCTTTGGCAGCTAAAGCTAATTGTCTTTTGAAGGTTAGACATTTGTAAAATTTGGCGCGCAAAGATTAAAGATCGACAGGAGTGACGGGCTAACTCCGCCTTAATCTAAAATGATTATCTACTCCTTATTTATAGTATAGATATGTGTCTGTACTCAATTATATTTTGTCTTATAGAAACGATATTTCGTCATGAAACTTTGTTAAGATTGTTAAGATTTTGTTAAGATAATTTCTTTTACAATTACGAAGCTATCTGCAGAGCCAATTTTGCAATTTAGATCTTAAATAATTAAAATAAATGTAACTATCTATTCCTTATTTATAGTGCAGATATATATTTGAGTACACCCATATATCATCTCATAGAAGCAATATTCTGCCATGAGCCTTTTTCTATGTATTTTTTATAAAATTATGACTCTTGCTACAGAACGGGATTTTGCAATTTGTCTCTTAAAAAAAAATTTACAATGGATGAAAATATTTGCACCTTATTGTCCTATAGTGCAAATCTATTTACGCATAAATGAATTATTTATTTTCACACATTTTCTTACAAAAATTGCTCTGTAGCTTTCATCAGGCAAATATTCTGATTATAAATATCATAATTATATAGCTTTTCTCGCAGTATTTTGGCCGTAATATAGATGAAAAGAAATTCATCTCCGATAGAAGTCTCCATAGTTTCTCCTGACTCTTAATTATTGTGAAAACAAAGATATTTTTAATCAATTTAAGATAGAGCGTGATAAATGGTTTTTTCGATATGTACTTCTTCATTATTTTGTTCTGAAGAAAATTGCAGCTGAAGCGCATCGATTGCTCTCTGGTGAACAAGTTTCAGCAGAAAGAATATGTAGAGCTTGATTTAAATGATTCAAAAGTGGTGATTTTAGTGTAGAAAACAAAGAAGTTCAGGACAACCGAAAACATTTGAGGATGCTGAATTGCAAGCATTATTGGATAAAAATCCAAATCGAACACTTAAAGAATTGTCAAAAGTGTTAAACGTTACTACTACGGCTGTTTCTAAACATTTAAACTGCATGGGAAAAATCCAGAAGGAAAAAAAATAACTGCTACATGAGTTGATTGAAAATGCCATCTTCAATCGTTTGTCAATCATGGCGACTTCCTTGTTAGGCAGAACAAAAAAATTTTTGTGGCGCATTGTGACAAATAATGAAAAGTGGATATAATTCGATAATTTCAAGCGGAAGAAATCATGAGTCGGAATGTTCACGGTCCTAAGACGTTGTTCTGTATTTGGAGACCAGAAAGGCGTGCTTTATTAGCTATTGCAACCGAATAAGACAATAATTATGCTGATTGAATGATGAATTGATGCTAAAAAAGCCAAAGTAGCCAGTAATTGACGCAAAGTGAGTTCTTTTGCATGACAACGTGCTATCATATATTACAAAAACTATAAACACTGTTGAGTTCGAATGGGAAATTCTCTCGCATCCAGCCTATTTTCTAGACTTGGCTCTATCGGATTACCACCTTTTCCGATTGATGCAACACACGCTCGTCCATATACACTTCTCCAATTATTCGGACTTATTCGAGAAAATGAATTTGCTTCAAGAATTTGCTTCATCTCTATCATCGCGGAATCCAAATTTTCAAACAAACGGCGAAACTAAGTTCAACACCTAATATTTAAATAAGAAATAATTTAAAAAATGATTTATTCTTTATTGATTTGTATGTATTGAAAAACTATATTTAAAATATTTTTATAAAATGAGTCTTATCTTCAAACGTATGAAAATGATGAACGTTGCACGAAATGATGCAATTATGTCCATGTTTATATTTTAATTGAAACAGTAAATCAAAAACGGTTTTTGGTATAAGTTCGTTTCTTTTTTAATAAAAACCATAGTTAAAAATACAGCTACATCTTTTTTATCTTTTTTTAATATTATTTTCATTTATAATTTATTCAACTATTTAACTATTTATGATATTTTGTTTTTGTAATATTTATGATATTATGATTATTGTGACATTATTTATGATAAAATATTATCAAAATTTTTTTTCTAATATTAAAAATTCCAGTTAATATTTTGTCGCTGAAACGTGGTTTTCATAATCGTTATTTAATCGCTAGTAACAATTCAGTCACGTGATTTTTGTCACTAAAAGCGAGCAACATCTGGAAAGTACCTTAACGAGTCTTACCTTATAATACCTGTGTTCAGAGAAAGCAGCTTTAAAATGTTGTAAAATTCTTCAATTTGATTGGTTTATATGTTTAGATCCATGAGAAACTAAGAGCAAAAGCCAATCATATCAAAGATTTTTTACAACAGTTCCCAAGCTGCTTTTTAACAGTGACTGCGTTCAGCAAAAAAAACTTTTCAACTGTAAGATTCTTCAATATGATTGATTAATACATTTAGATCCATGAGAAACCAAAGGTAAAAACCAATAATATCAAAGACTTGTACAACAGTTGCAAAGCTGCTTTCTATGCCGAGCGCAGCCATTGAGACAGACTTCGACCAATCATATCATAGGATGGTTACATCAGCCTCGTGTCTCCTCGCGGTGCTTCGATCGAACCGTTACTAGCGTGAAGTTGGCGGTAATAGTACTCGCGATTCCACGATCAAACGAATGGGGAACGCGGTGGGGTGTGTGGTGTGTGGAATCTTCTTCGGTTAGTAGCTCGCCATGTTTTTTACTGAGTGGGGTGTGTAGAAGAGGCCGGGGTGAAAAATCATCTCTCGAGGCATGCAGGTACGTCGAGAATCCTGGATTTTTTTTCCTTCGTCTCGGTGAGAGTCCCGCGCGCGCGGTGGATCCGCGTGTCGCGACACGGCACGCGTCGTCGTCGTCGTCGACGATGAGATCGCGCGTTTCGTAACGTCGTCACGCACGGGCTTTCGTTCTGAGCGGAGCTATGACTCAGGCAAAACTCTATAGCGCAATCGGCAAGGTTATTCGCGTTGCACCTCTCTCGGACCAGGGTCCCGCCGCCAGCGTCCCTCGCGTCCCGGACACGCGGTCGCGCGTCGCGCCCGTCGCGCCTGTCGCGCCCGTCGCCTAAATTCCCTCACTCCGCGTTTGACGCGCGACATTCTTCCGCCGTCACGATAACAACCTGAAACGTTGATGCTCGTGTCGTACACACGTAGCTATAGATAACGCGTCCTTTTGAGCGGAGACAATAGTCTTCGGACGTTGCGTACCGCCGCCCGACGTACACGATTCCGTTTACATTTTTGGATTTCTATTCTTTGTTTCTCTCTCGACTACCCCGGGCGCGCTGATGCAATATCTATTACTCCGAACGTTACTGCGTCCAATAGAGCTATATCTGTGACCACTTTGACATCCCTCATATTTCTTTAAATAGACTTGGATAAACATTAATATAAAATGCTACATATAATTACATGATATTATGTAAACACATATGTATACACGTGTGTGTGTGTGCGTGTGTGTGCGCGCGCGCGCGCGCGCGCGTGTGTGTATGTGTGAGAGAGAGAGAGAGCATGTATATCATTATTTGCATAATATAATGAAAAATGAGGTTTTCTTTTTTCAATAAATTTTAACTTTCTAAATCATTTTTTGTTGTAAATTTTATTTTCAATTAAAAGTTTTAAAAACTCATTTATGTGGTTCTATCAGTAATAAGAACTTTAAAGATTCATCTTTTTGCAAATAATATAATTTAAAAACATAAAATAACAATTTTTTAGTTATTTTCCTCCTTTTAATTATTGTTTAGTAACAAATGATTGATACGTATTTATTTATATCGTCTACAGTGTTTCAAAGGTTTATGTCGATTTTTACAAATATCTATATTAACTTTAATCTTGATTTAATTTATTTTTTATTTTTTTCTTATTTTTATAACTAGAAAAAGAAAAAATAACTTAAAGTGAAATTAAAATTAATTTATATTGATAGAAATGAATATTTAGAATGATGCTGATAACTCGAAAGTATACAAGTAAAGTAGATGTGTAACTATATAAGCTATATTATTACTTAGATTATACACATATAAAAATATTGTAACTAAAGTGATACGTTTCTCGCAGTGAAACGATTATTTATACTGCTTTTACTTGTTAACTTTTAGTGTCAAAATGGGAAGGAGACTATACTTGTTATCCTTCACTAAGACCTGCCAGCCTCATTTCAATGATATATCCACCACTCATGCCCAAGAATTAAAGAATTTTTAAACAAGATTATTGAAATTCTAAGAAACATTAACAATCTTTCTCGGGGCAATTAAGTAACTTAATGCGAAAAATTCAAAATAAGAACTGCGGGAAAACGTTTGATAAGTTCGTTGATTAATCCAAACGATATAGTGGTGGATCCCATAAAATTGAAACATTTAACGACAATAATAAAATACCTAAATACTGTACATAGGTGAGTTTGAGCTCCCATAGATTTTCAATTTAGGCTTTTTTCTAATGATTACTTATTAAGACGCAACAATATTATAATGAAAGCATGGCTGTGTTATTTTATAGGAGAGATGATCACCCTGGAGATAGTGAAGTTGGTTAGAGTTCCTGGGTTTAGGAGGAGATTTATTAAGAGGGAATGAGGAACCCAGCCTTGCATTTGGTCGGGATAGCGACGTCCCCTGGAGGAGGTGAAGTCTTTGGGTCGAGGGCCGAGGAGGAGTTGCGCCAGTGGCTTGAGGCACGCCTGGACGCATTGGGAATTGACCCAGTTGCGTACTCGCGATTTGTACTCAGCCTATTGCGCCGCCCCGACTCGGCCCTAAGTCCTCCAGAAGAGGCAACTGAACTAGGTAGAGGCACAGGACGTCGCATACGTGCCCGACCTAAAGCAAAGCTGCCAACGCATGGTGATAGGGAACAACGACGAACTGTTGTGCAATGTCTGACAAGTGCTGCTGATGACGTAAGTTATTTAAAATATAATTTTTTCTGGAGATGTAAAATTTCTTGTATACTAACTCTTGTATACTGTTATGTAATGATTGCACATAAAAAGAATATTTTCTGCATATAGAAATATGGAGTAGACGCTCTAGTTGATGAACTGTGCATAAAACTGAAAGAATTAGAAGGAGGAAACTCATATAATGAAAGAGAAGAATCCAAGAAATCGAATGATGAGCCCAAAACAAATTTAGAAGCTCTCACACCTCGCGATAGAACTCTTAGATATTACGCAGCATTTCCAGCCTTGCAATCTGCATCTGTCAAGAAATCTCCTGCACAGAAAAATAAAAACTTTGCCAATAGCAATAACAACAAAAACTACGAAATTAATTTGCACAATAATAAAAATAACAGCGCTCGTAATAAAAAGACTAAAATGTCTATCGTGAGTACACTTTTTTTTTTTAATTTTTTTTTAAATTTTATATAATTATCGATATAATAAATTATATTTGTTTCTTCTTTTTTTAGAGTATCGAATCACAAAGATCAGAAGATAAAGAAAGTTTTGGATTTGCTAAATCAATGGAACGGGAAAGGGAAAATGAACTCGATCAATTAAGATTAGCGCAATTAAAGGCGAAGTTTGAGAGCTTAGAGGCACTTTGGAATTCAGTACCAGGCAATGCACATGATACAGCTTCGATATGGGCAGCTCCCACACTTTCCATTCCTTCTGGACCTCTTTGGCCCACAGACACTACCAAGACAATCTTCACCTTACCCACTTCAGATAATGGTTATGCTACTAACACACCAAATCAAGAATCAATTGTTGACGAATCACCGCTTATTCCATGGGATATTGATCTAATCAGCATCGAAGATAACGCAGATGAATGTAGCAATAAAGATAAAACAGGTTAGATACATAATGCGTTTTATTCCAGATTTATAATAAACTAGTATTTATTAAAGATTTAACATATTTTATCTACGGATTTTTTATACTAATTATATTATTGCAGAATATAATATAAATTGGATGGATTCGGTTACGGATGGACCCTGGTGCTGGAGAGGAATTGACAGTAACTTATCTACAAGTTTGTATTGTCACAACTCTCAGACAGGTGGCTGCTTCTTTCCGGTAGCATCAAGCAAAACTCCGCTTGGAGCTCACAAAGAATCTCGTTCGAGTCTGAAGGTAAACAGCCTTCCAGAACCAGACGAGGATCTATTGACTTCCGCACGTACTCACTTTCGTCCGATAAAGGACGATGGTCACTGGGCAGACGGGACAACGTTTCCTGTGAATAACACAGTAGAACGCGTTGCTTATCGCAGATCTGAGTCAGGAAATTTACTGTACCTTCCTGGCGGAGAAAGCCCTTATATGGAGTATCGGGAGAATGACGCGGTGACATTGCCCGCGTCTACGAATTTAACGCTGAAGTTCCGGGTACGTCAGTGTGACAAAAGCGTCCAAACTGAGCCTGTGCGATCTCCGGTCAAACGTCGCATTCTCTCCGAACAAGATCATTTTCGCTATTCTCCGGTCGGAGCTGAAGATGCCGTTTTACAAGAGCAAGAAAATATCGAAAAAGATTCTTTTGCTTTGGATCAACTTGGCTGGGTACAATCGAGTGTACCTCTGCACAATGATAGAAAAAGGTAATAAGCATTGTTAAGATGCCATACATGTATTGCGTCAGTTGCATAGAATATGTAATGTCGCATCATAATTGCAAATATTGATAAGGGAGAAATGTCTTTAAATAATCTTTTTTTTTCTTTTTTTTCTTATTAAAGGGAGAAAACAGTATTGCCAGGTTAAAATACGGGACTTACGATACAATACGTATCGTATATTATCCAATTGGATAATAACAAAAAATTGGTATTTATAGACTTGTATCTATTGCCAAAGATAAATATTGATCTGCGTGTGATTTTCTAAGTTATTAGAAAATCTTAAGAAATACATAAATTAAAATGCAATACATATAGCATTTCCCATTTTTATCGAAAATATTTGAATGACACGTTGACTCTCCAAAGAAAAAATTGGGATCAATTTTTCTTTAGGATAAAATCCATACAAAAAGATGAAAATGAAACATTTACGGCAATGTGATTTTGCTGTAATAATATCCTGGGTTCACTTGCAATTCCGAAATACGCATAGAAAATGTGTCTGGCTAAAAGTTTTACGGATACAATTTAGTTTTTGTTATATTGTTATTGTACTTAATTACATATGATATCTTTTTTCCGATAGAAGACACAGTAGCAGCTTCGGATGCCAGCCACTGACAACTTTGCGTCCGTTGACCTTGTGAACTGGATAATATGTAAGCTGCTAAATAATATATGACTGGAGATTTGAAGTTTAGCTATACTTTTTTTTTCGCAAGATAAAAAAAGCGAATGATAGGATTGTGAATGGGGATCCTCTTGGCATGTGGAATTTGTTATGCATGTATCCAAGAAGGCACGAGTAAACCCCATCGTCACTCGTAATAAGCAACATGCAATCGAAACAAAGCAAAACACAAGAATATTAACTATTCATTTAGATAATTAACATTAACCCTTTGATGAGAAAGAAAGAGAGAAAGAGAATAAAGAAGAAAGGGACAAAATAAGAAAAAAAAAGAAGTGTATATGTTACATACAGCGTTTCACGTTGCGAAAACGTTGAAAATGTAGTCCATGCTATTTCAGTTGTAGGTTGTTGATTACTTTGTGATTTTTTTGAGGAGAGAGTTTAGTACGCTGATTTTTGTAGAAAATTATAGCAAGCAATTTTGTTTCTCACCCGACGTGCAGGATAGGTATTTACTTATCTAATTCTTATCGAAAAGAAAAAAAACAAAAGTTACGAATTGGAAACAAATTCAGTTGAGTACTTATTTTAAACGCTGCACGATTGCAAATCGGGTATTTAATTAAAAGTGCTGTTCTATTTTCTTGTTGTTTTTCGTAATTATTAATGGATTATCTTAATTGTATTCCCCCTATAATTATGTTTTAACTCCCTAGAAGATTAATTCCTCCTCCAACCTTTTTCCTTTTCCCATATTCCAAATTTCCTTGTATCCATTGCTTTCCCATGTGCTCACCTTAAAGAAATCGAATAACTGAGAACATACGTGTAAAAAAAAAAAACGTGTAATTTGAAAACACGCGCTTACCTTGAGAAAGGTATGCGAGAAAATACAAAAAATGTTATTCTAGCATGCAGATGCCTTTGAAACAAATGTTGAGTGATGTTAATGCGTCGAAGGAATGTGTCACTTATAAACTCTGTCTTTAGGAAATGATGTGAAAGAAATGCAATGTAAAAAAAAAAAAGAAAAAAAACGGCGCTCTTCATATTTCCGCAAAATAATGTACGGAAAAGGATTAATAAAGGCATTGCAAACATGAAAATTATGCATATATTTATCATGCATATTTTTATGCATTTATTTATCTCCCTCTATCCAAAAGTCTACAAGTTGTCTTTCTTTTGAAAATAAACTTATTTAGATTTATCGCAGAGTATACTAAAAATATGCAAATTCATTCTATGAAAATGACATAAGTTTTAATAACCGCTTTGTTGTGTGTTACATCGATATTAAAATCTCATTAATGTACAATTGACAATATACAGTATATATACATAATACTGTGTGTGTGTGTGTGTATATATATATATATATATATATATATATATATATATATATATATATAAAATACTGTATACTGTATATATACATATATACAGTCTACAAACGATTTCGTTCCTTTGTGCGACAATTTTATACTTGTTCTTTATATTCCACAAATCTGAGTATTTGAATTCAAAATCTCGATCTAAATTGTGAGATTGTTTGAAACTCGTGTGTGGGGGCGGGATGCAAATTAAACCGAATCGGCTTGATTGACTTCATCATCTTCGGAGGCGTAGTTGAATGCAATTCGTTGACTTTCGCACGATGTCGATAGTACCAATACTCAAAGGCTAACGTAAAGCAAGCGAAGATAATTCCCACGAAAATTACGAGGAACACACCGCCAATATTATGAATACTAATACCGTCGCTCTGATTATTTTCTAAATCGCAATTCTTTTTGGCGGGATTATGTTTCCACCATTTGTCCTTCAGCTTCTCTAATCTTCTTTTGTTCAAGAGGATGAGGATTCTGTAAAAAAAAAAAGATTGATTTAAGAAGAGGTTGATTTGTACTAAAGATAAAAATACGTACGCATTGTTAAATTGATCCTTTAGCGGTGATCCTTGTTGGACGGCGATAGCGTATGGCTTCCTTGAAAATTCCTCTCCAACTTGAGTCAAATCGCAGTTGGTCATAACGAGATACCTGATGGTCGAAGCGTCTCCGATAAAAGCGAATTCGTTATTCTTATACTGATCCTCCCGTCGAACTCGCTTTAACGCTTCGTCGATAGTGGCCGGAAAGCCAGCCTCTTTCATGGCTTGGAACATTTTTGTATACTTGTCGCTAACAGGATAATCCCAGACGGCTAGTTTCGCCCTTTCTATGTCCGACAAGCTATCGTTTAAGCTCATATCTTTCCAAATTCTACGACAATTTAAAATACGTTTAGAAAAATTATGTATAAAAATATAATTTAAAGATTGTCGCTTACTCGTAAAAGCGCCCCTCGATGTCTGCCATCCTTTGGAAGTAGACATATGCCGGCGATTTCACCGTAGGAGCGTATTGTATTTTATACTGCTTGCTCAAATCCTCCAAGGTTTCGATAGGTATCTCCAATCTCGACACCGTGAGAAAGGCCGCCAAGTTTGCCGTGTAAGACGCGATGATGATGAACCCGAAAAGCCACCATGTAGCCGCTACCAATCTTCCCGACAAGTTTTTCGGCGCCTCGCCACCACCTTGGGGAGTCAGAGACGTCATACAAAACCAGAAGCACTCCCTGAGATTAAATTCCCTCTTTTCCTCGTCATCTTTATACTTGTCGCGATTATTCTGGTAACTGTACGGCGACCAACGGTCGAAGAGCCACATGAGGAAGCTGGTGAAGAAGTATGCCGCCAGTATGCAGAGCCAGACTTCGGTCTCCAGCACCGAGAGGAATTTGAAGAGCGACGTCGACGTCTTCGTCTTTTGCATCATGATCGTGAGGCCAACCAGGTCGTAATAGGGCACCGTGAAATCCACGACCTTCTCCCGCTCCGCCATGACCCAGAGCGAGCTTAGGGCGATGTCGGCGCGTTTATCTATCAGTTCCTTCATCATGCCATTCCAAGTGCCGTTTTCACTCAACGAGCCGTACTCGTGATCCTCCACCTCGCGTATTTCGTACTCGAACGGCACGGTCTCGCGAATCGCATCTAGCAGATCCATGCAGAAGCCGTACCACTGATCGGTTTCGTTGTTGTACATCATGAAGGGCGGATGTTTCACGGTGACCACCCTGTAGCTCGTTATCGCGGTATTGTTCATGATCTTCTCGTTGGTGACCTTTACAGAACGCAAATTCTCTCGATAAGCGAAGACCCGCAGAGACAATAATGACAAATAAGGGATGACGCAGGGAATGACAGGATTATCGTATGAAGCTATCCCCGAAAGTCCTCCGAATATATCCTCCCGCCGGGGAGGAATAACGCGAGGCACGAATCGACTGTAACTAAATACGCAGAAGGGTGTGCTTTCGTGACGCTTTCGTGGCGCGATGTAATGCGCGAGTAAATAAGTGTATATGACCACCTTACCACCTTGAACTTTTTCCAGGGCAGATAAGCGAGAGTCATTAGCGAAGCGACAACGAGAGGCAGATATGGACGGCGACACCGGTTAATAAAAAAGAAGGGCAAAAAGTCGAAAGACTTTTTTTTTTTTGCGACACAATCGCATCTCTCTTAATGAATAGCTCATATTATCAGAGAGTTGTGCACTTTAATGCGCTTTGCGGGGGATATGCGAAGTCGGCTTGAAAAGAAATCCTTCATTTTGTGACCAGTGTTCGTTATCGTATGCGGACGCGATCCTCGCAAACGAACGGATATTCAGAAGAGTTCAAATAGACTCGAGCAATATTTCGATACCGAATCCCAATTCGGCAACAACGATCGATTTGCTCCCTTTACCGAATTATTTCCGAAGCTATCTGGAGGACGGTGCAATATAGAAATGGAAAAAGAAATATATATGAGCCATCGATCGCATAAACGTCGCTCGGTCAGGCACGACGGTCAAGCGTGATCAATAATCCGCGGATATATGGCACTCGGGAATTGGAAGAAAAATCGAAAAGGCCGCGGCATATCGGAAACGTTTTTGTAGTAGTTCAACCGGAAGAAAATTACTTATGGTAACACGTCACGGAATCCCTTCATTTTTATGATCGATCGATTTCGGCGACTCGATGCCGGCGAACAGTTAGGAAATCAATTTTAGTGTCGCTTCAATGTTTCTACGCTACGTCTCGTTCCAAGCAGTTAGGGCTTACCTGCAAGGGCGTCTCGATGCCCGCCCGCCATATTCCGCTCTCCTCTTTCGACGTAATCTTTTCCTGCTCGATGTTCACCAAATATACGGACATCTTAAAGTCCGCTTGATGCTCCCCGTTTTTGCTGCCCCAGCTAATGTTGGCGTATGTCGGCGTCATATTCTTTGATACCGCCATCAGTTTAGCCAGGAAGTCTAGGCCTCTCGACGGAGTGTTCGTCTCGTCGTAGCTATTGCAGTCGATGTGATGGGGTTCCAAGGGCCAGTCGCCATCGTCCAGGGCCGATTTCATCGCTCTGACACCCAACAGGGTTAGGTCGTAATAAAAAGCGGACATGATAAGCGGTTTCGGGAGCTTTGCCCTTATAACGGATTCCGATTGGTCGTTCACCGTCGGCGGTTCCGGCCTTAGGAACAATACAGTGATGTTTTCGCACTCGCAACTCGGCCACAGTTCTTCGTCCAGAGTCAAGATGAACCAACCGTACCTTCTTCCGATAAAACCCAACGATTCCCCGGCGTCCAATAGCATATTGATGGAATTCCCGTCGCCGAGCAGGAAATAATTGATCACGTCCAAGTCCCGCAACTTTGACAATTGTTCCCTTACGTTATCGATTGAGTCCTGAAGAGGATTAATAACATGTCTGGTCGGCACATTCAATAGCAGACTCTTGTACTTGTGGTTCATAACGAAGTTTTTGTCGTAGAGGATGCCAGCATTGGTGATGTTCATCTGGCTCGCTATCTGACGAATCGCCTCGGGCACGAGGTCGCTCGGTGGCATTATCTGGAACAAAATCCATCGGACTTTACGGGAAATTGCAAAAAAAAAAAACGTTTAGAGAAATATTTAAAAAACTTTTAAAACTGGAGTAGACCGCACATTTCAAGTTTGTCGAACTACTTATAAGCATTTAAATTATGTGCTATACAATGTAAAATATATGAAGCTATATTGAGCACAGTAGCTATCTGATATTCTACATTATATTACACATATATTATATAAATATGAATGGACAAGTTACAGTCCTTTACTCAGAATCTCAATCGGAATTTTTTGCGCGCGAATACGTTACCTGGATTAAGTAGTTCTTTTGATCGAGGTCCAGATCTCTCCAAGAGCGAATATCACCCTCTTGACCGTATTGAGCTGACAAGGTCGGAACCCCTATGGCCGCGGTGAACGAACTCGAGGCTTCGGCGTCCAGATTGATCCTCGTCACGTCCAGGACCAGATCCGGAACAGTTGTGCCACCCCTGCTGATGGCCGAGCTCCAGGCGTTGCATATAGCCTCGAGGCTGTCGCTGGAATCGCTCTCGTTGATCTGTACGGACCACATATCGCCCAGGTGACCCGGATACTTCTCCCTCAGAGCTTTCAAAGCGTCGGTCACGCTCGCATTGGCCACCTCGTTCTTCAGACCATTAATTATAACTAATTGGAGAAAAAGCATCGCGCCGACGTGACATGTAAGAAAAAAACAGAAGGGGAAGCTAAGTCAGACGATTAATCTTAAGTGTAACATCTTAGGACGCTTCTACTGCCGCAAATTAATGAGAAACTCCAACCGTGCGTTGTGAGACAAAAGCAGTTATCGCGCATTGGATCGCTCAAAAACCTTAATGGCTGGCCTAAAAAGCTATCCTCTCGCTTTCTCGCGAGAATGGAAATCTCTCTCCTTCTGTATGTAGCGAATAGAGTATGAATCTTTTTCCTTCGTTCGGTTAATTAAGAGACAGCCGAGGTAACGATACATCGTCATTGATAATATAATACGATTATCGCGCTGTGCAAGATAATCTTTCAAATCAAACGAACGGAACTTACAAAGATTCACCGGTCTCGATCGAGTTGGTCTCTGTTTATCACCGCTCGATGTGTCCTCTGCTCCGTGAGCTGTAAAACTCGTTGAGAGAACGCACAGCATGCAAATTATCGCGACACGTCGACCGGACAGCATGATCGCGAGTGGGAATGTGAATGGGATTATTCGTTCTCCGAATAATTGGAAGCTTCAAACGCAGCGGAACTCGGCAAGAAGAAAAAACGGCAGACGTAATCGGCTCGGGTTGTTCGTGGCGAAGGGAGATACCGCTTTAAGCGATACAAATCGAAACTCCGGGAGTTGCGCAATATCACTTATCGACGTTCTTTCGCTCGTCCTCGCGAAGGACATTGAAAGCGCATTCGGCCTCAATTTGCCGGCGCGAAAAGTTCAGGGAAACTCGACTCGGTACTTTTCTGCGCGATTAACCGCAACTGCGTCTACATCGAGCTTAATATCGTTAATATCGGTCTCGATGCGAGCGTCGTGTTGTGGAACTGGGACGCGGGGCTGGAAGGCACGGCCTTCGCGGTCCAGTTACGACTCGAGGGTGGAAACCTCGATGGTGGATACTACCGCCGACCGATTATGGCATCATCGAGAAAACTTCTCCCGGGGCGATTTTTTTTTTTTTTTTTGGATTCGCCATACACACTGGCGTGTCTCTCTGGAAATTCTGGAAAGCGGATATTGCGCGTAGAAACCGGTCGGCTGTCTACTGACAGGTCGGCTCGCGGGCGAGTTCGCTCCAGGGTGTCCTCCTGGTTTATTTGTGTTGTGTCCATCGGTTGCCGCGGGGATGACCCTAATCAATCGTGTGTGCTGACCGGCGCGTGCCTGTCATCTCTTTAACTTGAAAATTTGACAGGGATGTACGAGGCGTCCACGTGTATCCCGACACTCTCGGTGGACAGACGTGAGCGAAGTTCTCAATTCCGTGCGAATCATCGCGCGCGCCACCATCGTTTCCGCCGTTCTTATCGGCAGTTCATTCTCGTCATCGCCGATAAAATATAAACGGATTTTTTTATAAACGGTTCGTACATTACTTATTTCGATCGGGAATGCTCATTTACGCTACGTGCGCGAAGCGACGACGGAATTGGTACGTCTAACCAGACCGGGAAATTGAATTCGTTCGAGTCAAAGCGATCGAAAGCGATTTGCGCACGTCGAAAGAGTGACCGACTATGCGCGGAAAGAGGTGCGAGCGCTCGAGGATTTGCATTTACGCACTGGCTGCCATGTTCGGTGCAATCGATCACCTTCCATTTCATTTGTTCGGGTATTTTTCTAAAAGCGATTTTGCCTTCGCGAAGAAACTCCATTCAGCCGGATAACTGCATTTCCGGTTAAGGACCAGAGGAACATTTGCTGATATGTACGCTCGTTTGTGTATATTTCTTTACATCGCGATGATATCAGGATCGCAAAAAATAAGGCGAGTAAGTCTTGGGAAAATCACACTGCGACAAAAATAAACTCGTGAAGATTCAATTAGCCGCATAATACGAGATCGATAATTCTGTTGTGACACATATTTAATTATGCAGTTTTATATATATATATATATATATATATATATATATATATTTTTTTTTGTGCAGAAAACTTGAGATAAAGAAAAGGTTGTCAGGGTGGCACAGGATAACTTTTATACGTTCAGGAACGAGACAGGAGTCGAGTATTACGTGACATACTCCATTTTCGTTAATATAACTGTCATCGAGATGAATCTCCCCCCTGACGATGATTTATAATCCGTTAGAGCATTCCGCTCAAATATTTAGTTTATATGTACCATAAAGCGAGATTACTCTAGTAAATCATTTTACAGATTGGGTGACTTTTCGAAAAACCTTTGAAATCTCTCTTTGCATATTAACGAAATTTATTTTACGTACCATCAAAAAATTATGATATATATTGTACAATATTTTTCACAAATGGAGATACACTTTTTCCAGATGACATTTTCACCACTTTGTACGCTTGCGAATAATTTTTAATTTCAGATGACATAATCAAGTGTTACTTTCGCATCACGACATCACGCGAGCTCACATCGACCAAAGCGGTGCTTTCTTACATGCAAATCGACCGGCTGCAAAAATAGTCGAAAACCACAATACATTCCGTGGTCCAGGTAATACATAATTGCGCGATAGGAACTAAACTCCGTCCTTGGCACACATGCGAACACACCGCATTAACGAGCGAACGGGATTACGAATCTCGAAACATATAATTTAAGCACAATCAACTTGAAACCTTGTAATAATATCTAACTCCATCTGCCACGTTCAAGGCATCGGATACTGCGTGCGGATATCGCGTGCGACAGTACTACCAAATGCTATTACAACGCGATTATTATTGTTATGATTTTCGTTATTAAAATCGGAGATCCTTATCTTAGATAAGAAGCGAGCATCAAGATATCGACTTTGCATTTTGTGCACCTGTCTTTACGTATCTACGCGGAAATTAATTTTTACCTTGACGTTTCGAATCTTGACATTTTTGAGGGCACGACGCGAGAACATCTCGCGAAATACGTTGAATCAGAAATTCTGGTGCCTTCCACGGTGTGAAATTTTCTGCTTTGATGTTGTCCATTTTCGAAAGTAACAACTCTGTTATTTTCCGTGTTACGTTTTCTCGTTTTTCATCACTTTTTTTCACTACGTTTCCTTTTTACTGTGCAGTAGCGGCAGCGGTATTGTGTACGTAACAACATAACAATCTCGCAAATAACGTTTCGATGTGAAAGTGAGTAGAAATATTGTTGCCATATCATCAAACACGAATTTCCGAAGTGAGCTTCGTGTGGCTACTCGAACAGGTTGGTTTTATTAAATTCTCGTTTCATCATTTTTTCACTTGCCATTGACATCTCTCACATGTCGTGGCTCATATGCGATTTTGCAGATGCAAAACCCAAGATAACAATATTATAATTATATATTAATTTATAATAATATAATGCTTTGCCGATGAGTTCTTCGTATCTGAGTATTGCCTTGGAGCGAGCGTTACAAAATATGTATTACTAATTTATTTTATATTTTTTTTATGAATTACAGACAATACGTACACGTGTCATCGAGCTCATGCTTTCACGATGCTTCTTTTTCAACGACGCGATACAAATATGTTCTTACAGAATTGTTAGCCTGCCCGCTTCGTGTTGCGGTTCGTCGTGCGGTGCGACGTGTCTAATCCGCATAACCTGGCGATTTATTTTTCGCGCATTGTTCGCAGCTTCCTGCGTGTCGGCAAGGAGAGAGGCGCTTCTTCATCACGTTATAAATCTTCCGGCACTTGTCCTGGGGACTGGGTACTTCCGTACAGTTAGTTTACCCTTTTCATAAATCCGACGTACTCACGTCCGAACTCATCTGTCTCCGTGGACCGCAAATTTATTATTCTCGCGATTACCGAGGCTGTCCAACTAAAAGCACCTCTACTGTGATCGATTCGCTCTTTTTACGTGTGAGATGAGCAAACCTATCCCTCATTGCTCAAACGAGAGATAAAGAGCCCGTTAAGGTCATCCACAGGGAGGGAGGGGGGGAGGGAGCATTAATTGAACGTTCAACGTACGTTCTCCCACCCTCTCTCTCTTCACTTTTGTGGCTATATTTAGAAACCATCACGAAGTTTTAATCGCTGCCACGCACGTGAAAGATGCAAATGCGTTCGCCAACTGTAATCGCCTTCGGCGATGAAAGAGCTAACACGGATTACATTAGTATTAAAAGTGAAGCTTATGTCGAGTTCCAAATATTAGTATGTTGCTGCGAGACGTGTAATTAGAGTTATGTGATTTTCGGTTGCAGGATTATTAATTAAATTCGCCAATATTCGGTATTAATGCTTTTAAACAATTCATCTGCATTATATCAGAAAATACGATAGCTTTTTATGTATGAAATTATAATTTGTTAGAGCGAAACGAGGCATATATTGTATTTCAAGGCAATTTAATTCACGAGTAACTTGATCAGCCATATACAAAACAATTTTGCATTTGCAATGAATCGTTATTATTTTTCAATTTTAACGAATAATATTAGTAATCGGTGATGAAATATGCCGTGAAATACAAGTACCTTTAATTGACTTCTTTGTACAAATAAAAGCTTTGCCTTTATTTGTCTCCAGCTAGCTTTGTAACACATTTGCGGTGCTTTTGCCGTAAGACGAATGTATCAAAGAAAAAAGAAAAGAGCCAAAGAGAAGAAACTGTAATAATACCACAGCAGGTATTGTAAGTTTACAATCGCCACTGTCGTCTATTATCAGGATTCTTTAATAATTCTCCGTCGAGGGAGTCTCTTCGTATATCCGCTGAAAATATCGACTTATTGTTGGTTTCTGATCTCTATCGCTGTCTCCGTTTTTCTCGCTTTTCTTTCTTCTGGGAGTTATAAAAACTCATCGTTCCCTTTATCGTTCAACCAACATATGTGTACACATATTGAGATTCACAATCTTCTTAATTTTTAATCGCGACAAGAATTTGAAGGATATCGCGGATCATTCGCGCAGTTTTAGCAGTTTCATCATTTTGCGGTTATCAAGGAGAGGGCCAACAAACAGCTGACTTGAAAGGAATTTCCTTGTTATCTCTCATATTTTCGAAGTATGTCGACTATTCGACCCAGTACTGTCTCCCGAGACCGTCTATCGTCTCGATACGCCAATCGATCCGTTGCCGTACAAGCGGTGAGATTGTACAGCATCACTTCAAGTGGAGGATCAAATCCGAGGATCAAATCCGAAGATCGACCAGACAGCAATCGGCAATCTGCTGAAGACGGATTCTCGAACCGATCGCACCGCAGTCTTGCGTGATCGACGTTAGACAAGACCGATGGCACTCCTTCAAACTCGCGAAAACGCAGATCTGGCTCGCCTTAGATGTATCTCCCGAACGCGTTTTCGCTGCCGAATGAACTGAGTACGGACCTGAAATGGATACGAGGACCGACGTGACGACACGCGATAACGAAATTCAGACATAGTGCTTGAGAAACCGCAGGAACATTGTGGGCTATTGTGGACTTTCGTATCACGATCGCGATGCCATTATCTTTGTAGAATCGTACAATGCAGTCCATTTACAGTTCATAAAAGAAGAGAATCTTCAACATAAAATACCAAGCTAAGATTGGATGCTTGGACGGCCGACATTGTGATATTATTAGTGTTAATTTAAAATTTATTATTTATTGAATTAGGTTACAATCTTTTTTTTATCTACGTCATTACTTCTATGAGAAATTCAGGACATTATTTATTCGTATTTCAGCAATATAATTTATATTTTTTCACCTTCTTTTTTTTTATCGCTACACCAAAGCCTGTTTAAACGAACTACGTAAGTTTCATTTTGGAACTATAAATATGGAAAAGGTTGTAGAGACTTAAAACAAAGGAGAATTTTTAAATAGCCTCCCTCAAAAAATCATTTTTCCGCTCGAGTCCGAGACCTTCTTCTAGACTTAATCTAGGGTTGAGATAAAAATTTAGGCAAAATTTTCTTGAAACGCAATTTAAAAAGCGTTACCGAAAGCCTTTTTCAATTTTTTTCCATCAATTTAATCCGTATAATCCAAAATGTAGAATTTAATTTTAACGTGTCGAATGAATAGAGATGACATACCTACCAGCGGAATATGTCATCCATTTATAGATTCACAGCGATGTTCACCACGTCTGTTAGCAGGTCTTCTATCATAGGTCCATTTGATGCAGCCGAAGTCCTTGTCGCTGGATTCTCGTACGTCACAATCGAAGCTCGAAATCTGCGCCATTGCGTCCAAGAAATCGATGCAGTAGCCGTAAAAGCTACTGTTGTAATAATGAACGGAGCGTAAACGGTCGTTACTACGCGATACAGTGGCCTCGAGGTAACATTCATCTTGCGAGCTTTCAAGCCGCTAATTGCATTGGAAACACTCACATGAAATCTCCATAACTTGATAGAAACCACCCCCCCCCTTCCCGTTATTGCATTTTGGCTAATCCTCGTTTATGAAGCTTTACCAACTAATTAGCGATCTGTATCAATTTATAGCAAATTTCGCAAACAACCTACGTGGTAAACGATGATATTTCATATCATCGCACTTCTAAGAATTAGCAATTAATCGGGCAACTGAAGCTCGAATGATACTCGAATGACATATGATTCGAGGAATTTTTTTCAAAGCGAAATCCGGCTTTCGATCCGGATTTCTTTTGATATTGTGTTTTCTATAAAGTCGAGACACACACACACACACGCGCGCGCGCGCGCGCGCGCACGCACACACACACACACACACACACACACACACACATACACACATGTATGAACATCGATTTATAGGTAAAATTCACAGCACTGACAATGGACTTATTGAACGTGCCTTAATAAATTATGTCTCGAATGCATTAATGTCTCCGATTTCGAAAATATAAATTTATAGTGGAACGCGCGGGCCCCGAAAGCGAACCAATTTCGGAACAATGCGAAATTCGATCCGGTGCGTTTATTTTGCCGTGCCAATTACTTTGAGTCGTGCCAACCGTCGCGATGCGATTACGAGTCGATACAGCGTAAGTTTGTATTCGCCAAAAGTACCAAAAACAAAACGTGCGTGCGCCGCGCGCTTTTTCCCTTTGCTTCTTGCCGCGTCTGTTATTTTCTTTCTTTCCCCAAGCGTCGCGAAACCGCGAAGTAATATACCATACAGAGTACGAAGAAATGAAGACTGGTCGCGCCAGAAAGTCTCACTTTCACGAGGATGAATCTCTGTGAATCTCCTGTGCAATCCCTGTGAGCTTCGCTCGTGTTCTATACCGGTTGCCTCGGGGACGATGCAGTCGGTGCTTATCTATATCCCTCCATTCTTCCTCTTTTTTTTTTTTTTTTTTTTACAAAGTACCTATTCCTCGACAATAGAATGCTACGGATACACACGACTCGGTCGAGTATCGTTTCCACGTATTTCCGCGGAAATTAGGGCACGAGCACGCACGTGCGCTGCGTTTCCCGTATAACGTGCAATTTCGTTTGGTACGTTAAGGAGGCATCGCTTGTTGAAACACACCACGATGATTTTCGCGGAACATCGTGGGAGTTTTAAATTCGCGCTAATGCAACTTACGATAATTTGTGTATGCTCAATCTGGGAAGACTACGGGGAAGAATCCTATCGGAAGTAAAATATTTCGTTGTATTACGGAGAAAATAAAATTGCTGAAATAAACGCTAGAAAGAAAGAAGTTATTACAAGTTATGTCAACTGTTTAATTTCTATGTTTTCTTTTTTAATAATTTCAAAACACTTTTTATGCCGCTGGCATATTTCAGATTCCGTTTCAATTTTCCTCGCATTTTGGACTCGAAAT
This sequence comes from Pogonomyrmex barbatus, assembly GCF_055798465.1. Lineage (NCBI taxonomy): Eukaryota > Metazoa > Arthropoda > Insecta > Hymenoptera > Formicidae > Pogonomyrmex > Pogonomyrmex barbatus. The sequence goes on from NW_028297127.1 coordinate 19,932,478, forward strand.
ACCGACATCAAGTATGCGCTTTACAAAGAGCAAAGTACGCCGGCCGGAGTATCATGTTAGAAATACGGTGACTAGAGACATGAGGAAATTCGGTTTCAGATCGTGAGATTGCAAATTCATGCTTGTAATGTCTGAATAAGTCGAGACGTTTGGTTGACGTTGCCTGCGTAGCCTGCGTAGATGATATCGTGGCTAATTGCGTTAATGTCTCATATACCGTGTGCCACATAATCTGTGTAGCAAGACGTTCTTCATTCCAGTAATTCAACACGGCTAATATTACATGTTTTATGTAAGCGCGAATGTAATTGTACAAGAAGTCTCAAAAGTTCCGTCCGTAAACCGGTAAACGCTTTGCGATCACTGACTCGTAAAATTCAATCTTTGTCAAAGAACATTGAATTACCGGAAAGAATTTAATTTCTCATCGAGCTCATCGAGCCGTACGTTAAAGAATCGCGACGAACAGAGGTATTAAATACAATTTTCGCCAATTTAAAGCGACCGTCGATTTATGGAAAGAATAATGATATGTTATTAACGCAAATTCCTTTTTAACGCGGACTATATACAGATTAATAATGCAATTTTTTTTCTCTCTCTTTTTTTCCCTACCCGCAGTTATCTCGCATTAATTTAATTTTCATTAAATATCACAATTACATTTTTATTGCATAATTATGATTTTACAACATAAATATATAAAAATATATATTGGTAGCGGCGCTCGCAATTAATTTTATTCACGATGTGGATTGAATTTATAAGTGGTTACACAGTTTGCACGGTCTTTTTCAAATTTACATAGCGTAATTAGTTTATTAAGTGCATTAACGAAACTGAAAAACTTGCGCCAACCCTTAATTACTACCGGGCACCGCTTCACGTTGCTGTCGATTAATTACGAAGTTTCGTCTTTGCGAGTGCGATGATCTTTGAATCGAGAGACTAGGGAGTCTTTCGAGAATTTTTCACTACACGTCGCGGTGTGCCATTTACTTTGAAGTGTACTCGAGTCAAGATGATACGTAATCATAATAGCCGCCAGTAAATAGCCCGAGTATGTAAATTCGTGTCGGCCACGTGAAATTATTGGGATGAGGGTGCGACGGAGAAACGAGGGTATTGCACGCGAGACGAGGATTCATAAATAGTTCTAATCGGTGTGAAATGAAAAACCGGCGGTATTTTAGCGGTGAACTTTTCCTGCAGGGCGGCAATAGAGCGAGCTCTAGAACGGCGCGTTAAAGAGGACTGTCGCGAATATTAAGCATTCGATATTAGACTTGGCCAACGAGTCTGGATATTTCATAATTTGCATGATTCGCTCTGTTCTACAGAATCCATTATTCCGGGATTACATTGTTGATCGAACAGCGGTGTTTTCTTCTCCGGAGCAGTAAAACGTTATTTACATCGAAATCAAACAATTCTGCAAAGAGACGACCGATGCTCAACATTTATTATCTAAAGAGCTGTTATTCTCGACGAAAATGGCAAGCTTATTTCTCAATAAACGATTATTGCAACTATAAAAAGATTGAAACGCCAACGCGCGCAAATAGACAAGATGAAATCCGTATGAGCCGCAGCTCTTTCATTCCGCATTCAGAAAGTAATCGCGATAATTTCCATCTCGCCTCCGAGCACTCCGGTCGCTCCTGATAACGAACAAGCGGAAATCCATTAAAGAAAATTGCCGGAGCAATTATTCGATCGATAAAAGCGCATTTATCCGTAATAAAAAATTTGTTCGAGGGTGACGAAACAGCCGGCGCGGCCGGCCGTGACGAAATTCGCACGTGACGAGCTTCTCCCTCGAGGAACGGCTCGCGGCGAAATACTAATCGATGGTAATCGAGCGTCGATCTCACGACGCCGCTAATGCGGTCTCCTTTCCGCGTGATATCCGGCGACGATATCGCGGAGGCCGCCGCCTCGCGCGAGATTGCGCGAGAAAACGCTCACGGGGGGGGCTGACGGGGAAAACGCCCGGTTTCGACATCGATTTGCATGCCGCGGCGGCTCGCGTGTCCGCGAGGCCTGGAAGTGAACGTTTCACCTCCGAGGACGTTAATGCCTCGTGCGTGCACCCGTGCGTCCACTCGTCCGCTCTCCGGAAGGAACGGAAACCCACCTTATTTAATTGCAAAATTCTTCACGGGCTCTTACGTGCGCGCCCGGCGGCCGAGCGGACGCGCGCTTTAGATACCCAGAGAGAAAATTATTAGCGACGATGATAAGCAACGCGAGCCCCGACTCGCGTGTTCATTCATGCATATGGAAATATCTGCGTGCACGCCCGCCCGATGAAACCAGCCAGATTGTCGAATTATATGAGCGCACGTGTTCCCACATGCGCGTCGTTCCATCAAGTTGTTGAAGTACCCTCCCCCCCCCTCCCCTTCCTCCCCGTTGGAACACGGGCGACAGCGCAAAAGAGGGTTTATCGTGATTCCTCTGCGCTCAGTGATATTTAAATTTTATGTACACGCAAAGCGATGTATGCAACATTCGTATACCCCTGCTCGACTATTTTCCTACTTTAGCGGGAATTTATCGTCACGATATATATATATACCCAATGTTCCTATCCTTCATTCAACCATTCTTTCCAGCCTGTTGAGAATATCGACGTTTTACAATATTCAAGCGATATATATATATCTAATAGGAATGAATGGCCTCAAAAATCATTGGGTAAAATAAAGAGATGTATATCATGTCGCGCCATGCGTGCTCAAAAGTTTAAACTGCTGATTTATCGTCTTACATTTTTTTAGAAACGGAGAAAATATTTCATTTCGATATTTCATAAATCTCGATTAAACGTGTAACGAATGAAAATAGTAATAAAGAGTCTATATATTATGCTGCAATATAATTCATACGTACGTTCATATATGACATTTAAAAAAATATTTTTCTAACGTATTAAGAGCACATATAAATCGCTCTTTCCTGAATTTATGTATTTTATGCTCATCATGCTTTCTACGACCGCCGCTACCTTCTATTCATTTTACGTATACAGATGTAAATTAAATTTTTTTTTTTAATTCTCGGCGCAAAAAGGGCCTATTACATTCTCATTCAGTCAGAATTGTTATTTCAATATGTGGGTTATACCAGAGAGAATTGCCAGGTAACACGAACAATGAGCGAAACACTTGGTTCTTGTAATAATGTGCAATTGCGAGACATGGCACAGATGATTTCGTTGGCGTTTTCAGCGTCGCGTGCAATGTATCACGCGAAACATATATAATATTTCCTATTGCGTAGTCCGCCGTAAAAAAAAAGCAAACGCTACCCCGAGTCAGTCGAAATTTTTTTTATCACGCGCGAATACGGAATATTACAAGGGATGCACCCTGACTGGACTCTAACTTATGGTGTTACCGTAAAAACAGAGGAAAAAATTAAGGAAAAAAATAGGTTTTGCAATTTAAAATGCAAATGAATAATAATAATAATAATACATGTCGCACTACTCACATGTATATATATTTCTTTATTTCTCTCTTTCTATTCGCACAAAACAGGCGCACAAAATTCTGAAGAAATCCACAGTGAACATTGCGTAAAATCCATAACATCGTACAACATTGTTTATTTCGATATTTCATTGGTATTCGTATTCACATTCATCCCACACATATTTCTTTAAAATTAACGACGAGTTTCTATCGTATAAGCCGCGCACCTACGCAAGAATTTAATATCGGTAATAATTTAAATAGTAACATATATATGTGTGTGTGTGTGTGTGTGTGTGTGTATATCGGTAGTAAAGAACGCGTAACGCGAGGGGGTACGATTTAAAAAATTATTCGATCAATCGCGCGTGTCAACATCAATTCTGCTACGTATGGCCGGAAATTGATTATCGAGACTCGCAATATATCGCGAGTGTTATGTAATATCGACTGAAATTGTATATTCGTGAGTGGCGCGTGGTCACATATCTTTCTGAACGATTTGTTCGGCATTTACGCAGAGATTCCGGACACTCCGTGCGTCCGTCGTAAATTGTCGTCGATCGAATGTAAATGTAAATGTTTTTCCTGTTACATTCATTGCGGTGTGTACAGATACATAATTATAGGTACATAATCGCCCATCGATTCGATCGATGCACTCGTCACTCGCTCACGCCGGTCGCTTAACCTATGCATAACATGCACGTTAACACGTCCGTCTTTGTTAATTGATTTTGCACGGGCACACATCTAAATGGCAGGCTCACACACGAACGCTCGTTCGATCCGCACATCCTGGAGATGCGAGCGGAGCTCCTCTTAGATTTCTTTCCCTATCTAAAAATCCTCCCAACTTGTACATATACATATGTACATTTCTCTCTCTCTCTCTCTCTCTCTCTCTCTCTCTCTCTCTCTCTCTCGTCAAAATTTAGAATTGTTAGCCGGAGATTCTTTTGCCGGAAAGCCGGAGATTCGCAAAGCTGAAATCTCCGACTGAAAATCGGAGAGGTGGCAATACGTGCCTGCAAAATGTAAGTTCGCTGTATACTTGCTCCAGCGTCTGTTTTTTTTTACAGATGACAGTTCACAAGCAGATCAAGTAAATATTATATTTATTCCACGTGGAGACATTCCTAGAAACAACAATTACGTATGAAGCATGTATAAATCCAGAGAGAGCGAACGCCGTAACAAAAAAGGAAGGTTTATGCAAATGTGATCTGTGAAAAAAGCCTCGAATTACTTTCACTACATTCTTTTTGAGGGATGAAAACTATATGGAGTTCCATTCCAGAGAATTGCTTTTGTAAAAATGCAAACTACAACTTGAAAATTTTCCTTTTTGTGATAAAAAAAGGATTCATTATGTATAAATAATTTATTATAATTTGTAATAAAAAATCTTTCGGAAAACCTTTGTGATACTCGCACATTTTTGAATTTTGTGAAATAGTAATAACAGTCTGCCGAATCAAAATGGTGTGGCGGATTCTATTGACATCGATTTTCACTAAATCCAACATCGAGACGATGAACGCGTTTTATAAAATGCCAAGCACGGCAATATTTCGCGCCGGGCGTTATTTGTTTCTGCGCCATCCTAGATTATATTGTAACCGGTCCATTTTCTATTTTCATTTGAATTCAAAAATATTTCTCTCATTCGAGCGCAACGTCACGTTTTTCCTCTGCGATAAAATATATGACTTCCTTCCCTTTGTAGTACACGTGTGCGCCATAAAACGCACCTGTACTTTTCTTACCACATGTAAAATACAGACTATGTGGAAAATCCGAATCTTTCCCTTTTATAAGAAAATTCTTGACAATATTTTTTTACGACAATATTTAAACATTTGTGATATTGATAAAAATTAATTGATTCATCGACAACGGATGTCGCCAGAAGTCATATCGTAAACGCGATAACTGTGGAAATGGAATGAGTACACGGTTTTCATCCGTCAGATGAGAATTTACATCTGGAATTTCTTTTTCTAGAAAAAGATAGAATTATTTATCTAGATTTGTAGATATGGAAGAAGTTCGGATTGTGTACGAGAAATAACTCTCCGAACTGGGAAAGAGGAAAGCTCCGCCGGCAATACGTTACCACGCACAGAAACGAGTATCGCTGTATTGCTATACTTGTAAATCACAACCAACCGAGTATCAGTTTATCAACTAGGTGTGTATATATATATATATATATATCTTTTTTTTATTTATCATGTACGTATCTAGAACTGTATTCTTCATATCGAGCGACCAGGCTCGAACACAACGTGGGATTCTCAAGCGTCGCGAATCGTTTCGCGATATCCAAAATGTTGTTTGGTAAATGATTTTTCAAAATGTTTTTCGTTTAAAAAAAGAGAGAGGAAAGAGTGTTTAATTAAAATTTCAAAAAATTGTAATTAAAACGAGCCGCGTATCGATTCGCGAGGCATTTACGCGAGAATCGCACCGCTGATACGTACATTAATATAATGCGCGATATAATATACAATATATAATATAATATCATAAACTACGCATTTTGAAATTCCTACCCAAGATGTCGACATTCGAAGAATCCAACGCTACCTCAGATAATGTGAGAAAAATAATAATGAGGAGAAAATAATGCAGAAGGGAAAAAATGTAATAAATTTTATATTTTTTTTACCGAAAAATTCAACTAGATAAATACGTCATTTTGGCACTTATTAATATTTTCGCGGAAATAACACGAGATGAAAAATTTTTTAAACATGATAAATTTTGTTCTATAAACATGTATGTGTATGTAAAAAAAAAAAAAAATATCGGGAGAGACATCAGTCAACTGGTTTTATATTGATCAAGCTGTATTTTAAATATACGTGTTTACAAAAGAATCGAATCAAATTGAATTGAATCGAACTTTCACACGAGACACGGTAGATTTTGCATGAGAGATCACCGCTAGAAATTCCATTTGAATAAAAAGTGATATCAAACGAGCGCTGATGTTTAGATGTACGCAAAGTCATGTATGTTTCACGCAAATAGGATTCAGGATAGGATGCAGCTTTGGAAAGGAAAAAAAAAAAAATGTAATCCCGTTTGCATCAAGTCAAGTTTACAAGTTCAGAACTACCTGTAGCGTTTTGGCAAAATCAGGAAGAAGAAAAAAAGAGACTAACTTCGATCACATTTAGAGACGCGTCTCGCAGCGTCGGTTCCGCTTCTGTTTCGTTCTCCTTCTCTCTATCTTGGGTAGGAGGCAACGCTGCATCGAAGAGTATATAACTCGAGTAAAGAAATGTGTTTTCCTATCCTAGTAATTAAAAATCTTATTTCGTTCGTAGCACGGCTACGAACGTGTTCTCACAACCTTATCACAACCTTATTATAGAGTGCCCTGATTACGAGCTTACCAATAAGTACCGTATGACCGTCCGATCTACTTTTCTCTCACCTCAGGATTCGCCTTAAATCCATCCGTTTTGGCGCGGCACTCGAGGAGATGACGGTTTCTCGCCGCCTGTTCCCTCGTTTTTTACCCTTAAAGATACTCTGAATTGTATCGTGGTCATATAAATAGCATACTTCGCGTATGTCAAGGTATGCGGATGTAAGTGAATGTGTAGGTGAATGTGTATTTGTGTGTGTGTGTGTGTGTGTGTGTGTGTGTGTGTGTGTGTGTGTGTGTGTGTGTGTGTGTGTGTGTGTGTGTGTGTGTGTGTGTGTGTGTGTGTGTGTGTGTGTGTGTGTGTGTGTGTGTGTGTGTGTGTGTGTGTGTGTGTGTGTGTGTGTGTGTGTGTGTGTGTGTGTGTGTGTGTGTGTGTGTGTGTGTGTGTGTGTGGGCGTGTCTATGGCGGATCTACAGAGTAGCCCGAAATCACCGATACACACTTCATTGACGCGGCAGCGGGGAGACGGCAGGGGTAGATATTCACCTGGGAGGTTGTACTCTCTCCGAAACCACTCTTAGTAGCGAACAGTTTCGATAATCGAAAACCATTTCCGATCTTGTGTCCGGCGACGGATTCCCGATGAGATACGTAGTGCCCGTGTTCGATACTTCTCACGGTTAGCAAAAGTTCAAACCCCCCCCCCCCCTCCCGAGAGTACAAAGCTCATTCTATTATTTATGATCGGAACGTATTTTAATGAAACGTAAGACAAAGGAACTGTAAATTACGACGCAGTCATTTCAGGGCGGCGAAAGTTGGAATATTAAAAAGTTGAAATGAACGATAGCCCGACATCCGAGAATTCTAAGGAAAACCCGGTTATTAATAAACTAAAAACTAAAAAGAGAGAAAGAGGGGAGGAAGAGAGAGAGAGAGAGAGAGAGAGAGAGAGAGAGAGAGAAAGAAAGCCGCCCGCGTCATTATAATAAATAGCGGTGATTCCGGGAAACCCTGTAGCGGTACGTGACGGTATAATCGCGTGTCAACGCGAACATGTCAGGAGGTTTAAAGTGTGACTTTATACGACTGCGCGCGGCCCGAAACCGCAAAGATTTTGCGGGTCGGCGTTGTAAACGTCACGCCTCGAATAAACGACCGCCCTGGTGGTGACGAACGAATGCTCCTTACGCTGCTTTCCTTACGCTACGTGCCTCACGATCGAGGCTCATGGGTTAGTTACTAATAATTATTCACAACCGTAATACTTGCAATTGTTAATGTTTTCGGCAGACGTGCACACACACACACACACACACACACACACACACACACACACGTCCACCGAGTCTACCTAATGAAACGCACGCACGATTATTTCTCCGTTGTCGTTGGTAGAAGAAAAGCACGTCCTGTCCTTCTTCTTCTTTTTCTTTTTCTTTCTTTCTTCCTTTTTCTTTTCGTCGACGCGCGTTCGCCAAAACCAGCCGACAGTTTCTCAACATTTCTACGCGGAGACATTTTCCTTTTTCTCTCGTCCATCTGGGAGCCGGAAACTGCGCGACGAAGATCGCGCACGAGGAGGAAAAGGAACGGCGGTGGCTTCTCGCGAGACCTCCCCCGATGACCCCGATTCCATTACAATCCGGTATCGAGCATTATTGATCTAGTGTTAAATCGCATTCTCGCGCTCTCAGGCGCTAAATTCAATCATTAATCATCTTCCAGCGTTAGATTGATCGTCGGGACCACAGGAAGAAAAGAAGATTCATAGAGAGCTGACAAAGTTTTATAATAATGGTGCTCGGAGAGGGCAGTCGCCGGTGGAAATAATTCATTAAAAAGCATAATTTCTTCTATTACTTCCGCAGAAAGTTTCCCTTCGACTTTCGTCCTTGAAAGCTCCTCAGGAACGGATTAGAGCGTCCCGACCTGGGGTGCCAATCTTGATTGCCATTCCCCTTCGCGCACTAGATAAAACCGTATCCATTTTCCCAGCATCTTCGTGGGATCCCTGATAAATTTTCCCGGGAAAGTTCCGGACGGTAAGTGCACATCGCTCTTCGGGGCTCTCTTCGAATCGCGGCAATCCGTTATATCAGTTGAAAGAAATTTTCGAGGTTCTTACGGCGTTCAAGTTTTCATTTCATAAAAAAGGATTTACTTGGAAAGTCGCGTAATAATTCAAGAAACTTTATAAATCTTCGATTTAGGATCTCGTGTACTAGTGGCACATTAATTTTACCAATTTTAATAATATTCGCGAAGGTGATCTTTGGTCTCCTTCCGTTACGTCTGTTTACATCGAAATTTACCGTCTAATTGAAGCTCACGCACATTTCTCTCTTGTTCGATGTAAATAATTGAATTGTTATTACGTGATAGGATTATTACGTGTTATTCTTTGATTGAGAGAATTACGATTTTCTTGTTGCCGTGTTGCCGTGTTTTCTTCATCGGATAAACGTAATTACTCGCGCCGACAGGATCGATATCTTAATTAAACGTGGTAGTCGAAAATAAATTATCAAGTTAGGGATTAGTTCGTAACTCGGTGTAAAACGATAATAATCCTGCGAATTTGCTGGTAACCTACTTGCTCCGGGTTCTCGCTCCGCGACGCTTTGCCTATTTCCTAACTCACGTCGTCGTCGTCGTCGTCGACGTCGTCGTCGTCGTCGTCTCTGTGCCAACGCCAAGTTTTCGCGCATAACGTAACGAGCTGCGCGCAAATAAGCGATTAGCGTGAACGAAGCGTCTAAATTACCGTTAATTGTGATCGTGATTGTGACGTATCGCCAACCTGACGACGAGCGACGCGCTTTTCCCTGGACGAAGAACTTACTTAACGACTGCCGTTGGTTAGCAGACAGAAATCCGGCGGATATAGAAGTCGTGTTACGTAAAGGCTGTTACGACCGATCGTTGCGAGACCGACTTCGCGCGATTCGCGATCGGCGAGAGGGACTCGGACGGCCGGACGCCCCGAACGGAATTGCGAGGATCCCTCCTCCCCCTCCCCCCCTCCCCCCTCGTCTGACAAAGCCCAAAGGGCCAAAACGCGACGGTCACGATGGCTCAGCGGATTCGCAGCAGCCGCCTGAACGCTCTTCTATAATCAAGATTGAAGATCGTGTAGATGAGAGGGTTGAGAGCGCTGTTGACGTAGCCGAGCCACGTGATGAAGTACACCATTCTCTCAGACGGGCAGCAGGCCGGACAGAACGGCACGATGACGTACATGAGGAAGAACGGCAGCCAGCAAACGACGAAGACGCCCATGATGACGCCCAGGGTCCGCGCCGCGCGTCTCTCCTTCGACAAGGAGATCCGCTGTCGCTCCTCGATGAACTGATAGACGGTCGCCGAGGTGGCGGGGCCGGCGTCGCCGGTACCACCTCGTCTGGTGGATGCGGTGGTGCGACGATCGTTGTCACCTATCGTCACCTCGGTCGGCTCGTCGTCGATCAGCGACGGCTTCGCCTGCAGACGCGGCGTCGAGCGCTCATTGTGATTGGTCTCCGAGCTGACCGATTCCTCGGCGTCGTCGCGGTGCCTGATGGATTGCACCGGGCCCAGTCTACTCTGTCGGGCCCGTTCCCGCAGCCTTCTGCGCGTCGCCAGGAAGATCTCCAGGTACACCAGGCTCATCAGCAGCAACGGTATGAAGAACGATCCCAGCGACGAGTATATGACGTATCCCTGTCGTCTGGTGAGCTGACAGGGCGTGCCCGGTTCCAGCTCCTCCGGCCAGTCGTTCCAACCGGCCAACGGCGGCGAGCTGATGGCGCCCGAAAGAATCCACACGCCGGCGATCGTTCCGAGGACTCGTTTGAGGGTGCGCTTCTGAGCGTAATTGATCGGGTCGGTGATCGCCCAATAACGGTCCAGGGCGATGGCGCAGAGATTAAGGATACTGGCGGTGCAGCAAAGCACGTCGCACGTCAGCCACAACTTGCACAGGTGGATACCGAAGATCCACTTGCCCAGCAGCAGATAGGCTACGTTGAACGGCATCACGAGTATCGCCACCGCGAGATCGGCCACCGCCAGCGAGACGATGAAGAAGTTTTGGACAATTCGGAGTGGCCGGTACGTGAACACACTTAGGATCACTAACGCGTTACCAAACACCGTCGCCAGCACGAGGAAGCCCAAGGTCAGCGTGGCCGCCACCGCCTCCCATGTCGGCAAATTCGAGCCCGTCTCCTCTTCTGGAACGCTGCAGCCTCCGACTTCATAGTCTTCCGACATCGTTCCGCCGGATTCTCCGCTCGAGTTCATGTCGTCCGGGATGTCCTCTGCAAATCAGATCGTTTAGTGTCACGTGACTGTCATTTGGTAAACCAAGTCCTTCGACTCGTGCTCTCTCCGTCTCTTTCTCTTTGTCCGCCTTATCAAAGGGCAGCATTTTAGTAATTAGATTCGCAGTCCTGATACTAAAAAGTTATAGTGTTTAACATGATCGTATTAAATATGGAAAAGTCAATTTAACTTCTGGAATGGAAGATCTAACGAACGAATACATTTATACAGCTGCAATGGCACTTAAAGGACGTTCGATACATAGAATATAAATTCCGTATAAAATTGCGACTGCACTTTTCGGAACGTTACAAAAAATATGATCGCAAAGTAGATGGAAATGTCATTCCAAACGAAAATTAATGTAGTGACCTCGCGTTCCTTCGCAAAATCTTGCGCGGTTACGAAGTGCATTTACCAATTCGTTTATTTCAGTCAAACCTTTCGACTGGCAATAACGTTTACGAGTTGAGTTTAGTCAGATAGAAACCATATGAAAACGCTAAAGAGATATATCTCTCCTGTATACGTAAATACGTATATTTATGTGTATGTAAAACGATTCAAAATTCGACAGTTTGCAATTTTTTTCATCGCCAAATTACTTGTAACTGCAGATCAAAGAGAGTTTCAAAAAAATGCTCAGTGACGTTTACAGCAGAAATAAAAGCAAAGGTATTGTTTTCATCCAATTTAAAGGAACATTTAACACTTTGAACTCGTCTATCCGTTCTATTCTTTTTAACCCCTTTTTAAATTTCTTTTTTCAAAATATTTTTACTAACAGAAAATTTAAATTTTCTGTGACGATCAATGATTTTTGTAGAATTTATCGTTCAATTTATTCAGGTATGTAGATCCATATTCTGAATTCTTTTTCATCGATAAAAGTATCTCTAAAAAAACTTATAGCCAATCAGAAATCTCATTTTTATCGATAAAAAAAGGATTCGGAATATGGGCCATTCTTTCGTATTAAAAATAACAATGTTTAGTTTTTCGAATACAACAGTTATTCGAATAAATTGTCTTACTATCACAGGGTTAAATTATCGTCATTATTCGCATATACATTCACGAAAATCACATTCGCATATATAGCCAACTCGAAAACCTAACGAATAAATCCGTAATTAACGTTCCTAATAAACAACGATATCAAGCATCCAATGGCACTTTTTCTCCGCATTATAATAAATTATCGGGTCGCAGATTGCGGCACATATACTCAATCGCACGCACGAGGTATTATTTTCTGCACGAGAGAGCCTGCGGCAGGTAGTCTGAAAGCGCGGAAAATGTTTTCATTTTCGTGCTCCGAGCGTTCGGCAAAGCAACCCGGTTTTGTCACGCTTCCGTTGTGGGAAACGTCGCGTCGCCGATAAAAATACAAGGTTTAACGATATATACGCGATATATATCCTCACGAAGAAATGGTCAACGAGTGCGATGGCGAGGCACGATTTCACGTTCTCGTTGAAAACTCAACTGCTCCCCGAATCGTTAAAGACGTCCTTTCGACGTCGAGCCGTCGCGGAAATATGCCGAACAAGGTGGATTTCTTAAATCCAACTTTCCTCTTTCCTTCGAGAAGATAGCGATCGAGACGCTAAAACGGGGTTATTCGCGCGGAATAACATTTTTCACGTTCTCTCACTTCCGCGTAATTATCACTTGGAAATCCGGGAAAACATCGCTCCCCCGTAGTAATTCCGTTCTGTTTGTCACTCGTCGTGTCAAAACCGTCGGGTACTTCATCATCCGAGGGTCTTTCTCTCGGAATCTTTCTCTCTCGCTCTCCTCCCTTCCATCCCCTTCCCTCTCTCTCTCTCTCTCTCTCTCTCTCTCTCTCTCTCTCTCTCTCTCTCTCTCTCTCTCTCTCTCTCTCTCTCTCTCTCTCTCTCTCTCTCTCTCTCTCTCTCTCTCTCTCTCTTTCTCTCTCACACATATACACATTTCTCCGACTGTCCCTTTCTCGGCTTCTCCACGCCGATTAATTTGAAGCGCGAGGAAACTGTCAAACTTCATTATTACACATGTTCGCCTACCAGGTAAATATTGATTCAATTAATGCCAAAAGGGGGCGAAAGCACCACGATACAAGGGAGTGCTTTTCAGACTCGGGAACTCGGGCAGACGCTTTTAATAGCCGTCCCGACGAATCAGCGAGTCGCAAAACGCGAGATGGGAAAAGGAAAAAAATTACATTGGCATTTAGAGATGTTAATCGCTAGAAAAATCATGACGGGTTTATTCGCCAGAACTCTCGGGAATCGGACGCAGTGAAATCGCCTCAGTCCGGACTATTTGCTGCCAAAGCGGTGTATTTGAACGGTATTTGATTAAAGCAATTGCGGAACTTTCATAATACATAACATCGTTTGAGATCGGCTTTGTAAACTTATCCGATTTGGTCGATCATTACATCTCTCGCGCGTAAAGGCGAGTGCTCTTCATTCCGATTAAGGCTCCGTAAGGCTCTGTAAACAATTGGCTGATTTTAAATCGGGAGTATGGCGCTTCATTCACTTATCCGCGGAAGTGGATATGCGATTGACCGTTTAAATTCAAGCACGAAGTTGTCAATAATACACCGTATGCAAACGCACACGAATTCATCCCTCGTACGTACGAAGCAACACGCTCTTGCCCTACTCCCGAGAGAGGGAATATCGCGCAACATTGAAATCCCCGGTATTAGCTATCGTAAAACTTTATTCATATCATAAGCTAAGACGTTCCGGCGGATGCGCAGGGAGTTGGAAGACTTTGCGAATAATATGGACTATTTTGCCGCGAGTATTTTTCGAGCTGCGAAGTGCACGTAATTCTGCGCGTGACACCTCACCGATGAAATTCGCTCGACTGCACATTACAAGTCCCCGTAAAAAAAAAAGGAGAAAAAAAAAGGAAGAAAAAAGAGGAAGGAAGTTAGAGCTCGCACACTGCCAACAGCAGCCTCCATGACTGAACGCGTCGTCCCAAACAATTCGATTACAACTCCATCGCCAACGGGGTTTCGCACCTTCAATTGGATTACAAGCCCGAACCATACAGGAATTGCCATTAAAAAAAAAATTGCGCCAGCATCGAAATTTTCTTAAAATGTCGCGCGTCTGCGCGAGCACGTTTCATCTCGCCGGATGCTGGAATTTTCAGGGTAGAGTGAGTTAAAGGCAACCCCCGTCGCTCACCGCGTTGTCGCGAACACACCCACACACGTAAATTGCCGTCCTTAAAATTCCGTGAGGCGTGGACTGAACAGGGCGATATTTTTGCGATATTTTTCGTCGGTCGACGATTGCGTCACGTGAGATAAATTTCGCGCAATCGATAAATTCTGTTTCACGTGCCGCAACGCGACACGGTATAGCGTTACGTGACCGCGTCCTTATACGCGCATTTCGATACATTTCGAATTTCAGGACGAACGTCAAACCATTCTCATCATTCTCGAGCAGCGATTATGCACATCCCCGTCACATTTTTGAATCGGTCATACGCATTGTTTCGCGAACTGGAATACACTTTTGTAAAACAATGAAGAATTCTATGGAAATAATCGTTTCCCGCGACGTACGAGACGTACCCCGATCTTTCCGCAGTATTTTTAGTACTCGTGCTCAATTCTCGGTGACGAGATTCAAATTCCATTTACCTCGCGAATAATCAGAAAATCAAAAACGCATCGAAGGAAAAAGGTTTAGTATCGCGAAAAAATACTTCTCCGTTCGTTTAACGTGGCGAAAAAGTATTTTCGATTCGGTTAATTTGTCGGATGACATGCCTGACCATAAAATTTCAGTTTGCTTAAGCTTATAACTAGAATATCCCAATTAAAGTGCGTCAACTGCAGTAATTCATAGTTGTTTCCGAGTTTTGATTAGAACGGGAAGTACAATTGATCCCAATTTCACAGTCCAGTTTAAATAACATTTTGTGTATTGTTACATCGTTGTATTGTTGTTCCGTCCTATTAATAATGCTGCTAAATCACACGCACGATAATATTTATTTGAAATTTAGACAATTTGTCCCTCTTTATTCTTAAAAAATACACTTATTATATTCGGTGTAATGTAATGTAAATTTTTATCCAAATATTTATTTGAAAAAGAGGATTAAACGTTTAACGAAAATACCGGGTACCAAGGCGCGTGTCTCTTTGGGCGTCCGATGTCAAATGTAACTTTCCGCTCCTAATGCTTTGTTCCAGCGAGCATAAAATAATAATTATCTGCTCTGTAAAAACTCTTTCATATTTCGAGATACTCGGATAATACGCTCATAATATTTTTCTGTTAGAAACGCGGCAGCGTATATTGACAAAAGACTATTGATTTCGCGAATTTAACATGAGATACTATAACAAGCGGATAATAGTATTAGAATTATACACGCGGCATATTAGCGTGTATCGTTCACTTCATTAGTAAATCAAACGCTAACTCGTAATGTTTCGAGTGTGGAGTATTAATAGCGGAATGCCGTGCCTCTGTCTCTCAATAGCAATCGACGAGGGCGCAATTGGCATGAACGCGAAAGGGCACTTGTCGAATATTTGGAGCCTGTTCTGACATTAATCACGAATCAGGTCACGGATTGTAAATCTCCATCGTTTGCGTTAATTGAAAAGTTATTTAATTTTCCATCCATATATATATATATATATATATAAAACCTCGCAATATTTACAGCAGCAATATTTAAAGAATATTTGTAACGACGCGCGTGATGACTATCCTTTATTCTCGTTAATTAAACTACGTGAACAAATGTCACATCCAAATCATGAAGCGTAAATGCTAAATCGTTTTGTTAAACAAAACGATCTCAATTAGCCTTCAGCCTTTCGATCGTGCGAGTAAGTCGGCGATGTAACAAAATCACTGGCAATTGTACTTCCCACTGCAAACAAGAAAATAAAGATGTAATTGGCTTCAGAAGTCAGAAGCCGAAAGGAAGGTTTCTAATAAAGTACTCCAAAATAATTGAATTTCCTGGACGGAGCCGCGGCCTTAATTCTCCCTTGACGAGTCGTTCTTTGTCGTTCTCGCGATTTAACAATCTTCCGGCCTGCGATTTGTTATGCAATCTCTCGGAATGCACTTACTGTTAAGTCCAGCGCTATGCGTCCGATCTTTAATGCAGAACTGTCAAAGGTACATCGCGCGTCACATCTTGATCTCCTGCCCCCGCTTACGACGATCGACGATCGATCGGCTGATTTCAGCAAGGCTCGCGGATCGTTGTAGGTCATCGATTTCCACGGATCACACCATCTGCAATGGAAGACAGAATCATTTTGTGACACGGGAACTTTCTTCATAAGTTTCACGAAATGAGATTGTAATTGAATTGACTTTTGATGATTTGTGCTCTACCCTTAATACAATGAACGGAGAGCTCCTTCGATAATCAGAAACTGAATCTCGAATAAATATACGAGAGCTAATTTTATGGCACCCTCCATACCGCGCCCCCTGTATCACGCATCAGTGATTTTTATATTACTTACCGCCATGTCCCGTATGTATGTATGTGACAAATAAAAATAGAGTTACGTCGGTACGGTAATACTCGTATTGCGGACGCAATAAAATGGAACGCGTAAATACACGGCAAATGCTGCATCAAAAAGTTTTCTCGATCTTTTTTTTTTTTTTTTTTTTTTTCTTCCATCCCCTGGACGGGAAGAGGGCTTTACCGCGGTAGGAGGAAATTTAATTCGAGACTTAACCCAGTTTCGGAAGACTGTGCAGCGAAGATCTGCCCGTATGCACGTCTTACATTTGTAACAGAAATACTTTGCAATGGGAAATTCATATTGTGAAAGCAAACGTGGCAAATAGCACAGACTGATTATATAACAGGCGCACTGTTTTGCAAATTCTTCGGCAACGTAAAGTGATAAAAGTTCCGTACGTAGGATCCTGCAAGCAGTAAAATCATTTTTATCGTTCTATTTTATTTTATGTGTACGTTTCTCCGTATATATGCTGTTGCGAAAATGGAAAAGGAGAGCTTCCACGCCCGAAAATTCGAGTACGACGGTACCGTTAAAAAGGAAAAAAACGATATTAGTAAACGATAACAAAAACATTGTAAAAATACATTTAATCTTGTATAATATAGCGCATTCATCGTATTTATTAACAACGTTTACTACCACTTTCTTTTACTAAGAAGCTATTTACTTGTTTATTCATTAATTTTCACAGTATAATGTCAGAAAAAGTGATAACGATGCTCAGATAATAAATATAAATTTGGTTGTTAAGAATAAGTGAAGGTTCTTGTCGTCTCGTTATCGCGCCAGCGTGCTAAATTAATCTTTACGCTAACACATTCATGGCGCTATAATTTAATAAAGCGGTATAAGAAAGATCCTAAAGCAAGTCAAGATTGCGTAATATATACATATTTCCCATTAAAATAGCAACGCGAATGTGTCATAACCTTGCAATCATTATTGCACGACATTATCGATGCGATTTGCGGCTATCACAAAATGCTCCTGGATACACAAGAATGGCTGCACCGAGAGTAACAATAGTCGCTTTTAACGGCTAAGGGGTTAAATCGACATCGCGGCACATTCTACGTATTCCGTCTGCAGCAAACTTCCACTTTGGAAAATGTTCGATTTTCCGGAAAGAGGACAAACGTCTGCGCGCATGAGGACCGAGAAAACAAAAGGGAGATTTAAATCGCGTGACACGGGATGGCACTGTCACTACCAAGTTTTCTATCGCTAAAATGAAATTTCGACGCTGGAACTCGACAAAAGTAGGAACGCACTTATAAGAGAATATACGTCGAATCTTTTTGAGGGAAGTACGATGGCGTACGATGGCCAGATGAGAGAGATGAAACACACATATATATATATATATATACAAAATATTATTCAACGATAAGTTCCGAGATAAGCTTCCGTCGAGGGGTCAGGACTTATATTTAATTCACGTCCTATACCGTCGTTCCGTAGAAAAATAAAGTATAATTTTATTTAAAAAGACCTCTTTACATACGAAGAACTTTTATCGGGAAAAGAATATGATATGAAAAAATTAATGAGAGAGTACTAAGTAAAAAGTATAGAAGGAAAAATGAATAAAAAGATGCTATGAATAAGAAGGTGCTATATATGCAAGAGATGTACGGGGAAAGGAGAGGAAGGCGGAAGAAGAGAAAGAGAGAGAGGCGTTTCTAGAAAAATATATATCTACATTGTTCCTATCGTAAATTCCTATCCTACTTACTATTCCAGCAGGGGATCTTGAACCCACTACTCACCGAACTGGCATATCGATTCCTATGGGATTCATCTCTCAGCCGAATTTGTTCGTAAGTGCACGCGAGAGATCGCAGTACTGATCGAAATTTATTATCCCAAATACTCTAAAAAAATAAAATATCGAAATAATCTTGGGCCATGTAAAATGCACAAGACTTTTTTATTGCGCGAAACGAGCGAGCGTAAAACAGATCTCGATGCATTATTCCATATTAAAATATTTTAATGCCAAGTAATTTTGAACCTTAACTACTTTCCCATCACTTCTAAAATAGCCAGCTTTCCGTTACACCCGGCTTGAGCTACGTGTTCTAATCGCTTTACTTCACGCGACTAGTTCGACAGAGTAATTGTAATTCTAATAAGTTACGCCTTAATCATCTCGTTATTCGACACGTGTCACTTCTACAGTTAAGGTGCCTCGACTCATAGAGAATAGATTCGATATTCCATTTTCCTCCATTATGCAGCTCTGTTGCTGCACGACATATTGCAGTCACGTTTTACAATTTCAGTTAGAAGTAATTTAACTGCACGACAAGAATCCGAGAGAGATATGAGAAATGTGTTTGAGTGTATATAAATCAAGAGTATAGAGCGCTCCTAAGGAGTTCACCGTATGACCATTGTGCATACGGTCGTCGGATGT
Source organism: Pogonomyrmex barbatus (assembly GCF_055798465.1). Taxonomy (NCBI): domain Eukaryota; kingdom Metazoa; phylum Arthropoda; class Insecta; order Hymenoptera; family Formicidae; genus Pogonomyrmex; species Pogonomyrmex barbatus. The sequence continues at coordinate 19,951,594 of NW_028297127.1, forward strand.
ATTTCACATTTTGCGAAACGAGTTTTACGCAATAAAAAAGAAGAATCGGACGGGATATTATCGTACCGCGCACGTATAGCCAGCATGTATTTTCCTTGCCAGATTTCGCCAGATGGATCCTTCTCGTAGTAGGGAAATTGCTGTTCGCTCTAAGGGAGCGCTTATTTCGCTGATCTATCTTCCACGCACAAAGCGGCGGTATAAGCAGCTGCTTAAAAGCGTCTCGTAGTTTTTCATAAATTTAAATTCCGCAAACGGGATTCTAATCGAATCAAAAGCGTTCGCGAGATAGGGGTAACGCCATTCTCCCCCGTGCCCCCACGTGCACGGATATATTTCCCTTTCCGCGCCGCCAGCGCGCGATATCAATGAATTTCATCTTGCCTGTATAGCTTTTCTAACTTTTCACTAATTATAACAAACACTCGCCGTAATATTAAAGTGGCTGGCTTAAAAACGCGACTCCGGCGTGCTGTACGCCGCCCACCCAGCGTGTGGCGAAACGCGATATTAATTTACATATTTGCTCAGGTATATATTATTCTTCCAGTTACGCCGTTAAAGTTTCACCGCAAAAGCATAAAACTGGAAGATAATAATTTATATTACAAGTTACATTCAATTCATCGTGTATTCGATACGGGAGCGGGAGCTTGTCTTTATAATTTTCGGCGCGTACGTAATTGAACTTTCGCGCCGCAAAGTTCGAAATTATATTGATCCCCCCAGAGGCTTCGTTTCTTCGAAAGACCTCGTATAAAGTTACGTGCAAGTACCTCGGCTGAACCAGGTCACTTAATCATCTTCGCGAAATACGTATATATGTATAATATTTTATTACGATTATATACATACAACGGAACGTAAAGGTATAAAGTGCTAACAATGCTACGTTAGAAATTAAATTTAAACAAGGATGAACAAAAGAGTTGAGAACTTCTATAATTCAGCTTATGTACCGAGAAACTGCCGGCGTATGCAGCTTCTCCCTCATATTAACGACATTGCTTTTAAGCGTCTTAAGCAAACCGGATACTGTCTTGAGAACTTGAAGCGTATCGTAACACGGATGATTTCACAAAATGAGGACATTCGGGGAGAAAAGCGAGGGAGAGAGAGAGAGAGAGAGAGAGAGAGAGAGAGAGAGAGAGACTCTCGTCTCGTTTCAAATTTCGATAACCTCTCAGTTACAAAGTTCTCACCCGCTCTTTCGATTTTATCACTTTTACGGTGGTAAAGGAACGTATCGTGGGCGGATACGTCGCGCGGAAACTTGTTCTGCATTTTTATAGCGCCTCGTATTTGTTGCCGTTATCGCTCCTCTCTTTTCTACACCGACTATCTAGTTAACCGCGATCGCGCATCGCCGCAAACAATTGCTTAATGTTCCCATAAAAATTCATAACAGTTGCGTGGACAGACCTGCCTTTCTATGTGGGATTACAGATCTTCCAGTTAATTACGCATAACTTTGCCCGTATGGCCTGAGCTTTGTGAATTTACTGGTCATTTAACATGTTGCAAAGCCCCAACGACCAGCGTTGTTGTAACACTGGAGCACAATTCATTACAACATGTTTATTAAGTATCAACTATGAAAATACATGAAATCGAAATGATCGTGATCGTCGTTTCTGACCTAATGACTTGGGAAATATGTGTATATTATTAATGACGAACACACACACACACACACACACACACACACACACACGCGCGCGCGCGCGCGTTATTATGTAACAAGATAAATGACATTAATGATACATATATGTGCATATAAATTAAATAAAAAAATATCCAATTGATGGTGGATGCCACACATTAATTAAATTTCACATCGATTTCACTTGGGCACGAATTTCAACAAAATTACAAAGTTAAAGCGGCAAAGAGGCATGATGCAGCCATTGAGAGCAATGTTTTCATGAGAATACATGACAGTTGTTGGAACGGACTAAATAGTTTCCATCGAGTTTATAAATTTTCGAGCAAATTGCACACAACTTTCAGTAATATATGTAGTTTATATGTAGTTTAATGGAAATTCTTATGTTATGTATTATATGCATTATTTCTGCATTATTAATCAGTTGATTAATAATCGTAATTAACAAGTTTAAATATATTAAATTCTCTGGATAGATAATTTAAGAGTTTTGATATCATCTTTTTTTTTTTTTATTATTTAATTCATCAATTCAATCAACGATATGATGTAACATCATATGTTTTTGGGAAAGACATCTTTCTATTATCGTGTTACAAGCGAGACAACATTACGACCAATCGTTTGAAGGAGGAGCGGAAATGTTTGGACAAATTAAGCGAACAATTAAGATCCCTTGTCAATCAGTCATTTGACGAAGCAGAGACACCGCAGTATCTTATCAAAGCGACCAATTCTGGGTCCATTACCACAATGGACAAGCTGAAGGTTCGTGTGGCACACATAAGGAGTCAAGTGACGGACACGCGATATGACAAAAAAGTCTTATAATAAAAGTCCGTCCACTCTCATTACCTAAAAAGAAAGGACCTTTTTTATCGTATATCAGATAGTACTCGATTCGAGTCACCATGTTGAAAAATTGTATTTTTAAAATGAAAGTCGACTATAAAATTAATTGATGCAAATGATAATTCGATGTATTGAAAAATTTAATTCATGTTTATACAAAAAAACAAAAACGAATGTGCCATCGAATTGTTTGCGGAAATAAAGCATTGACCTATGATTATTGAAACAATCGACCAAGTTGAATCGCATGACAGAATTTCTAACTACGTACACATTTTATCATCCGATATCGCTCGTTCATCTCAATCAAGAATTAATAATTCGCCACAAATATTCCTCGATAAAATTATATCTGCAAGAAGTTTATTTTCTCTTTATTAACAGAGTTATTCAAATGCGAGGCAGGCTGAAGGGAGAAAAGTTGGGCGCGGTTTAGCGTCCAATTAATTTTAATTATAATTACTCGTCTTTTTTAATAAATATCGCAGCTTCATGCCGTATTTCAGTTTTTCCAGTCAGCATTATCACAGTACTCCTTCGCTGATATCCGTTACGAAATTAAAATAAAAATGATATTCTGTCGTTTATCGAGTATAATGTATTATATTTATAAACGAAAATATATAATATCAATTTGGAACATTTCATTCGGAATATGACATAAATAATCCTATTCGTTATTGTCAACGTGATGATATTAAAATTAAACTTATTTCTGTGTCTTCTTTATAGTGATAAATCCGTGCATAAAGAAGAAATCATAAGCAACGTAAGATAATTTTCTTTGACTCGATACAACTCTTGACATTTTCATTTTGTGGAGGCGTGTTACAATTCAGCGCAAATGCAATTTAAATTTTACAGAAGCTGCAAGGTTGATTTTCTATAATTTATGCTTTGTCTAATGTTACATACTGGATACTGCCGTTTATTGATTTCTTTTGTGCATTGTGCATGAATTTTCTCTCATTGTGTGTGAGCTTTTTTCCAATTTTTGAACAAAGCGCCATCTAAAATTAATGGAAACAGTCAAATCTATTAACGAAAGAGAAATATGATGGAGCAGAAAATGCTCTTGATATCATCAAGAGAAAGAGTTGATTTAATTTGACAATAAACGTGCCATTATGATATCATATGCGGTAATTTTCATTTATCAACAGCTGTACTGACCCGATACTAATACTAGAAATATTATCCATACATACAGAAGAGATCACTCGTGGACGCGATGGGATAACTTGCTTCCGGTCAATCTATTACCCCCGTCTATATACCGCGCATCAGTACCTTTAGCAATTTGAAAGAGCATCCCCTAATCGATCGCGATGTTTTCTCGTCGGCATAAATAGTAAAAAAATTCAGGGACTCTCGCGAATACCGGCGGAAAAATATGTAACGTATCATTAATTCGATTCACGTAAGGAGCTTTAACTTTTTCTTTAGCTTTTTCGATAATCTTCCTTTCTTATGCATCGAGCGAATGGAATGTACCCTCTCTCTTTCTGCATGCACAAGTGGAGTTTTTAAAACGCCCCGTAAAGTCCCTTTCTGATGCGTGAATTAATAAATAGATAGGGGAAATTTAGCAATACTCGTGGAGTATTTTCATCGGATGCAGGACACATTTAGCTTAAATTACGCGACCATTTATTATAGTGAAAACGGGGATTTATGAGAGATATTATACAAAATTATGAGGATTTATGAGATATTATACAAATTATTCTACTCACAATTATTCTATTCACACATTTCGGTATGCAACTCGTTTGTAAGCCGATGGAAATGAAAATGTTTAAAAATTCCTGATTTTTCTAGATTAGATTCAATTCCGTAGTAATGAATTCCGCAATTCGGTTCAACTTACATACCTCATGCGAAATTTGTATAATATTTATCTCCCGTTACTCGGCGATTTTTCTGACTTTCTGAAAAGGCTGACGGCAAGGATCCTTCGTGATCTCGCGACTCGAATCATCGACGCGTGCCTCGATCGTAAGATCCGAATGATTCTATCGCATCGCGATGCGATGCATCGGTGGCGATTTTAAAGAACGACTCGTACGAGCGATATTTACGCGTCTCCGGCGGGTGCTCCTACACGATCAGTTATTTATAAAGCCATTCACGATAATCAATAACCTATGCCTCTCTTTCCTGTGCGGCGAAAATTCACTAACGTGCCAGCGCACGTCGAGCATCTCTGTCGCGCCATGGAGCGCGCGCTTTGTCATCATGTAATGGACCTAAAAACTGCCGCAATCGAATTACAGTGTACAGCATACGGAAAAATATCGCGTTTTGCGTGCAAACAAATCTACACGGATCAAGACAATTTTAACTGACGTATGACGTGTAACGCGTACTCGCGTATACCGTCGATACAAATATTTATAAACAATCGCGAATAACATTGCGGTGATATAGAACAAATATTTGACAGCAAATATTCCGTGAGAGGATATAAATGAAAAGAAGGAAAAGATTAGAAAAAACGAGTTGTGTGAAAATGACAAACAGATATCGTAAAAAGAAGGAGATCGATATTAAATTTCACATATTAAATTAAATTCTCTTTATTTTATTTATGTATATTAATACTGTAATCAATAATCTAAGTGTATAAAATATCGGCTTTGTACGTAAAGTGAAATCAATAATGATAAAAAATAGAGAGAACAGTTTAAACTAAATTTTAAACGTCACAATATAGATTTCGCGATAAAGTTGTTATTAAATGTATGAATTACATGTATGTTTTAGATTTAAAATAATTCTATTCGAGCACACCATTTTTTTCTTGCAAAATCGAAACATTTTTCAATCTCTTTATAAAATTAAAATATTTTTGTAAAAAATATAAAATTTCAATAATATATGTACGTATATCATCAAAAAACTGAAAAACCGTTCTAACATAAATATTCAAACAAATGATAAAAATTGTTCCTAAAGCGAATATATTTCAAACATTCTAGTAAATATTTTATAAGTAAAGTAATATAGTAGTATAGTAGTATATATTATAAGTAAAGTAGTCGATATATATATATATATATATATATATATATATATATATATATATGTTATACAATATACAAATAACAACGTAGTTACGCAAAAATAAATCCGTTAGCGTGTTTTTTTTCTTTTTTTTTTCTAGCAAATATGGTAACAAGTTTCTGCTGTAAAAGCTATTTCTGATTCGATAGCGATAGCTCTCTTGTCCCACGAGATTTCTCCCACGAGAAAGAACATTGAAAAATATTCGAATGACATCGCGCGAAAATCGGGTCGTGAGGAGGATAGCATGGACCAGCGTCTGGCTGAAGATACGTTCTAACTACTTCTTTACTGGGAGAAACATCGACGTTCGCGTAAAAGCTCTCACGAGACGCGTAATGCTTTTGCGTCCCGAATGTATACTCAAAACACTCCCCTAACATTTGCCGAATTAAACGACCGTTTCGACAATCGCGGCGAGAGAGAATGGACCCACGGGGAATGCTTGATTTAACCACATCGAATCCATCGAGAAGAATCGTTTCGCCGACAAATCATCCGAAGTTCGAGATAACAACCGTGTTTTCAAGAAAACACTTTTGAGAATACTTCGAATTGTAAATTTGTCACAATCTTCTTTGAAGTCTTATATCGGAATCGGAATCGTGGAATCGTTATTGTGAGTATTATCACTCATGAGAGAAGCTTGAGACTGAAGGACACACAACTAAAGTCAATTCGCATCGTTCTTTAACTGATGTTCGAGCACCATATCCTCCACGGAGGAACTTCCTTGATCGGTGGCGAACGAGCAAAGTACACCAATTTATAGAGCTGTCTGAAGTCGCGGGTATGGATTGCCGACGGCAAGATCGTAGCATCCCCCCAGGGGAAATAATAGGGCAAATTAGGAAGGGACGAGGGTCCGTTTTCCCTCGCCACCTACCTACCTACCTACCTACCCCGAGCGATCTCTCATACGGAGCGGATCGGATGAAAATTCGTGGCGGAACTCATCGGGGAACTCGCGAGGGAAATACAACACATTCTCGAAGAGGAGGACGGTATTATCTACAATGACTTTCGTTCGCTCGCAAGAGGTTACGAAGATCCCCAGGCAGGAGATCCGTCGTAACAACGGCCGCGTAAAACACCCCGAGACTTTCGTGGAGGGAGCGTGGAAGGAGATGTTCACGTTTATCACGATATCACCGACATGCGCGATTCTTCCGCGGACTCGCTGCGACGCTGATCGGTGCAACTTGCCGCATCAATGCGAGCGAGGATCATGAAAGATCTCTCGTCGTGTAGAGTCAAGATTCACGCTCCCGTTTCGAATAGGTACTCAGCTTCATGGATCACATCCGCGGATCGTTGCGAGTGAACTTCCGCGAGAGCTCGCGGCTCGCTCCACGGTGAGCTCCCGGGGGGGGCTCGCGCTGTTCTTCCCCCCCGTTCGTTCGCGCTTCACGGAACGATATAATCCTCCTCTCTCGCGTACCTGAGATCGGTCGATCGGTGGCGCAGGGCGCGGCGGCATCGTCCCGTCGCAGCGCGACGCCGTTCGACGAGCACTGAGCAGCTATTCTGCGCCAACCCGGTTGCGTCGACGTCGAAAAGACGTGGACGTACTCCCTCCCCTCATCTCTCTCTTTCTCTCTGTCTCTCCTCGTCACCCTGCCGCCCCTCTATGCCGCGCCGCGCCGCGCCGCGCCGCGCCGCGCCACACGTCGCGCCGGGCCTTCTTTCTCTGGTCGCTCACGTAGCGCGACGTACCCTCTCACTCTCGCCCGGTACCCGCAGCTTCCCTCGATCCTCTTCCCTCTCGATCCGACGCTCTCCCACGCTCTCTCGCGACGACTGACGACGCCAGCCGCCACCGCGCGTCCACCCGATGCTGCTCCTCGTTTGAGCGCACCGCCGCTTTGCGCAGGCTTCCGTCGAATGTGAGAAACCCTCTCTGTCTTTCTCTCGTTTTCTAGCGGAGGAGGACGGAGGCGGGAGATCCGGTGGAAAAGGTAAAAACGAGATAGTTAAAGAGACCAGCGCGCGTCGAAGGGGATGCTGCTCGCAAGAGGGAGATAAAAGAAAGGGGTGGCATTTGTAAAACGCCGCGCGCGCCTTCATTGCTTGACACTTGCTTCTCTCTCTCTCTCTCTCTCTCTCTCTCTCTCTCTCTCTCTCTCTCTCTCTCTCTCTCTCTCTCTCTCTCTCTCTCTCTCCTCTCTCTCTTCTCTCCTCTCTCTCTCTCTCTCTCTCTCTCTCTCTCTCTCTCTCTCTCTCTCTCTCTCTCTCTCTTCTCTCTCTCTCTCTCTCTCTCTCTCTCTCTCTCTCTCTCTCTCTCTCTCTCTCTCTCTCTCTCTCTCTCTCTCTCTCTCTCTCTCTCTCTCTCTCTCTCTCTCTCTCTCTCTCTCTCTCTCTCTCTCTCTCTCTCCCTCCCTCTCTCTCCCTCCCTCCCTCTCTCTCCTCCCTCCCTCTCCATCCTTCCCCCTCTCTCTCTCTCTCTCTTTCATTCTTTTGCCGCGCGATATCATTCCGCCTGTGCAGAAACTTCTTGTCGGATGTCATTAACCTCATGCCCCATCGTCCGTACGGTTTTTTTTTTCTTCAGCAACTCGCATTTCGTTCGCCAATGTGTGTTGCGCCGCGATTTAACAGCGGTCGATTCAATTCGGTAACGTTACTCGGAAATGAGCACGGTGCTATTCTTTTTGTTCAAGTTGCGCTGGGTGTTCTTATCTCGTGGCTTTAATTACTCGGATGGAAACTTAAATAAGTATGCGTTATCTTTATTGCGAAATATATGAACGATGCGTAGGTTGTGATAGAATCAAGGCCATATATGAAACATGCTCTTGCCCATTTTTAAAGGGCAATAGATTTATCGGGAATGAAAATCTAATTAAACATTATTTTTATTCTCATCATCGACATTAAGATCAAACATTTCTATACTTGATATTTAAATTAAGATTCCGTTAAAGCCGAGTCAATTTCTCTCACGTCATTTAATTATGGAGAGAACATGGGTGTTATTCGATATTCGATTTCTAACTTTTTATGAATGGTACGGGAAATAACGATTATATTTTCAAGTATTTCGCACCGTAAAAACTTTCTGAATGTACTAAAAACGATGCATTATCAATTCAGCTTTGTAGCACGTACTCCTTTATAAATTTGTATTTCGCCAAAGTTTCACAAGTAAAAAGGACCAAAGTATACTTGAAACGAAAACGAAAACCAATACAATTTGGGCTCTCTATCAACTCTTCAGTGCGCCGTTATAAGTGAATTTTGTGCAGGATTTATATTCCACATTCTAAAATGAGATATAAAATTATATTATCCTCTTATCTCTCGGCCAGTTATACACGAGATGCAGGCTCGATCTTCATTTACACAGCAGCACACACATAATTCGTACGTGGCTCGTGTGGAAATTTATAAAAGTGATTTATCAGCGAAATGAATCCTTTCGATGAAAGGAGACATAGCCGACACAGGCACGATGATCACGAAATCAAAAGGCACTTTTTGCTAACCGACTTATAAGTTAATTCTCTTTAAGCCCTTCCGACAGCGAGGCCGTCGGCTTACGAGCTGCGAATCCGAAAGCTAATGGATATAAAATCCACAATAGGGATTGATGCCACGTAATGGACAAATCGATAGACGAGCAAGTAAATTATCGGAGATATTCCAAATGCCTGTACCATCACTCGAGACAGATCGCTGACAATAACGAGTAGATAGTTTCGCATGTACAATACGTTTGATAATGAGTAGGACATACGGGATACCGATATTGGCGTTACGCGTATTATCACGTCATATGATTTATAATCTGGATCTACCAGAATTAACTGCCAGATACGCACGTGTAGAATTGCGTGTATAATTGCGTGTTGGTTTCTCTATGTAAGAAAGATATATATATATATAAATCTACGTGAAATTTTAATTTTTAATTAAATTATTACAATTACAATTATCTGAAAATTACAAGTTTGATTTATCGATCGCTCAGCAAATATGAATAAGAGCACCGTTCTTGGTTTATTTCTGGATCACCAATCGGAACTTTTAGGTTTGATGTACCACTCCAGCGAAATGCAAGTTCGTTCATTAAAAGCTTTGTTAGCGCGAGCTTGCTAATAAACATAAGCTAAAGCAGCTCACAGAAATTTATTCAAGAATTATGTGTTATTTAAAGAAGAATGTAGTTAAAGGGATTTTATCAGACTCGGACAGCGTTGTTGAGGTATTCTCGTTGTACACCTTTGTATGAGCTTCCATTCAGCTTGTAAGCTGCTCGCGACAGGACATCCTAAAGAGGATTATTTATAAGTTAAGAGTGAAAAAACAAGGATTTTCGATTATTTGCCTTATCAGCTTTTTCGCTGACAGGTCGCTCCATCGACGGATTTATTCCGTTGATAAATCGTTTTTACCATAATTTCTACACTATTTACGTACGAATTATATGCTCTCGTTTATCTTGCATAGATTATTTAAATAAATAATTAATATTATCAGTCAATACATTAATATGACATTATTAAATTTATTAATAGACTAATAAGAATAATTCTCTCGCTCCATAAATTTAATACGATTATTATTTGCTCTTTTATACATAAAAATCCATAAAATTTTTAATTCAGATTTGTGATTGGAACACTATTTATATTTGTTAAAGGAAATATATCATATTATTGGTTTATATGCTAGGAACAAGCCCTAAATATATCGGAAAAGAGATATTTCTATTTATATGAAAAATTTCCAAGATCTATTTTTCTAAGATAAAATTTTTCCATTTTCTGTTTTTTTCGCTGTTCTACAATGTGATTGTTCCATGAGAGAAATTCTTTTTCCGTCTGTTATTCACGTCTGTTTCTGGGAGGACCATAAACGGGAGGAATTTGTCTGCAAGAATGAATTCTAGTAACGTCAAAGCACTTCGTAAGAGAAGCGAAGCTTTACATATCGTCACTCGGGAGCACAAAAAAATAAGAGGACTTTCGATAAAATGCACGTGTATAGACATACACATTGTACAAGTAATATATAACATACGTCTATCACGTTACGTATGATGTAATGACACGTGGTCAGTTATAAATTCGATAAGAATCTTGGAAAATACAAGTAATAGGCTACGCCTCGTGAGATATCGTCTCAAGCACGATAGGCCTCTTCACGCGCACGCACACACGCGTACATGCACATCGCTTTAGATCGCTTTAGATTCCACGTGATGATCAGCAATTTTATTTCGTGTACCGTCAATTGATATTTTGCATGGGACAAACAGGAGGACGGAGAGAAACAATGTAAATAAATAAATCGCGTCATTGCGTATTTGCGTAATTGTGCGACGCGCGCGCGAAACTACGCTACGTTGCACGTCGTGTAATTTTTGACCAATTTTATCGGATATATAGATCGGTTTGCTCGCACGCACCGTGACATGTCGCGCACGTGACATATGACGCAAAGTCGACGAAAAAGAATGGGTTACGTTATCAGCGACTTTGTTTGCTCGATTCGCAATCCTCGGGGTCGAAGTTCGCCCGAGCGACGCGGCGGCTGCATATCGTCGTGTACAAAGACGAGTCTCGTAACTCCGCTCGCGTCCGGTACATGTAAACTCGAATTTTGCGTAGTCCAGGGACCCAGGGCCGAGAAACGTTTGGAAAAAAACAGCGGAACGTAAGGTCGGACGTGACGTGCGCGACGTCGCCCAGATTTCCCCGGCGGAAGAGATGCCTTCCTCCGATCTGCCTCCTCCCTCGCGAATCTTCGTTCGCCCGATGCGTTCTCCAATCTGGTCGCGATAACAACGTCTTTCGAAATGATTTTGTAGTAGAAAGCAGTAGTGTGTCGTTGACCATCGTCGCGGCCGGTCTGCCTCGGTGATGAGATAGGACATCGCAGTCCCGTCTCTCCTCTCTCGTCTCGCGCGCGATTTGTCTCACCTTTCTTTTTCCCTCCGCTCCGATCCGGCCCGGAGAATCCGGCAAATTAATCAAGACCACCCCGCTCGATCGACGTTTTTATTCCCTTAGCTAGAGCGGATATCCGTGACACGCGATCGAATGCACGTGACGTCTTTTCTTTTTCATCGTGTACCTTGCTGCGCCAGTAAACGATTTTTTCACGCGTGTCTCGGTCAGTCTCGATTAATGTCCTTCGGAGTGATAGATAATCGTTAGACAATTGTAATTATTCGGACGCGAGTTTTCCGAGCGACAACTTTCGATCCCGGAATTCTCCGAGAGAGTGAGAGAGAAAGAGAGAGAGAGAGAGAGAGAGAGAGAGAGAGAGAGGGGGGAGCTCAGTTAATTGTCCCGAGGAAGAGATATCAGAAGATCACCATGTACTCGATCTTGCTCCTAACGAGATCTGTCCGGTTTGGTAATTCGCCACGAAGACTGGCCTCGTCGTTCATGGGATCGTCGCGCTTGCCGCAGCTAATAGTACGTGGAGTATTATGTATTACTTCGTACTTCTATTGTCGTACTCATTTGCCGACGAAGAGCATTTACACACGTCCGAGTTAACGTTGGAGTAACGCGACCGATCGCGTAAATCTGGAGGAGAAAACTAGGCGACTAACGTGATTTTGCACGAATTTACATTTACGAGACGTAAATGTTTCGCGGACCTTTATACTTTATTTGTTTTTAAAACTTGTCTCTCGATCGACCGTATTGATCCGGTACGTCCGGTGTATTGTCCCTTGAAATTCGCGAAGAATTTCTGATACTGATACCGGGACCGGGTTCGAAATGACGTTAAGACAGAGTACAACGTGAACCCGACGTGTGTAACGAGTTCCATTACGTTGTAACATCGATACGAAACATGCGGTGCGACAGATAGTCGCCCATCGGTGAAACTTCGCCTCTTGAAAATGAACACGTTCGCTCGTCCGCTATCGTCGGACGCGCATACAAACCTGCAAATCGAAAAGTGACCAATTCCACCGATAACTGGCACAATTTATCAGGAGGGGGAGGGGGGTACCGATACGTTCGCGCTTTACGTTGTAAGTGTCTCGTGTCTCCCGAATCAAACCTTGATAATGCAGAATATGATGCGCCGCAACGATAACATTAACATAACATAGATAACATGACACGATGGTATAACACGGATATTGGATAATCGTCGAATGACTACTAATTTTATGGCTACTAAATAATAAAAAATATATCACATCATTGGATAAAAAAAAATATATCATATCAAATGGATGGCCACAGATGACAAGAAATTTATTTATTATCTATATAGTAGTAAAAAAGATAAACATGAATAAAGGAAGGGGATTTCAAAAATTTGAAATAATTTATTCGTTGTATGTGTGGTTATACATTTTTATAATAATAAGAGCGTTTCGCGTTTCTGAATATAGAATATAAAAGAAACCAAAAATAATGATATCGATAATAGTATAATAAAAACGAAACAAATATAATCTCTCTCTCTCTCTCTCTCTCTCTCTCTCTGAAAATGTAATAAATAGAATTGTTTCATTTATTCATCAACGTACATTTTATAAATTAATAAATTTGTTTTAACGGTGACAGTAATTATGAGATTACGTGTGTGGTACACGAAATATATAATTAAATATAACGTTTTATCATTCTTCATTACCAGTACACTATTCTTTTTTGCATTATTGTAATAAAGATATCTTTTTCTGTTTTTTAACAATACTAAATTTTACAAAATTTATTAGTGTAGTTATCAATATTTGCAAATAAAATTATCGATGTACACGTGTGAAAAATTGCGCATTTCTCTCTCTATCTCGCGAATAATATATAGCCAGGAACTGATATATAAAAATAGAATGCATCTTGGCGCAAAGATAAGCGGGTTACGATATGATTTATAACGCGCAATCAGTAATCGCGTAACGAAACATCTCTGCAATTGTGAAAATTGCATTTATGTCACAACACATGGATAATTATGTTTGCTTTCGTATTGAGAAGACTATTTCATCTGAGCATAATAGAAAATACACGCGTGATCTTGAGTATCGTGTTTTTTTGTTAATCTAAATTAACAGCTACAGCAGTTATCAAACTTGTGGGCTTGAAGTGAGAAAATGAGAGATATGGAGAATTACAGACGGATCGTAAACAGATATCTGATATATTATCGTTTGCTATGAATCTCCTTAGATAATTTAACACAAAATTATTTTGTACTAATGCAGTAAAGAGCACTATCGGTAGATAGATGCATCTTAATTAAGTTTATTATTATTTATTTCAGAAAATTTATGCGCGATGCAGATAAAATTTTTAATATTTGCGACGAGTTATGTTTATTCTACTCCTCCAAGGGGATATATAATTTTTGCAATAAATTTCAATCTTCAATCTTAATTTTTAAATTTAAATAAACTTTCGCTTGGTATTGCAAAAAACATAGATAAAAATTAATACAGACTTAAATAAAATTTATTTTATATTATTACACACTGTGCCCGCGAATACAGACATTTACAATAAATATTTTATTAAACCGTAGTAAAATCGATGAATCAATAACATCGTCGTGTACAAAGATAAGACACGATGATAATCTTTATGTTTAAATGGCACTTGGAAAATACCACGCCAGATTGTACTTTGACTAATTCAAAATGATTACGCGAAAAAAATTAGCTTCGCTCACTGACGTAATTTAACTTTAAATACTCTGGCAAACTTTATTAGATTTACCGCGTAAGTATACTCAAATAAATATGACCTAAGCATAAGCAGATAGCTCCAGGAGTCTCTTCTCTCTCTCCCTCCCTCCTCTCTCTCTCTCTCTCTCTCTCTCTCTCTCTCTCTCTCTCTCTCTCTCTCTCTCTCTCTCTCTCTCTTCCTTACTAATCTCTACTAATGTCTTACATCGTTACAACTTCATAATTTCTTCGATGAAGTCTCAAAACTTTCCAACAATGCTAGACCTCTTTGCTTCGCGAAAACGCGAGCGCAGAGCGCGCGGAGTAACTAATAACATCTTACTCACACCTAACAAGTATTTGTCAGGCAATGTTTAATATAATAAATCTCTTGCCCATTGAAACGATAATTTATTCAGGGCTTTTATCCTCTTTCTTTCTCTTCCTACCTTCCCTTCTTTCTCTCTCTCTCTCTCTTACAGCCTTACATTCTTTCCTTATCGCGATTTTATCTCATTTGTCATGAAAAAAACTTTTCAAGAGTAATGGCGTGTCGCAAGGGTACGTGCGGAGGGAATTACAAACGTCAGAGAGACCACGAAGGCAACAGACCTTTACGGAGCGCAGCGAATTGAAATACGCCCGTCGGCTGGTAATCAAGCTCGGCAGCGCCGTTATAACCAGGGAGGACGAACACGGCCTCGCTCTCGGACGTCTAGCGTCTATCGTCGAGCAGGTAGCCGAATGCCAGATCGATGGCCGCGAATGCGTCATGGTGACTAGCGGGGCGGTCGCCTTTGGCAAGCAAAAGCTCACCCAAGAGCTTTTAATGTCCATGTCGATGAGAGAGACTCTGAGCCCAACGGACCACACGCGGGAGCATGCAGGTACGCTTCCCCTTTTTAAGGGCCCTTTCTAAGGGCTTTCGCTTTTTATTCGCATATTGCTCGACAATTATTTCCTGATCCTCAATAAAAAATAGCTCATGAGATAACTACGCTCGAATAATTAGCGAATACTAACGTTTATACCTTGCGATAATAATTATGAGAGGATATATCGATAGATTTATTTTCCATTTGGACAAGAATCGATCGGTACTGAAAAATTCTGCTGACTTTACTTTTATTTGCCGTATGCTTCTGCTTTTATTTATGCTTCCGTGTATATCTCATAATTTTACAAGAATGCAGCTTACCCCAACGCTACGATGTCCCGCGCTCAAAGGCTATTGTTTACAAGTCCCTAAATTTCAAATTGACCTATTTCGTAAGTAATGAATCTCATCTCCTTTACTCTTCCTGCAAGACGGGCCACTGAAAAGCCAACGTTGGACGTGATAATTGGCGCGGGAGTATGCCAATTTAATGTTCCTCCTCCGCACATACACATTCGTTCCATCAGATACGATATCAAGGATGCTACGTATTCGATAGACGCTTGCTTTAATTAATATTTTCATGCGCGAATGATAAGAGGTGGATTTTGGTGTATGTAGATACACGAGCAAACTGCCATTAGCATAATTGAGACCAGAATATAATAATCCTATAGTTTGCGTTATGTTCCTTTGTAAGACTTCCGCTCGAATAACAGTACTAATCAATAACGTTCTCATTAATGTCAATTATTTATTACATATCACATATATAATATATAGTATAATTGGCATTAATGAGATAATATATTATATATTACAAGCTGTGTGTACAGAACAATTAATTTCTACCATTTGAATAATATTCTTTCAAGACAATACAAGGAGCGAATACGTGGCGCCATTTCTTTATGTTTTGTGAAATGAAATATATCCGATTTTTCTAAAATGAACAAAACCGATAGAAAATCGATAAATATAATGATGTAACAAAGAGATTCTCAAGTTTCATCCTGAAAATATATACGATAAATGACATTCATTTTCTTAGGATGAGTACATCCTGAGAATAAATATAAAGCTATACCGTGTGAATATTCTAAGTATATCTCAAGAATAAGAAATAATATACTGTATAAACATTCTTGACTACATTCTGCTAATATATAGCTAATATATATAATATATCACGCAGATATTATACGAATGTATATGCGACATGATCACAGTACAGTTTCAGCATAAAATATAATATTAGAAAATTAAATATTATATTGTAATAGCAATCGAGATAGAATTAAATTACTGCTCTATCATCTTTGTTGATGTTAAAATATTTTAAACATCGGACTCTTAAAGATTCTAAAAATAAATCTCAAATATATGAAAGTGTAAAATTATTGAATTATCGTTTTCTTGATAAAATAATTTATAATTTTAGTATTTTGACAGAGGAATCTGTATTTGCAGCTGCTTGCATGAAGATACACTGTCAGTTTCGTGCTAACGCGTATACCGAGACACTGCTAGGTGTTTCTTGATAATTTATTCCTTGTGTGAATTATTATTCTCGGATGGAAACAAATATTTCATATAGCATCGATCCTCAGGAAAACAATAACTTCCTCAACAACGAATTTCCTCTCCGTTGATATACGTAGATATACGTACGATAGAAATGCTCTTATTGGTATTGTAATCAATGCTATTCCTCACTAACGATTCATTGATTTAGTATAGTATATGTGTGTGGAGAATAGAGATAATATACCGCAAACAATTCACATGCATGAGATGTTGATATTTTTCGAGACAGACGAGCGAGTCAACTTTGAAAATTATACATATATATTTTTTTTAATATCTCACCAGTCATTACAAAATTAAAAATGTACGAAAGAAAAGTGGCGCATGTGCTACCTGAAACGAACAGTAGAGAACAGTGAGAAGTTTCTTCAATAAATTGCACCGTCGCAGAGACGTTAACAAGCGGTTTTTTTTCTTGAAATGACCATAAATAACCATTTGAGGATTTTTAGAAAAAGGAAACAAATCGATCGTTCGTAAATTTAACTGTCTGTAAAAATATCCAAGCGGGAAACGCTAACTATCCGAATATCTGTCTGGGGCAACCTGCCAATGACAACGTCCGGTCTGTTTATACATGTATGTCTGTATAGATTGAGCTAACGACCGACTGACCGACGACGAATTTCCCGCGGGATTCTGTTTGTCCTGTGAATTTTGTCGAGTGCATCGTCCAATCGATCGCACGCATTTCGAGAACGATGCACGTTTCCTCGACGTCTTACTAATGATCCGCTTGTTTTGTCACTCTCGTTGCGACGAGAGTCTCCCCCAAAAACTGCTTCCAACTGTTTCAAGAATCGCTCGCGTTGTTCCGCAGACTCCCTTCTTCCCTGCTTCCCCACCTCCGTCGGCATTGTACTCCCCGAAGTAAGAGAAAGGACGTTCGGTAACTTACGGTCCTTGATACTATATTCATGCAGGAACTATGTTGGAACCTAGAGCAGCTGCCGCGGTGGGCCAGTCTGGTCTCATGTCTCTCTACGACGCGATGTTCGCCCAGTACGGCGTCAAGATCGCCCAGGTGCTGGTGACCAAGCCCGACTTCTACAACGAGGAGACGCGGAAAAATCTCTTCAGCACCCTGAGCGAGCTGATCAGCCTGAACATCGTGCCGATCATCAACACGAACGACGCGGTATCCCCGCCGCCGGATGTAGACGAAGAGGTCGCCGGTAGTGGCGGCAGACGAGGAATATCCATCAAGGACAACGACTCCCTGGCAGCCATGCTGGCAGCTGAGGTCCAGGCGGACCTGTTGGTCCTCATGAGCGACGTCGACGGGATCTATAATCTTCCACCCTGGCAAGACGGCGCGAAGATGCTGCATACCTTCAGTTCCGACCTTAGGGATACCATCAAGTTCGGACAGAAGTCGAAGGTAGGCACGGGCGGCATGGACTCGAAGGTTAACGCCGCTCTTTGGGCGATGGACCGTGGCGTTGCAGTGGTCATCTGCAACGGCACCCAGGAAAAAGCCATTAAGAGCATCATGTCGGGCAGGAAGATCGGAACGTTCTTCACGCAGGCTGCCGGCTCGTCCACTCCCGTCGAGGTGGTCGCCGAAAATGGTAATATTTTATCTTTCGTCTTCAAGATTTCAAGGTTTTGTTTAAGAACCTTTAAGATAAAGAAACGCATATAAAATTTGGAAAGAATGGACCAAAACCGAGGTCTAAAACATCACTAATTGAAGTCACTAAATAGCTAATATAATTTGTTTTATTAATTATATATCACTTTGACGAAATTACAAACGTGTGGAATAACATTTCAGCCCGCGTTGGCAGTAGAACGCTACAGGCGTTACGCCCCGAGGAACGGGCCGAATGTATTACAACCCTCGCGGACTTGTTGGAGTCTAGGCAGCCCGAGATTCTCGAGGCGAACGCGCTGGATCTGGATGCCGCGAGTAAGAACAATTTGGCGACAGCACTGTTATCACGTCTGTCCCTGACACCGGCGAAACTCAAGTCCCTGAGTTCTGGTCTACGTCAGATCGCGGACAGCTCGTTGAACAACGTGGGTCGCGTGATCCGTAGAACCAGATTGGCCGACGGTTTGGAGTTGCGGCAGGTAACGGTGCCCATCGGCGTGCTGCTAGTGATCTTCGAATCCAGACCGGACAGTCTGCCTCAGGTAGCCGCCTTGGCCATGTCCAGTGCCAACGGACTTCTCCTGAAGGGCGGCAAGGAGGCTACTCAGAGCAATAAGTACCTAATGATACTCGTGAAGGAGGCGTTGGACAAGTTCGGCGCTTCAAACGCAATTTCGCTCGTTTCAACGAGGGAGGACGTGGGCGACCTTCTCTCGATGGAGAAACATATAGATCTCATCATCCCTCGTGGTAGCTCGGAGCTGGTTCGTACGATCCAGGAACAGTCTAAGCATATACCCGTCCTGGGACACGCCGAGGGAATCTGCCACGTTTACGTCGACAAGAACGCGGATCTAACGAAGGCGATGAGGATCGTTAGGGATTCCAAGTGCGATTACCCCGCCGCGTGCAACGCTATGGAGACGTTGCTGATACATGAAAGTGTTATGAGCGGCAGTTTCTTTAGCGACGTGTGCAGCATGTTGCATAAAGAAGGGGTGAGTTAGTTTTTCTCCTGTATTTTAAAAAAAATTATAAAATATATCTGGCAAACACATATATATTTGTCATATAACATATATAAAAATCTACACGTTTTACATCTATGCGTTATATGACATTTATATTCGATTTGTTTGTTCGGGTATAAAAATGTATAAACAGTTTCTTATCTCTTTTAATTAGCTTTTTAAAGAGAATCAAAGGATTTGTCCGTGCAGGTAGTAGTTTCGAAAAATTTTAAGAATTACGAATTACATTTCTAACTAGAAACTAGAAACTTCTAGTTTCGTGTCGTGTTGCTTCGTGTTACTTCGCGTTCGTAAACCGAACTTTCATCATGAAACTTTTCACTGGGATTTCGTAAAATGTCAGAAGTTTATACTCAAGTTAAACTGAGACATATATTGGCTCCTTTGGAGAACGGAATAGGAAAGATTGACTTTCACACTTTCATTTTTTCGGAATATAAACGAAAGTAACTTTTGTGTGTGTTATTTTATTCCAAATCAATTATTAAAAGTCTCTTCGTTGTAATAATTAAAAATTATTATTTAACTGATTAATTATAAATATATTTTTCATATACATAACTCAAGAATATCCTTCAGGTAAAAATTAACTCCGGGCCAAAGCTAAGAGATTTATTGACCTTTGGTCCGCCTGCTGCCAAAAGCATGCGAACCGAATACGGCGCACTCGAATGTACCATAGAAGTAGTTACGGACGTTGATGATGCCATCAATCACATCCATAAATATGGTAGCAGCCATACCGATGTTATTGTCACCGAGGATACCGGTACAGCGATGCATTTCCAGAGAGAGGTTGACAGTGCGTGTGTGTTTCATAATGCCAGCACTAGATTTGCAGATGGTTATAGATTCGGTCTTGGAGCAGAGGTAAGACACAAAAAAAATGTAACTAGTCTTTTCGTTAAAAAAATTTCCTTCTTTAAAATTGCTCGAAACCGCGTCTAATTGTTAACGTGAATCGTTAACTGACATTGAATTGATAAAAGGGACTGCAATGTTTGTACAAAACATTAACATTAATAATGCATCTTGACACGATGGAAAGCCTAAATATAATTGACATAAAATAATTTTTCTTAAGGTCGGTATTTCCACGACACGTATCCACGCACGTGGTCCGGTAGGAGTAGATGGACTATTAACGACAAAGTGGATGTTGAAAGGCGATGGACACGCGGCCGCGGATTTCGCCGAAGGAGGCAGCAAAACTTGGCTTCATCAAGCCTTACCTCTCACAGAATCAGCGTGATTCGATCGCTTTAAACTTTGTGATCTCAGGATGGCTAGAATCATTCATAAGATACTAAACTTCTTTAAATAAATGAAAACGATACATATCGGGAAATATAAATCTCAGGAAGATACCAACTCAGCCACATAAGCTACGAATAAATCATCAAAAGTCCTACTTAATTATTTTTGCTATGTCAAATCTAAATTTAAAATTAAAGCGATGGAATTTATTGATGAGAATATTTATAAAATACGAAATTGTCGCTTTTGTGAAATAAGAAAACTTGACATCATAGCTATGTAATAGATTTAGAATAATTATTAGATTCATAAAGATGTAATCTTCGATTCACTTGATATTAATAAATTAATATAAATTATTATAAATACGCAGAATATATTATTATATTTTCACTATAAATAATTCCAGAAATAATATATTTATCGATATGCAAACGTACTTCATATATAATGTTAAACTTAATGTTAAACTTAAATTTAAACTTAAACTTAATGTTAAACTTAATGTTAAACTTAAGTACAATTGTAAATGGAGGAAGATAAATTAAACCTAAATGAGAGATTCTGTCAGAAAGATTCAAAGTTCATAACAGAAGTTCTGAAGTATTGTCGTGTTCAAAATATCTCTAGAAAGTTTGTTAATAACGTAACAGTAGCGAAATCTCGTTTCAGTTCTCATCTTGAAATGCACTCAACAAACCTCGGCACAATAGTTCGGATCTTGCAATTAACGTGCGCGATTCTTTGTCGAAAACGATATAAACGTTGACACAACAACAGTGAGCCTATTAAACAGGCAGCTGCCAGTTATAAATAACGTCAAAAGTTTATTACGATTATAAAAGATCTATTTTGCGAAAAACATATTTCTCCAAAACGAGTAAACGTTAAAGCTCGATTTTATGACGGCCATATCGGTTTTATGACGAGAAATGACACTCAACAAATTACTGCTTTATTTTTTAGTTTTCTCTTAAAATAATAATTTCTATAATGATTCTGAAACTTATGAAAGGTGCGAGAAATTAAAACATCTATTCGCTCTGTCACGTAGAATTCCTGAAATAATAATCATCGTCACGGCTGCTTGAGCATGATTGAAGAATGATTCGTTATTTCGGGAATTATTTTACATTACATGATAAATCGGACAGATGTCCCAGAATTTCAGAATTTCTCGCATGTTTTATAATTTTCAGGAAAGATCATGAAGTATTATATTTTTAAAGAAAAATTAAAAAATAAAGCTGTATGTAACAATTAATTTATTGTCATTTTTCATCTATCATATATCATAAATCAATATGGATCCGAATGTAGTGTATATTTAGAACAAAAAATATACAAAAACATTTTCAATATAAATAAAAAGACATTATTTTCAGGTATATTTTTTTAGATTTTTAGATAAAATTATATAATTACAATATAAAATTAATATGGTAATTTTATAAATTTGCAATATGTGTGACAAGTAAATCAGATATTTTTGTAACGTTTTACATTAATAATTTACATGCTTATGTAACATTTTATGAATTGTAAATGCTAGAAAGAAATTTTATTATCTCTAGTACAGTCCGTTGAGAAGGAATGTTTTTTTCAAATCTGTCATTCTGGGGCCCATAGCTTAAAAGTTCTATCATACGAACTAGTTACAATAAATTTATGATCAGGTGATACATCGGCACACATGACTTTTCCATCATGGCCTGGTAGCATCTTGAGAGGCTGCCATGTTTTGTTGGACCAAATTTTGGCTGTATTATCATAAGATGCGGTAACCAAGTATTGTCCTTCTATTCTCTGGTACTTGACATCAGATAGCAAATTGGTATGTGCCGGTATCGTGTATATACAAGTTCTTTTTCGCAAGTCCCATATCTTACAGGTATTATCCTCGCTCGCCGTCGCAACATGGAAACCATTCGGCGAGAAATCGATGCCAAAAATGGACGTTAAATGACCCTCCATAAACATTATGCATCTACCAGTACGCAAATCCCACACTCTACCAAAAGAGTCGTGACCGCCTGTAGCGCAAACGCTGCCGTCGCATTGAAAACTAAATAAATATATAAATACATAATAAATATGACTCAATATATAATAAATAACATATGCAAAAAAATATACCTGATACAATGTACTGCTCTAGCATGACCCTCTTGATGAAGTACTTCTGCTTGTTGCTCCAAATCCCATAATCGCCAAGACGCATCATAACAACATGTGCCGAGAAATCGTCCAGATGGATGAAAAGCTATTCTCGAAACCCTGTGAGGTTCATGTCCTTCCACTTCTGCTAATGGTTCTTCGCTATTGCCACCACTCCATAGTTTCACACTGCCTATTGTAAAATTCAGGACAATAAATCAGTTTATAATTTGGTATATTATTTATAATAATATGCATACCATCTGCTGCACAAGATGCTAGCACACAAGTTTGTCCCGCGTTTTCGCCTACCACATCTTCGGTTATTGTAGCTTTTGGGTGAAAAACAATACAGCCAACATTACAATTGTGTCCTTGTAAAGTGCGCAACAAAGTACAGTCGGGTACAGACCATAGTTTGCATAAACCTGACCATGAAGCTGTAGCAAGGATTTTTGAATTAGGGCTAAATTGACAAAACGAGATGGGTCTCCTATCCCCGATTTGCGAGCAGTAAATGCTTAATGCTTGTAATTTCTTCAAAAGTTCTTGTCGTTTTGCTGTACGAGCTGCAGCTGGTAATTGTAAATCCTGCCTTGCCTTTTCTAGCCGTACTTTTGCTCTGGGTAACGAATACGCTGTAAATATAAAGATTAAATAGTTCATAATATCAATCTGATAAAAACTTAAATATTTATACGATTTAGAATAAAATCATATAATCAGGCCTCACATGCTATCCACGAACGTGCAATTTGCAAGCTATCTGGACCTTCATGATACCAGGTTGTCTCTGTATCCTTTTCAATTGGGTAAGATGGTTTCTCTTCCTCCTCGTGCTTCTTTTTTATAGCATCTTCACCGACGCTGGCTAATAATTCTCTTAATCTTGTTCTTCTATCGGCTGGGCCCTCTCCAAACAGACAAATTGGTTCACCTAGTTGTCTCAAGTGTTTCTTTACCTCGGAATCATCTGTGGAAACGTTAATTTGTCTGGCCTTTTTTCTACGTTCAAATTCCTCCAAGAGTGCCTGTCGATCTTTGGACATTTCATCCTCCAATTCCATATATTCATTTGAAATGTGCACATTTCCCAATGAGACGGTATTATTGGCAGCATCGTTCGTATTTGTGACATCCTTTTCTTCGTCTGTAGTTTCA
The DNA here is from genome assembly GCF_055798465.1 of Pogonomyrmex barbatus. NCBI lineage: Eukaryota > Metazoa > Arthropoda > Insecta > Hymenoptera > Formicidae > Pogonomyrmex > Pogonomyrmex barbatus. The sequence goes on from NW_028297127.1 coordinate 19,975,486, forward strand.
ACGGCAGCTGCAAGTCGTGCACGTTCTGCTTCCTCCAGCGAGCCATAATGAACAGTTTTCTGTTTCTTCACATAAACCAAATCCTCGTCGTCAGACATTTTCAGAGGTTATGTATAATATGTAATCTTTCCGTTACAAAGAATTACACAGACTATCGAAATGAAATTATAAGATCTCAGGTCTATGAGCGATAGAAAAGATTTGAGCAAAAAGAGAAAATATTGACTTATAAATACAAAAGCATGGTAGTCTTCCTTAAATATATTAACATAACCTATATCACGTAAACCGGTCAACCAAACGCTCGAAACGTTTTTGTGAACCGCAACGCAGCTACATCAGAGACGCCAATATTACAAGCTTCAATTACATATATTGATATGCATTAATTCTGTTCGTAATGCAGAGACCTGACTTATCCATTTGAATCGGTAACAAGATTTATGCTCATTATTATTATTACTGGGCATACTGTCTTACTATAGTCACATTCGTAGACATAAAAAATATCTTTTATACTCATTTATGAATTTAGTTGTAGCAAATGAAAGAATAATTATATGAATAATCTAAAAATGTATTCGCAATATTATTCAATTGTTTTATTAACGTCTTCAAAATTTCGAAAAAAACTAATTTTACGTAAGCATATAAAATGTTTAATCAATTTATTCTTCTTAGTATTTTATGTATCTAATGTTTTCTTAATTGTACATAAGAAAAAAAAAAAAATTTCACAAGAAAATTTCGAATAGTGCGATCACGTATGCGTATATATCATTTCTATCTTTAATTATTTTCTCTTCTGATAATTGTTTAATCACATAAATGTCCTTTATTTCTAATATAATGTCTTTAAATCGATATTTATAGTTTAATAATAGTACAAGTTATTTCATAAATCAAATGAATGAAAAATTGTGGAAGAGGAAAATTAAGTAAACATGAGAGAATGTCCAACATTATAAAATATTGGGTGGCCCTGAAAAGGGCCGTTTCTGTGATAGCAATTCACTTGGAACTTGTATATTTGGTAACCGCCTTCGTTCCTTCACTAACAGCGTGCTTGGCCAACTCGCCGGGCAGGAGAAGCCTTACGGCAGTCTGAATCTCCCGAGATGTGATCGTGGAGCGCTTGTTGTAGTGAGCCAGTCGTGACGCCTCGGCCGCAATGCGCTCGAACACATCATTAACAAAGCTATTCATGATGCTCATAGCCTTGCTGGAGATTCCGGTGTCGGGATGAACCTGCTTCAACACCTTGTAAATGTAGATCGCGTAGCTCTCCTTCCTCTTCCGCTTCTTCTTCTTATCAGTCTTACTGATGTTCTTCTGAGCCTTCCCGGCTTTTTTCACCGCCTTGCCGCTAGCCTTTGGTGGCATGGTTGATTTTCTCACAAGATACCTTCGTACAAGAAACGCACAGAGGCAAGTTCGAGAATCGAATGTCGCTCGAACTGCCCCTGCATTTTTATATATAGGGAGAAATGCTGGTAGGGGAACACCAATCAGACACGAGCAACGCTTAACTCCTGTATCGCCGCAACGCCATTGGTAGACGCTGCGTAGCCAAGTAATACTCGTATCGTATCGCTCATTTTCCCTCTTCAGAGACAAAGTTTTCATTTTTAACTTTCTTAATTGAACAGTTAATGTATACCAAACTTTAGTCTCTTAATTTTATTTATTAATAGATCATGGCTGAAGTGGATTTAGCTTTAATATTATTGACTAAGCATTTTGTGGAGCAAATTTCATCAAATTTTATCAAAAAAAGTAATATTTTAGCAATTTTCTCTGCTTAGCATTAATGTGCATAAAAGTAGTGAATTTAAGTAATATTTTAATAAAATTTATAATACAACAATGTATTGAATTGCCTCAAAAAAGATTTATCATTAAAATTTAAATACTTTGACTCATACATTCTGAATTCTTCTATCGATAAAAGTCTAAAAGTAGCCTCTGGTTATAAGATATTTTTAGAAGCATTTTTATAAAAGATTCAGAATATTGGGCCTTAGAAACAATGCCTTAGAAATCCTGTTTGTATGTTATTGGATATTAAATTAAAATAGTCATAATTTTTTTTTATACTAATTTCATATTCTTTTTCTTCACATTTTGCAATGTTTTGAAATTGATAAATATAAATGAATATACTGTTTATATCGAATAATGAATAATTGAACAATAATGGAAAACGGTATAAGTGTATGTACCACATATAGGCCGAGAAATCGAGTGTACACTCCGATTGGCTAGCGTTAACGTGGTGGGGGAAAACCGAGTCCAGAAGGTATAAAAGCGCCGGCTTCGCTGCAACAGTCGTCATTCGTCTGCTCTTGCGTCAGTTGGTATCTGTTATCTTAGAGATTCAAGATGACTGGTCGCGGAAAGGGAGGAAAGGGGTTGGGAAAAGGAGGAGCGAAGCGTCACAGGAAAGTTCTTCGCGATAACATCCAAGGTATCACCAAGCCGGCTATTCGTCGTTTGGCACGACGTGGTGGCGTCAAGCGTATCTCTGGCTTGATCTACGAAGAAACTCGTGGTGTGTTGAAGGTCTTCCTCGAGAACGTTATTCGCGATGCTGTCACCTACACCGAACACGCGAAAAGGAAGACTGTGACTGCCATGGACGTTGTCTATGCCCTGAAGCGTCAAGGTAGAACTCTATACGGCTTCGGTGGTTAAGCGGAGAGCGGTGGACATTCAACCTAAATCGGCCCTTTTCAGGGCCACAAATACTTCAATGTTGGAACAACTTTTGTTTGCTATAAACTCATACGACTTACAATGAGTCTGCTATCTTATTTCATATGCACACACAAATTGCAAAAAGAATTTACATTTGATTCAAATTAAAAGATTTTACATCCGACATTTCAAGCATAAAAAGCAATAAAAAATATCTTAACTAAACAGCATGATCATTTTTTTTATTTTCAAATAAAATTTTTTAATTTTGACACGTGTAAACTTAACACAACTTACCTTACATCTCCTGATATTCTATAATTTATGCACTTTTAAAATAATGCATTTTACAATATAAAGAATTTGAATTTTTTTCTTGTTATATTCTTAAAGCGATTTTTTGATCGTTGTAAATATTAAATGAAGTGTTCTTTTATTAATTTTCAATCATATTGTGTTAAATGAAAATAAATATAGATATAGTATAGAAATAAATATAGTAATAGTATAGAAACAAAAACTGCTATAAATATATTCACATAATTGATAAAATCTACATTGAATGTATATGGAATATAAATTAAATAGTTAATAAGAGTTCATATTTGTATATAGAAAGCTTTAAGGTTATGGAGGTTATGACATACGCAAGCATCGATAGATAGTTTGTATAAAGTATGAAATTTTATAAAATACATAAAATATATACGGAAAGATGTAATTTTCGAATTAAATATGAGTGACAAAATTTAAATATAATTGTAATAAATATATTACATTTTCAAATCGGCATATTCATAAGAATATGATCATGTATCTAAAAAGCAACTCTACTAAATGTCGATTCGCTTGATTCATATAAAATATTGAGACGATCGAAAGCTAAGTAATATTCAATCAATAACTTTGGAAAAGTTCTTATATAAAGTTTATAAATTTTTATTTTAACAAACAAAAGATAAAGTCTATTGAAGTCGATATAATACAATTATATACGAATTGATTAACTTATTTTAAAATTTATGTAGTATTATTTCTAACTTTAATAAGTATCTTTTAAATTATCAAATTGTTTTTTTAAACTCTAAATTTCATTTATTTGCATTTAGGGAAAAAAGAATAAGGCGATTTCAAGGTTTGATTTTTTCTCAATATCATGATGACATAAAAAATGATTTTTTTTTCTGATTAACTATAAGGCCTTATCTATTATCTACAGAAAAATTTATAATCTGTTTTGCTATTTAAATTTTTTTTTAAATGTTAATTTCATCTTGCCTTTGTACGGAAGTTGAAAGTTAAATTAATTCAGATTTTTTAAATCTCTTATGTTTCTTTGATCGAAATATTTTATTACGTATTTCATTGCGTCTAAAAAGTTTGTTTGTTAGATGATGTTAGAGAATTCAATTTTTAATAAAATAGGTACGTAATGTAACGTTTGATCTAAAGAATTCTAAAGTTTAAAGAAAAATGAAATATTTGAAAAATACATCGAAAAAAACAATATAAAATAATTTAATTGAATGAATTTTTGAATAAAATATTTATGTTTATAAAAATCTAAATAATTTAAATAAAAACTGATAAAATATGTAGTAGTTACATGTATACAATTCTTATTAATGTAAAAATGAAGATTGATAGCTACTACATAAGTTATAATGAAATATTATAAAAAAATTTAATTAAAAGGTATAAGGAATATAGTAAGTGAACGAGACAACCCTTCGTATAAAAGATTGGTGGCCCTAAAAAGGGCCGATGGTTTTTTTTTCGCAGTACTTTGAAGTTAAGCACGCTCTCCACGAATGCGACGAGCTAACTGGATATCTTTAGGCATGATGGTAACTCGCTTGGCGTGAATGGCGCAGAGATTGGTATCTTCGAATAAACCAACGAGGTAAGCCTCACTAGCCTCCTGCAATGCCATAACAGCCGAGCTTTGGAAACGGAGATCAGTCTTGAAGTCCTGAGCGATTTCACGAACGAGACGCTGGAATGGCAGTTTCCGGATCAGTAATTCAGTACTTTTCTGATAGCGACGGATCTCACGAAGAGCTACTGTTCCAGGCCTATAACGATGAGGTTTCTTTACTCCACCAGTGGCAGGAGCACTCTTACGAGCTGCTTTAGTTGCCAGTTGTTTTCGGGGAGCCTTGCCTCCGGTAGATTTACGTGCGGTCTGCTTCGTACGAGCCATCTTCTTACCAAGGGCGATACAACGTCACAGAACGACAGTCGATCGAGAATTAAGCGCGTTTGATTTTTCATCCTGCTTTTATAGGCCTAGCCGGTACAACTGTCTCGACAGTGATTGGTTGCCATACCGATGGTGGGGAGAATCAAGCGTCGACTAAGTGAGGCGGGGAGAAAAGAGGGAGGGATACAGCACGAAACGGTTTCTATTCTATCACATGCTTCCGAAGAGTGGACCTCGCATAATGCATAGCGATCGAACAAAGATGTACAAAAATTAATGTTTCCTTTGCTTTATTTTATACCTAATAACAATCATAATCAATGAAATACAAATTAAAAAATTTACTGCTTAAATATACCGCATCAATATTGAAATATAGAGAAAAAAGGTAAAATTTAATTTTTATAATATTTTAATGTAAAATTTAATTTTATGACTTATACATCTTTAATATACATATTTACATATATATAAATGGAATTAAAATTACAATGTGCTCTTGCTCTGATATCAATACGTTGAAATATTCAATGCGAAAGATAAATTGTATTTTTTCAATTTTTAAATGTTTTTGCTTTGATATTAAAAGTTAGACAATAAAACATTATAATATTTAAACAATAAAAATTTTAATAATATTAAATTAGATGAATAATACTGCTCAAGTTTGAGAAACAAAAATACTTGAATTGCATATTACAAACTTTTATTACCCCCCTCCCCCCCAACACATGTACGCACACACATCACATACACATATTATATATATATATATATATATATAGTCAGTATAAATTGTTAATATGAAATCACAGCTATAAATATAACATTACAATAATATTACATAAGTAATATACAATTTATATTTGATATGAATATTAGAATTATTTATTCAATTTTTTGCAAATACTCGCTTAGGTTTACATAGATTTTGATATGCGATTATCGATATTTCGTACACAAAATTATATTCTCTAAAAATTTTCATAGAATGTAACATTATATCCTATGAGTATAATATCCTTGTGAAGATTTCTATTATAAACGATAAGATATTTTTCATCTCACACACACACACACACACACACGTGCGCGTGCGTGCATGCACGGCGAGCTATCTCAAAAAATATTTTTATCAATGAAAAATACTAAAATATTAATAGATACAGTTTTTTTTGGATATCAAAGTCAAATATGTAAACTTTTAAAAATTGTAAGATATAATATATCTGTGTCTCAATTAAGATACATCAATAAGTTTATGCATGTTATATATGCCGGTTAAATAACAACAATAACTTATTACAACACGCTTTTATATAATAAAATAAAATTTTAACGTGCGCATGCGTGCATTGTGCGTGCGCGCATGTGTGTATCATTGTTTAGCAGAAACGTAATTTTAGATACATATTTTTCAAGCGATCATAATTCGGACTAAATTGTTCTTTTGAAATAATAATCAAATGCAGAATATAAAGCATATCACGAGATTGATTATTATATGCTAATGATACTACTAAATATTATTGTCGAGATATTATAAAGCTATTTTAACGTACAGACTAACCTATAAAAGAGAAATCAATGAACTACAGCTTTTAATGCTATTTTATTTTTGATATTGTTATTTAGTAAAGTATACGCATGTGCATTATATGCGTGTGTGCGTGTGCGTGCGTGTGTGTGTGTGCGCGCGCGTGCGCGCGCGCGCGCGTGTGTGTATGTGTGTGTGTGTGTGTATATTTTACATCTATATTTTTTCATTTATCTTTTTGCTTTCAAATATAATAAATATGATACATCTAAAATGTATTTTAAAATTTGTAGGCATAACAATGATCCAAGTACCACGAAATCCAAACTTGGGATATTTTATATGAAAACATTCTATAAAAATATTTTAAAATATGTCTGATAAATATGTCTTTATGCTAACTGTAGCAAGATGTAATTATTTATTAAAGAATTTAAATTGTTCAAAAATTATGTATTGTTTATTATGTTGATCTTAGTAGCTTTTAATTCCTATCTTAAAATATTTCTACTTTAATTATGGAGAAAAAATAAATATTTTTTTATAAGATTAGCAATAATGATAAAGAAAATTATACACATGTATATATTCATATATTAGGAAAATATGTTAATTAATGCAAAAACTTTCATAATATTGCGTAAGATAAATTGTAAAAACGCTACAATGTAGAAAAACAGTAAAGTAGATAAGAGTGCAATAAAGATTACATAAAAATCATATTTGCATATTGAATTAGATATTTTAGCATATGTGGGTTTTGAGAGCGTTCCGAAAATATAGTAAGAATAAAATGTATATATATAGTAAGAATTAATTCCGTGTATTCCAAAAATATCCTGTATTGAAGTTTTTATTGGAATACAGTTTTAATACATATTAAAAAAAAACGAGAAATTAGATATGCACAATACATTTTTAATATAATTATTTATACATTTTGAGTGTATAAAGGGATATATCTAAGAGTCTACTTTTGCGACATCTCTGAACATTCTCGGAATATATGCGTTCCTAATTTAGCGATCTTAATTTTTTTTAACTTTAGAATCAAATTGTCCATCTAAATTCCACAATAAAATTTGAACAGTTTATAAATAAATAATGCGTATTTTAACTTGATCGAATATCTGTCATACGACTATGATTTCATTAATCTCAAAATATAGATATCATTAAGAGAGAATTATGTATGTGTTATTCGTATTTGGTAATTAATCTTTTATTAGTAAATTAAAAAGAGTATATAATATAACAAAATATATATGTAAACAATTTTTACATTTTTTTTCAGAGAACTCTAATCTAACTAATGCTACCGCGCGTAGGAGCCTTAATCGGCGCGCTGCAGATACGAGCCTTCAAAACATTACTCTGACACACAAATCCGACGTAAAAAATCAATTAACGAATTTCCAGAAATGGAAATCCAAATACAATCATTGATTGCGGCTCAGCGATGCACAAGTATTCGTGTCATTTGATCATCGTACAACTGATAGACTCGGAAAATTACTAGGTTACGGCTCGGTTTTTACGTCTTCCGAGCTGCGCAATTCGCGAACCCAGCGGGGAATTATAGAATCAAATTGCACTCGACATTTGTGAATTTTGGTAAAAGTGACCATACCATGATCGATTTGATATCAAATATGCTAATTTTCATCGTTTCCAGTTTCTACGTGTTATTTCACTGTCCTGTCGTGCGATCCCTTATAACAGTAAGCTTTAACCACGCGAGAGGATATTCGGCGTTTTATAGGAAGTATCTGCGCGTATATATGATATCCGTGGAGCGAATTTCATGATTATGCATATAATATCGTAAGCTAATCGTACCCATGTTCCTTCCAGCCGATAATGACATTTTACACTATTCCATAAAATTGTCTGCAAATGTACTTTGTAATCGGTATTTCACTTTGTGCTGCGCCGACTCTTGTATTCCGCCATCCGCGAAACTTGGAATATTCAGGGCGAATCTGGCGTGTCGCTCGGGATAAACGCGTGCGGTCGGTTAGCACGGCTATCACGACGTTTCGTGAGCCGCATAAGCGCGCGTTGCATTAATAATTATATTGTTTATTAACTTATTTCTCGGATTGAATCGAGCCTCGCGAATGAAACGAGGGCGCGGGCCGCACGGAACCGCGTAAAAATCGACGCCGGCCGCGCGGAGGCCCGTCGAAATGTATACCAAACGAAACTAGCTACTTGCTTCTACAATTCCGCGCCGCAAATCGATAGCCTTCATTGTGCAAAATATTGTTTAAACAATGAACAATTGCCGGGCGCTCTTTCATTCCCGATAGCATCCTACCTGCAACATTGGGAGGGTCTCTCTCCATGGTCCGTGCGTATCCTACAAGTGAGCGCGCCGAGCGCGGCTACTTTTAAACAGCGTCATCTGTGAGCGTTTAGAACGAAAGTTTATATTTGTACTTCGTCTTTGAACGTCCGCAATTCGCTCTTCTCTTTCTCTTTCTCTTTCTCTTTATCGTGATGGAGGATAAAAGCGCATCTGGTAATGCCGCGGCTACGGAAAACGCAGCCGCCGGTTCACCGCCTGCGAAGAAGGCCGCGAAATCTAAAGCGAAAACGCAGCGCCCGAAGTCCACGCATCCGCCGACCTCGGAGATGGTCACATCTGCCATCAAGGAGCTGAAGGATCGCAAGGGCTCGTCCGTGCAGGCCATCAAAAAGTACATCGCCTCGACGTACAAGGTTGACGGGGAGAAGTTCGCTCCCTTCATCAAGAGATACCTAAGGGCGGCGGTTACTTCCGGTGCAGTGGTGCAGACCAAGGGGAAGGGTGCATCGGGCTCCTTCAAGCTCTCGACTAACAAGCCCGCTCCAAAGAACAAGGTAAAACGTACCGCACCGAAACCGAGTTCGGATACTAAGAAGACCACCGAGAAGAAGGTTGCAAAGAAAGCGCCCGCCACGAAAAAGGCAACCGAAACTAAGAAGGCAGCGGCTGAAAAGAAATCTACATCTGCCAAGAAGACAGCCAAAACAGCGGCAGCGAAGAAGGTTGAAGCCGCGGCGAAGCAGAAAGCCGCTGCTCAGACCAAAAATCTATCCAAGACCAAGAAAGCCACCAAAGCTCCAGCCGCAAAGACAAAGACGCCCAAACCGAAAACCACTAAGGCAACAGCTACCAAGACCGCAAAGGCAGCAAAAAAATAATTTTCTGACACTGCTGACACAAAACTGGCCCTTTTCAGGGCCCCAATCCTAATACGATGGAATGATCTCTCTTGTATCACAATAACTATTAAATTTATTACTTCCTTTTCAGGATTATATTTATAGAGAAAGGTTAAATTTAATTATTTTTAGAGAAATTAGAGAAATACACTCTACTATTTTTATATTTTCAAGAATTATATTTATTAATTCTTGTTGACGTTATTTTTGAAATATTTAAAATTTTGTAGTTCACTATACTAGCACTATAATAGCATCGTTTCAGATAATTTATAGAATCTAAAAACACATGATGTACAAGATAATTAAGACATTTTAGTACAATTGCTACACTAAAATTACATGTTTGAGAAAGTTTACTGATGAGATAAAGATTAGATATTGCTTAAATATATAAGGGTTAACGTAATACGTAAAAGTAAACATAAAAGTTAGTAATGGAATTAACAAATACTTCTATTAATGATAAAATACTTAGTTTCACGTTATGACAAAAAGAGAACATGCAAACTTGAGTTTCGCAATCATTCAATTTATTTTTTAATTTAAACTTAAAAATTCAAGTGTGATTTTTGCCATTGAATTCCTTGATAGGCAAATTAAGAAAGAGCTGTCGTGAAAATAGTCACGTTATTTTTCTAGTTACGTACTTAGTATATTCATTTTTCTCTTATAGAGATTGAATTTCTATTGTACGTTCTAAAAACATAAGAGAAATTATTTGACGATCACTATTCAAGATTACGTGTCCCTTTACACATACATAGTTTAGTTTAGGTTAGTTAAACCCGATTGAGTTCCCTCGTGTTAATCATTTTCTTGCGATTGAGAATAATATTTGCGTAACAACACGAACAGTTCAATTAAATCTAACCTAGGTTATATCGCATTAAGTCGTACAATATACTATGCAATATATTTACAAGGATGTTCGCGTTTCTTTTCATTTCACCCGATACGATGTTTCCGGGAAAATTCAGATTGCGTTAAAAAAAAAGAAAGAATAGATAGACAACGACCTGTCATCACGTACAGATAACTAGGTAATGTCTTTATGATTGAAATAACTTATGGGACATTTTTGATTAACATTTAATTTACATTTCTAAAATCGAGTTATAATATATATAAAATGTCTCATCATCAATCATCTCGCCAACATGTCGACAAAATCATTTCTCATTAATATATGTCAGAAATTAGTAAATACATATACGTACATATCATCACAAATAAAAATATAATAATAAATAATAACAATGAAAATTAAAACAAATAGTAGTTTGATCTAAGTTACCATGAAAATGATTAACGCAAGAGAAGGCTCATTAAACACAATCAAGTTATCTTTAAACAATAAGCTTATTATTTATCATGACAGACGACGCAAGTATTAAAATATCTTTTCATATGCAGCAATGCTAGCAACAGTTTCCTATTATTGGTTACAAAATTTTGTCATCATTATCTCTTTTCATGAGTAAGCCAATACAGCGGAAGCAGTTCTAGAAAATTTGAGCACGTTTGTTGACATTTTGTTGCTGCAGCATGCAGGACTATGTTCAGAAATATCATTCGAGTATCCTGTATATTCTTTATATCTTATCTTTTTTATTCACCGGATGTTAAACAAAAGTAAAATGATATGTGAAAATTCTTGGATAATGAATATAGCCTTGCGTATGAAAAGATATTTTTACACTTGGCATTTTCGTTTTTTTTTATAATTTGCAGATTTCCCGCCATAGAATAACTTGTTGGGTGTTAATCGAGTCAATATGACAGGATTTTACTTTGCTTACAATCAATTAGTTCAGCATCTGTAGATAAAGTATAAAGTAATTTTATCGACAGATAGTAGTAGCCTGAACAGAACATTTACCTTTCAACGAGACTGTTAAAAATATACTCAATTCATATTTATAATTATTTTCATTGAAATGAATTATCTCAGGTAAACACAGTGATTCATTGTATTAGGGCAAGGAGGCAAATTAATAGTAAATTGTTCCAGTACATTCTGATTATTCATCCTTATCAATATACAATATATTTTTCCGCATCAAAAAGATATAGTATATATTTTTGCGAATCTAAATAGGGATTTTTAATCTTTGATCCTCGTCTTGATAAAGTACGTGAATTGCAATATTCACAGAACGTTGGCATTAATACAATATATTACACACGGAAAAAACCCGCAGAAATTTAAATATTAATGTAAACACTTATGAAAAATTCAAAGTATCATTTAGATATTTATGATACTAAACCACATCAAGTGGAAGTTGACAGCGACTACGCGACTTCTACAACGGCAACTGCTCATGATATTTATGCGGTGAGGAAAACGAAATCAACATCGAGAAAAAGCAGCATATATTCTATCTTAACATGCCCTTTTTTAGATTTTTACTTATAAGAAGAAAGAAAGGAGAGAGGATTACGCGAGATAATTATTCTTACAAAATTCAGTTTAAACTTAGATTTAAGAATATATTCCGATGACCAAGTGCGATGACTATATGCGAATGTACAGTACAGTAATTTGATGAAGTTAATAAATTGACATTAATGTTAAAGCCGATAACGTACGAGAATTTGGGAGGCATGGCACCGGCCGCCGTGAGAATTTATTCCGACACGCGCGCTATCGGAATCTCCGATGGCTTGGAAACGCCGAGATACGATGGTCCATCGAGTGGACGGCGCGCTGCTCCAATTACGACGCGCATCATCGGCGTCAAGCGGACGAAGGCATCGTCCGAAGGTCTTCTTTGTGCGAGAGCGATGAACCTCGGACGCGTCGCCCTCGTCAAAAGCGATGGACGCTCGCGCGCGCGCGCGTAGTCGGTCAGTCGCCGACTTTGGACCGTCTGTTGAATCGGGGGGGGGTGTCGTTTCCTTACGCACTTTCCATCGGTCATCTTTTGTTTACGATGTCACGCATTATTAGGGACATAATTGAATCTTTCGAATACGTATTTACGAGGTGCGTACAACAAAGGTTTTTCCGCTTCGCGTAGGAATTCCCTTGTGCCAGTAAACGATGATTACAAAGGAATTACATTTTTTTGTCAACTCATATTATGTATGCCTGCATACATAAAAAAAAAAAAAAAAAAAAAAATAAATATTTTACTAGAAATAATTGTGGGAATGACATTTCGATGTAAGATTTCTTGACAGAGACACAAATCTGAAGACATACAGAACCTTGACCGCATTACAAATTCTGAAAAGAAATTTCACTCTTAGACTTTTACATCATCTTTACGTTTCGCTGCGCACTTCTTTTCTCATTGTAACGAAAAATATATTTTTTTCACTATATGAAAGATAATTTGTCGCATAACTAATTTTCTGTATAGGGTAGAATAAAATCGAATAAGATATAATCTAAATAAATATAATATAAAATTTTGCGTTTTGTTAATCCCATTCGGAGGCATCGAACATTAGCCTTTGTGTTCACAAGGTAGTGTCGATCCCATGCATTTTGCATGGCCGTTCGCTGCCAACTGGCAGGTTCTTTGTTCGCGCGTTCGTGCGTTGAGCAAGAAGCGAGGGAAACGGGGAACGGGTGCGCGCGGATGGCGAGACGGGGAACCCGTCAATGCCATCGGGTTGACGTACACGCGTGCGTGTGCGTCGCGGCTCGATTCCGCTCCCAGCGTGTGGCGTTCAGCGCCGCACGTATGCAGTAATCGGGCGACTTTAACGCGGCCGCGATCCCGTCCAAGTATTACACCGGCGCCGCGCCGGTCTCCAAAGAGCCGAAAGAAAGGGAAAGTCCGCCGTAGACCGGCCGCGAACTTTAGCGCTCTCAGTCCACGGAAAGCGAGCGCGCGCCTGCTCGCGTCGCGCCGAGCCATCTCGCAGTCCGCGTAACACGCGAGCGGAGAACAACGGTGTAGTTTGTAGTCGTAAGCGCGCAGAGAGAAAAGTAAAAAAAAAAAAAAAGAAAAGAAAAGAAACGAAGTGCGTGCGTCCGTGCGTGCGTGCGTCCGTGCGTGCGTCCGTGCGTGCGTCCATGCGTGCGTGCGTGCGTGCGTGCGTATGCCTCCTTACTCGCGAGCATCGTGATCGTACCTGGCGGGGCAATCCTGCCGCGGCACGTGTTCACATGCCGTGACGCTCATCTCGGATGCATCTCGGTGCAGGCGACGCGAGAGGATAAAGGGCGCGTCGCGGCCGCCCGATGCGATGCGGCCTGCCGCGATGCGAATGCCGCGGCGCGAAGCTTGAAAGCTGTCGGGATAGCGGAAGGTAGGGTGCACTCGAAGGACGCTCCCCCGTCGGGGGGGCGCATCCGATGGGGTTGATCGATCAGGAATCTGATCAAATATTCCCCCCGGAAAGGAACTCGTGATTTAAATACATGTTCAACGACTCCGCGATTCCGTCTTTAGAACATGAATTCATGATTCTCTTCGTTTCTTCCGGCGATTTAAATGCTATATGTGCCGTTTAAATGTGTCTGATATTATCGTAAATATAGATTGAATAGAGTAAATATAAATTGCCTCGGTTGCCTGTTGCGTCAATATTTGCATGTGCTTCTGAAAATCACATATCGAGCCCGATAATCTGCCCGCTGAATATGTATACATTCTCACGACAGACTTACGAGAGCGAGTAAAAGGTGATTTGACGTAAGCGCTTTACGGCAGTAAGAGTGTTACATCGTATACTGATACAACCATTACAACGTGATTCTTTGCACGAAGAAATTTACACGGGTTTCTTAAGGTTTTTTTTTTTTAATTGAACATAGCATAACGAATAATATAGATAATAAATATATAAGGGAGCGAACGTAATAATGGTAGGCGTTATGTTTTTTTTTTCTTTTTTTATTTAATCGCTCGGGGGAAAAAAAAAACGAATTATCAGACGGACAAAGTGTGCATGTATGTACGTGCAAGTTTCTTTGTTTAAACATTAATGAACGCTCCAGTTCGAGGAGGCGTTTACGCAATTCGCAATTAACCGGATTGGAATAAAGCGCAAACCGCTTATCTTGTTACGCTTGATCATTGACATTACATCGCGCACTTAGATTGCATTGCACGATGACGTCGCGTTGAACGCTAGTATTATATTAGCAGTCTCTTATGCAATCGTGAAAATTTCACTTTTCTCGATGCAATATGTCAAGCGCATGTGAGCGCCCATGTGATATTATGTGTACGTCACGGAGATTGGAATAATTTTTCGCATCAAACGTTTTCCATTCTCTTTTTCTCTCCTTCTCCTCTTCCTCCTTCTCCTCCTCCTCCTCCTCCTCTTTTTTCCCCTTCTTCTCGTACTCTTTCTCTATCTCTCTCTCTCTCTCTCTCTCTCTCTCTCTCTCTCTCTCTTTCTTTCTTTTTCTAAATAGTAGTTTTTACCTTCTTTGATTTCACATTCTCAGGCTTACCCAATCTGTTACGAGATAAATCTAATATCTTTAATACAAGGACAGAATTGCATAGTTTCGACAGAACCAGTGTGCAAAAGAGAGAAATAGAAGTCACGAACTTTAAGAGGAAAGAGCAGACCTGTCTCATGAATTCGTGCGACATCATTAAATATTATTGTATCATATAATAATTCTTTAAGACGTCACTTCATTGTCAATTTACATCTACTTGATTTCGTGATTTCGAAAGTTTCGAAATTAATGTTGAAAAATAAATAGATAAATATTGATAGATCCTTATTCTTTCAAAAAGAATTTGAGGACAGGTCAATTTGCGGAACACAGGTGTGTTTAACATTTTGTCGAATAATTTTAACACCGTTACGCAATCATTACGAGCAACCTGCGAGTTTCTTGTATAATTAGCAATCGATAAGTAGTGCACTCGGAATTGACGTAACAACTGGCACATCATTTTCTGCCGTGTTAGATAATTCAGTAACGTACCAATACGTACGATTATCGCGCATTTTAATTTGCTTTACAAACATACACAGACACAGTCTGAATTAATTGCCACACAAACATTATAATGTACTGCGAAAACATTTCGAGACGAATTACGTAATATCGAGACTGATTATATGTTTACTGATGATTTATATCAGCGATGAAGTATAACATTTAAAACTTGTAACTTTAATGCTCCCTTATTAAGTTTTTTTTGAATTTTTGATCGTTCCTTGGACCTTTCTTTCATACATCAGGCCTGTTCTTTTTAGCTCATCTTCGATTCATCTCTTTTCCGTTTTTCTCCAACACAGATGGAAAAGAGGTAAGATGAATCGAACGCAAGCGGAAAGGAAACAGGAAGCCTCGGTTATCGGAGAAAGGGGGTTAAAGGGTTTTTTAAAAAAGGTTTTTCTTTGCTTTCAGCGTGTCCTTCGGTACGAGCCGACGACGGGGGACCGAGCATGATCGGAAAGTGCTTTACCTTCTTAAAACCGGATAGCTCGGAACGCTCGCGAGTGTCTCGCTACCACTCGTGTGTTTTTACGCTCGTACGCTCGACCTCTTGACCGGCCGAGGATCATAATGCTAGAGCCGGTTCTGGGAACGTTGCCGATCTGGTGGCTGGTGGTATACGCCAACATTCTGCTGCTGCTGTCGCCGTTGGTGCTGCTGATGATCGTCTTCCTTCCGAATTTCCCGATCTTGCTGCTGCGGCGAATCTGTTACATACCGATCGAGTCGATCTGACCGAAGTTAAATCGTCGATCGACTTATCGATCGGCGATTTATCGGATGTGTACGTGATTAGTTACGTTATATCAAGTTCGTTATCACGGCGACGTGCGGCTGATAGCGCGTAACTGCAAGACGTGCAGTCGTAATATAATACGTTGCGTGCCACTCGAGGATAATCAAAGCGAACGCGCTCGAGCGATCGCGAACTTTGGCGGTTTCGTTTGCTGAAATTTCAAATCGCTCACGTAATCTTAGGTATATCTATGCGCTTCGGATGCGTTACGAATCACATGTCGCGTTGTGGGATGCCGCGAGTGCGTATCGAGTATATGAAAGGCGTCTCTCGCTGTCGCGGTCGTCGTGAGATTTATCGATATAGATACGTGTACCGCAAAGTGATTAGACGCGCAAAACATAGTTGTCTTCATCGAGTAGAGGAACAACGCGTCATGATTATTGTGCTAGACTCGCGCGTGCTCGAGGTTCAAGCGCGTTCACCAAGCGTCGCTGCACAACGACATTGCTGAATTCCAGCTGAGACGCCTCTCCCTATTCTATCTGCCGTTTTGGAGATGTTACGGCGCGGATTTACATAAAGCCATTTCGCAATCAGCAGCTAGCGCTTTGTCGCACGTCTTGTCGCGCGCCTGTATGTTGGTAACTGTAACGGTGTGCGTTCATTAAACGGGAGAAATCAGAATTGCGGAATTTTGTTTTCAATAGAAACGCGCGCGGATGTATATTCGAAAGTTTCCTAAGAGAGAGAGAAACTGAATTTCGTTCAAGAATAATTCATTAATAATAGTCACGCCTGAGTAAACGGCATTGCAAAGCTGCGAATAAGAATAAATCGTGCTTCGTGCGCTCCGCGCGGGCCACAGGGAGGCACGATTTTATCGCGTATTTTTCAAACATTACACGCATATGTCTTTTGTCACACGTCACATTTCCGCACGCGTTGCTTTCAGGGACAAGTGCACGCGGCAACTATAACGCGAAGGACCATAATTAGAAGGCGAATTGAGATACGAGATACGCCAAGGCGAACTACTTTGTGCGACAGCCGAGAGATCGACGCATTTATTATCGGGTTATTTATGAATTTGTAACTGGCGGCGCGTGGAAAAAGAAGCGGATGATCCACCAATACGTGCCACCACGTGTTTTCTGATTAAATATCTCGATAATCGTTGGGCCCGTATGTCAGAAATGATTGACAATGGCTTGTGTACAAAATATAAAGTTTCTTATTTTTCCACTCGTCCATGCGTAAACTCGATCGAAAATATTATAGCGGTACCAACAATAATAGCAATCTCTAAAATTTTACATAATTAAAATAGATTAAAGTTCCGTTTCATCATTTTTTTTCTATATAATCTGGGACGGGAGAATCTGGATCAAAGCTATTAGATCATGCGTTTGACATAATTACGTAAGAACAACGTATTTGTTATTTAATTAAGCATTGGATCATTCAGGGGTGTACGTGATTTCGAAAGTGATTTCTCTCTCTCTCTCTCTCTCTCTCTCTCTCTCTCTCTCTTTCTCTGTGTGGGGATGCGCGTTTCCACCCAGGAATCGCTCGTTCATACGCTGCACTCGGTGTGTGCATCGGTGAAGGAGGCGTATCACAAATGGCTGTCCTTCTACAATTCTACCGGTGATATAGGCTGGCCCGAAGTTGGACATTATAGTAGCGATCGGAGAGTACTTTCGCCGAGAGTTGCCCGTAGTGGGGGAGGCAGGACTTGAACCCTGGTGGAACCCTATGGACCCATATATACTACGGGCTCTTGCAGCGCTCTTGCTACTTGTGGTGCCTGCTCCTCGTCGGATTCCCCGTTGTGCAGGAAACGCGCGGAGGAGAGAAGGTGATAAGAAGCGCGACGCGAAGGTGAGTAACGCAAAGTGCGCGGACAAACCGCGCGCTGTTTCGGTAACTACAATGATAGTTCGACCGAAGGCGAAACCGACCGAAGGAATTTGACAAGGTGAACGTGACCGTGAGGCCCGTCGGAGATAGGAAGTGATATGTGCAAATCGACACCGCGAAGCCGCGAATGCTGATGAAGTGATTCATTGATGCAATGCCATCGCGCCTCTCGCGATCTCGCTTATTCAGATGGCAGGCTCGCCATGTCGTGAAATTGATAAAATTCAGTTATGCCTTTCAACTCTTTCCGTTCTGACGTCCATTTCCCGCTGGCTGTACCTGACAACTGAAGGAATATCTGAGTATATATTGTTGGTTCAATATGTAATACAAATCTGCATGTGGATGTCAGACATCTTCATCAAATATTTTTGTTACATATAAAATAAAGAAACTAAAAATTAGATATGTTCGATTCTTTGTTTCAATTTTCTTTTTAGAATAATCTTATTTTTACATCTTTGTATCAAAAATTACTTTAAAAGTGAGAAAGGATTTTTCTTTTATGTTAATCATCATTCTTTAAAATTATCTTTTCTTTATTACTGATAATAGATATGATGTCATTTGGCATACGCTGCGGCTTTGTAACGCTTCGCCAGTTATTACCCTGAAAGCTTGAATTTCAAACACGATAGGAATTCAAACGCAATAATTCGATCTCGAGTACACGCCTATAAAGACGGCCGGGATAACATTCCGTGCACGTGTCTTTCGGGTCGTTTGTATGCGGTGTTTTGCTCAATATACGCGAGGTACTTGCGCCACCAATGTCGACTATACCTTCCCAGAAACAATAATGGTGTCAGTTACACTTCCAAATCCCATTTTCTCTTTCCGCTGTACTTTTTTTCCGCATATTTTTCATCATTGTCCTGTTATAAAAAAATAAAACTAATTAAATTCTTAGTCGAATATATTCTCGTCGTAATTCTCCTGCAATATTATTTTGTATTATGTAAATCCTTATTATAAACTATCTGTGATGTTAAAATAAATTTTAACGGAATTAATGGAAACATTTTTTTTTTCTAGATGAAGTTGTTAATCTTACATATGGTGATTACCGTTGCGGTCGCCGCGCCGGGTCTTCTCAAGGTGCCGAAGGTATACAACGCCGTGATTACGAGCAATCAGAATCTGTCGCCGTCACGAGCATTCCCCGTGATACAACCGGTCATTCATCGAACTGCCGTTGGTTATGTGCCGCCATTCTACTACACGCAGATAGCGCCTCACTTCGCCGGACCGGAAGTGGTGCATTATTCGTCACACACCGACCAGGCGCAGGCCTCCTCCTCCTCCTCCTCCTCCTCCACGTCACACCTGGCCGAATCTACGAGCTTTGGTATCGCGAAGGGCCGCAAAGGCGCGATCGATCATACGAAGGGGAACGACCCGAAGAGCGACGATAGGAGGAATTCCGCAAAGAGGAAAGAAGAGCAAGAGCCGTTGAGCTTCTACCCGAACTATCATTCTTTCTACTATGAGCCGTACATCTACACGTACAACGGCTACAATCCGCATCTCGTGCCCGGCACTTATTACATCGATTACCAGCCCTACGAGTCCCTGGAACCCATCCCGGCTACCACGCCGAAGGACGCGGATTCAGGGCACCTATTACCGAGCTTCCACGACGAGAGGAAAGTCCACACGAAGAATGACAGGGAAAAAATACCGGACGTACCGCCGCCACCGCCGCCGACCTCCATACCGAAGAGATCTTGAGTCTTGTAAGGTGGAAGGTGGTATATCGAATTGAATTGTAATCGATAGGCGGAGAAGGAAGTCTTGTGGATTTTTTTTCTCTTACGTTGCAAGCGCAGAATCGATAAGATCAAAAATCGATCAAAATCGATCGAATCGATCAAAATTTTTTGTTTAATCTTTTCTTCTTCTTTAATCTTTTTGGAAAATATTTTATCAGCCATAAAAAGCCTTTATTGTTTGTACGTTGAAAAATAATCAACTGCTCGTTGACGCAGTTCTGCGATCAATCGATTGGCAGTACATTTGAACTTTAATTGCGATTACTTGAGTATATAATATTCAATCTGTATGACGCTGCAGCTCGACAATGTTAAAAAAAAGTTTTGTTTTTACTACTGACTTAGACTGATGTCGAATCAAAAGAGAGATCGAATTACTTTTACAATTCGTTTGATATTTTTCATGGAGACAGTTTTGAACTTTTGTGATGTATTTTACATATGTGTTAATTTGTTTTTCTGTTTTATATAGCTTGCGACGCGACTCACTTAGTATCATATAGTAAGACTAAAATAACGTTAAATGCTACATATCAATATATTTATAGAAAAGATACTTAATTTTTACATTAAAGACTTTTTATACGTGAATAACTGGTAGTATTACTTGGTTCACTTATTTTCGCAGCTTATTTATACCTTCCGATTAGTCTACGTTGTCGCAAACCTGACTGATTTTCTTGACGCCCCAAACTTTTATTATGTAGGAGAATCCCTCGTTCTCGTACCCCTGTAGTCTGAGTTTGGCGTAATCGTGGCCACGTCCACCGGAATCCAACGTGACAGTCGCTCTCGTTTCGTTATATCGCAACGTCTCCACGCAGGTGATGCAGACGGGACCCTGAATGATCACCTCGAACAAAGCGTTGAGATTCGAGGGACCCGTTAATCCTAGAAGCAGGTTGTGCTGATACACGATTTCCCCTTTGCACCTTCCCCATCTTTGTCTGCCTTCGCTATTATCCTACAAAATAAAAGTCCGCAGTCCGTACGATACATAATGTTCATCAGTTAAACCATCGTGCAAGAAAGTGTTAAAAATCGAAATATTAGAGAGACTCGTCACATTGCAGTTATTAACTTACACTATCTGTCGAATTGTAATCAAGGTCTTCGTTGCTCCGTTGCTCTGTCTGGGTGCAATTCTCGGCGTTCTTGGATCGCGTTTTCGGTGCGAAAGTGCCAGACAAAGATATGTTCGTGCATGGCGTAGGCGTAACGAAAAGATCCAACGCGTTTCTTTCGATGTCGTTGTTGCTGCTTCTCGTGCTTTGCGGCACGTCCGCGTCGGACTTGAAATCGAGATTGATCTCCGGAGCGACGTTTCGCCGACTGGCCAATTCGGCCGACTTTCCGTTGTACCGTTGCGACTCGTTGCTGTATACCGGATCGAGTTTTACGAACGAATAACGAAAAGTCCCGCTGTCCCGCGTCGCCGGGTCCTTGTTGGCGTACTCGTTGGCGTATCCAAATTCGAAGAGGCTGGCGTTGCTCATCACCGGACGATGCCGCGACACGTCGTTGCGTTCCGGTCGCGGAATGCCACCCGTTCGATTGACATATCGCGCATTTATCTCACGCTGCCGAGCGTAATATCTGTCCATAACGGCTTTCCGCTGCGCATAATAATAGCTGTCGTTTCTTCGTGTAAAATAGTCGGCGGCTAGGCTTCTTTTCGTTCTGTGCGTGGGATTAACCCTTCTATACTTGTCGACTCTGTATAGCGGGACTCTCACGAGACCCGTGGTATTCCCGTTCGCCGAGGTTCGATTTGCATCGGTCACACCGGCGATCGCGACGTCATTTTCCGCATTTAACGTATGCGATCCCGGAAATGCAGAGTCCCTCTTGTATCTGCTCCCGTGTCCTGTATTTTTCTTCAATACGAAATGCTCGTATTCCTTCGGATGGACGACGTAACGCAACGCTTCCTTGTCGGAGAGGGAACCGTCTTCCTCGGATATCGCTTTGTTAACGTCGACATT
Organism: Pogonomyrmex barbatus; assembly: GCF_055798465.1. Lineage (NCBI taxonomy): Eukaryota > Metazoa > Arthropoda > Insecta > Hymenoptera > Formicidae > Pogonomyrmex > Pogonomyrmex barbatus. Next base: position 19,997,478 of record NW_028297127.1, read on the forward strand.
ATGCTTGTCGTGCGCGATTCTGCACTTGCCCTTGGTGCAACCGACGTGGAAACCGCCGTCGGGGTATTTGTGCATCACCCTTATGATCACCGGTTCGATTCTAGACTGTTGATACGGGATTCTCGTGGCCGTAAGTCTTTTTCGTGGCTTCCGTAGCTTCACGGACGACGAGAGCGATACGAGAAGAACGAGCACCATAACGATCGCCCATAACGTTCCATGGCGAACAATCATTTTCGTGACGTCGACGTCGACGTGCGCGTTCCGAGGAAATCGATGCACTGATGCTTTCAAAGACGTCTCCGTCTCCGCATCTTTGACCCCATTTTATCTGAGATTCTCGGGGTGAGAGACCTCGGCGTTTCTTTTGCTCGATCGATTTATCAACACTAACTTACTCTATTCGCTATTCTGCTCTTGCAGGGCGATATCAAATCGGTCGAACTCTGTCGATTTAATAAATAGCTTTTCTGATACTACGCGCGATGAAAAATCGACGGACGTTTAATAAATTTAAACTGCTTTAATCAATTTCCGAATGGCGATTTAAAACACAACGCTGAAACGCTATACGATAAATAAAATAAAACATATCAAAATCTCAGTTTTATTACAAACGTCGCACCTTTCTCTTACATATAAAATATAACAATACATTTTTCTTTTTCTTTTTTAATAAAAATTCGATTGAAAAAAAAAAACATTTTTAATATTTTTACATATCATAACATCATTTATATATAAAAAAATAACGTTAAAGAAGCGAACTAAAGAAGCGGTTATCATATTTTTATTATATTCTTTCTAAATGTCTATAAATGTACGTGACGAGGAAAATGATCTCATATAGCTTCTACAGTTATGGAATCATTATCGTTATTTTCCGGCTTCTTTGTCTCTGTATCTGGATCAATTTTTGTGTCTAATTTCTCAATGCCGTCGTAATCGGCTTCGTCGAAAGATTCCGTTGATGTCGGCGGAAATACCGGAGAAACCCCCGGATGCGATGGTGTCAGCACAGGATAAATCTGAAATGACAAAATGGTATGCTAAAATTCATTCCAATTTATTTGTAATACGACACACACACACACACACACATACACACACACACACTGTATATAAATATACTATATATATATATATATATATATATATATATATAGTATATAGTATATAGTATATTGTGTGTACACACACACACACACACACACACACACACACACACACACACACACAATTTGAATGCTCTTTTTTAAATTATATAATTACCGGATTTAAAGGAATCCTGATATCGTAAATCGGCGTTCCGTAGTAGATACTGTAAGCTGGAATGTGAGAAACCTCTGGTTTACCGCTAACGTGAAGAGTGCTTGATACGCCTCCCGCATTCGAATAAACCTAGAAAGATGTATAACGTTATAGATAATATTCACGTGGCAGCTTTCTAATATTTCTTACGAATATTGTCTTACATTGTAAATGTAATAGGGAGAGTGCGTATTTTGATATGCGGCGAGATATTGCGGCTGTGCGCTGATTCCGGGCGTGGAATATAGATAATTAGTGCCCACTAAAGTCGACCATAACGGTTTCGATACCGCCGTTCCAATTATCACCAAGAAAACTGTGAACGATGTTGAACTCTGTGAAAAGATTTAAATTAGTACATTCATTATTCAATTTGCAGTTTGCAATTGGCAATTTGGAAAATATAAAGAGTTAGCAGCGCTTCTATGTTCATGACATTTTTAATCTAGGATCGATCTATCTTCATACATGTGCTTGTTTTATTATTTCTCGAAAACATAAGCGTAGGAATATGCGCAGCGCGCATAACTTTTGGAAATGATGTTTGTGACGTTGTGCCCGTCGGATTTCGTGTGTTGCATGCAAACGATCGCCGAGTTGCAAACAAGATGAAATTACCTTTCGCGAAAACATCACGGATGTCAGCGGTATGTATGTAAAACAATGTTCTATTAATATATTCCACGTTATTATATTTCGACTTACTTGTATATACCAACCAACAATTTTTACGCTAATAATATATAATAAAAATTTTATTTAAAAATTTTCTAATGTAAAATACACATACACAATATTTCACATCTTAAAGTGGAATAACGGTAAGTATATGTGTATTGTGAAGGGAATCTTAAAAATTAATAATATCGTTTCGGAGAAATGATAGAAATGAGATTGCTTTAATCATTTTAATGTCGAGTCGGCGCCGCTTTAGACGAACAATATGCAAGTAAATGAAGTATGCAGTGTAACAATAACAGCGGTTGCACACGAGCAATGAATCACCGGCAGACTCACCCGCATCGCTTGTCTCCGCAGGTTGCCGATAGTCTCAGATCGTATTCGTACTAACTTGAATTTCAGCCCTACCTGCGATTTATATATTCTCGGGCTGGAGAGCAAAGCCCCACCCCGTCGAACATCATCCGCGGCTCTTTTTTTACTCCTATGAAACGTTTACTCGTTGTATCGTCTCCTCTCCCGATCGCCCGACCAAGCAAAATACGACGTACTACTATTCTTTCTCTTCCTCTCCTTTTTTTTTTTCTCTCCTTTTAACACGGAACTCACAGCGCGATCACAGACAGGATTCGATATTCAATATCGGCCTCAGGGGTGATCAAAACCAGCGCTCCAGCGGTCGAATTGTATCTCGATGATTGCTGATATCCTTGATCGTAAACTTACGAGCTTGTTATTATATCTGGTTCTCTCACAACGATTAAAATATACGCGTCGTAATGCAAACGAGATTTAAAGGCATTCTTATATATTCGCGTTTGGCTTCCGCCTTTCCCGATTTCTCCGGGGAAGGGAGAAATATTTTGAAGGCTCGCCATCAGGGCGCCGTTGTACTTTGAGCCAGAACTGGAGGGACAGGGAGGATTCGCTTCGTGACGACTATCTTACGTGCTCGTCCTATCCGGGGAAAACCTCTACGTGCGCGACTACTACGGCACGATAAGACTCGTGAAACTCGTAAAAGTAAAATTCCGCGAGAGAGTGGATCGCGCGAGATTGCAGCGGCCAATAAAGTCCGCCACGTATCGATCGCCGCGCAACCCTAAACGTCCTTCCCGCGTGATTTGCGAAGGACGATGAAGGGGAAGTCGATGTGCGTGCGAGTGAAGAACCGGATAGCGTGAGTACTTCACGGATGGATCTCGAGCGATTTAAGTGCACGCGGTCGCGTGAACCGGTTAAGATCGGCACGATCTTCCGCTTGGGTTATGAATAAGAGGTGTGGTTTCGGACCAAGCGTTCGTTCCGCGAGCGAAGTTGGATTTGAATTTCTAATGTCTCTCGACGATACGTCTTCCTCTGTGCCGCCTTATTTTATCGATCCACGCTGTCGATCCGACGATTGTTAGCACCGTGAAAGAAACGTGATGTTCGAGCGTGGGTGTCTCGCCGTCGAGCAACGACGGTCACCTTGATGATTTGGCGGCTGAAATTTAGCAACGCTACAATTCGGCGTTTATATCAAGCGTCGTTGATCAGATAAACGTATAATGCCCGGCCAAATGACGTTAACATGCAATTTCGTCGATGCATATATGCGGCGATCCCGACGAGGATCGCCGATAACGCTAGGAGTCCTGGTGAGAAGGGATAAAAATTCAATGGTGAAATCTGACGGTCATGATAAATTGCCGTTGATTGAGAAAAATGGATAATGGATATTAAATGAACGCGCGATCAATCTAATCGAATGTTTTTCTTCTTCTTCTTCTTCTCCCTTGACGGTCGAAATTAACCCTCAAACCCGATAATCCATGTCATTTGTCACAAATGTCAGATTATACCATAACGAATCGTTACGTTTCATATAAAACTCAAAATCTCAATTTTATTGTGCCTGCGCAATTCTTAAGACTCGAAAGACTTGTCTATTTTGTATTTAAATAACGCAGTGCTGCGTGCAGTTTATCAATGATTTTCCAAGTTTCCTCATTGTCACCGAGTAAGGTTAGCGGCGTTACGAGCGAGGAATCTAGAAGCGAAGGCTGTGCTGCGAAACCGCAATTTACATGGTAATTTACATACAACGCTTATCAATACTCTTTTCTCTCATATCAAAACAGACAGTAATTTACACGATGTCGTGTACTTCGCTTACGACGAAGCAAGCTAACGCAACAACAAACAGATGCTGGCCAGTGGATTAAATTATAGCCTGTGTGAGAACTTATCGTAAAATATTAATATAAATTAATATAAAAAAAAGATTCTTTCTCTTTGGTCAATTAAAAAACTTGCATCTCTTGTAGGATAAACAGCGTGTATATCTACTAGTTTGGACAGCGTGGACCAGTTTGAACTGGAGCGCCTTTCGGTAATCAATAGAGAAAACCTCGTGAATGGTCGACCGTGCTCGTGGAACTTCGCACATCCGCTAATCAATCCGCGAGATTACGTTTGTGTTTCATCAACAAGTGTGACTCGTGTGCCGATCTGATCCAGTCTGACTCGCCGATTCTGTTCAATATTCAAGATTGTTGTTCAACTCCGAGCTCGCATAATGTCAACATTGGCCAGCTGATCGTCGTCTACGACGCGTTTGCGCTGTTCTCGCGAGAGATGAAGCCATGAGAAGCGAATCAGGTCACACATTCGCTGGCTGAATCGTGCCTGTCTCAACATTTTCATGTTTTAGCTTGATCCGTAATTCGATTCTTCTCAATCATATCTTTGGTACTACGTAAATCCGCCTTTTTTTTTCCAGCAAATTCTACGAATTGTGTCGGAAAAAAATCTTACCAAGCAGATCTCGAACAGTTGGTGTATAAAATTTTGGAAAATCTCGATATTATCCTTCTATGTGATACAGCTAGAGAAAATTTTGTAATGTTCACCTGCTCGTCGTAACTCATTTCAACGTCTTTCGCATTCTGACGGAACCGATGACGTTTCGGAAGACTGGTAAACCCGCGGGAGTATTTTCCGTTTTGGCAAACCGAGCGCGATTCCGCGATCTTTGGTCGGTGCTGGGTAAATAAACAGTAATTATTTTCTTGAGCTCTCGCGATAGATCTTTCACGCTACGAAAAACGGAGAGAGAGAGAGAGAGAGAGAGAGAGAGAGAGAGAGAGAGAGAGAGAGAGAGAGAGAGAGATCTCAAAATCCCAGATGTTTCGCTCTGCCAGGTCTCTCTATTTCGAAAATTATCTGCTTTTGAAAATCTTCCTTCTCTCACGTTCCAAGAATTAGATCTAAAATGAAAAAGTTGGGCAATTAGGTTTAAATATAAAAATGTGCTCTCGCAAAACATATTTTGTCTAATGAATTGTGTCGCTTCAATTTTGCAGTGATAAAAAGAGTTTCCCACTCTCGTAGAGTTTCCCACTCCCGTCGAGACTTTGGCGATGCATCGCGGCGCATCGGTCGATGACGCCAGGGTGTTGGAAGACGCGAGGGTGTTAACGCTGGGATGGAAGAAAGGGGGCGCGATTTTCGGGAAGCGGTCGCTGCTATAAATAGACGCGTCCCACGTGTACGTGTGAGCGTGTGCGCGCGCGGTATGCATTTAAACATAGTTTTGGCAGGCAGAAACGTCAAACCGCCGCGGAGTGGCGAAGCGCGAGGATCATTTCACGTAATTCGCGCAGAGAGATCCGCGTTCTCCGAGATCTCAACGTCATTGTTATCGACGAGCGCGATTATCACTGTCGGAGGAGACAGGTCACGACGAACTGGGAAAGTTTCGCAAGAAATTTTTTTTATTTCCCCTTCTTAGAACGCGGTCCACGGGGTCCAAAGTTCAAAGCTTTCGATGGAATTGGGCTGATGGAGGGAGGAGAGGTATGAGGGGTGCAAATCGACGAAGCGACGGGGAAAATCGACCGATAGCGACGATGCAACCGGTCGACGAGAACACGGCTGACGTCCAGCAGGAAGAGTAAAGAGCCTAGAAGACAGAATCCGTCTTTCCGTGTGTATGTGTGTGTGTACGTGCGTGTTCGCCATCTCCGTCGCGGTTTTCCGGCCGACGATCCGTACGTACGGTCGCGTACGCCCGGTATGCGTTCAGTTTGCGGCTTATTTATTTCGATATGCTTCTCTGACGATCGCTATATTTACACGGCGAGGCCGAAGACTTTCATTTTGCTCGCTGATATCGCCGGTGGTTGCTGAAATAGACCTGTTTCGCGAAAATTAAAAAAAGAAGGCACATCATTGATATTGGTAACGCACGGATTGTAATTATAAAATCTGATCTGATTACGTTTCCTTAATAGTTCGAGTATCTTAAATGGCTTCGCGATAAATTTCATGTAAATCAATAATAAATCTGAACGAATGATAATCTGGCCTCGCATATATATATATATATATATATATATATATATATATATATATATATATATCGCGTGTGGACGCGCTGGATGTGTTTCATTCGAGATTTTTTTTCTCCTCTCTCTTTATCGAGATCGCATCAACTCGCGTATAACATTGACATCGTGATTCGTTATACTCGGATTAGCTTTTATATCCCAATTAAACACTTACGAGATAGGCATTACGAGATACAAGATGTACATGTCTTTGTTCGGGCTGAAGGTATCGGGCGATTATATCGATATTTAAGAAGCCTACAAAGCTACGCGACGTTCATTAATTAATTCCACTTGATGAAGTCGAAGTAGAAGAAATTTTGTGATTGTTACACACCTGCATCCTATAAACTCGTTCGATCACCGTAGCTTTTCTCTCGTTAGCGCACCGATGCATCGCTTAATGCAATAACTCACGCATTCCTTTAACCACCCTTGGAGGATTATACGTTTCAAACCACATTGCTCTACCAGAATTGCAGGAGAGTACACACGTTTTTAAAATGTCTCTGTATAATCTGTGATGCTATGAATAAATATCTTACTATTAAACATCAGTCTTTTGTTCTTATTTTTGTATCTGCTTGAAGGGCTTTGGCGTAGCTCCGTGTGAAATATTTCGCATGACGCCTTCCGCTTTTAATCGCTTCGCAAATATTTCATGTGGCTAGGGCTGAACGTGAGAAAATGTGGGAGAGACCCAAATTTAGTGCAAGTATAAAGCCAAAATCAAAATAATCTGAGGACGCTTTCGATATCGCCGACGATCTCGCACGATGCGACCAAGTGAAACATCCTTTGATATGACGAGTCGTTGATGCCGCTTGATGCGCAGTTGGACGTTTAATTATTCGATATAATGAGCTCCTTTCCCGGAATCGCAACTCGCCCGTATGTGCGACGATTATTTTAGAACGTCGCCTTTAACCTTGGCTGCGACGCGATTTTCCGATGGTTGACTTCAATCCCCGCGACATTGACTAACCGCGGCCAGCTGATTGCGAATCTTGATTAACAGTCCTTCCGCGACCACGGTTGGCCGAAAGCCAAGGAAGATTCATTGATGCGGCGAGAAATCGCGCTGACGGAATCGCGCGACGGGCATCATCGACCCGACCCGTCGTGACGGAAAAGCCATCGCCTTTGCATCCGTCGCGGATCTGTCCTAAAGCGAGTTAGCGCTATAAGAAATATAGTAGATGAGTTACCGATAAGAAATACAAGAGGAGAGACGAGAGTCGCGATGTCGCTTCTTGCGCACTTGAGATAATAATCGTCAATCATCTTTTTCAGGTACTCCATAAGGCAATGCGAAATGATGTTGTTAGCTTGCAACCTCTATAATTCTTGATCGTTTCACGTTGTCACTTGTAGACAGAGCTCGACTCGCATTGTACGTGCTTTTGCGCCTAGCGTGCGTATCGTATTTTGACGTGTTCATTTTTTACGTCGTAGACTTCGTAGAGATCCCGAAATCAGGAATGGCTTTTTGCAGTCCCCCATGCGCTATCGATGCGCATCGAACGATCGCTCTGGGAGAGTAAATGACATGAATTTCGTTGTTTTGCGATGCGTTGTTTAGTGTGATGTCAGCGAGTAATAAGAGCGCGGACGAGATCGTGAACGATGCGCTGTTGGAGAAGCTCCGAACTTACGCGGCTAAACCGCAGGAGGCGGGCGACGCGCTCAGGGCGATCGCGGCCAAGATTCACGCGCGTGTCACCTCATCAGGTACGCAAATCTACCTCGGAAATCCCTCATCTGCCAACGTCAGATGCGGTAACTTTGTGTTCCAGAGAATGCTTTGTCAGTCTTGTGCCAATTTTATCTTTTTTTTTTTTTTTTTATGACGTTTATTGAGCAATGAATTTCTCGATTCTGTCTGCACGACGGCTCCTGAACGATATCTCTCACGGAATTTTATTTCATATTAAAAGACAAATGTGTGCAATATTAAGAGATAAATATGTTCGAAAATTTTTTAAAATAATTACGATCATATTTTATTTTCGCGAATTGGACGATGCCATGGCAATTTCCGGTTATCCTCCATTAATGTTTTGTATCGCGTCGTCTCTGTTAATGGTAATACGATAAGCGTACGATAAATGTACGATATTGCGCGCGAATCACGATCGCCGCATAACAAAGTTCTAAACGAATCGGTAGATAGATTGGACACTTCAGGGAGAAATTCGGTGCCGGTATATTATTACTCTCGGCGAGCACGAAATCACTCTGGAACTTGTGCGATTTATCATTCTCCTATGTGATTCCCTCGCAGTAGAGAGCAAAGGAAATCGTTCATCACGTTCTGCGCCATCGCAATATTATTATTATTACATTTGCTTCGTGCCATTTTTATGGAATTTGATAAAATAGACATAAGCCACACGAAATTTCTAGCGGAAGCGGGCAAGTATTTATGTCGGAGATCAGTCGAGACGTAACTGTGTCGCGAACAAGATATGAGTGAAGTAATTTCGCTCATTATGCATTTTGGATACTTGCGATACTTTCGCTAGCGATATGACAAAATTGTGTGTAGAGTCAAGATCATTTTTCAAATTATTTTTTAAAACAATCGACAGTTTTGTTCAAGCTCAACTATAGATTCCTATTTTCAACATCTTTTTGCAATATAAATATCTATGTATAAACAATTTTAGGTATTTTAACGTATTAATATTAAATTAAATATTAATTTATATATATATAAATATATAATAATATATATATATAAATATATAATAATATATATATATAAATATATAATATAAATATATAATTTATATATTTATATATTTATATATTATATATTTATATATATATATATATATATATATATAAAATTAAATTTAATATTAATAATTAATAATTTGATACATATTTATTACTCATTTAATTATTGCAGAAACGCTATTTTTGTTCCGATTGTCGCGATTATCAAATATTAATTCGTCAATCTGTTCTGAACCTCTAGGACAACTAGCGAACAGGTGTGCAAACAGTAGTCAATCGTTACCGTGCGCTATTTTAGAATTGAAGAACCGCCTGTTAGCCGATTGCGTAATCACTTTCGGTAACACTGACGACAGACCCATTGGCCGACGTCCAGAAAAACTATGACACCGAACGATACACGCTCGGGTCGCGCTCGTACGCCAATTTGATAAGAGCCTGGCAATCTTCCTGGCCGGTGTTCTCGCGAGCGAATCGCGGAATTTACTGCGCGCTCGAGTTTCAGTTCGCGCATTACACGCGCGATCATTTTGCAACATAGTTGGATACTTTTAGGTATCGCTAAATTTTCGCCGGTAGGTCACGTTTCGCGTCACCACCACGTTTGACATCAGAACCAGAAATTGTAGGATAATTTATATTATTCTCCATGATCCACACTGCAGACGTATCGATTATATTTGCAAGGGCATTCAATTAACGTTTCCCTACGTAAACTTTCTACGAACATTGTTCGTGACATTGATCCTCAATTGGCACTTTGTCAAGTTTGATATAAGTGCATGTCGTGCCAAATTACTTGGTATTCTTGATTTTTTTTTTTTAAAGAACACGCTGTTACACCATCTGTTAAGGCCAACCTGGCATTGGCGAGACACTAGCCCATCTGGCGCCACCGAATAAATTGCGAATTCGACTAAACCACACTAAAACACGACTAAAACACACAACGGAGAGTAAAACGGTTTTATCGCTTCACGTGTGTGTCTTTCAGATCGGCGGATACGCGAGCGCACGTTGGAAACGCTCTGGCGCAAGAATTCCGGCGCGATGGAATCGTTCATTATGGCCCTGGAGGTGAATAATTTTTAATTAAAATAAATACTCGGCTGAGTTTTTGTCATGTTATCTCTCATCGCTCCCCGTTAATTGTAACGTGCAACGTCTTATCGGCGCTGCGGATAAGCTACGATCGTTTCGTGTGTTAACAACAGCCGGGATCGATACGCGTGTGTGCGAGAGAGAGAGAGAGAGAGAGAGAGAGAGAGAGAGAGAGAGAGAGAGCTAGAGAGAGAGAGAAAATTACATGCGGGTTTACGCGTCATTCGGCGGGCACATCATTGACACGACGTGGAACTGCGAGTTTGAGTAACTGTAGTAATTAGCGTTACCTGAGAAATAGCGCGCATCTGTGTCACGCAACAACGCGCGTTCCGCGCGTTCTGCATTGTCTACACATTCGAGAAAGTCGTGAGACCGAGAATCGTAAATCTGGATACCTGTCTCGTCAAGTGTGTCGGAACGCCCACATAAAATAATTACTTACACGTTATCCATCCGCGCGATTCTTCATAATTATTCTTTGTTTGTATGATCGCAAAAATTTTTATCACCGTACAGATGAAAAAGAAAGAAAAGGATCAATATACTTCTTCACAATATGTCAAGGAGGACAATTGTGGAAAAATTAAGATTATTTTCCAGAAATTTTTTTCCAGAACTGCAAAGACCACGTTGCTAACTGCAGTATCGCCGGCATATTGCACGAATGCATATCGCCCCGAGTGACCAAAAGCAAATCTAAGGAGAGGGGTAGCAAGAATAAAAACACCACAAGTAATTGCAATTGTTTGTTATAGTTAAAATATTTTCTCTCCGAAAACGGAGATTTTGCTGAATTTTCAGATTTAAATTCCTAACACTTATTCTTTGGAAGTGACGTATTCATCCTTTAATAGGAACCAGTAGCCGAATGGCGGTCATTCAACTGATCAACTTAGGCATCACGCAAGTCCTAGTTAAACTTTTAATAAATCTGCAACACGCAGACAGTATTACGAGCGAAGTACTTACTCAAGAGATCCTCTGGATTTTGGGACAGGTGATTTTCAAAGACTGATGCACTGTAACAAATTTCTTTTTAATTTTAATTTTTTTGTAATTAGAAACAATTATTTTAGTTCGCTGTTTCTGCGATAGAAGGAAACACGTTATATAGCTGCACAGCAGAACTTTTATCGATCGCACTGCGTATGTCTAAGAAAATATTTTTTTAATCTCAATTTTTTTTTGTATAAAATTTATCTTTATTATTTTTAGTTTTCCATTATGATTTTGTACATTATATTTTATTATTGCTTTTATTTCTGGAATTATATTGAAATACTTAAAGTTTACGAGATAAGATCAATTTAAAAGATAAATGAGTATATATAATTTTTTACTATTTTATAATATATTCTATATAAATTGTTAAGATTTATGATTCTTTTTAGGTGGCTCAAAGGGACCAGAAGTTTGTGTCAAAAATAAAACTGCTCAACTCCGTAAAAGTGTTCCATGCATTGTTAAAACAACACTACAACAACAGCAAGACATTATTGCCGTTGTTATTGATCATTAAAACTCTTGCTAAAAACTGTAAGTAATTATCATTTTTATCTAAAAATTTTTTTGAAGATCATAAACTAACATATTATTAATATTTCCAGCTTTTTCCTTGCAAACGTTAGTAAAGGACGGTATCACAGCTACTTTGGAGAAAACATTTGTCAGCGTTGGTTATATGCCACATTTAAAGCTGAGGACATTGTTGGAATGCTTCAAACATTTAACGACCAATAGTACGTGTGTCTCATATAACATTTCATTTTTTTTTTTTTTTTTTATTAATTAAAGTTACGAGATCACTTTCACGAGATCTTTCGTGGTATCATTTCGGACATTTGACTTCCAGAACTGTGTTGTAACAAATTCGTTAAGGCAGGAATGGTACACCTGCTGATGCGAATCTTCGAGAGATGGGAAAGATGTGATGGACAGATGCGCCTGAAGATTTGTAATTACGCTCTTAACACGCTTCAGCATCTCTGCGTAATAAGTAGGTTTATTAAAATTGACTCTACAAAAGTTTTCTACGAGAAGATTGCCTCTCGAAGGATAGTAGTTTGAGAGACTTGCTAATCGCTTGTATTTACAGTCATCATCTTCTATTAAACGTAGTTCTCTTCAAAGTTGCCGAGTACGCACGTTTTATTTTTTTTTGTCCTCTTCTAGAAGCTGGAAGGAAGGCTATCAAGTCGAACAATGGTCTACAGCTACTGTACCGGTTCTGTACGAGTTGTCCAGAGGACAAAGCGTATGACTGCCTGTTATCGCGTATTTGTGGGATAATCAATCAGTGCCTGGAGAAAAAGGAATTACCGGTGCCCGAAATGTCTCCTGCGAGGTGAATGAAACGTTCGAGGTCATCTCGATTAATACACCGTATCTTGAGATAATTATAACACGCTTGTTACTCCAATGTATACACGGAGTATTTTTTTACGAAGAGTATTGTACAAATGTCATGGACACTTTTTTTTGTCCGCTCTCGCTTTTTAGTGTCACGATCGAGATCGAGTAACAAAACAGATAAATAGCCCTGTGATATTATATTTATAAATAAAAACAAACGCATTTTACGAACGGCGCGATAGTATCTCCATAATTGCATGTGCACTGAATTTTTAATTGATCCTATTTTCCGCATGCAGATTTGTTCTCCCCGAAGTGAATGTCAACAGAGCGAACAGTGCTGAAAGCGGTAGCGATGTCGACAGTCAGGTGTGTTTATATGTTCTTATGATAAATCGGATTAACATAATGTGTCGCGAGCATAACATTCGATGCATTATGCGACATCCAATTAAGGCACGCATTTATTAATGTCACATATTTCATTTAATATTGTTCGCTTTATATAGAAAATACTGTAATATTCGCATATTCATACTGATTGGAACTTGTACCGTTCATATAAAATATTCAACTTGCGACTTTTATATCGATTTTTTTTTTTGTATAGGCAAACAGTGTGGCTTCGATCAGTAGATCGTACAGTGATTTGGATTCCGGCGACGATGAGGAGAGCCACGACTCCAGAAATATAATGGACAATGAAATTCACGTAGGAGACGAGGTGGACGAAAGTAAATTCTTCGCTGGGATTTTTATCTCGCGGAGATCCGAGGAGGATCTTGCTGGGTACAAGATTATTTTCCTAACGCACATTGATCTTTATATAATTTTTATACATATAATTTTATTAAATATATTTTATATTATTTATATAAATACATATTAAATATAATTATCAATGAGAAATGTTTTTCTTTTTCTAGATATCATACGTTCTTCAAGGAGTTAGGAAATCTGCGATCGCAGTTACACATCGTCGGATCGTCGAACGCCAAACTGACCGATCTTTGTTTGATAGAGGATGATGACGAGATAAACTCGGCGCTTATGAAAGCGGGAAAAACGAGGACTCCGATCATGGATTTCTCAAGCTCTAACGGTACTACGACGAAGGGTCAATTGACGAACGGCACGCATAGTTTGAAGGTCCTAGAAAACGTGTCGGCGAACGCCACGGATCGGTACGCGTATTGCGCCGTAGCGAGCAGGGCGAGAAGCGTTATCGACTTCGTCAAGGTCGCCTATCCGGACCTGATCGGTGGCGATGGTCTGGGCAAAGCCGAGCCGCTCAACATTAAGGACAGGAAGGTTTGCCGCGCGAAACTGCTGACCTGCGTGGAACGCGGTCTCCACGCCACTGCCATTGTTCAGGAAGTCGTTTACGATCTTGACGCTCTCGCAAACTCCACCTCCCGGGGATCGTCGGGCGACGAGCGGTTGCTCGGCAATTGTGATGAGAAAAGAGTTGGCAAGCGCAACCACCTGGACACGAAGCGATTACAGTTCGAGTCTAGATTTGAAAGCGGTAATCTGAGGAAAGCTATTCAGGTACGGTCGGTCTGCTACTTGCGCTTTATATAATGTGATTATGTTCGTATTACATAAGACTTCATGCCATGATTTAACACGGTGACTTATGGTTTATTTCGATATGTATATAATTTTTTTTTTTTTTTGTTTTAAATTTTGTCATATCGCCGTTTCGTATTTGCTTTCTTCTTAGATAGGTCAACGGGAATACGATCTTATCCTGACGCCAGATGTCAACAGCGGTTCCAGACACCAATGGTTTTATTTCGAGGTCTCCAGCATGGAAGCGAGTATACCGTATACATTCAATATAATCAACTGCGAAAAGACGAACTCGCAGTTCAACTTTGGCATGAAGCCCATACTGTTCAGTGTCATGGAAGCGCAATGCGGTAAACCAGGATGGATGAGGACTGGCGTCGACATTTGTTACTATCGGAATTGTTATCAACGGCCTACCAGGGGGAAAACGTACTTTACGACGTCCTTTACGGTCACATTTCCACACGATTATGATGTCTGTTATCTGGCTTACCATTTTCCGTATACGTACAGTCGGCTGATGACCAACATCTGGAAATGGACGAGAACGGTTTCCGCAGCGAATGTGTACTTTCGCGCGGAGACCCTCTGCGAAACTTTAAACGGCAATGAAAATCCTGTACTCACTATTACATCACCAGATTCCGAGACCAATCCTATACATGTGAGAAATCTGTTTTAGGGATATAACAGCGCATTGGTTGACGCAGCAGTTATTTGCTGAGTTAACCATCATCTTTCCTCTTCCAGACTCGAAAGATGATCTTCTTAACGTCCAGAGTACATCCCGGTGAAAGCAACGCTTCTTGGGTGATGCACGGAACCATGGAGGCCCTCCTAAGTGACAGCCAGTACGCCAGCAGTTTACGTGACGATTATGTGTTCAAAATAATTCCTATGCTAAATATAGAAGGAGTCGTGAACGGCTGGTGAGTTAACGATTACGTATATTTTAACATTTTTTTTTCTCTTTGTTGAACGGAAAAGCGGAGGCTTCCTTAAGTATTCTTAAGTTTAGTATAAAATAGTTCTTAAACTCGACTCGTTTAAGGATAGGAATGGATGTAAGAGGGAAAACAGCAAATGGCTGACGCGCGATACCATAAGACTGTAGTTGTACCTTTATTAAAGTTTAGTTACACAAATCGCACATTTGCGCCGTTATACGCAGAATTAAATGTGGAAGTGACTTACCGTAGCAACTAGAGAGCAACGTTTCATATTGATGAAACTACGTACGCCGGTCGTTATTTACGTCTGGATGACGGAAACATTTACGACCGGCTCTTGGCGGTCTCTTTAACGTCCATCACGTATCTCGGAGTACTTCGAAAATACGTCTGGCTGTCAAACGTTTCGTCTTGCAGACGTATAGACATGTTAACTATGATGACGATGATTATCTTATGAAGATATAAGATGCTGACGGAAACTGACGGTCTGATTCGACAATGAATCTTTGGACTTTTAATATTTTCTCCTTTTATCTGAATATTCTGAACCTTATTGACGCAATTAAACGAATATGAGAATTTGATAAGAAAAAAATACAGGATTAAAATGCGGAATAAGTGATACGATAATTTCGCCGGCGTTGTCGATGATAGAAAATGAGAGTTGAATAATCGAGTAAATGCCCTTGCGAAAATGTATAGCTTGTCGAGTAACGTCGGCAGGAGAATAATTCGTTTGATATCATGATTTTTCTTTTCCACACTTTTGATAATATCATTTTCCGAGCCGCGGCATTATTCATTTGTGTTAATTATCATAACGGACGATTCGAAATAATCATCTCTGCCTGCCGCCGACCGAGAAAGCTGATAACAGTGCCTCTTGAAAACTATCGAGCATTATATCGGGTACGCCTTAAATTAAAGTTAAACAGCGAGTGTGTGAATCTGTGTGTGTGTGCGCGCGCGCACGTGTGTGTATGTGTGTGATGAGAATGGTAGCAACCTGTCTGATCCGCGCAACAATTCGGCGACAGTTCGCTCGTGCCACACGTGCAAAACGCACTCGTGATATACATATACATATATATATATGTGTGTGTGTGTGTGTGTGTGTGTGTGTGTGTGTGTGTGTGTGTGTATATCTAATTCCTCAAGAATGTCGATGTGTTCCTGTCACTTATACAACAAAATAACGCGACGTTGCCTAGGAGGAAGTAAAGCGTTACTTGGACGGAGGGTCTAATACTTTGCCGTTGGTGCGTACTTTGATGTTGTACCTGTAGGCCGGTTCCGCATCTGGCAGGATCGTGCTGCTGTCGTCGTCCTGGTCCTTCATCATCGCCGAGTCCGCCGATGACGCCGCCGTGTCCGCCGGCTGATCGTTCACGTAATCCTGAACGCTGTCGTACGGCCCGATCGTGTGGGCGTCCTCGAGACCGTTGTTCGGCAATTCAGTTTCCGCGGTCAGGTCGCCGTAATCGGGGGTCTCGCGATGCTCCATCTTCATCTCCGACGAGAAGGAGGAGGAGGAGGAGGCGGAGGAGACGGCGGGACGGGAAATCGACGACCGTAGGACCTCGCGAGTCTCGAGACCGTCGAAGACGCTGTCCTTGCGCGCTTGAGACGCCACGGCGACGTGCCCGGTGAACAGGCTCGCGATGTCCGGGAGATGCTCCGGTCTGGTGTCGTCCAGGTCGCCGACAGCCGCGCGTTCACGCTCGTCACCGTCGTCGAACAGCGACGTCGCCGATGCCGTCGCTCCTGTGTGTTGATACTGCTGCTGCTGCTGCTGCTGCTGTTGTTGCTGTTGTTGCTGCTGCTGATTGCCAGATGCGGGAGCGGCCGTGGTGATTAGCCTGCTGACGACCGGGTCTTCTGAAAATTTCTCGCCCATGGATGCGTCCGCTTCTAGTGGTGTTGCCTCCTGCTCGTCCTGGGCGTCATCCGAACGGTGATCGTCGATGTTAGTCATGTCGGTTTCGTGATCACTCGCTTGGTCGTCGCTGGCTGGCGCCGAGGTGGTCGTGATGTAGGGTCTGTGATTTCTGAAAAGACGCGGGGCTCGTAAGAGACGATTGTCCCTTTCGCTTTTTTTCTACAAGAATTACAATAATTATTTCTTCGTAAATTTCTAATTGATATTTAAGTTAAATTAGCATTTTGCGACTTTTATTAGTGGCCCACGTAAATTTACACGCGCTGTATATTAATAGCAAAGAAAGGCGTTTTTATTGTAGTAATATAGATCGATTTAAATACTTTCATAGCGATTATACGTATCTACAACCAAGTGAAGCCATACATGTGTACATATGTGCGTGAGAAGTGTATCGTTTGTTGAGTATTGTGTGTCAAAAAGGAAGCGAGAGAATTGCATTATATTAAGAAAAAGCTGTGAAGGCATTTGCTGAAGGAATTTCATATCGTGGTTGAGCTATGCTCATTCATCGACACTTCCGTCCCGAAGCTATTAGCTATATGCGAGGAAGATCTCGAAGAACTGGTTTGACACTGACTGATTTGACACTGACGAGTCAAGATCATTTCCTATTTTATCGCAAATTGCGGAAGAAAAAGCGTTCCTCGTCCCAAGCTATTTCTATCTCTCGCTAGACTGCACGGAGGAAAAGGCTCGTTCCGGCGATATCCGGTTACGAGTATTCACGTCGTTTCACGCCCTCGTAAACTTTAAATACTCACTGAAAAAAGGAGAGATAAGTTCGTAGCTCCACGAAATTGGAATTACAGTGACGCGTTGTCGTCACGGGACGTACTTACGGGAATATACGTAACGTTAATAATAATCTCATCCGTCGTTAAAGTCAGCTACCTCAGCATACTTCGGTAGCAGGAGGGATAAGCAGAAGTTCAATTATCATATTTTCATGTCTTATCGCTGGAAGGTCATTTACTTTTTGTCCGTGCATAAGCAAGCTTCGCTTAGAGTCGGAATTTCCTCCGAGAGCTCCTCTCTTCCTTTCTCTCTTCCTCTCTCTCTCTTTCTCTCTCTCTCTCTCTCTCTCTCTCTCTCTCTCTCTCTCTCTCTCTCTTTCTCTCTCCTTTCTTTCAACAGACTCGTGTATTTTTGTGACAAGTATTATCTCACCTCTTACCCCTGAGTCGCGGAGACTGGAATGCTGCCGTAGTTGTAGTAATAGCATCTTGTTTGCTCGCAGATAAAGTCCTTCACGAGGGTGCAATCCTGCGCCTCCCATGCTAACGTAGGTGCTACCATCGCGACGCATCCGTCCGCGCTGCCGCTGTCGCCGCTGAAATCGAGAGACTTGCCTTTTGGAATTTAAACGAGAAACTACTTATTTTGTCGTTAGTTGTATCATGCAAGAATTTCCGCTTGTTAGAGAACGAATTGCGGAAGAGAGCGGCGGACAATCATGTTGTTCTTGACGAGGGTCGAATAGCAAGCGGTGTCTTTTGATCGCGAAAAATATGATGAAATTGATTTTTCAATCGGCTATTTTTAATCTTCAATGGTATTAATTGTCAGTGAATTATTTTTATTGGTTTTTTCTTTTTTTCTTTTTTTTTTTTTACACAATTTGGCAGTAGGATCAAAGATGTTACCTTTCGCGCGCCACCCTTTGAGGTTCAGTGCCAGGTGGTACATCGGCGGGTCTGTTACCAGGTCGCTTCAGCATGTAGTCGAAGGTGACGTTAAACGGCAATCCCGTGCTCATCCACAAAAACATGTCGGTACCCAGCTTGTTGCCCGAGGTCCAAAAGTCGTATTTCGTATAACCGGCGTTCTTCAGATATTGCGTCATCGTGTCAGCCTTCTCTTTCGTTTCGAAAGACGCCAACTGGAGGCCTAACGAGCGGCAATATTGATACGCCAGGAAGTAATTGAGTTCCGGACTGTAGGGATTCATTCGCGACACGAAGTACTGTATGCCATCTAGCTGGATCGTCGTGATCCTCTGAGCTGTGAACCAAACATTCGTATATTTTCTTTAAGCTGTGTCTCATTTTAAAACTGCGACTGTATTCACGCAATTGTAGCACGTACGAAATTAGAGCAAATTAGTTGATATCATTCTCGCCATACTTTGTATATATATATATATGTGTGCTTGGCCATTAAATTAACGCACGCAAAATAATAAGTAATAACAATTATATTAATTAACGAATTGTTAATCTTGTAAAACGTACAAATTTAGTCTCTTGTAATCATAATATTGCAATTATGATATTCTTATTAAATTAGTCTCTCATTATATTTTTATTTGTTATGATTATAATTGAAATGAGAAAGATTTTCACTTTAATTAAACATATTTGATTAAAAACGATATTTTTTGGACAGTCTTGTACGTTATCGAAGTACGTGCTTGTCGTTGAGTTCCGACAATGCCGCAAATGGGACCCGGAAAAATGCGTTCAGTGAATATTAATGCAGTATTCCATTTTAGTATTGTAATAATCAACGCTCGCTAGCGAGAACCGTTATTACTATTAAAATGTTCGTACCTTTCCAATACCTTCCAATAAAATTGAAACGTATCAAAATCCAGATTTTGATTTGGGCATTTATAATAATCTCTCTCTAAGTCTCACGATAAACATTTCGACAACGCAAAAAAAGATCGTTCGAATTTATATGTTAAGAAGCGTCATCTTCATCGCATTATATGCGATACAGTAATGATGAGGGACGAGATCGAAGCGATTATTTCAGCATCGTCTACTTCATAATACGATTTTAATTTCACTCTAAATGCGTACCCTGACGCAGCGCGTTTTTGGCCGGCTTCACAATGACTCGAAGCTTTATGACAAGGACAGTGTTCACACGATATATCAAGTTGCGGGTTCATTGAACCGCGACGGCTATTTGGTTAACTGTACTTATGAATTATGATGTGTCGAGAGACCTCCGAATAGCCCCTAGGTAAACGAATGTCGTAATGCAAGTCTTTCTCATCGTTCTTAATCGCGATTATTTTATAAATTATGTCTTTACAAAAGCTGTTGCGAATAAGCTGTGGCGACGATAAAACAATTGATTTTTTAAATTTTAAATCTGAATATTTAAGAAAGAAAAGGAAAGAAAGGTAACAGAAACAAAAACTCTAATTATACATTTGAGATGCATAAGTCGAGATATTTCTTGATTTTCTTATGTAAGACAGTTACGAAACAAAGGGAGGTTTCGGTGCAAGAAGAAAAAGAAGAATTTATCCTATATGTACAGCCACAGACGACATTTAAAAGACTCGGTAATTAACGAGATCGAAATGAAAGGTTTAAGTCCAGATGGAGGAAGAGCGATGTGAAAAGATCATAATATAATTTGCTTGTTTAATTTTTGGAAAGGAAAAAAAAAAAAAAAAAAAAAAACAAAATGATCGGGGAACCTCTTTGTTACGCCATTCCCGAAGAATCCTTGCGAGAATCGAAGCGAATCTGGATTTCTCAAGGAAGACCAATTTCGCGAGGACGCGAATCGTGTCGTCGACGGGCGACGAAGCAAGACGATCGGCGAAAGATACTTCCGTTGAAGTTGGCCGGTTGAAGTCTAGTCACGGCTCTGGATACTTCGTAGAGGCGCATCCGGAGCAAAAACGTTCCGGATCGTGAAGTTGGATGTGCAGGTGGTGGTAAATGACCCGAAGGCCTTGAGACGTCTGCCGCCGGTGTGTGCGCGCGTGAAAGAAGAGGCGACTAGCCGCTTTAACTACAGCTTCGTTCACGTAACGCATTCCCGCCGTTCGGCTAATGATACTCGACGAGATTCCCGGTCCAAGGAACGAGTCCACATACACGAACTGCGCTCGAACCTCTATAAACGGTCTCGGTAAACGTTCATCCGCATAATTATAATTTCTCTTTCTCTTTCCTCTATTTTTAATGGCCGCGAGCAGTGAGGCTTTGAATAGCCATCGTATGCAGGGCGATTTCTTCGTTTGTAACGTCATTAACTTGTTGAGATTCCGAAGTAAATTGCATATAAATGCAAGTGAAACTTATTCCTTTTGGTACATTGAATATTTTGTTAAAAAGGGGTGGACAATTTTTCTTTTAATGTTTCTTATAATTATCTTTATTACGGTTTAAAGGTATTTTTCTGTCAAATTTTAATTTTTAGTAGATTAAATACGAATTGTAAATATGAATCTGCATTATAATGGGTGGAATTCTGAAAGAACAGAAACTCTGAAGAGGCGCGATATGTACTCGGAACGCTAAGTCCCTTGCGTGTTCTACCAACGGTTATTTCCGGTCTCAACTTTGAATGTGCTAACAGTTGGTGCAGGACTTTTTTAATGACAGAAAAATGCGTGTCTTGGAAATGTGGAGTATTATAGAAAAGTTTTGAAATATGAGAGTATGTTCGACGAGAAGAAAATATGAATTGAGACTTAGAAAAATGGAGACTTAGGAAATTAGAAATCTCAAATATAACAATTGGCTGATTCAGAAAGAGATATATATTTGTTAATACGTTTTTTAAATCTCTCTTCTCAACGTCACGAAATATTCATAATGAATTATGTAATCAAATAAGTAAAAAAAAAAATTTTAACAATTCAGTTAGATAAAATTTGAGATTTCCTCAAGATTTTATAATTTCATCTTTTTTTTTTTGTAATTGTAACATTTTCTTCGTCGTCAAAATGAATGATTATGCTATTTTCACGAATAACACTGCGCACCGAGTGAACGGTCAGAAGACCGTGCAAGAGATGCCGATGGTCGGGCGGAAGAGTGTATCAGCACGTCCATGATGAAGTCAAGAGAACAATCATTTCATAATAATGAAGACGTCACCGCGGGTATTAAAACGAGCACGAACGGGCTGGCATTGTGTCGCGGTGTAAAAGGGTACTAACCTGAAGCGAAGGCCGCGACGACGAAGAGCAACAGGATGATCTTCATGTTAGCCGATTACTATGTTGGCTGTGCGGCGATCAAGCAGTCAGTCGTTTCCGTTTCCGATTCTCTTCTCGCTCTCTTTCTCTCTTTCTCTCGGAATACACCGAATGTTAGTGTTAGGGTCGCGTTCTCGGACTGGCCTCGCGCTGCGCCGTGGGCCCCCTTAAGAGTCCTCTGCCCGGATCCCAGAGGAGGGGGTCGTTGAAGATGATTCACTGGCTAACCTAGAGCAGGAGCTCAACGTACGAAGGGGACGGCAGTGGCGGTGGAGGCGGAGGCAGAGGCAGCGGCGGCAGCGACGATGACGACGACGACGACGACGACGACGACGACAATGACGACACGAAGACAAATCGAAAAGTAATCGAGCCGTGCCATAAAAAAACCGCGGGTGACAAGGTCAAAGAAGAGAGACGCAATGGGCTGAACAATGTTGGAGACATGCCCCGTGATCGATGACGCCATGCTTGATTCGGTACGGGTTGTCTTCTCCTCCCTCTATCCTCGATTGCAAAGATGATGTGCAAAATCGAGAGTATATATTAGAGTACGCTTCTCTTCTTGCGGCCATAAAATATCCGCGCGGGATATTCATAGATGTTTAACGGTTGAAACTTTTGATAGATGAAGGAACATGTTCTCAGACATGTTTTTGATATATGTTTTTTTTTAATTACTAGATAATTTCAATAATAATTTTATTTTTGTTACATGAAACACGCTGAACAGCGTACGCATCTTCACGTCGGATAATAAGTCAATCAATCGATCGATCACTCGATCGATCATCGATCGTTAAAGCAAATAATTATTTTTGCAACAAAGCACCGATTGCCTGCTCCACTTGTCGGACGAGCAGCCATTTGTCAGACATGCGCATATTCTCTCGTTGGCGCGATTATATATATTATAAATTAACTCACAACGTGTGATTACGTCGGGTTAATTATATTAACTAGCAAAGTCGTCGTTTGAGTAATGTTTGCTCGGTGAAGAGGTATAATCCATTTATCCAAGCGGGTGTACCGCGCGGACGTGAAATAATGGAAGGGCGAGTAATAGCAAGAACGTCGTTATCCCCATATCGATCAACGTAGCGTTTATGTTAATCCCATTAACAATATGCGTGCGCGCGCGCTTGCTTACTTTGTATTCTCGACACCGTAAATCCTCCTTCGTCGTAACGCCGTCGCTTCTTTAGCTAGCAGTACGGAATTTTACTTTGCCGCGATCTTCACGGTTCTCCGTGGATTTGTATCGATGGCGAACAGCAAAAAGACGCCGGTTTCAAGGCAGACTTCATTTCTGAACGCCTCCTCGGAGGCATCCTATCCCGATATCCCCGATATCCCTAAAAATCCGCCTCACTTTATTCGTCAACGAAACGACACGCACGATCGTGACGCTCAAATCCAACGCTAATTGCAACAAATCGTCTGCCTCCGAGAAGGAAATCTGTAAATTATACCTTCGATTTGCGAAAGGCCGATTCGTGAACATCAGTACCTGGATACCTGGCTCTCGAGTTTTGTGCGGACAAACAGACCGGTCGCCGGACTCGATCATTAATACTTACGTGACGAAGTCTCGTTCGAGCGCCCGTCCGAAATATCGGTCTACCTAATAATGTCGCGTGAGAGGGACCGCGTTCGAGAAATCGAGAGATTACGCATACCATCGTGAAGGAGACGACGATGGATTTTCTACTTCGAGAGTTTCAACCGGTCAACGCTTTCCTCGCGTCCCTTGACGTCGTCTCGCTCTCGCGGCTCGTCTCTTCGCGCGCTTGACTTTTCTCGAGGCGCATCATCGTCGTCGTCGTCGTCGTCGTCGTCGCAGGATCTGATGGAATTCTGAATCACCGAGGTACACGCGAGCGGGCCGCACGCACGTATGCACGCATCGCGGATATCGCGCCGCGGCGCGTGCGATGACTACCGGGCGCGTCTCAATTAAGCTTTCGCGTGATTAATGACATGAGATTGTATCGCAATGCGCGTCACCCCCCGTTCCCTCTGCTGACGGAAATGTATTAACAAGTTATCGCATTCCTCCCTGTGTCTCGCGCGCGCTCCATTTGCGTACAGGTGATATCTCATCCATCGGTCAGTGAAGAACGCGGTTTCTCCCAAGCCGTAGTCTTGAGCCACTTCGCAATCTTAATGCGAGACGCCGATACTTTATCGGAACAGTCGCGTCAAGTATACTTTTCTCGGTTGACATTTTCTTTCATCGTTATCGTGGATGTTTCCTGTCCCGAGGAAAAGGATGAAGAAATTCTGAATGATCGGTTTTTAAAAATTTGAAGTTCTTGATCATTCTTGATGTGAAAGCGTATTATTTACATTTATCGATATCTTGCATTTTTCATTGTCTGGTCCAACTATTTTTAATCTTTTTTTTTTTCTCTATTTAACATATACTTTTTTAATATATATTTGCTCGTGAATGAAGATCCTTCATTTCTTTGAGCGAATATATCAGCATGGAAAAGACAAGACTTTTTTTGGCACAAATATCTTCTCAAGAGTAAATTATTAATAGAACAAACACTTGGACGAAGCAATGAAGCTGTACACGCTGATACCGAATGTATCGGTACGCAGAGGTTTATGTCGATGATGCGAATCGCAAAAAGGTAGCCTATGTCTCAAGGTAGGCTTCATTTCTGACCATGTGCTCTCGTCGTTCGATCCGAGAGATCGATCCACCTGCTCTCGCGAATATATATCGCGAGCAAATATCGGCTCCCCCAGTTCGTACGAACACAATACCGGTACGAAAGGAAAACTGGCGCGTATCCCAGAAAGCGCGGTGCGTCTCCCGTCCGTCCCCCTCGCGTCCTCTTCACTCGCCTCATCGCCGTCCGTATACGGTATTATCTCTCTCACGAAGATATTCTGCCCGGTGGCAGAATCGCCGGATCAATGATCAGATATACCGCAACGTGTTATTTCTGGTACGCGGCGTACTGTGCGGGCGATCGTGAGCAAAAAGGACCTCGCGTGACATCCAAGACCTACCGCACCACGGAAACCATCTCTCTTTCTCTCTCTCTCTCTCTCTCTCTCTCTCTCTCTCTCTCTCTCTCTCTCTCTCTCTCTCTCGCCTGTTGCCGCTCTTGCACGGAAGGATGCCGTGCCGCGAGCTTAATGACAGGATAGCACGCCGTGACGGTTTCCTTCGCGGACCACGATTCAAGAATGCAGATGAATCGGCCGGAACGGCGCGCGGCTCGAGAGGCATTTCGCGGTCGCCGCATCACGACTACTTCGTTAAAATTGCATTTGATACAGGACGCGATGTGGATCTTATCAATGGGGAAGAGAGTCTTTTTACTCGCGGGCCACGACGGGTCCCGACGTCCGGGCAAGATTTATCACTTTTCGTACATATTCATCCTACCGTGATAGATCGTCCTTTAATACGAAGATGAAGCATTACAAATAAAATTAATCGGTTTCTACCGCTCGCGGGCGCTCTCGCCCGAGAGAAATAGGATATATTTCGCCTTCGGGGAATTTCTTCAGATTTCTGTGGATATTAAGCGCAAACCGTGAATGCCGTGTACCTCCAAGGCGCAAGTCACGTTCCACCGGTACCTTGGTATAGGTCAGTTTAACAGGTTGAGTTCTCATCGTGGTATTCCCGTGGGAATGCATCGCGTCCGCTCGAGTGCACTTAGGTCCGGCGACGTGCTTACGGGGTTCTTTTCTCCGTATGTGGTGATGGATAAGAGACGAAAGCAGAAGCGGTGGATAAACAAGCGCGGATCCTCCAGCGGCCACTACTCCACTCGCGTCATCGCCGTCCGTCGTTGTCTCTTCGTTCTTCCGTTCTCCCTCACCGCCTTACTTTTCTCTCTCTCTCTCTCGCTTCGTTTTCTTCTTCATCGTCTTCTTCGCCTTCTTCTCCTTCTTCTTCCCTCCCCCTTGCGCCTGATCCGCTTCGTGAGGGAGATGCTAGGAAACAACTTTTCATAGCCGCGCCAAGGGACTTGGTCTTTTTTTGCTAAAACAAAAGCGAAGACGGGGGTACGCCGCGGCGGCCAGCGACGGCCAACGGCGGTCAGCGGCGACCATCGGGCGGCCGCGCGACCAAGAGGAAGAAGAGAGGAAAGCGACTGGAACGGGAGAAGCAAGGGGGAGGATGCCACAGGGGGATTCTTGCCGAGGTCTATTTCAGGCCCTGCCAGCAATCGCTATGTAAGGCTCTCTTCTTTCCTTCCCTCGCTCACATCTCTTCTCTGTCTTTTTCCCTCCCGGCCGGCTCCTCTCCCTCGCTCCTGCCTCGCTACCTCCCCCCCCCTTCATCTTTACCCCACCGCGCCGCTCTTCCTCTCCTTTTTTCTATGTGTACGGAACTCTTGGTTTTAGCTTGCGAACAGCCTCGGACCGAGACGATCTCGGAGGAGCTATACTGCCCCGAAGGCTTCGACGATATTCGCTCCTCCATTTTGATACCTCTAGGACAGTGATCCTCATGCGGTGCTTCGCGATTGATCGCGAGGGAGCACGAGGTGTTTTGAAATATATCTAAAAATTATTTTCACGACGAGAAGAGAGATGTGAGATCTGAGTTTGTCAATAAATAGGCAATAAACTGACATCACAAACTGACATCAGCTTTTGATGTGTGTCATCTTTTGTATAAATTCAAAGATTAATCTATATCGTTTTACGATAAATTAGATAGTAGTTTACAAAAATTTGCGGTAATTCTGTTTCGTCTTTTGCTGGATACACATTTCTCGTTCCATATTCGATTCTCGAAGAATCGTGAAGCGTTCTCGAGGAAGACGAGGACTGAAGAAAAGAGATCGCTTCGGGCAACTGGAGAAGATACCAAAAAAGCGTTACTATTTATAGAATTCAGTTCTATCCCGAAAGAATCTCCAATTATAAGTGCGTAGGAGTGGTGGAGCGACTTCATAATACGAGGGCCGCACGACCTTGCACACTTTTTTATGATTCATTCTTTGGGAACCATAATTCAGTTAGTATCAGAACAACTTATGGATTTGTTCCTTTCTTTGGAAAGTCTTAAAACAGTGATTCTCACCTGCACTTCGGTTTCTAAAGTTACTTTTACAATGCGATATAGATCTTTCATCAAGTAATACTACTTAAAAAAGCTCATATAATATTCAGTATTAATCACTTGTCAGAAATGTTGATAATAACATATTTGATTTTACCTTATAACAAATATCGCAGTTTTATTACAACACTTCTTTTTATTCGATAAGTTAGCAACAATTTTTTTCTGATTAGCAGACACATTTGATTATCTTTAACAATTTATTTTTGTTTGTTTCAAAACTTTACAAAATAGAAACGTACTCTTCGAGAGTTATTAAAAAATTAAATATTACGAGGATGTAAATAATATATATATATATAAAATCAAATATGATAAAAATCGATAAAGTGCGTGAAAGTGAACGTGGTTACGCGGTCGCGAAGTTTCGAATTTCCGCTCCGAGATTTAATTAAACGCGCATGACAGGAGATCGCAACCGTGAAGCAACGCGAGTCTTGTTTTTTTTCCCTCGCGTAACTACATTGTCCGGATAATCAATCACGACGTGGAAGGCGGGCGGGTGGTGGTTTCCAAGTTGAGAACATCGTCTTCGACTACCGATCGTTTCTCCGGAGCACGGCTCATCGATTACGTACCCGCGCATCTTATTATGTAGACTGCTGGTCTCGCTGGAGATATATATTTAGACAGTTTGTTTCTCTGTGGGATGTATAATGAAATTATAGCGACCGCGCGGAATGTGGAATCACGTATAGTATAGAATACGTAACATCGCGGGCATGGATCGCATGGACGGCATTATCGCAGCGCGGTCGATCTCTCCTCACTCTTCTCCCTTTCCTTTTATTCCCGGCGCGAGAGAGACGGACGTCGTGCCGCAATTAACGACGGAACGTTCGAATGAACCGGTAATAACGAGCGGTGCTCGATCGCGAATCATTAGGAGCCGATCGTCCCTGCTGATGCTGCCCGCGACCGGATTCGCTCGCGCCCTTGTTGCGGTTACGTGCCTGGGATTTAAGAGAGAAACGACCTAGAACCTGAAACCGTGAACTCTCGCTCGCGATTACGGGGTCGAGGTGAAGAGGCTCGCCCTGCCTGGAGGTTTTAACACGATCGGGCAGCTCGTTACGGTACGGGCGTAGCAATGGCGGGTTTCTTCTTCTTTTTCTTTCCTCTTTTTCCCCCGAGAAAAACGCTCTTCTACACGAGTACTCATATTCATTCGAGGTATTCACGCTCTTATGGCTACGTATGTAAAAATAATTTACACGCAGCAGCGCGCGCCATTATCTTTACATATGCAGATTGGACGCGACGCGACGCGACGTACGCAATAAAGTGCTCCGGTAAGACTCGATGAGCTTAATACGAGATTTATTCCTATGTATTCAGACGACTGCGTGGAACGAAAGCTTGTTAGCTTGTTTTTTAATATGTGATACGATGTGTTACGATGAGAGTATTTTCGTTGAAATTCGTTTTTATCTCGTTTTACTTCGCGGCTCTAATGTCAATCGTTAGAATTGAAATTACGTAGCTCCGTAGCAACTACGTAAGGAGAACCGATAAGAGTAATGTAATTTTACGAATGGCAGTTTCTCCTCTGATAGTGATATCTACTGTTTTATCTTGGTGATCGTTTTCGATAATAGTGCAACCGGAAATTGCATCGTCATAACATTCGGCCGCTCTAAGAAAATTAATCAGTGGCAAGGAGAGAGAGATTCTCGTCTCGATCGTCGAGGGTATCTCACGTTGCTCCGGACAAGTGCTTCAGTCTCGCGTCTCTCAAAACGTCTAGATAAAGACTGACAGGGGGGAAGAGGCGAATAAAAGTGTTCGATATCATTGAATCATTTGGCTCATGGATCTATATTAAAATGACCGTCCTATCCGGCCGATCCATTTCTAAAGTAATTTATTCGGAGGCTTTGCGATCCGCCATGAAAATCTTAGTTGTTTGCGTCGAACACCCCGTGTTATATTTATAACACCGCTTCTTATCGACGTGTCTCGCAAGAACTCGCGAGAAAGCAACGCGTTTTGTTCCCCGCGAGAGGAAACCGTGTCGGCGCGCGTTTTAGCCGGAGACGAGCGTCTTCGAAGAAACGGCCGGCAAGCGTAAGAGAGAAGAGGAGAGGCAGAAAGAAAGAGAGAGAGAGAGAGAGAGAGAGAGAGAGAGAGAGAAAGAGAGAGAAAGGTAGAAAGGCATAGAAGAAGGCGAATGGATTTGCTCGCCCTTTGCCGCCCGTAGAAAAAGGGTCGGCTCCGGCCGGAGACCTTGGGTCGGAAGAGGAATGCAAATCGAGACCGGTCACGAATATTCTAATGTGCAGTTAGTCCTTACACGACGGGATTGCGAGAGAATCGGCATTCGGTTTCTCCCAACGGGTGTAACAGCCACGATTACACCCGGGATGCGGGTCCAGAATGTTCATGACATTCGCGATTAGATGCCTCGCGTGCCTCCGAATAAGCTGGAACGCTGGAAATGACGATGTCGAATCTCGTTACGGCCGACGGTGTTTGCGGTATTTTTAGTTATTTTATCGCAAAGACGGGCAAACAGGTTGCCCGTCTTTTTTCAATTAGGATTTTCGCAATGTCGCGTTGATCGAGATTAAACGTATCGGGGAAAATGACCGGTCGAGGATCTTTGTAGATCGTTATAGATCAACTTCTTCGCTGTGAAAATGTTATCCTCACGGATGCATCTTTTATCGAGTCTGTCTTGGCTATTTTTTTATATTACAGAATTTACAATATATAAATATTTTGATGTGCGCCCTTTAGTACTTTAGCGATATAAGAGAATTTACGGCATCTAACAAACACTATTATATAACGATCGCGCTAGCGACGCGTTACGAAACGAATGCTCCCGCGACAAGATTGTTCACGAGAGCGTGAGATTTAGAGAGGTGGAAACGGAGCCGAGAAGGGAAAAACGTCCGCAACGAGGCGGTTGCACGATCGAACCTCGGGATAACCCAGGAGAAAATGCTTCGCCAGGCTTCGCGCGAGAAGACGGGACGGAGATAGACGCGAGCGGGCATGATGGTAGTAAAGTTCACGGAAGAAATACGCGATACGTAGAAAGAGAAGGGCCCTAGGAAAGCAGAAGTTTGCCAAGGAGAGGATTTCGCTTTACGATCACAAGAATGGATCGCGAGTCCTCGTTTCCGCTCTTTCATCTCTTCTTCGATTTTGTTTCCGTCGGTCATTCCGAGAACTCTCGCGATCCGGTATCCTGCGTCTCTTTTTTTCACCCGTCCTTGCCGCGCTATTTTCCTACGACTAGATTTACACGCCTTAGTTTACACGCCGGGGTCGTAACGCGAGAGTGGACTTAAAGTGGGGCGAAATTAGTAGAAGTCTAATGACGATCGATTATCATACCTTTGAGTTGAGAATTGGCGTCCGTATGAACGGCATTTATAGTCAATTGAAGTGTCGATCATCGAATCCTCGAGCAAATTTTTTTCGACTCGATAGTTAGTGCAATCGTCTCACATCAAGATTCGAGTGTCTCATCATTTTTTTAAGTATTCGCGAGATCACGTAACGTATGAACGTAACGCATCTCCTTTGAATTCTCATTTGACATGAAGCAAATCCGAAACGAGCGGTCGGTTATGTGTAATTTGTACAGGATCTCTTCTCCACAGAGGTGAGAGAAGTTCGTCAAGTCAAGGATTCTTTCTTGAAGTCATTGACATTGCCAGCCGACACGAAGAGACTGATGCTGCCTATTATATTGAACGGTTAATAAAAAACGGCGACACTCTCATTCTACAGTCATTCGATTATCGTTTCCAAACATATGACTCACCGCCGTGAGTTCTTTTTACCCACTAGACTCATATTATTACCATAAATTTGGGAAAGATTCTGAACGTTCAGAAATCGCCTAAGCGATTACATATTATAGAAATTTAGATTTATCATTCGTATTCGTATTCGTATATATGGCATTTTTTTAGGCAATAATTAATTTTTTTAGATAATAATTTCAGACAATTTAATTGCTTCTCACAATTTTAATTTAATTTTGGCGAGAGATCTGGTCTTTTCTGAAATTAAATTTCGAAAGGGGAGCTCCCCGCGTACAAATCTGTGATCTCGGGCTCTCGGAGAGAATGGGAACTCCGCGGATGAAATGCTCGTCCGTCCAGATGTTGAATGTTTCTTAATGGCATTACCTGACGAAGCGCGTTGCGCTTCTCCGCGCGATTTCGTTTCGGTGCGCGTTCTGAGATGCGCGCGGCGCGACCGCTTTTTTGGCGTTGCATGCGCATGATGAGATCTATTATCTCGAATGACTGTCCTCTTTCGCTGTTGGCTTCTGCGAACGTGGTCGGTGAACGTCCTCTCTCTCGACGGGACACCATCAAGTGTACACTGTCAGCGTATAGACGGCAATCGTCACTCATGCCATGTGCCCTCGCATTAAAATTGCATTAAAATATAAATAAACAAGCGTTGCAAAATCGCCGTTGAAAAATCACAAGGGTATATCTGTCATCAGGAATATTTAAATTGATTCCTCCTCCGTGTGTTCCTTTTCGGAATCTCGACTCTCGTCTCAAGAGATATTCGCGCGCGACGTTATTTCGCTTCGGCGAGAGTTCGAAAAAGAATTTACTTGATACTCGTCGAGATCGAGATATTAGCGCGGGACGATATATACATACGTTTTTCCAGGCGACGTTTCCAAACGACAGCCATAATTCAAGCGACGGTCTTCATCGGCTGTCACCTGCCGTGCCCCCGCTATTAGCTATGCGCGACACGAAGGCGTCACTTCCTCCGACTCGGTTTCCGGCCGCCGGAAACGTCCTTCTAACCGCGGCTGAATCCTTAAATGAAAATGATCTCTGAAGCGCGAGATCCCCTCCGCTTCTCGATCGAGCTAAGCGACACATCGTCGAGACGAATCGTCGGATGCGTCGGTTATGTAATCCATCATGGCGCGCTTATACGCGCGCACGTAGATACATACATACATATGTACATTTGAAGGAAATTCTCTCCTCTGATAAAAAAAGCGTTAGGAAATTACCGGATGTATTTTACGTCGCGAATCTTCGAGAGAGCTTCGAGTCTTAGGGAATTGGTTAATAAATAATTCTTGCAGATTGCCCTTCCTCAGGGAGACGCGTAAATATTTCCGATATTCTCGCGAAGCGCTAACGCTCGAAGATGTTAGAATTACCTCATTATGTGTGTCGTTTGGAATACCATACTACTCCGTCCATCCACGGCGAATATCGAAGCGAACCCGAGTAAAAGCCGAGTTGGAAATATATACGTCACATAGCGGAAGGACTTAAGCTCGGAATTTCCAGTCTCGCGGGACGACGAGTTAACGACGTGTGACATGTTTACGCGTTGTACGCGTTGTAGAATACAACGCAATAGAAAGGGCCGTTTTTTTTTAAAAACAACATTTCAGCGATCGCGACATTTGCGCGATCGTGATATTCCGCAAGGTGTCCGGCCTAGTAGAAACCGGTGTCCTTTGTACGTACGAGAAAGAGAGTCGGCTCCCCTTTCGTCGTGGTTTTTGTCGTCCGTTTTTGAATTCCGCTTTCGTTGTCGGCAGCAATCGATACGGTCTGACGAACGAGGACCTAAACCGACGTTGGAGCAATCCGAATCGGGTGTACCATCCAGTGATCTATCACACGAAGGGCCTGATGGAGTACTGCGTCAGGGTGCTGCAAAGATCGCCCCACGTTTTCGTCGACTACCACGGCCATTCGCGGAGGAAGAACGTGTTTCTGTTCGGCTGTTCAAGGTCGGGTTCCTGGAGCGCCGCGGACAGGGCGAAACCGGACCAGCCGGTGCAGTATTTGGTAAGGGAGTCGAACGGAAGGGAATCGGGGGGGCTAGGTAATATATTTTTAGGTCTCGCGCGCGGCCATCATTTATCCTACGTTTATCTGCCACCGGGCCGGCCGGCCGGACGTTTATCACTCTCGGCGGCCGTACTTTCGTACGGCCGAGCTCTCGATTTGCACGAGCAATTGAGCCCGCCGACAGCCGGCTATTCATTTCGCGCGTCGCTTTACGACGTTAATGTCATTAGTCAGCGTTACTGAGAAAGTGTCCGAGAAAGTGTCCTTCCACTCGGGCCACTTCGTGGACCTTTTGTGTCTCGACAAAGCGAATCGAAATTTCGCGATTTCGTAACCATAGCGATTCTTGTTCTATATCAGATGTTACCGCATCTCATGCAGAGGACCTCGCCAGCCTTTGCTTTGCCGCTCTGCTCCTTCAAGGTCGAGAGAAACAAGGAATCCACCGCCCGAGTAGCTGTGTGGCGGCAGCTGGGAGTCCCGAGGTAAAACGGCGGCTACATCCTGGGCAGATTGGGATCTCGCTCGCAATAAGATTTCATGTAGCAAGGTCGAGGTTACGCGTGTCTCGCGTGTCTCGCGAAAGAGGTCTCTCTTTTTGCCAATCCAAATCGCACGTCGTCGCAATTCGCAATTAGTATTAAAATTAGCTTGGAGAAATATCACCTTCTGCATCTCTATTTATAGAAATCTATAGAATATTGCTAATGTTACAAAGCCATAATTGAAAAAAAAAAAAAAAAATAGAAATAGAAATATATCTTAAATCTTTAACGTTTTATTCAAATTAGAAGTTATACGATGGAAAGCAGTTTTTGTGGATGCGACCAAGGCGTATTGGCAGGATTGCATCTCGATACAGAGCATCTTAAAGCCATCGGAAGAGACTTTTGTCAAGCTTTATCTATGATGAAAGACGGCGATGACAATTGGATCGTCGAAAAGTAAGTGAAAGTGTTTATTGTCATAAATTTCTTCTAATCTTTTTGCAAGAGTATATCAATTTATAGTATATCAATAAATTCGTTGAAATTATTTATTCAAATAGGATATTTATTTAAAAAAAAAATTTTTAATAAATATAGAATATAAATATAAATATAAAAAAAAAATTCACTTCCAGGAATTGTTATTTAATCAGAGGATTTTTATCTTTGGAAATTAAAATTTTAATATTTTATGGGCTAGAGTAAAGAATTCTACAGATTAATGTGTTATTCGACATAGATCAACGGAGCAAGCCTGTTGCCCGAGAATGTGTGTCTTACGAAAGTCGCGGAAGATACCGAAATGTATTCAAGATAAACACGCTATACATCATACCACGGCATTTTCTTAATAAAAGAAATACTTAAATTGTAATATAAGGCAAGATTTATGTATGATCGTCCGTGTGCGTGTTATTGTTAATTTAATGCTTTCGCTAAATTATTCTCTATCATCATATTATCCTATCGCCATGCATGTTACCCCTGTTATCAGTCGAACTAACATGTTTCTGTAAATTAACGATAATAGCTAATAAGTGAAAGGAGTATTTGACTTACATGTATTCTTTACTATTTTTTACGTTAATCGACGCAAAGGTTATTTAGCTTATTATTCAATATTGTTTCCTTGTTAATTGTGCCTGTTATTCTTTTCAGAATTCCCGTGGGGGAACATATTCCCATGGAATCAGAATGTATGGATAACGAGATATCTTCCAGCAGCGAATCCGATGATTTCGAGATTTAGGAGGCTGCAACTTACAATTAGTTCAGTATCAGAGTAACTATCTTAACAAAATTCATTCACGGATATTTATTTTCCTGCACTTTCAAACTTAAAAGCTAATACAAAAATTATTTTTTTCTTCTGAAGTATAATATAATACAATGCAGTATTTGGGATAAATATTTCAAACAGTTTATTTATTTAAAACTGGTAACAAACGTTTAAAACTACTATGAAAATACTATCTACACATCGTAAAGTTTATTTGTACATATGTCGGAACTCAATACTTCGCAAATTAAATGTGTTTACAATGAACAGCTATAGATTTAATAGTGTGAGAAATGCTA
The DNA here is from genome assembly GCF_055798465.1 of Pogonomyrmex barbatus. NCBI lineage: Eukaryota > Metazoa > Arthropoda > Insecta > Hymenoptera > Formicidae > Pogonomyrmex > Pogonomyrmex barbatus. The sequence goes on from NW_028297127.1 coordinate 20,032,439, forward strand.
CTTAAGTTAGTATGATCGCGTATGATTTAATTGGAAATAAAAGTTCTTAAAAGTTGAAGATATATCACAAAATCACTATCCAAGCAGTGATAAAACAATGGCATCTAGAAGGTTTTACATTTTTGGAAAATTGAATTGTTGTTTTTTGTGCCTAACAGAAAGCAGATTCAAATAATATAAAAAATAGAAGAGTTATGTCATTCCTTAATATAGTATACCTCGCTCTACTTTGTATACATAATATGTGATTATATAAATATAGGAAATAAATGTTATTGAATTGTGAGTTTCTATCAGTTTACGAGGACCTCGTCTTAAGATTTTCTGCAGCAATTATTTTCACGAGTTATCTTTTGTCTTTACATGCGTATCAACATAACACTAATTATAAATTTTGGCAGTTATTATGTTGCCTTTTAATATAGAAGCAATGCACATAATATTACGTCATACAATAATTAATGAAGAATTTAGAAAATTAACAGGCTGTTTTCTCAATAAGCTAGCTTATAATAATGTGTGAAAATTACAAATCTATTGACTAATGTCAGAATAAATAATCATTTGTATTACACAATAATGCAACCATATAGTAATTAAATATAAACGTGAAATATCAGGAGATAATACTATACTAATTTCAATATTAAAATTCTGAAAGTAAAAAGGAATATTACAATTCGATATTTTAGACATATATATTTGTATAGTGAAGAATTCACGATAAAATTGCTTATATCACTTTCTATTAAAAGCATTTCTTTATTATTTAAAGTAAATTTTTGATTGGAAAATTTAATTTTTTAGATTTAGAAAAATTGCATATCAATTAAGTGTAATCAGTCATGATTGTACTTGTATATATATATATATATATATATATATATATATATATATATATACATATATATATATATATACATCATTTTAAGATGAAATAGTTGTAATCGAAATTTGGCGATACGCATGTATTGCATAAATGTATTTCAAATCGCATCTTAAGATTTAGCAATAATGTATTTTATTGTATTTTATTATAAATAATAAATATCTATATACAATACGTAACTTTGCTTGTAATAGAGGATTTTCACATCGCTGCTTCGAGAATAAACTACTTGTAATGGCAATATAGTTTAAAAACAAATTGTCGATTAAATTACAATACAAATTGTGCCCTGTATAATATCAATTGACTAAATTGAGATTATGTTGTACATGCAAAAAATTGCGCGTTACGCTCGTGAATCAGTTAATTAAAGCAACGCTAAAAAAAGGATTCGTTAGTTTGTGATCACAGTTTTTTATGAGACTGTAGATGTAAGCAAAGACATCGGAATGAATGACTTCGATAACATTATTGTCTGTTTGGCGCATTAATGATGTAATTATTGTATAATCCACTCTGCTAAGAAATAGCCTAACATCTTATTATATATTTATTAAGCTGACGCAGTCAAAATTTGTCTCATACAAATTGCCAAGAAATCCTCACTGTTTCTACATAAGGATTTCATACGTACATTTATGAAAATTAGAGTAAACCAAACGAGACAACAGCTCTATTTCTTATCGCGCTAATCGCTACTTCCAAGGGTGCAAATAATTTTTATATTTATTATTTGATAATGCGACGATAGACACCGATACGCGTACATCGCGTTTGCGCAAAAACGAGCAAAAAAAGAAGCAGTAATACGAGGATATTCACCATCGGTTGAAATTGTATCCGTATATCGAACTTTTAATTCACCTACATCTGATTAGCACGGTTTACCTAAGCAAACGCTAGTTAGTTTTCTACAGAAATGCGAATTTCCAGAAGATAACATAGGAGATTACGATGGATGGGTACCGATCGCGGCAGATCGGCAGAACAATCGGGCTCGGTAAATGAGGATCTCACTCGATGCCGTGTAACTTCTTCATGTGTAACTTGATCTGCTCGTAGGTCACCCACAGTACGATGTTCCAGGATACCAGGCGCGAGAAACTCGGCACGAAGCCCTTGTAGAACGCGGTCGGGCCTTCTTGGACGAAGGTCTTGACGGCGCAGTCTATCGCGCCCTTGTACTCGCCGGGGGCGCTGTTCATGTAACGCGTCTTCACCACGTCCACGGGACTTGCCGCTAAAGTGGTACACAGCCCTGCGGCGGTCGCGGCGGTCAAGTGACACGGTATTCCATCGCGGAGATAACCGCTGGCCAGAATAAGATCCTTGATGACATCGTAACAGACTATCTCCGCCACGTTCACGATGGCGTTCCGCGAGACGTTCGGCATGGTTCCTGCATACGACGAAACAGTGACTCATCAAAATTGCCATCATATTAAAGAAGTATATTTTATTTTTTCTTATATTTCGTTATTGTCTTATCCAATTATCCAAAATCAAATTCTACGAATAAAAAAAAAAAAGGAGATTTTAGCGAGGAGATTTTATAAATATTCTACAAAAAGAGAAAGAGGACTCACCCTTCCAAAGGCCTTTGACACCTTCCACATTGCCGATGTTCTTGTACGCCTGGAGAGTGGAACTATATCTCACGGTTGATCGTCCATTATTTCCAACCTGCATGCGGATTTTGACAACGTCGGTCGGCTGAGCGATCATCACTGCCAAAGCGCCTGTTGTGATTCCCGCGGCAACGCGTGTTCCAATGTTCATCGAGGTCTTGCTGTTACCTGTTGAAATAAAAATGCACGGTGAAGCGCTGCGGCTGTCGCGAAGAATTCAGTAATTAGCTTAGAAATTAAGAAGCAAGATAAGATGGACGCGGTTTGCGCGTCGATCGCTCTCTTTGCCTTATACTTATACTTATACTTACTCATACTCTCTAATTATGATTAACATCGATTTTAATGAGATGTTTTTAGTAATTCATTAATAAATTTCTTAGAGACACTTTGACGTTAATTACAAACGATGAATTGTCATTGAAAAAATGTCGCGTCACGAGCAATTCCGAAAATTAGAATCAAATCAGAACAATGACTGTAATAAAAAAAAAAAATTTTAGAAATGATATAATATGATATCGGGAGTTTATTTTAAATTTAAGATTAGCTCGCGCATATAAATCTATTTTGTTTTATTTCTCGACGGAGTTATCGATGTTCATTTGCGTATACCCGACTTACACGTACAAAGTGATTTTAAATTATTACGATGGACTGTCTCTTCGATTAATGTAAATTATATGACTTGCATTCAAGGTAAATTGTCGACAATGAATGCGAACGTCAAAATTCAGAACTGATTTTCACTTAAAATAAAAAGAAATACTTGAACTATATATTATATTAGAGCATATATAAACAAACTAGAATTCTGTGAGTTTAGTTTTACTTTTTTTTAAAACTTTCGAAAATAAAATCCACGAGTATTTACAATACCAAAAAAAAAAATCACCGAAAAAATAAACATAGCGATTGAAATCGTAAAACTAATATAGCTGATTGAAAAAAAACTTAAAGAAAGTTTCAACGATTCGTCAAATATGGATCATAGATGGATCTTATGGATCTCAGTTCATTATACCCAAGTGAATACATCACAGGTTTAAAGAAGAAATAACAACTTGAATGCCATTTTGACGAATCGAAAAGACTTTTCTGCCAATGTAAAGTAGAGTAAAATGCATAAAAATGTAACAGTCTCACGATCGTTGAACGTAGCGAATAAGAATTACAAAAGATTCGAATCCCCACTGTTGCTGCATATTTAATTTCTCCCATTTCCATTTTCTGACTATTAACTTATCTTTCCATCTTCCTTTCTTCCTCCCTCGAAAGCGACGAGAACGAGGAAGAATGCACGTTTCGAGCATCCAAACTGATTTCAGACGGTCCAATCCGCACGTAAAGCTTACGAGAATTTTCGCCGTGATAAAGCGAGTGGATATGATAATTCGCCGTGAATGTGTGTGTGTGTGTGTGTGTGTGTGTGTGTGTGTGTGTGTGTGTGTGTGTGTGTGTGTGTGTCTATGTATATGTCAGTGTCTTAGATCTACTTGAATCAAGAACTTTTTAGCGTAAATCCACGTAAATTTTCCAACGTTACAAAATCATTAATTTAATTAAAATCATTAATTAATTAAACATTACAATTGTCAAAGAATAAATATTTCTTATTAAAAATTTTATATAACTATAATTCATCTGACACTGGCACATACACACACACACACACACACACACACACACACACACACACACACACACACACACACATATATATATATGTATGTACGTTGTGTGTTACTAATGTGATGAAATGTGATGTGTGCGTTTTATTATATTATAATATTATATACTAATATACGTGTGTGTTGTACACGTGTTAAAGTATGCTAGTGTTGTTGTGGAACGCGCGCGCGGCTGCACTCGTATATCGCAGGAGGTATATTATCAAAAAGTTAGGAGTTTGTTGGATGTACCGTCGAAGATTCCAGCGTAGAGTGACTTCACGCTGTCGTAGAGGCCCAATCGTATGCTGGCGAAACACATCTGTCTCTGGAGTCCCGCGGACAGACCTCCGTACAGGCTCCTGTAACCACCCTCGCTCAAGCTAACCGCCCTCACAATTCACCCTCAAACGTATCCCCAGGGCATATTTTTTTTTTACACATTTCTCTCTCTCTCTCTCTCTCTCTCTCTCTCTCTCTCTCTTGCTCTCTGTTATACAATGTCTCTTTTCTTACATTACTCGCCCTTTATGCAAATATTACGCAACGTTTCTTTCTCCCCCCCCCCCCTCCCCCTCTTTTTCGCCATTCGTGTAATTTCGCTTTGTTTTTCTTTTTGCTACAAACATTGTAATATCTCCTAGATATCAAATGCTTCAGCGAAAGTGAATGCCATATGTTCGTGAAGTGATTTATAATTCTGAGGTGCACGAGAGAAAAGAGAAGCGGCCCCCGAGAGCCGAGAAATAACCGGGAGAGAGCGTGCGTCAGCTGACCGAATTTTAATGCGAATTTTAAACTCAAACAAGGAAGAAGGCATCGGTGATAAGGAAAGTAAGTCTTTGCTATAATATATGTAGGCAGAATAAATTAAGTAAAATCAAAAGAGAAACTGAGAAAGAAAGGAGATAAACTAAAAACTTAAGAGAAATGTATCATGGAGGGGAGACGTGTGAGACATACGGTTTGTCTTTCGAAATTTTTAAATAATTCTAGCAAAAAGTGACAGTTATCGAATGTAGAAAATTTTCGTGACATTTATGTGACAAAAGAGTTTACATAAAGTATCACATATTCATTTATATCAATTTCGTATCACGGTTGGAAAACGTTTTCTGCAGAAATGATAAAGATAAGATATTTGTACAAGATTTTGCATGAATTTATTAAACATTCCGCCCGCAAAAAATGGAGTAGAAAAATTTGTCAATTTTGCAATAGGAAGTAATATAAAAGAAACAAAGACAAATCGTATGTGCTACTTAGAAATAAAAATAAGAATAATTCGTAAAAATAATAAAATAACAAGAGGAATTGATGGCAATACCATCGACAAGTCACGTTATGATTATTTTGTTACATATATTTTGACCTTCACTGGATATAATGTGTTACCCTTGGAAACTAGTAGTATTCTTTTACGTATTTGCTTGCGCATAAATTGTTTTACGTAGGCGAGTGCTTGTCCATGGCATCCGATCGAAGGACGAAATTAAAATCATATTTGCCCGGAAATTAATGCTTTAGAAAAGTTTCCCAGAACAAGTATAAAGAGCGTTATGTGCCAGACATCGAGCGAAACTGCGATAAAAATGCGATTAAACTTCGATCGTTTTCTCATAGATTTTTTTTTTACGTATAACGAGGATAAAAAACACAGTTAAATAAGTAATGTCAATCGATTCATGGCATAATACTTAAACAAGGCTGTTTTCTGTGACATAATACACATTATTTATTGTAAACACATTATACTATAATTAGATCATAAGAAGATTACAAAAGGAAATTTAAATAAATATCTTTTTAATCAAATACGTAATAATTATTTTATATATTAAAATTCTTATGTTACGAATATAAAAAATTATATTTTGATTTTTATTAAATTTTAATTAATTTTAAGCATATTGCTTTATAATAAAATTCAATTGATAAGTGACGAGAAAATCGATCTGGCACATTTTAAAACAGGAAACTGGTTAACAATAATAATTCGTATGTTATGAAAAGTATTGCATATTATCATTTCAGAGAAATCGATAATTGAACGTTGAAATAGTCATTGTATCAACGAGAGCGACTGCTTTATAAAGTTTCTTAAGATTCTTTAAATCGCTCTTGGGCAAGAGAAAACTCTACACTTAGAGACCCCATAATGCAATATATACAAATATTAAATAGTACAAATAAAGCTATTCTACCTACCATTTTCTCTTAAATTATTATTAGGATAACGAACAACGTACCTTGCGCCTTCGTATCTGACAATGTTTGCGATGGTCTGGAACAGCCCCGGCTGGCTCGTTCTTACTGCAAGAACCGAGCCTTCCGGCGATGCAAGCAAAAGGGCTTGGCCTTCCCCTGCGATCTTGAAAAATCATATTTTAATCGTCAGAGAGAGAGACAAGTGGATTTTCGGAAAATTTTTTTATTCGTAAATTTGGCTCACCTGCATTCTGACTTTGGCGGTGTCTAACGGAAAGGTGGCTAAATCGGCGATGCAGGCTGCGGTGCCCGCGGTAAGTAACTTCACGCCGAGTGAAAAGTCATCTGACGTTCCCTGCTTCATGATTTCTGCTCTATTCGGTCACTCTTTTTTTTTTTTTTTATATATCTTCCTCTTATTACTGCTGATGCGTGCTGTTAAAAGTGCGCGAGTGGATATCTCGTGGAGGATAGTGCAGGACTCTTGGATAAATTTCCGTCTAATTTCTCCCCGCGTAGTAGAGACCCCTCGAGCTCACTCGTCCTCTCCCAGCGGAATCCCCCCTTTGTTTTTATCAGAGCAAGCGATCCTATGTACACTATATACAAAGTCCTACCAGAGGACAGAGAACCTTCAGATGTTCATGTATCTAGTTGGTGGCCTTAAAGGTACGTTTCCCTGAAGTGATCGGGATATGCGTGGAGTCCTCCCGATCGCGAGCACTCGTGTTTAATTTCCTGATGGTGAACTTCTTTATACATACTATTCTCCTGCGAACAAACGATGCGAAAAGAGATCGTATCGTATAATATTCTCAGGCGGAAACGGTCGGCTCGATGCTAACGTGATCGACTGTCGCGCTAAGCCGATACTCGCTACTTTTATGCCGCGCGAGAGTGGATGTTGCAGGGCGACGCCAATTCCACAAAATGTAGCTACTGATAAGCAAAGTATATCGCATTGGTTGAAGGTAGCCGGGCCCGAGTGCGCATTTATCAAAGATCAATGATCATTGAACGGAGGTGGCCACTCCTCGCGACCATTGATCGGTCGAAAATCCACTCTTGCGTGAATGTATATCGCATTATCATTGCAAGCCATGCATACTCGAGATCTTGAAATATCTAGACGAGAGTCATCGAAGCCGTCGTACCGTAATGATTAATCGCGATTACTAACGGGCAACGAGTCTCCGTCTCCGTCTGTCGTCGTTACGCGACACGTGTCTCACGATTACGACGTCGGCGACGGCAACGGATTTCCCACGATCGCGTCGTGGGATTCATACGTAATGCCGCATTGGGCGTATCCTCGTTTCTACCCCCCCGAAAGAAAGAGTCTTGGCTACGACACGACCCGATACCGAAATAGAAACGGCGTGGATGAGGAGAGAACTTTGGTCTCCCGCTTTGGTAACTCGCCAATACCGAGAAAAGATCGCTCAGAAAGGCTTAATGTGCGATTACAATTAATTTATAATAAGACATTAATATTAATACATATTAATTATAATTAGGCATCTCGATACTTCTAAAAAGATATGGCATATTTTTTATATGTACGTCTCACCCGTGTTTATGCCGCTCCGTCATGTTTGTATTTGCTGAATGCGGCATTGCATAATTTGTGACACTAGTAATTAGAGTCGCAATAGCGATGATTGTATATTCAATCCGTTTCGTAATATAAATTGTCGATAAATATGGATAAGTAGACTAAATAAATGGTGGAGTGAAGAGTAGGGTTTCTCGAGTTCAAAGAACGCGACCAAGTATAGCAGACTTTGTCCGATTGTTTTGTAGAAACGGCGTCTATATTAAATATCAATTGCGACTGTTATTCGATCTGTTATTAAACCTAAAGCGAGCAATGATGCGACAAATTCAATGCATCATGAATATGCAATATTCGATCAATTGGAGGAAACGATTGCGTCGTAAATCTCCGAGTCTCTGAATGTTTTTAATGTAAATTCGGGAGATAGTCGGTATCGTTCGAAGTCAACAATGACGCTCTATCTCTTTCTTCGATTTAAAAAAAAAAAATTTAGTTATATGGATTATATATTGATCAAGTTATAAAGTAGCTGTTTACTCAACGAACAAATTGAAAGTTCCAGTACATAGTCCAACAATCGTCTCACGTTCGTGCGTTTTGAAATTTACCAACACAAACCCGTATTGCGAGAATGAATGTCGAGCTTGTGTGAGGAACGCGCGGTGCAAAGTCCACGTTTGAATTATTTTTGCTGCCTGACGAAGATACACATTGCGTTGGTGCCGTGCCTCCGTAACGTCACATGCGTAACTATCACTGCAAGTCACATTAGAGTTTTATTCGAATTGCCGGGTTTTATGTTTTCAACTTGGAGCTTAGAGCAATTAAAATTTACGGGAGAGATTATAAATTACCCGATACTTCAAAGTCAATTATAATTTATCGATGTAATAAAAATTGAGGTAAATAAATCATTATTTTATTTTTTTTTTTGTTATATCGTGTAACTTTATATCGTCCGATTGTTGCTGTCCTCTCGAAGAAATCAGGATAGCCTTCGAGAAACACGGAACTCTCGTGATATCCTTGTGCGAGAATACGCCGGTGCAAAACGAAAGGCTTGTATTGATTATTTCTGTTCACGTTGACAGAAAGCGCGGAATATACATATATATACATATGAAAAAAATAGCAAGGTGTACATCAACGTTATTTGTCAACATGGGATTGGGCGAAATAATTATTATAACAATATATAATAATAATATTGTATATATTAAATTTTATGTTTGATTCTCCAACCAAATTTTGAATCTGAATACTTCCTTTCCCTTGCTTTCTCAAGACTATGAAAGCCCTAAAATTATTGTTCAGCAATATTTTTTTTCCTCTACGGAACCTGTTCGACGAGTACTTAGTACACGAATTATTCCGGTTTAGGTCACGATGATTCACGTTCGAGTTCATGCATTATTTTCCAAAGAATTCCACGACAGTGGAACGTTTCGAGCCATTGCTAGAATTGGGATCGATGAATGAGGCATAGAGGTCACGTGCGAAACAGTAAAACGAAAATTGCACGCGAAAGTATTTGCTCATAGCTCATTATTCGTTATATATATATATATATATTTCGACGTGGGTGTTTAATAAACTCGATACATCACGAAACGTGAATGCTACACGTTTTAACTTTGCCGACAAATCGCTCTTTGTTCGTTCCAACGCGATTCACACTTTGGTAAATTACTTGGCAAAGTCACCGAGACTCTCGAATGCGTTTTTATGCGAATTGAATGTTGGTTGACGCTTGGAAAAGCTTCTCCTAGAAAGCAATTTGCAAATCACAGCGTTATATCGACGCGTCAGCTCTACGATTCGATTTTCACGTATTACGGATCGATAACGCCGGTCAACGTTAATCGTAATTAATCATAACATATACTGCTTATCTTGCAATAATTATCATTTTTCAGAAAAAAGTCAAAAGATCATTCATTTAAGCCAGCATTAATCAGCATTGATAGAAACGAAATCACCGCCTTCTTGACAATTTATTATAATTTTTTTGTCATAAGCAAAATAAAATAGAAAAAAAATGTTGCATATTAAAAATAAATAAAAATAAATAAAAATATTAGCAATTGTAGAAAAAAATTTCTTTAGATGTGTCAATAGTATGTTGCATTTATAAATCATCGATTCCATCTCTATTTATATTTTTTATTATATAGTTGAAATTTTTTAAGATGATGAATATGATTGGCAGATATACACAAAAAATTTGCTGTGCAACAAATTTGCATTACGTGGAATCAGCTGTCGCATCACACGGACCCTATGCGAAATGTCATTTACAATTCAGGTGTCAGTGGACATTGATTTTTCGCTGAATAGTTAAACTCTACTAGATAAAATAGATAATTCTACTAGATAAAATAAAGATAAAAGGTATGCCAGGTATCACCCATATACACGCAAAATATATTGTTGATGCGACAATTATGTTATTCCAATAATCTGACTTTGCTGTAAACATGTCGTTGTCGACTTTCAAAGCGTTATAAGACACGAATTAGTCGAGATATCTGATATTAATGAACGGACTATTTTCAAGACCATGACCATATTTATTATATTTGATAAATAATAATATTGTTAAAAGACAGAAAGACGAAGGGTTACCGCTTTGAAAAGTAAATTAACAAAATAAAGGGAAATATGCAAATGAAAAATGAAAATAGCCGGCATACGCCGTTCGATTGCATGGCATTAATGGATTAATAAATTGGCAATAAAATGGCAAAAATAATAAGAGAATAAAAATCGTGGGCTACTTACCAAGTGTTCAGTGAGTGGGTAACAACACAACTGAAAGGAGTTGCGAGTAAGCACCGTTTATACCGGCTCGCCGACCAATGGAGGAAGATCAAAGTCGATGCCGCCCATTGGATAGTTGTTCATGGCGTCATTTTCCACCAAGGAACTTCAAGCTTGCGGAAATCGATAATTTCTAGAAGCGCGGTGGAGGTTGCGATCAGCTGAAACGGCGCATACGCACACTCTTTGCGGGGGATGAATCCGCACCCCATTTATAAGAATGTCTAAGGAGCTGCGTCATAGTTGAAGCAACATTTAATAGTGAGCAATAGTGAGCTTTTCTCAAAAAAAAAAAAAAAAAAAAAAAAAAAAAGAAAGAGAGAAGAAAAAGATGGTAGAAAAGGAAAAAAGGGAAAATAAATTTCCCTCTTATCCGGAGTGTTAAATGCTCATAAAACCCAATTAAAGTTAAATAGATCATCTGTCTCGTGCTGCATGTTTCGTTTCTAACACGAATGACGAAGTTAAATGTTATTTAATGACATTTCGTGGCATCAATTACTTGCATTTCAAAGGCTTTAAACAATGACGACAGTATAATTGCAGTATAATATATACAAGTAACGTTGCGCAATACTAATTATGTAATAGCGTTATTTTAGTTTTGACAATACGAACGTAATTTTCAGTAATTAAATTTTTCTGTTTATTGACGGTTTTAACACTTTTTTACCATTTTTTATCTCTTTACAAAGCATAAACTCGCTTTATTTCTCGCGTAAGATGTAAAGAAGACATGTATCTTTAAAAAATCATAGGCATGTTTGAAATATATTCTACTTAAAATTTTGTCATGTATAGATAATTAGTTAATTAGATTTTAAGAAAATATTGATAATCAAATATGCATATTAGAAATCTTTATGATAGCGACAAGTCGCATATGAAATATTTTCATTGAAGAACTACTTAGCCATTCTACTGATTGGATCAGCAATATAACATCGCAATCGTCGATTTTGTACTTTGACTTTATAATATCTCGTAGAATTTATTAATGTTATATCATCCTTTAGTCATATCGAAAACGTTTACAAGATTTTTTTACTGCATTCTTAATGAACTGTTTACACACTCCAAATATTCTTTTGTACATCTAACAATATCGGTAATTTGAAGCAATTAACATGTTACATTATTAGCCAACGAAGTACGCACGAAGATGAGTGAAAAATATAATTTTTGCTATTTTTTTCAGAAAAATTAAATTTAAATGGTCAGAATTTTCATGACATTTGTTAAATATTATATCGTTTTGACAAAATCACCTCAGATGATTAAACACCACATTTCCATATTTATAAGAGCTATCATGGAAACATTTCTCAAAAACGAAAACAGAAATTTGCTAAAATATTTTGGTGGCTGTAAAAATTATGTTGAACTTATTATATTTAAATATTCTTAAATTAATGTTATTCATTGAATTATATAATGTTATCGATATGTCATGATAAATGTGTAAAATATAATAATAACGATAAAAGAGATTCAATCGCGCAACGAGGAGTACAATCACACACAACGAGAACTTTACAAAAAAATTTTGCAACAGCGGTGAGGAAAAATCAAAGCCGATTTTCATGACATTCTAATGATGGAAAACAAGTGAGGTAGATTGCAACTCGCAAATGAATCTAACAAATTGTATCGTAATGAATATCGCGTAAACTCTCGTCATCGCCGAGCGATTTGGATATCAGCGAATGGCGATAATTATCGCCTTGCAATTCTCATTATGTGTCTGGCCATCGCTATGTACGTCGCTACCGGAGCACTTGGTATGATTCATCAGGTCTTGTCGATGATCGGCGTGTTTCTGTTAAGTTTACTGGGAAGAGCGATTTTGTTAGTCGGCCACACAGTGACAGGAGGTCGCGTCTCGAGGGAACGTGTCGGTGAGACACGAGAATCATATACGGATTCTGAAGACGAACGTGCCACCAGGAGTGAAACCCCGAAGTCGAGGCCTTCTCAAACAACGAGATCTGCAAATGTACAAACGAGTCATTCGATTCACAATACTCCTATCTTTGACTGATAATCGGTACATTACTTTAAGCATATCTTTTTCTGTCGTTCAAATTTTTGTGTAATATGTATGTTCAGCTTGCATAATTTATAATTATTTATAATATTTTAATTATTTCTATTCATGAACTTTTTCAGATATTGATTATACGAAGTATAATGCAAGATTACAGTGGCAAGAACATTTGTATATTCAAATAATTAGAGAGAAATATATGCCTAGTGCAAAAGTGTAACTCTGCTATCAGTTATATAAATTATTGCACGTATAATTCTAATCTTGCAAAATTGCGAGAATATTATGAATACCTATGTCTGAGCGAAATTTTTTGTATAATTATATTTCTTTCAGTCTTATCTAGCATTAATAAATCATCTGACTGGTGAGTTGACATAATTTGTACAAATTTATAGAGACTGGCATTCAATTCGCTTGATTTCATAAAATTTTGACTATATGATAACAACTCTAAGACACAAATTTTGTATTTATAATACAAAATATTGTATAAAAATAATTTTAACACGTTCCTGGACATAAAATTATGGATTTTAAATTTTATTGAATATATCAAAGGTAAAAATTTTCATTTTTCTTTGGCTTAGAAATTAGTCACAAGAGTAATTGTATAATAATTATATTCTTCAAATGTAAATATAATATTAATTTTAATAACAAACATTTGGATATAATAAAAAAGTTATTTATACGATAATATATAAATGGACGGAAATATAAGAACACGTCACGAGAAATATTTGCGATATAATGCTTATATCTAATTCATTTTGTATGTGGACGGAAATATATCGCGATAAGTTCGCAAACAGTAAATGCTACACAGTTTACTACAGTAAATGCTATCACTCTACAGTAAATGAGAATCTATATAACGCACATTGTTATATTGATTAGTTTGTCTATCGTAAAATTGTTAAAAAGTAGTGCAGTTGCAAGAAAAAATTGCATATAACTCTTTTTAACAAGTTCTTTGTGCGTACTGGCTGTATATACATTCGTTCGATTTCGCTTAACTCGAAGAATTATTTTGTCTCGATATACTTAGCGCGCAAAAAAATATATATGTATCAAACGTTTAGTTGATAAAAAGATATTTGCACAAGTTTATTTTCTTTTAATAATTTCCGAAAACGATATTGCAAAGTGCTTCTTTTGAATTAATTTATATTGATAAAGAAAAAAAAAATTATAACACTTTTGGTTTCTCTGAGAGAAACTCAGTACAAGTTGCTTTTCGCTCTGATGAAATTGTAATGCTCATGAAATGTTGGCATTAACAATAGTTTTATAATATGATGATAACATGCAAACCATTTTCTTTTTTTATATAAAGGAATTATTTTACGAAAGATAAAATGTACAAATACCTTTTTCATCTACTATAAAATTATGTATCGTATGTATCATATGTATCATATGTATATAATTTAATTAACAGGCATAGTTGATACTGCGCTATGAGGCGTTGTAGGTCGAGAACCAGCAATGGAATGTGTTGTTGATGCATTCAGAGACTGCATTGTACCAATCTGAAACAATAACATATTTTAAATTTAAATTTTAAGATTTGTGACTACAGAATTTTTGTTATACATATATAATTATTGATATGATAAAATAAATATATCATACCCGCAGATGAGCCAGATCTTCCAATCTTGTTAGATCACATAGTTCAAGATATAGAGAATATACAATAAGCCAACCATATGCAGAAATGCACACAAATATTATCCACAGGAGACACATCATGATATTGTAAGCGAATATCATGTCATTTACAATACTAAAGAATATAAAAGCAAATAATCGGAAAAGAGTAAAAATGGCAAAACTATATAACCATGGCACCATTTTCTTTTCATGTTCTTTTCGCAAAGCTGTGATCAACATTAAAGATGTTACAAAAACAACTATTCCACCCAACATGGAGAATAATGCAAACACGATCAGAGCGTTTCGAACTAAAAAGAAACAAATAATATATAATTCTATGATCTCATTTTTAAAGTTACAATTTTTTTATATTTGAAAGTTAAAAAATAAACTTACCATGTTGACTACCGACATAAACAAATTCATATGATATAATATAATAGCCATAATGTGTAGAGCCAGGTGTAGCTTGTGAAAGGCAGTAGATATCAAAAACAGCTGTACATATCGTAAAAAAGGCTAGGCACTGTAAGCATACTTATTCTATATTTAAACTACAACAAAATATTTTCAAGACAAAGATTGTTTTGATTAAACACATACCGCTGCAAATATAGCAGTAAACATAGCACCTCTTTGAATGTCAAGTATAAAAGCATGCGTCACTATTGGCTTTTGATACCATGGAATTTTTACACTGCGAGCCGATCTAGAAGATCTGAGATTTGCACTACTACGAGTAGTAGTTACATGAGAATATACAGACGGCGTTCCCATGCTGGGAGACTTCTTTCCATAATGCATTTTGATTCACCTGTGAAAAAATTAGACATGTTCAATCAAGTTAAAAAAGAATTCAATAATAGTTTATACTTACCACTTATGGAAATCTTAAACAGATAATTGATTATATAAGTTCCTTATAATATAAATACGATATGTGTTTAATACACCTTCTCTGAAACAGACACATAAATAGAACAGTCAGTAGTAATAGTTTTATATTTTGTCAAAAATGCTCAAAGCGTTTTCTAGCATAAATTTATGATGTTTCAACAATAATTCATGTTAGCAAAATACAGAAATATATGCACTGACATAATAATGAAGCTAATAACAAAATTATATATATTATGACTCACAATGTAATTTTTATCAGATTTATGATTTTCGTGCTACGATATTAGGAATATTGAATTAATTATATGTACGTTTCTGTACCTACTCACTTATTGCGTTCGCATATTTGAAGATGTATGCAAAATGCTTCGTGTTGATTCTTCGCGTAATGGACACGCCTTGTCAAATATTCGAAACGTTACTACCATTCATCTCTTGTATGCAATCACAATCCAGGCACGTATCACATAAGATGGAAGATATCAACTAAATGTAACGAATTGACCGAAGTGAAAGTCAAAATCTTTTCTCGATGAGTTTCGGAACGTGTCAATGTTGAAAAAGCGCAAACAATGAGCGTTTACGATATTTTATACAGCAATATTATTGAAATTAGTGTCATTAGTTATCATTATCAATAAGTCAAATAAATCTATATCCTAAGTAAAAGATAATATCTTACTAATTAAATTCCGATTGACTTAATTGGTAATTAATTCAACGATTCGTAATTTGACATTTAAAAAAATATGTAATATTAAAAATATTATTATTTTTTTTAATAATTTCCTAATTGTATCCTTTAGATTAAAAAATAAAATATAGATATTTGAATATAGACGGGAATTGTTAAAAAATGACAGATCGATCAAAAATAGCTGTTTTGTGTCGTGACTCTTATTAGATGATCTTTATTCGAAATGTATATGTATCTAATTCGAGTTCAATGAAGGAATTCTCGAAGTTTTCATCTAAATTCTGTGTTCACGAATGTGTTTCCCGATATGTCTCCATCTAATCGTTCACGGACCAATCGCATTGCGTTCTAGAATTACGCACGCGAGGAACGCTCCGTTCCTCTCCTTCGTGAGTGCGAACGAGCGGGAACGAGCGAGAACCCGAAGATATTCCGAGGTGTTCCGAGACGTAACGACGCTCTCGTCTGTCGCGCGTCGCGTCCATTTTCCGAACACACGGATCTCGATGGGAGTGCGACGAATACAAATAATGGAGTATGCGTCTTTCGGTTGATTCGCCCGCAGTAACTCGCGATCCTCGCATTCGGCATACGTCACGGCGTTGCGAGTCGCACGTTTCGGTTTCCCGCTCGATGAAATGTTGTGCCTTACGTGTCTCTGACACCTCGTATATCCGAGTCGAGTCCATGTGTTTGTTTGTTGTCGCCCGCGAACGAAGACGGATAGGGAAGGACTTGCGATAGTCTCGCACGATAGCCCGCAAGCGGGATTAATCGACGAGACGACGCGGCGTCTTTGTGCATCCGGTGACGTTTGCGTGAAATATCATTTTCCGCTGTGATGAAACTGTGACGCATATCACGCCGGTGTCGTGGAGTACCGTGGCCACAGCCGAATGCCACGAATGTTGTCAAGGGTTGAGGTTAGACACCCGCGGCATTCCGAATGTAGAATCCTGTCTGATGTTGTCCTGTCTTTATCCCGCCTGCGTTGTCGAACATTCAAGTCGAACGCTAAGCCAAACCCACCGCCGACTCCTGTCTCCGTGCCGAAGGAATTACAACGTTACAACGCAGACTGCTGGGGGAAGCGTAGTTGTTGTACAATCGTGGTGATACATTCCGGTGCTGCGTCTATCCATTGATGTGTGTATATACCATTTGTGTGTTATGTTCCCATCTCGGTGAATAGGGATTGTAGAATCATGTAAGTGCGCATCCACTTACGTAGCGACTAACCGTAGGGACCCTTGTAGCTTGTCACGTGTACCGAGGGAGACCTAGGTGTAACATTGTGTGAGGGATACACTTGTGATGGTAATTACATGTAACATTACGTTCTCTTTACAGGGCAGATCGAGATTATGATATGGGTTCTGCGACAGAAATGATGGTAAATGATTTTGATGACGAACGAACATTGGACGAGGAAGAAGCTTTAGAAGGTAGCGAGGATTCTCACAACGAGTTGTCCAATTTGCAAAAGGTATAGTCCCGCGATATCTGATAATGGCACTTTGCACATATGTATACGCATCTGTCACTTTGTAACAAAGTTCTGATCCCAACTATTCTAGGATCAAGCCTGAGAAAATGAAAAAGTCGAGCCCATAAATAATTACAATTATGATAAGTTTCCGCAACACTTTGGACTCAAAGTGCGTTCTTGTAGTGAGATTCCATGTTTAGTCCGTAAAGTACGCTCGATGTAATAATGATCTATTTCTGTCTCTTTGAGCAAGGAAGGTGATATGCCACTGAAAGATCTACTTGCCATGTACGGATACGGTGATCCTTCGACGGAGAATTCGAACAGTTCCGATCACATGTTGCTGCCCTCTGGAAGTGGCGATCCTGAGACCGAGGAGCGTTACTCGGACAAAGGTGACAACGACGCGGACGACGATGATGATGACGACGAGGCTGATGCAACCAGTAATGAACCAGACCTAAAGCAATTTTATACAGAAATGCTGGTAAAGGGGAAGGATAAGACATCGTCGTTGTCGGGATCAACAACAAAAGGCAATAGCGGTGTTGGAGTTGGCCGAGATAGGAAACGTAGAATTGACGATGACGAGGATGACGATGAAGATGCCGAAGCGGAGGAATGTTCGATAACGGGCAGTCGAAGTGGAAGTGGGAAAAAAACTAGAGCGTCACCTACAACGGGAAGTGCTAATGCTGTTGCGTGTGGTGATATAGTAAATTTAGGGGGAGCCAGTGCTACTGATAGCGCTATCGAAGAGAATAGTACCAGTGGCGCAATCGATGGTCCGGAAGATAGGATAGTCAGTGCGGGAATAAGCAGTGGCAGTTCGAGATTGTTACGAAGTGTTTCGAGGCCGCAGAGTGAAGAAGAAGAAGACGACTGTGATTATAGTCCGGACGAGGAGGAATGGAAGAAAACGATCATGGTCGGTACTGATTATCAAGCAGCGATACCGGAAGGCTTGTGTCGTTATGACGATGCATTGCCATACGAAAACGAAGATAAGATGTTGTGGAATCCCAGCCATATATCTGAAGAAGATACGGAAGAGTTTCTAGAACGTGCACAACTTCCAGCGGTAAAGGGCGGCTCATTGCCGGCTGGCTCTCACATTAGAGATGACGAGCAAGCTTTGTATCTTCTCTTGCAATGCGGTTATAATCTCGAAGAAGCATTGCGAAGGCGTCGAATGAACGTACTTCCTCCCACGGATGCAGTGAGCCTTTGGTCAGAAGAAGAATGCCATAATTTTGAAACTGGATTGCGTACTTATGGAAAAGATTTTCATCTTATACAGAAAAATAAGGTATACAGCATACAAATTTTTATATTTTATACTATTGAATGCTTGAAACATTTAAAGTGATTCTAATTTTTTAAAAATAATATTTTAAAAAATTTTAATGTATTATTAATAATATCGTTAATCTTCACTACTGTATAACAATATTATTGTACGACATAACAAATTATAAACCTACTATAGGAATATTATTCTTATATTATTCTCGTATTTTTGTCTACGTGAAGTTGAAATATACGATTTTAATCGTGCAATTTATATGGAAGATAGAGAATAGGGGATATTGAGAATTATAGAGTCCAGAAATTTTGAAACATTTATATTTCTCTTTTCTATATGTCTTTTATTTAATTTCGTAGCGAAATAAGTTAAATTCCCCATATTATATTACGAGTTATTTTTGTATAAGTGAGTAATGAAAGAATCTCTATTCCTTTCGTAGGTGAGAACGAGATCGGTCGGAGAATTAGTACAATTTTATTATTTATGGAAAAAGACAGAACGACATGACATATTTACATACAAAGCGCGATTAGAAAAGAAAAAATATGCTCTACATCCCGGTATCACGTGAGTATTTTTTCTATCACGATTTTTGAATTTTACATTAAAACACAAAAACTTTTAAAGTAGATATACCATATGCATTCATTAAAAAATTGGACTAACATTCGACAATAACATTAATACATATCAACTAACACACTTTACAATGTAATTACGTTCTTTAATTTAATTATTGCAAACGTGAATGACAGAACCATTAAATTGCAAGCAGGGACTATATGGATCGATTCCTCGAGGAGCAAGAGGGAGTGCGAGATCGTAGCAGTTCGCCGAACGTACACTGTTTGCTGTACGGTGATACCAAGCGACAAAGATCGAGCTCTAGTGTGACCAACAATGACGAGTCTAAATCGACAGATGCTTGGGATGGAAATGCGATTGATCCATTGGCGGATGCTAATGGTCCAACGCCTCCGCCGCCACCACCTCCTCCACCACCACCGCCTTTGGTAACATCAGCTGCGACTACCGTGTCTTCGTCGATGTGCAATTCTAGCCCTTTGACTACACCGACGTATTGTTCGTCGTCGATTCGTCATCCAGACTGTCCTTCGTCCGAATCGGGTTGCGTCAATCCCGTAACGTGGAGTGGTCTAGGATCCCGAAGTCAACCTACCTCTTCCGTTATCACGACGATAACGATTAATACCACCACAGCCACTACATCCGCAACGATGGTCACAGGTCTCGGCTCAACGAATACAGTTACCACTAGTTCCACCGTCCCTGCCGTCACCGCTGTCGCTACCGCTGTCTCCAATAACTTCTATCATCAACGAGTAACATCGTCCAGAAGTAATGATTCGCATGACACGCCCTCACCCGAAAACATTTTACCTCATCTGCCCCCTTAGCATCTAACTCGACCTTCAGGTGCTCATCCTGAAAGGCGACGGATGTCTTTACGTGGTGTGCCTAATTCGGCGCTCGCACCATCGCTATTATCGTAACGCATAATATTCGTTAATATCAAGGATTATATTTTTATACTGTATCGCGCGTAATATAATTATTAATCGTTCTTAGCGCGAGTGCGCGATGTTGTATAGTGGTGCGGAAAACAGACGGACACGCTTTTGCGTGAAAGACTAGAGTATATTCATATATACATATTGTAAGATTAAAGATAAAAAGATAAACGCGGTAAAAACGAGTGGAGGTCACTATAACTTTCTCTATTTTTCTTCTTTATGTTTATGAACATAAATATTCCGTACGGAAAGAAAAATGCATTTTGAAAGAGACTCGTTTGAAAGCGCCAGTATTTGACAAAAGTGGAATAGTATTATACCGTGATTGTAAATTTTCATAGATAAATCATTGTACTGCGTAATAAGTAATTATTATTCAATTTATCCAAGGCATATTTGTCTTCGGATTGGCAATAAATTTGTAAAAAGTATGGAATTTCGCGGATTTCAGTCCGTGGGATCTCATAAATGTTGGTATGATCAAGTTAAAATGAAAGTCAATAGAAACATGGTCATTATTATTTTAATGTAAAGGATATGCATTGCGATCCTAATGATTTCTTTTCCCTCATTGAGTAGTTGGGCTGTGTATAAAAATCATAGTTTATATTTTCACGTTTTCCTAGGAAACTAAGAAACACAAAATATTTCTAATTTACTGAATATGCATTACATTATGTTTAATCATTTATAAATAGTGTTGATATAAAAAAGTACAGGACAAATTAGAAACATTGAATATTTTTTAGATTCCTATTAGATTTCCTTCATTCCTCCATATCCAAGCGTTTCATTATTTTCACCTATAATATTTCAATAATATTTCATTTTAATGCACAATGTAGGAAAGAATATTAATTTGTTTATTACATTATCAATTAGCATTTATAAACATTTTTTAAATTTTTTACAAAATAACGTACACGCGAATGCTTAATTATGTCAAATTATATCTAGTTACAATTACGTCAGAAAATGGTGTTTGATATAGAGGTGCAGTTAAAATTTAAGTATCGAAATTATCTATTGTTTTTTTTCTGTATCATATCAAGTATCTGGAATGTCCAGATCCAGATTTCATTTCAGGTCTATACATGCTATATATAAAAACTATGTTTTAAGAATGCAGTTTATCAGAATTGTGCCGAGTCTAAAGATTCGACAACTGTCTTGAGTAATTTTCCCATTAACGGTAAAAACTGCACACTGCTTACGTTCGTTTTGAAAACACCAGTGGTGAGGATACTTTCGTCAAGTCTTTTCTCTGGCATTTCAGTTTCGTTCATCTCCAATGAAGAATTTTCGTGATCGGGCGAGCATACCGGTGTTTTGTCAATAGTACTATTCTTCTGGAGTCTTGCCGGTAAATTCATCTGCCTTGGATCACTCGTATCTTGAATCGTCCTGGAACTCCTTGTATCTACGTCTATCAGAGAACCTTTCACCTGCCAGATATCAGGAGTACCGCGATGTTCTAGAAAATCGAAAAATACACCTAGTTCGGTGGCGGTCTCCCGTGCAATGAGCTGACGATCTCGCAAGGCAAGTCTGGGACTCTTCACTCCTTCCAATGCTTGCGACAGTATCAGGATAAGATTGATTTCTAATGCCAATCGTGTATTGTTCTCATCCATAGATTCGAACCACGGATCGCTGAATCTGTGATTTCTCGCTATGATCGGACTACCGTTACCTGGAGCGCCGGCAACCCCGCTGCCGCTGCTCTTCGTAACGTGCCTACCAGTCGCCAAGGCGGTTGCCCTCGAAAGTATGGTGTTCTCGCATATCAAAGGATCGTAGGGTCGACGCACGAGTCTAGGACTGCTGAGCAACGGCACGGTGACGTCTAGACCACTGACGTATCCCAAGAATTCTCCACCTATGTTAGACGATGTTCTGGAGGTCGAACCGGAGGCCGCGTGAATGATTCGTCGTAAATCCTTACTCGTGTGCATGCGTCGGAGATTCTCTGGCGCGGCCCGTTCCCATTCCTTCTTCGCGGAATCTGTTTTGTCCTCGCGACCGGCTTGTGGGGCTGTCGAAGACGCAGGCAACGAAGAAGCGACAACGGGCTGCGAGCGAGAGTGAAGAGCCTGGGTGAACAGCTGCGTCGAACTGATGATCGTGCCATAAGTGAGTTGCGGACCGGAACTCATGCTCATCTGCGGAGGCCCAAAGTTCATCTCGGCCATCGGTGTGTACCAGTAATCCTGAGTATATATCGTATCTACCAGAGTGTTCAGTTTCGGTGAGAAATGAACGAAGCTTAGCGCACAAGTTATATTTATGACAATCAGTTTGTTTACCAGTAGCTTCAACTCGCCGCTGGGTAACCGATTGTCACAGGATTCGAGTTCTTCGGCGCTTTCCACACTGATACCATCAATGATGAATTTGAGTATCCGCGGCCTGAGCAACAAGTTCACCGTACTATCGTACGCCAAGTACATGCACTTGATAAGAGTCTCGCGAATATTCGGCTGGATCGCGTTCCAAACGTACGTTTCCGTAGCTATGGTATGTATGAGAGCGACCAATGATTGTATCAAATCGGCAGCCAGCAGATCAGCGGTGTGCCTCAATAATGTGGACACTACCATTAATTGGTGTTCATGAGAGTTTAAGAAAACAACCACATGATTAATGAACATCATGCTCGTCTCGCTGTTGATCAGACCTATCAGGAATTCTAAGCCTAATGTGTACAACGGCCACCAATCCTGGCAACGCCACTGACCATTTGGCGAATCGTTGTACAGCGAATCGAGCATACTGTTGGAGATGTCTGCTGGTGGGATCAGATTGAGCCAGAGTTTCGCGATGTCGTTGTCGTTGATAGGATACGGACAGTAGGGCGAACGCGATATAACGCCTAATAAACTCAGAGCTGCCGTACTGAATTTTAGATACGGATACTTCTGAAGCGTATAACAGGTACACATCATTAGTTCGGGCATCATCTGACGAAGCTGCACGCAACTAGCTCTTAGACGATGTTTGAAATTTGCATTCCGTTCGACGTACGATCGCAACAGTTGCGTCACCATGCTGATAGCTAATGTTGCCGGTAGGCTTTCTCGTATACCACGAAGTGTCTCGGCGCTATGACAATCAGCTTTCTTCCGTGTAACTTTCTCGTCGATTTTGGAGAGATTAACGGAAAGTTGCTGCTTTCGATGTTCCAATTGAAGGGCAGCTTCTTTCAATTCCTCTAGTTCACAAATGGCGATCGTGCAGGAGTGCGCTAGGAGATACTCCAAACTCGCCGAATCTTCGGCTAAGGTACTTTTGACCAGTTGCACGCATCCAAGTAATAACGAGATCATCGTCTGCCGTAATGCCTTTCCAAAGCCACGATAAGTCTGCGCTATTTCTTGCGTGAGCTGCGACAGCCTGGTCTTGAAGATTCTTGAGTCGCCAACACACATTTGCTTCCAGGATGTGATGCATCTTAGAGACAAGGAAGCCAACAACATCGGAATTTTGCCGCTACTAGAATCGTTGGGTTCTTTCACTCGCTCCAGTAGAGAATCTAAAGCCAATTGGGTTAAGAGATGCGCTTGAGTTACGTTGATTGGATAATTCTTCGCCGTTCGATCATCAGTGAGCATAACGATGAAGTGATACCAAGACTCTAAATTAATTTCATACAACGGTTCTATGAGTCTGTCTTGTCTTGTACGTTCTTTACCGTTTTCATCTTCGCCGTTTGTGGAAATATCGAGAATGTACATAGCTAATTTTTTCCAATGATCCTTTGACTTGTCTAAAAGCTCTTTTAGACTTTTCGAGAAATTATTCTCCAGTAATGGGCTTTTGTACAATTCTAACGTAATTACATCCAACAATTGGGAATAACCCTTTGCACCTGGTACTAAAGTTTTGAAAAGTGGCGCGAATAGGTGACTCCAGAATTTCTCTCGTTTCCGAAAGAAATTCACAAGAATCTCATTTCTGTGATACCACATGGCGCGTAATACTGTCATCGTACTGTCGTACAATTTATCGCACACGATGTCATCTTCCTTGTACATTCGTTCTAAATATGAATCTATAAACTGACTGCAACCTTCAGTAAGAAATTCATCAGCTGGACGTGGAAAGATTCTTTTGCGTTCCGCTTGATGCATTATATTAAAAAGAGCTTCCGTTAAGCCAGGTTGTTTCTCCAAACATACAGCAACCAATTCCAAGATAGCGACTTTCACTTCAATCGCGCATGTTGGTAGAGTTAATCGAAATGCAAAGGTTTCTCGTATAGAAGTACCGTCCATTCCCATACAAACGAGCAAAGACATGGAGAATTCCTCCGCGAATTTTTTCAGTAGTCTTACAGCCATTTTCTGCAATGAAGGGCTAAACCAAACGTACAGATAATTAACGATAGTTGGCACTATAAGAAGACCATTGGGCACTCTCGGGGAGGAATATAAAGCAATTTCAAGGGGCGATCTATCGCCCAATTCTAGACCCAAAGACTTCCTAAACATTAACAGTCGATTAACTATCGACAAAGCCAGTTCTACGCTTTTAATAGTCTTGAATCCTTTTCCACTGATCCAATCTGTTTCCGCGATCATTTTATTGTGCAGTGTACGTTCACCCGTCCGAAGTAATTTCAGCAGCGCGTGACGTGGCTCTAAGTAGAGTAGGCTGTATACTACGACGAGCTGTAATTCGTTACGAATATCATTTCTAGGTAAAGCGGAATCCAGAGCTCGATGAATGCAAAACATACTCTTCAGCCATAATTCAATTCTTTCCGCGTTAGATTCAAAGTACCACGAGTCCAGCTTGGGTAGCACAGCTTGCAGCAGAAACACCATACCTGGTATTTCAATGGTATACATGGCTTCTTTACTGTGTTTGGCGATTAAATAGTTATACAATGTGTCTAGAAACGCGCGCAGAATAGGATATGTATGTTCGATGGTTTCTATTCCTGAGAGCCATGACGCGATAAGACCACCATCAAAGGAAATCGCTTCTGCGAAATCTAATGGCTTTTGATACCAATTATTAAATTTTGGATAAATACCAGATCGCATTCGCGTGAGAATATCTTCAGGATATCTCAAAACCAATTTTGATGAAATACTGATGCACACGGCAACAATTCTGTACAAATTTGCTGGTAATACCGGGTATGAAAATCGATTAATAATTTCAAAACTTAATTCTGTGGGAACAACCATACCCGATGATATATCAATATCTTTAGCCAATAACGCTTCCACCAATTTCAAGCCTTGACGAACATTTTTCGGTAAATCAGTCTTGACCGCGCTGATATTTGTAATTCCGCCGCTCGCTTGAGAAAATAACTGTTCTATTTTATGATGTAAAGCGTCCCAGTAACTTGCTTTCGTATGAAATAAAACTACTTCCTTCTCAGTGGATAACATGGCAATGTTCACGCACACGCAATTGTGTGATATAGTAAACGAATTCTTTTGAATTATACATTCTGCTTCGTATGGCTTTAATGGCCTATTATAATCTCTTTGGCGAGGAACTTCTATGGTCACTGTCTGCATGTTATCCAATTCCGATGCAATCTAAATAGAGAATAATTGATTTTATGTAACACAGTAAATATTTGATGAAATGAATTATATATATATATATATATATATATATATATATATATATATATATGACATTATACATTACCTTTTTGGCACTCATAACGGTTGTCGATGCCAAACTAATAGCTATGTTAGTTAAAGGTTCAAACTTGTAAGGATATAATTCTTTGGCAACTTTATAAATCGAATAAATGCCGTCGTATGGTTCGTCCCAGAATCTAGCTGCACATTCTGGAAACTTGACTATCGCAGCCATCGCATCAAAAATACCATTTAAAGCACTTATCCGATCCTCGTCGATAAATTCACACACTAAAGAGAGAAGATTGTAAACGCTGTTCCGTACTACTTCAGCATAATGAGTTTCTTCTTGAAACATTTCACAACTCATCAAATCTCGCAGATACTGAAATACATCGAGCTGTATGGCTTTGATGCCGAACGGTCTGAAGCGATTTAACGTGTCCATATTTTCTGGATCAATTGCATAATTTGCTAGCATCCATGACAGGAGTAATGGGCCATCTTGTGATGAACTTTCACGAACGCATTTGTGTTCAAAGATCTCTTGCATATTGTTTTTTACATTATTTATCCAGTCTTCCATACCAGTGCTAAAATAAAAAACAATAACACAAATAAACACATATATAAATAAATTATTAAAATATATAAATCTCATATAAACATATACAATAATTATATTATCTTACTGTTTGTTCACATCCAGTGTTACTAGTAATAATGCTACTTGACTGTATTCAATCTCTTCCAGTTTTTTAGTAATAGCTTCCTTATCTTCATAGTTCTTTGTACTGGCTAATCGTCTAGGTTCGCCCTAAAATGTTTTCATTATTTAAGCATAATTTCTTATTTTAATATTGAAAACGTTTCAAATAAAAAAGACTTACCGCAATGCTACCATAAAATTTGACAAATTCACAACTAGGAATATGTACATCATGTACAATCACAGTCAGTATATGAAGCAACTCGCGCATCTCAATCAAGGTACTATTATATAATCTATGTAAATGATCCTCTGTACAGAATTGCGACCGTATAGGAGGATTTACAAATTTTAATGCTTCTATTTGTTTTTGTATAGATTTAAGTAGATTTCCCATTAGAATCTCATTAAAAAATTTGGAAAATTCTTTGTGATGAGGATGTCTTTTGTTATCTTTATATTCAATCATAAGTTTAAGGCATTTTATCAAAGTCACTCTTTCAGAGTAATAAAAATTCCAAATATCATCAATTAATCCTCTTATGGCGGTAAGATCAGAGAGCTGCGATGCAAAAGTCTCAGCACAATTTCTATATTCATAGGATACAAAATTGCATACTAGATCCCAAGTAATTGTGGCGTCCAAATTCTGGTAGAAGTTAAAGATATATAGATATTAGAACATCAAAATTATATTGTAATAAATATAAATTTCATAAAATAATTTACAATGACAATACACTTACAAGAAGTGGAGCAAGTTTGCTAATCAAATCATACATTTGTTGAAGAGGAGGTGGATCCCTTTTCGAAATGCTTTGCAACGACGCATCTGTATATGGCTTAAAAAACTGAAGTCCTTCCTTGAGTAAGACAGTGCTATTTTTTATTTCTTCTTCGACTGTCTCTTTGGCACAACAACACGTTGTGCCGGATATTATGGACCATAAATCCTTGCTGCAACTGAAATTATTATTACTTAATTATTATTACTTTTATATTGCCTCACAAATGAATAAAATGGATAACATTTTCGTTCCTTCTAAAATAAGATATTCCATTTTAATCAAACAATAGTGTAAAATATTTTTAAAGAGGCCGTGTAAGAGCCTTAATTGTAAAATTAAAGTGTACAACTATAAGAATAATACAAATGTGACTTACGGCAAGTTGCCCATTGGAGCCACTTCCATGTTGAAAAATTATCACCGCATTCAAAATCGTTTATAAATTTTGCCCAAATAAACAGACAAGTTGTGTCTATTTGTAAGAAAATATTTCCTGCTTTACAATCTACAGCTTGACATAAATGAATGAATGTAATGTTAAGCAGTGCGCTACATAACCACACTTTTAATATCGCGGGCATGGACGAACGCTTCGCGACCGGTAAACCAGTACGTTCTTTCGTGACAACCAATGAATCGACGACCAATGGGAATCAAAGCTTCGGAGCGCTTGAAGTAGGTTGAAACGAAATAATAACGTGACTCCAGTCACAAAGATGTCGCTACTGGGTAAAAATCGGCTCCGAATCCGTTGCGCGACAGTTTTTCCAAAATTTGAATTCAGTCCATCGCGCCTCGCGTAACAATCGACGGTTGTGAAATTCGTGTCTGTGTTCGCGACCGTGAGTCGACATAATTAGCTCCATATAAGCTCCATATAAGGTGGGTCCGGTCATTGTCGCAGTTATTCGCAACTTTTTACTCGCCCGTCAAATTTGCTTTTTGCGAATACAGTCGATATATGCAGTCGCACATTTATTTGAAAGTATTTCGCGTCTTTAATGACGCCATATTGTCTCTTTGTTAACGAGACAGAAAATAAGACCGTGAATATGCAAAATTTGTAGACAAACTGGCGAAAGCTATGATTCTAAGTTATTAATTAGAGTAGAGAGTAACTTAGTATATATATATATTTGCGTACTAGAGGAAATATTAGGAATACGAATAAATGTTAAATTTTAGAAATAAAAATTAGGACTAGCTATATCTTTGTATATTTACTTTCTATTATGTTGCATGTTATGTTTAATTTTTATTCTGAATTTTTATTTCCAAAATTTAACACTCATTCCTGTTTCTAATATTTCCTCCATTGTGCGCAGGTCCTAGAATGGAGAAATTACAATAGGTTTCATATTATTATTTAACAGTACGTAGTCATTTTAATAGCAAGTAGTCATTTTTGATCAAGAGTTGATCAAAAGTTTCCACTTTTTCATATTAATATTTTTACACAATATTTTTTTTAAATCGACTGTATTCGCAAAAAACAAATTTGACGGGCGAGTAAAAGGGCACAATTTTTGTCGATTTTCTAACTTTTTATTGTTTACTCTCTTTATTCCGATAGAATATTAAAGTCAGAAAATTAAGCCTTAACAATATTACATTATGAGCGGTAACGATATTATTATAAATAGCGAATTATCGCGCTTGATATGAATGCTTCCGAAGCGTCACGGTGGCTCGAAGAGTGCATTATAGGAAAGAAAGTTACTCCGTGGATAAGAATAGAGATTTGAAGGATATTACGAGCGAATTAGCCTTCGTCTTGATAGAACGCTTTTTCTCTCCCGCGGTGTGCTTCCTACGCCATTAATATTCTACGAGACACGCGGGGGATGGGACTTGAGGGAGGGAGAGAAACACGCTGTATATATCATTTCAGGCAACGCGAAACTTCGTGAGAACGATTATTCTACCCTGCTTGAAAATTTCGCTTTACATTGCTTCGTGGAATAACACATTCGAATGATTGAATAGCGACATACTTTTTACAAATACGCGCGCTATACTATTTATCATGCATATATTATACATTTAAAGGAAAAGTTTTTTTTTTTTTTTTTGAATTATCAGCTTAAGATGGACTGTCGAAGCGAAATTATTGATATTTCCTTACGTGCCGATTTTCAAATTACAGATCAAATTACAAGGAAATTGCTTCTTTTTCCGTAATTCGCCGGCAAGATTAATAGTCGCAGGGCCCGTCCCACCTCTGCCGCATTATATTTTAACGATAAACACTCCGGCCATCTTGAAATTAGTTTTCCCCCGGCTGGAGGATTTCACGGATCCGGATATTAGATTCTCGGGAGGGTAATGAAACTCGCATGACAAAACGTCAACGTAAACGGCGACTGATTGGGATGCATCTGATGTCGTTAATTGACGACATCGACATTAATTTTCCCGTGTCGCGCGGTACGTCCGGTGCGGGAATTATTTCGAAGGAGATAGGTCTTCGGTGATCAATAGCCGTCCCATTTTGAGCCGCGGGCATTAAGAAAATGCGCGAGTTACACGGCGCATGACACGTGCCGGAGAAAAATTGTTCGCGAGCGCGCCAGGTGAAGAGGGCGAATGCCACCGCCGCCGAGCTCGGTCGCGGGCATTTATCACACTTAGAATCCGCGACTCGGCTAGAAGAACGTTGACGACCGCGGTCTCGTTCCGCGGGATATTGCCGCGGGTGTGTTAGGCGACGTGTAAGACTCGCGAGAACCCCGCGAAACGAGAATTTACGCCGTGTTTTGCCGCTCCGTTGGGGCCGACAACCCTCTGGTTCGCTGCGCGCGTAACGTTCGCATGACACAATATGCCATGTATGTGTTTATCATTCTTGTTATTATTATTATTATTATTATTATTATTATTATTATTATTACTATTTTTACATCATCGTATTCGTGATAGCGTAAATGTTTTTTCAACCTGTTTTTATTAATTTTCTGCTTGATGTCGCTGTGAAACGTCGCTTGCACGGGTTGTAAATCCGACAAGCGATATGCACAAATCGACGAGTTTGAATGCGTAAAAGGTAGATTATCGTCTCCAGTTACAGCTTCGTTTGAAATTGTAATCGCATGTGACTGAATGTGAGAGTAGTACGCGGTCTTAAAAAAAAAAAAAAAAAAAAAAAAAAAAAGAAGGAACGATTAATATTTATATCCAAAATATAAATTGCTCTCTCGTTGCGATTGTTATTAGTCGCGGCGGCTATTGTTGTAACGTCGTTTCCGCGTTACTCGCCTATAACATAACGGCGATATCGGCGGCGGGCGTAATGGCGTGTCGGCGTAACGGGCGAATAAATTCCCGCGCAGCATTGCGTTAATTAACACTTTACAATGGCACCAATTAAAAATCATAAACTGGATATGCGGCGAATTGGCGAGCGGGGAGCGTTCGCCCGCGCGGGCAAGAGGCGGCAGTGGTCGCGTGTCAGGGCGCCGACGCGGGTCGCGCGTCGCGGCGCCGGGCGCCGCTTCGGAGACGCTGTTCGTCGCCGCGGCCAGTGCACGTTCATCTTGAACGCGGAGCGCCTCGCGCATTCCCATTCGCAGTTTCTCTCCACCGAGTGATTCCGTCTTGTCCCCCGGACGACACCGTGTTGCACGATGTCGGCACGACGTGCGTGACGAGGGGGGAGGGAGGGGGCGCCGGCGAAGCAGGGAAGCAGGCGAAGATCCGCGTCGCGATTACTATGCGAGCCGTCGAAGCGAAAGTTTCCGCAGATCGATCGAACGGCCCTTCCGCTCCCCGATGCCGGCGATAACTTTCATCCTTTTTCCCTTCCCTTGACATCGCTCGCCAATAAATTTCACGCCGACGCGCCTCAATTGTCCCGACCGTGTGTCAGCCTTTAATCGCGTTTAGCACGCGCCTCTGCGAGTACGTCGTCGTCGTCGTCGTCGAACGCAAATTCGCGTCAGGGAACGTTTTACCTCGGGCAACCGACGGTATGCTGGTTGTACAAGCGTTCGGTCTGTAACGCAATTCCCTGGTAACAGGTGATACGTTATCTTCCTATAAGTGCAGCAGCTTGTTCGTCGCTCGTGTTTACGCGTCAGCAATTTGACGCGAGTATGCACCATGTGCGACGAACGGAGTGGATGGATGTCATCCTAGCGCGATTCGTTTCTTGAGAGAGATCGAAGAAATACGACCGTGTCTAACGAGACAATGAAATGTCTTTTAACGCACCTTCAGGAATTTTCCATTACATTCCTCGTACTTGTCGCTAATTCACTTTCCGCCGTCTCTCAAATGCGAAATACGTCGCACCACGTTTGATAAACAATTCTAAATTTCAATCGCTCTCGCGATCTTCTTTTCTCTTGCCGTCGACGTAATATTTGTCCGCAAACGTGACGAGAGACGTGGCGTTCTCTACGCAATTTAAACAGATAGTGTCAATATTTTCACGCTTTGTCACAGTGATGCCCACATCGCGGCTATACACGGCAATGCGGTTGTTCAACGCGTTTCCGAATCAAGATGCATGTGCCCGTATAATTTGAGGACACCGCAAATTTAGTCGTTGGTGCTTGACACCTTTGAATCGGATCCCACTTCGTACGCTTTTATGGTGTACAATCGCTGAATAAATTATCCTTTATTCAGGATTGTTATGTTCAGTTTTCTATTATAGTCCTTGAGCGGACTATTTTCAGTCCAAAAATTGATTCAGATCATCTCTGTTTTCGTCCACAGTCATGTTGCTCTTAAAATAGAAATAATTCTATTTCTATATCAAGTTTTGTCACGTATAATAAGCAATATCTATCGTATTTTGTTCGAAAATATGTGACATATTTTCTACTAAATATCTCTCTCTAATTAAATTCTGTTTTGATATAGATATATCTGTTTTCGCTATAAATTTCATTTATTTCATACAAGATGCAACAAGTTTTTGTGCGAAGGAAAGAATACCTTTTAAGAAATATTCGGTTTTAATATCTGATTTTTAATAATCTGGAATTTTTTAATAATATAATTTTGTTTGCGCTTTCGTGAAGCGTATATGTATATGTAAATTCGGTTCGCGTAGCGCGCGCGCGTGTGGGATGTGTGTGTGTGTGTGTGTGTGTGTGTGTGTGTGTGTGTGTGTGTATGTGTGTGTGAATATTTTACTTTTTTCCAAATTAGTTTCCAGATAATGTAGCGCAAAACGTTCTTGACCTCGAGACGCGAGATATGCAATTTCGAATAAATTCCACACGCTGTTAAGTGATTTGCTGCAAAATTCCCAACGTATCAAATTTCTTATGTCATTACTTCTCTCATCTATAATTTATCTTCCTAGAATACTTGTTGAATTCTTGTGTCATTATCGGATAAGCAAGATAATATACTTTTTGACACATTATCTCACATTATCCTTTCTTCATTCCGTTCGATAAAATGAGTGAACGTGATATTCCAGCAAACTGCAAACGGTAAAATGTAGATCGGCGCATTTCTCTTTACGTTTTCTGGACATTACTCAAACGGTGCGGTGACTGCAGGCATCACATCTCGTGACTGTCCTCCTCTTCTCTCTCTCTCTCTCTCTCTCTCTCTCTCTCTCTCTCTCTTTATCGTTTATATATACGTATACTGAGAGAGAGAGAAGACCCGTTATCGCGCGCGTGTGACAAATCGGCGATCGAACACGTTCCGGAATGAACTGAGCGCAATGGACATCCTCGTGTTCGTTTCGTAATTGGTGCCGGGGAGAGATACAAGATAGGAGAATAGAGAGAATATCGAGAATCGACGACGGGGCGGCCGTCGAGATCGAGAGGGACGCGAGCAAAATGAGGGCCCCGTTGCTCCTCTTAGGCGGCATTGTCGTACTGTCGCTCGCGGTGGCGAGGGCTCTTTCATGTGTGTGCTCGCCGCTGGAGTGCGACGTTCTCACCAACGAGGACTGTCCCGGAGGCCTCACCTGGGATCCCTGCAGGTAGGCGACGTTTACCCCTCACCGTCTAAAGAGAATCTCGAAAGCGGAGCTCCGAGCTCAATACCGGAATACCGACGAGTTCCTTGGAATGTGGAATCGTTTGAGCGCTCCCGCGCTCCCTTTCAGTTAAAAAGACCTTACTCTTCGATAGGTTTATTATCCTTATTTGACTTCTTTTATTGGCCGATCGTACACGGAACGGTTCCGCTATTATTCGCAATATGCGGAAAAGCAGGGAGCGCGGGGAAATTTGCGTCGTGGAAGGTATTTTAATAAGGTATTCGATAATATCGAAAAAAAAAAAAGGGTAAAAATGTATTATATGTAGGATTTTCTTAGGCAAGTGTATCGTATACCTATATAAACCACGATATAAACCACGTACGATATTCGCATACTAATTGCCATTATATCTTTTCTACCGCAAAGATGCCATATCACGCAAAAGCATAATTTTCAATTTGAAACTCTCTGGACTCTCGGACTCTTTGTGTTCCGTTGTAGCAGTGTGTTGTGTTCCACTACGCGTTGTTGTAATTAGTTCCGAGTACGGGCGAGCAATTAAAACGCGCGCTACAATAAGGCCCGCTACCTGCGTTTTTTTTTTCCTCTCCGGTAGCGAGAAAACGCCGTCCTTTGTTGTTCATCCACCTTTGTCCGCCCCTCGTACGCGAATTGCGTTTTCGCGTTAGCGACTCATTTGTGGAGAACGGCGGTGGAGGGTGGGAGGGGGGAAGGCGGGTAGCGTTACCCAGGGTAAAGGTAAGCCGCGCTCATCGAGAAAGACCTGCATGCGCTAAGGATGGCGCAGCCCCGAAACGTTATACGATAGCGTATATCATCGACGTGTTCGATATCCATGCGGCCGACACGCGAGATCCATGCCCTTGGGTCTATTTTCTCCACCCACGCACACAGGCGCGCGAGCGATTGTTACGCCATTGTATGCACACACACACACACACACACATGCACACGTTACACATTATACACCGTATATATTCGAACGCGGGGGATGGGGGGGTTATGCACCTGAGTTTTAGGTGTGCGCTTGTGTTTTATGGATCGTACAAACAACCTGATGCAGAACAGGTCCGCGCTGGTAAATGGGGAGCGTTAAGAATAATATATAATGAAGTTAATAAGTAATACCTAGAACGTGAAAAGATCCTAAAGATTCTGCAATTCGAGGAAATAACTTGTATTAACAGCACATATCATAATTATAGCGCGCTAAAGCTCTACTTTGCTATAATTTACATTCATCCCGTGAATTACGCTCGCGCCCGGAAAGGAAATAATGCTATCAATTATTAATAAAATAAAAGCCGCATTATTTAATGTGGATGTAGAGTGCAACGTATCGTGCAATATACAATCATATTGCGTGATAAAGCGCGTTGCAAGCCACAATCTCGCGAGTATTATCGCCTTTTTAGTGTATATATATAAGAACGAGTGTACAGATACATCTCCTTTAACAAATATTTGCGAGGGAAGTACCAAGATAAATTTTGCTCCTCGCGGGCGCATATGAAGCGCGATCGATGGCAGCTTCATGTAAGTTTTGCGATAACAACGCATTGCAAAATCAGATTGACGCGCGTGTCGATGCGTGGGTGGCCTAACGAGCTATTTTATATAGAACGGGATTTATATAGGACAGAAAGGAAAATAAAACGGCATTGTTTCTGTTACCAGCTAGCGCGATAATTCGCAAGAATAATTCATTTTCTATGCGAAATAATGTTGGAGGATATTTACAAGAAGAGCGTGAACTAGATCTTTTCTCTTGTAACAAATATATGGAAATGGATATCGCATGTGTGCGATGTACATACGTTTCCACCTGGAAAGATTAAATTCTTTTGAACGCTTACGTGTTACACCCAAGTTTTAACTCCACAAACGATTCGTAATCGTAAAATGACGGTAATATCATTATACAAAGATACTCCATGTAGGTCAAACTTGATTAGATACTCTGTTAGATACGCGCTTGTAAGGCAACTCCGATGACTCATTTTAGCCACTTTGACCGAGTACATTTACACAATACGTAATTAGAAAGCCTTTCATCTCTTCTATATTCACGAGTGGTGGGCGGATAAAGCGGCTCTTCAAACCGCGGCTCCTCTCGCAGCAGCTACTCGCGAAGCGAATTAGAAATGTGCGGTTAAGATTGAGATTTCGCCTTCGTCCTTTTTTTTCTTCCGGCTCTTTACGGCTCGAGAAGGTGAGTTACTCGTGAGATGAACAATTTCATTCGTAATTGCGTTTCAAGTGCGAGACAAAGATTGATGCCCGCGCGAGAATCGAATAAGAATCGCGGTCGAATCGAGATCGAGCTGTGATTTATGCGTTAGATTAAATCTTCGAATGAGAGAACGCGAACGCGAATTTCGCCGAGGAGAACGTAGGTTAGGATATATTCGTATCATTGGCAAATCCTCGCGGTCTTTACTCGACGCTTTACTCATACGATACCCGTGCGATCGCAAAGGCGGATTCTCTACGAAATTCATACAAGACCTCGGGAAATCTTTTCCGCGCGATCCGCGAAAGCTTATCCGCCAAGCGTTTTCCGTTTCCGTTTTTCAACCGCCCTCCCGTACCCCGGCCCTGTGTGTACTTCGCCCTGTGTGTATTTCCTACGTGCGGTATTCCAGCATGCGCACGATAATACAGTCGCGCGCGCGTCGATACGTACAATATGCTGATTTCGAGAATGTCGGAATTGAATTTCAAAGGGGAAACGACACGCGTGCGCGGAAATAGAGAAGGAATTTTCCGGAGTGGCCTCAGACAGTTATAGCATTTTTCCCCGAAGGACCTTTGCGAATTCAATGGATGTACCTAACGTTTATTGCGCGGTGGAATTTTCCAGAAGGGAAGCTTCTTCCTCGGCTCTTACGAGGAGAGAGAGAGAGCCTCGGCGATTTAGGAGAACGGGGAAAGATCGTTACGACGATCTCGGCGAACGATAGCTATCGCGTTTCGACGCGATATCGAAAAGCTAGCCGAATGATCTCGATGACGAGGCGAGGATAGAGATTCGAAGAGAGGGAAAGGGTTTTTTACGCCTCTCGAGTTCTCTTACGGAGCAAACGTATCGCTTTATGCAAATTTCCCGAGCGTCAACGAGACGCGTCGACGACGGGGCGGGTACAACAGGTAATATATCGGCGCGGATCACCGGCAAATTGTCATTTGAAGACAACGTCGATATCACGTTATCTTTTTGCCCGTCCATGTCCCGTCCATGTCCCGTCCACGCTCCAACGTTATTTCGTTTGTACGTGCGTTATCGATACCACGATATCGGGAGAGAGATACGTACCCCGTGCGCGTA
Source organism: Pogonomyrmex barbatus (assembly GCF_055798465.1). NCBI lineage: Eukaryota > Metazoa > Arthropoda > Insecta > Hymenoptera > Formicidae > Pogonomyrmex > Pogonomyrmex barbatus. The sequence goes on from NW_028297127.1 coordinate 20,069,262, forward strand.
ATTTCGCGGATGCAACTGGAATACGCCCGGACAGAGCTGTCCGCGCGTAATGCATTTCGATGAAATTTCTCTCGTTCCTCTCGTAAACTTCTGTCCAACTGCAACGTTAAACACCGGTTTCAGATTGTTTGGAATCTGAATCTCGTATCGTTGTCTCGATTGCGGCTCCGACTGATTTAACGCACGATCGGCTATCACGCATTCGCGAAATCTCGTCAAACGAAACATCGTCTCTCGCTTGTGAAAGAGTCGTCACAATTCTCATATATATATATATATATATATATATATATATATATATATATATATCGTAAACATTCTTTCGTTCTTGTCTCTCCGATTTGTAAAGGAAAAAAACCGATCCACATCCTAAATTCTGTATAATATGACGTAATAAATAAATCGAGAGTAGTATATAACATTTGTGAAATATAATACTTTTCCGATACGCTTTACAAAATCTATTTCGAAAATTTATCATATCAAATATTTATATTGCAGTTATCATCAAAATAATCAATTATTTTTCACATCTACTTTTCATTTTTCTAATAAAAAAAAAAAATTAAATTTTTAGATTGCCAAAAAAAAGTCAACATACATTTTGTGATATTTCGCAATGCTGCATTGTTTCCGCGACTGTTGTATGATTAATTATGTTTTCTTATCAGCGAGTATGATTGGATTTGAAACTCATATTCTATGAAAATTGGCAAACACGTGATTGCACGTTCTTTCGTGAAATGACGAAAGGACACGCGGAGGAACGAAACCCCCAAAAATACATTCGACAGCGTATTGGGAATTTATCGGAAATTTGGATATTTAGCCATTCAACGCCATTGTTGGCCGTAATAGTTGATATGCAAATTAGTAATTACAAAACGGGACAAATTACACTTTTTGTGTACAAAGCAAATGTATATGTAACTATCTACGCACTATTGATTATTTTTTTTAAATAAATTTATTATGACCTATCATTCTGAAAGCGATTGTGTTTTAAGTACAATAATAAAGTGAATATTTGTAATGCGCTTTTAAATAAAACAAGCAGTAATTTCTAATAAAATTTTTATTTAAAGTTGCTTTTAGAGCAATGCCTAGGAATATATAAAAAACAAAAAAAAAGAGAAATGTAGGCATGTAGGAGCGTCTTAAAAATTTAAAATTTAGCAATTTTTAAATAATTATATGCTTGTTTTCTATAATAGAATTAATGAATGATGTAATTATGCGATGTCGTTGATTGTTTAAGATCAACAGCAATGATATTTTAACATTGTATATTATCTTTTAACCTTATGATTATGTTACTATTCTCCCATGAGTTACGTTTCTTGCATCTTATAAGAATGCGCAGGAACTGAAAGCTATATAGAGGTAGATTGTTTCACGGAAAGCGGTAAGGAACATAGAAGGAGGAGAAGACTCGTCTCGTCCTCGCTACTGCTACTGGGACGACGTAATAAAATTCCTGGTTGCAGTTGACAATTTTCCGCGAGATTATTTTCCTTGCGGTGCGCCGCAGGCTGCGCCTTGAAATTCCTCCGCCTTCATTCTTTTTTCCGCCAGAACTTCATAAGACTATGCTCCGTGCTGCTGAGCATAGTCGCGCGCGAAAGTGATATGCACTTGCATAATACGTAGAAGCTTCTCAATCTCTTACATCTCGATTCAAGTCAAGTTTCCTCAAGATAAAAATGCAAATGTCACCGGCACCTGCATGGTGCCTTTACATCGGATTGTAAATCTGGCGATGGTCCGTCGTGACAGATGTGATTTTAGTTTAAAAAAAAAAAATAAACGTATTTTATCGATAGTTATGAGTATTGTCGCAAAAAAAAAACATTTCATTTTTATTTGTAACAATCTAAAATGTTAAAAGTAATGTTACAAACATTAAATTGTGGCATTAAATCCAATCCGTATTGTAAATTTTAAAATTATTTTGTAGTCTTCCTTTCTACGTAAAATATTGTTATAATGATAAATTGACACAATATTCTAATTTTTTGCAGGAATTTTAATTATTTAAAATTTTTATTCTCCGTAACAAATGTGTGTAATAATTATAGCATTATGAAACTAATAGGCTCATGTCATTATTCTAACTGCTTTTGAAACGAGACACACGCGAAATCATATCTTTTCGTTTCGCGGATGTAAGAGAGATATAAAGCCGTTAGAAGGAACCTTTATATCTTTAAAACGTTTGTATCCCTTTGTCGCCCGCAGGATTTCTTGCAAGAAAACAAATGGCCGTATATTCGAATCAAAGTGAGAACCGGGGTAAACTCTGATGGCGTATGTATCCGCCCGCTCGTTTCGGTCTATCTCATCGTTTTATACATCGTCGGCAACAACATTTTCCATTATTCGTTTTTCGTCGATAAAATAAACGAGCAGCGGATTAAGCTTTAGTGATTCTGAGGCCAAGCATTCCGAGAGCTGAATATATCTCCGATACACGTTACCGACGAGCAACAATAGCAGCGAGAGCTAATAATACCATTCGCTTATATCACATAACTAACTTTTCTCGTTTCCGTTCGCGTGGGTGAAATTTGTACGGCGGCAAGAATTAATTAAAAATCTTTTTCCCGAATGATCTCTCTCTCTCTCTCTCTCTCTCTCTCTCTCTCTCTCTTTCTCTCTCTCTCTCTCTTCCCTCCTCCCCTCTAATATTTTAAACAATAAAAGTACGTTGCGCATAACGTCGAATGTGTAATCTTATTACAATACAAAAATGCATGCGATACCTAGTCTAATTATAACTTTCCGCTCGAGCTATTTTACGAGCTTGAAGTTGCCTGTCCCGCGTAAACTGACTTGATTTGTGTATCGAGCGTGTCCCGTACTGTATAGTCCCCCATATATATATATATATATATATGTATATATACATATATAAAACGATTGACCGAGTTTTATATGTCTGCAGATGTTGCAAAGTATGCGCGCGTGTGGAGGGCGAGCCTTGCGGCGGCCTCTTCGGTTTTTCGGGGACCTGCGCCGTCGGCCTGCAATGTGTAATCATGAATCTGCTAACTCGCACTCGGGAAATGGACGAGGGCGTCTGCACGAGTGAGTATTCACGAGAGAATTTTTATCTAAGCGGAGATTTCTAAACAATGGGGAAGATGTCCTTTGATGAAAATCAAATGTAATCACTTGTGTCGGGACGAGTGAGTCTTGACTTTCCTCACTGGTACGCTTACGGTGCCGATAGAAATGCTAATACAAACATACATCTTCGATGTAAAGGCGTGTCACCTTTGCCGCAATCAGCTAAATTAACAGCGGAATAACAATATCGATCAGTATAATGGACTTTAATAACAGATTTTCTATTTTTTATCTTATAATTAAATTACGTTAAAACGAAAAGTATCTGCAATTTCTAAATTTTATAAAAAATGTCAAGCACACACACACACACACACACACACACACACACACACACACACACACACACACACACACACACACACACACAATGTTTTAAATATCAATGTTGGTGCGATTTAAAATATTCATTTTTTAATGGTGACATGTCAGTTTCATCACAACCAGCAGGACAACGAGGATTACTCGTATGTATTCCTCAGCGTATGTTTGCGATAAATGCACAAAAATAATACAGCGATTGTTTCGTCGCGAGAGGAGAATGTAATGTTGTTCGCATTTAATAAGCGCAAAATCGACTATAAATCTTCGTGTAAAATGTACGCCTGGGTACGTGTGTGCGTGCGTTGATACGATTATACCGCGAATGTTGTTTGATTTATACTCCACCGTAAAGCTATGCACTATTCACGAAAATGATTGGATAGCTATGAGAGAAACTAGTCATGATGAATGTCGATAGTTATTATTTCATGATTTTAATTCGCGCATTAACAGTAAAAATAACATCGGTTAACGTAAATATCGATATTTTATTTCACATTTAGTAATTATAATTGAAAGATAACGTCACGTTGTGTAAAATATTTATTGAAAACGTAAATATAAATTTTGTTCTATTTTTTCTTATATATTTTATTAATCAAGTGTGTGTGTGTGTGTGTGTGTGTGTGTGTGTGTGTGTGTGTGTGTGTGTGTGTGTGTGTGTGTGTGTGTGTGTGTGTGTGTGGTGTGTGTGTGTGTGTCGATCAATAAAATAATTAAGAAAAAAATAGAATAAAATTTATATATATATATATATATATTGAAATTTGTGATATATTAGAACATGGTAATTATCGCTTTTTCTTTGCGCACGCACGCGATATCCATTTTATCTTTTCCAATATGCGGCAAGGTCATGTAAGGTAATCGAGGTCGTCGGTTATATGGAGCGACATGTAATGATAAAATCAATAGCTATTATCAATTTTCTACAACAATTAGAAATCGCAGTATCCGTTTTAATATAATCGCTATAGTTCCCAAAGCTGAAGCTTTCCTAGTAATATCAATCCAAAGCAAGTTCCAAACTTTGAAATTTCGTGCTGTTAATATTCCGCGGTGTGTAAAGCACGCTTATAATTTATATGAAGCGCAGCAGTTGCATATGAGTAATATTCCATATACTGTGTTAGACTACGTTACAACGTAGCATGTGTATTAAGCCCGGATGTGCTTAAAGCATTTAAAATCGACAATCTCGTTTTTATTCGTGCAACTACCATCGTTTGCCCGAATTAAAAATATGTTACAGCGGTCGAGGTCACGGAGAGAAAAAAAGATTGCGTCGTCGTCTGTTTCTGGAACTTGGATAGGACTCTCTAAATGGAAAAGTTAGTTTAGGCAAAGTCATGTTTGTGCGAATACATTACTTTTCACTTAGAAATTTTCCACCGCTCCTCGTCTGCGCTAAGTATTGACTTAGTTCTCCCATATGAGAATACTAGTTCATCACTTCATACGCATATTTGAATCTCTGTGACACACATGTGGGAGTTACATAAAAAGAATTCGTTCTCCTCGAAAATATTTCATTATACCTACGATAAAATTATGATAAAAAAGTATGCTATTTACAACGGTTTAATTATTATGGAGATTTTATCTTATAATTTAATTTTCCATTCTTTTTCGCAAAGATAATAACAAATTAATATAATAATCTAAATAATATAATAGTTTTTCTTTCTTGTCTCTTTATATCTCCCGTTAAAACAGAACCTACAAGAATAATTTTAATGCATTATCGTCGCGCATGCGAATCAATGCGAATGTTATCGTCGCGCGTAATATCAGTCTAAATCCATTAAGATGTATCGCATACTGTCATATTTTTCTGTTGCATTTTGAAGTCGCGTATTTCGATTTGTGCATCGTTAGTCGTCATTATTGTAGGAGAAATGAAAAAGTTTAATGGAAAGTACAATTTTTACTTGAAAAACTTCGTACAATTATCTATTCGTACACATTTGTAAGTAAAGTAAATCTACTTTCAGTAATCACTGGAAATTCTGAGATATTCTGTACACTTCTTAGAATCGCTTTTGCTACAGCACAATTTTATATAAAAATTAAATATTATATTAATTTTAGAATTTTATATAAAACTTTTTGTATTAAATGTGAGTAGGAATGAAAGGATGTTTAGTGATCCTTTGATCTAATTTGCGTTTTAATAAAATAATCGATAATTATTCCGAAAAAGGATGCTTGCTTTCATTTTCCGATTCATCGAATAATCGAGTCACAGATGCGCGTTTTTCAGATATTCAGTTTCACCGTGAGTCCGTGTATTTTTCTCTTTTTTTCTCATCTTTTCCACTGGCTCGATGTCCTTTGCTCCCCTTGAAAGTTCTTAACGCTTTGAACAGAATCGTGTTGGTGAATCTAAAAGTGAGCGATCCCGCACCGTTCGCGAATCTAATTGAGCGATTTTTGAACTTGTTATAACTCGGATTTTCCAAACTTCCAAGTCAAACGATAATTTTAGAGAGTGGAAAAGGAAGTAATTAAGGTCCGCGAAGTAGTACGAAAAATATTCTACACTCTCAAAGGCTGGATTTCTCGTGTAATTTTGTTCGTGCAAAAGGGTTTCGTTATTGTACGAATTCAAATATTGAACATCGAATTTTACAATTATTTAATTAAATAATGATAAATAAGTTAGAATAAATAAACCGTGACGTATCCATACCGATATATAATGAGGCTAATAATGTATACGTAATAACAACAATAATAATAATAATAATAATAACAATAACAAGTTTAATAAAATATAATAACATTATTATAACAACAACGTTAATAATAAGTTGTAAACTGAAATTGATATCGCAAATTTGTATAATCATAGCCTGCTGTTTCTGAATAAATTAATATCAATTTCAAAGTGGCGTGTATGTGCGAGTATCTAGATGTTAATAAAAATCGCCGATAAAATCCGCGCGACATATTTTTATCGGTTACGTCGCTTCGGGACAATTGTTAATTCGTCAGAAATTCGCGGGGCGACTCGAAAGGGTATACAGACGCGTTTACAATCTCGGATTTTATTAACAAGCTCGACAGAGTGAGCGATCGCGTCGAGTGCGCCGAGTGTCCCCTGATGGCGACGTGCCAATTCGGTCGCGCGCAACAATCATACGAATTTTCGCCCGATCAGGGTGTCGCATCGTCGATCCTCTTTCAAAAATCGGACGGACGGCGAAAATGCGAAATCGTCAATATTTGGCCCGCATTAACAACGTGCGGGCGGGCATCATCACTTTTGCGTGATGCGTTTTCGCGTTACTTCGTACGCCGCGCGTCCAGTCCGAAATGCGGCAACGTGCCTAGATTTAGCCAGCACGGAAAAACAAGATTGTTTAACGACGGGGGATTTGACTTGGAAATACTCGTCCCTCGATTTTCCGAAAATGTTCACGCCGCGCTCGCGTTTAAACGCGCTTTTCCGCGTCGAGCCGCGATGCGGCTTTTGTTCCGCGGACGTTTGACGGAGGTGGACGCGAGGTAATTCGTATTTCGCGACGTTTACACTTCAATGACGGGCCAGACACGCGAGAACGGGTACATTTGTTTCGAAAGCGATATACCTGACGTTTATGATACTTTACGTTTGGCAGTCGCGTCGAGTGCCACGCAATCATACATCGTTGCAAATTAATTATATTTAACACTTAATTATATTATATTTGTTTAACGCCTTCGCGCTTTGACATAATATTGTTTATTTGGATGGCTGCCGCATAAAAGGTATCCAAACGTCATTTCAATTTTAATAATTTTGTGTCGGACACATTTCGAGAGAAGTCTCGCGTCATGATTCCGTTGAGCTTATAAAATCTTCTTCCGTAATATTATAATTATTTTATTTTGAATGTATAGACGCGACGTTTATTTTATCCATTAAGGTACATTTATTCCAAACACAACGGACATGATTACATATCGGTGGTATTTATTTATTTGCTCTCGCCTCATTAACCTCATTTCGGAAGTAATCTGCGAGTTAGTACAAGACTATAGTCCTTGTATATTCACTTCCATTATGGTTGATACATAATTCCGCCGATGACGTCGACTGTAATACTTGATAGCTTGATTCTGTTCGCACAGAATCAGTACTGTAAAATTAGTTGCACTGTTCTCCTGTCTCAAAGCAGAGGAACTATCCCTGTTTCATGTGCAGAAAGGCAGTAAAGGGGCGCTTGTCGCGAAACTCAAACTCGAAACTGTCTTCAACTCGACACTTCCGATGAACTTTGACACTGGCATTTTGGAACGCTTCAATAATAACTGCTCTTGTGAATTATCTTCCCATTATTATCTTAAAGCAGACGGTAATTGAGTTAACCCGATTCGATCTTCCGTGTGCTTCTATGTGAGATACTTGGTCGCTTCTTTCCTCGTTTTGTTTCTTGGCGAAAAGTTTTCCAATTTGTGTTATATTTCACCTCGCTCCTATTATTAGTTCTGCTTTGCTTTACTGAATGACGGGAAAGATAATAAATTATAAAGAAAAGCTAAATTATTATTAACTTCATAAACACGACCGGACTTTATCGTTCCTACTTGCGTATCTACTGGAAACTTGCCTACCCCTTTCGCGTTAATCATTAAGATCGCGCGGGGTGAATGGGGTTGAAGTTTTTTAACTGGGAAAGAGAATCATGGATTCCGGCGAAGTCCCTGTTCTTATTTGGCGCCTCTCACGAACAGGACACGCTTTCGCACTCAAATTTTGTGCACGTCGCGAATGCGAGCGAGCGCTGCAGCGACCGGCTGCTTTAAGGACGAACTCGTGTACGTGTCTTTGGAAAATGAAATTGCTTCCGATTTCGCTCTCTCTTCTCGTGATTTCGCGCCGCGAGAATGGATTAGCCGACTTGGGCCTGCCGGTGAGTTTCGCATGGAGCAAAATCGGCTTAAGTCACAGCGGTAACCAGCCAACACCGCCTGGAAATTGCTCCAGACTGCTAAATAAATGCCAGATGAAAATGATGACCTGGGAATCCCATCTGTTTTCACTTACAATCCGTTATATGGATATTCATATATGAAATCTGCATTTTTTATGACGTGACGTGACGTGACGTGACGTGACGTTACGTTGTTTGCCTTATCAGTTATTCATTGGCTGGTGATTTTTAATTGACAAAAATTGCCCGTAACTCCATCGATACGTTATTTATAGCAAATAATAATGTAAAATCGTGTTTATTTTGTTTATTTTGAAAATATTGCCTCCTGATTTTCTTCAGCTTTCATTATCCGGAGCTTCATTAATACTATATAAGAAAATTAAAAAGCAATAGCGTAGTAATGTATGTATAAAATGCATGTATAATATCGATAATTTTTAAATTTCAGATTATGACCTAAAAAGTAAAATAATAAATTTTCTTGTTCTTTATATAGCTTCATCCAAAACGATTTCATATTTGTCTACATAACGGCAGTGTATCCGTATTAATAATAACGATGTTTATAACATTTATTTACAAAAGATAAAAATATTATAAAATGTCTTCAAATTTTATTTAGTCTTTCGGATTCTTTCAAAGTTCAAGTAAGTTATAAGTATTTGTGAGTTAATAAGTATTAATTAAATTACAACGTGGCTTGTAATCGAGTGAACAGCGAGATACTTCGCTAGATTGAAGCGGTCCTCGGGCTAAAAAAAAAAAGAAAGAAAGAAGGGAAAATACGTGTATCGGAAACAACGGACGGGACGGAATGTGGGTTAAAATAATTTTGTTACATGCTACGTCTTGCGTTATGTTTCGAAATACGAAGAATCACAGTTGATTCGGCCGCGTGACTCGTTACACGCGAGTCAACGGGCGGGGAAAAAGCGAAGGAAAAAAAAGGTAGCGTTATCGCTCGTGTATGCTGTATGCACATGCAATCGACGAATCAACCGGGCCACGAGATTTCAAAAACGAACGTCAATCAGACGGGTCACCAAACTGTCGCTGGGCTAACACAGTTTTACGGTGCTGCCGGCCCTGATCGATTTCTTCGTGCATCGACGACGTGCGCATTTAGGCGAGTAACCCCTATACACGCAGGTACGAAAAATATACTCGCTAGGTAGAGAGCGAGAGAGAGAGAGAGAGAGAGAGAGAGAGAGAGAAAGAGAGATTCGCTTTGATACATCTCTTCTTAGAAACCTTCATGCAGAAATGGAGTCGACGATGCTGTATATTATCCGAACACCGTTGCAGTTTCGTGGCGAGCCGCGAAACGACTTTCCCGATTCGATGTAACGTATGACAAAGCGTTGTGGGTGTAAAGGTCGATTACATGATTTCGATAGGGATACATTGACGTCATTTTGAATATAAATCGCCCACTATCGGTCTGCATATAGGATATATCAATATCGCCCCCGATGAATTCACTCCGTGACTAGTGTTTTACGAAACACAATTTTATACCTTTGTGTAAATTAAAATTTATCATGTCTGGTACTCGCGTGAGTAATATTGTGTACGACAAAATCAAGTTTACATATTTTTATAGGTCGCAAGGCGCGGTTATTCACAGCTTTAGCTGGAGAAAACATTTTCTCTTATATTTGAAACGAGTTTTTTTTCTCTCTTTTTTTTTTTTTTTTTTTTTTTTAAACATGGGTAGCTTATATACATTTATAATATTTTTCATGTCACGCGTAGCTTAAAGTATGCGAAGCTGTTACTATTTTCTATCGTAATCGTGATAGTCATCAAAAAAAAAAAAATATTTTTTTACACACAGCATTAAACATCGGGTATCGTGCGAGATCTGTAGTAACGATACGTTATTAAAACCTTCGAATTTCGCAGCCAAACGTTATTAAGAAAATTAAAAGAAAGTATTTTTAGTAAATTATATTACACAGCGAAAGCGTGATTTTGCTATCGTACGTAAGCTCGTTCCTGATTGCAAACTCGCTAGCTCGGAGAAAGTTGATAACCAGGGAATTTTTAATCAATTTTCATCTGTAATCATCTAAGCGTTATCTCGGGGGCGGTCTGGCACATTTAAGAAAAGAACTACGCACGCACACACACACAGGACCGTACACACTCTCTTCCATACACCTGCTGGCTCGATCTAACCAATGCATATGCACGGTCTCTGGTCGACGTTAGGAGCCAGGACGCTCAGTATTCATGGAATATCGTTGCTCGAACGTGGGGAGTTGGTAGGGTACAAATTAGTTTAGCCCCCTTCGTATTTGCACTGCATCCTTGCCGTGGCAGCAGCAGCGGCAACTGCAGCAACAGCAGTGGCACCAGCAACGGCATATAAAAATATTTCCGCACGTATGTGTAACTCCGCGAAAGTTTCCGCGTCGGTTCATACGTCAGGCACACACCGAACACGAATATCCCGCATCTTAACTCTCAGGATTCGACATCCTTTCGCCATCCTTTCGCCATCCATCGTAGTTGTCGCGTACGTAGGAATTTTCGATGCTGCTTAAAGGAATTTCACACTGCCGCTGTGCGGAACGAAGGGCCGCGTCGCGAGCACGCCGACAGCTTTGCCGATAACGCGTCTACCCTGATTTAGAAAGGTTCAATAGAATTTCGCGTACATATTTTTTTGCTAATATCTTCAATGGCTCTCGAGATGCGATACGTTTGTCGTGTGATGCGCACAGAGAAAAAGAGAGAAGAAAGGAGGGGGCGGGAGCAGGGAGAGGGAGAAAGAGGGGGAGCAGATATACAGAATGCAAATTCTATTTCCTGCGAACTGTTTGTGAATATAATTCATTCATTTTCATTTGGCATATAGTACCTTACTGAAAATTTGACTCCGTCGACAGTTAATAAATTACCGTAACATGTCCGAGGGTTTCACGCGTATGCGTGCGGAACGCATATTACGAAGAAATTAAATGCAATTCCCGCGAACGGAGGCATGTCATTTAATATGTATTCCATAATTATCATGGGGCAGAAGTAGGTTATTTGACTTGCATACGCGTGTTGGATACATTCATTACACAATTGTAAATATGCCTAGCGCGTCGTTTGACATTCCGCATGAACAAGATTATTGCGGAATATTTTCCGCAAGAACGATTAACGAAACGGCACGCGAATGCCAAAATTTACGAATTTGACGTTGACAATGTCCGCCCATATTAATGATTAATTGATGCATTTAACGTGATTTTATAATTTTCATTACGTATATGACTTGAATGTTGAATATTGCTTTATTATAGTCAATCATATTATTGTTAACTTGGAATTTAATTGCCTGTTTTACGGAATTATGAATACGGAAAAATGAGAAATCTGTCAGTTAAATTAAAGCAATTAAATTGATCGAGGTGGACGGATAATCTTCAATCACATCTCGATATTGCAATATCGCAAAACATTGAACTGACTTGTGAATTGATCAATTATACTTTTATTTAATTATTATTTATCTTTTTCCTCATATTTTCGGAATCGCACGTGTGTTTCTATTTCTGTTCGGATTTATCTTTATCTCTCAGTGCAGAGCGCGCACCGGGTTATCACCCGCTTATGCTTACAGATTGCTCGATATTAGTTCGCTGCACGTACGGCATGTCAGCGTCCGTTTTCTGATATGAATCAACGTTTATTACGTCGATTTATATAACATGCGTCTCAATTAAAGCGTAATTTATTTTAATTGCGCTCGGCACTGAAATAATATTTGCCGCGCACGAAAATTTTACGTGTTAATTTAAACGTCGGCCACGTCGGGCCGGTGAGGAGAATAAAAAAAAAAAAAAAAAAAAAAATAGGGCAATTTCGAGTAGCATTTATTGTCGTGTTATGCTAACGACCAACCTCCTCTATTCGCCGTATTTGTCACCGTTATATTTATGGCGCCTGTTGATAACTCGAAAGAGCAACGCTCTTCGTGAAATTTTAGGATACAGGTGAACTGAATGATAAAACATTTATGCGTAACACGTCGTGTTTATATGTAAATAGACCGCTGTCGCGTTACTCCAGCGTGCAACTTTTTGGACGCGAACAGGAAGGAGAAAATTCGCTGAAGAAAGGTGCGCGCGTGATATGACGTTTTATGCAAATGGCGATTCCCCCTGTAACACAATGTACGGTGGACAGTCATAATGTTTTGTCGCAAATGGAAGTTTGTAGAAAACTTTATACGTAAAAAAAAGCATCATCGAAAGAGCTTGCGATTCATGCGATACATCGGGTAGAACCCGTAGCGAATTTATATGAAAAAGAATAGAATTTAAGTTTCATGGAATAACATCAACCATCAAGAAACTTTAGAATAATTTCCTTTTTAAGTTATATATTATGTGGAAAAGTCCTTTTGAAAATTCTTCAAAATTACCGTTTGGCCGCTCCTATTTCGTTCGATTTTGGAATTCAATGCTCGTCGCATCGCGAAATCGGAGGATTACACCGTTGAATGGGCGTTTTTTTTTCGAAGCGATATATTTTTAGAAAACGTTCTCTAATCGGTAAAAGGCGAAACGTTATCCCTCGTATAATTTCCTGAACATGACAGGAAGGCCATGAGTTCGCTCGGCCGACGAGCGCTGAAGATTCTAGGGGAAGCAATCATTATCCTACGAAAGAGCGCAAGGGGTTCATTGAAACGAGACGAGGCAGCTTCCATGATGTTATCGCCGGAAAATAGGAGAAAGGAAGACACGAGAAAAGAGACAGAGGAAGAGGGGAGGAAGGGGTGATAGCGTAAACGGCGGAGGTATCTGAACATTTACGGGCCATTTCCTCGCCCGCCTCCTCATAATGACACTATTGCCTTCTTGGGGACTGAATGGTGGGTGGCAGTGGTGGGGGAGGGAGGGGGGGTTCTATCTCGAAGTCGCTAACCATGGTCATTATTGGTTTTCGCTTGGTGCACTAGGCATGTAAATTCACGGGAGTGAACATCGTGGTAAATGTCGCGATCTGTTTTACATCTTTTCGTAGTACGGTAGTCATGACAAATACGGCAATCGATTCGACGGGATTCTTTATTGCACCGGCAAATTTGCGTTCAAATGAATTCTTTTCCACGCGAGAACGTTAGAAAGAAGCTTACAAGTTGAAACATACGTAACTGTAGTAAATAGTATAAATATGCCTCTGTTATATAGTTAAATGTTATTAAAATTATTAATTTGAATACAATATATATTGAAACATGCAGCTTAATTAATTTTTGAAATTTTTATATAAATAATTTCTATAAAATATAATTTTTTGTTTTTCTATATTCTTTATTTTAAATATAGATATATTTGTTTTTCAAAAGATATTTTCGAAATTTTTTAATAAAACATCTGTCATGAAATGTATTACATTTTTTCTCAGAATAAATATTTTTTATAAAAAGGAATTATATAGTTTTATTGTAGTAAATAGTATTTTCAGTAAATAGTATTTCCTCATAAAATTGAGAAAATCAATATTATTAGACCCTGCTTCAAATATTCGATACTATATAACTTGCTCGAAAAGCACACGCCCGTTAAAGTGTCCCTTAAGCTCCGCCCGTTAAAGTGCCCGATGATTAGAACGAGTCAGAATTGTTCTCTTCCGCATCGCTATCTTTTTATACTTTCAAAAGTACAAAAGAGCTTTAAACTTTCTGTAATTACTGCGAGGCTTACCGATTTTCGTGACATAAATAATATATTCAAAAGCATAAAAAGAATATGGAAGCAGAATCGAGTCTGGTACGTGCGACGATAAGGCTACTTTTAAATCGGTTTTATCATTCAATCGTTCCCAGAAAGCATAAAATTTTGATACAACGCATGCTATTGTTAAAGTTAAAGTGAAACGTAAGTATTTGTTAACTTTTTATTTGAAGAGAAGTTAAATGATTTTTTTTTTATTGTGTCGCGTTTCGTCATTTCATTTTTAAATAACAGTATTTATTATCTCGACAAATCTCGTTTTGCAAAAAATTCCGTTTTGCCTTTTGCATTATTGATAGCTAAAAAAAAAAGTATAACATTTTCACGAGAGGCATTTTTATTTCGGTCGTCGAGGTGAAAGTTGGATTAACATAAGTCAGAAGTTACTCATAATGCGCATTTTGCATCTTTTACAACATAATAAATGCATACGGAACCGCTTTCTGCATACGAGTCTCCATTCGACATCACTTTGAATGACAATATTTTGAGACAAGAATTCTCTCGCCATGTTTATATTCGTCATTCGGTGCATTTCGTACGGTTTCCACGATACGATTATCAAGATCAGGCGTTGGAAGTAGGGAATGCGAGTGGACGTATATTTCATATTTACCTACGCACACGAAGTAACGAGTAGTTCTCGACTCTTTTACGGCCACGGATTAAAAATGAAATTATGCATGACCAGCTAGAGTTTTACCGTGAAATATTGACGTTGCAGCGCTATCTCGGCCAGCCACACGTATCCCTTGTGTGCATAGTTTTATGAGGGTGGGGCAGGAGGGGACGAAGTGATATCGGTTACGATTAGCTAGCCGTAAGCGATTTATCGACTTATAAATATCATCAGCTTTCGAAAATGTATCTCTGCGTCGCGTCACGTCGATCACCTATAATAAATTAGTAGTGCATTATACCGAACTCACGGTGTATTGTGATATTTATGCTCCGCAATATTTTTCAACTTGGGGTGTGAATTTTCTGCCGCATGCAGATTCAGTGAAGTGGATTATCCCAGGCAGGAAAATGTACCAACTTTTACTTAGGCGTTAAATGGTCCTAATGCAAATCGTTACGGGATACGGGAAATGTGTGTAAAAGCTCGACGGTACTATGGGAGATCGTATTTTTCCTCTTTACGCGCGGTTTTATCTGGATGATATGAAAAAAGTTAGCGCGCTTGCACATTTTTTTGTTTTTTTTTCTTTCGAATACTCTCAGCTCAATGCTGATGCTCCTAGCATCCTCGGTGGAGTTTATAATAATTTTCGTGCGTTTATTATATTATATCTTTTGCAAACAATTTGCGAGAAAGATAATTGGAGTCGTCCCCATGCTGCAGACGTAAATTATCACCGTAGCAAACACATACACACACACAAACTGTTACACGTATGTGTGAATAATTAAACGATTTTCCGCTGAAATGGGAGAATAAAATTATTTATTGCAACCTTTTTTTGTTTATGATAACACTAACGATAACGAAAACGAAGATAGCGTTCTCGATCATACGTTATTACAGCATTAACCAGCGCAGCCGGAGATGAGAAACGAAGCGAGTCTCGAAGCCATCTCGTTAAAAAATTGTATTAGCGTGAGATTGGTGAAGATTACCAGTCAGTTGCACGAAGATCTTGCACGAGTTACTTTCACAAACCCGTGAAAAATCGAATATGAGATGATGCATACACGTAGACGTCCAATTCTTCGGCCGGAGCGATGACATTAGCAAGCGACACCCAATAAATTATAAGAAGCAGGAATTTTTATTCCGCGCTTTCTTTTTCGTGACAGACGATAAACAGGATTGCAGAAAGTAAACTTGATTTTACCCAGCGAAAGAATTGCGTCACGCGAAACTACGTCACGTTCATGGTGAGGAAACGTCGGACCGCGACGATCGCGTTCTGGGCGGGGGCGAAGGGAGGGAGGGTTGCGTAAATCCGCAACTTTTCCCATTAAATTGTATCTCGCGTGGAACTGATTGTGGGCAGAGCGAGGGAGCTAATGGTGTGACGTCACGACACTTGGTAATATGGAACTTCTGGAGAGCGAGTTTAATCGTCTAATGTCATGTAAGAGGAAACTGAAACTGCCTCCTGCGCGTTTGTGATCGCGCTAATAAGGCGCAAGACAAACAAAATATCCCAGTCACGAGGCGTTTTTTTCATCGCGATTGCAGTACATTAACGGTAATACTATGCAAAGCGTATACGGTACTATGCGAAAAAGTCTTATCTTTCTTGTATGCAACATTGCGCACAAAAGGATCGCAATAGAAGATTATTAACGATTTGTCAGTGATATTCATTTGCGGCACTTACGCTGCGGCGCAAATACGAAACATTTATCCAAGGGATATAAGCGTAATTGAGCGCATTATCTTCGCGCTCGAAATGTTCGTTGCGAGAACGATCGTCGAGAGAATGTCGATTCGCGCAATTAAAACGCAATAATTCCTTGACCCGCCATCATTAATTGGGCGACTATAATATCAAGAAACATCGAGGAAACATCGAACTTACGTAGACGTAGTTTTCCTTGCGAGTAGTCGCGGTGGGTTGTTTGCACCGCGACAAAGGATGTTGACCTAAAAACCGACGAGGCCTCATAACGGGTAAATACCAACTTTGCGCTAAAGAAACCGACGGAGCGCTGCCGTGTAATAAACGTGCCGGCATTCCTGAATGCATCCCGCATACACTCGCGCGCGACTCGTAAAGCACAAAACGTCTAGCCGTTTTCTCGTTCTCACCGAGCCATTGTGCCTCCGTGCTTTTATACGCGAGGGACTCTCTCCCCCCCTCCCCTCCCCTCCCCTCCCCTCCCCTCCCCCTCTCCTTCCTCCCCCTTTTTATACGAGCGGTAATTGTCATGTGCGGTAGAAAAGCCGTGCTCGGCCGCTTTTACGCGCGTTTGCCCTATCGTAATCTCGCTATCTCTTATCTCGGAGTAGATTTGCGAGAAAAAAATCCCGGCGTGCACCACCACCACCACCGGAGGCACGGAGAGAAAAAGAGGGAGGATAAGAGGAAGAGAGTGATGGTTGGTACGTACATCATTATACAAGCGTGTAAGCACGCTCTTGAATATATATTTTATGCAGCGCTATGGAAGGATCCTTCTAATGCAAAAGGAAGGAAACAGGAGTATCACGGTTTTTCTTTACTCAAACTGATCATGTAGAAAGAGAATAGCTTTCACGCTTAATAATTTCTTGTTGAAATCTGAATTTCTTTTTTATTTAT
Source organism: Pogonomyrmex barbatus (assembly GCF_055798465.1). NCBI lineage: Eukaryota > Metazoa > Arthropoda > Insecta > Hymenoptera > Formicidae > Pogonomyrmex > Pogonomyrmex barbatus. The sequence goes on from NW_028297127.1 coordinate 20,086,632, forward strand.
AGAGAGATGAAATTGTAACTTGAATGATTTTTGAACTACATTTATTTTGAAGAAGAAGAAGAAGAAGAAGAAGAAGAAGACAAATTTTTTAAGCGTATAAATGATGTATGTATTTCATTGAAGAACACATTGTTTGTAACTTGTGAATTAATTAATATTAAAAGATATTAAAATGTTAACATTTTTATAAGGAGAGTCTTTCCGTTTGGGCTAACGGTGCAATAATTGTCTTCGTTGCGGACCTTGTACTTATTAGCTTTGTATTAGTACAATATTCGATTGGTATAGCATCACACACATTTGCGCTGTCGGATGGCGCACTTTGCTGAAATATTCATAAACAAAACGATGGCTTGTGGTAAATCGGTTCGGCGTGTACCTCGATACCCCCCGAAGTTTATCATCGCTTCCACAATTGGCGAGAATTGTTACGGTTCACGGGGAAATGCATTAATTAATTATCCGGATGCATTGATTGGCAAATGGCGCCGAACTGTTTTAAAAATATATGCGTCGTATACACGATGAGAATTAAATATTTCCGATTATTATGATTTCCTGTAAATTAGCTTTAATTTAGCAATAACTTTTTGATATAAAGCTCTCATAATAAATGCGACTTTTATTTCTAACACGATAATATATATATATATATATATATATATATATATATATATATATAGAGAGAGAGAGAGAGAGAGAGAGAGAGAGAGAGCAGTCTCGAAATAATTCCAGAGGCCAATATATGCCGAATTTCTTTCTTAACTTTCTTAACTTTCAGCATTATTTCGTTCAATATTTCGAAAAAAATAAATTTACTACGTATGCGTACTCGGATAAATCGGAGAAAAATTACTCGTCAAACAAATTCTTTATTGCATCAATTTCAGAATCAAACGTTAAACATTTTCATACATTTGTCCGCATGTTCACCGCGATTGCGGAAACTCAAAGTTGTATCTTGCGTACCTTTAAAGAGGTACTGAAAAGAGAAACAGAAAGGAGCCGTAAAGAGCGAAATAACACACACACACACACACACACACACACACACACACACACACACACACACACACACACACACACGAAGGGAAACCGCTAACTATGGTTTCGCGCGTATTGCCCCGACGCAAACCAGCGGTGGATTTTATTCGTGCCGCAACGCGCGCGATAACATTAAGCGGGGCCAATTTCCCGTGCTCGCGAAATACATAAGACGCGATATATAAGGCCGTTTCGGTCGGTGGACGCACAATACGAACACCCGGCTTAATTCGCGACACAGAAATCGCCGTAAACTCTCGTTGACGCACTTCAACCCACGATTCGTATATACGCGAGTACGCCGGATATTCGATTTCTCCTCGAGCGGAGTAGTAAAATTGCGCGCGAAGATTGTCCGGCTGGTTATACTTCCGCGAGCGGAAGGGTTTATTTTGAAAATCACAAATAAACCGAGAGTCGATTCCGGACCGGCGAGTACCAGTTTCGCAAATCGAGAAACATGTAATAGTTGGCTGATATATAGACAGCGGGTACCATCGAGTGACGTTGATTTTTACACAGAGATCGGCCTTATGCGAAGATATTATATAACATCCATCGTACATCGATATTAATCTCATGGATCGTATAAAATAACACGCGTCCTTCGTACATGGCCGGACATGGTGTACGTGGCAACACGCGCGGAAGAGGCGTGGCACGTGTAACAAACGTGGAAACGTCACGTGCCGGCGAACGAGCGAGCGAGCGATCTTTCTTGTTTTCTCCTTCGCGACTTCATCGAACTTTCGACCGGGGGAAAGATATAGACTCCGCACATGATCGGGACAATCCAGGGAGATTGTCCGCATTCCTTTTTCCGACGCGATCATCTCGAGACGTTTGCATAAGACCTCGCCGCTTTTCAACCTCAACCACGGTACATCCACAGCTCGGAATCCGATCTGGGATCTTAAATCCCGGCTCCGGCCCATCGTAGTGGGGATTAACGCGAGTACGTGACTTGGGCGCGATCGAGTCCCGGCGGGAAGGTGGAGGTCTCGCGTAGGTTACACGTACAGTACACTACGTACTGCATATTTCCCGGTGGGCGATTGTTGCCGCGAGAGCTGTCGACTCGGTTGCATTGGCAGGGGGGGTTATATACACTGTTACCAGCCGCGAACGCCACTTTCTCAATGTCAAGCAACAAATCTCGAGGACTACGGCCGCTGTCCCGGCCGGGTGCTGCAGTCGGAATAGAGCGGAATAGACGGCCGGAATAGACCGCCGCGTTCGCTCTAGCAGAGCTAAACGGCTAAACAGCTCGCAACCGTACGCGCATAAATGTACGTACACGTGCATACGTGGCTATGGAAATCCCATAGATCACCGTTTCTCGGTTTCTCGGTTCGCTCGATACATCGGAGGCTCGCTACACCGCCGCCGATAAACCGAGCCGGGTAAATCGAACGAACGGGTATTTCGAGAGGAAGTGCCGCCCGAGAAAGAGGAGTAAAGCCCTTATTTCGTGTGGTCGCGAGAGACCCACCATGCGATGGGAAATATACGAAGTCGTACGTGGCCCATCGGAGCCCATTATCGTTGTACGTCGCCTCGTTCCTGGAGAGAGGGTTCGTAAACGAGCGAGTCCGGCGAGTGTGTCGCGCGCGGTAAATAAACCCCGTTGTGCCGTTCAGGAAACGTTTTCTTCCGCGCGATTGTACGTCGGGATAAATAAGCTGGTGGAAGCTGGCTGGATCGCTGGGCGGTCGTGAACGGTCGCGATAAGGCGCGCGGATTGAAAAATTGGCCCTCCCGACGGGAGGGCGCATAAATTCGGGAGCGGCCAACAACTTCCCGGCGCTGCGTGCGCGAGAATAATATATTCGCGTAGAGCGAGTTGATGTATCGTAAAATAGACGATGTAACGTCACGACGTAGAGGAGCTATGGCTTGTCATCAGCAGCGACGTTTCATTGTAAATTGTGCTTTCGTTAATATTTTAATAATGCGTCAAGTTCACATTATGAGCCCGCATTATCTATGTTCTGCTTCATTAATGGCAGGCAGTTATCTCGCTCTACCTTTTGCATGTACTTTTCTCCTTTGTGTCTTTTCTATTAGTTTCTCTTTTCATAATGTTTGTACAATCGGCAATAAAGAATTGTTATTATTATTATTATCGCGACAAGTGTAAAAATAATTCATCATTATTACATTTTGCGACATTTTTACTGATTGTGCGTTGACCTGATTCTCGAAATATCAAATTTCGATGGTGTAATTGCATCGGCCCAAAATAAATCAGATGTACATTTAAAGACAAAAGAGATTGTCGCATTCTCTCTCTAAAATTTGTCATTCCGCATAAAGTGGATGAGTAGACTTCGCTTATCGTTCATTTTAGTGTCGGTCCACAATAGATGATTTAAAGCTTTAAGACGTAAGAAATTGACCAATTATAATCGAATATGAAAAGAATAATCGACTATGATTTGGTCAATTTCTTACGGCTTAAAGATTAAATACTTATTGTGTGGCACCGACACTTAGGCGTAACTTTTTAATCGATAAAAATCCCGCGTCTCACAATAGCCGGGCACATTTCGTGGCGCGTGTCGTTAAGCTAAACAGTCACGTTCTTGATGTACGTAGCGCGAGATAAAAGGCGCGATGCGGGATACATAAAACGGCGGCGGAAGCTGCAGTGGTTTATTTTGCCATTGCAACCGCGAAATACCGGACCGCTGTTACTGCCGGTGCATTACATCGCCGTATTCCGCGGGGCGACGCAACGGGACGGACGGTCTGGGAAAGTCTATAAATGCGTCGCAGACTCGCACGTATCGCGTATACGTGCCACTTAAGCCAAGGATTCCCTTTACATCCCGCAGGCAGGCAGGCAGGCAGGCAGGCGGCATACGTATATACGCGCGACGTATATAAAATGCATATCGCTTGGCGGCGGAGCGAAAGAGATTTTCTTGCCCGAATTAAGCCCTTCCCGTTTCGGCGTCGAGACGCGGGCGGAGGCGACCATTTGTATACGTCGAAGTTGTTAAAAGAATCGCCGCCTGACTTCCGCAGACGCTCCCTCACATCGCCGCGGGCGTGAAATACAGTCACATCATTACATCAACGTTAATTAAAACATTTTATTATTCTCCCGGGAATGAAATAGCCGTGCTTAACTTGACAATTATTGCTGTGTATTTTTAATGAAACACTTGACCCTTTTTTTTTTTTTGAATTGCTTTTTTACGACGCAAAGAAAGGGCGCGCGCGCGCGCGCATGTATTTAATCGTTTCCCAGTTTCTAAAGTTTACGATTAATGGGAGAAATAATATTATGCGGTATTTGCCGGTGGAAAAAGTTTTAAAGTGCGCTCCGCGGAAGTATCGATATTTCGTCTGAAGCTCGAAATAATTTAATCGCTATTCTCTACAAACTTAAGTGTTCTTTAACTTATGATTTCATCATCGGGCTAAATAAATCGTTATTTCTTTGCTCTTACTACGTTCGCAAAATGACGTTCGGCGGTATAACCCGTTTATTGTAACTCGATAAAATCCGACTCGTTAATCCTATCGAATCTACTAGCGCGGAAAACGGTTTATGCGACTGTGTAAGGTATCTTAAGTTACGACGTCTCTTAAGTCAAGCACTCGACGTGCTTCTTAGTCTAGCACATTCGTAATGTTATCTGCGCTTGGGTGTATGCGCGCCCAATCGATTGGCTGTTTTATTTTGCGCGAATTATTGGAGCTCCACCAAACTCCGCCGTATTATGCACTGACCTGTGTTATGTTTTTGCGTGTGACCGTGCGTGCGTGTGTGCCTGTGTGATGGTTACTCGGTTCGTGAGCTGGCACGAGACACAGGATGCGACGTGACGCATACAGGACGTCACGGCAATGACGTGTGTGCGCAGTCGGGAGGGCCGGGGGGGAAGAGGAATAGCCTGCATGTGCATCCGGATGGATCGCCGGGATTTTAAATCTGATAGGACGCTGATAGGCCGGCGGCAAAACGGGACGAACTGCAATTTTTGTCGCGTCGTAAAAAGCATACAGGATCCATAGTCGGCAGGATTGACAGTGAAAAAAAAAAAGAAAAAAAAAAAAACGCGGTGAGATTCTTCGCAAAACACCGCTATTTGTCCATTAGGATTGATATTAGAAATTTATTTATCATAATTAACGAGCTTTTCAATTTTCCAAATTGCGTACGCGCACATGTATGCGATGTCGTGCTACATGTTGTTAAAACGTTAGAGGATGAAATATGAGGCGTGATTAAAAATAAATAACAATTTGTATTCCGCAACACCGAATAAGCCGTGAAAAAATTTGTTGTGTCAAGCATTTTATACCAGAATTGGTGGTGTGTCATAATAAAATACCTTTTTATTAAAAAGAAAAACGTAAAACAATGTGAGACAGTTTGAAAAATGCTGGACTCCATTATTCGGATATCCATTAAAAATGGGCACGTAATTCAAGAAATAAAGTGGTCATATCACCGTCCGTCGAGCATATAATTCTATAACAAAATGCATGACCCACTTTACAAAATAATTATATCATATGTCTCATGCTACATTAGTTCCGATTACAAACGCTCGTTACATAATTTATCGTTTTATACTAGCATATTAAATATCATTGTTTTTAATTTAACAGTGATTATTATAATAATTACTGATTGATACGTCGTTAACAGGTGGACAAATGTAACCTATGCGAGTGGTTTATTACAGATTGGCAGTATGTAATTGTATTTTGCAATACTTTTCGTTACACGTTGCTTGAGTATGCGGTAATGAAAGTCCCGTGAAATTCGATAGAAATTGCTGAAATCAGATAATCCCGGAAAATTGATGGATGACCATAATGACAGAGATTAACGCAGATAGTTACTGTTTAATGACGATTTCGCAATGGTTGAATCTCGCATAACCACACCGGCAGGTGAACTTCGATTTTAGCCAGTTAATTAGGACGCAACGCAGCAGTTTCCCCGAGAGGATCTCGAAGCCCGCATCCGCGAAAATCAAGCAGAAGGTTAACGTTAATTTGTTGGAATGCTTCATATCCTCGGATAACGAGTTTAAGCTTCAAAATTTTTCGCATAAAGAGGATGCCACGGTAAATCAAGTAGAGCACGTATGTTTTGATTTCTATTAACCGTTGGAAACAGTTAAGCTTAAATAATCGCATAGAAATGATTGATTACTTCTTTATCTTTAAGATTAATTATTTGCAAATTGAGATTAAGAAATTTATTAAAAATTTATATTCCGAAATCTGCCACGTAATATGGAAATAAAACATTTCTCGCTTTCGTGTTTTACTTTCAAAAGATCGTAAATGTTAGCTCGTTTTTTAGCGCTTTTGTGAGCGTATATGTTAAAGTAAAAAAGATATACTGTACTTAATAGTACGCCCACACCATATTACGTTGGGACGAAATGAGAGTCTGCAAAATGCATTCACAAACTGATAGTGTACAGAGAAAAAAGCACAATCGGTCTGTGCACGAAAATTCCATTGGCAGGGATATCTGCGGAATTATGTGGAAGAAGACAATCACGAATGCAAATACGAGCGTGCTGAAATATAAAATTCTAGTGTTTGTTTGCTTTCGTGGATGTAACTCCGTTTTTCCGACTGTAACAATTTTGTATCGTTTTTCATAGTTACACAGAACGGCTTGCGGAGATCACACGCGATCGATCGTGTGACATGAAATTTTTTTCCAAATTAGAAATATGCATAAATACGTAAAAATTCACTTTATGGTCAATATTGTGCCGTATATTATCGATGATATTTTAATTGTTTCGAATGAATATCTGACTAAAATATTTTATTGTAATTTAATGATAAATAATTATGAAATTAATATGTGTGTGTGTGTGTGTGTGTGTGTGTGTGTGTGTGTGTGTGCGCGCGCGCGCGCGCGCGCGTGTGTGTGTGTGTGTGTGTGTGTGTGTGTGTGTGTGTGTGTGTGTGTGGTACACGGTATAATCTTTATCGTCGTATTACAAACGCAATATCTAAACACAGACACTCTTTCCACCCATTCAGTTACATTTTTAAGCAGTACATTAGCATTTAATCCAGTGCAGTTCAACGAATTGATTCACTTCACAAAAACTGCATTTCCATTCGCTATCGAGCCGCTTCTGCTTGCTTCTGCAAACCAATTCGATATGCTGAAAGTACACTTATGTAGTATTATCTATGTGTTCTATCGCGCAAATAATTCTGTAAATATTGATCACTCGACGCAACGCGCGGCGCAATGATGCCTGATCATTTGCATTTGAGAGAAAATGAAACCGCGCGCGCGCGCATGCGCGCGCGCGACACTCGCAAGTACTCGCGGATACTCGCGAGTACTCGAGAACGAAAGCTCGCACCGTTAAAGGTGTATACGTACGAGAGACATGCCGTTTTCATCGACGTTACTGCGTCACAACGAGGTCGCGTCGTATCCATTAAACGTACCATAATTTTCTCGAGTATCATACATTACGCATACTGCAGAAACTGCCATCCGCACGAGTTTCTCTTCCTCTTTTTTTTTTTTTTACCACCAGGTTTACTCGCGAGCTTGGAAAAAACAGATTTCGTTTTTTAACTGGAGTACACGAGCGCAGCATTATTGGGAGATTTATATTCCTTATTTGTAGAGAAGCATATTATTAAAAACGCAACATTCTCCAACTCCATGACTGAATAAGCTCGGGATAAATTTATGTTTACGTTGTTTTTCCATTTTCTAATTAAAATAAATTTTTTTTTTTTAGAAAAGAAACAATGAAATTATTTATCGAAGGATTATTACCCTTTTAATAACGATCAGGTTTAAACGATTCGCAAAATGTTATTTTTAAAAATATTTTCATTATTAAAAAGTTTATTGAATTATTTTTCGGAGTTACGGAAGTGTCTCGTGATATTCAGAGATACTTGAAATCCAATTTCGAGATAGATACGACAGTAGTCTGAAACACCGAAATATGAGGATGTTTTGGAATCAAGAAATCTCGAGATTCACGCTGTGCTTCTGTTCTTTTTGCGAAGGGGCTCCCCAACGATCCACCGACTTTATGTCTTACATTGCAACACGAGAAAATATTGAAACCGAATACTCGCATTTTAGGAGCATCATTCCGTTTGGCCTATGAAACTTTTATTTATACTTTAAGGTTTCACGGCGACACGGGATGTACCTCAGGAAGGAATGAAATATAAAAGATATTTTTATTAGCGGATATATACTGAGACTTGAATTTACAATTTGATCTAACGTAATAGTTAAAAGAAAATTGCCGACGAGTACACGAGTACACATGCAAAAAATGTAAAATAAAAAAAAAAAGATTCAATCTACAAATCGATGATCAATATTTTCTATCTTTGTGTAAAACTCACTATATACCATAACATACGTAACTTATTATTCGTTTTTAAGTGATTAGATTATAAGTACAAATGTGAACATGTATACTCGCGTGAAGAAAAATAATAAGATGTAAATAAAAAGATCCATTCTAATGTGTCGCTCTCCACGTTACGCATGCAAATGGGGTTTGTAAAAAATTTAACAGTACACTCACTCAACAGTTCTCTCACTCTTAGTTTCGTGTTTTTCCGACAGCGCATGATTCTTTACCGCCGTCCTTAATACACACTCGCGCCGGTTGATTAAGTTGCTCCTCGTTTCTCTTCGCCTGGGTTACTTACCTGGACTGGGCGGAGTACCGTTATTTTTCACAACTTCGTTTACTTTGTTAACGGAGTTCCGGAATTTCCTCGTTACCGGAAATCTGCATTTCGCCGCGCGCCACATAAAACGTCATCGTGCTCCGCATGGTTCACGATATGAGCCTCACGTGCTATAATAACGGGCGTGTAAAACGTTTCATTATCGTATGTCGTTATAGCGATATATTTTAGTGGGGCGGGTTTATGGTAATTTAACGTCATTTGAAGCAATTATATGTTGTTATTATCAAAAAATATAGAATATATCTGCACGAAGTGCCTGTATTCATTTACGATGAGATGATTTTTTTATCTCCCTAATTTTCAATTATATTTAATAAATAAATATTAATTTATATAATTGAAACTTTAATTATTTCCTTATCAATACACTGGTTATTTTGTAATATAAGTTATTACTCCAAGAAGTCCGAATGTGTATAGTGCGTTAACATTTCGCTAGTGTTCTTTGCAGTGATAATTAATATTTTTTATATTGTACTCTTACCTATATAATTTATAAGAAATAAAATATTAATTGAATTTATAATTTCCGTAATATCATTAAATTTTTAAGAAGCACTTTTCTTTCTTTTACAATTGTAACTTTTCGTTTATTCAACTTGAATAAAAATAGACTATCTACTTAAAATCAGTATTTTTTTTAGTTTGTTAAGATTTTATATGCGCATATTAATGAGAAATTCTGCCATTTTGCACACTCTTCTTTGCTTCTTTGGAAGGTGCCAAGTATTTTTTAAGGAAAGCTTGCTGAGAGAGAGATATAAGCAAGCGTTAGCACACATTAGGGAAGTGGTTACTGACGATTTAACGGATTACTGACTGGGACAAGAGACCAAATGTGTCTCCGAGTAAGCCGATTGCATTGTACAACTGTAAGTGCAGTCTGACTTTTCGAATTTCGTGTCGCTGCTCCGGAAAGATCGACGGCATAAAAGCTGTACGTAAAAGCGGAAATGTGCATCCTGAATGGTCACGGCCAATTGGCCATCGTGTACACGGTCCATTAACTCAAAATGAATTTGCATTAAGAGCATGGCGAATCCGAAACGTTTCTGCACTCTTTTCGAGGAGACATGGTGTCGTAGCGACACCATTAATTAATTATCAAACAATAAAATCCGTGATATTAATAGGACAACTTTCATGCGATGTAACGTAATGTAATGTAATAAAACGACGCGATATTCTGGAATTATATTATGTGACACGTGAGACATGTAAATTCGTAAAATCCAGCTTTAAATATATCGGATAGTTGAAGCAAATTTGTTAACGATTGTTACGAGTGCGCATTCGCGAATTCGAGAAATTATCCCAAAGAAGCGTAATTCCGCGATGAATCTGAGCGTATGCGGTATTGCTTTTGGAGATCATTCTTGGGACCGTTCTCTATACAGTATTCTGGATATTTCTTAATCGAAAACCGCTGCGGTTCGGTTGCGTTCAGAGATCGTGGCGCATATCTGATCGGTTCATGGGCAATTAGACGGAAGCGCATTCCCAGCCATTAACTCGAAATGAATTCGCATTTAGGAGGCCTGGAGGGTTGATGGGCAAACCGATCGGCAAATTCGATTTTCTCCGCAACCCGTCTGTGGATTATTAAACTTATCGATTGAAACGCGGTGCGATCGATGGTGAGTAGGAAGGTAGGACGGGGGAGGGGGGGGGGTCATCGTGGCTACGGATTAGGTTATTACGAAGACTGAAACCGCCCTTCATGTCGAACACAATCGGCTACCTCGATTTACCGTTCGGTTGGTTGAACGTCTCGAGTCCGTTTTTACTCTTTTTTTCCTTTTAGATCTCGTCGCACTTTTATTTCGCACAAATGGCGTAAGTTAATTGCTGTTCTTTCTTTCAAATAGCGACGACGATGCCTTAAATCGCTTTTGCTCCTTCTCTCTCTCTCTCTCTCTCTCTCTCTCTCTCTCTCTCTCTCTTCTCCGTGCTTCCCGGTCACCGTACAATAGCTAGTACGGCGAACGCAATTGAATTGGAATTTGTCGTCCGGGTACACACCGCGTCTCATTAGGCGACCGCATTATATTCCCTCGGGTATCGATGGTATCGTGGTACCCACCCCTCATTCTAACCCGACGACGACAAGCGATGTATGCAGTAAGCGGTGCTTAGCGATGTTGACGGTTTTGTAATTGCACCGTTATCGATGCTCGATTTGCTCGATCGTGAATTTGCCACGGATACATGATTCCGGGATTTTTCCGCGGTGCTATTACATTCAAGCCCTTCGTGTAGCGCAACGTCACGCTGCACCAGCTTCTCTCAAATCGCGTGGAATTTTCTCCTCGCGATGATGCCTCTGCGCGATAATCCGGATTATTACAGATACAAACATCATTGTCGATCCTGAGGGATTTAAGTACATGAGGCTACAACGTGGGACAACATGGGAGAAACATTTTTTTTTATAGAAGAAATTCGAATTTTCTCTCTCTCTCTCTCTCTCTCTCTCTCTCTCTCTCGGGCCAGCCAATATTATGCATGTATTTCGAATATTGTTCGTCAATGTTTTTACGATTGGTGAGAGATCGACTTTTCAATTCACGTAAATAATCTACGGTACCGCTATGTTAAACTAAATGGATCACTTGATGTTTCGTGATAAGCGTTTAGCACAATGCGCGCAACTTAAACAAACCGATACCGTGCACACAACGCGTAAACACGCACTTGTAAATTTACGCGTATCCAAAAAATCACGTCGCTCCTATGGGGGCCAATCGCACGCGAGAGAAGAAACATATGGTTTGCGGTCGATGAATAATAAAGCCGCACAATCTCTGTTGCATGCTGAATAATAGAACGAGTTTAGCCGATACAAAACGGTGTTTCATCACCGTCGGTCTCTCAAATTTAACGACGAGTGTACCGCTTGCTCAATTAATTACGATCGATTTAACATAATTGAAAAAATAATCTTCCGTACTTGTGTACGCGCGCGCGATGTGTGTGTGTGTGTGTGTGTGCGTGCGCGCGCGTGTGTGTGTGTGTGGGGAACATGGTATCATCAGTTTAAAAAAAATTTCATCGCTCAATTTTTTTTTTTTTTTTTTAAAGAAAAAAAAAACAAAGACACTTTTATACTCTCATAATAGCGTACGTTCGTAAAACTGCACGACTGACGTTATTGCGCTGTTGCGCTTTTCAGAGATCCCGGGCAGATGGAGGAGGCACTGTCCGCACGGGCCGATGATGTCGGGCGCTGGCTGCAACTTGGTCGGCGAGGGAGTCGTCGCGGCCGAGACCGGAAACGCGGCGGCCGCTGGCAAATGCGTTTGCGGTCCGTCGGTGCCCTGGTGCCCGGGTGAGCCGCGGCCCTACATGTACACGACGCGGCACGAGTGCCGGCTCAATTTGGAGGCGAAAATTGCTTACGGTAGGACGCATTCGTTCCATATGTGAGCGCACCGTGATATACGGCGGCGCGATCCGCGTCTGCTCTGCTGCGGCGGCACGATAATGCGCGTCAAAGTGCACTAATGGCGAAATTAATTTCACGCTCGATTCGTCAAATGGCGCGAGTTACACCCGTCTGTCGTTAGGGGAATCGGAACGTAATACGGCGTAACGCGGGACTATCAATTTTAATTATCTCCACGTGTTCGTCGGAGAACCGGCGCGGGAAACTTGTGTGTAATCGATGAAAGTTTAGTACGCGTTTGTTCGCGCCTGATACGTGTAACAATTTGTTCCGATTCGTTGCGTCTCTTTGAAGACGTTACGATCGATGATTGATGATTCTATTATAATGGAATAATCGTGCGAAATTTGATGGTACGGCTTACGTTACATTTACGTCTTTGTCACGATGACAGAGAGTTGTACATCTTTCGTATCTTTTTATATTTTGGAATAGTTAATTTTTTACTTTGTGCTTCTACAGATGAAAGAAAGACTTACGCTTTAATGTTTTTCTACTTATCTACTTATTGATAGAAGGATGATTTGTAATTATGTTTGGCAGTTTTTATTATGCTTTCTAGTATCCGCGTCTGATCTGATATAAATTCCCGACTGTATCGATTCTCCTGATGAATGGACAGTATTCATGATGTATTATCGATGAGTTCGCGAATTGATCGCGAAAATCGCTTTAGCATAAATCGTTTCTGAGTTATTGCAAACGTCAATGTTTATTTGCCATTACGTTTTTGCTCTCTTTTGAGCGGCCACGCCCACAAAGTTTCTGTTTGCTCTATTTGCTCTATTGTTTATCTAGCGCGCGCGTGCTAACATGTTACGATAAGAATTGCTGACGTGATAGAGAACGGGATCAATCTCGCAAGAAGGAATAACGTCGCTTCCGAATGGAGATAGAGATCGTCCGCGTTGCGCCGCACGAATGCTTTATGCTCCACGAAATATTGCGTACTTGTAAGAACCAATAAAATTTTTGGGTCATGAACGTCGTCACGAAAACCATAAACATTTATTAAACCCGTTAACAATAGGCGAGGCCGTTAGTGTAAGGCCTTTAAACTTAATTGCTATTGCTTTTTAAAACATTGCGCGCACTTTATCGGACGCGTAGCAATTTCAACGATGCGACTCGTTAATTACGCAAACAATTACGGCCGACTGTTTGTTTTATCGTCGTTAATCCTTTTAGCGCGGAGTGCCCCCCCTTACTCGCCGGAGGGAGAGGGAGCCTTGTGTTCCTTCCTTTATTTTTTTAACGAGTTATTTCTGACATGACCATTTCATTTTTTTTTCTACGAGTGTTTAAGTGGAACTCGAGTTTTCGGATGGCCCTGAGAGACTTCGGAACTGAACTTGTTTGCGTTTGCATATTACAAACGAAGTAAAAAGTTGAGGCCGTGATTGAGAACCGGTTGGGAGCGAAGGAGTTGAGAAATTGACAGTCATCATTCGGGCTACATAGTCTTATTGCGACGGTATTAATCGTCGTGTTTTTATCATCGGTCGTGCCGTTTTCTCTCGTCACCGTAGCCAGTTTTCATGAAAAAAACGAAACAGTAGCGAGTAGTGAATGAAATACATGAAACTGTGTCGGGTGCGCAAACGATGGTGTGGCGTAAATGAAAAGAAAACATAAATAGCGTCGGAGAGAGGCGAGGACAAAGACTGAGAAAAACGGGAAAACCAGACCAGAAGGGGGACACCAGACGGGGGGTATACCAGTAATGAGAAAAAGACACAACTACGGGCAACGTTTGTTCGTTCGTTATCGGTTTCGTCCTTTCTGATTAAAACGCGCAAGAACAATCATCACACGTGGGAGAGAGAAGATTGTGTTATCCGGCTAAAACTTGAAGCGACTTTTTTATAGATCTTTCGATTACCCAACGTGATTTCCGATATAGGGGAACCGTTCCTATAGAACCAATTGAACTTTGTGCAATAATGACTTCTTTCACTCAATCGCTTTATTAATATCGAATCTTTTTAGAGTAATATTCACGGATTTTTAAGGTAACTCCATTATCGAAGAAAAACTCGATATTTCTAATCTAATGATGAAAAATAAAATAGTTTACTCTGTGAACTTTGTATACTTTGTATCTTTCGTTGAAAATAAATTTCGTCGGTAATAATTGTATTTCAAGAATTTGTACCTTACGTATGTATGTATTTACGTATATATATATATATATATATATATATATATATGTATTAGTATGGCAAATATGACATGTAGCAAGCCGACTGCTATGCGCGCATTCGATTCCTCTTACTCTCATAACTCCAATAATTGTTTATGTCAAAAGAAATAACTGCGTGTGCAAGACTCCATAACAGTTATGATTAGAGCTCTCATCCGTAGTTGCTCAGAATCAATAGTTAACTCATTCTCCTTTCGAGTGCAACTTCCAGAAGTCCATCTCGACACAGTGCGGTGTTCAACGTGTAACGAGGTTGTTGGTGAACGAGTAACAAAAGTAGTTACTCCGACCGGTGCAGAAAGTTAAATTCGATTCGTTGAGAAAAGTTTAATCGCGTACGTTCTATAAAGGTAGAAGGTAGACGGATTGTTCTTTTATCAGCGAGTTAAGTACACGAGTAAAATCCCTAGGTCCGAAAGAGGAACAAGGAAACCAATCGACCGAATCCTTTCCGAGGCGAACCGAGGCACTTACGACATATCCGAATGACATTTCTTCGGAATAACGAGTCATCACTTGGTGCGTGGTGATATTCCGTGTTTAGATTATATACACGCAGATGTATCACATTTAAGTTAATATTAACTATTATCTATTAATTGTTAAATTAATATTAAGAAAATAAATTTGAAGCAGATGAAAGCAGATCATAGAGCGTGTATTTTACAATGCAGGATCGTCTCGCTCATAACAATATAATAAAATTATTTCCTCCTTTTTTGCGTATATCTTTTAATTTGCGATGAATAGCGAACACTTTCAAATTGTGATTTGAGGCGGCAAACTGATCTGAATGGAGACATTTCAGCGAATATCATCTCCCGCAGCGAAATAAAGTAGCGGATTTGGAACGCACCGCGAAATTCATTGAATCTCATTGAAAGTAATTGTCCTTCGATTAATTGAGTGCAATGCCCGATATTGTTCACTAATCACAATAAAAAAATCATTGATTCCGTCGCGGATGTATTACACTTCGAAATGCTATGTATAGGAAATTGCGCGAATACAGGATGCAATAACACGTACACGGCGTACATGCGCAATGGAGCTGCATTGTATCTCTATTACGCTTATATTGGTATTTACGAAATGCGTTTATAGCGGACATTTTTTTATGTAAATTTATTTGGTAAATTTACACTAAATTTCATTGTACGACTAACTAGAATAATTCTACATTTCTGTATTTTATTGATTTTTTTTAGTTATATAAAGTCAAATTTACAGCGTTTTAAATTCTGTTTAGGCCTTTTTCGATGATAAAAAAATCAAACATATCGAAAACGGAATTGCGTTTCACAGATATTTGATCTCTTTCTGACTCTCCCCTCTAACTTTATTTTTTGAAAGATATTAACGTGAAAAAATAATATTTTATCCTCTCTCTCTCTCTCTCTCTTATGCTTTTATCCAATAGAAGTTAAATTCTATTATCTTCGTCGCAACAATAATAATACATTTCCAGAAATAGTAGTAAATTGACAAATTAACAATTAATTTATATGCAAATGTTTTACGAGTATTTTTTATGAGCCAGAACCTGTGATAAATAATGAATTAATAACGAAGTTGTATTCAATATGTATATAAATTGCTCGTTGTCGACCTGTCGTTAGCAGAAATTAATTCGTTTAACAACGCGTGCAGCATGAATTTACACTCGACTAGAAGTTTGGCGCCGAAATCGACTTCGCGACACCTTCAATTTCAGTTTATGTTGGGCCATTATGCCCGATTCATTTTATGCCATAAGCCTAACAGCTAGTCGTCGCATGCCCCGTAAACTTGTTCGACACGCTAATTCATGGAATATGAAGCGAATTGCGAATCGTATTGCGAGAACTAATAAAACTTTGTTGATGCTTAGGAAATGCAAATTAAATGCCACATAGCAAGAATTCGTCCGAGTGGGTTTTCAGCTCGCGATTGGCAGTGCCGGAATGTTTGGTTCAAAGCATCTGGTGAATAAGTTTCATCTCTAATTGCTACAACAGAAAAGATTATTTGCCTCATGAAATGAGGAAAAGATTTCAATTAATTTTTTTCCATGTTAAAGTGTTAATAACATGGCAAGCTGTTACGACTAGAATGTTTTTTTTCCTTACAATTTACTAGAACGAATAAATCGCGAGAAACTTTCGAACTTTGTAACTCTGTTTTCAAAATCATAAGCAAACTTTTGCATCTCGCCTATAAAACTGATGATATTATTGAAAGTAGTGCCCGAGGTGGAAATTAATACATTTTTTTTTAATGATAAAAAAGGTTTATTATTTCTTTTTCTTTTCTTCCTCTCTTCTTCTTTTTTTTTTTGCCTTGACTCGCTCTCGTCTTTATCGGAATAACGTGATTGATTATTTTAAAATTTCTTGAAATAAGGCACGATCGATTCTTTTTTACGCGGCAGGAATATGAAGGCGCGCGCTTTACTACTTCACTGCTTCGCGTTTCCGGATTCAAAATATATTTTCGTCCATTTGCCACGTGTCAGAGAATATAACATCGAGCGAAAGCGTTTATGAAACATTCTGGGACGTCCCTCGATCCTTTATACCCTTGCAATTTCTTCTTTGTTCATAGATACTCCTCTCACGTCCCGGATCCAATCGCTTTTTACTCTCGTAGTATAGAAACAACGTAAAGTCATATTGTGTCAAAAGTGCTGGTTCGGCAAGGTCTTAAGGGAACCTTTGGATTTTTTTACTGCATACAGAATTTCGGAGGACGCGCGAACGTTTTTTGAGAAAGTCTGGCACGATCAATTTGCTTATAAATTCCTTTTTGCGTAAAATAATCCTTGCGATATTTGGGTCGATTAAAATTTAACAATGAAAATCGATATAAATTAGCATGAAAATGATGTAAATTGTACAAAAAGTTAATTTTATATATATATAAGTTATATGTAATCGAGGTGAGATCTATGTTGGAATTATTTTAAGCCACGTGGAAGAGACTGACATTTACCAATCTCCGCGGATAAATGAAGTTATGACGAAATAACTCTCTCGGAAAGTAATTTCTCCTCTTATCACAAATTCATGAATTCCTAATCTACGAAATATGTCGGTATAAAAGCGGCTTGGAATTGGAATACTTATTATTAGATATCCTTTGGCGACGAGACGTCTATCTTTATTCAACTGGGTTTGTTGGGTCACACAACCGTGCGATCGTGAGAAAACGATTCCCCAACGTTGGTCTAGTCCGTTGGTTTAGACATTAGACTACGCAATCGTCGCCGACATAAGCACGAGGTCAGATACGATCGAGTGACCACCAATCGCTTTCGCGTGCGCAGCCGAGTCCAATTTAAAAATGTCAGATGTCCGACGATGTAATTGCGAGGAAAGGGGTGGAGGGGGGGGGGGGGGGAGTGCGGGAGGGTAGGATTACGGATACCAATATGATCGTGCCGGTGCCTTACGGTCTCGCACACTTCAGCGGCCAATAACTTAATAATTGGGTCATTACACGAACGCTTTATTGATCGTTAGATTCAACTTAATCCCCGGCGGAGACCTTCGTGTGCAGTTACAGAGGATAAAATATAAAAGCTATCTTCGTCACGGTAACGAAACTATTAATTTCATCCGGAAGCTTTCTATTTATAAATTAACGACTCGCGCGAAGATTAGTATATAATATTAGCACGTGACAGAAATATAATTAATGACATCGGCGTGCATGGATGATAAACAATATTATTATATTATTATATTATTAGCTAGACAATATTAGCGAATGCTCTCTTATCGCGCTTTACAATCTGATAAAATAATTTGAAGGAATATACACGTAAACTAAATCTGAAAATAACTGTTATCTTTTCTTCAGAAATGAAAATTCACGACAATTTTTATTTAAACACTTAAATATTTTATTAATATGTCGGCCTGTATTAGGAATCTTATCTTTAAATATAGTTGATTCGTTATTTTAAATTATTAATTTATACATACATTTATATATATAGATGAAGATAAAAGACGCTGGATTTCACTTGTTTAAAAATTTGTCTTGATTTAATATTTATTATGAGGAAATATGACGTGGAAAGCTGATTGAATGGAAGGTAAAGGACAGTTACGGTTGTAGTGTGTGACAAATATTAATAGTAAATATCGCAGCAATCATCCGAGGAAGATCACCCTGTGAATTTGCCTGCACTTCCGAATAATCCGATATTTGCTCGAGACTCGCGTCGATGTTGCGTAAAATTTACTCGCCAATATTAAACGTCCGGTGGCAAGTCATTCGATTATTTGTGTAACAAATGTTCACGGCCGTACGGAATATTGAATTGCTCATCCCTAAGTAAATTCGTAATCTATGTCGTAACTCGTCGGCGCTCGCAGTTAATGCATTTAATGAGATCAGGACATTTATGGAATCCTTTATCACGCGTGAATATGATATATTTAGAAAAAGAAACGAGCGAAACGGAGTATTTTCAGAGATTCTTGAATGTCCACGTAAATTTTAAAATTATCTTTTATTAAAATGATATCGAAAAATACAACGGTATTGGAAAGAGTACAAGTGCATTTTGAAATTGAGATTTAGATAATTTGTAAGTTTTTTAGTAAGAATGTCTTCCTATCGTCTTACTCATACTTTCATATTCTCTTCTCGCGAATAAATTTTCTTCTTTTTTTTTTTTTTAATCTATCACTCCGATACTTTTTATATTGCCCATTATCAATTGATTCTGACTAATGTAATCTTCTTTGTGAATTCATTCTTTAATCAATGCCAATTACTTCGCTGGATGACACGCGATTTGGTATTTTAATGGGGCTAAATTGCATTTACGGCGCAGGTCATTACGGAGACGTAATTACCGAAGACTGAATTACTTTACTTATTAGTAATTCTAGGATCGAACGGGGTCGCTCGGGCACCCCTCCCCCCCCCTCCTCTCCCCCTCCGATCGCGAAATAATGGACGCGCCCGAGAATGCTATCTAAGTTTAATCTAATGAAGTGTTTCGCAAGTACTCGTTAATTAATTCATGCCCAATATCCGTCTACCGAGAGAAGTACTACCGCAGCTGATGAACTTCTAACTTCTGTTTTCAGATGACCTCTATAATTCTGGCGACACGCCGAGCAGCACCGCCATCGAGGGTGAGTTACTTTCAACCAATTCCGAAAGTTTTCGCGAAACGGGCGGCTTTAATTGAGTGTGTTTAGTATTCATTCCGCTATCGTGTTTAAGGGATTAAAGGGAAATTATACGAGATCGCGTTTCAACGGCGAACTATGCGGCGACTCTTCCTTTGACACCATCACGGCTTTAGCAGTATTCGACTCTCGGCATTAATACGTGTGTGTGTTTCGGCCAGTTAACAAGTGTTACTAGGTCGAAACTTCCAACTTTCCGGCGGATCAAATATGCCGTGTCATCCTGTTGCCCACAGAGAATCTTTAATAGAATATTCGAGCAAAGATTATAATGCTGCTAATTTTGATATGATATTTCTTTGATCGAGCGATAAATAATACCGTTGTACCATATTTGCTTTGTACAAACTTGCTCGGCATAAACGCAACATAAGCACTGTCATCTAACTGTAGTTCTACATTGATCGGACTTTCCCAACATTTATCCTTATCGATTCCGTGTGCTAAAATTAACCCTTATATTCAGCGTTATGCGAAAAATGTAATTGTTATAAGAATATTTTATGAGATTGACCGAAAGAACGTAATCTTATTTGATTGATACTATTACTTGGCGTTTACCGTCACTCATTTTGCTATGTAAATTATTGAAAAATTGCCCCCTCGTAACCGAGCATCGCTGCCAATTATTTTCACATATTATTTTCATGCCTTTATGATTTTCGCATTTACTTTTATGAAATAATAATAATAATAATAATAATAATAATAATAATAATAATTACGCACGTTTTTACTAAAATATCTTGAAAATCTTTTGTTCATTAGAATCATATGAAAGATTTATAAAACATTATAATTAATAATAGAGTTGTAATAATATAACACATTATATAACACATTACGATTAAATTATATTATTACGTGACGTTTTAATCGCGCCAAGTTTGGCGAGTTTTATTGCTTTAAATATACATATGTACGAATTTGCCTGCTTCGATACAGAGAACAGTGTTGGGATAGTACCGTTTAGATGATATCGCGGTTAAACGGAATTTCTTTCCCCGTCACTTTCCGCGATATCAGAACTACTCACGTTGCTACTAATTACATCTCTTATCGGCGTCACGCATCTACCACGTTCTTGGGGGCCGGGGTCCACGAGGAAGCGGATAACCACCACTACCGCCAATGTAACAGCGAGATAGTCCCATAAGCGACTCGGCGTGGAATTGAATTATTTCGATCGGGGGAAAGGGTTTGCGAAGGTCAAGCAGTTAGCACTCGTGAAGCACGGGGACGGGGGGGGGGGGAGGGATGGGTTAATTTAATTTGGCAGACGAGAGCGCCCTTCATTCCTTGCTTTCTCTATCGCGAAATAAGACGGCGGCGAAGATAAGAACTTTCCTTTTTGGACGACCATAGTTAGTCCTACCTTTCGCGCGGTTTGTTACAAACCGCGCGTAAAGAGGACGAACTTGGGCGATGCGCGGAATGCGGCCTGTAACAAAGGGGGGGGGGGATGTGCCCCTCGCGTATATCGCGGCACACATTTGCGGCGAAGCTTTTCACAGGGAATTTCCAACGCGGCCGGGCGCGTTAAAAAATTACACTTTTGCGTGCGTACCGTGAAATTGAAGTAGCAAGGTCGTTTTTCGTTTTTTTTTTTTTTACTTGCGGCTCGTATCGCACCGATACCGGCCGGTTTCGCGTTACACTTGCGCTCAGTTTCGGACTGCTACTTGCCGTTGAAATTATATACTGGGAGCTTTATCGATCGCGCATCGCGAATTTCGAGATAAGCGAGCGGCATGACGCGACCACAGTGACGTCCGAGAAAAAAAGCGTGGCTCGGCTTTTATTGGACTTGTGAAATTTTAAGATCGGATTTTCCCCGGGATTGCGGGATATTCAACGATCTTCGAACTGCTTTTTTTTTTTGAAAAAAAAAAAAAAAAAACGAGCTCAATCTCAATTTTTTTACTTTCTCAATATTTAGAAGATTAATCTTTCCAACTTTTTAAAAAGACAGATAAATCTTATATCATCGTACCGCTTCTCCCAATTTTTCCTTATTTTAATGAATATTATCCGAATTATGTATCCGCTATCGAAATCGTCGTATATTCGTGGCTGCAAATCGCGAGAGCTGAAACTGTTTGAAAGGTGAGAGGACGATTACGACGATTATTCCACGTAGTTGAGAGCCAAGGGCAATTTAATTTATCGGGTGGCCCTTTGCAAGACGAGTGATAAAAACTTCCCTTCTACTGCTTCTAGTGCTCGTGGTTGCCGTCGGGCGGCTGTTTCCAACGAGTTTTCATGGAGAGTTTTCATGGGTTGGTTACGAAAGGAAGTAACAAAGAGTAATCGCGCGTTACACAACGTGGCAAAGTTTGTTGGCGCTTTCGTACGTTGATGCGGAACGACATTTTCAGCTAAAGTCAATGGAAGCACATGGCAGAATACCGGTGCTTCATTATTAAATTTAGCAAAACGATTCGTGAATGGAATTTTTCAGGATAATTTTATTCTCTTTATTGGTGTCAGTATTAAAAACCGATGAAATTGCGGACGCGATAATGAAAAGTAAAAGTGAAGAATAAATGAATTTTATTAAATACGTTATTGATAAATGCGATAAGCAAATATTTAAATTATACGAGAAGAATTAGAAGTATTATCAATATTTTATCATATAATATTTATATCATATATAATATTCGTGAGCTATATGTATTATTTTAAATTTTAAAATTTATCTTGCTAAAAAAAATTACATTATTGAATTTTCTTATACAATATTTGCACGATAATGCAATCTTAAGCTAAAAAAGTTGATAAAAAGTTGAATGAAAAATTTATTTATTTATCATTTATTTATATCTTTTTAGAATGAAAATTATCTGCGTTGCAAAAAATAAGATACGTTTGAAATAAGGATAGTTTGCATTTCTTATGTTTTTAAAATATTTTTTCCTGAGTAATGTAAGTAAAACGTCGTAAGATGAAATCAAATAAAATTCAATTTCAAAATGTTCTAATATGATAAAAATATAACGTAATAAATGTAGAAATATCAACGCTTTTTTTTTTTTAAATGTCCAAGTCCGGTTCGTGCACTTCGTCCGGTTGAAAGTTCCTTTGAATGGAGTGTCGATCTGCTTCGTAATACCGAGATATCACTTTCCTTTTCCCCACTTCTGGACAATGTGCTTCCCACAATGGGAAAGCTACCAAGTTTTGTACTTTTCTCCACGCCATCACGGAAGATATTCATCTCAGACAACGAGTCGTTAAGTCCTTCAATATCAGCTTTCTACTTTTATCAAAACTTGAAAATAACTTCTATCAAAAATGAAAATAAAAAGTTATGCGAGTACCATAAATCTTTAATTAAAAATTCTTTGAATTTTAGAATTTTTATCATAATACAGAAAATGAATCCACGTTTTTTTTATTCAAACAGAAATTGTATATCGGGAGTGTATCCGCTATACACCTTCGATGAAGGTGAAGTGCTGGAAGCGAATGGATTAGCGCACGGAATAAAAACGTGATGAAAGCTTCCGCTTTCGAACAATCGGACTCGTAAGCGCCTGTATCCTTCGTTTCCTCAAATTACAAAAGTCTACGGGCTTGTGCCTTTCACGAACTTTCTCGAGGATCTCGGGTATCTTTGAGCGGCAACCTACCTCGGTAGTTTCTTTTTGATTCCATCCCGAAGCTGAATCAGCTTCTATCAGAAACGTTACTTCGAAACGGCATTTTCTCCCGCGACCTTTTTTTCCCCCTGGACACTGCTCTACGTCGTGTTATTAAATAAACCTTGCCGGCTGTCTCTCTCTCTCTCTCTCTCTCTCTCTCTCTCTCTCTCTCTCTCTCTCTCTCTCTCTTTTGAGAAGGGATTCTCCGGTAAATACTACGACGCGCCAGCAACGTGCAAACATTGGCGAACTTTAATATCGTCCGAACGCGGGTATAATATAACATATTTTATTAAAGTGTACTAGAAACACTCTATGTTGTTATGCAGGCCATCTCGTAACGGGAGATTCACGGCACGGATACGCTTTTTCGAAGTTACTCCGAACAACAAAAAGTTCGGAGCTGTTCTGACGAAACTATTCGCGTTGCTACTGGAAATTCGGCATCATATCGATAACCATCGATGTGATCTTTATTATTAGTTCTCTGACGTGATAAATCTCATGTTTTCGAGTAAAAAAAAATCTTAATTGATCGACACATGACAAATATTTTGTAGACTTAAAATTCTGTGAATTATGTTTAACACAGGAAGACAAATTTTTTTATTTTATTATTATCAACATGATTAGAGCATATGTTGATTTTAAGTTTGTTTTTTCTTTCTGTGACGGAGCACAACTTGGATCGAATAAAGATAAAGATGTAAAGATGTTTATGGTGCTTTCGCGGGCCATCCATGGATTTATGTTTTCCCTATACCGAGGGCGACGAGAA
The DNA here is from genome assembly GCF_055798465.1 of Pogonomyrmex barbatus. Taxonomy (NCBI): domain Eukaryota; kingdom Metazoa; phylum Arthropoda; class Insecta; order Hymenoptera; family Formicidae; genus Pogonomyrmex; species Pogonomyrmex barbatus. The sequence continues at coordinate 20,110,681 of NW_028297127.1, forward strand.
CGAGTAATCCAGGAGGAGGAGAAGGAGGAGGAGGAGGAGGAGAAGGAGGAGGAGGAGGAGGAGAAGGAGAAGAAAGGAGGAGAAGCGAGCGGAAAATGGCATTCGTGCGTACGGATCCCGAGCATATTTGCCTCGATAAAACGGATAGGTTGTTTCGTGTTCGCGAAGACGGTGCTGTTTATTCGAGCCAGCCGTGGTTATGGAGGAAGAGGCGGGTAAAGCGCTGGTAAAACGCAGCAGGGGGAGGAGAGGGGGGGGGGGAGGAGGGAAACTCGATGTAGGGAAATAGAAATTGAGCGAAGTAACAAGGCGCCGGGGGCCACGTCGTCGTCGCCGTCGTCCTCTCGAACAGAAAACGCTGCGTTCGCTTTCGGGTTTCTTCATGAAAAGCGAGCGACATTGCCAGGTGGTGGTTTATCAAAATGATATCCTCCCCACCGCGACTCCTAGCGGTAAGATTAAGCCGGCTCGCTTCGATGCGCGCTAGACAGAATCTGTCAAGGGGAGAAATTCTATCGGAATAAAATGTTCTACGCTTCAACGTGGAAATGGCATTTTCACGTTGGCAGGTAAGCGCGATAGGCGCGTTGGCGATATATACGAATTGATATGAAAATAAAGATCGTCTCTGATTTATTTGCCTTTGCTGCAAATTTTATCTGTCGACAAATCTCATTTGTCGAGTGAAGTGATACAAATTGATAATTTTTAAAGCAAATTTCACTCGGCGTATGTCACGATACAGAAGCATAATATTATTTACAAATTTAACAGTCATGTTTACGAACGTGAAGTTGAATGAAGCCGCGCGTTTTTCTCTTCGTACGACTATCTAACGTAATGCGTCAGTCAATCTGGTTTTTTGACGGATCACGTTTCATATCCGCCCCTCTTTCGAGCCGCTCTCCCGAACGAGACGGCCGTGCAATTTAGTTGAATTAATTTTTTTCTATTACGAGCTTGTTACGGGCTTGTTACGGGCCTAAGTGGATCGTGAAACTTCAGCCGGCGTTCTAAAGAGTAATCCGAGAAGTGTGGTCGGGCCGAGATTAAACGTGGATTAATTTATTGTCTCCCCCCCCCCTCTCCTGATAGAACTATTTCCTTACAAGAATTGATTTCATTAAAAGCTTGCTCTGGTTAAGTGGATTGTTAAATTTTACGATTCAAGGGACGCGCAAGGATGTCGCAGGGCACGTATTAATTTACCGCCTACATAAAAACTGCGCTCTCACGAAAGAATTAATTTCGTCTTTAACTTGGGATTTCCTTCGAATTTAAAGATCGCGCAAAGATGAAATTGAATCGCTTCTACTGTGGAAGTACAGCGTTATTCCGTTTCTAAAAAAAATTTACGGCGGAACATTTAGTTGCAATTTCAATGATACAATCGTTTGTTTAGATAGCGAGAGCCGAGATACACGAAAATGCTATTCATAATTTATGTTAGAACTTTTATTTGAAAAATATAGAAGATTTAATTTAAAAGATTAAGGAAAAGTTTTTATCTTAAAAGTCGTCATATTTTTCCAAGAGCTGTCGAACCGCAACTGAGATAAGTAGAATTTCTTTCGTTATAAACTCATCCAAATTGAAACTTATTCAAGTTATTCACGTTGAAATTTTGCCGAATACTCGCTGAAAATAATCCAAGAATCGCGCTTAATGGCGTTGACCGCGTTGTTACGGGCGTCTCGAGGGAAATTCGCGTTTCTTGAAGGAACCTCGATTGTTCAAGGAGAAGACAGTCGGCGTCGCCGAGGCGAGCTCAATTGCATAGAAGTGTCTAACAAATATATTATTCATTTATTTTTATTAAAGACTTGCTGTTCCGCCTTGCATTCCCGAGATTATATCCGCCGCAAAAGACAAAACGGAAGATTCCGTGATCTTGAATTCCGCGCAAGGCGTTTTTGTGACATTGGAATCTCTTTAAAAGACAGGCTATAATCGCGAAACTCACGAGGTATCAAAGAATGCCTCAGATGTGAGAAAGGCAACAAGTTGTGTGCAAGTCGTAATTGTTCAAGTGTAATCGCACCGTTTAAATCACCGGTTAAATCCCGAAACGGGATTAAGATAGTAGTTCGAATAGTAATTTCGTTTGTATCCTTCTCACCGAGCTATTTAGTACCTCGTTTAATGTTGAAACATGTTGGTAGAACGGTATAGACTATTTCACAATATCTACAGCTGCGATTTCCATTTAGTCGATGCAGTGAAGCAGTTAAATTACTACGTGTAATCAAGTATTTCGTTTTATTAATCCATTAACAATGACAATGTTGTGCGATAAGAAACTTTCACAAACCTGTTGACTTTATAGTATCCCTTATCTCATGCCGCGAAACACGTACACCTGCGATCTCCCTCGTGACGTTATTAACCGTCGGACGTGCATATTGTTTTATCTATATTATACGTAAATTACAATGGAATTATTCCTCCAGCGAAATTGTTAAAAGCATCTCGACAGGGAGATTTAGCGGATGTAAAAAAAAAATCTTACCTTTTTAAATTCCGAAATATGTATATATATATATATATATATATATATATATATCCTCGATGTATATATTCTCCGCGTTAGTTCTCCTTTTGTGAGCAGATTGAGGTTTCCTTAACATTATTCAACGTTCATTGTTCTATCTCCATCATCTCTCGCGCTGCCCTCGCTCCCAACGTGATTTGCGAGTAATAGCCAGGAGCGACGAGACTATCTCATCTGTAACTTTCAGAGCAAACGTAAAATTATACGCGTGGGTGTCCGTTCGCCGCTTCTGCCAGTTTGGATGGTTCACTCGCTGGCTAGCTGGCTGGACCCAAGTTCTCGCTGCTTTCCATCAAGCTCGGGCGGCGGGCAACTGTTGTAATAATTCCCCGTTACGGTTACCCTGCCCCCCCCTCCGTCCGGCCGACAGGATCTCACGCATGGCATGGCACTTCGCGAAAATGGTATAGTTGCCGTAAAAATGTAGCGAATCGTTGATCCCGTCAAGATTTGATCGTTACACTTCCTCCCAACACCGCAATTTCTCGTCGGCCGTAACATAAGCCAGCCTGTTATGTCGGACAAATATTTGCTATTTTTTTTTTTTTTTTTTTATCGCTGCCAGAAGTAAAGAGCGTTGCTTTTAGCGTTTTGATTTTGTTAAAAGGGACGAAAAATGCTTTTAAAAATGCTTAGGTCGCAACCAAGTCAGATTGTCTCCGCTCGTATATTTCAATTTAATCGAAAAGCGTCGCTGTACTTTATATTCTGTCTACTTTTGGTATCCTTAAATAATTATCTTACTTTGATATTAAGCGATATCGAATGAAATTAGAACTTCTCTTAAAATGTTTGTAAGTCGCACTGTGTCGAACGATGGTTTCGGATGCCCTACTTTCCGACGGTCCCGGTTGCATTGCCGTTAGATTCTAAAGCTCGTTTCTGATGTAAATACATTAAAGAAAGTTTAATGCGCATCGTTTAACGTTGCCGATAATTTAATTAAATGATTCATTTAGTAACGGCGGGATGCTTTGCTGCTAAGCGCATTGAATTAGCACGTATATTTGTCCCTTTTAATACAATTACACGGTCTCGTTAAATGCAACAATACCTGGTCAATGTAGCGTTATGAATATCTAATTCTCGCGATTATTTTGTATAAAAATTTATCGCTCCGAAATGGAATCCTGCCTTTGACAGAATTACACATGTGCGTACCTGTGTGCGTGTCCATATATTTTACACTCGATTAAAATATTGGAATTTGCATTTTGGGTTTGCGATTTGCTCAAAAAAAAAAAAAAAAAAAAGGTAAATATACGATATTAAAATAAAGATGGAGTTTTTGGAAAGAAAATTGGAACGAGTATTTGAAGGAACGTTGAGTCCAAGATGAAATTTCATGGAGGATTCTGCCGAGTAATCCCGGCAGTAACGCATAAAAAAGTCTGAGGTTTCTGGATCCGCGGCACGTTTCTCTAATTACGACACTTTTGCGAAACGATCTCCAATACCCAATCGTTTTACGTCATTAACGACCGTAAGAGAATCGAGTTGCAGAAGGGAATTCAAGTTAGATGGGAATGCGGAATTCGATCTTAGGAGCGTTTCTCCGCATTTGATCAGCCATAAATTCACCTCAGGGTGTGAAGAAAGGTTAAGCGATTACTTTCAAAATTAGTTATTAGTGCAATGAATTAAAAATGAGATTGCATATTAATAATGGAATTCGAATAGAACTATTTAACCTTCTGTTGAACAATTGGCTATTAAATGAATTTCTACGTAATATATACGTATACGATTAGTTAATATTTTTTTAAATACTCTTTCTTGGGATTAAATATCTTTACTTTTAAAAAGTAAGTAGTTAAATTTAATTTTTACCAAATTTACATTGAATTTAATAATAATGTACTTTAAAAACTTTATTACGAAGAGACGTTTATAATAAATAAATTTCTTGTGATACGTGGATTTGAATGCTGCTGCGAATACATATTTGAATGAGTGAGATGTATAAACTATAACTTTTCTTTCTTCGTCGCACTTTTTATCTGGCCACGTGGGCAAACGTGATGGCTTAAATCTCGCATTAGTACCACCGGTATTAACGACCGGAAAGGAATGAGCTCGTGAAGCGAACGAAATCAGAGCTCGGGGATAGGGTAGAATTCGATCACAAGTCACGAAACGCGACTCTTCCAGCCGAGATCTGCGAGGTCGTCCTTGAGTCAGTTGGGGATAAAAGAGCAATCAATCTGACCTCCGATGTGTGCCTTCTTCCCTTCTACTTCGCTTCCTCACGTCTTTTCCTCATGTGCACTCGTGGATCCGAGGCAGTTTCCACGATTTCTTGAAAATCTCGGTAAAAGTCTCGAAAAGAGACGAGTCGCTCCTCAAGTTGCCCGACACGTCGCGCGAACAAATTTCTATTGTATATCGACAATGGTTCCGGCGGGCGGCCATACGTCGCAGACATAAATAACGAAGGAGCCAGCCGGGGAAATCCGCAGACACTGCGCGCCCTTCTTCCATATTCGGAAATTCAATTTTGATAACGTTTGCCAGAAGGTAAGACTCGAGATGGCCGATTTATATCTCGCCCTCTATCACCGCGAGTCTTTTGCCCCCCATTTTCTGCAGTTTGTTTCCCAGCTCTTTTTCACGTTCCACACCCGTTCTTCCTCCCCCCTCCCCCCGTTGTCACATTTCGCTTGTATAATCGTCGATGATTTGCGGCCCGAAAAGTTCGATATGGCGACGTGCTGAAAGATGCTGTTACTTTTACATCCGCACTATCAGTCAGCGTTTGCGGAACCGTTGGGAATAGCCGTGCAAATCGGGGAAAATAAAATATATTAATTTTCAGACGCACTTCAGAAGTGCAAAATTCGAAATTCTTCTTTTCATTGATTTTATAATGTCATAGAAGAGGTTAATGCTTTTAATATTAATGAATTAATATGAAGGATTTTTGATGAGGATCGATTGAGAGAGAGAGAGAGAGAGAGAGAGAGAGAGAGAGATATCACACTTTATATAACACAGACATTAAGTCAACGGACGTTAGTATTTTCATCGAGCGACTAAGTAATATTAAATTCCCAATCCCCTTGGGGCTCTCTTGCAGAAGCTTTTACGCATTTTCGTTACTCCCTTTTTTTGTTTCTTTTCTCTCCTTTTCACAAGTAATCTTCTTCGATTTCTCGTTTACACTCTGGGGAGGGGGGAGGGAAAGTCGGCAATTTGCCGGGAGTCTGGGATATCGGTAGCAAAGCTCGTTTTATTAACCCTGAAAACTGCAAAGCGAGATTTACCACGATACGCCACGGCGAGAAGGTCGGACGGGCCGACGTCGATAAAATTTGTTTCTCGCCATTAATCCGGGTAAAGAGTTACGTCGATTTCTTCGGCACCGATAGATCCGCTCGGATTTACGGATGGGAAATCGTTCTGCGGGGGGTAATTGAAAAATATTTTCCTAGCGCGCGCGTTTCACGAGCGGAATTCAAGGGCGGCCGCTCCACATTTTTCGCGTGCGCGCGAGAAATAGGGACGTTTTTATCGATTCCAACTCGATGGAAAGCAAAAAAATACGAGAGGGCGAACCGGAAAATTGCCACAGGGGTTACATTTGAATAACGATACCTAAGCGTTTCTCGAGCTTTCGGCGAATGCTATCGGATTTGGTTTGAAAAATAATGGTCGATCGTTATTTCTGGAGGCCTATAATAGGAAGCTTAAATTTGCTCGGAATGAAAAATGCATTTATAAAATAAAGAGTGTAATCTCATAAAAATTATATATAACGAAAAATGAAAAATATTAATATTTATCTCTCGTATACGATAAATGTTTAAAATTGGAGTTTACAACAATTTTATGAATTATAATGGCTCTTGTTTTCCCAAATAATTATTGTTATTGTGATTTTTACGGTTGGTCCGCAGCCACATGTAAATGTAGAAAGAACGAAAATAACGACAATATTAATGGAGTAAATCGTGTGCCCGCGTCAAGTTTTGGTTGTGGAAACACCGCACGTAACTTCGGCATTCGTTTAGCTGGCTTCATGAATGTTGCATCGAACGATTACGCGCCGAATCAACGTACGTAGCTACGTATACCGTCCGAATTTAATTCGCCGGTACAGTTTAACCAGCCGAATCGTAGGGGACGGTGCATCCAGTATGACAAACGACAGGTACAAATCACGTATATAGGTATACTCATTACTGTGACGTAATGCCCGACACCTTCAATACAACGCCATCGCTATTCAATCACGGCGTCGTAGGATTACGTTGCGTTCGCGCGGCAGACGTCCGAATGTACAATGAGTCGCGATATCGATTGACAAACGCGATCAACATGATTAATATTCTCTCTGGGTGTGCTCTGTGTTTTTTAACGTGCGCACTCTCGATCGGGGCGAACGCTTTTATTTAGCGGTCGTTCGCGAACGCCGTCAGTCGACAATTTCGCCCGCGCACCTCGTTATACCTGCGTGCATTACACGCGTCGCTATCGCGAATTTGCAGTTCTAAATATTCGCCCACTCGCATAAATCGCAAATGAGACCTGGAATCGCGGCCGCACGTCATCGATAAGTGCAAAGCGGACAATAGGATAATATTCGGGTCGACCGATAAAGTTACAACCGAATGGTTCAAATAAGTTTCATCAGTCGCGGATTGAATGACTATGACGAGACGAGAGACTGTGCCCTACAATTTTCGGCTCCTTTTTCGCTTTTCATGAAAGCGATGACGTGTGCAACTCACGCGTTTACTCGCGTTTACAGTAAGCGGCAGGGATGAAGCTCATTTAGGTACTAGCCCCGCTAGCAATATTTACAACCGGCGTACGCACAATAAAAGCGGCGATTACGGCGCGGCCGTAATTCGCACTACCTAAAAGTAGGGCGCGCCATTAATATTCCGTACTCGCTGCTCGTTTGTCATTTAACGAGGCTAACGCGTATTAGCGGCGTAGCCGCGACTAAAGAGTCAGATCTCGACGATGGATAGCGAGAATCGTAAAAAAAAAATCGAGGACGCAGCCGCCGTCGCCGTCGCCGTCGTCGCCGTGGATCTCGTTGTCGTGCATCTCGGGCTTACGTAAACCCTCGGTATTAATGTACTGTATCGTGCGTTCGTCTCTGAGGATGGATGCATCGTAGAAAATGCTCCCCCTTCGTCCCTCCCCCCTCCCCCTCCCCTGTGCCCGCTATGCAGCATCCGAAGTATATTTGATGTTTGTTCTAAGCGATACTGGGTCATGCCCGTACCGGTTTCATAGTATTGACTTATAATTCCAGTATTTCTAATCTGATCCTCATCTTGGCGTATTCCGAGAGAGATGATATTGCTCAATACCGCTGTGCTATTCGAAAGAGATACGAGAGAGGAGGATCGTGGATTGAATAACTTTACTTTGATTTTAAACTTTTTCTATTTTGTATCATTTGTATATATCGTATTCTTTTTCAAGTGGGTATGTTATTTTATATAACCATCCTTGATATTTTCCTTGATATTATATCGATAACAAAAAGAATTTCGCTACATGAAAGATAAACTTTATCTTTCTTTCTCTCTCTCTCTCTCTCTCTCTCTCTCTCTCTCTCTCTCTCTCTCTCTTTTTTCTTCCTGTCTTAGTCTTTCCATTCTGCCTTTCTACTGTATTTACCGTCACGACCGTCTTGCATACACATCGTAAAATATGAAATATACAAGCAGGGGAAGACGCTTTGCTGCAATTTTCATGTATACATAAAGAGCATAGACTCTGTTGTTACGCGACGCGACGCATCTTCTTCTATGACTAATTGCAAGTATGAATTAAAATAACTATTTTATGTATAGTTATGATTTTCATTACTTTCTAGAATTTTTGAATCTGTCGCGTGGATATATTGGAAATTCTATATAAAGGACATATACATTTCATATTTCATCGAAACAAAATATAACTTTTAATTTATATGATATCTAACATGTAGCAAAAATCGATCTTTTAAAGAGAATTGCATGGAGGAAAATTATATATAATAACTATTCCATCATATATTGTAATATATTGCGGAGTATGTAATTTATTCCATAACAGCCGTACAATATTTTAATGGCGTCATGTTTCATGGAAGTAATCGTATCGCTTTTCACGATGTGAAAGTATAGAATGCGTTTTCAATTGATCCTTAATCAAAATATCCCTATTGAACTGCCCGTATCTGAAGATGAAATTTCATTCTGAAAGCAAAGCCCGACATGTTTTGTGATACGAGACTCAATGAGTAACAACTATAATGAGGCCCTAATTACGGTAACGAATGATGTTTATAATATGATCCGCGTGCTAACTTTTCTTCGAGAACTTTCGGATCTGCGAATTAATATCCGATTGAAATATATCTCCTATTCATAGCGACTCGCGGTAAAAAGGCAAAAGGAAGTTTTGAACAGCGTAATAACAGAGTCACGCCGGTGGGTGTCTTTTACCTCGTTGAATTTACATCGCGGGCTTTCCCCGGATTCTCGAATATGAATAATAATTCACTGACGCGGACTGTCGGACTAGATCTCCGTCCGACTTTTTTCGAATTTTCTCGCGAGGGCACCCTCGCACCCTTTGCGCGGGCTCAGGCGAGGGTGTATTTGTGAGGATATTTAATCGTCCATCATGTAAATAACGTTGCAGTCGCAGAACGATGTAACGCCACTGAAAAGGACGGCTTTGCATTCTAGCGTTCAACCCGCGCGGGGTTTATCACTTCTCTTTTTACTTTTCTATTTTCTCTTCTCCATTGCTTTACTTCTCCATTTTCTATCTTTACTTACATATAGCACATATAAAACGCGAAATACGCGTTTTTGCGATGTGATCGTCGAAAACTTCGGGAAACTTGCTTGATATTAGCCAGTTTTCTAGTAAATAAATCAAATTAATATTGAATAATTTATTTTTACGTAGTAAAAGAATTAATCGTGTCCTCACTGTAACGTAGATATTTTTTTATTAGTCAGAAATAAATAAGTATTCGCACATTAATAATTGCATTCACGTAAAGCTCGAGCGATAAACTCTATCGTCGCTCTTACTGTGCTAAGACGGGATCAACTTTGGCGCGCAATGAGCTTTGCCCCTTTATCTCTCTCTCTCACGATCCTTTCCTTTCATCCCATGGCGAAAATGTAATAATCTTCGTTTTTTCGAATCCCGCTCACCGCCACCGCCACCGAATTTCCGCGTATGCTCGCGCGAATTTTCATTTGAATGGTTAAACGCCTCGGCGCTCGGTCATTTAGCTGCGAGCTTCATCGCGGCATAAACCGCCGTGATTTAACCGCGATCAGGACAGGCAGATATGTTACGCCAATTTAAACGGCGCAAGACTAGTAGAGGCGGATCGCGAGAGGCGGCCGCCTGCTAGCGGAAAATTAAATGTATGATTTTAGGTGGGCAATTTATATGTAAATGACATCGCGCTTTTGCCATTCCTCCCTCTCCCCTTCCCCCTCTCCCCTCTTCCTTTCAGCTCCTATGCCTCGCTCGGCGTACTATCTATGCCGAATATTTAATAATGCCTATTGTTTAGCCGGGAACGTGCATGACCTGAACCTCGGGCCGATCTCTCTCTCTCTCTCTCTCTCTCTCTCTCTCTCTCTCTCTCTCTCTCTTCCGGATATCCCGCGAGGCCTGCTTGCGAGGCATTCAAAGCGCCCGAGATTTCGCCCGGATTTTCCGCGAGAGTATAAATGGCGCCGACCGACCTTTATCCGCCAGTAGCATCCGGTTCCGGAGGGAGACGGGCGGCGGGCGTTCCGCGCCCGGGCGCGGGCTGCTGAAATAGCGACGGTTCGGTGAATAAAGGCCTCGACGAGAAGGTTTTGATTCCGCGCTACCGCGGGCATCTATCCAAACGCGGAAGAATAGCAAAACGCGCGGGATCCACGTCGCGCTTACGCATACCGCCCGTCGTCGTCGTCTTTGTTAAGCTCCCGGCTTGAAATGAAGCGCCGGATAAAATCCGCAGACAGAGGCGCATGTACCTTACGCGCTCGTTTCTTTGAAGCTGGCGTATTATTGTTTTCGACCGTAGTCCGCGCAGTTAATAAATTATTCCCGTAGTAACTTTATGGGTACTTTACTTAATTATATTGGACTGAGCGAAAAAGGATAGAAATAGAAAAGGAAACGGCAATCATTAATGAGAATCGCATTAAATAGATTATCGTCGGTCTATTTATTTGTTTATATGATTTGTAATATGTATTCGGGATCGTCTGTCGACAGCGGGTGAAATGATTTAGAACGTTAATTGGTAAGGATATCCATGAAACATCGATGGTATGAAATTTAATCTTTTTGTGATATATATATCATGATGCTATAAATAAACGATCGCGAGCGCTCGTTTATTTTAACTATTTATTCGTATTTGGATGCAGGTAAAATATCTTATAATCGATCATCGCGTGTATGAAAATTAGAGTCAGATTACGCCTTTATTCCTTTATTTGCTCGGCAAACTTTGCTCATCGGATGCGGAATTTAATTATGATCACGGAAGAGCGAGAAGAGGAAAGGAGAGTCAATTGATCACATTTGTATTAATGTTGGAATCACGCGTGCAATCATGCGCGCTCTCGAAAGAGATGCAAAAACGTGTGTTTACAGAATATGGAAGCGAGGGGGCTGGCTGACCGCGAAAATAGCGCCATGGATTTTCCGTTAATGAGATGCCTGAGTGTGGCGAGAATGCGGTATTAATCCGAGTCTGCGTGACAACTGAATTTATCATCGACCGTTTTAATTTGATACGCAAAGAGGCTCGTATACCGCGCGATAATGCCGTAATGCGATTCAATGGGATCCGATGTGTGTAACTGCCGTTGCGGAATGCGCAATGTCGTGGAGTAGAGGAAAGAAATGTGATCTCTCGTAAGCACAGATATGGCGAGCTTTCAGACAAAAGTACTGAATTTCGGAGGCTTCGGAGAATATAATCGTGCGGAGAGGATCGAGAGAGCCGTTTTTACGCAGCACGTTCGAATTTTACGAGATATATCTTTAAAGAGATACGTATTGTGTTAGTAAGTACTGTTCGTATTTACAAACTTAATAGATATTCTCGAAAAAAATTTGTCTCGTTCTTGAAATTCTACAAAGTTCATACGTACTAGACATTAGTATTGATGCATAGTTTTTTTTTAATTGTGAAAAAGAATTTCCAAAGCTAGAAAATTAATACCAAAAATAATTTGATACAAGGATTACCGTATTCTGTCGATAATATACAGAAGTGATAGAGTTGAGCACGATCCCCTTAAGCATAATTTTCTCACGAGTTCATCCGAAGTTGTTTTATTGATTTGATAGTATCCTCGTATAGACATCCGTTTTCGATATATCTTATAATATTTGGGAAATCGCATATATTCGGAAATTATTGCAATCCGGGTTGCGCCACGGGCGGCAGCGACGATGTGGTGGTCGTGGGGTTTTATCTGAACGCCTGCAGCTGAAATTAATTGCATTCGCGGAAGTTGATTATGTCCATTTAAATAGCCGCGATCGCGAGTAAGCGAGGGGGGCGGAATGAGGGTGGGCGGTATTTCCGCGATATCGCAAAAACACCGGCCGGTTCAAAGACTCGCGGTTTCCCATTAATTCTACACCTGTGCCACATCGTGTAACTAGTGTAAAATTACATTTCGCTCGCATGCGTGTCGCGTGTTTGTTTACTCCTCGATTGTTTTACTTTGTTTCAGTTTGGTGAAACGGTGGATATTAATTTTGTGTCCGTCGTGCCGGCGACTTTGCCGGCTCTGAAAATCGTATACTTGTTTACGTAAAATTGAAATTTATGTAGTTACGACGAGCTTTGATTTTACGCGCGCAGTGATGCGGATATTTATATAATAATAATTTCTATGTGTTTATTGAACTCATGCTAATCGATGCATTGATGGATTAGAGTAATTGTAACTGCGCGTATGAATATGATATTGAAATATTTTTCAGTGATAAATTGCGAATTCTATCTGTGTATATATATATATATATATATATATATATATATATATATATATGTGTGTCATTAACTATGCTAAAGATGAAATTGTGAAATTAATTAGTTTTTGCAAAATTGTGCATCTCGTGTACCGTTGGCTTGATTACACATTACGGAATCTCATTTCGCGTATGCGCTGCATAATACTAATTTTCAACTATCAACGCCGTACGCATTTTATCACCGCAATGTGCTCTTTGTTAAAAAAGAGATATGTCAAACGTATTTTTAATTAATTCTTTTGCTCGGTCGTCGCTACCAAATGACGTACAAAAAAACTATAACAAAACAGTAGATAATAAAACATACGGTGAAATAATAATACAATGTATTTTTAACAAAGCTTATTTTCTTTTCTCGGAATGTGTATATGTGTGTGTGTATGTTGTATTTCATGTATAATTATTATATTTTTATTGTAGATAGAAATAACGTAGAATATATGAAAAAAATTTATCACATAAATTTATATCGACGCGCTCTCACAACAAACGTTCTATTTTAATTCTCGTTATTTTATATACAGCTCTGTCCAAATAATAGAATTTTTAGAACAGGAATTTGAATTAGATTGCGCTTTAAGCGTAAAGATTTTTATTTAATAAAAACTTAAATAATTATATTAATGAAGCAGATTATTTTATAAAGAAATATTTCGGACGATGAGCAGCAATTATTCACGTCATTAAGAGCACAAGGGCGCTGTTATTTCGGAAGATATAGTAAGGCACGTTACACTTTACGTATCGTGCACAAAGATGAAATTGTGCAAACAGCACAAGGACGTTTTATTTAAGTTTTGGACGCGCTTTTCGGCTTTTGCGTTTTAATAAGGGCGCAGGATTGTCTACTTTATACTGGATGAACGTGATACCGTTTTGTATTTTAATTACGCACTTACCCAATTTATCCGCATTTAATATATAAGCCCGGCTGCGCGGCACAGGCGATCCCCCCCATCCGATTAAGTTTGTTCCATAATTTACTTCACCCTTACGTAACTTAACATGACCCCTGTCTCACATAAATCCTACACACGATCAGCTTATGTTATGTATCGTCTAACGATGTGCATATAGGTGCGTCGAGTATCCGCAGATACGATAACGTGTGTGTGTGTGTGTGCGCGCGCGCGCGCGTGTGTGTCTGTATCGAATTCTCTTGTCGTGCTTCTAAGGGATATATACCGTCGACAGATAGAGGGAGGACAAAGGGTGGAGATGAAGGGACAGAGGTAAAAACGGGGAGGGAGGAAGGAGGGAGAAAGAGGAGACGCGGAGAGGAGATGCAGTCCGCCTTTGAAAATCCCCCTATAATTAAATTGTCTTTTATATTCAGACGAGGGCTGAAAATGAAGCTGGTTCGGGATAAACCTGCCGAGCCGTTCCGCCGGTTCTGCCTCTTTTCTCTTCGCGTCTCCACTCTCCGATGTGTCTCTCTCTCTCTCTCTCTCTTCTCCATTTCCTCTTCTCCCCGATACGCTTTTTCTTCGATCTGTCTCGATCTTCTCCGTTCGCTAACCCCGTCCTTCCTCCCTCTTTCCCTTCCTTCTCGCTACTTTTTCTTTTCTCGCCGATCCGGAGGGCAATGACACATTCTCTTCGACGGCTGCCTCCGTTTTCCATACTCCATTACACCCTTCTCATGCGAAATGACACCCCGTCATTCCATCATCGATCTCTCTGTTTCTTCGCAACATTCTCTCTCTCTCTCTCTCTCTCTCTTTCTCTCTGAAATTCGACATTTTTGAAGTAAGATAAACTTTGCCGAGATTTCTCCTTCCTTATTCCCATCTTTCATCGATTCTTCCCATGTAAAGTCCTCGCCCATTATTTTATATATATATATATATATATATATATATATATATATATGCATGTTACGAATATACGTGTGTATATATATTTCCACCATCTTGTCGACTGCCTCGTTTGACTTGCAAATGTAATCACTAAGAGCACCCATTCGACCTGATCCTATTTCTATGACCCGAGGACGGCACTTGCTAACCTCATTCCTAGATCCCGATGAGAAATGTGCGCACCGAGTTGGCGAAGCACCGAGCTCCATGATCAATCGATCCTTCGCGATCTTTGGCCTTCGTTTTCTTGGGAAAAAAGAAAAAAGAATCGAGATCGTTCTCGATTATAAAACTGATGCCACAATCGTGTTTACGGTTGCCGAAATATGCCAAAGAATTCGAAAACGCGAGAGGAAACTTCGGAAAACTTCCATATATAGAATTCTACATTACAAGTAGCAATTACAACTTGATTTCGCCTGTGGCATTGTATATATACATAATTTCCTATTTCCATTTAACTTCCTAAATAATGATCATCCATTTCCGTTACGGCATACATTCGCGCGTGTCCCATTTTGATTTTGAATTATTACATTTCATCATGTAGCTACACATACACACGCGCGCACGCACGCACACACACACACACACACACACACATACACACACACACACACACACACACACACAGAGAGAGAGAGATCTGTTTCGAATAACATACGAGTACATTCCTATAGCCGCGAGCAACTATCCGGTTTAAAAAAATCCGTCTGTTGATTAGCGTGAACTAATTATATGCAATTAATTAATTACAGCCGTATATAATGCAGCGACAACTGCCACGGGATATATGATCGCTGTATTTAGAGTGACGTCGTGACGTACATTCACATTGTATCGCGCCCATGCGATACGCACGTCCGAGAGAGAAGGAACTTTCATGGTCGTTAGTCCGGCGGTTATCTTTATTACTCTCACCAATGCCGCATCACGGAGGTACTCTCACGATTCTTTTTAAAAGAGATAGGGATACCTGCGACCGCGAGAGAGTAGCGTCTGTCAAGCATCGTCGAGATTCATCCCGCGTGCGTAGCAGGCGAGCTTTGTTTGCCGATGTCGCGCAAGTGTTTCGCGAGCAAACGTCCTTATCTCCCGGGCCGCTTGTGCACGCCAGACGTAAATATTTTAAATTCCTCTTGCCCCGCGGATTCTTCGTTTCCACCTCGAAGTCCCGAAGTCCCGAGCTACGGCCCCTACGTACGTAAGTCGTAAATAACAGGATATATGTGGTACGCCTTTACCCTTTACATTCAAGAGTACGCTTGGTTGGTACCTAAGAAGCTGGGCCCGATGATGGGTTTGTCTGGGCGCAAGGGAGTACTTTCGCCATTACCACTCGAGGGTTAAATTTATTGTTGCCCGCGAACGCACGAAATCGCTCTCAAGAGTCATTCGACCGTGCTCTAACGATTTCCGCCGTGTTGTAAAATCTAAGTGGCCGTTCGCGCCGTTAGGAGGGGCATTTAAAACGGGTAACGTGTGGCAAGCAGGAAGGATTCTAAAGGATCTTTTTAATTGGGAAATTAACGATCGCCTCTTGGAGGCACGCTCGTGCGAATGGGGTGAAATTTCAATCACAAAATTTCCACAACGATTAATCAACGTTCTTGCGTTGTCATTCAGTCTGCTGTCATTTAAGATAAATGAAGCTCCGTACAAATTGATCCAATTCTTGCGTTTAATGTACACGTGGTTATAGGTTAATAAATATATAATTACTTACGCCTGCAAATTGATTCGATATTAATATACCCGTAGTGTAGTCATTAATTTCTTTAAAAATTATACGTTAATTGAAAGATATTGGATTTCATTCGCTGTCTATAATTAATCTTAAAATTATATTTCGCGACGGGAAAATAGCCGGATACGTTATTTTAGGGCCGCCGATCGGTGCGGCTTGACAGTCGGATATATTTCTAACGACGCGGACTTAAATACATGCCATCAGAAAAGCGGGTTAGTTACAGAGGCTCGAGCTCGCAAGAGTAATGGCTTCTCCGGCCAGCGAGGCTGGACTATCGCTATTGTTGACTGAAAAAAAGCCGGGCGGCGCGGCGACCGGTCCGGAACCGACAGCTCCATCGAGCAACCGTGGTACGCAATCGCGTCCGGCAAATGGGAGCAACCAGAAGGACGAGTGACGAATAGCCTGTGCTCGACTACTTTGGACGCGGTCCATTGCCGGAGCTGCCGCGCTTGTTAAACCGTTCCGAAACTGCACTTTGCGTGCCTTCGCGTAGTTTCACGCCCTGTTACGAACGCCTTCGAGCCCGACTGCGACTGCCAATTCGCAGTACCACGTACTGCCTCCCCGTATAAACGTTTTACGTCGTAAACGACGAGCCGGGAATTTCGCAACCCGCGAAACGCAATCCATCCTTTGCCCGAACTATCCCCCGCTCGATTCCGTTCGATTGCGTTTCGCAGAGAATTTCTGGAAGATATATTGGCGAAATAACGTGCAAAGACACCGCTCGTTTTCCGCAATGAAACTGTTGCGGAATACTTTGCACCATTTTTTTCGTCTTTCTCGAACAGAATTCATTCTTCAAAATTCACAATTTGTAATATAATCTTAATTTATGAGATCTAATTCCAGGAATGTAAATTGAAAAAAAAAAAAAAACATTCGAAGAAAAGTAGAGGGAAAACGGAACTCTGAATTTACCAAAAAACTATACTTGATTTATAGGTCATTTTGTATCTATAGAAAGGAGGCACGACGTTTTTACGGCACTCGTGTATTTTATATAAATTACGCAATCATGTAGAAAAATTTATTGCATAAAATTTCTGTTCGTAAAAAAGTGCAGTTTTTGCACAGTGCGTGCATCCGTTAAAAATCTTGACTGGATTAGAAAGATAGAGATTAAATTTCATCATATAAAAAAGGAAAAAAGGTCTCCTCTGATGAGATACGTCACGAACAGAGCTTGCGAATTCAATATACATTTTTGCCAGTTCTTGATAGCTTAACGCTCTCGACCGGAACGTGACGGGCAGCAATATGCTTGCGTGATAGCGGCTAGTCCATTATGCGCATTTATGAATGCAAATGGGTTAAAGATGGCCATGAACGCGCACGAAGGACGTAAAAGGTGAATATACGCATACGCGCCTCTGAACATTTTAGCAGCGAATTCTCAGCCGTTTCTGCGGGTCTAATAGCACGGATGATAAATGTGCACGTAAATTGTGCAGTATGCATTTCATAGCTAAAATTTTGAAACGATGCCGGTAGCCACAAAGGTCGTACAATACGCTTTATTTCAGACATAGTTTAGCTGACGGGGGGGAGAATATTCTTATCTCACACTTAATATCTTTTGAAAGAATTTTCTAACATGGCGTATTATTATGTATTATTATATACTCGTTTTAAATAAATAAAACTTATAAAAGGTTTCTACCGTACGGAACACTTTCGAAACAATCGAAAATTCGAACGTGATCGTTCGAAATTATTTTCAATCTCCCCAAATACGTCGACAACGACGAAGTTTCACAATGAAGTTTTTTAACGAGGGTATTATCAAGACCGTTTCGCAATCGATTTGCAAGTACAGTGCAAGTACTAACAGTCATAATACACTCGGTGTATAATACGCGATATACGCTTTATGCTTTATTATACAAAATAAATATTTGCGTCGCTCGCCGTCGATCGGGAGTCAGCGTTTTTTCGCTCGCGCGGATAAATCCGGTCGGTACGGTGGATTTACGCATGACGGACTCGTCACCGACAAGGTAACGCTCTTTCTGTGTCTCTGTTCTTCGTCACTGCGCCATGTCGATGAATCGAGAGCGATACGTACGCGTCGGGAACGGGATCGAGAGTCTCTCACTGATCCGGAAAACAAGACAATCCACTCGGAAGTTTTTACCATGGAAGGCGGAGGAAAGAGGGGGAGCATCGGGGGGAGCATCGGATCCATTCCCGGTTTCTACTACCACCGGGTGCGGATCCCGGGGATCCCCGGGATCCGGACTCTCACGGTCGATCGCGTTTGTCACGTACCGCGAAAATCAATGAGTCCTACGTACGACGCTCCGTAGGAATGCGAAAGGAGGCGAGCGTCGCGCTGCAACGACTTTCCTCCCGTCGTCGTGAAGGCACGCCCGGCGTATGTCGCCTCCTCGCAGATCTTTCTACGACGAGACTCGAACGGACGACGCGTGCCTCCGTGGATTTTGCCCGGGGCTCCTTCCCCTCGTGCCAGGAGTATTTAGCAAATAACTGTCACTTTTAGCCTCCACCTCCTCCGAGCCGATCTCCATCCGAAAACGTGAGCGGTAAAAACAGACGTCGGTTTTGCGTATCATCGATCTGTTGGATTTTATCCGCAATATTTTATAAATGCTTGAGAATTTTTTTTTAATTACTTTGTTTTTATTTCCATTATTTTTCTTTTTTCTTTTTTTTTGTAATTGTAAGAGACGTTCTTTATCATCATAATCTATTTTGCTCTGTTACTCGCGTATGCGTGCGTCTGTCAGACATACATATTCGCGGTGTAGTCCTTCCTCTTGGTTTTATTACAACAAAGATGCTCAGATAAATCTGGCTTGGAAACGGTGGATTCGCCTAAGAGAATGTTCCACGTAAGATGCACGCTCCGCTGGAATATGTTGCAATTGCTTCGTGTACCTACTTAAGAAATAGTCCCTATTCGTTGTAATCCGTCCTATAGAGTTTCCGGTTGACATCACCGAAAACATTACGCCATGTGTGATACGATTCAAAGAACTTTACTAGGAAGACGGTGTATATGTAGTCTTTTAATCATAAACTAAACACGAATTGTTTTATTCCGCGAAATTTTTTTAGGAGCGATTGACACCACACAATGAACAACAGCTGGAGAGTCTTAATGAATTGGAAATGAATAAAATAGCAAAATAATATTTGCATACAAATCTGAATATATTAATAGCGAATGCAAGCCAATTTAAATAGAAACACACGCAATAATATACGCAAAATAAACAAAAATTGCATTTTATTAAAGTTTTCAACTTGCTGATTTCATTCGTATTGTACACATATCTTGACTCTTATTGAATGTTATAATATATATTAAATGTTATTAATCAAATTATTGACTAATTACTCATTACTTGTTACGTTAAAGTGAATATTTGTAATATAATATGTTTTAACAATGAAAATTAATTATATTTCATTGTCACAGCTACACATTACTCATATATCGAGCGAATTGTATTCCAATGAAGGCATTTATATACACATTGTGTTGCTTGAGTTATATATTGCGAGAATTTCCATACACGTTTTTATTCAACATTGACAAATCGCGTTTCATTGGGTCAATGATAACAGCTGATATCTACTAAATTTTCTTCTTTTCTGTACCGTCGCAAACAGCGAGATTAACAGAGATTCACATGCAGATAACGCTGTAATTTTAATCGTTGTAGCATATGGCGTGGATTCGCAAATAAAATCGGTGGACGCTCTAATAAAAAAAAAAAAAAAAAAAGACATTAAATCGAAAATAACATTCCAAAACGTAACGACGATCCAGAGCTTTTTTCATCGAGCTCGCGACGTCTGCCGCGCACCGGGAAAGCTTTTCATTTCGTATATGATATCCTCCCGCTGCGTATAAATGAATAGCCCGAAAGTATTTTTCACGCTCCGGATATTACGTGCACAAGGTACCCGATGAGAGCAATCATCGCGCGACACGTCTCACTGTCTCGCTCGCTCGCGCAAATAATTTAAAGTTCCAGAGAGGAGTGGGGGGTGGTGGTGGGGGGGAGGGGAGCGGGGGAGTCGCGCTGCATTGCGGTTTTAGAAAAATCGCGAAGTGAAATACCAGCCGTGTTCCACCTTCCAGGTTTTGTAAATCGACGCGAGCGATTCGCGAGTGTCACGATGCGACCACACATTCGAGCAGCCGACCAGCAGCTTTGAATTTCCAACATGCGCGCGAAACGACATCGAGTACATACGCACGTTGCGTAAGCGGAATACAAACTTTTGCGGTCGAAATCCCGCACGACTTCTTGTACACAATTCGGGGAGGACTAAAAATACATGCCGTGAGTCATCGAATCCGTCGAACGAGCCCTTTCTCTCGGCCTTTGGTTGGTGGCCGAGCATGACTATTTTTTTTTTTTTCTTGTTTTGTCAAGACATCCGTATAATTCGATATCATATCTCGACATCTCGCTAGGCGAGATTAATCATATTCCTCCGAGAGATAATCACACAGCGAAGCTCAATGAACCGTCTATTTTTTGCCTAATTTATTACGGAATAACGGTTTTGCGCAATGGAGGTAATTGCACGTTGCCCCGAGACGAATTACCGTGATTTGCCGTTTACGCTAAAGTTATTATCCAGGATTCGGTAAATACGAGGGATTGATATTGAATTACTGGAATATTACTGCGCGGGTTAGAAACTCGTTTTGACTCGCGATATCGTGGTTGCAGCCTTTGCAAGCTGAATCGTGCGCGAGTGCGTACAAACAAACGTATTCTAATTCAGCATCCACATCAGCAGCATGTAAATTGCATGGCAAGAGATCAATTAGCTCTCTCAATTAGCGGTTGTGCGTATCTCGACGCCATTTACCTGACGTTTGTTACTGTCGCGGCTCGCGTTGAAATTTCCATCGGGTAGAGGATTTTTGAGAATCCTCGCGCGGAACTCGCGCGAAAAACGCAGAGAAATAGCCTCTCCTCTCTCGGCGCTATTTCCAGGAAGGATGACGATGACTTAGAATCGACGTTAGAATTCAGTTTGGGACCTTGTCTCCTCCCGTTGGATCCATGGCGCAATCCTGGTCTGTCCTTTTCTCTCTCTCTCGCTCTTCTTCCCTCTTCTCCCTCCCTCTCTCTGATACTCTCGTAATTTCTTCGAATAGTACGCAACTTCGGACTTAGCGAGACTTAGCGAGCAGGAGTACGGAGGAAAGTTGCTCTTGTACATTTAGATCCGGCGCATTTCAGATTGATAGCAGATTATCATAAATTGCGAATTCTTCCGTAAATTCTTTATTCGTGAATCCTCGTGCTCTCGTCCGCGTACAAATTGTTCAGCTTATCGGATGTAAATGCTTCATCGGAGCACATTTATTAATCTTCTTTTCTTCTTTTTTTCATTGAGAATCGGATCGTTTTATTACTTAATTGTGTCTAAAAGGTATGCAAAATTGTTTTACATATTATTTGTACGCTGTATGGGATTATCCAAACGAGACGAGGTATCACACACGTGACATCTTACAATATAAAAATTGATAACGAAATAAATAAACGAATCCACTTCTTTGCTCGATATGACGAGTAACGAAGTATTCGTATTCGCGTATTCGTATTCGTATTCGATCGAATCGATATATATTTTTTTCCTCACATTATTGGGGCCGAAAAACGGGGACGGGCATATTTATTGAATGAGGAACCCAATATATATTGCTGCGAAACTGCGTATAAAATGTGAAACTTCGAAGCATTTCAGATAAGCGATTTATTACCTTCCAACGGGTTTACGTCACTAGCGGGTGCGATAACCTCGAGGAAACGTTAAGCGTGATACACGCTTTACGACACGGCGGCGTTACTTCGGCCTCCGTGTGTATGTTAATTGACCGATACGTCGAAGTTAAGGACCGGCCGAAGTCGAAAATAATATGTTTTAGAAAATCACCGCGTCCGCGTTTCTCGAGGAGAGTCTATCATTAGCGGGAGAGACATATCCGGCAGCGCCGGGACCACTCGACATATAGAAGTCGATTGCTTCATTCGGACGGAGATTCGTCCTGAGTCACGACTGGATCGATAGTAGGTGGGTTATTTATTCTCTAGAGCGGAGCGTAGGTTGGCCTCCTTTTGCGTTACTACGTGCCACGCCGTGGTTCCACGTGGATCTCGCGTCGAGATACGGGGCGTTATTGGTCGGAGAAAAACGTGTTTCGGATGAATACGAATCGCGCCGCCCGAGTATATAGCGTGGCTCGAACGTGGCGCGCGCGCGCGCGCGTCCGCTTTTGTCGATACAAAATGGAGATCGAGGTAAAGGCCAGGGGGGATTATTGAGTCTGTTCCCTTTAGGCTGCACCTTCTTACATTTTTCTACATTTAAAATGAAATACGCGCGTGTATTCGCGCGCTCGGTGAGGGAAAGACGAGGATTGCAACAGGGTGCGAATAAGATGCAAACGCCGAAGGAAAGAAATGTATCGCGAGAAAATTTCTTTCACAATCTCTTGACCCACTACCTACCATTGGCCGCTAAAAAGAGCAGTTGATATAAATAACACTGTGAATTTTTTTTATATCATGAGAAGCCGTATTATTCTTATTTCGAAAAGATTTTTCTAAGGTTCTCCAAAAGGACGGTAGAGTATTTGAGAATATTTGTTCTACGCGAGATAGAGATAGTACGTTCATTAGTCCGATTTGTAGACAGGAGGGAGAGAGAGAGAGAGAGAGAGAGAGAGAGAGAGAGAGAGAGAGAGTGAGTGCTCGACGAAATACGAGTCCTGTCTGGCTCTCATAGTAATATCACGTCGACGTGCTCGTATCGTGTAACATGTTACGTTTCGTCGCGTAATACGCGGACGGAGCTGCATTATGCGCCCAGGCGCTTTTGCGCGCGCACGCACACACACACACACACACACACACACACACACACACACACACACACATACACACGGACGTTGCGAAGTTTGCGGTAGCGTTGCAATATGCCATGAATCCTGAGATAAGTAAACCCACCCCCTCCCCGCCCACCCTCCCGCTTCTTCCCCTCTGTGATAGAATCGAGATATGAAAGAGAATTCGCGGGATATCCTTTCAAATCCGTTCAAGAGAGTTTATTAAGAGAACGCTCTGGAGGTCGCATTCTCGCATTACGTAGGATAATTAATAGTATTCTTCTCATAAGCATAATAAATCCAAGCTGTGAAGCTTAGAATTGGTTTTGTTTTTTTTGTTTTTTTTTTTTGCAAATCGGGAAAGAGGGGGGAAAATAATTTTCTCAACTTTTAATTGATACAAATAACGAGGTTAATGCGCCGCGTATACGCGGCATGTGCATTTCAGCGTGAGCGAGTGTACAAAGGACACGGGGCATGTTACTTCACGCGGAAACATGAAAAACCGCTTTTTCATAACGCGGTGTAATAAATTTCGTTCGCTCGGAGTGGGGTGAGAAGCGCGACCTCTCAGAACGATGTAATTATGACACGTTCAAATATGTATTTAACTGTACTCCCTTCGAAGTAGTTCAACACACGTCGTAAAGCCGGCGTTTTCTCTCTATGCTTGTCGTTGAGTTTGAGAAATTCTACGACCGTATGATGTCTCGCTTACTAAATAGCTTCTCGCTCACAGTTATACTTAGCGGATTTTCTCTCTCTCTCTCTCTCTCTCTCTCTCTCTCTCTCTTCCTGTTTCTCTCTGCCTTCCTCTTTCTCTTACATGTTGGGGCAATTTTCCGTGAGCAAACGTCGCGTCTTTGGAAGGCTCTGACGCGCGTTATCTTACGAACAGCGCTCGAAGAGAAGGGCGCTTAGATCCTTACGTGGTTCTGGCAGTGGTGGCAGGATCTCTCTCGCCGTGTGTCGGCACACGAAAATGGATTCGAGCACTTCTTGCCGTGGCGATTCCTTAGCGAAGTAGCAACGCGGTGGGAATTTCTTCGGTAAGGTACGTCGCCGAACTTTTTCCCCCCAAGATCAGATCGATCGCACCGATGACTGACTCAGCTTTGATTATAGATCAGTTTTTCTCTGTCTCTTCGTTCGTGAATTAAAAAGTTCCATCGCCAGAAGTTTTATTTATAAATTTTTATATATAAATTGTTTGTTTATAAGATGTTTCGATGCGATATACATCTAGATTTTGCGATATTAAATGCAAATATTTACGTAGATGATAATTTTATCCTTATTAGACTATACTATTTTGATGGAAAATTAATTGTATATGGAAACAATTTATACAAAAAAAAATGCTGACAGTTTCATAAAAATTTTATTAAAGTTATAATATTTCTCTTCTCTCCCTCTCTCTCTCTCTCTCTCTCTCTCTCTCTCTCTCTCTCTCTCTATCAAATACAATTTTTCTTCCTTATATAGAAACACCGCTTTACAAGCATTTCGCAATGGCTCGCGGATAAGAGAGGCGGCGAAAAGAAAACGCTGAGGATAGCCCTGGAGGGTCAAGCATATAGCTTCTTGCCGGAAATTGTTCCGATCTTCTCGTTCCGACCATCCATAGAAACCCTGCAACAATATCAATAAGGCAGCGGATTGTTGTGTCAGGTGACGTTCCTTCGAAGTGGCGATCGTCCCTTGACGTTTATGGTACATCGCGTGGAAGTAGACAAACAAATCGGCGGAAGAGACGGAATCAATCGCGAATTCGTTGACCCTTAACTCGACTGTTACCGTTGCTTCTATTGATATATAACAACGTTTGATATTCTTCTCGTCGAAAGAATACGAGGGTATTCGTGATACTTTCAATTGAAAAATAGCAGCTTAATGTAAGGCTAAATAAACACAAAATTTACTAAATTACACAAGCTAGCTAAATTACACAAAAATAACATTTAATGATAACAGAGAGAAAGAAGGACGAAAATGCGAAAAGGGTTTCATAGATCAAAGGTAAGTCGGCGAGTGGAGTCTTAAATGAGGTGGAAACGCGACTATATCGTGACATTGGCCGCAGAGCGAAGCTTGCCAAATTCTTCATTCGCGGTAAAGTCGCGAGGTGCATGGGCGGTAAAGAACGGAAATAAGACTATTACATGAACTGCCAGAGTCGTCGCGCTCGTAAATATACCTGATACCAAGTGCAAGTGAGTCACGTGGACGATAATATGCTGCTCGTGATGTCTCTCGTCTGTCTCCGACGTTGTTAATTCGCGCGCGTAATTCACACCTCGCGGCGCGTGCGGCGGCATTCTGTGAATTGATGGGATACCGATACCTCTCGAGAAAAGTTTGCGCGTTACTAAGTATCAAAGGGAATGATTAATAAATATCGTGAAAAGATGTTGGCGCCAAAGTTTCATCTCGATCGATATTTTATAGCGATATCGACGCTACTCCGTGGCGAGCGGCTCATAATACAGTGACTATCCTTATTCATGAGGGTATAAGATCTTGGTCTCGTGCTTTGAGGATGATGAAGAACGTAGATAAAATAATATTCTACAAGAATATTATTGGTCGTACAAGAGCGAATTAGATGAGAATCTCTTGCGTTACATAATTCCGAAATTGATTTCATTTTATTATTTAAATATAATAGAAAGATGCGAATAACAACGTAATAAATTTTTAATAATTAAATAATTCAAAAGTATGAAGGCTAAAAATAAATATATCGGATACAAGCTTAAAACAAATTTTAATTAAAAGTTTGAAATTTGTTATCTTTTTTAAGGCTTATATGTTGCGCGTGATGAAAATTTAAAAAGTATTTTCGAAATCATTTATGTAGGAATAAATAAATAATTTATATAGGAATAAATAGATTGAAACTATAATCTGCTTTTGTAAAATTATAATAAATTATTAATAAATATTTGTAATAGTTTATTTAAAGCATATTAATAAATATTTATGCAAAAATTTAAATTTGTAGCTTTCTGGCATTGAATTAAATTTCTATTGGAATGATGAAATTATAACGAGCCACGTATAATCATTTACTGAAATATTCAAAATATATTTGCGAAAATGACGTGAACTGCTGGAAAAGTGACATAATTAGAATAAACATCAAAGCGTTTTCGAAATATTCGCGAAATTGGCATGGCGTTTACCGCAAACGACTTATTCCGGACGCTTGAAAGATCGGATCGTATCATCCGGCGTGAAGGCGTGTAAACAAAATCCCGTTCCGGTATTCTCGGCGTTTTCGCACGACTTGCCGTATGTTTTCTGCGAAATTGCCCGCGGATCCGGGAAAAGAGAGCGTAGGAAGAGGCGGTCGATCGGCTGCGCGAAGGCGGAAAGCGCGTTTATTACGTTAGAACGCCGTTTGCAAGTTTATCCCGGTGGGAAAGAGAATAAAGAGAGGAGAAGAGAGAGAGAGAGAGAGAGAGAGAGAGAGAGAGAGAGAGAGAGAGAGAGGAGAGGTGCGTTCGGCGAATTTCAAAAGTGAATTTTGGCGCGTCCCACCGATCGTCGGAGCGGCGCGGCCGGCGGCTACGGCGGCCAGGTAGCATACGGACGGCCCCGGTGGCTGCTGCTCCTTCGATGCGTACGTACGCGTCGTGTGCCGCCGGGGGAAACCAGTCACTCGTATAAAACCGACGGACTAGTCGCGCCTCCAGTCAGTCCCGGCTCGCGCCTCGCGTGAGTGTTGCGATTGCTGGTCGCGCGCGCGCGCGCGAAAGAGAGAGAGAAAGAGAGAACGAGAACGAGCGAACCGATAAGTGAGGGGGGGAGAGAAGATATCGCGTTGCTCGAATCACGATTAGCGTTTCGCCGTGTTCGCGAAACCAGTCGAATACCACGTGTGTAATATACGAAACGCAGGGATAAATAATCGAGAGCGAGTTGCGAAAGAGCGAGGATCGAAGCGACCTCGCACGTGAGCGACCTTCCTGCTTCCCCCCCTCCGAAGGTTCCTCGAAAAGAGGCCGATCGAAGGGACAAAGGGCCGGTCGGATATCGCAGATGAAGAGGGCTTGCCGTCACCCTACGGGCCTCGAAGAGGAAGAACGAATTCTCGGTTGTGTTGTTGCACCGGGAGACGAAGTGCGTTTTCGCCGGCGAAAACAGTGCGTAGTAAGTATCGGCGTAAACATGCGTGCGTCGATGTTGTCGGTGCCGAGAGAGAAAGAGAGAGAGTGCTGCCGAAAATTGCGACGCGACGCGTCCTCGTCGTCGTCGTCGTATCTTGACGTTTAACGCGGCTGATGACAGCCGCGTGGTATGCGAAGTCGTATAGCGACCCGACTGATTTCCAAGTGATAAAAGCGTGATGAGCCAAGTGACTCGAGTCTCTCGCCTCCTGTCGCATAAACTACTATGTCGCTACATTGTATTCCTATTTATCTACATGCATTTTCTCCTGGAAATATTTTCCAATTGAAAATATTCTCTCGGTAAATTCTCGGCATGATTTCGTAAAGCCGATTGGTAAGCCAAAATTTCAAGTCGTACATTGACTTTCAGATCTCGAATTCAAAATTGTGTTCTGAAAAAACGTTTTTTCAAAAATATCGATACCGTAATTAATTACACGCCTGTAATTCTTCACAGAGCCAAATGGCTTATTTCGCGCAACAATTTCGATGGACAACGCTCATCGTTGATAAGAGGAGAGATACTCCGTTTCTTACTCGCGTCTCTAAATCGCAAAACCAGTCAGTTCCGTGAAATAAAAAACGATATTTCTGAGATTGTAAGCTAATTATGCTAATCTGAAATTAAGAAATTTGCAAAAAAATGGAATTGATCCGTTCGGCCTTTGATAGGCTTACGCTCGCTCCACTCGACGATATTATGTCAATATTTCGCGATATCGCCACGTGCGATTATTGCTCGCACCCGGCTCCACATTATTGGTCCGCCTGCGCGTAGCTCTGGTAGCGGTTCCAACTGACAGAATACCGGTGCCTATCTGTTGATCCGCTGTCAGACATGAGAGATCGATTGAGTCGTCGTCATCGTCGTCGCTGTCGACGCTGGACGAAAATAATTGCGTTTTACAGCGCCATCACGAGATATATGCGCGCATGCGAGAAATAAAACTAATCTTTCCGGGATCTTTCGCACGTATCGTTGTTATAAAATTCGGTATAAACAAAATAAAAATAATAATTGGGAAATCGTTAAATGAAATCGCGCGTGCCTGTTCTTATTTGTCGTCCGTCACTGTTTTTATCTCATTCGAAGGGCAGCAATTACTTTGTCTCTCGTCTCCCGACGAGTAACAATTTGTCGAGAAATTTTTTCCATGTGATTATTCGATTAAGCTCGTAGTTTATATTAAATTCTGTATCTCGGTGCCGGGTGTTATCGTGAGTCACCGTATTATCTTGGAAATGTTTTATAAATATTTAAACGAAATGCGTACCAATTAATAATACTTGTAAAACGCAATAAAACGATTGCGGGACAAGCACTTAACGAATTTGTGATTTCTTTTACGATGATATGCGAAGCGCATAGGAACAAATTTGTCTTACTAACAAGAATTTCATGATACGTGAAAAAAATAATAACACAATTTAGCTCCTCCGAATTCGTGATATCGCGAAAGATTATTCGACGGAAGAAACCTTACCTTCCAGTTTCGATTCTCTTTATCTCTCGCTTTTTTCCATTTTCGTATCGGTGATCCGAACGGAATTGGAATTTCAGAGATGACCTTGGAAATCGCGCGCGCGCGCGCGCGCGCGCATCCGCTTTGCTTATCGCGTCGCAGCGCGATGTTTATTTTTCGCGAGGTATTAACTGCGAGAGCGCGGCGCCCGCGTGTACGCCGCGTGTGTTGCCTATCCGCTCTACGTGTGTATACGCGTGTGCGTATGTACATATATGTGTGTGTGTGTGTGTGTGTGTGTGTGTGTGTGTGTGGGTGGGTGTGTGACGCGCGGTTTCGAAGGCGGTCGACGACGTAGGAATTCGAGGTGGCCGTGAAAGACGGCGCGCGCGAAGCCACAGGTGGCGGTCAGAATTGACTAAACGTGGAAGAGGAGCGCCGCACGGTCCGGTCCTCCTGGCCCGTTCACGGGGACGCGAATAGGGCAATAATATCTCCATTTTTATATGTCGCACGGCGCGAATTTATCGCGATCTGCTAAATTTACGCCGTAACACGCGCGATACAGGCGAGGGCTCTCGCGCGCGCGATCCGCACGAGCAGTCGCGAGACGTCGTGAAATTTAAAGGGTCGGATATCTTCCTTCTCTAGAAACTCGAAACACGAAACCTTCGGAAGATACGCGGCGCATTGTATGTAGCTTACATCCGTTTTCGCGATAAACGCTTTGTTTTATTTTACCTTCGTTTTTTTTTTTTTATCTATTCTATATTTTTTTTATCTATGAGGTTTTTTTTTTTTCTGCGCGAGTTCTAAACGTCGATGATAAAGCGGACGTTTACGTCGCCGGCCTTAAGGATGGATACGAGTTTATTAATACTTTAATAAATTAAATCCCGCGAAATAATTAGTTTCCGTGTCACATAACGAGAGCGTGTTATTGTTGAAGCACGATCGTACGTAATTATAGAAGAGAGTTAAACACGGTTACAAAGGCAAGATGGAACGATAGATTAAAATAGAGCACACGTGTAACGCATTATCATATATTTCGATACATGAAAGGAGGAGGTATGAAAGCAGAAATAAATTTTATCAAGTAACCAACGTGACATGATTGTTTATAACTATTATAATTAAGCTCACGACGTAAGATGAAAATAACGATAAAATGACGTAAGCTCGTCTGAAATAATAGCGTTATCAAATTCGTCGCACAGTCAACATGTGGTATATATTTAATTTTGCTCCGATCTCATCATTCGACAAACATTGAGATTATCTAAGGATGATTAAGTCACAGAGAAATTCGCGGAAATCGTCATCTTATTTTGCTCTATTGCAATTAATTTTGTCATCCGCCGCATATAATGCCGTGATATTTCTAACGTGAAGTACTGTCTCGTGAGGAATTAACGAGAGTTTTTGGAATGCAGAAAATTACAATAGTAACCTATCTATTTGTTCTCTCATCCTTAACCGAAGTGAGTCTGGCACTAGCACACAAAGCATTGTGAAGCACATATGTACGTATAAACTGGCTGACAGTGAGCGAATTATTTGCCATTCGTGTTCTCGGAACTCGACGAAACAATTAGAACGTCGATGCTGATGTAATTTTAATAACGGCTCGCTTACGAGCTGACGAAGCTACGAGATACGTCCTTAGGAAGAATGGCGAGGGCTGAAATTTTCTCATATTCTCTTCATCGTAAATTTTTGCATGCCGATATTTTCTGATTTCGCTGCTCGTAATTATAGCGTAGCGCTTTGCCTATTTGTTTTCTCATTCAATTCAATTCTTTTCCCGTAGCTTGATTTACGTGCCGATTCGTTTAATTGTAATCCGCAAGCCGGATGTCGTCGGATGTTATCGAAGATAGAATTTTATCAAGGATAAATATCCCGCTTAGAGATCATTATTGTCGGATATTTATTGTTGCACATAATTAACAGATTATGCAAATACATAAAGTGGAAACGAAACGGACGTCGTACGTAATTATAGGCATTGATCATTATCGAATTTATCGTACGTAATTATAGGCATTGATCATTGTCAAATTTATGACGTCGATGCGATAGCAAACCCAATCGCCTGTCAAAGGTATCATGGTGGATTTTCCGTTTTCCCCTATTTGCATTAATTGAAAATAGCTTTTCGCTTTGAGCCATGATGCACTTCGAGGTGCGACATAGAGAGATCGAGATCGAGAGAGAGAGAGAGAGAGAGAGAGAGAGAGAGAGAGAGAGAGAGAGAGAGAGAGAGAGGGGGTCAGATTGGACGAACGAGAGGAGGATTTCTCCCTCTCCCCAGACTTTTCATAGTCCCTTTCCGTGGGCGTCCCACGGACAAAGGCTCGGTCATACATAGAGAACGATCGGAAGGCTCGGCGTGTGGCGATAATTAGAGCGTTTATGTATATTGGGTGTCTTCTCGAAATAGTAAAGGTCGATCATCGCGATGGCGCTGCTGCGACCCGCGATACACACGACCGACACACTCGTTAACGTTAGCTTAGGTCGGGTTACGTGGGTGGCATTTAGCCATCGCAGCTAAGTCTACGACGTGGATTTATGGGCTATACAGCCGCTCCCTCTCCCCCTCCCTCTCTTTCCCCCATCGCGCGCGTCCGTTCTTCAACAGCGAATGAATTTGCTCTATAGCTCTTCGATTTTTTTTCGCGCGAATCGAGAAAACCTCAAGATGAAATGGGAAAGTAGTCCTAGATTGAATCGTTTTCCTTCCGAACGGCAATTATTTTTGCAAAAGGTGGAAATAAAATTATCTCTCTAGGCGATCTATCTCTCTTCGCATTAATATTTACTTTGAAAGTGACTTGTGCTAAAAATTAGACTCGGTTTATATATCTGGTTACCGTATTTATATCTATCGTAACGAGATATGATATCAACGCTCCACTTGATTCAAATAGTTCGACGTGACGCAATGCCGTAACTTATCACTGACCCTGAATTCTATCTTAGGTGAGATTAATGTCAATGTGTGTGTGATAGAGAGAGAGAGAGAGAGAGAGAGAGAGACGCGGGCAAAGAGAGACGGAAAGATCAGTTTCATACTTGATTCGTATTTCCATTCGTTACGTAAAAGTCAGACCGTTGCATTTTTTACGAAGTAAACTTCCACTTCGTGTACGCAGTTAGATTTATGCGTGCTTGATAAGTTATATATTTGATATTCGGTGGCTAATCAGGGCAGACCAGATTTCATCGATATATCGAGTATCTTATCGGGCCCCGACGCACTTTCGAGAACGAATATCGCGATTCGCGTTATCGCAATTCAGATTAGACGATCAGTTACGACGCAGTGGCAATGCAATACACAATCGCCGACAGTTTGTTTTTTTTTTTTTTTTTTTTTTTTTTTTTTTTTTTTTTATTGTCCTATAACGCAATCGCCAGATGCATTCTCGCAAGTCGCCAAGTTCGACAACCTGCAATGCGACGACCAGCCGATGACTGGCGAATGAAGAATTTATACGTAAGCGTGCAGCTATATCCACGGGTTTCCTCATGTAGAATCACATTGGAAACGCGATACTTTTCTGAATTGTTATAATTATTATATAATGAGTCACTGTATAGTTGAACTCTCCATTACTTATAATCGAATTATTATATGAACCTTTTCTATTTCACTGAATCTCTCTGATCTTTAATTAAATTATTACGTACCGCAATTAAAGACGTCTTATTTTTCAAACATCCTCAACAACTGAAATGAAAACGAGGCTCGGAAATTTCAAAACAAGAAGAACGTCAGATCTGATTGTACATTTTCTTTTCTATTCATGTGAAATAATACTTACGCTTTGCGATTGTATTTCCTAAAGCATTACGTTTCTACGCAGACTTAACTGACGGTACGATTTTTTCTGACCTAATCACTTGTGAGTTAATTATAATAAAGTACGTGTTTCCATTTTGTGTGTGTGTGTGTGTGTGTGTGTGTGTGTGTGTGTGTGTGTGTGTGTGTGTGTGTGTGTGTGTGTGTGTGTGTGTGTGTGTGTGTGTGTGTGTGTGTGTGTGTGTGTGTGTGTGTGTGTGTGTGTGTGTGTGTGTGTGCCGAGCAACGAGATAAAAGGTCGGGGAAACTGCGCTGGTTCGCTTCGTTTCATAATCTGCACGCAACTTTCGCGAGAACTTCGGAGAGGTGAAGACACACAGAGAGAAAGAGAGGGAGAGAGAGAGAGAGAGAGAGAGAGAGAGAAAAAGAGAATAGTTGGAAAAACGTTTGATCGTAGATAGGACGTATCGACGTGTTTGCACTCCCGATTCTCGTATTCATAACTCACGTTTTGCTAGCTTCTCGCCGTTCTCGTGGTTTCGCCGTTCGCGGCGTCCAAAAAATGAAAAGAAGAAAGAAGGCGGCACCGTACTCTCTGTATATTCGCCGAGGCAAATGCATGCCGAGATATCGAGAATTCCTGATAATCCGTGCCGCAGACGTGATCGACGATACTTTCGGTATTGGTAAGAAACGTGAAAGGTGCACACGCGCGTCGAGAAACCTGACGCGAATGACGATAGCGAAATGGATCGCTTAACTCTTTCTTGGCAAGATAAACTATTCCGTGTGCTTTATCAGTGCGAAACTTACACGAAGAAGAGAAATCTTTTTATCAATCTGATTTTCTAAAAAAAAATAATCGCTACTGTATGCTCTTGTATAGAGAATACTCTCGTTCAAATATTTTATTAATTATCAACTTGGGTCGTTTTTACATATTTTCAGTAATTGTAAATGTTTTGAATGTAATCTCGGTGTTTGTATCACAACTTGTGTTAAGTTCATGGAATTTTAATTCGAGGAATTCCCTATCGCTATGGTTATCTTAATGACAAGCGCGATTTATGAAAACTGTGTATGCTGAAAGAAAAAAAAAATCAATGTCCATTACTGTTTAGCGTCCGCTCCGAATTCCGTTGAAAGATCCGGAGTTGAGGGACGTGTACGCTCGATATCTCTGGCACACCGCATACATTTCGGAAATAGACCGTTCATAAATCGCAAGGCGGAGGCGTCGAGCTTCGTTTTATCTGTCTATCGACGGTATTTCCGTGCCAGTAGGTTTTTTTCATCGAACGATGATGAGCGCGCGATGCCGCGAGTGCGTTGGGGAAGAAAGAGGGAGGGAGGGAGAGGGAGGGAGGGGGAGAGAGAGAGAGAGAGAGAGCCTTAAACACGCGCGTGTCCGTTCAATCGTGCACGCCGCGATTCGAAACAAATTAGGGATCGTAGCGATAAAGCCATTCCGATGTGCGTCGGACGCCGATTGACGCGAGCCCGCCCGATGTTATTCGACCTTTGACGGGAGCCGTCCGCCGTGGAAATGGCGCAATTTTTTCCGCCACTTTCTTGCACGAGGTAAACAGATCACGTTTCACAGCTGGCATTTGCTTCCCGGCCCGGCGACTGTAGTCGGACGCATCCGCATTCAGATTCGGTTAAACAAGGCAGCCTCATTTGGTTTCTCCTCCCTCTGCATCGCGAATTCCTCTTTCCTCCCTCTATTTCATTTCGCTTGTTTCTTATGTATATTTGAATCTATATCGGGGGATGAATCACTTTGAAGGAAATTTTCTGTGCTACGGCGCCCACTTTTATCTTGCCAAAGTCCTGGCTCGATTAATATGCAGACGACGTTGTGGCACTCACAAGTTTTTGCATTTTGCATTTTCGTCGTTTTCGCGAAAAGATTCGAGTCGAAAATTTGATTTGTCGAATTTTTCAGTCGTATTGTCGAATTTCTTTGTACGACATTTCACGCCATACTATACCATTTTTTTTTTTATCGTCACCCTCATCGAAAAAAATAGTAAAGAAATAGTAAAACACACCAACGGATATTTACAATGAAATATTTAATGATTAGAAACGTGTTCAACGAGCAATTATGGTATTGCGTAACCGTTGGTGCAACACGCTGATTTTAAGTCGAAAACGTACAAAACGTAATGGATTGTGATCGGCCTCCTGCGTAAATCCGATTGGCGCGCGTAGCTAACTGAAATGAACAAATTGGGTTATTGGCGTTTTTTTACGCCAGTGGAGAGAGAGAGAGAGAGAGAGAGAGAGAGAGAGAGAGAGAGAGAGAGAGAGACGAGACGAGACGAGACGAGATAAAAAAAATTTTCACAAACGTTTCGCGGGACTTGTCGTTTGGTCTTTGGGCGGCAATCAACGGTCTGTCACGCGCAGAGGTATTTTCGATGACAAGCCGGAGCGACCAAACGGTCGCGCGCGCGGCGCGCGGTGATATTGGGCGAAGTTCGGCGTTCGGTAATGCGGATTTGTTAGGCGTCCCGACGAACGTGAAATGCGAAACTCGGTGGCTCGTGTGCGCCCGGAAGCGCACCCGGACACACACGCGATCACTTTACGGGGTCTGATACCGAAACGCGCTCGTGCGTGCAGGCACAACGATCGCGCTCGCGAGCCGATAATTTAACCGTGACAAAAGCCGCGCGTCGACGATTGAAAATTTTTTTCCCCTTTCATATCTCGCCTAACGAGAAAACGCGTAGAGAATCCCTGGATGAGAGTGTGTTTCGCGAATACCGTCGAAAAATTCAGACCTCGCCGGGGAAAATCGCGCCAATTGAGCTGACGGGCGTGAAACGAGCCCAAGTCGGAAATCGCGTTATTCACCGGAAAGAAGACAAGCAGAAAGAAACACGTTAATAGCTATCTTGGAGGAGAATAACTGAATTTTCGCGAT
Source organism: Pogonomyrmex barbatus (assembly GCF_055798465.1). Classification (NCBI taxonomy): domain Eukaryota; kingdom Metazoa; phylum Arthropoda; class Insecta; order Hymenoptera; family Formicidae; genus Pogonomyrmex; species Pogonomyrmex barbatus. The sequence goes on from NW_028297127.1 coordinate 20,146,140, forward strand.
CTATTTTATTAAATTTTTAAATTATGGAAGAAATGTGTTGAGTATATACGTGTGCTCCCGTGTTGCTCGATATAATTATAATCATTTTTTGCCCATTTGTAACAATTCTTTTCAGACACTTTTTAAAATAATCTTTTGTGAGACCGCGCGGAACGTTCATTCGGGGATATATTCTAATATTTACATTGATAGGGCTTAATCTTAATTTATTGAAAATATTATGCACATTGTGACTAAAATCATCGGCGATTCGTGCGAAAGCCGGATGGTTATAAATCGGACTTTGCCACGTACGGCAAAATGTCGTTTTAAATTACGATTCTCTCTTAAGGAGGTGGTTTTGCGCCGGTTTCAAGCACGCGTGCAAATCCGTCCGTAAAGCGCGACGCTTATACAAAAGCTAATGCCCCTGCATCTCGAGGCGTGCTGATGCAGCCGCAGGGATTAACCGGATGAAATGGATCAGCCGTACGGAAACGTCCGCGATCGCGTACTTTAAACAGTCCTCTTATGTAGATTAAAACGCGGGCCGAGGAACAGGCTCGCGGCGCCTGAGAGATTTGTTACCGCACTTAGGCGTCGATTATTTTTTTATTCATATGACATCGCGAGGTCTCCGTGTCTCCGTGAGAAAGGGCCGAAAAGGGCTGACGAGCGCGAAGAGGGAACGTTCAGTTCCGCAAGCACGGGAATAATGCGGAAATATATAACGTGACATTTTGCATGCGAGCACCGAATGGAGTTTTTCTAACGTACGAACGTAATAAAATCACAAAGCAGACGTGCAGAGGAGAAGCGTATGAATAATTTCTACAAAATCTTACATTTAATCTCGCACGATATTTTATTTACGTAACGAAATTAATTTTTCATGTATTGTTACATTTAATTCACTCGAGATTTCCATTTTTAGGTATTTTTGCTATCTTTTTGCGAAACTTTTAACTGTCAGATACTCTTCGGCCCACTTGGACGATAAGCCCATTTCCTTCTTCGGCGATAAGAGCCGCCTCCCATCGCTGGCGCCTCGTGTATTCGAACGACGAAATTAGCTTCGTTTTTTGCTAGCGCATAACATACTTTCGCGACGAGTCCGGGCGAGCCGGATGTACCGTGAAAAAGAACGTGGCGCGCCTCAAGATTTATTTCGACGACATCACGCCTGATAACGCGAACATCACGGACGAGGAAGAATCTTCGCGCTCGGGTGCATTCCATTTCTTTCGCTCCCTTCCTTTCTCCTTTCTCCCGCCCTCTTCTCTTTTTCTCGCTCCTATCCTATCGTACGCTTCTTTCAGCCGGCGAGTGGCTGGCGCGTTTTTCGTCCCCTCGCGAAATAGGTAGAATGCACCTAATATTTCTCTTTGATTAAGATAAATGCGTGACCTTCGCATCGAACGTTCCCGGCTTTTCACCTTTTAACGGGGCGCTTCCGACGCTTGTCGCTCGTCGTAATGCGCTCGCGCGGCGTAACTTATTGCCGGCTTTTGATATCTCTCGTGGATTATTCTCGGTGTCTCCGTCTCTCTCTCTCGCACGCCCGCCCGCGCCTCCCGCTCTCCCTCTCTTTCGCCGCGTTCTTAATTTCGCCAACAAAATTCGGCAATTACGATTGCGGCCGATCGGCCAGCCGTGCCGATGATGCACGGCCGAATTCTCCACGGTACGAGACCACTAATGGCCCCGTACGCTTCGTATCTTTTATCGGCTTAGCTCGCCCGCGGCTTTTATCGCGGCGCCACCAATAGCGATGCATCAAGACTACGTGCGGATTATCAGTCATTGTTGAAAGCGAAATATCATGCTAATACACGATGCCACAGTATTTATAGACCCCTGTCGGTCGATTATCTCTATGTTTTTTTTTTTCGCGTAGCGAGACTTCAGAAACTCTCATATTAATCTTCACTACGCGGTGGAAAATACACTCGCAGTTAGGTAATATACTCTCTTCGAGACTACAACAATGATGTGATATTCAGAATTCGAAGTAGAATAGCAATACCTGTCAGTCGATTTACAAAATAGCAGTCGAAATAGCGTGGGGGAGTCGCGCCTATTGGCTACGCATTGTCGGTGGCACGCACAAAATTTGATATTGGAATTTAATATTTCGCCATCAGATACACACGCCTCATAATTCTCATTCTTGCGCTGGAGTTGTGGAACGACGTCGCGCACCGCGGTATTACCAAATATATTGAATTAATTTTGTCGATATATCGGATATTAGATGTAATATACGATAGTGGGACTTGTAGACTTTATATATTTTCGTAATACAATTTGCATACTGTAGTATGTATTTGGTGGTCCGAGTATTAAAATAATCTGAATAAATTTCCACAAAGCTCGCGACGTCGTTTATCTTTGGAATAATTCTCTCTTTTCCAACATTTATTTAAAAAAAGAAAAGTTAATGCCGTCCAGTTACGAAAAATTTGCGTATCCCTCTCGCTCTATCGGTCCACATTTTGATCTCGATCTCGACCGGACGGTAAATTGTGACCAATTAATGCGTCACGCCGCGCGATATAAGAGCACTCAAGGACACGTGATTTCGCCGGACCGATCGATTCGCCGAAGCGTAATATGCGAAAGAGAACGTCATCGATCGAGCTTCGATCGTTCGGCCGATGTTCGCCGGACTTCGAGCTGCTTACTGACCGAGGGCCATCGATCGCGCAGGATTCTCAGGATGAAGCAGGAAATCGCGACAATGAGTTTAATCGATGGGGGCCGACAGTAAAGTCAATGCGTCGATTCCGTTGCGCCTGGGCTCGCTCGACAGCGCGGTGGCTAATCGTCGACTTGTCGAAGCGAGAAACGATTCCACGGCTCGTTCGTACGGCGCGTTAGCTTCCAATCGGATGGACTGACTCGATTAACGTTAAGTGCATATGCATTCCCCTGTGTGCCGGCCCGCGGCATCCTCCCCTCCTCCTCTCTCTCTCTCTCTCTCTCTCTCTCTCTCTCTCTCTCTCTCTCTCTCTCTCTCTTTCTCTCTCTCTCTCTCTCTTTCTCTCTCTCTACGCATATCGAATAGGAACAGCGATTTACCGATGCGATCCCACGTTGCGGAAGTTAGTGAAAAATTCACGTCATTCTTGCACTTTTCGAGCGCTTCCGCTCCAACTGCACTTTTGATGCAGTGAGTTAATATCGAGATTTATTTAAGAAGGGAAATGTACGCTATTCGCTATTGATGATGCATGAAACTGGTTATTATTGAAAGAAAATACTGAGCGAAATTTTGCGATTATCTTGACGAATCGATTCGAATCGTCGAGAAAGTTAAACACATGAGTTATTAATTATTTATATAACCTTAAATTGTAATATTACGTATTTGTGTTATTTGTGCGAGCAGTGTACTTGAAAATATAATTTTCGAGACTAATTGAAAATTTAATATTGAACACACACACATGCGCGCGCGCGCACACACACACACACACACACCACACACACACACACACACACACACACACACTGCAAACCAACCGAAAATTTTCAGAGTTATGCGCGACTTTAATTGCCACACGATGCGATTCATTCAAATGACCTCCTTTAGGCTATTCAATAATTTGATCGATTTAAATTTAAATTTAAATTAGTGGTCAACTCGAACGAAAGGAAACATAACCATGCAAATATCCATGAATCGCTCTTGTTTAAGCTGACTTGCTCATCGATTTCCAAATAAGGTATCATTAATCGTTAGCTGTAAAGGTCGGTGCACTCTGTCGATTTATTCAAATCGATATCGTTTTCGAATTTGTTATTACTGTTTCATTTCGTCATTATCAAACGTATTAAAAAAAAAAAAAAAAAAAAAAAAAACTATGAACTATCATGATAAAGTGACTAAAATAATGAGCATAAAAATTCATTTAGAACTCTTTATTATCTCACGCACTTGCAAACTGTATCAAAAATATATTTGCAAAATTACGAAGTACATCGAGATATCCAAGTATCGCGCGAATGCTGCTCTCAAGATTACCTTTCGCGATCGTTTTGGCTAGCGTATATATCGGTTCGTCGTCTCGTGGAACTTCGAGGTGGGCCAGATAGAATGTATCTACGGAACGTAACGAGGTCGTTTAATCCCGTCGAGACTTCGCGATCGTGTCGACTGAGTAAGATACCGATCTATACCCATGTAGATGCGATTATCTAAATTTCCAATTAGTGCTCGAGCCTGTGTGTCATTGAGCCGTGTGACTGCGGAGCCACCGCGGGGGCACAATCAAAATTCAATGAGGCGCGTGATCAACGACGCGGGAGACCTGTTTCGCTTTAACGACGCAGCCATGCGGCGTTACTCTCCAAGAAATTCTCCCTCGTGCGCGAGGGACGAGGGTTCGGAGGTGTCCGTTATATCGCGAGATACACTTCCACTTCGGCGGTTCCGTGAGAGGCGGGGGGGGGGGGGGAGGGAGGGCGAATCTTACAAAGCCTCGGTAAAGGCAGGATGATATCGCGAGGAGTGTTGCCGGCGCGATATAAATTCATACGGATGAATATCTTATATATAATCCGCCGGGCGTAGTCGGAATTTATTTCGCGGTTTACGTGCGAATTCCGTGCAATGAGCGGACGGTCATCTGCGGCGACTTCCACGTTGCTTTGCGCGAAGCGCAAAACATCTTGCGAGGCGGAAAATCGCTTGAAAATCGTATTTATTGAATTGTGATTGAAATCACGCGATGAAAGTGTAAAAAAAGAAACGCTGGAAATTATTTAATTAAATTTAATGTCTATTACGCGCATAATAAGAGGGGCTATATATCATACATACAAAGTCACGGAGTCATGGTTTTCTAATTATTTTTGGAATAAGGAGACTTTTCTCTTTCTCGAAAAAGAAAGAGGGAGGGAGAGAAAGCAAAGTAAATCGCAGTTTGATCAGTTCAACGTTATCCTCTAAGGACAGAGATGATTCCGCCGCGTGCAGAATGCAATTCCAGCGATTGCTTCTACCCTCCCCGCCTTTGAGATGGATACCGTTATATCGTAGGTTGTATCCACTCCCGAGGCGGTAAGAGGGCGAGACTATATCCTGCAGACGGTCACGAGTTCATACCCTCAAGTGCCATAAGTATCTCCTATCTGGTGAACGTATCTAGCTGTTTAGCGGACGTGCGCTTAGACACCCATCCTAGCACAGCGTGCTTAGCGAGCGAGAGCATCGGTGCTCGTCCCGGGGATATCTCCCTTCTCTGAGAATTGATAGCACACAATCTTGATTCTCTCCCGCTCTTTCTCCCTTCTCTCTCTCGCTCACACACACACACACACACACACACACACACACACACACACACACACACACACACACACACGAGCTCGCGTGCGCGCCCGCGAGCGCGCTCTCCTCTTTTATTATGAATCATCCGGATAAGCTGCCACTCGCGCCGAGCTTGGCACGGTCAATTCGTTTGTAAATTACAACGCACGCGGCGCGAGGCGATCGTACTTGGAATAATATTTGGTTTAAGAGAATCGCGCCGCTGCCCTTCACCCTTCGATGATATTGCAGCCCAAGGCGTGCATCGTTAGCGAGCGCGTCGCGCCACATTCATCTAGATAGTAAATGTCTTTACACCGCACGCCGGCATTTTTGCGATTTTTATAACGATAACAGTACGACGGACTGTGAAATATTTAAAAAAACTTTTTTCCTGATATGATATTTTATTAAGATACACAGTGATTTACGAGTTAAACTCTCTGAAAAACTTAGCCTTCGTATTTCGCGTACGTATTCGCGAATAGTATTCGATGTCCGCGAAGCGCTGCTTACAGACGACATCGCGCGACAATCGGGAACAATGTTTCGCAGTCAGGATTTCTCAGTTTTGCATCTACCAGTTAATTTTTACAATCGCGCAAAATGTTGGCTGTGCAAATTGACTCGCGCCGACGTGACGTACTCGTGTTTACCTGTCGGAAATAGAATTCGCTTGCAATGGACACGTTGAAAACATCTCGTTGTCGATTCTCTCTTATCTCGGTCTCCGCCTGTCAGCGGAGTTTAACTCGCGTGCGTTGTCTTTTTTTTTTTTTTGCAACACAGATCAAAGGAAGAGATTGAATCTTTCGTTCGCGCTTTTCCTCCCCCCCCCCTCTCCCTGCCCCACCTTCTCTCTCGCGACATGTAGCGAGTCGTGCCGCATGTATACATGTTAAATACATGTTAAAAACGCACGTGTCGCGCGTACATCCGTGCGATGTTGCGTGAGAACGCGAACGCGCGTGCGCGTGCGCGTGTGCGAGTGCGCGCGAAAGTCCCCACGCGAATGCGATTCAGTGCGAGCGAGTACACGCGTGCGGAGCATTTACGTAGGCTAATGTAATACGGGCGGTGATGTCAGCGAACTGGGCGCCGACTAGGTGGCCTCACCGTTCGTTTACTTCATTTCGAATGCCTCTTGCGCCGCGTGCAGAGACCATTGCTTTTTCGGTAAAAACGTTACGCGTCAATGCTCGCGCGAGCGCGTGCATCGAAACGACCCGTGAAACGGCTAGATTGCGTGTGTACACGAATACGTGGAACTGCGCGTATCTCTCCGCGGGGTAGAGGCTCGATATATTACGGGTCATAAATACGGATCAGACACGAAAATAGACCGCGATGTATATTTTTGACGCTCGGGAAGTCTATTGCCCTTTCTCCCATTTCGGCGAAAAATAACAAAAAATAGTTTCTTGTCTCGATCGAATAAGATTAAGGAAAGTGTGTAAAAACGATTTTCTCCTTTTTTTCATTCTTAAAAAGTTACGAATAATGAAATGTTTTATGAAAATTATTAAAATTTTAGGATTACTGGGAGTGATGCAATAAAACATTTTATGCGATGATGTAATTCGTGACCCGCGGATTATTTTTGAAATTTGAAAGAGTATATCTAAGTAGAAGATTTTTGTCATAAACACACATAAGAGATATATTAAATATCGGAGAGAATATTTGCAAACTTTTTGCAATATTAATGAAGTGCTTTAAAAATAACGAGATATGGGATGACGTTATCATATTTTAGTTTTATTTTTACTTATTAAATCCGTCTGTCAGAGTTTGCGCATTCGTATGGCTATTGTGTGTTAATGCAATAAAATATATTCCATATTCTATATGCGTGATCGAAACATTAGATGCGAATTAATCATATATGTGTATATATATATATATATATATATATATATATATACGTGACAAATGTGAAACTACTCTTTTTTTTTTTGAAATATGGATCATTGTATAAAATATACAATTGGATGAGTCAGTCATATAGCCTATTCATCTTTCACAGGATGGAATCGATATTTGTTACAGAATTGTTCAATATTTAATTAAAAATATTTTTTTACGTGAAAACTACATCGCCAATCTGATATCGCGATTAATGTAACATCGTAATGTAACATTAAATAGTACTTTCCCATTTAGTATCGCAGCAACAAATAGATTTGATATTTGCGTGTAATAGGCAATACATCACGATATTGTGTGACGCAATTTAACATCTGATGGACAAAATAAATCAAAGAATTTATCGCTTGAAATGATAAAATTTCCCAAAAAGATGGAACGTAAATATATCACTTGTTTATGAAAATCTCTCACGCGTTAACGCGGGAGATACGTACGCGCAAAAGAGATGCAAAAAAGATGCAAAAAAAAAAAAGAGACTGCGGCTACAACTTTCTTGCGTGCGTTCTGGAAGATATATCGCGCGCGACGGCACTTTGTAAATGCGTGAACTCGCGTCAGCGATATGCATGACGGCCGGCGGCGCGTTTCAATAATTTTCTCACGGGAGTAAATTTTCGCACACGAAAGCTTCATTCGGGCGCTGGCGACTCGCTCGGTTTCTTCTTTTGGATTTATGAATCTTCTATCGGTTCCAGCAAAACATGCGATGTAACACACTCACGAACATGGTCCATTAGTGGGGTCTTCTCTGGAATGCCATCGGACCACATGAATAAAATTTCTTCCTTCTATTCGTTTTGTTTTCTTGTTTATGTCAAAAGGTTTTCAGCGCAAAAGACAGCGGCGGTTTTTTTAAAGACAAACATCGCGAAGCAAAATTTCTTTGTGTAAATAATTTTCTAATTGTAGTGTCTCGAAAAGTAATATTTCTTTTTGCATTTTAAAATATTTATTTTGCAGATATCATTAGCGAGATACTACTAACAACTCGGTTATATAAACATTATAAAAATTATAATTTTTATTTTCCCGTGTTATTTATGGAAAACGTTTTTTTTTTTTTTTTTTTTTTTTTTTTTTTTTTTTTTTTTTTTTTTTCGTTTTATTTTTACGACATATTTACGACGAATTCACGGGCAAAACGAACGCTCTCCTTTACTCTCGCTTCCTGAGAACTCTAATTATTCTCGAGCAAATAATTTCGAGACTTTCTCGAGCATTCCACTCGCGATAGCGTGTTGTTGATATGCGGTCCGGCATGGCTCGCACGTAATCGATCGCGACCCGTCGATTTTCCTCGGAATGTCGATACGACGAGCGTCCCGGCATTCGTGCGGTCGTCCCTAATCTCGGGATGCTGAACGGGCGCACGTACACCGGGTATCTTGCCGGGACAACAACGGCAATCCGTTGCGGATCTTCCTGTGGAGGAGCTCTCTAAAACGTACACAGAGGTCCCGCCCCGTCGCCTCATCTAATGGTTGTCTCCAACCCCGCGTTGGAAACTCAGCCGGAACTCGACGAATTTCGGAACAGTTGGACGTGCCGTGGCGTGCTGCGCATCGCCTCGCTCTTCGACTTTCCGCCAGACTTCCTCTCTGCGACTGCAACCGAAGCAGTAATTGTCTTGCGGTTCTCGTGTAGCAGCTCGCGGCGTTTAACGTTTCGAATCATCACGGGCAATCTGTTGACGGAGTCAACGAAATAGCGACGCCCTCCTGAGAGAAAGAGAGAGAGAGAGAGAGAAAGAGGTGGAAATCTGAGAGAGATCTGGTTTTATTCTCATAAAATAATTCTCTTTGGCCAATTAATGGCTCGGCAAATTGAGCGATATTATAAATAGCACAGACGTTGCGATCGTCATCGGCTAAACAATTTGGCAAGTTGCCAGATATGGATGATAAATGCCGAGAGTTGTGCGAGCGTAATTTGGAAAATATTGAGATAATTGCCCTTTCGATGCTGTTGCTATTTTGTGAAGTCGAACGATCGACTTCTCTTTCCATCGCGAGTTTGTGCATGTGACTTTTGTTATCGCGAAACGTTAAACGGACTCATTTGCATCGCGGTGCGGAGAGTCGACCGCGCGCGCTGATTAATGGATCGCGCGCGTTACATCTGCATTGTGCACTTACAGGTGTGCTCGTACAGGTAGTTTCAAAGATACCGCGAGCGTATCGTATTAATGTGCCAGACTGGATGTAAGATCGTTTGTTCCGCCCACGCGCATTTTGTTCTGTCGAATTAACACGTGGGCATTAATTCTTTTTTTTTTCCTCTCTCTCTCCGATGTCGCGTGGCTATTGTTTGGATCGTCATGCTGTCACCGTCTCTGAATGCACGTCTCTGTCGTCGTATGGAACGAGGCTTCTGCATAGAACAGATAAATCGCGAGCGGATCGTTTCGTTTCAAAAAGATCCCGGGTGACACTAATGCGAATTAATCGCTTTAACGGGAGTACCTTTTCCCGTCCGCTGCTGCCGGAGGAAAAATATATATCGCTCGCGTGCATTTTATATTCTTGTCTACCAGTGACCCGGCGATTATTCGACATTTAAATGTCGTAAAATCCATAATAAAGCCCATCGATGTGTTAATAAATATTAATGCGCCTATCTGGCTTTCACTATCGGTCGGCCGCTCGCGCCGCGGTAACAAGACCCGTCCTTCGCTGTTAGCGTCTCGTAAGGCGGGCCCGACGATCGTAAATAATTCGAAGAATCTTTTACGGTCGATTCCCGGTCGTATACGCGAATTGATATACGCGACCCAATTTCCAGGTGTTGTACGATAAGGTATCCGCGTTCAAAAAAGGTGCACCTGAATCACGAGGTGGACGCTTACTCGACCGGCGCCGTGTATCGTTTCGCGCGATAGAGCACGTTTAAAGAGTTATAAAGATAAACTGCAGATATAAAGATAGAGAGAGGTTTTAGCCTCTCTCTGCGCGCGAGCGCGCGCGTTTATTTTCCGCTGCGGGAGGAAGGAGCGGGGACGGAGGGACCGCGCCGTTAATGCGCGACAAAGAAATCCGTCTTAGATTCCACGGTCGATTGCAACTCGGCGCAACTCTCGGCTCCCGCGAGATAACGTTATAGGCCAACGTCGGAGGTATAATTACGATGATTTATCGATTGGCGTGCAAGCCATTCGTACTATGCGAGTTGAGCACGACGTGCGGGATGTTCCGTATTAATCATAGAATACAAAAGCTCTTACAACAACTTTGCGAAAGAGTTTACCTAGGAGCGACTAGCGGCGGGCAAAACTTGTCTGTAACTTTGTTTTCTCGGCTCGTATTGTTAGTATGGGGTGAAAAGAGGGTTGCGTAGGAGGGTTTTGCGCGTCCTCGTTGTTATATTTCATACAGCTTTCGTTCTTGACTTCGTTCTATCTTTTTATATATTGTGAGAACCAATAAATACACTCGTAAATTCGAGCCTCTTGATTGTTGAATGGATTAAAAATATAATAAAATTTGAAAATTTTCGAGAGCATATTAATGCAAAAACTGGTTGCTTTATCGCGAAAAAGAGAGGCTTTGAAAAGTGATCTCCGCCGTATAAATTCGCAAATTTTGCGGAATAATCCATCGCTTTTATATCGCGATATGAACGATATCAATTTTTTTTTCGTCGTGCCGCCGTTATGTAACGCAAAGCCCACGGATAATAATACGATCTCGGACATGTTGAGAATTTTTGAAGGTAAAAGGCAGAAAAATTTTTCATGCGTGTAACTTTCATGCTGCATATTCCACGCGGATTATCCGCGTATGCGGAGGTATTTGATCGAGTCGATAAAGTTTCCAATCGTAGGCCGTTATATGACCTGCCTTTCGTCGCGGTCGTGCAGCATAGATTAAATCGAGCCCGTACACGATCTATCTGGCATCGTAAAGCTCAGTCTAGGTAGGCCCGCTTTGCTTACGATGAGTAGTAGGAAATACACTCGAACATCATGCACGAACGCGACGTCCATAAAAGGATTGATCTTTCGTCTCCGGCTGACTCCACGTCGATCGCGCGGAGCGTATTCGACTTTCGCGTAGAATTTAACATCGGCAGCGATCGCAAATAACGGCGAAGGGAACGATACTTATATGGTAACGCCGCGTTACTCTCGTTCATGCTTCTTGATTTATTTAACCAGCGTACCAACTGCGAGAGAGAGAGAGAGAGAGAGAGAGAGAGAGAGAGAGAGAGAGAGAGAGAGAGACTCGATAACATTAATCTTCCCTTTTCTCATGCATGCGTTTATATTACGGTTATTAATATTATTAACATGAGTGTCTCTTTGGCTGGGAGAAAAATTAAGTTATCTCAATCGGCATAGCGAACTCTCGTTTGAATTAACAGAAAATTAAGCAAAGATCTCGATATCATCTCGAAGTGTTGGTAATTATCGAAAGTCTTGGAGCCGACGTTTCTGGAATATCCAGGCGTGACGAATCACCCAAGATTTGATTTAACACGATCGCGATACGATGGCACACGAGGGGAACACGTAGCACGTAGAACTCGCGATCTCTCGGAGGATTTTAGTAGTTCTCGATTTCGAGACTAGCAGTCGTAGTTTGGGAGCTACGGGGTCGTCTAATCGGGGCGCTTCCGCAGTCTTGTAACTCAGGCACCGACAATATCGTCGTCCACGTAAGGCATCCTGGCGTGTCTATTTATTAGATCGTGCTCCAACTTTGTTAGGCAACAACAACACTGGATACCAAGCGGAGAAGCTGGTCGTAGACGACGGGCGGTAGAAAGGACGAATCGGCGGAGGAGGAGGAGGAAAGGAGAAGTGGAGGGAGAGGAGGACGAGGGGGAGGAAGACCGGCGGGCGAATTCGCAGGCTACGTCGGACGGAATTACTGGTTATCGGGTATCTTAATTACCTGCAGAACGAGGAGAACGCCGTGCGATAATCTCGTTCGTTAAGGCCTTCGAGAGCCAAGAAGAACATCCTTTAATTTCTGGCCAGGCGTTCAACAAAAGCCTCGGCGCGGGCTTTTCCGTCATCTTGTCCCGGACACAATAGATAGCCGTCAAGTGCCCCACGTTATAATCACTGTTGAATAGCTACTGTGTATCGGAAGTCGTCCCAAGTTTCGATTGTTCGTGCGGTGACGGGTTTCCCCTTGCTCGGGAAACGAGTCTCCTGTCCGATCGGCAAATGCCTAACGAACCGAAAGTAACGAACCGGCGGGTGTAGGCACTTTGCACCACTTCGTGCCGGTTATCACGTCGAGCTGGTGTGGTGGCGAAACGAATCTTGACGGCGGTAGGTCATTAATGCTAGTCTCGCCGACGAAGGAGACGCATAATTAGCAGCGAGCTGTCTCGCATTGTTAAGCGGAGGAGGAAGGTCACTCTTTCGCGCGAACTCTTTTTCTTTCGAAAGAGACGTGGCTGTCTCCTCGCGCGTGTCTCGCCCCTTTCGGCCCTTTTCTTCATCATCCGGCGAATCATCGCGATTTATTTCGCGCGAAGCTCTCGAGCTCGATCGTGTTGTTTACGATGCGATTAATATCGGTATTTTCGCGAGCGAGAAGAATCGACCGTTCGTTGTAGCGGTATTTTCTCTCGCGGCGGGCTGCCCGAAAGAAGCCCGTGAGGAGGAGAGGGAAAGGAGCGGAGCTCGGATGTCGTCGCCCATATCGTCGTATCTCATCTGTCCGCAGAGGAAAGGCTCATCGGTCGTAAGTGCGCGAACTTGCAATCGCCGGCACGCGCATAATCCGCGCATAATCGCGCCAGCAGCGCGTACGGGATAGACTCGTAACGACTCGTAACGTAGCGCATTACCCATCGATTGTGTCTGCGCTCCTGTCATTCCGATGCTTCCCGTCGACGCGACGGGTGTCATAACGGCTCGTACGTGTCGTTGAGAGAGAAGGAGAAGGAGAGTCGACGGAGAGAGAAGTCGACGAGCGGAGAAAGACAAGACGTGCGGCGTATTTGCCTTGGCGCCGGTGCGAAAGAGTGACTAAATACCGACGTCGTCGTGAAAACGGTGATCGTATAATGGAAGTTTATTGAGAGATCTAAGCGCGGGAGAGACAAAGAGGGAGGAGAAAAGGCCATCGTATAACTTGAGCCTCGAGACACCGGTTATGACGTGACGAAGAGGAAAAGTTGTCCGACGGATGTATATGTTGCGCGTGATCCCAAGCGAGAAAGACACCATGAGGTCGTTACGAGTAATGGTCCTGCTGCTCTTCTGCTGCATCATTGGTAAGTCGATCATTCTGTTGTTTATAGATCGGCGGATCGATCGTGTCCTTATCGCGACGGTGACGTTGGGTTGCTACTATATACGTTTTGCTCGTCGTCGAACGACGCTTTTTCCTCTGTTATTACGAGATTAATTGAATTGGTTATCTAAAGGCGATAACGCGCAATGAAAATTAAATTTTACGCGCGATAAGAAAACGGTTCGTTTTCCCCCCCCCCCCCCCCTTATGATGAGAGTATGGGAAGTTTGATTTTATCGCATGGATAAGCACGTCAATTGCTTCGAATCAGAGAAAATTGGTTGGAGAAAATATTTTCGAAACTATGCTGAGAACTTTATGTATTCTCTATTAATTGCATACCGCGTTGTGAAAAAGCCGCTTGAATTTCGCCTCTTAGGAAACTATTTGCGAGGGAATAAATTAAATAGATATTGCGATACACACATACGACGACGATACGGTGGATGCGGTTTTTCTGAGCAAAGACGACCTACTAGGCAAGATTAATTACACGTTTGCAGTGCATCGCGACCGCGAGTGCTTTTTAAAAAATTAACTCGTGATTTATGTCCTACGCTCCGCTAATCTCTAGAGTGTCACAATTCTTTTACGATTTTTCCATCGTCATCGCGTACACCTTCTTGCCGAGATGAGATGAGACTAAGGGAATTTGCCGTTGATACTTTTTGAAGAATTTACTCCTCAAAAGAATTTATTCTCTACGACAGCGACAGCGTTATAACTATAACAATGTTATCATTTATCATAAATTGAAAGTTTCTTTACGATCGGCACAGACCTGTTTGAGATGCTACCCTCGTTCGAATAGATGAAACATTAGGACACATCTTCATTCTCTAGTACATCTGGTATAATCGGTATTACTTGCACGCTTCACTCCGTTCGTGATTATGTCAGTTACACTGGCCGTTATTCGGCTTTATGAGCATAACTCCTTGGACGATACAACATGTAACTCAAAAAGTGCCGTGCGCTTTATTAGTCAACATTGCCGATCGCGTTTTTTTAAATAATACTGTTTTATTGGAATATAAATATCCGACGGATATTAAGAAAAGGATTGTGTGAAAATTAAATTAAATTTTTTTTTTATCAAATCACTGACACGCAGACATGCAGATATGCACATGCAGGACAAACAATGTCAAGTTATTGTATTAACTTGCGGCACGACAGCAAAGGAGAAATATAATAATGTAATTGAGTAAAATGTTAAATGAAAATTTATTTTTACAAGATCGTGAAAAATATGTATGAAGAAATGGGTCATCGAAGACAGCAGGTCGACAAAAATCTCGTGTCGCTTCTTTAAAATAAACAGAGATATATCAGACGACAAAAGTGACTAGCTCACTTTATATAATGACTACACCGAAGAGAATTTCTCTCGTTATCCCGCGCCACTTCGTAATTATCGGGTTGAATAAAATGGTCACGATGATCCGAACAGAACACAATCGTAACGAGCGTTTCGCGAACTCGGCTCCCGTCTCTTTTTTCAACTTGGCCTCCGTTTTTCTCGACTTGGACTACATATTTTCGTTTCACGTGAGAGTTATAATCGCGCGTCGAGAGAAAAAAAATTTAACGAGAACCTTGTAAAGTTCATCCGGCTGCTTGTCTTTCGTCTCATTCTTTGCGATGTTATCGTCTCATTTCTCGCTTTGCTCGCTATCGGGCGACTGGATAGGATAAAAAAGAGGAGAGAGGAAAAAAAAAACAAATCGCGAGCTGATCGCGAGCGTCTTCGGTTCGAGAAAGGAACCATGCGAAGTTTTGAAATACGAAACGAAATACTGTGAGAGTACATCGTTAATTAACGATCTGAAGCATGCAAGACTCTCTCTCTCTCTCTCTCTCTCTCTCTCTCTCTTTCTCTCTGTTCTCGTTCTTTACATTATATATCTACATATATATTTGTGTGCGTTGGCTCCGGGATCGAATGCATCGATGACTGGTTCTCGAAGCAAAGAGGTACGAAAGGAATGAACGAAAAAGGAAAAAAAAAAAGATATTAAAAAGCGTCTTTTGGCAAGCGTGTTTCTCACTGCAGAGCGTTATTTCTCGACTCTTTGAGGCGCGAGGGCGCGACGCCCTTCTGCATTTGCTTAAAAGGAAAGTTTTCGCCGAGAGAAATACGTTAGCTTCTCGACTCGTTAAATACGGCCAAGGTCTGCCCGGGTAAAGAGACGTCCGTGTCTGTTGTCCTCTTTCGTAATGCTATATACGTGTATGTATGTGCAGAGAAAAATGGATATTCCAGTGTAAGACGGATGACGGATATAATTTTAATATTTTTTTTTTTTAATGAGAGAGCGGCGACTTTGAGTGACAAGAAAGAATAAATTGCAAGACTCGCGATATTAAAATTCCCGTATCATTCGTTCCTCAAATCTTCCTAATGCATTTCTTATTATATCTGTAATTTTCATTATCAAAATTATAAAATGATTATATATCCCTTATATGTCCATGATAAAATAATTATATCTCGCGACACTTGCGTCCGTTTACATATCTTCCGTCTCGACACAATTTTTTTTTTTTTTAATCCGTTACTTCGCTTCTCCGTCCGAGTCCGTCGCTTCGCGTTACATCCCACGGATTTACATTCCGTCTCGTTTCTCGCATTCGCCGTTTCGTGCCGGTGTTTTGCTTTCGCAGAACACATAATAGAATTAACATGCTAATACTAATACTGACTTCTGCATTCCTTTTGTCCGTCACGGAGTCCGGTCCGGTCTCGGTATGTATCCGAGCTAATGGTCCGTCCGCCCCGCCTCCTCCGCGCGCTCCGCGTCCGCGCTGAAAACGAAGCCGACGTGTACCTCGTAGAACGGGAACAAAGTCCTCGGTGTGCGATGACGTACAATGCGCGCGACTCGATAACGCTCGAGCGAGCGAGCGGGCGAGCGAGCGAGCGCTCTCGGATTTCGCTTTCGTTCGCAGAAGGCTGCGAGATGGAAACGGGAGATCGCGAGGAAACGCTGAGACGCCAGAGTTTAATCGGGGGAACACTTCCAATCTCGAGGGATTCTACACGTTGTAAACAGCGAATCGTACCCCGTACGTTTCATTTCTCGATACGTCGTCGAATTAAGCGGATTTGTATCCCGTCGCGTTCCACGCGTTGATCGGGGGACAGCAGCGAGCGAAAGTCGGATTTGCCAAATGTACTCTCGACGATTGTCACGGAGGAATTATCACGCGATAACGCGCGATAATTCACTTTTTGAAAATAAACTGAAACGAACGGGAATTTTACGACGGATCCGCTCTTTTTTTTTTTTTTCCATCTTTGTCAGACGTGTTACATGTTTGTGCACGGTTTACATTTTTCGCTTCGGTCGATCCATTCGCAGAATTGAAAATGAACCATGCAAATTCAGTAAAATTTTACAGATGTTTGCTAATAGAAGTATTTCAACCGGCGTAGAGTTTAATACGATATCGCTCTTGTTTATCTCGCTCTTCTTCTCGTTGCATTCATCATTAATGCAATATAAGTATATATATATATATATATATATATATATATATATATATATATATATATATGCATATCGCGTGAAAGTAATGCGTGGCGCGTGAAATACGTTGAAACAACGTAACGAAACGCGAGAATAATCCGAGATAATGTATGCGTAAACGCCGGAATAACATGTAAATTGCGAGGCACGGAACGCGCGCGCAGCATCTTGGGGCGCATCGAGCAAACTTAAATACATCGCTGCATCGAGGCGCCGTTAAATATATCTGATAGTTATAGGCGTGCGCTGTTATTAAGCGTGAAAACCCTGCGAATGCTAAATGCGTTCGCGGGATTATCCTCTCTGCCCCCCCGCGAGCGCCGAACATCAGAGATAAGTGAGATAAGCTCGAATTATAAATGCGACATCACATGGCTAAAATCACTCGCTTAAGAGTCAAGCGCGTTGCGAGCGCTTTTCACTTTGCTTCCGTGCTGCCTAATAATAATTGCGGACTCCCGCATTTTCGATATTCCAGGAAATGCCGCTGCTTTCGCTTTTGTCGAAATAATTTCTTGTCGTTCAAATCCAGCGCTCTATCATTAAGAAAAAAATAATTAAAATTATATTATTTATAAACGTACCCGATTTTCTTCCTTGGATACAAAAATTTTTTTTCATCTAAACGAAACATTGCGATATCGCAAGCAGGATAAGGCGGGAAACGATAATCGTGTCATTCGTTCGTACAATTTTCGCATCTTCGAAAAGAAACGACGAACGAAGAATCCGGATCGTCGCCGATGACTTACGTACACGTATCACAATTCAAGTATGGCGAAACTTTCACGGTGTGTCCGCGCGGATAGCCCGTGTCGGGGCCGTGAATCAATTTACGATGAGAATAAAAGGATATCGCAGCGGGATGTTGGGATCGGAGAAAGAAGAATGGACCACGGGCGATGGTGGTGGGTGGATGGTGCTGGTGCTGCCTGCAGAAACGTGCCAAGTCGGTCCGCTTCTCGAGAGGCGCTGAAACTTTCTCGAGTGAAGAATATCGGTGCCTCGGCAGAAGGACGACGTAGCTCATGAGAAATCGCGTAAAATCGCGAAGGGAGAAAAATCCGATCGCTCTGGATCCGCGATGGATTTCAAACGCCCGCCCGCGCCACAGTTTTCGCCTGAGTGAGTCCTTTTCCCGTGAGAAAAAAATTCGTGGAATTTTCCGAAACTGCGATCATTATTATCCGCGTTCGACTTCTCCCCCCCGTTGCGATAATTTACATCCGGAAATGTTTGCGCTTGTTGCACGGTAACTGTATTACGAGGCGGGGTATCCGATAAAATATATTTTTCAATATTTTTAGTGCCCGAAAAGAATGATGAGGCAAAATTTACATGACTACTATCCAGAATATTTATTTCCGCTCATGTGTCTTCCCAGTCGCTCGAATCCCCTTTCTCGAAGCTCACTCGCCTTGGATTATATTTAGAAAATTTCGCAAATAGTGAATGAAATATTACAAGTCCCCTATCTACGTAGTGTCGTAATTAAGTAATGCAATTGATTTTGTTGCGATAGACACAATTTAATTTCTGTGCGCGATTAGTCATTGCCGGTAAAAGATCGTGATTGTGGATAAAATTAGTATCTAAAGGATTCATATTTGAAATACGATTACGTTCATTAAACATGGGCATAAATATTAAAACGAGTCTATTAACCGGTGCAAGTTTGGATATTGTTCAACCACAGAGAAATGCGATGCGATAGTTCTTAATGTACCGGGAAGATAGTATAGGAATTATACAGTCATATATCTTCAAGTTGGCAGTCGCTCTTATTGTCAAGTATGATATGGTAATTAGCGGATAAGCGCGAATCGGATTAATGAGCGTCGCGTTTATACAATGGCGAATCTTGGTTGAACTCTCGGCTATCTTAATAGCTTCGAGTGTCAGGCACAGCATTAGTAGTGAAGTTTCCCGTGTACCGTAGTGCATGCTGTTGCATTATGTTTGTGAGTTCGTTTAATTGTCGTGGTTTCGAGTTTCTCTGTCCGTGCTGCGAAATAAAGCGCGATCAAACATTTACAACGTCTGCATAAAATATCGTGACGCAATTCGGATAATACAATTAACGCGTGTAATTAAGAGAGAGAGATTCGAAAGATCACCGTTTCCGTATCTGTTTGTTGTAAATATCATCGATTCGGAAATTATCCATACCCGTTTTTTTCCGTTTTTTCCCTCATTTCATTGTAAACGTTGTCTTAATAATTATAATTATTCTTTTGCTTTCGGTATATAATTTTTCATTATTATTCCATTCATACGCTTATCAAAGGAACGAATTATTTTAAGATTAAATATTTCTATGTATCCTTTTAGTTAGATAATATAGATATATGATAAAATAACCATGTCGTAATATGTGGAGAGAATTTTTTGGCTTTGTAAATAATGCAATGTTTTGTGAATCACGCAGATTACAAACTGCATTTTCGTTAAAATCGGCGAAGTGAAGTGAATATTCCGTTATCATTTTGACAGTTGAGATACATATATTTTTACGTATTCCGTATGTTTCACGAGACATAGGGGAGAGGATTATTCTTTCAATATCTTAAAAACTTTTACAAGCGATAGCTGTGAAGCGTTGCAAATTCATTTACGTCAGCCAACGCGATGCTTTAATAATCAGTTGCAAGCGCGACGATATTTTCCATATTCTGGTCGAGCTGGTTTCAGTTGATATGCAAGCAAAGAGGTCATTTAAATCTAATTAATGATCGTAAAATGTACAATTATACTTAGAATAGATAGCGCAAGGACGCTTGATATATCACCAGAATAAATATTTATTGAAACCATCAGATTGACTGTTGCTATTTTTGCATAAAGGTGAGATGTATATTTAATTCCCATCTCCACATTCAATTGAAAATCCTCGAAATAAAGTAAAATACAACGATACGAGTTTTGGTTTTTTTTTTTATTATTAACATATTACGTGGAGTATTTGTGAAATATGTGCTTTTATAAATATAAAAATTATTGCAAGATAAAATTATATTTTAAATGAAATTATTTTATACAAAAATAATTGTCTCTACAATACAAATGCAAACGCGTTTGCATTTATTTTTGTTACGTGATTATAAATATATATATATATATATATATATATATATATATATATATATATATATATTACATAAATAATACGTAATCACCTAGAGAGAATTCGTGGAAAGCTGTAACTTTTTTCAACGTCAGCGTCAGTTTCTTCATAGCGTTTCGTCTCATTTACTTACTCGGTGTAATCTACTTTAGATTTTCAAATGTCACTTGTGTGTTTAAAAGCCTTTCAACCGCCGACCGCGGTGGACGTCGTCGCGTTTGCAATTCCACGGGAACTCGCGACCGGCGCGGTTATCGCGCTTTGAAAGGCCGCGAAAGAGCCAGCCGGAGTTTCCTCGAGTTGATTTTTGACCGGTGCGGCAAACTAGAGATGTCGGCGTCGTAACGCGAGCCGCGCACGATTGAGTAACTCAATCAGCGTTAAATCGCCGACCGGCGCGCGGCAGCTCGTATCTCTTAATTAAGCGGCCATAAAAATCGTCGGCACGCAGTTAGAGATTCGAGTCGGCGAGTGGGACGCCCGCGCGTTACGCAAACGTATCTCTCTCTCTCTCTCTCTCGCGCGCGATGCATTTAAATGCTCGCTCTTGTCACGTTTTTGCGCGTTTTTAAATTCTCAGCGACGCCGTTCTCTTCATTATCGTTTCTGCGGCTGACGAGGATTCGGGATTGGCCGCGCGCGTCGAGAATATGTGATCGCATTACCGAGGATGTTTCAATCAAACATCCTCGTTCAGATCCAATGATACGGAGGGTTTCATCGAAAATTCCCTTTGATAAACGAAATTCTTAAATTATGGAGCGTCATTCCCTACGGTACGGTATCCAGATCTAGCTCATAAATTCGTTTTTATATAAATGATGTTACATATTTTCTTAAGCCTTATATAGCATCTTTATCATTTATACACGAATGTAATAAATTTAATTTATCAAAAATTTATTATTGTTGATAGAAAAATTAAAATTTTTGGCGATTGAAGTTTGATTGAGTATTGCAAAAAAATATTTAACCAACAAATTTTATCTTCCAACGATATTAAATTGGAATTTATTTAAGCGTCATTGACACTTTCAAAGTTGGGAAGTAGTTATAATCTTCGAATCTTCACTTTTCAAAGAATCCCTGACTGAGAAGAGCTTAGGGAAACTGCGACTAGTTCGGATTAGTTTCCACTTGAGTCGAGTAGCTAGCCGTAACGTTTTCTACGAGAACCCGCATGAATCCGCAGATGTTTCTAATTATCCGAATCTGTGTCATCGGTGGCGATCGGACGAGGAGGCAGCTGCGACGATTACATTTAATTCGTAGGAGCGGCAGAAGCGTCTGTCAGCCGCGAGAGAGCGGTGTTCCGTCTTCCGTCCTGTGTCACGTGGCCGCGTTTAATGTACGTTTAAATGTACGTCAGCAGGAGCGACCATTAAATCTGACTTGCCTGTTAGCAACGGGCGGCTGCCGCCGCTGTTGTTACTGTCGTTGCACGGTCGGCGCAGCGTCGGCGTCGCGACGCTTGCCAGCGTCGCTGTATGTAACCGCACGTTACCTAGCGTAGCGCGCCACACGAAAATCGTTTCGTAGATCTTTTACGAGTGCATAAACGTGGAATATGTATACTGCACCGTCGTGCCTGTGCATGACTCAGACGATCACGTTTGCTTGCTTCGCGGCCGCGGAGCAACGCCTGCAATTTTGATAGAAATCTCTTTTGAACGCGCATCTCTTCATCTCGCTTCTGAGCTGCAAGCGTGCGGAATTTGGATTTTTTTTTAAATACTACGCGAAGCATTTTACTTCGAAAGAGTTATATGTCGGAGTGTTTGTAAATCCAGTTTGAAAATCCAGAACTTGTGTATTAAATGTGCGTACATGGGCGTTTCAAAAGTGGGTAGGTCAATTGCTTTTGAAACTCAAAAACAAGAAAAAAAAAGTTGGTATGAACATAGGTTCGGAAATGCATTGTTTTTGAGTTATTGCCCGGTTTTTATGTTGAAATTTCAAAATTGCTTTGTTTTCGGATTTTTTTTAAAAGAAAATTGAAAATCGTCAAAATTGAAAGAAGAGAGATTTTTATGAATTTTATAAAATTTTATAAAATCAAATAAAAGTTGCTTTAGTTGCCCAAGACTCACTTAGCAATTCTTGGCAGGAATCAGGATGTCACTTTTTGTGATTCCATAGTAAATGCTAAAATATCGCGCAACTAAAATGACGATAACTCGAAAACAATGCATTTTCGGATTTATATTCATACCAATTCTCTTTTTTTTTAGAAAGAGGGGCCTCCATTTATCTCCCCCTGGATTGACTTATGAAACACTCTATATATATATATATATATATATATATATATATATATTTAAAAAATTATATATATTTAAAAAAATATTTATACACATATATATATATATATATATGTATAATATATATATATATATATATATGTATAAATATTTTTTTTAATTATACAATTTTTATATTTAAGATTTTTAAGAAAATGTACAAGTTTATGTTAATAAATATCGTGTGTGAAAACTGATACGTGAATTTCGTAGAATAGGTCAGAAGAAGATATACTTCGAAGGCAGACAACTTATTGAAGGAATAGAGGAATATACAAAAGCGTTGAGAGCACTCGCTGACATTTCAATGACCAATTCTCTTAGTAAAGAGGCCAATTGCGAATCGCTTAGCGATCAATCGGTCGATCGCTCTCGCTCGCAATTGGTTACGTCTAATTTGCATCGCTCACTATGCCAGTGGTAATGGGTTAAATTTCTACAGCGCAATGTGCTACGCGTACGCAACACACAGCTATAATCCATATATGCCGCTGGCTACGGAGATTGATCATTTTTCCGAGTGATTTTATACAATTCTATATGGATGGCTTTTAATCTTGATCTCTAAAGAAGTTTCCCATGGGCATTTGCGCGCGCGCGAACATATGTATTCGCGAAAACTTTGCGAGCGAATATGCGCATAAGTGGGCACTATGCATATACGACCGTCGAATCATGGAACATCAGTTTTATTGCGAGCACTCGCCGGGAGATAAAAGACCGTTGGTGGAAAATGCGAAAAGTTTCGCGACACCGAGAGATGCGACCCGATGCTCGCGGAAAGAATTGTCGCGAATTTTCGTTATTCGTTACTCGAGCCGGGCGCCGGGTCGGATGGTATATATGTGTGTGTGTATGTATATATATATATATATATATATATATATATATTCTGTCGACGCGTGTTACACCGACTTTTCGACGAAACAACAATACTTGCGGCGCAATAAAATCACCCGACCGAGCGCGAATCAATCTCATAATTCCCCGTTTCCGTCGCGTTCTGTCAAAACGACCGCAGTTGAGCCCACGATATTGCACGAATCGTTTATTTTGAAAATAACGCAACACTCCTCGGTTCCTATCGCTGACATTTATTGCATAATACCGGTGTAGTCCGACATAGAGTGTGGAGATTTGATGTAATGTAATATATTTTCCCCGAGAAATTCTTTAACCTTTACGTTCTTACCAAAGTCATGCACAAGAGGTACGATGCAATAAATGTTAAATGCAAATTTATCATGAGTCTTTTCAACTCTGCATTTCAACTCTGCTTTTGTAGAAATTTATCATGTCTCGAAATTAGATATATGGATACATTTGGTTTCCGAGTAAACATTTATAATATGGAAAACGGCTTTCCGCGTGGCGCGTTGAACTTTTTATAAGGGTAATTAAATTTGTTACCGTTTAAATATACGAATTACGTGCCATCATATATAGATAATGCATTTAGTTATATTTTTAGACAAAAAGTTATGTTTACCGAGCAAACAGAATTGATGATTTCCGTAAATTGTGCCGCGGAGCGAAATGATCAAACGAATGGAGATTTAATAACGTTTTAAATTCCTTGTATTATTTATTGTCAATAGTACAGGTTCGGTATGTCACATACATGGCTCAATTAGCTTCATTTACAAATTGTGCGGAATTGGGAGAGTTTGTATATATTATATGTTAACATCGCTTTACGCTTTTCAACGTTTGTTTATTGAAGTTTGCATATCACCACGCGCTCGCTTATAATCATCGCATTGCGTTTCGGTCGCGATCGCGGGTAGATATAAATGCGTTTCTTTGTGCCTCGCGCGGAGGAAAATCCTGTTTAGAATTCGTTCGGCGAGCGTATTCTCCGCGCCGTCAACACCTGCGGTCTTAATCAAGTGTCATGCGCGTCGCACGCCATTAGAATCGCTTTGTCGATCGCGATGGGAAAGGAAACGAAAGTGAAATGTCGGCGGCTCTTCAAGCATGCCCATCACGCGGAGATCTCTGCGATCTCTCGATCGTGTTCCCTCGATGAACACCGTGCAAGGAGACTCGCCGTTATGCCATCGCGATCGTGGAATGCGGACGATGGAACGCGACTACTGTGAGTAGATTACGCGATGTTGTTTCTCTTGCTTTTCATCCCTTTCGCGGCAGCGCGCGCGCGCGAGAGAGAGAGAGAGAGAGAGAGAGAGAGAGAGAGAGCGAGCGCGCGAGAGGTTTGTGATTTGGGTGGAATCATTTGTCATCAATTTTTTAAATAAAATTTTTCAGAGCTACTTATTTTACAAAATGACAAATGAGTTAGATATTTCGGTACTTTATAAATGATTTGTGCATACGCGTGCCTTTTTTTGCGCGCGAAACTAAAAAAATTTAAAAAGGAATAGAATAGAAATATTTCTCGTTTCGATCCGCTGTAACGCTTATTAATTTATTATATAGGATAACTAGAAACTTTATACAATAACATTAGTACATTATTTATCTGTAGTTTCGTTTTAGTGTGAAATAAAGCGAAATAAAGCATCCCTTTCAGGTTCATAGCCGTGTTATAAATAAACGCGCAACTCCGATATCTCGCGCATTACGTTTGTATTCAGTTAATTTACGCTTTTGCAGGCTCCCCTCGAGCGAGATCAGCGCGAAATGAAAGTTGGCGCATTTCCGGTTCATTAAAATATTTGATTACTCCTTGCGGACCGGCGTGACATTTATTAAATTCTTAATAGATAGCTGGCAACGAGTGAACGAGCGAGATGCGTTACTTAGCGTCTTTACGCTAGAAATGAAAGGTCGATTTTAAAGTGCATTTGGATGCAGTTTTTCAATGCGAATAAGAGATTGCAATTTCGGATATTTATGCGGTACAATTTTTGGAAAAAGCAAACTGTCACTTCTGCGTACAAATGTGAATAAAAATGGCGATATTTATTCGAAAATTTTTCATCACGATTATTAAAACGCACGAGTATTGAAGCACGATTTATTTAACAATTAGTTTAATCGCGAGAGTAAAATCCGACAGGGCATTTGAGATTAATTTCCATAAAGATAAAACACCAACAGTAAGTAGCAAGTAGTGGCGCGATAATTAAATTGTGAAAATAGTTTTTCTTAAAGTATACTATGTACATGTACATCATATGTACATGTACATCATCCCTTTGTTTTGAGTGTTTAGAACGATTAAAACGAAACGGTTAAATTTCAGCTATAAATATTCACTTATTATTCCTATATTTTTATTAATAATATGCGTGATATAATAAAGCACTTGCACTTTGTTTGTACACTCACGCCACGTATTCAACTTTGAATAGTAGTGTGTTCCATTCCTATTGCGTGTTTACATTGACTACAAATTCCATGCTAGATAAATACAATTCGGTATATAAACGCGGCGCCGAATACAGGTGCGCGAATACAGATTTTACGTGCGCACGCAAATCTCCTCAAAATATCCTCGTAAACGCCGGAAGAATATTATCTGTTAAACTGTGAATATTCCCGGGGAGCGCGGGAGTAACAAGATTCAGATCGGAGAAAGGATTTTGCGCATGCACAACTCTGTTAATGCCACGGCGCTAAAGGCTTAACTACTAATTAGACTGGGAGCTTAAGACCTGATTATCGCGCTTGTTGATGAGTAATCCATGCGTTCGCTTTCGAGGATGACGCGCGCGCGCGCGTATTCGAGAAAACGCCGTTGTACTCGCGCATTTCGATTAAAACGCAATTGTCAAGGCATCAAAGGGAACGATATACGTGCGCCCTCGTATTGTCGTATATGCAAATTGGCTTCGTCCTGCATCGTCGTGGGGAACGATCGTAGAAACGTTACGCTCGGATAAACGTCCCGAGATTTTCAGATCGGATCTAGTGCATTATTATTAACTGTTTCCATAAATATAAGTGCTTTCCGTAACGGAATAAATTTGTTTGTTAGACGGGAAAGGGGAGTAAAAAAAAGATTGTCGAGATTGTCGCTGCTCTTGCATATTTTCGCTTCGCCGTATGAATACTTGTGTCACCGGCGAGAAATTTAATGGAACGTAAGTCGGTGGTAAAAGCGCAACGATTCCCGCTTCCCGAAATTCACTTTAATGTGGAAGGTTCGGTGTGCACGGAGCGAGTCGAAAAGCGGAGGCGTACACGCGTGTGACAGCCGCACGCGTACGCGTGCGCGAATATGGGAGTAATAGATGCACGCACACGCATATATACGCGTGCGTACGCGGTAGGCGCGAATCCCTCGACGCCGACAGGCGCCTCTTGGATCTACGCGCATAAATAAATCTCAGCCTTGACACCTGATTCTCTGGCGGACACCATTCTGTCAATCACGATAAAACGATCCATCATCCGCGCTGTAACCGAGGCGAGTCGTCGTGATTTTAAGTGATATTATTCGGCGGAACAATCGCATTAAAATTTCTGTTCCGAGAGAGCCATTTGAAGCACGTTAACCGCCGACATACGTGAGGAAACTTCGTCTTCGGATCTCTTAATATTTCCCTGTCAATTCCTATTCGCGAGATTAATAGTGCGCCGGTATATTTCTCGCGTTCAAGAAGGAAAGCTACACTTTACATTTTGATCGAACATCGCTTCGATCTTGTTTCAGGCTAAGCATTCACACATCGCGAATAACGTATACGTATGGTATATTCGCTTGGTCTCTTTGAATTTCTATAAATCGACATAAGTCTGCGACAGATGCGAGGGAAGAAAGTTTTCTAAGGCTAAGGAAAGGCGGTTTTTTTTAAGAAGTGAAAAGAACGCGGTGATATAGAATCGAGGAGACGCGTAAAAAGAGGAGGAGAGACTTAACGACCGAAAAGAGGGATAGGCGCTACCGCCTGCCATCTCTCGCGCGCGAATTGCTTTCTCGTCTTCTCCCTCGACGAGCTGATCGGCATCTCGGCAGTGGAGATGATCTCCACTTGTCATCTTCGTCACCAGTCTGTCCGCTTTTTATACTTCCACATTCATTGCCATTAATCGATCGGCTTTTATTCTGTCAATCGCTGGTGGTGTCACTCACTACATGACAAAATCCTTAAGGAATCATGATGAAGAGAGAGAGAGAGAGAGAGAGAGAGAGAGAGAGAGAGAGAGAGAGAGAGAGAGAGCTTAGCTAAAATTATACTAGACTTAATATGAAAAAAAATATATGTTTCTTTTCTTAAATGTCAAACACCATATTTTGTGACACGAAGATACGGTAATGTTATTGATATTTAAGAGAGTCTATGAATTGCAGTCAGTGCAACATCTTATCTCTCGCCATTGGCTCGCTTGACGCTTCTCCGTACAAAATACGCACTGCGGTGCTATTTGTACGATTGTCGCTCACCAACGTATCATTCGCTACTCGCTCATTCGCTTGCCGAGTTAAAGGTTAACACCGATCGATTTATCGCGCTAAGTAAACGTCAGCTAGCGCACTAGCGTGTCGTACGAAGATAAATGCACGAAAGCGACTTATTTAACAGTAAACGCGCTGCGGCAACCGTCCGCTGCGATCCGTACGAACCGCGGCCGTACGAGCGAGGGGATTAGAGAGAAAGAGCGACGTGTTAAAGAGCGACGTTCGCGAGCGCGTCGATCGCAGGCGGAAGGAGAGGGGAAACAAAGCAAAATGAAGGAAAAGGTAGAGAAAGGAAAAACGTAGAGATAAATCGAATCGGGTGAGCTTAACGAGGGGGGAAAGGTTGACCCGTCTCTCTCTCTCCCGTTACGACGGTCACTCCCTCGCTGATGCGGATCTGACGGCCCCTCGGTTCTCGTCCCGTTCTATTGAGGTGGACGCGTCCGACAATAGAGATATCATCTCTCGCGATTGATGCTAGTCAGTCAACGGGCATCTCGGCAGTAAATTTGCGCGTGCAACAAACTGCCTCGTCGTCTCCGATTCGAGTGTCGCGATAAAGCTTAAGCTTCGCCTCCGCCCCGCACCATTCTCTCTCTCTCTCTCTCTCTCTCTCTCTCTCTCTCTCTCTCTTTCTCTGATCCGAGCAGGGATAACTAGCATTCCTCTTGCCCGCTTCTCGTCTCCGCGCCCCGCTTAAGTCTCTCTCTTCGCCGATACGCTGCTATTGACGTATTCTCGTATACGCCGTCCCGACACTTTTTCGGCTATCGCCGATATCCCTTCGGTCAATTCTCCCGATGTCGCTCCCATTGAAACCCGGCACACTCGTAATCTCGCAACGGCACAATTACGCGTCGCTTAGTGAATAGAGACGAAATACAGTTTTTTTTTCCTTCTTTTTTTTTTTTCTTTTCCCCAGAGACTCTCGGAGAGAAGAATGTTTCTCTCGCTAGTTGATACAAGCGAGAGAAATCAGCCGTGCGTACAATTTAAAACGAGGAATTAAAAAAGAAGTGCGCCAAGCTATTAATAAACTATTCCAATAATCATGCACTTTACCGAGAACAACTCATTGATTGTTACACTCTATCTCTCCCTCTCACTAAATTTATCGAGAAGTCGATACAATACTGCGGCTTATAATGTATCTAATTTGCATTCGATTATATTTGATGAATATTATTAGTTCATACTAGATCGAGCTCATCGAATAAATGCATCCCTGTTGTGTATACCTGTCGTACGTATCCTTTGCGGTCCCGTTCCATCCGGGATTTCATCTCGCTCTGTGGAGAACGTGACCGATCGCTCCGGCATTATGAACATTTAACAGACCAGCGGAAGCATGACGGCAACGAAATATTTCGTGTATTTTGCACGCTTAAATCACGGACTGGAACTTCTCGGACAGTTGGTCTCGCCGGTCGGTATATACGCCTGTCTCCTTCTTGCTTTTCTATCGTGCTCTCTCGACTCTCGACAGTTCCCGCTATTTCGCTTCGCGCGTTCACCATTCGATCGACCTTTTGTCGGCGTGGGAGCGGACAAGAAAACGACGATGGCGACGACGACGACGACGACGATGAGAACGTCGTCGTCGGTACTCTCGCGTGAATAGAGATACCACGAAGGGGAGAGAGAGAGAGAGAGAGAGAGAGAGAGAGAGAGAGAGAGAGAGAGAGAGAGAGAGAGAGAGGGGGGTCGCGCGGGAGGGACGGGGGAAGTTGAAGTTAGAACGGGGGGGTTTTCGAGGTCAGGCGAATGGAACGCGTATTGAATATCGCGGAAGCGAGGCGAAGGAATGTCGATGGCAGCCCGCTGTCTATCCAGCGTTGTTGCTGCGACCGCGGATACTGACCGATGTTGGCGCCGGAAACGGAATATCGCAATCGCGCGACAACGATGCCGCGCGTGCAAGTTCCTTCTACGTGGATTTCGAGTGTCGCTCGGCTCGAAATAATCGGCCGCGATGATTGCGCTGGTGGAAGCACGAGTCGATTTGGGGAATGCGTCGAAATGGAAATTCAATCGCGTCGCCCCTTTCTCGATCTCGTTGATTGTTATTTAAAACCACCCCTGTAATTCCCTGTCTTAAAGCTCGATGAGCAAATTTGGTTGAGTCACGTTTTAATATAATTTGGAAAATTACAAGAAATCAGAGGGAGATTTTCCTCGAAGAGATATATCAGAACTTTTAATCTGATTAAAATGTGCTGGAGATCGCATATTTATCATGTGATATAATCAGAGATGTGACGTTAGAAAAATATCGCGGATTTACCCGGCAATTTTTGAAAAGCCAGAGTGATTGATCGTGCCCATATGAATGTCAGCGTGATGACGCGGCAAAATGCGATAGCCCGCGAACCTTCGGGTACGATAAAAACTGTCTACATTTTTGCAGCAATAAAATTCGAATTTTAAATTTTGCCTATTTACGCATATTAATTTGATAAAGATTTGCGAGATTTGCGACGAATGAAATATCAAATGTAATTTAATTATCGAGTTGCGATGCCAACCAAATCGCGCGCAATTTCCTTGCCTCGTTGCGTTTTTAAACGCAACGGAGATTATCTCTTTCAATTGATAGGAGGAACGTATAGAATCGATATCGCGATATCGATTTATCCAGCGCGGAAGGCAGATTCAATTTAATAGAATGAAAAGTAACGGGCGCGCGGTATCTTCGATCGATGATTAACTATGACGAACGACAGCACGTTGATTCAATTAATCGATTCAATTATCTTCTCCGGCGGTTTTACACTAATAGTAGCGATTACACGCGTAACGGAGTTACGCCATTGGCGTCTTCTTGCACGCAAACCCGTAATTAGGAAGTGCGATGTGGACATCGGAAATTACACAGATATCATGATTGTACATATATCATTATGCGTGCACGTAACCTTTCGTTACGTGAAGCACGGCGTAATCGTAATGCAGTGGATAGATCGACGATCGATTATTCCTGCCACTCGTAATAGTCGGCGGCTCACTCAAAAGCCGAATATCCAGTAACCAGGCGCGTAAACAACCCTCTCCGAAGACCGAATCAAATTGATAAAGTAAATATACGCGCGCGCGTATCCGCGTAATTTTCCGTTTAATTCGCGACATAAATCGCGATAATTGCTTCGCTACCGGTCGATCCCGGTAAATTCATTTGCGGACGAATAACAAAGCGGGCAACGAGCCGCCGTAAATTTCTCCGGAGCGATCGAACGCGTCCGAGCGGGGCGATCGATCCGCAAATTACGTACGCGGATTGTAATTGCGGAACGAGACGGAGCGTCCCGGAGCTATCCCGGATTAATTTTTCCCGGAGTAACCGCCCTGTAACCGGAGAAATAACGGGGGAGAATTACGGGGTCGACGCCACGACATGCGATATCTTCCGCCAGAAATGGCGAGAATGTGTTTGTTGTTGCACCGGGCGGCGGCAACTCTCCGCGGATACAACTCCGCGAAGCGTTCTGCTCTCGCATTACCATTTCGCAGACGGTCGTGCACATGTGTGTGTATGTGTGTATGTGTGTATATACGCGAATGCGCGGACACACGTCTCAGATTTATACACTTGACAAGCGATCGTACGTTATGGACATCGCGCCGGCGCCCGCTTTCGGACTCGATATGCGCGATAAATGCAATTTCAGAGACGTACCTCTTCCGCATTTCCGCAGCGTCGCGGTCAGTTGTGACGGACTTCTAAACGCTCGTTACCGCCATCGAGCGTGATGCGAGTCGCCCGCAATGCGGCTGAAACCTCTGTTACTTTCTTTTATTACAAGGTTACGCGAGTAATCTTGCATATTGCCGTCCTGTGGAACATTTTAATATCGCGATTACTTGTTCTTGTTCCGAATTTAACATTAAGCTTCCTTTATTACTTTCGATGCTAAGATTTTTTTGGAATGCTTCCTTCATTTTCAAAATTATTATCGGTCTCCCTTAATTTATCACGATTTTTTATTATTTATTTATTTTATCTGCTTTTTTATTATTATTATTATTTATTTTATATGCTTCGCTATAACAGTTGGCAATAATCGGGTCCCTGATATTATCAACTTCCAATAACGCAGCTTATTTGTTCTCGTTCGAATTTAAATATTAAGCTTTCTTTATTATTTTCGATGCTAAGATTTTTTTAAAAATGTTCCCTTCATTTAAAATCATCATAGAGATCTTCCGTAATCATGACGATTTATTATTTATTTTATATGTGATATATCCATACTTTGCTATCAGAGTTAGCAATAATCGGATTCCTGATATTACTAACTTTGCTGTATTAATTTATGTGCGAGTTTCAGCGCTAAGTTTGACTAAACTTACTTAGCTGCCAGATTTGTCTCGGCACGAATGATAATGCACCACCAAATCTCTACGGTGAGTGTGGTTCGTGAATAAATTAGAGATAAACGTCGCGATACATGAAATGTAAGAGTACAAAATTAACTTGGCTCCTTTGAGATTAGCGCGTCTTAATTTATTCGGTTTCGCATATTTTTCAGTAACGGCTGACTGTATATTTTTGCAACATATTACGGCGGCAGCTGCGGGAAGAGACAGATTTGAAAAATGTGTGACGTTTTCTCACTTCATCTTCTACGTAGTTTTCTTTTTTTTTTTTTTTTTTTTTTTGCAGATGTTATCTTTCGTTTATCAGCTTCTGCTTTAGTGCGCGCTGCTGTGTTTTGTCCTTGTCATTAACCATCCCCTTATTGATTTTCATCATTATCGGGATTATGGGACCTCAACCATGATGTATCGACGTTAATAATGCAGATCGTCGATAGTGACCACGTTCGATGGCTACGCTCGCGACCCGAAAAGTAATCGCGTTAGCGCGGCTTAACAAAATATATCGCCAGAACGAGTCATCGAACATGAACGAGATAAAGCCGGATAGACCCGGCTATTGTCAAAAGGGTATACTAATTCATCCCGTTGCACTTGATTTTCCACTTCGCTTGCGCTATAAAATCCGTTACATTTCGTGTAACAACGATAGGATGTCAAGAGACAAATTGACAATTACGACAAAATAGAAATAAAATCTATTCGTACATGTCTCCTCATTTTTAAAAGTTATACAAATTACACAATACAAGTTATACAAAGATATTCCTTTGCAATTACAAATTTTTATACATATATTTAGAAATATAAACACGTTAATCTGCAAAATATGTTTATTATATTTTTTTTATTTTATTTTATTGTATTTCATTATATTTTTTTTTGTGAATATTAATTTTCTAATAATTCTTGATTGCTCTATTATTTTTCTTCTATTTTTTTTTTATTTCTCTTCAACGCGAATAAAAATCCTTGACTGACTCTTGTCAGCCAGTTTGGGTGCAAGGATCAAGGGTTTTAATGTTGTACGACGTTAGGAATGAATCAATGATGAAAAATAAATAATATATCGTTTATCAATTAGCGATAGTCGTGAGTACAATGTACGCTAGTACATGCAAAGGCGCACGTGTGGCGTCTGAATTAAAATTGACACTTGCTTTGAATTATTGGGTCAAGGCTTGTGCTCTCTGCATCATATTGAAGTTATGAAGTCCAAGCATACATCAATAAACGCTTGAGAATGATGAATCGCGCGATCACGGTCGAAACACACACACACACACACACACACACACACACACACACACACACACACACACACACACACACACACACACACATCGGTTATTGGCATGCGATATCAATTATCACTATAATAATTAAACGATAGTCAATAAAAGAAGAACAATTTCTGTTTTTCGTATGGAAATAAGTTGATATTTATTTAAAAAAATATATATTCTGCAAGAGTTTAAATTTTACAAATATAAAATCGGCACTGTTTGGTCTCTGACGTAAACAGTATCAAAATATCATCGAGTGCGGCGAATGTTAGCAATAGCAATATGCATATAGCTTTAAAACTTTCGAGCATTTTGGGTAATTGCACAATATAATTTATTTGTTTGTTTCGTGTGTCTCTATTTTAAGATAAAAGCTTAACTAGTTACCATTATAAACACGACAAATGCGAATATAAAGCGATTCTGTTATCGTTTAATCTTAATTACACAAAATTTTGGTTATTTATTATTTAGATGTGGCGTATTTTAGATTTCATATTTTTTTTTCTTTTTACTGTCTCTCTTTCTTATTACCGAAGCTGAAATCCTCCATAAAGAAGTTTTATTTTCCTAAGAATTAAGTCGAGTAATTCAAGCGCGACTGTATCCACGAATGTTTTCTCTTACATTTTCGTCACGGCACTTGCATACGACCATCAACTTGACTTTCATGAATCCGAGTCGTTTCGCGAGCGTTAAATTTTCCATTTTAACTTTTTTTTTATATAAGTTCTCTCGCGGACGAACCCTTTGCACAATCGGACTTTGCATTCTCTTTCCGAGCAGTTTCTTGTTTCCCTATACAATTTGCACGATTCTCCCCTTACATTTTCTGTTTCTATTTCTCAGATTGTTAATTACCTGACTGTAACATTTAGACGGTGTCTATAGAAAATAGTATCGGTGGAGAATCACTGGTCCCAATTTTGAATATCGTTAGATTGCGTTTGTAGAAATAATCCGGTCGTCCGGATTCGATACAATGATAATGGAATGTTCTATCCCTTTTTATTTTGGCAAATTGGAATTTTATGGTTTATCGTTTGATTGTTAACTGGATTATCAGCCTGGGCGAAAATTTCGAATTTCTTTCGCTACGCGGTGCATTAGCGACGAGTATATTCCAACGTTCTCCATGAAATACAACTCATGTTTAACCCGCGAGAGGTGCCGCCCCAGATTCCCATGAGAGCTGGTATGCGAACTTTACTACCTCATTCAGTTGTACCACATGCGCGTACCGAAATTTACAGATATTCATAAATATTCGTTATTTGCAGTAGTACAACATTTCTAAATTATCATTAAAATATGAAAAGATATGCTTTGGCTTATACAAAGAGAGAGAGAGAGAGAGAGAGAGAGAGAGAGAGAGAGAGAGAGACAAAAAAAACAATCGTTGTTTGTCGCAAACTAAAAATTCATTATTACCACTTCATTTACATTGATATTATCCCACCATTTTTGATGTCGTGCTAGTAATAAAATCATTACTAATTACATAATGCTCGTGTGTATTAAACAAACATTTGTCACTTTTCGCGAAATGGATTCAGTTATCAAATCTCAATTCGTCAAATTTATATCTCGATAAATCTCAAATCTGGGCAAAATCACATATACATAATTGTAATCGTTCGCAAACTATAATTAATCGTTGAATTAAACATGGTCGAACGGTTTGCGTTTGGGTTGATCGTTAATGTATGAGAATAATAATGGGGTGGGACACACGCCATCCCTCGTAGCCACCCCCGCGGAATTAAATGGCGGCGCGGGGGTGGCTGCCGTGCCATTAAGTCGTAGACGTATGACACGAACGCGTAGGGGCGTAGGGGCGTAGGGCGTAGGGCGTAGGGCGTAGGGCGTAGGGCGTAGGGCGTAGGGCTGCTCCGAAAACGCGACCGAGGCTGCTGCATTATGCATCGCATGTGCGTTACGTCGTCGTCGTCGTCGTCGTCGTCGTCATCATAAGGTCGGCGCATTAGGTTAGGGGAGTACGGATAATGCCGAGCGTCGGGACGCCGCATCTCTGCCGTTTCGCCGCGGATTTTCCGCGGCGTTTGAGTTGACACCTGTTGTCGCCGATTTTTCCCGCTCCACATCGCTCGGAAAATCGACGATGGTGCGCGCGAGTCGAATTGCGTATTCGCCGTTCAAGTTTGATTCAGTTTCCGGCGGCGGAGCAGTTTGCCGAAGAGGCAAAAGTTCACTTTGCGGTAGGTCGCGGAGGCAAGTGAACGGAGAAATATGACGACTCTGGCTAATCGGAGCGGAAATTGAGGGAGATGAGGAGGGGGGGCGGGCGAGGGGAAAAAAGCGTTCGCGTAATCGCCGTGAGAAAACTCTCTCTCTCTCCCGAAAAGCCGTTGCGCATTTGATTTCGTGATTAGCTTAACTTCTCCTCAACCGGAATAGGATACTCTCTCGGCTTGTGCGAATCTCTCTCTTTTTTTTTTTCTCTCTCGCTACTTGCAAAGTAACGCACTCGCTTTTCTAATTCTCCGTCTTTACGCTTTGTTTCTTTATTTCTTTGGATATTTTTTATTATTTAAGGATTATCTTTATGGATAGATAATATTTTATCGAGAAGTATAAGATTTCTCTGTCGTATTTTATTTTTAATAGAGTATCCCGGAAACGGAAGTTAGTGAGACTCTTCTCACTTTACGTGGAAATTTTCAAATATCATGGACATGACATTTTGAAGCGATTTAATTCAATATGATCATGTCGGTATGATTGACATTCTTAAAATAACCATTTTCATATTTCGAATGAAAATATAGAGATATTATGCTGTGTGATTATTTGCAAAATATTTTTCCTTTTAGAAGTCAATATTTGTAAAACGTATCAAACATTCACATAATGGTTCACGTATGATTGATTAATAAGCTATCGTGATGCAATATTCGCGTCATGAATTCAATATTTAAGAAAAAAATAGAAGAAAGATATACTAAAAATATACAAAAAAAGATATACTTACGTTAATTAATTCTTGTCTTCGGTAAAAGAAAGAAAACTGTTGGTTCCTCTGGAAACGCTCTGGAAAGTTCGATTTTTAGGGCGGAGTTCTAAAAACGCTCTTCACAGCTCTTATGAAAAGGTAAGAGGCCGCGTAATACGCGCCAACTTCTCGACAGTGATTTTCGCCACGGCTTTCAAGTTTCATGTAGGTTCTGTTTTACTAATTGACCTCGTTTCATCGGTACCCCTCGGGCGACCGGGGGAGGGAAAACGGGGAGGGGCATATCGCACACGTCGACGTCACAAGCTTCGCAGCCGGTTTCTCATTACATCATTCCATTAGCCTATTGCCATGCGGCGTTCACTCCTCTAATCTGATCCTAGGCATGGTATGTCGCAGTCAAGAGTATTCACGTATGTCCCGCGTCAAGGATAGATATCTGTACTTATCATCGGCTCGCTAACGAGAAATACTTGTGCCATGTCGCCATCAATTTTCCAGTATCTACGCACGAAATTGTCGAAACTACCGCCTCTCGCGCCATTCACTAAAGACGAATAATCGCGAACGGAATTGTCTCGGAGCTCGCTTGCGCTCGCATAAATCGGTATTAGTTGGTAAAAAAAAAAAAAAAAAAAAAAAAGAAAAACATTATTATGTATATTCAATCTTTTTGTTCTCCATTATTAATCTTTTTCTCGCGTTGCGTCTTTCTCAGTACTCATTTATCTTGTCTGCTTTTATTGCGTCGCTCGTTTTGCAACTAAAAACTGTACTTTGCAGACGAGTAGTCGCAGTAAAATACGTGACTAATAAAACAGAGTTTAGTTTATTATATAGGTCAAGCCGCGCTGTTAAGTGACAATCCGAAACTTGCCGCGCGATGCTGATGCCGTTCCGCTTCCTGTCAGAGCCATTCCGTTTTCGGCCAACGGGCATTTATTTGTTGATAAAGTTTCCTTACATTAGATACATTGTTGTCCTCATCCTCCGACAAGCGAAAGGAGGTTGACTCGCAAAAGTTCCAGGCGTTACGTTCTTCATCGGCGTGTAACGAAGCGTCCGAGTAATTCCATCCGACGTGAGAGAAAAAAAGATAGATAATCCAACGTGTGCGCCGTCTGGCATTGCGGAGCGCGAAGGTGACTCGCTGCTGCAATAATTTTCCCGTCCCAGGTCCGTACGAGCGGCGGTAAACACGAAAGTAAGATTTATTATGCCGCCACGAATTTACTTCCCCCCCCCCTTCCTCCTAAAAAAATTCGATTTAACGTGTTATGTCACTCGTGCTTCACGCGTTCTCTTTGCGATGGTACTTTATAATGGTTTTTTTTTTCTTCTTCTTTTTTTCCCTTTTGCGAAAGATATGTAGCGCCGATTTAATTTGCTCTTATGTCCATTCGTTAGCATTACGTAGTATCGAAAGAATTGAAATCAATCATCTCAAATCGATGATGTAACTTGGAAAAAATATCTGAAAGTACAAAGAGAGGAAGATATCGCGATACATCCAATATTTTTGATAACGCGACGATTTATTTGTGACGCTGTAATTGTAAATTTTATCGAATATACACGATTGGTACTATTTCTATTGCCGTTACACAATTACCTCGAATTGCATCGAGTACTTTCGAAGCCTCGCACATATTGATTTGTTGTAACAGATTAAATATGTGTGTGGTGTGTGTGTGTGTGTGTGTGTGTGTGTGTGTGTGTGTGTGTGTGTGTGTGTGTGTGTGTGTGTGTGTGTGTGAGTGGACCAGTTTTCAAACAGTTTTGTATTCTGACTTGTCAAAATAGAAAATCGAGATGGATGACAGAATATTCTCGGCTCTAAAACTGCACATCTATCATTTATTTATTTTACAAAAATAACAGGAAATAAAGCGTTTTTATTAAATAACGAATATCGAGGTACATTTATTAATAGAGTTCACTAGTTCTTGCTAGATTTTTGTCAAATTAACGAGCTAATAATAACGTGTAAAATACGGGATTTACTCGAAATTATCGAAATTCTCGAAATCGATCATGCTAATATTTATTCCGCAAATACCCCTTTGCGAATACCACGAATTGTTCAAGCGGTGCTCTCCTTCCCTCGCAATAGATAATCCAACGTCGAGCATTTCGTCGTGCAAACCTGACGGCAAACGCAAACCCCGTTTGACAATACTTTAACGGTCTTGCACGCGCGTTTCCGCAAGGGGTTCGGCCGCAAAAGTACCGCCGGAAAGGCTCTTCAAATATTCCACTTGCAATAGGATTTTTGGCAAGCGGCCTACATCGAATCTCCCCCAGCGCTTGTTGTAGCGCGTTTCCGTGCCGTAAAACGCGAGAGCATCACTTTTGTTGCTCGCCACGTGGATTTTCCATTAGGAATTGCTAAGATAGGATCTTTGAAAGTCACTTTCCGCATATGCATTTCCGCCTCGCCGCGTATCGGACGGATAATTCTGAGAGACAATCGCAATGAAAATACATTACGCTTTATCGATATTATCGTCAAAATGATATGAATTTTATTTCCGTTAAAATTTATCAAATTTTATTAATTTCAAAAATGACAAAATGTAATTAATGCGTTTGTCAAATTAGAGGTTCGGCTTCTATCTATTTTCTTTAACATTTCTGAAACAGTGAGAAAAGTTATATCAACAATAATAATTATCCCGTAATTTTCAAGATGATTGTCGACCGTGAGGAGGGAACAGAATCGTACTGAAGGCATTTTGAGACGCCACTTGTGAGGTATCGCGTGCAACGCTTTCCGATGCTCGGAATTTCTTTCGCGTGTCGCGGAGAGAACGCGGTAGAAATGTCGGGTTTCTGTCGTCGAGAAGGAGAAAGAGAGAGAGAGAGAGAGAGAGAAATTCCACTGGGTAGCCACGCGATGGCATAATCCATGAAGGATTTTTCCGGACGTGTTTCCCCGCGTTTATTTTTTAGCCTTTCGCTGACACGATAAGCGGCCGTCGGACGTGCGGCGAGATTCGCCACGTCGACGGAGAGGAAATGGGCACGTCAAAAACGGGAAATTAAACAGAAGACGGATAAACAGCCGGCCCAAGATTAATGCCTTGTACGTGCGTCACGTGGGGAGTACTTCCGTCCTGATGAAAGAACGACCTGCATTCCGCACGTGCACACGCGTGAGGAC
Source organism: Pogonomyrmex barbatus (assembly GCF_055798465.1). NCBI lineage: Eukaryota > Metazoa > Arthropoda > Insecta > Hymenoptera > Formicidae > Pogonomyrmex > Pogonomyrmex barbatus. The sequence goes on from NW_028297127.1 coordinate 20,185,735, forward strand.
GTCGCGACATTCGCGAGTGACTTGCGGCGAGATTGGATGCGCGCGCGCGCGCAGAAAACCCGGGAGAAAACCCGTGAGAGCGATCGCGCCCGGCGGTCCCAGAAAAGAAAGGTCGGAACCAGAATGTCGTTTCATCGTACACAAATTGGATGCGCAGTGCTCGGTGTAGCAACGTGATCTTTCTGAACGCGAGTGAGTCGCAAGTTGAATCAACCGATTAGATATAATCCCGCGAGAACGGTAGATGTCAAGTATGAAACTGTCACTGTTTCTTTATAAATATTGGATTAAATGGCAATAATTCTCGGCTCGAAAAAATGCGAAGTATAATAATAGTTGAGTCAGTGTTGTAGACACGTAATATCGTTGAAGCATTAAAAATAACACACACACACACACACACACACACACACACACACACACACACGCGCGCGCGCTTACAATGTACAATAAGAGATGAAGGTACAGCAGTTGGGAACTGGCGAACGACTCGGAAAGATTGAATTTGCGAAGTTCTCGCGGGCCAAGCGTATAATTCTTTGCTCTCGGGAAGAAAAATTTCGCGGACTTGAACTTAGCTGTTAAGGAACTTTCAGCAGCTAGTATTATTTCGTATTCGCCAGACGGTTCGTGTTATCTTCTCTTTTTAGTTACCGCACCCACAATGACGGGACAAAAGGGCAAGAATTGAAAAGAAAGAGAGAGAGAGAGAGAGAGAGAGAGAGAGAGAGAGAGAGAGAGAGAGAGAGAAAGTAGATTTTGCATAGGATGGATTCACGAAGGGACATAATTCCATCGTAAAAAGTATAATTGGCGTAAAAATTTAACTCTCGCAGCGCTAGGAGTTATATTATATCTCAAAAAATGCTGTAACGCTGCAGCGGCGGATTTCTAGGCAATCGCGTATATTAAATTACAAAATTTTTAATAACTTTTGTGTCTGTAGTATTCCCGCCAAGTGTAACTAAATGCGGAGCTGCTGCATTTTAGTTGAAATTTACCTGAATGAAAACTGAAACTCAGAATACTCCGCGCGATTTCAGAAATTATTCATCGATATGTTGTAGTAAAAAGTTCGGAGCTCTGCCGGGGTGGTGCTTCAAACGCAGGTTGACGGCTCGGTTTTAATAACGCTCGCTTTCGTCGCCAGGAATATATTCAGTCGTCACCATGCACGCGGCGGAAAGGACTCGATATATACGGAAAGGCAGAGGCGATCAAACGATCCCGACGACATCGCTTATGATTAATATCCGACTCGCGGCGCACGTGAGGAACCGAAACGTGCCTTCGATCCCGCACGTGCAGCAGGAGAGGATCTCGTAAGGCTGCGACGTGTTTCGTCGCGGAGTCGAGGTCGCGGCTAGCGGTTTTCGTTCGGCCGGCAACCGGTTCTCCACCGCGGCGGCCACCTCGGCGTGACGTCATTCTAGCCTGCGAGCGATTTTAAGGATATATCGAAGGACGAGCCGCGGCAGGTGAAAACGCGCCGTGTTACTTCTCGTCGTAATCGAACGTAAACACGGAAACTTTCTCTGTTTCGATGTCGACAATAGGGAGACCCGACGAACGTTTCGCGGTCTCGCTGCACTTTGCGCTTCCACTAAAAATGCAACAAAATGCAAATGCAGCGTATTCGGCTGGTGAACACGATCGCGGTATTTACGTCATTTATTCCGGCCTTGGCTGGCGCACGCTGTGATGTACTCGGTCTTTTTTAACCTGAGAATGGTAATGCCGCGAGTATTTATAGCGTAAATCGTAATGCGATATGCTCGTGGACCCTCACCTATATCTATGTCTGACAATTTTATATTAGAGGGCCGAGGATGTGACGTATATTTCGTGGGATATGATTTACGAATGAAATTACGACGACAGATAATTCAGATTTTTATCGCAAGCAAATTATTAGTATCGAGATACAAATATAGATTTTGACGACGTCTCTCAAATTTACAATATTTGAAACTTTGTACCTTGAATTTACAATATCATGTTCGTCCAATTTATATATATTTGTGTCAACTTTTGATGAGTATTATACTAAGAATATTTGAATATTTGAGAAAGATACACTTTAATGTGATTCAATCGTACTCTGGCGTTCGTGTTAACAAGATCCGGCGGAGACTCAGTATATTCAAAATCCGATGCTTTATGCATTATTTATCCGATATTATTCTGTTACTGACTACGTCGATGGAGAAATGGTCAAGGTGGAACATCGATTTCGCGTAGACCAACTTTTCTCGTCGAGGGATTTGAAGATACTGAAAGTTTCCCGGCGGGACTCCAATATAGCCTTGTAAGCGTCAACTTCGTCAATCTCTATCCGATATTGATATTGTCTCTCTCTCTCGTGCAGTAGCGTAGCGTACGTCGTTCATTCGAATTTTTTATTTATGGAGAATTGGAATTGGAATACTCGCAACACGCAGCCGCACGGGACAGGATGAATTCACAATTTGTAAAACGTCGTACACCTGAGCTCCCGTCGATCGCGGTGTTGATTCGATGTGTGATTTTAAGTCAGGCAAGTGCGATAAAGTTACCTCGTGTAACATGCGGGAGTATCTTTCTCCCCTGATATCCGAGAGAGTCGCTTTGTCGGCGCGATCGCACACGCCGTTTGTTGCGTAGCGGTCGCGATCTTGTCTCGGTTGCTGCGACGCATCCGGCTGCGCGTTGGTTCTCATGATCGCTCAAGTGGATAGAATGCCGCCGCGCTGCTGCCGACAAGCCTGACCGAGCATCCCACGTCAAAAATGTAAGACGTACGTACGTACGAACATACATACGCCGGATAGAGACAGACCGATCGATCGATGATGCCTCGTTCCGCGGAAAGTGGATTGAGATTACGGGGCTCTCCCGAGCTCGGTGCTCATACCGGGTATATACCTACTTAGCTAATAACACGCTTTAACATTTATATTAAGGCTCGATATCGCCGATTGGCTACCGAGTTAAATAAAAGGCAACTGTACTCTAGACGTTGGCAATCACGCGAGTAGTCGTTTCATCGTCTCTTTTCTCTCTCTCTCTCTCTCTCTCTCTCTCTCTCTCTCTCTCGGGAATGAGTAATGTCATGGGATACTAATCCATGTTCCGCGAAAGACGAGTACCACCCAGATCGATTCGCGTTGCGATACTCATTTTCATGAATTAAGAGCTATGAGGGAATGGACGAAGCGGAACGTAAAGAAAATAGAGCTGCCGATCGCTGCCTTGTAGCGATTTACTTAAGCAAGATTAATTGTGCAGGTAATACAATTTTGAAATGAAATTTTATTTATTAATTATTTTTAGATTTTAATGCATACATAATAGTAGAGGCGTTGTATGCATTAAATCCGCTTTCTCTTTTCGACGTGAAACGAGGTATATACAATATATTGCTCTTCCGAGAACTCATTGTCCCAGAAAGATCCATCAATGCGGGTACGTGGACCATAAACGAACAAAAATTAAACATAATTACACTTTGTTCGCGCGCGTGACCACCATGCGAGTTCTATCAAATTTTTCTCACAATAACCATCGTCTCCCAAATGATGGTTTAATAAATGAGCCTAAAATGCCTCACTTTAATAGATTTTCAATTATTTTAGCAGTGTCGGCAATCGCTCGCTAACATAATGTAGAATTAATGGAGCTTGTATAGACGCAGATTGTATCTGTACTATCTATTTCTGCTGCACTTACGAATCATTCTCGAAAATAGTAGCTGCAGTACATCATGATTGAAGACGTTCTTGCGAACGCGATCACGCGTGCAAGACTCAATCGGGTCATGAGTTCTCGTCGTACTCGTCGTTCGTTCGTCGGGCGTTAATTAACGGAGCGCGTTTCCGCCAAAATCAATCATCTGTCCGCGTGCGTAACGATTAACAGCCTAATTAAAGCGAACCGGTTGCGTGCTATCGTTGCGGAAATCTCCGTGACTTCGCGTCTCTCGCTCCTTAACATCCTCCCGCGGCGTGAACTTATTCGGCCCGGCTATCCATTAATTACGCGCGCTTAAAGTGCGCCGGAAGATAAATGAGAGTCACGAAAGAGACGAAAGGGATGAGAGAACGGTCGATGGGACATACGCGGTTGTTTGTGCGTGCGAACGGAGCTCGAATTCAAGATTCGAATCGTCTCGAATTCGCAGGCCGGGCGAAATCTCGAAGAGGTTGGAAAGAAAGAAGCTGGGGATACACTGAGAGGAGGGGGAGGGGGGAGGCAGTAGGAAAAGAGGCGAACGACGACCCGGAGAAGTGTGTTTCAATAACGAGACATTAATTACGACCAGCATCAATTACGAGTTATTAATTACAACGTAGATCCAATTACCAGGTTTTAATTACTCGCTAATTAATGCGTCTGATGTGAGCTGCGAAAATTTAACCGCTTGCGGTGGGCCAAATTCGTGGAAAATTCGATCGGGCACTTCTGTCCGATCTGCTGCCGGCCCGCGGAAAGTTAAACGAGGGAGTTGCGAGGGAGAATGAAATACGAGAGTAATTAGTCGCGCTCGTCACTGACCGCAGCAGAGGCTGCGCCCGCCGTTCTTACGTTCTACATCGCGCAAGTTTAATATTAAGCAGACCGTCTCCCGCGAGAAACGGGAGACGGAGAGTGCGAGAACGTTGGTGGAAAAACGAGGGAAGCGGAACGACAACGACAACGGGGCGAGGGAGGTAGCGCAAGGGCTGAAAGTGTATAACAAGGATTCCTGAAATTCCAGCGCCCCCGGGGGCCGTCGACGCCCAAAATGAATTTTCTAATTAAGATTCAGTCGCGTTGTGCCCGGTGGTTTGCGCTGTGCCGCGCTCGCGCGGGCCCCTTTATGAGATAATACTTCCCCGGCCGTTTTCTAATGAGAGTAAATTATGCCGGTGCTGTTCCGCCGGCGCGTTAATACATATATGCATGCACGAATATTCTCCATCGAATTCGATGACTCGCGACGGTTCGATCGACGAACGGCGTCTCGGTATGGACATAAATAAATTGGCAATAGTGCCGAAAAAAATATATTCTCAAGATGGCATATATCCTTTTAGTTAGCAAACGTTATATCTAAAGCTATTTAAAACAAAAATTTATTAACTATCTTTCTTATCAAAATATTATTTCTTTAATCGTCTTTTAAAATAGACAGAATTTTAAAATAGACATATTTTTATTGTAAATATTTTATAATATGTTTTTTTTCGCAGCGACACCATTTTTGTATCTGTACACCAATTGTGCCGTACCGGCAATACTAAATAAAATGAATTTTTCAAAAATATCTGCGGTGAAAATCGATGAAATATTTTTTTTCGTATCGCAAAATTTATGCGCTCGCATCGACACAGTTAACCTCCAAAAAAATAAAATAAAACGAATTATGATATCGCACGTTTCTCTATTTAAATTGGCGCAATGGGCGTTTTGCTGGGAACCGGCGTTATGTATTGTATAATCGTGCCTGGTAATTAGAACGATTCATTTGATCAATTAGTCACGTTTCTAGTTTACGGCGTTTTGCATTCGAGAGATTAATGTCCAGATACCAGATTTCTTTCGTCTAACCATTCTTGTACGTATAAATAACATTTAATTGCCGGACACAGGTGCGACTGCGAGATTAAAATGAACTGACAGGGAGACATATACCGACACATTGCTTACTACTACATTCCCGGAGGAGAGGAACAGCGGCATTGTAAATATTGAAGAAATGAGACCGGCGTATCTCGCACTGATGAGAACTCTGGCAACTCGTCGTTTGTCTTCTTTACCGTTACTTCGACTAAAATTTCTCTAATTATACTCGAGGAAAATACTTCTTTGTTTGCATCGAGCAAACACTTATAAAATCATCGCGAGGGCGATCATCGTTGCTTTGCCACTTTACGACGGAGGAAAAACGACAACGATCTCATCTCAAATGCCATTCGCGCGTTTCCAAGAAGCGTTATTAAAAACGACACTCGTAACGAGTAACGTTCTACGTACAGTCCATGCTCCTTCTTGCTCTGTATTTCGTGTCGAACGTCCGGGGAACGAAATTTGTACCTCGCGGAGAATGAAGAGGGAGGGGAGGGGAGGGGGAAGGAATTTCCGAATGTCAAATGAAAACCGTAGATCGTCGAGCGTATTGGTCGAAACGGATGAAGAGAATAAAAGCCACGGCACACAAACGAGCCTGGGCCATAAGCCCGGCAGGGCGGCCGATGCAATGTTTCATCGCGCCCTTTTTCCGAACGGAAAAAGAGTCCGGCTTAATCTCCGTTCCGAATGCGCATAATCTCGCGCCGACGTTACACGGTCATTTGCTTTTAGAACCGCAACATCGGAACGCGATCGGGATCGGCCGCATTTGTTTTCACGGACGCGACCCGTCGTTTTGCGCGAATTACGGCTGGCTAAATATTTATTCGCTACAGAGAGCGAGAGAGATAGAGAGAGAGAGAGAGAGAGAGAGAGAGAGAGAGAGAGAGAGAGAGAGAGAGAGAGAGAGAGAGAAAGAGGAGGGGAGATAAGGGATGAAGGGGAGATCGCGTTAATATGTTCGATAATACGGGAAACTTATGGTGACAGACCGTACATCCGGTTCGCTGTCATCGTAATTGACGTTATCGAAATGTGCGCGACGAACCATTTATTTTTGAACGACGATTGATCGGCGATTGGAGGCCGGCAAGCCGAGGCTATCGTTGCCGCTAACGAAGCTAATGTATAGACGGATTATCGTCCGTTATCACGACGGTAATACGGTCCCGTTAATAGTGTCGGCGGAAAAGTTGATTAACCCTCGCGTTGCGCGCGGCAGCGAAATTTCGCCATCAGTGGTTTCGCCGGGACCGCGAAAATATAGAAGATAAATTGGCACGATCGAAATATTGTAAAATTATTTGAAAGTGTGTTTCGCGCCGGCCGTGTTTTTTATTGCGACCAATTTTTATATAATATTTAAAAAGAGAGTAAATAAAATGACACGGTAATATGCGCGAAAGCAAAATGCAAAAATCATCTAACAACGAATGAGTAATTCCTTCCATCAACTTTATCACCGGCGATGAATTTATTGCAATCGGGAATTATACGGGATGTTTAATATATTCATGAGAAATTTGATCGACAATGAATATATTTATCTCTATTTTTTTCGATATATCTATTTCTATTGCGTTTTTTTCTTCTACCCCCCCCCCTCCACACACACACACACACACACACACACACACGCGCGCGCGCGCTTTTATATATATATATATATATACACACACACACACACTAATACGTTTTGAATTTTCTACATTGTCATTAACGCTGCGAAACCTTATTCAGAAGCGGGAAATAATGCGATACCTCAGAGAGAACGTTAGAAACTTTTATCGGGAACTTTTATCGATCAATGCGATAATAGCACCGATAATAGCTCCGTTCGTTCCTTTCGTGTGAGAGAGGTGCACTCCTCTCATTCCAGTCTTCGACTAATCTCGGATTTTCTATACGACGTCTCTTTCTCGTCCTTGGTGTACGCGCTTTGCGGATGGGAAAAGAGAACGTTCAGGGTGGTTCAGACGAGATTATTCTCATCGATGGTTACGGCTTATGTACGCCAGACGCCATTAGCCACGACACAAAAAGTGTGCGGCTAATACCGAATTCCCCTCGTCTCCTTATGGTCCTTATGTCCGGATCCCGGGATCGCTGCTACGTTGCTCCGACGGAGCGAAATCCGCGCCGTTAAAGTCACCGCCGTTGATTCATGCTTCTTTTTCATATCTTTCGCCTCGGGTCTTACAAACTTCACAAGTGTCTTGTAAATAATGCTATGGAATATCCGGCTACACGTATCGCTATCTACCTAGATTACGGTTTGCCGGCGCGTGCGAAGAATTATACGCCGAAAGTCGAGAATAGTTTTACTACTAAACGTACCGCTATTTTGTAAAGCGATAAAACATAAACTGTATCTTGTTAAAACATATAAGATAAAGAAGGCTGTAACTTTCTTTTTTCGCGCCGCTTTGAATTGAAACGTTGAACGCTCGTTGGAAACGCTAGAAACGCTGGAAACCGATTGATCGACGACGACGACTGGCAGTTTTTCTCTCGCGTATAAATTTAATTAAACAGTCGATCGGATTAGGTCTCTCGCATGGGCTGTCTAATGTCCCGGATAGTTTGGATATGCCGTGGGATTACGGAGCCTCGCGTAATTCCACACGTGTCAGACTAGTCCGAAAGTAATTCCGTGACAGTCTGATAACTATGCCGCACGGCTACGCTAATGGATTCCTCTTCGATAATTGTAAATCTGTTATACAGCACGGGAGTAACTCGAAGTAACATTCATCGCATTGCCCGACAAGAGTCGCGCGGCCGATCGATCGTCTCGATCAAATTTACCGACGCGCGCGGCAGCAATTCAAATTCGATGCGCCTAACTCCGGCAATCTAACTTAGCGTCGCTTCCCTCTTCTATCTAAGCATTGACTTGATTATAGCATCGCGGACAAGCGCCTCTTGCTGCATCGAGCCTTTCAGAGCGAGGAGAGAGAGAGAGAGAGAGAGAGAGAGAGAGAGAGAGAGAGAGAGAGAGAGAGAGAGAGAGAGAGAGAGACGTACGTCGAAAAAGGTGTTAGACGATCGTTAAATAGTAAGGAAAATTCAAAGCAAGCATTTAAACATTTAATGTTTAATGTTTAATGTTTTTTAATTTAATGAAAGTAGAGATAAATAATTATGCCATATTTTTCTATTCGTAAAAAGAATCTGAAATGTGAAGAAGACACAAATATTTTTTTTAAAATACACAAAAAAAGAATCGAAAAAAATTCTCTCGTATAAAAATATTATAATATAAATTTTTAAAAATTTTAGTCTCGATTTGATTGAATTTACACGTTATTACCTTTGCTCGATTCAAAATTGAAAGTATCCTCCATATGAAGATTATAATATTCTTGCTTAAATATGAGAATTGATTTAAGATTAATTTTTTTTCCCATTTTGCAAATGTCTTTTTTGATGTTTCCGCATGTAACATCGAGGTATTTAAGTTGAGCAAATAGAGCCGAATCGTTTCACGTGCGTTACGAGTTTTAATATCTTCGCACTGAGACCATCGATATTGTGGTAGCGGCTGGCTGGCGAGGAGCGATGACGTTTAAAAAGACGGCCGCGGGGTCTCTCGCAAGGTAAAATCTAGCTCAGCTGATCGACTCCGAGCACTTGCGGCGTACATAGGTATGTATGTACGCGGCGTCTATTAATGGCAGCGCGATTAAAACGGGTGGTTACGCGAGCATGCCGGGCGAAAATAGACATGAAGCAGAAACGTGCAAACCTATATCCCCTTTCTGTGTCCTCTCTGTCTGCGTTTTCTCGCTGTGTGAAACTGAACGCGAACTGCGTCAGCGCGCGCCAATTATTCTTCGCTGCATGCTGGAATTACGTTTCATAACGTATGTACTATGTATGTTTTCAATTTATCAACCGGAAAGCCCGATATGTTTTTCATTGTGAGAGAGAATAAACACACGCGCGAGCGCTTCGCCGAGGGGAAATAACTTGCAATCTGCATGCAAGTGCATGCGTTTTCTCCTTGTTGAATGTCATAATAATGATTACAGATATTTCATCATTGCTGATTGGCTGCAAAGGGATTACATTCGTAACGATGCTAACGATCGCTGAAAATAAGTCGCTGCCTTTAATCTTCGGGTTTCATAGTTAACTCTGAAGCGAGAAACTCTGTTTTCTCTCTATTTAAAGAACATCCGGTTAGAAATTTCCAAAGAGGAAGTCACCTCGTCGCGATCTCCGTGAGATCGAGACGACGATACCCAAAGTGATATCGTAATACACACACACACACGCGCGCGCACACACACACACACACACATTGTTTTGGGGAAGGAGCGCGCGCGAGGGGGTGTGTTGATGTACGAATAAATAAATACGTCGGACATTTCCGATATGCGATATGCGAGCTCGCGCTCGTAACGCGCGCGCCCGCGTTGTCATGTATTCTTGCTCGTTAAAGTCACGCGGCTCTATTTTTGCGTTCGACCACGCCACGCCGTCAGCTCCGTTCCGCTACATTTTCCAGGGTGTCTCCCCGCCGTGCTTCCAGCCGCATCGATTAAATCGCAGCTGCGCCGCGTGCCGTTCCCCGAATTAGTAAGTTTTTTTTTATTTTTTTTTTTTTTTTATTTTTTTTCTCTATGCAGTGATAGGTCCGCGTGGAGAATTACGACGAGCGCATGCAAATTATAATTTTACAACGATCGCATGCTCCGCAGTTTTATCCGATTATCGACAGCTCAATGCCATTGAGCTTAATCAGCTCAAATCCGTTCGCTGTCCGTCCTCTTATTTGTTTCGTTTGCTCACTGTTGTCCGTGATATTCCACCCATTGTTAAAAGGGAAAATGTCTATGTGTTTTGAGACAATTGCAGTCGCGAGCCAGCTGTATATTACTTGTGTCAACACTTCGTCTGACATAACGAACTTGTCGGATTTTCGTCGGAAACGGAATGATGAAGTGAGCAGCGTGATCTCAAAAGTGATTATATTTGCCCGATTTGACCTTTACCTCGGTACGACAACGTCTTGATTGTTAATTACATTGGCACGCGAACAAGGCCACACTTCACAAATGTCCCGTTTAGCTTCACTCGGAAATAGTCCCTCGAGATCCGATAACTTGCTAACTTGTATCTCGAAATTTCGCAATTCCGAAACGTTTTTCACATTCCGTGAAACTTCCCCGATTCGGCCAGCGGAGGGGACACCGGAAACGGAGTTGAAAAGAACGGAAATTCGCTGGTTTCGTGTTAATAAAAGACCGGACAAACTTGAGGGAAAGGAGAGGATGCATGGAATAAGGGCTGATCCGAGTTTAACGAGCCTGTCTCGGCGAGTCTCGTCGGTTCCGCGGAATCGACGTCGCGAAAGTTTTATCCCTTCGTCGAAAGCCACTCCTCGGACTTCCGCGGGAGAAATTCCGAGACTGGAAAGACCTGGAAAGACGTCCTCGCATCGCCGCTTCTGCCGTTATATATCCGGTTTCTGGGAAAAATTCGATTTGGACTCCTTTCTTCGGAGTCACCGACGTCGACGGCGTTATTGCCGAGTATGGCAAATCTGTTAGCCGTGCGTCGGAATAAATCCGAGATTAGGCAATCCCGAAGGTGAGGGGGAGAGGGGGGGGGTGGAGGGAAATTCGGTCAGATAGGACGCAGGTATGATGCGATAAGAAGCGAAGAAAGCAGGTAAAAAGCAATTTCAAATTTGCGCGGATTACTTCGGCGGATAAAAAGTTATGCGACTTCTCTATTTCTCGAAAAATATATTCCGTTATGCTCTTTTTTATATTACATGAATAATTTGCTTTAAAAAATTAATTACATTACGATGATCCTTCATATAAATCGGGACGATTATGTATCTTCTTGGAACTTATGAGAGAATAGTGAAAATTATTTACCGTTCGCAAATTTTCTTACATCTAGAAATTTCGCGCGATCGATCGAGAAATCTCTTAAAGTAGATCTTTATTAAGAGGTTCTCGAAGAAGTTCCACAGAGAATTAACGATCAAGGATCAATTAAGTTTAATTAAAATAGACAATCATTTGTCCCAAAGTGAAGGCATTGAATTAATTACATTTATTTTCAATACTGTAACAGAGAATTTGCTATATTATGGATGTCATGGATGAGATATTCAATCACAAAATCTAATTTATTTTTAATATCTACTAATGTATAAAACAACTAATATCAACACGAAGGGTTAAACATCTTTCTCGCGAAGCCCACAGTTACTCATCGTTTAATCTATAATTCTTGCGTTTGATTCGTTTACTTTTCAGCGCTACTTCTTCTTCTTCCACGCCTATAAAGAACCAGCTGCCTATAATTCCGTAAACGAGTTCATTTTACCATCGACAAACTTTACTCTCGAGCGAATTTGATCTTTTTTCCCCCCGAGCTTTCAGGCGGTTTCTTTCTTTTTTTTTTTTTTTTTCTCACAAACAGAAGCAAAATGTTTGCGAAACGACGCAACGAGCTAACTAGATATCTTTCAGAAACTAGATATCTTTTCAGATGAAAAAGGCTTTGAAGAATAATATATCGCATGGCTATGAAAAACAAAAATAAACGACATTTTCCGCGTATTGTAAAATATTACTGGCAACATTCGCGAGCGTTGTACTTTCCCTTCGGCATTGTCTTTACTTATTATACGCGAGTAACTTTCCCGACGCAGGTTGCATTTCGCATCAATTTACTCAAAGATAAAGCTGGGAAAAATTGTCTTTTTCTTTTTCGAAAACCGATTACAGAAATTAAGTATATAAGAAGCGACCAAATAACAGTCTTGCGAGTCTTAAAATAATTAAGGCAACGATTTATCAATTTATCCATAACAACTCTCTCTTTCGACTTGTTGCCCCGTTTGCTCCGAAACTTCTCTAATTAGCGTAACGAGATGCTGTAGCGACTTGTTCAATTTTAATCGCGTAAAAATTAAATCGCTTCTGCGTCAGTTTTTACAATAGCACTTACTTCATAATCCCCTGGAAATCCGCTCAAATAGCACATCAGCAAGCTTATTCGGAGCTCGCAGCCACACGACCGGGTGGATCTCTAATTTCTCGCTGCGCATTATGGTCGGTGCGATGCGAGCTTGCGCGATATTACTAATTCTATTATATTTCCAATATGGCCATAGTGGCCTCATAAGGCCACATATTTCAACGATCAAACTTGCTGGAGTTATAATTGCAGTTCGTGGAAATTACTTACCGTCATAAATATGACTTGCCAGAATATAGCGCGTTGCGCCATATTAGCTTGTGCGGCCTGGCATTTACTGAGCGAAACTTTGGCCGATTATCACAGAGGATACACAATCACTGTCTGTTGTTTCCAAATTCACCACGAATCTTGCGCAAAAGTTGCAAAATCGTTTTACCATACGTAGTAATACGTAGTAATTTTTATTTAGAAAAAGAAAGCAAATTATAGTAGAAAAAAGTCATTAGTCGTTATTATTATTATGGCAACAAATATGTTTAAACTCGTAATAAAATTACTATCGTGTAATAAGAAAAAAAAAAAAGATTTAACTTAATTCGCGAGAGAAGATTTACACCAAAAATAATTGTTTTATTCCGTTTATATCATTTTCACATCGTTAAATTATAGTGCGTTTATCAGTTTAACGTGAAATTTTAACGTAATAGGACACGCTTTTGTGTCTTTGTAGGCGCACTTTGCCAGCTTCGGGCAAAGTTCATTGTTACAATGTTGCACACAACATTACGCGATTATTTTATCAATTCTTGATGAGCTATTTATCGGCCGTTGTTTGTCATTCGTGACATGCACGATCATAAAGTGATCTGTCACATGAAGCGCTAATGTTATAGTTAAATATAGCAAGCGGAGGAAGCAGAGAGAGAGAGAGAGAGAGAAAGATAGAGATAGAGAGAGAGAGAGAGAGAGAGAGAGAAAGCACTCATATTTGCAGCTGAAGATTCACTTATAATTATCAGCAAAACTCTAATTGGCCTGTGCGAATCAATGTTAATAAACTAATCGTTTTTAAAAAATAAAAGAGGCGAGATATGTTTTTTCCCTCTCACAGTGTTTGCAAAAGAGGATAGTCTAGAAGCAGAGAATGTTATCCTAATACAATCGGTCGCTAATCTACGGTGAGATTTTCGCAAAACACTCAAGACAGAGATTGTAAAACGTTGCGATCATGCGGTACGCTAAAATCTTGCCGGCGACGGAAGTAGACGGGACAAAACAATCGTTGGAGACAGGAGATATAGTTTAAATGTGAATCGTAAATGTGTCGCGGCGGAATGAGACGGCGATAAATTTAACGATCTATTATCTAAATGTTCACGGCGCGATATCCTTGCTGCTGAACTATAATTACAGTGCGTACAATTTTTACGCAAATTACCTCGCTCGGAATGCGGATGAATGACCGAAAGCAATTTGAGCAGATAACCCTCAACGAGAGTTAGCGGGCAACGGCAATAAAAAGCAACAGTCCTGAAACAGGAAATTTTATTATTTCCCAATTTCACTTTTTCCGTTTATTAATGAAAGGTACCGGGCCAGCGTTATATATATGGATCGTGGATCGTTCGGTAAACTGATGAAAGCCTTGATGATACTCAATAGATCAAAGTGATCATTTTGTTCACGAATTATTTTACGCGTATCCTTTGTTCTATTATTGAACTTTAATTATGCTATTAGTGCTAGTGATTCCGCTTGTTAATTCAGTGGTTAGTTTCGATAGTAATGAGTGGAGATATGCGCGAACTATTCGATCGGGTTATCAATATTGCAGTAGACCATCAGTTACAAGGGAATGTTTCAAGAGCCCAATAAGCAAGATAAACGCGCATATTTATGTTATTAATATGGCATATCGAGGTGTTTCGCGATACGATGATTTCCTACGCGAAATATTGATTGCACATTGATTTAACAAGACCCACCATTTCCCCGTATTTATTTATTACGCGCTCTATCTGGACACAAAGCAGCGTAATTAATTAACGCCAAGTCCGCACACGTGTACAGCATCCATATAACGATATAAATGTTTATGCCAGATATCGCCGCGGGCCGTGAATCTAAAGGACCTAAACAGCGCGCGATTAATTAAATTGTCGCCGCGAGCGAGATATGAGTTTTATTTTGTATCAGACCGCGCCGTAATATCGTATACAGGCGAAAGAAGCTTGGTCGGGAATAAAGTGAAATCGGCATCTCGACGTGACGCGTCGTTGTAAAAAAAAAAAAAAAAAAAAAAAAAAGAAAAAAACCAATCGGAATTATTTAGCTGCAATTTCCAAATCGGCTTTCAATGTCGGAACCTCCTTGCGGGAGAGATTCCTAAACGATCCGGCAGACGCGCTGCGGGGAATTTAATCCATCTATCAAAAGCTTTAACGAGCAATCGGGTGGGGAGGGAGACTTCGTCGTCCCGGGATCGTAATTAACTCACGAATTGGTAGCTTTCCATCCGAGGAGCGCGCCGCCGTCGTTTTCCTCGCAATAATTGTGCCGCTGGTTAGCTCGTCTCCGAGGGCGGAGAATCGTCCTGCCGTGGCAAGATTGACGTTTCGCGCTCACTTGGAAACTTCAATTAATACGATTTCGCGCGGAATCAAACAGATATCGCTGATGGAGCGGCTACGAAAAGTGATCGCTACGTGCACACAAAAATTTGACGATAAAATGTAACGCTCGAGAGGAGATTGTGCGATTGTAGCTGCACGAATAGGCGCGCGCGATTAAACGCCTCGGGATTAGTAAATATATTGTATTTCTGATAGAGAGAGAGAAAGAGAGAGAATAACAGTAACGATATATAGATACCTCAGCATCGGAACATATCGGCGTTCTTTTGCATGGCTACGATCAGCTTTTTGCGTTTTCTCGTGTTTTACTGTTTCTCGCCGTACGGCACACACGTACAACTTTACAAGAGAGCACGTAGAGAGCAGTACTTTTAACATGCATTTAAGGTGGCCTTTTAACTGCAAATGGACCGCAAATGGACGATGCTCCAATGGGAAACGGAATTTGTTCCGACGCCGTTGTATTTCTCGTTCAATTTCGAGAGAAGACACGTGGGAACTTGTACACTCTATAGAAAGTGTGTGTCGAGCCTCCAGCGAAAAAGCTTCTCTAGCTACGAAGATCCTTCCGAGAGAACTCGATATATCCGTATAAAGAGAATGGAATTATGCTAGCTACGTATACTTTCCTCCTACCTCTGTTTTTAATATTCACGATACAAATAAAATAAAAATGGCTAATAAATTTTTATTTTTTTATTTTTTTTTTTTTTTTTTTTTTTTTTAATATATCATGTCGAGATCATAAAAGTTGTCGCAAATAAAAGATTGATCGCTTAATAATAACGAAATAAAACTTGTACCCTTTTTTTATTCTTTGTCGCCTCTTAAAATTGGCCTTTTTATTGAAAGTTAGTTACTTTAAGCTTTTATTAATTTATTTATTTACGGATTTAAATTTCTCGCATCTTTTTATTACTTTTAAAATTTCGGCAAACGTCTCTCGAGCCACGGTGGAAGCCACCTCCAACGATGATTTCATCATTTCCGCGATATCATGCACGAGTTTCGCAAAAAGCAGTTTTACATGAAATTAATGTCCTCTTGATTGTGCACATCTTTTTTGCAGCACATGCAACGTAGACAATCAGCCGCGCGAGGAGATAGCTTAGCTTGATTTATGGGGACTGCCGTGCTCGATTAACGCGCTCAGCCGGGGCGTCATTTTTAATGTCGTCGCTATCGTTCATGGGAGGTATATTATATTATGTTTAAGTATGAGGAGTGACGACCGCCGTTTAAACGACGATCGATTTTCGATGCGCTACCTTCTTTGAGAAATACCCATGCCTATCTAGCTTTTAATGCCTCACTCCTCCTCGACAAAGCCGAGCTTAATCCGACTATTAGATACTTAGAGAGGCTGTCGGCTTTCCCCGGAAGTCAAGCTAGAGGATCGATAGATTTAGCTCTTTGCCATTCCTTCTTCCGCGAGACCTTTTTTTTCCCCCCTCTCTCTCTCTACCTCTTTTTCGTCGGAGTCTCGTAATTGGCACATGTTTTAAGGTGGATCAACCGTTTTTTTACGGTGGTTTGTTTCTAAAAACAAAGGTGCTTTTCGCAATACGAGTAGGACTTCTCTTCTAATCTCCGCTAGATGCTCTCCGCTCGCAAGCGGACTGCCATCTCAAATCCGATCCGTCGACGACTAATTGGGAAAGTCGATACAGCGGTACTCTGTAGTTGTTGCATTGTCTTTTTAGAAAGACTAAAGGATTTATGGTAGAAATTTTAGTAGAAAAATATAGAAAACAAATTACGATTTTATTATATTATCTTGTTACATATCAATATTGAAATCTCTTTGAATTTAACTTACTTTTTTTTTTTTTTTTTTTTTTTTTTTTTTTTTTTTTTTTTTTTTCATAATTCAAAGTATCTGATTTTCGTCGATAACAAAGCACATTATTTGGTTCTTGTAGATATCCAATTATAGTCATGTTTGTCATCTGAAATGGAAAAATAACGCGTCGTCCCCACTTCCTTTGCTCCCGTACTCGATATTTGTGCTTCTCACACGTTATATTCGATTGAAAAAAGACAACTGAGGAGATTAGTAAGTGGCGCCGTTTAAATATGCAGGGAAGCGCGCTGATAATCATCGAGATGTCGGGGGCCGGTGAGTAAAAATTTTCGCGTCGAAAAAGTGCCTCGCATTCGCGAACAGCATAAAAAAATTGCGAGCGCATCCGCAGAATGTATTACAGTGAATTCTTGCCATATTATACAACCGTTAGAGTTCTATCCCCTTCTATTCCCTTCTTAGGAATCTTGCGGGGTGAGCTCAATGGAATCTGAACGATTTCGCTGGACGTCGCTATACGATATAACGATGCGCGATTTGCTCGTTCGGACAAATGTTAGAAAAATGCCGCATTGAAAGAGATAAAGAGAAAAAGAGAGGGAGGGAGGGAGGGAGGGCGGGGGGGGGGGGGCGAGAGGCATATAATTTTTCAAGCGTCGCGCGTAATCGCGATCATCGATTTCCGATGACATTAACCCGGCGATGTGATTTTTTAATTAAATCAATCGCGTCATCGCGTCTGAAATACGTGTTGTGGAGAGAAAAAAGAATACTGAAAAAAAAAAAAAGAGAAGGGAGAAGAAAGAGGTGGATCCCGTTCGCGCTGATGGCGGACCGAAAATAAAACAGAAATTCGTAAGCAGAAATAAAATTCGCTCGCGGCAGTCCGATCTGCACCGTTGTGTCACTTTCAGAAGGAAAAGAGAAGCGAAAAAGTTGTAGAAATAAGCACGGCACAATTTTTTTTTATAAAAATTGAATTGGAACGTGTAGCTATTTATAGCGTGCATATTATATGAGTAAGCATAGGTTAACATCAAGTATTCGCGAATTGAGGTTGAACGAAAAATAGGGAATAATATATATCTGTTATAATGCACATTGGCGATATATTTCATGCTTGCATTTATATTTTATGAAAAAAAAGTTATATATTCTTAAAATGTTTAGAGAAGCGATGAGATTTTCTTAGCATTTTTAATGATGATAGGAAATAGCTATCACCATCAAATAGCTATCAGAAGAAAAGATGAGAATCGGAAAATAAGTTTAGCTTGAAGGCCGATGTCGCTAAAACTCATTAAGACTTGTATTGAATCATGTCTAATGACCATGAATAATCAGTAATAATAATTACATGTTTAGGTCGTATGCAGATAACACCAGTTGTCGAGTTTGCCGGAGATTTCGTTTGAGATAATGCGCAACGATTGCTTATATAATTTGCGTAATAAAATGAATTAATTAATTCGCAATGACATTTGTCTATTAAAGCTTAAAATACGTATGCAGTGATGTATAGTGACTGTATAAATATAAATATAAATATTTGTAAAAATATCATTGAACAACGTGACGGAGTTTACAAATAGCGTAATTGAATTAACGTTATCGAGGACACCGTACATTTTTTTTTTTATTCGAATCTCAGTAATGTTTCAAATGCGGATTATTTTTGCGTGCTTTGAGAACAGGAGGAAGGAATTTGATATGCGAAGAAATTCTCTCTCTTTCAATCCTTTACAAAAATAATATTTTCTAATATTATTTACCTTCAAGGCATAATGTAGCTTTTAGTTTAGAAAATCTTGCATTATAAAGCCGTTTCTGATAACAAGTTTAAATTAGGAATAATGTGAATAATTTCGTGTATTTCTATGAATTTTCACGATCGAGCACCGATATCGAGCGTAAAGTTAAATAACAAAACATCGTAATAATAAGACAATATTGTTAACTCAAGTTAACTAAAGCGAGACTGCTGTTCGTTGTCGAAACTTAAAGGATCGGAAATTTATAACCAACTTTATAACTGTGCCATGAAAACAAACATTAAAGCTCCAATAATTTCGCCGCGTCGGCGGAAAGTTGCCTGTCCGCGCGCGGCGCGTGTACCATTGTAGCGAAAACACGGCTTCTTTTTATAAAATAAAATAAAATTCAATTCAAGTCGTCCAGTTATATTTATTCGGGCGCGTGGCAGCGACACACGGAGTGTATATTTTTAACGCGCTGGACACGTTTTCGATGGGCGCGTTAAAGCCGCGCGCGTTTATATATGCGCTATATGCGCATTCTATTTTTAATTGCAACGTCGCGGGCCGATTACGACACAATGCGTGATTTATACGCGCGTTCACGCGACGCACGCACACGCGCGGAGCCCATCCCCCGAGGGCTGGCCTCAAATCAGATTGCGCAACGTTCCGTTGCCGCAAAGCGCGAGGCAATTCGACTTCTTTTCCCAATTACCGAAGCTTTAGATTACCCGCGAGCGATTAAGCGCCTCGATGTTCTTATCGCGTGACTTTGCGGGTCACCTTTGCATCGAGGCGAGGACGAACGGGAACGGCAATCTTGATGCAACAAGGATAGAGATCCATTCGGGCTCGAGATGTACGCTTTCCTGCACTGGAACTTTCTGGATTTCTTTAGCCGCTGGGCTGCGACGGTATTGCCCAAGCGAGTCCGCGCAAATTTCAGTCGGGGTCTGTTATTATTCCCTTATCGGGATTTTAACCAACTTTGCGATATGTGATAATTACCCCAACTGTACTGCCAATTCGATGCGAAGAGCTAATAATAACCCGTCCTTACTTATCATTTCGTCATCAGAACGTCGCGAACGACGTTAAAACGTGAATTGGGCAAATTATATTTTATCCGGGAATTTTGATCGCGTGATCAAACATTCGTTCGCGAGAGACGTTTCGTTATATATTCGTTATATGATCAATGATGTTGTGGTACTCGTCTGAAATGTGTAAAAGGTCTGTCGCGTGGAAAGATATATGTCCTTTGCGAACTATATCGCGTAAGGAAAATCAAAACCGGACTGTGTCCACAATTTTCCTGTCGGGAAATCACCGTCGGGAAATATGAGGTTCGTTCTCGCGTGCAGATCGCACTGTCACACACTGTGCACGGTGTGATATGTTGCTGGAGAGTCCAATATCGACTTGTATTAAACTGAAAATTGTTAGTAACCAAAGTGATTTACGATCGCGAACTGTCGTTTTATTGCGTGCGAAATACGAAGGATGATTTTACTTTATGCCATTCGTAACGATAAATACATTCAATTACACAGATTTATTATTAGAATAAATCGTTAAGCGATAAAAAATACGTTGCTGCGATATAAAATACGAAAGACGAATATTGTTTTCACATGTGTGATCCCGCGATATTAATGTTACGTTGCCAATTAGCTTGGAAATTATTCGATTGTCGGCGTTAAATAATAAATTAATGATCGTTATGTTTGCACTCTCTTTGCAGATCTCTCTTGTTAGAAATCTCGTATTAGCTTTTTTTTTTTTTTTTTTTTTTTTTTTTTCGGATTTGAATTGTGACGGGGAGCAGCGAAAATCGTTTCAGGCGGGCGGCCTACGCACGGAGCGTTTTGTCAAAATCTGCGTATTGAAAGTGTGAAAATTGAATTCTTGCGAGCACAAGAGCAAATTGCGCCGCTCTGGCAGACTGCCACTTTATTTTCTCGCCCGAATGAGAGCTGTGTTCGTTCGTTTCGCGTCGCCGTATGCAAACGCGATGGAGCGTAGAACGCTTCTAAAAGGCGCGACGAGCCCCTCCACTGATAAGGTCAGGCCATGAATTTTTACTACGCGTTGGTACTATTAATTTCGAGAAGTGCTAGCTCGCGTCTCGTAGCGCACGATCTCGTCATGATTCTCGCGAGAAACTCGCGCGTTTTTACACGCGCACGATCGAGTTTTACAATTCGGTTTAATTGCTTTTGGACTTGATTATTTCCGGGCCGGGTACCACTGCCATCATCTTGTAAACATATACAAGATTTCAGAAACACAATATACGTCACAATATTGTATCGTTAAATCGTGACGTTGCATTCATGCATTGCAGTCATGTTGAATAAGAGCAACGTGTGTTATGTGGCTTGGGAGAGGATAATTTTATACTCGCTATCAAATTTCCTTGACGTGTGATCGTTATTTTGATATACAGAAAAGAATTTTAAATCAAGACAAATATTCTTATATAAGCGAGAATGTTGTAATCTTTTTAAAAATTCTGGTCTTGATTTATTTGAATTTTGATTTCTTGATGTATTACTTTTGCCCAATTTAAGGCAAAAGATTAACATGATATTCCGGCTTAGTATATGAGAGACTAATCTTGATTTAAGATTAATTTCTTTTTCCGTGTAACGTAACTTTCTTCGAAAAGTTACGTAGCAATTATTCTGTTATGCAACTCGAGTAGTAAAATAACAAAACCCTATCTAACACAAATATCGATACGGTATCGTCGCTATGGTTGATCAATGCCGAGCAATCGTTACCGGAGCAAGCGTCGCGCAATTCAATGTTTGTTTTACGCTTGTTTTTAACCGATAAACCTGTCCGCTCCGCGTATAGTCCATTCATTCCGTAAACATCAAAATATCGCGCCCGTCGAACTTGACGTCTGACGCACGCACTGCGTCAGATAAAATTTGAACCGCGAGCCGAAACTCCAACTTCGGCTTTCATTCCGTTTTTTTTTTTTTGTTTTCCCGCATTGAGTGAGTTCTCTGGGGTGAATCGTTGTTTATCAATCAGCTACATTGTGATCTACTTTTTAGGTTACCTTGCCCCGTATCGAGCAACATTCAGCGCGCAAAAAAAATCATGCTGAGTCGATTGATTCTCCCACGTACACACATAATCGCACGTAATATAAGTACTCTTTCATAAATTAGCGATGCGAATAAAGAAAGTTTTTACAATTTCCATTTTTGGATGTCGGAGAAATCTA
Source organism: Pogonomyrmex barbatus (assembly GCF_055798465.1). Lineage (NCBI taxonomy): Eukaryota > Metazoa > Arthropoda > Insecta > Hymenoptera > Formicidae > Pogonomyrmex > Pogonomyrmex barbatus. The sequence continues at coordinate 20,207,710 of NW_028297127.1, forward strand.
CTGAAAAAAACAGATGATGAAAAAACTTGGCTAGGCTTTTTAATCTAAAATAATCCAAATAAATCTAAAATTGATAGATACTTTTAAGATTAGTTAGGGAAATTTTAAAATATTTGTAAAATTGAAATTGTAGATCTCTAAAGAGTCACCTGGCAACAAAACGTCACGCGATTCATCGACAGACAGACAAAAAAAAACGGATGATCGCGACGCCAGTCATCTTTTTTCAAATTCAACCCCCTTTCAAATTCCCCTCGTTAATTGTACGTGTACGCGACGTGTGGTCGTTTTCACGGCGCTCGTTTTCGGGGTAATTCGGTTTAGCTACGTGCAAATGAAAATAAAGGAGGGACCTTTGCATGGCGTAGCGGCGAGACAGGTAGCAGTTGGCAAACGAAAAAATGAGGCGACGGGGAGCAAGCGGAAAAGCGAGTAAAGCGCGCGAGAAACGATCGTACTGTTTCACGAATGTAGCACTATTCTATGCACACTTTTCCGCGAAGTGAGTTTCAAGGGGTTACAGAAGATTGCGGGGATGCGAATTTCGATGGTATCAAGGGATTTCGAAGCGATAAAAAGGGATTGGCTAGGAAAGAAAGTGAGATTCTCGACATCGAAATGGTTGTGTCAATACAAAAAATAGGATGGGATGCATTTTAATGCAGCGTACATTTCTAAATGCCATTCTAATTTTTAGCTTAAATTTATTAAACGCGAAACGCGCACGACGCCCCCCAAATTATGTTATCTTTATAATATATACTCTCCCATGGTAATTACGTTTTTATGACACTTGGACGTATGAGATATTTAAGTGACAAATTGCCTCGTGATAAAAATGGATTTTCTCCAATATTACTTTTGTTTGAGTTTCCAAGGTTATCTTAAAACTCTTATTGGGGCATACACTTTTTATTCACTCCAGCTTTAGAGTTCCGCTGCGACGTGAATTTAAGAGGCTAAAGTGCCATTTGCGAGTTATCGCTCATCGGAAAATAAAATCGTACCGAGCGACAGTTTCCCCATCATCGATAATACTCGTGTAACTACTCGATCTGCAAATTTATGCGTATCTCCATGTATATCGTATCTCCATGTTGAAAGCTACAGAAACGTTACACGTTACACATAGCCGATCGAACGCGTGTCACGCGTAATCCATTATCGTCAACGAGTGAACGAAAAAAAAAAAAAAGTTTAAACAATATCAGTGAAAAATCCGGATAAGACCGTAATGGAGTTCGTTCGAAAACCAATAGTTCTCTGAGTTCCCAATTATTCCCACCAACGCATTCCTAAATCACCTCACCTCACACCTAGCAAGGGACGTTTTCGAACGCACTCAATCTTGAATGAATCGAGGCAGCGTTATTATATATCCGGTCGCGATTCGAATTGGCGTGCCAATTTTTAAACCCGCGCGGGACGAACGAACCACGCCACGGATGCGGCGATCGTGGATTTTGTTTCTGCAGGCGATGCACATCGCGCATTCCTGCGGTGCGTTGCCGATGCGCTGCGTGACGCACTCGCCGAAATACGCACGCAGGTCTCAGACGCGTCCATTCAATTTCTCGCGCACACGCACACGCACGCACGCACGCACGCACGCACGCACGCACGCACGCACGCACGCACGCACGCACGCACGCACGCACGCACGCACGCACGCACGCACGCACGCACGCACGCACGCACGCACGCACGCACGCACGCACGCACGCACGCACGCACGCACGCACGCACGCACGCACGCACGCACGCACGCACGCACGCACGCACGCACGCACGCACGCACGCACGCACGCACGCACGCACGCACGCACGCACGCACGCACGCACGCACGCACGCACGCACGCACGCACGCACGCACGCACGCATATTTGTTCATTCATCGCCTCGCGATAAAATACGTTCGCGGTAACGCATGCGTCAGGACGCGTTCTCTCGGCCGCGACGCACACGCATTGCGAAATACGATCGCGATTCGACGTCCGTCGATAGCGCACCAAGCGCGCTCGAGCGCGGCAGGTTGTCTCCGGAAGCTGCGCCCGGCGATAAGTTGATTTACGAGCGACGCCGAGCTCGCCCCCCTCCCTCCCTCCCCTCCCCTTCCCCTCCCCGGCCTGTTTTTCATCGCGTGCGACCACACATTCCTGGACGTATGCTTATTTACCTATCGTATCGTTTTTATCCGAGGGACCGCGACGTCTTCATTTCAACGTGAAAGTTCAAGTCTCTGGGGTCTCGGGCGTAAGAATGAAATGGAGCGACATCGAGATGATTTATCACTTTCGCTTCGCCAAGCGTCGTCTCTTCCCGGAGGTAAGACGAGCGTGACGTCGTCGAATTATATCGGCGGATCGGATTCTGTTTGCTATTCGCGTCGAGATCTATCGAGAGAGGACGTTCCAATCGAACAGGTAGTCCGCCGTCATTGATATAAATAGATCGTCGGTAAGCGGATTCGACTTTTTTTTTTTTTATTTTTATTTTTGTTTTTGTTCGAGCGGTTTTTATTTCGGTCCGCGAGAGTGCCTCTCCCGAGTGCGCTGTTTCTACGGGGGATATTGTTTTATCAGTAATTGCGCTGATCGATGTGCCGTGCAATATTGATGGTTCAGGGTTGTTCTTTGTTTAAGAGTTAATTTACGAAGCAGAACTAGATCGTTCGAGGCGTGTGATCGCGAGGATATATGACGATCGAACAGGTTGGCGCGATTAAAATAGAACGGGGACAACCATCACGAGGTTTGTCGAAGTCTATTGCCTGAGATGAAATTGAGGATCGTGCGCAGTTATATTTTAAGCACAACTCCACTGGTAATATTTAACTAATCGGAGTATTTAAGATTCCAAGCTTATGACGCAGCATTCGGATGATGAAAAGTAATATTCAGCAGCAGTACCAATCTATCAAACGTTTCTCTTATAAATCAATGCTTGAAATTTATATGTACTTTGAACGGAAAAGGATAGTCTCAACTAGAATTATAGATAGGAAGAAGATAAAATTAGCTAATGACGTTATTTTATGCCACCTCACCCCGGAAACTCGGCGGGTTCCCGTTGAAGGATTAGACACATTCGGAATATTTGCACCTAAGAGTCTCCGTTATCTTAAAGTAATAAAGTCTACCAAAATATCGTTGCAGCCTTGGCGCGGTGTTTTTCGATAAAGACGAATGATGCCGATTGTTTGTCGAGAGTCTGCATTCTTTGTGAAACTCGGAGAATTCCAATACTCGCCGTGTTTGAGATTGGCCGACTCGAATCGCAGCCGACTCATCTCTAAAGAACATTTCGCTCTCAGATCGTATAAGCAATATAAAACTTGTTTTGCGTAGCGATCACTAAAGCGTTGTAATAGCTGACCGACCACGAAGCTAATTCGATTTAATCGCGGCGAGACTATTTGAACGTGACTCGAGCAAATCGCACGAGGTTCGCCTCGAGAAATGACTTTTCGTCTCGCGCGAAATTAGAAGTGGCGGCGATTCGCGAATTCCCGAAAGTAAAGAATCTTTTTCGAACGTCAGCGATTGTCGTTGATTATTTTCGCTGACGGATGGGAAAGTTCACCTATTGTCCCGCGATGTCAATGAAATTGAAACGAACAATTGAATTAAGAAGCATAAAAGCTAAGCCGGATCTCAGTACTAAATATTGTTTATAATGATAGAAAGAAGAAAATATCAAAAAATACAAATACAGGTCATTTTGACCTTAAATCATTTTCAGCAATAATAAGTTAAAATAAAAATCGAGAAAAAAATATATTTTTTGGTTGATAGAAGAAATAGTGTCAGAATATAAAAAGAATAAAAATACATAAATAATCTTAGTATAGAAAATTCATACAATTAAAAATTCATGTTGGGTTGGGAATTTCTTTCGTTTATTCTAATTGAACGTGACCGTTGATGAAGTCAAGAAATTTTTGAAATGTTCGAAGAATGCTGTGAAAATGCGAAGAGTAAAGCCAAACTCGCGATCGCAATGCGGTTCGCGATTACATGCGTGTACGTATGCGTGTTCCGTTACTTCTAGAGAATTATAAACAATGTCGCTGTGTGTGTAAATAACAAATTCTTCCGCTTAATCGAGGGATTTCGTAAACGTTAAATATACTGCTCATTATACTCGTGATATATATTATTTATTATATTTAATTATGAAGCACATGACGTGTGATCGCTTGCCTTTTATCGTATTCCGCGTACACTCTCGGGTCAATTCACATGTTCTGTTTTAATATTTTAATATTTTAATACACTTAATTAAACATTAAATGCCATGAAATTTCGAACATTCTCATTTTATTATGTGGTCCGGATATCAAGAACGCGCGATGATACTCGATTAAAATTATTTTAAGGTGAGATTGATAAGGGAGATACACTCGTATCGATATTTTTCAATTTTCAATATCGACCCTGCTATTATGTTATAATGTTGGCATTTTAAACGCTAATACGACGCCAGGGTGCTTGTAAATACGGAGCACCTCGATAATCGATTGTACGTTTATTGGTTGTACCGATAATCCAGATTGCCCTTAATCCGCGTATTCGGATGTTCGGAAATACGCTCCCGTGAGAGGATCCCGATTGTAAGCAATATTTTACTGTAATCGTGGCTATCTTCTATCGTTTTCAGGCTGAAAACGCGGAGGCGTCCGCGGCTCAAAAATATATAGAAAGACCACGGAGCCCTGTTATCTCTCCGATTAATTGCGCCCGCAAAGAACAGAAAATTGAATTTTAGTTTAATCGTCGGTAAAGGTTAGCAAAAAAGGTCACTCATCCTCGTCGCGTATCGCATAACGAATTAAATCGAACCGTGCAACGTTGGAAATACGAGATTAAATCTGCCGTTCTAATTTCCTCTTCTTTCACATCACGCTGAATACGTAGAGTATTTAAACTTCAATTCGAATGAATGCTTTGTAACAGAGAGAGAGAGAGAGAGAGAGAGAGAGAGAGAGAGAGGGGGGGGGGAGTTCATAAGTGAATTAAATTAATGGTATTCAAATGGTCGTGCCAACGACCACCTTTTGTTGTTCAAATATGCTGACGGAATATAAAGAACTTAGAAGGAATATAAATGACGCGTGTTTGGATTGGCGGTTGGTATCGACGTGCGAGGTGCGTTTATTGCGTTTTGCCCGCGAGGTGATTTAAGGAGCGACGACTCTTCAAATTTGCTCGTGCCAAGACATTTCAACCGCGATCTCCAAACACCTCCTATTCCGACGCACCAAGACTTCAACGACGCTGAAATTTATTGGCGCCAAGTATTTATTGTGTTTGCTCGCATACTTTCGCTCGTAGAAACAGCTCGTTTGTCTACTCGCTCGCCCGGCTACGGCGTGAATAAGCGAACTGCGCCTGTTTATTCATGCACCTGCGAATCGAAAGCGCACGCGAACGCGCCCGTGATTTCGAGCGCGATAATATATATCGGGGTGGATTAATCGTAAATCACGACGGGGAGGGGGGGGGATGATGACACCAATCATTTATCGCGGCGTACGCCGATGAATACGCCGTCCGCAATGACTTTCCTCAAACCTCCGTGCGTCGCATAAACGTTCAATATTCGCATTTAATATTCGCGGTTATGGAGTCATATTTGCGCAGTTTGCATTAAACAATCGGCGCCCGTTTCAAAATGTTGCCGTTTACGGTCGGAACATTGTAGCAACTGCGAGGTAATGAATATCGAATACTTAGATCGCCGCCAATGGAACTCGTTATATCGTCGTTTCACGCTACGAATTTGTCCTCTGATTAACTTCATATTTCAATTTTGCGATTTTTTTGAGAGTTGAAAATTGGCGGCGCCAAATTGAAAGTTTGTCGGAAATTGACAATTACGTGTACACCGGAGTTCGAAGTTATATTTAACGTGAGTAAACAAATTCTCTCTCTCTCTCTCTCTCTCTCTCTCTCTCTCTCTCTTTCTCTTCGATATTTTTCACGCGCGCGCACACAATTGGCCGCGTCGGAAATTCGTCGTTGCAGTCCGCGGGACGCGCCCCCGACGTTCGTAAACAATCGTCGGCGCCAAAATTCACCGATGACTCATCCCCCGTCCCTCATCCCTCCGGTCGCGCGCCTATGCTAATCGTCTACGCAAATACACAAGAGTCCCGCGCGTGCAGGCGTGCGCTCTCGCACGCTCGAAAGCCGACGTAATCCGCGGGCTGGTATTTTAATTGACAGACCCCCCCCTCCCCCCCGACGGACCCGCGGGCTTGCCGCGGCGGCTACTCGAATCCCATCTCTCGCTATCGAGTCTCGAGCACTTTCTTCCCGAATGAAACGTGAATCAGCGCGCCGGCACGCGGCGGTGATGTCAATCTTTGCTCAGCTGACTGACTGAGATCGGCCTCACCTTCTTCGCCTTCGGCGCATAATACGGGGGACGATCTTTCCTCGGCCTCGCATTCTTTCACATCGGTGTTAAACCCGCCGCGACACGTCGAGGTGTAGCGCGGCGACTTCGCGCATCTTTTCACCCGCGCGCACCCCGCACGTACGACGATGCCGATGTTATCACGTATCGCTCTGAATCCGTCGGTTGCGAAATCTCGAAGAGATTTATGGCTATCAAGTACCGGTAGCCGTCTAACTTTACTCGCGATGTTGATATTTTGCAGGAATATCACCGTGTTCTGAAGCATGAGATACGTAATCTTTCGATCGCGAAGACGCTACTCGATCTTTATCTCGAGGGATATTCAAGCGCGTCGATGAAAGGAATCTGTCGTGAAGAAATTACTTTACTTGCGGGAAACAAATGGTAATCTTGTATAAATATGCGAAGCGTGGTGTATTTGGCAATAGTAAAAGCTTTACTTTCACTGTTGTACCAGCACAAATATTTAGTTTCCCGCGAATATGAAGATTCTCGAAGGAATAATATCACTATGTATCATTGCTGAAAGATGTGCGCGATGTCTTCCGCTCGTAGTCGCTCGCTTTAAAGTTGAACCAAAAAAATTGGTTTATTTCATTTTTCGGTGCATTATTATTCGCGCAAGTTGAGTTACGTTTATGTGATATTTCCTTCCGCCATCCATTTCCGCCGAGCGTACCGCCGGCGCCAGCCGGGCAAGAATTCCGCGTTACGATGTCGTGCGATTGTGTCTTCTCGTTTATCGAATAAATAAATAAATTCGCCGGCAACCTGATATTTTTCTCGGCGGAGCGCGCGAATGCTCGTACATGTACGCATACATGCGCACATATAATCTCGTGCATTCGATGTGTACAGCTTTGCCACCCCGTGACCGACGAATTCCACAGCGGCTGAATCATCGAAATAAAATATTATCGATCGTCATCTTGAATCGTCGATCTCCCCACGACTTCATTAACAAAGAGCCCAACTCTTATTTGACATTTGAAAGTCGTGACACATCGACGATGAGTTATACGCGAGTCACGTAAATAGCCGTTACACGTGCATTTACAGAAATGCGATAAGACACTGCGAGCCGCACGTCTGAATCTGACTTTCGGAATGATCTTGACATTCGATTAACTTTCTAAATTCTCTGACGAATGAGGGCTCGAAAATAAGAAAGTTCAAGAACGTAGATCCGAAAATGCGGTGTTTTCGAGTTATCGCCATTTTTATGTTGAAATTTGAAATTGCTTTGCTCTCGAATTTTTTTATCCAAATTCAAAGAAGAGATGGTGAGTTTTGTAACATAATTAAAATAAAAGTTGCAGTCTACGTGGTGAATCCTGTGTAATGCTAAAACAGCCTGCAATTTTTATTTAACTTTAATTATATTATAAAACTCATAAAAACCTCATATCTCCCTTCAATTTGGATAACAAAACTCGAAAGCAAAGCAATCTGAAATTTCAACATAAAAATGGCGACAACTCGAATATGACGCATTTCCGGATCAATGTTCGTACCAGCATTTTTTTCTTGTTTTCGAGTCCCTAATTACCTCCCGATTGACCTTCACTTTTGGAACACCCCGTATACACCGATAGAAGTCGCGCTGTGAATAGAAGTTAAGAATTTTATCTTTCTCAATTCTTTTTCTTTTTTTCGCAAACGGTATCGTTTGCGCGTTTCAAAGTCGACCGTGAGTCGCTTCGTGCTCGCTCTCGTGGCCCGCATTTTTCTCTCCGACGGGCGGCAACAAAGTATCGAAGTAATAAAGTTACGGCCGCGCGCGCCGAGATTTAATATCCCGACGTTCGTCGCAACGGCGCGACGTTCTCAGTTGCGACCAATTGGCAGCCGGTATTACACACGCGGGCGCGACGGCCGCCGATCGTTATCGCGGAATCGTATTTGCGTAACGACGCTAAATCATTGCACGGCGATCGAACGCACGCACGACGGCTTAAAAGAAGAAAAAAAAAAAAAGAAAAAAAAAAGGAAAAAGCGCGGGCGGACGGCTGCGAAGAATAAAGCACCTCACTTGCGGAGAATGACTTCGGCGGGTGAGGGGGGTGAGGGGGAGGGGAAGGGGGGGAGGTAGAGGCGGTGCGGGACGGTGCATTAATTCTAGCTGGCTCCGCCACGTAGACTACGATAAATCTCGATCTCGTTCTGCCGCGAGACGGAAATGTGCAGCCCACGTGTACCTACCTCGCTCGATTCGAACTCTCTCTCTCTCTCTCTCTCTGACTGCACTCGCGGCGATTTAACGCGCGATATATCGTCCCTACGATTCTCCTTATTCTGCTTATCCATAAGGTACATACAACCGATGATAAATACGGTAGACCTGTGCATGCGATGTCAATTGATATCGGTATACGCAAGGTAGAAGGTACGCATTTTATCTCGTACGTCAATTTGCGATTTTGAGAAGATAATTTTTTTCAATTTATCATTTATTATTCTCGATGTGCCAAACGTCGGAGCGATGATGAGAAATATCAAAAGTGAGTCTTTTCGTTCGCCTCGCAGTTGTCGAAATGCATCTACGTTTTACAAAACGTAGATTTAATCCGCGGCATAAATCGGCAGCTCTCACACGACGTTTCCAGCTTTGATGCAAACCGCAATCGGAATATTTAATCAACTGCTACGCGCGCGCACATATGGCGGTGTTCCCTTAAATGAAAATTTATGAAGTACTTACTCCGGACGGAAGTTTCGTAAATGAAACGCGACTCTTTTGTGTGAATGGATTACACTTGCGAAGTCACAAGCTGTTCCGTGTTTTTTCGTAAGAGTTATTATACATTTATAAACGATGACGTGTCCGCGTAAGTCATATTCCGGTTGCGCATGCCGCTTTTTAATTACACCGACTTTAAAACGCCAGCATTACGCGGTTCAAAAAGCACGCGATTATTCTAACCACTAATATAATTGCTGTTTGCCTGTTTTTCTCTGATGTAATGATCGTTTCCGAACTGATGCGAATTTCACCAGTTTATATAAGAGAGAAATTTAATTTTAGCATTTATCTTTTACGACGATTTTTTTTCCACTTTGTTCATTTCGGAAGTAAATCTTACGTAACGCTCAAGTGGTTAATCCGTTTGAAATTTCTTCGATGCGAATAACGCTAAACGATGATAAAATTCGTCGTTACGGCACGATACGGGCAATGCGATATCGTTTGTTTTATTTTTCTTGGCGAAAGTTCATCTTTCGCCGCGGGTTCAACGGCTCGCTATCGGTGCCACCGATCGTGAAGTCAGAATAATTAAGGTTCGCTGATCGGCAATTCGCGATTGAACGTTCGTTCGTTTAATTAAATCGCCGTCGCGGCGAGCGCGCGCTCGCCTTCGCGGAAACTTAGGCAACTGGGGCGAAAAGTGCAAGGACAGATCGGAATACGATTAATAATTTATTCCAGGCACGTCGCTCGGCGAGTCGGCGGCGCAAGGCGATCGGGAACAGGTGGGCGAGGGAAAAGAATCGAGACGAAACGGCGGCGGCGGCGGCGGCAATGGCGGCTGGCAAGACGACGAGAGGGCCACGAGGAGCACGCGAATCGCCTGGACAGGTAAGGGAGAACCTGTTGAATTAATGTCAACCCTCCGGCGCATATATATATATATATATATATATATATATATATTTTACTCTCCCTCCACATTTACTTCTAATTTGCACCACGCGCATATCCGGTATAATAGTTATTAATTTTGACAAGCGCGATGCGCAATGAAACGATAATTACCGGATCGAAAATAACCGTCGATGCGTATTATCCTGACAGACGCGGAATGTTACTCGCGGGTGTTTCCTCTGTAATTACCGTGTCTGCCGATCACGCCGCTCGCGCACGTACGACGTTTCCGCCGATCAACGTGTCTGTCGTCCGTAATTGAAATTGATCGGGAATTAACGTCGCGCTTTAAACGAGAGGTTCTCCCAGAGTAAAACTCTGAACACGTTGACAAAACGCGGAGACGGGAGAAATAATCGGGAAAGATTTCGTCGTGCGCGAAATTAATCGGTGTCCGATCGGTATCTGTCAGTGTCCGATCGAAACATTCGCGAATTATTGTACGTATAACGTGAAAACGGTAATGCAAGTTTTGGGAAAAAAAGGGGGGGAAAAATAGTTTAGAGAGAAAATAGCGAGCATTTGCTGAGAGAGAGAGCAAATATTTTCTGATTGAAAATAGTATTGTAGAAATATAATCTCGTATCGGGAACAATATTTGTTGTTCGACTTAGCGTAACAGCGAGCGTGTTACGAGAAGCTGCTCACGAATGCGTAAATCGCCGAAGAAGTTTCGCCGACGAAGGTGCAGCCGCTCGGCGGAGCGACGGGAAACAGAATATTCCGCTTCATTAATTTAATCAGCTATTTTAGGGAAGCCGCGGGCGGAGCCGTCTTCAAAATTTTCGACGCGATCGGCGAACTTTACGGGACGACGCAAACTAACAGGAGGGGGTTCCCCTCTCCGATATAAGCGCGAACAATAGTAACTTGTTTCGAAGTCGATAATGCTCGCGATGTAAGAATACCTCCCGTCAAACGAGTATCTCGCCATAGAAAACGCATCGATCGCACTGTCAGCGCGGCAGATTTATGCGAAATGAGCGTATAGTTATCGGATCCTCGTGTCCCCGTGTAATAAATAGAAGAATAAACTAAAAACTCGTGAACGTCGTCGTAATAACTTACGGAACGGACTTTTCATGGGCGAGACTCCGCCACGTAATATATCCAGCTACAGGATGTAACCTTACAAAATATCTCCTCCAATCGTCGACGATAACTGTTTGCGCTTGTGTCCGATATAATACAGTCCCGCTAATGACCGGTTATTTTTTTTTTCTTTTCTCAATAAATCCGACTCGTTGTATTACATTGAAATTATAAACAGCTGGAATAACGAGCGTCGATACCGTTATTAATATTTATTGTGCTCATTAGTAAACTAATTGAGGCACGCGTTTACATAATATTACGAGTGTCAAAATGCAATAAATAACAATTAAATTGCTATCGTCTGATAGCAAATGCATCTCGTTTCATCTCGTGAGATATAAAAAAATATTTAGAAACTTGCGAAAATGAATAATTTTATTAAGCGGTTAATATAAATGAGCGAATAAGCAATGAGAAAGTAAAATATTCGATCATAATTTGTCAAGTCGAAGTGGCCGCGATATCGCGCGTAATCGAGCTCTTTCAAGTTTTGCGCATAATTTTAAAGCGAGTTAAATCAACGACAAACTTGAAAACTTTCGAAAAATCACTTAATTCGTATGGCCGCGCTAACGATATTTGATTTTGCCATTTACGAACAAATAATTACAAGTAGTATAGTTTTAAATCGCATAATTATCAGTTTTCCCACTTTCCGTTTCTTCGCTGTGTCGTAGCCAATATGAAATTTAAATTTATTATTCGTCACGTAGTGGACGTAGTGGATTATGCGCGAGATATCGGCGATTACGCCGAGTGAGTCGCAAGATACGAGAGCCACCGCGGGAAAATATTTCGACAAAATTAATATTCCACCGCCCGAAAGAATATTACTCGCGAATTTATCGCGCGCGGCCACCAGCGCAACTTTTACGACGTCATTTAAGCGAAAACATTTAAGCGAGAGAGTTTCACGGATGTCCCACGTTCCCCGCGAAAAATATGATTGTCCAATTACTTTATGCTCTCAACCGACCTCCCTCTTACTCTTTCTTCCCTATACCTACCTCGAACTAATTCAAAATTTTTTGACGTCGCATACTCAGCGCATATTTTTCTTACGTTTTTTTTTTTTTTTTTTTTTTTTCTTTTTTTACCTTTCCTTCTCGCGCAACATCGCACCTTCGCCCCCGCGAGATAAGCGCTATCTTTTCGAGTGCCCGGAATGCTGATATGTACCACCGCGGCTCAGCGCGATGGAATGCGACCTTATCGTCATGCCAACTAACAAATATTCCGCGCGTGCGGCTAATGCGTATAGTCCCGATGCATACACACATACGTACACACATACAGGAGAAATAGAGAGCGAAGAATAGCGAGAGAGATTGCTCGCTAAAACCCCCCGCCGTGCAAATATTTACCGAAACACATGTACATTATTCTTTTCCCTCTACCTTATCCGACATTTGACATTGTCGCGGAAAATGGATTCCCAGACTGCGTTATGAAAACACGTGAGAGTAACGGGAAATGAAGCGGAATCAAGAGACGAGATCGAGAAAGAGAGGAAACGTCGACCCGTAGTGCCTCTTTATTAAACTTGGAGACCGTGTAACGCGCGAGTATCTAAAACTGCCTTTTCACAGGGCAGTCTGCGAGTTGTTGCAAATTGCTGACACTTGCGTAAACAAGAATATTACGTTATTGTTACGGCGCAAACTGCATTGTCGTCCGACTTTAGAAAAAAAAAAAACGTGAGAAGAAAGGTGCATTTTTTTATGTACATTTAAACGCGTTAATATTACTTATATATAGACAAAATATTAAATTTAAATTGAACACGGTTAAAATTATTATGATTTGAAATTTCGTTGACGTTAATTCCTATTTCAATATTTGTTTTTTTATCAAAATGGTTTACATTTTAATTTTGCATGAGAGACAACTCTGCACAGTATCAGAAATTGATTTTAAGATTAATGATAAATTAATTTTTACAATTGAAATAATTTCAAAAGTCTCTTACCTCTCGCGAACGATGATACTGATAATATTTTACGGCACATTTTCGCTAGTCCTTATCGCTACTTGTCGAGTCACGTAAACAACGTTCTCAATGAGTGTCGAAGTCCATGTGTAACTTTTCGGAAGCATTCCGCGCAACCGTCGTTTCGCTGCTGCTTCTTCATTACATGGATACCCGGTCGGCAAATTCCACAAATGCATTACGAAAATATGCGTTCGGGAAAATAGTTCGGTCGAAGTCACGCCAACTACGGACTTTGTGCCTTCATTAAAGCATACCCGCGATAAGACGCACGAATTTATCATCGGATCGTGAGCCACTCTGGAACGCGGATGATTAATCGCGAATAAATCGGACCGTTATCTAACGATTCTCAAAGTACGCGAAACGGCATAATCTATTTTTATAATTAAGTAAGAAGAGTTAAAATTAAACTCGAAATCGAAACTCGAGAATTTCAGGAAATATTTATAACATGACAGATTTCTCACAACAACTTCCCTTTATCTTAATAACAAGTCTCTTCATTTTGGATTCGATTTTCTCATAATGGGATCATATCAGTGGGCTGCAATAATAAATTAATTTCCTCGAACAAATCTCTAAGGTCTTTTCAGGCCAAGAAACTTTCTTTTTTTATTTCGAAACTGCGATATCTACATCCTTACTTGTTACGCAGCGATATTTCAATTAAAGAGATATCTCTCTCTCTCTCTCTCTCTCTCTCTCTTATATATATATATATATATATATATATATATGAATTGAGTTGATTGTATGCGGCCTGATCGAAAAATTACCTGGTCCACTTTTGCACCGGGCAGCGCCGATAAAAATGATAATGGACGTTAATTAATATTGAGGTTGCAACCTTCTCACAGAACGATATCGCCAATATCGAAATAAGTTTCAATTACCGCCGGGACCGTTGTTGCATCATATCTCGTATGCGCCTCGCTTTTCGTCTCGAGCGGACCGGCTACCAATTAAATTTGTCTCCTTGCGTCCCGATCGGTCATTAATCTCTCGCGCATCGACATCTCGGGCGTGACATTAATCATTATTACTCTCCTCGCGTCGGAAACCGTTGTAACACGCGAAAGTTGACGCACGGTGATTTGTCTTAATTAACGATTATTTCACGGATTTGATTGCATTATCACGCCGAGCGTGTGACACTCGCCATTAAAACCGCTACCGGAACTGTGCCGTAATCCATGCTCAAATTTGTTCTTGGAAATCGCGCAATTAGTTGCGTTAAGCATACCGCATTTACGATCGTCACGTTTTGCCTCCTCTCAAAGGCGAGGCTCTCGAGATATTCGCGTCTGTTATTAGCTTTAATATTTTTCTGTCTCTTTAATGAATTAAATCTATGGAATTTTTGAGTCATTGTTCGTAAATCTCTATAAAAATTTTTTCTTCTCGACTGCGAACGATCGAGTAGTTTTTGAAACGATTCTTGGTTTATGTAAGCGATTCGCGACCATTTTGTCCTACACACACACACACACACACACACACACACACACACACACACACACACACACACACACACACACACACACACACACACACACACACACACACACACACACACACACATACACACACATACCACACACATTATACGGCGGATAATCGTTACAGAATCACGTGAGTTCATGAGAATTATATTTACGATTTTCTCGAGATTATAGTCGCGCTCGCAATCCGCTTTGCTAGTCATAACTTATAAACTCGGTCACGGGGATTATATATATATATATATGCACTTTTTAGTGCACACCATTTTTAAATAAATTTTACTTCACTATAATAGATTACGTAAAAACGCAAAAGCCGGTACGTAACGATACAACACTCGTTGGATTAGCCATGGAAATAGTTTTGTTTCGGATTATAATCAACGGAGGAAGGCTACACGTGATAAACTTTTCTGACCGGCTTATACCATGTTATCTATATATGTATACATATAGGATGTCCGTGTATATATTTTCAGAATTGAGATAAAACGAATAATTTTTAATGGGAAAAATATTATTCGACAAAAATACGGATTGTTAAGCATCAAATAAACAACGCATTAATAATGTATTAACTGTTATTAATTTGACTTTATATGTCCCTCTCTCTCTCTCTCCCTCTCTTCTTTTTTTCAAAACTATTTTTTTCCGGGTTAAAAATATCTATACTGTTGTTTTTAAATTGAATTTCGTTGTTTTGTTCAATCTCTTAAACTGTATTCTATATATAGTCAGTATATATAGCCATAGTATTCCGCTTCTTTTAAATTTATCCGTTTTGTTATTGTAAACATTTTTGCCTTTCACATGTTGCGTGACGCGCGATCAAAATGGACAATCGAACTGAAAAACCATTTTTGTTGTTGCGTATTCGAAATTGTTTTACACGTAAATGTAAAAAAAAAAAAACGAAATGCCCGCGAGAATTTTTATGCTTCTTAGAGAAAACCTCGTATCTTTTCCGTCCGTTTCGCACCGCGAGTATTGTGACATGGAGCAACGCGTTGTCGTATTGCGAGGTCGCACATTATGCGATACGCATATGTGAAAAGTTGCTGCGCATATATTGTTATTAATCACACAGGACATAAAACGCGGCTGGATCAGTTGGCCGTGCCATAAATGTCATAATGTCTCCGCAGTTATTGTGTGTTAACATTACACTGGACGGGATGACGGTGCGACGAGGCCGCCAAGATAAAATATTACAAGACTCGCATCACGTCTGTAATAATTGCCTGTAATACTCCTCTCTCAAGTTTTTTTTTTTTTTTTTTTTTTTACTCTGTTAAATGTGATAGGAATTTAAAACGTTCAAAGCTTCGTAACATCCGTGCATGTATTTAAGCGATCAACTGACAAGTAGAACGTACAGAGCAAAGATAAAATTGTACACGAAGAGAATTTAGAAAAATTGGACATAAAGAGAGATTGGAAAAGTACAAAATTTGCACAGATTGATCATTGTCACCTGTAATGAAGTATAAGTTCGTACTTGTCAATTAAATTACCGTCCGTCAAAATTCCGTTCTGTTCGAAGGACATTTATTCCCGTTGCTGCGAGAGATTCGACTGTCCCAATTTCGCAGTCGCAATTAGAAGCCAGCCGTGGAAACTTTGAGCCGACTGGAATCAAGGAAGCGGCGTCTTACCGCAAAAATAAACCGCCGTTAATTACGAGCTAATGAGAGAAGTCGTGGGTGGTGGGGCGGCGGAGGTGGGAAAAGTTCGGCCCGTTTCACGGAAGGTCGCCCACTTTCAGCAATTTGCGATCTGAATTCGTCGACTTTTCCGACGTCTCGCTTCCCACTCTCCCCACGACAAAATTACGTAGCAATAATCTCGAGTTTCCCCGGATCGCCCGCTAATTGCGCTACTCGCCTCGGGTTTTATCGGCGATAATCTCTCGTTATCGGTGCAGGAATAATCTGGGAATAAACTTGGACGGATTTGAAATATTTATATTGGACAGATAATTACGTGATAATCACGGCAAATACTTTTTTCTGATTTTCTTTTTAATACTGTATAAAAAAAAAAATAAATAACCGCTTTATTTAATTCTATGAAAATAATATCAAACGTAGATAACAAAAAAATCTGCCTTTTTTTGTTGTTTTACAAGGAGACGAAGATGTATCGTAAATGTGACATTTTAATAGAACCACGTAGGTGGAGTTGGGTAAACGACGAGATCAACAGGCTGATGAATGTTCTACCGTTCGTATATACGAATGTAAAAAAAAATTACATAGTAAATTGTGAGAAACTTTCTATCATTAATCATCGCTAAAATTCGATCGCGGAGGCACCGGAGCAAAATGAAACGGATTGCGCAACAAAGCGACAGGCGTTCAGCCGGCTAATGGGCCCGAGGCCGGTTAACGCCGATCTCGGGCTCGTTATCGCCATCCCGTAAATCGCTTCGTTACGAGTGCATCTGTAATCACTCGTTATCGTCGGACACGTTTCATGCACCAGGGAGCGAGAATTTTCGAGCATGAGACAAACGTCTATTAATAGGTGGATGCGCAAGCTCAATATGAATCAAGGATGCGTCGATAACGACCGACTCTCAAGAGAGAGGAAAGGGAGAGAAAGAGGGAGGGGGGGGAGAAGAGGAGGGAGGATTTACCGAGAGAGAGGTTTATCCCGTGGGACTCATAAGTATCCGGTGGTATTTTTGCCGGGGCACTTGTGAAAAATTTCATATCTATTTTTTCCGCGCCTCTCTTGAAAATGAAGGCACAATTTACGTTTTTTTCGTCGTGATTTGTAGCGCGAGAGATGCCGGACGAACGGTAGCGGCCGTCGCCGCTTATTAAGAAATCTACATTTACTTTTTGATGAAAGTAAATGCGTCCCCGTTGAAGTTGACTCTCCGCGGGATAAAAGCTCTTTTATGGCTATTTGCAGTGCCTCACTCCCGCGTCTGCGTATTTTGCATTTCTGTAGGAAATGTAACAGGATGGAATAATATTCGGTTCTGTTAGTTCGGTAAACTCGACAGGACGCGTCTGTTATATTTTGATAAGCTTTTTATGTCGATTGGATTTTCTATTCTGGGATAAATCAACGCGAGAGTGCGTTGACACTCGTGTCGCGGCGCGGCCCGCACGCGACCTCCGCGAATAAAATTTCAGCGAATGATTGTTTTTATCCGATCACGTCGTCAAGTAATTCCCTATGATTCACCGTCCACATCCGTCTCTTTTAATATTGACCATGGCAAAATAGCGAACGCCGAGTACCGATATCAATATAAATGTTGACGCAGCGGTATGCCGATGTGCATCACGTTTGTCCGTTTACCGCGCTCCAATCCCCCAGCCTCGACCAATTCCATTAAAAAACGCTACGGGACGCGTTCGACTTTCTAATTAACATAAAGGGCACGCGCCCGACTTTTGTCGCGTAAAATGAAAACAAACAAAAATATCCTTTCCTCACTTATCGAGACCGAAATGTGCCGACGCTTGCTCCATTTCGCAAATTTCGCATTGCGCCGTAGTCGCTTTCAAGCAAGTCCAAGGACCGAGACACCGTTAGGCAAATATTTTATTAGAACACATTGCGCTGCCGGCACTCCGGAGATTTACATACATTATAATAAGCAAACAGAACGCGAGCGCAGTGCCGTTTATATGTTTTCGACGTAATTAGCGGATAGTAAAACCGAACTCTCGCTATCCGTTAAAGCCTCGCCGCCACTGCTAATTGAGAAATCACCCTTGACCTCGAGCAGTCCGCTTCCTGGAAATATCGCGGGTGATCAAAGAGACGCTATATCCTCCTCGAACTTGAATCATCAATATTGATTCGCGATGACGAGTCTTTCTGGCGTCTTAAAATTTCTGAATTTTTATCCTACAATTGACAAAATTTCTCTGGCTTCGCTTTTTTTATTAAAAAAGATTAAAAATCAAGAAGACTGAAAAATTGTAATTAACATTTTTTTAATCGATGTAAAAGCATTTGCAATTTTAATCTGACATATTCATCGATTACCGTGAATGAATTCGATGTACAGCTTGCGAAGCAAGAACTTCTGTCGCGCGACAGAAATTGCATCGTCTAATGCTCGACTGACTTCGCGTCAGCAGGTGTAGAGATCAGAGATCAAAACAGCATAAATCTCCCCCGTTTTTGCTGACGGTGAGATGATTTACAACGGATCGTTACGGCTCGCTCCTAGAGACTGACGATTAAACTTTCCCGCTGCGATACTGACTCGTGACAAACGGCAAAGGACGAAAAGCCCGCGTCTGCGTTGCGTCGCGTCGCGTCGCGTCGCGTCGCGTCTCGTCTCGTCTCGCCTCGCCGAGCAGTAAAACGCGGAGTCGACGGGCGTCATCGTCGTAACTCGACTTATGAGGAAATTAACCGACACGTCTAGCCACGTAGCGGACTTTCGTACACCTTGTTCTTTCTTGCGTTACACCCACGTCAAGCGATGCTTCTCGAAGACGTTCGGCCATACCACTTGAAACTCTTCTTCTCCCTCTCCCCCTTTCTTCTCTCTCTTTCTCTCTTTCTGTCTCTCTCTCTCTCTCGCTGTGATCGTGTCTCACTAGATCCAAGTATGGTCGTCGACGTGGTGCCGCACGTAGGCTAAAACGACGTTCACGAAATGCCATTCGCATGCCTTTCGAGTGATGATGATCTCGTTCGCTCATCAATGGCAAATTTATCGGCATCGGCATGAGCATATGCCTCTCACACTCACGACGCTTTGCCAGTCCGTCCGTCCGTCCGTCCGTCCGTATAGCGATCCACTTTTCTTTTTTCCTTTCTTCCCTTGCTGCATTCTCCGTTTTTGTTTTTGTTTGCGAAAGAGAAAGAGCGGCCGCTCGTGAATTGCCCTAAATGCGGGGAAGCGCTTGTCATTTTTCATTACCGTGTCGTGTCACGCACCATAAGTCCCGCTATTACGGATGGTTAACCGTAGGGAATTATCATGGGATTGTTACGTCATTGATCGTTGCCGCTCGGGGAACATTAAAGGAACGCGACTCGTTGGAACATGCCGCCCTTGGATCTGTTCATTAGCGGTTAATTAATTCATTAATGTGTGTAGTACGTTGTTGAAAGGAAGTCCCTAAATAATTTCTTTTTTGATATATATTACTTTAATAATTGTGCATTTGAGTAACGTGTCTATATATTGTGTGCTGTGTATAATTTTTAAATATTCCGTGTATAATTTTAAATATTTTTAAATATTTAAATTTCCTTCAAATAATAATTAAAGATGCATTTAGTAAAAATTGACTCTTGTAAATGGATTTCATACAATATTAAATTGTTGTTGCGAAGGAATATATGCGAATATTCGAGAGTTTATAATAAAGCATATGGGTAAATATAGGAGCTGTTTCGTAATGCATTAAGAATGTCGTTATAAACGTGTCGAATGTGACACGTCGAATTTTGATGTTAATTTTAAATTCAATTTAATATGTACGTACGTCGAGACGCGAATAACTTTTTAGTTACAGATGATCGACAATGACAAATATGTCGCGAGTTAAGTTCCCAGCTAGATTTAAATCTTTCGCAAAAAAATATACCAGAGTGAATATTCCAATAACGATTAAAAGTCGCTACGTGATAGATGGAACGGTACGGTAATGAAGATGTGTATTTATGTATCAACGTGCTCGTAACGTTGCGCACACACACACACACACACACACGCGCGCGCGCGCGCGCGCACGCACGACTACGACACAACAGAAGATCGTTTTAAGCCAACAATTTTTATGCGCTTTCATCCGGCATTAACGCGCGAATTTCTCGTCTCCTGGACGTAAGAAAGGCGGCAAGAAGGGAGCTCGTTGATTTTTCGCGCTCATAGTCGAAATTTTTACAGGCCACCGAAGCCACTAAGTCTCGATTAAAAGCGCTCCGCCGGCTTATGAAGCACATCGGCTTCCATTCTGAAATACGATTCCCCAGGGCGGAAAATGGACTTCTTCTCTTTCTTGCGACGTTTGCCGAAGAGTAATCGACTCGCCGGGTGGATTCCAATTCTTTTCCTCCGTACTCGCCCTCGGGCTACCTAAAGCGCGACCGCGGAGCCGTGAAATAGCCGTAATTAAAATAGATGTAATCACTCGACCACGGTAGCTACGGTGGAAAAGTACACCACCGGTGGTGCTACGTGGGCATTATCCTAAGCACGGAGCTTTGTCCGCCTGCGCGCGCGCACACAGGCTACTTGTTAGCACAAGACCCGGGAAACAATTTTGTTTTATCCATTTAAGCGTTTCGTTGTTCGCCACGCTCCATTGCTTTCGTATGCGCCGGAGTAATATTTTAACGCCATTGCTGAGAATGAAGTTAAGCTCTCTCTCTCTCGCGCGTTATCATCGCCCTGAATTTCTCTTATGTTGCGGCCTTGAAATTAGTTGAAATTAGTTGTCGCGAGCGTAAAAGCGTCGGAGTCGCTGAAAAGTAATAACTGACATTCTATTTCCTTCGGCTTGTCACTCGTGCCTGCCATTCGCCGGCTGTTATATCACGCCGTAATGAACATTCCATCGGACGTTTAAATTGTTTGTCGTTGGGGAAAGATTGTTTGTCGAGCTTTATTTTATATTTTGATTATATGAAATTATTATGTACGAATTATGTACGTAACTCGCGAACGAAATGCGATTGTGCGCCGCGTTTTACGATAGCAACTTTCGGCGGGCTGGTTCCAAGAATTGTATCCGAGACAGAAGGAAAGAAGGTGAATTACCATGCAGGTACCTTCAAGGTGGTCGGGAATATTCTTCGTGATTTATCGGCGACGTAAATCCGTGGCAACGAAGCAGGGTGCAAGGAGGACGCGATGGAAAAGACGAATTGTAAGAGTGAAATGGGAAAGGAGAGACGAGCCGGGGACGAGCGGTCGAGGAGGGGGAGACAGGAAATCTTTTACCGGAGGACCTGCTTCCTCCTTGCACTCGCTACAGAAAGGGACCATTATGAGGATCCACGGGGGAAAAGGTTCACGATTGTCCCGCGAATATATTGTTAAAATGCAGGCGAGTGCGCATTCACGAAAAAAGAAAGACGTGACAGTTGGCAGGAAAATGAGAGGAAACACATTTTCTATATCAAAATTGCGGAGACTCGCATTTTGGAAGCACGAATAAGGCTATCGATTGAAAAATTATTGATTGATTCAATTATAGACGAAAAACGTAATAATAACTTAACCGTATAAATAGGATAGATAACGTGTACTCCAAAGAGATATAGCGATATTTATAATTGAATTTGTTTATAATATTAAATTCCGCGATAATAATTATATAATATATTATAAATTTGTATAAAGAGACTGAATGTACTGCTTCGATACGAACGCAAATAGGTACATAGCGTAACTGCTTTTTCCTCTAATTTTCGGCCTTGACATTGCTGAAAACGGTTGTCGATGGCCCATCGGGGGGACGCCATAATTCAGGATTTGAGAATTGCCGCGGTAAAACTGCTCCGTGCCAGGTAAGAATGGCAGAATTCGAAGAAGAGTTACGTCCGGTATCTCCGCTCTAAGACCGCCGAACGAAGAACGGAGCTAACGCCGTTGTCGTCGTAACGTAGAGTGACTGAGAAGCTCGGGAAAGTAATCTGTCCCACTTTTCACCCTTAACCAGCCTAATGACTTGGATCTTCTAAAAAGGGATTTACGGAGCCCCTTACATGTTTCCCGCCTCGTAACTGCAGGTGATTCTAGGTGTACAGCGATAGTTAAATGAACATCCGCTGGCATAAAGCACATTCGCAGCGAGATAGCTTGGATTAATTAGAATGTCACGTGTAATTGAAATGAATTATTCAAATTCAGCGCCTGAAAGATTAATGCGGTCTGGGAAAATTGAGAAGTTTTAGATCGAGAGAAAAACTGATTAAATAATAAATGCGAATAAATGTATTTAATTTTATCATACGACATAAAGTTCTAGGTACAATTTTTCTTGTATATAAGATTTTCTTTCCTTATTCATCACTGCGCGCTATTTCTTCGTTCCGGTCGTTAAAATAAGGTCGCGTCATTCCCGCCATCGTATTATTCGTAAATCTTACTTCGTCTTTTAGCGACGCGTTTATATACCGCTCGTAGACATACCGCACGGTTGGTTGTGTCTGAAAACAGGATCCTCCGCATATCCGCTTATTACATCCTCACCAGTAGAAGGCATCGGAACCATCCTCCCGGTACACGTCTGCTGGAAATGATACGAGGATATTTCGCCTGCGATCGTATTTTGATATTTTTGTTAAAAAATTCAAATATCTTCCTCCACGAAGGAAATATCGCGGCAATCGACGTTGTAACTCGAAGTTACAACGAGCAAGAATTTTATAACTCTTTTTTTTTTTTTTTTTTTTTTTTTCGCGACGCGAGTCATATTTGTCATATACGTCATGTGTTTTACCCGGATGTTCTCTAGATATAGAGTAATCTGACAGGCTCATATTGGAAACCTGTCTTATGCAAGTAACACTGGGGGAAAATAGCATAGTCGTATGTAAGTATAGCGAATCGATTTAATAAAGGAGGAAGCGAATGTTCTGCATAATCGATTATTCATGGATCTTTAATGATATCGATTACCTTTTTGCGACGTCTGAGACGTATAGCGCTCGTCAGAACTGGTTTCTTTTTTTTTTCTCGAAGGATAACATGTCGCGTAGTCGAATAAGTTTCAGACTATATCGAAGATTATGGTACGGTGATGCACATCTTTTACATAGGAAAGATCATATCAAACAAACCGCTGTTTTATTATATATTCCAACGATATTAAAACATCATATTTTGAAAGAAGATTAAGGCTTATATAGAGCAATTCACAACTTTCTATTTTTGTTTGCTTTTTATTTATTTATTTATTTATTTTTTTTTTTACATAATTTTGGTACTCGTTACTTGAACCGCGAATTTCATATCCGGCGCTCACGCTGAAATGTTTTATTCGCGCGAGATAAATCGTGGATCGTTATATTTGTGATGAGAGGCGCAGGAACGAGTCGAAACCTCGTCGCAGGTTCTTCACGCTCCGCCGCGATCCGGACTAAGCTGTTTCCTCCTTGGATAACTCTTAACCGTAACAAGCTGCCTAGAAACAAGCTCGGTCATTCGCTGCAAGTGAGAAAAATCGAGCGGGGCTCAGCTTCCGCGCCGCGTATGTTCATACAAACCTCCAGGTGTGACGCGTTGTAAACCTTGTAAACTATGTAATACTAGTAATACCTAGTAATACAAATTATATAAAGGTTATAGATTTCTCTTTTTATTTCTTTTTCTCGTCTTACTTTTTTTTTTTTTATAAAAATTAAAAAATATTTGATAACAAATTGAATATTTGTAATATAATAATATTTAGTTTATAATTGTTTATAATTAGATATTGTTGTAAAATATTTTGCTACAAAGATTTTGTTACAAATACTTCATTACAGAGTAATATTTTGTAAATAATAAAACTAGAATATAAAATTTATATTTTAATTTTAATAAACATTTAAATAATAATTTAATATTAAGCGTTAAGTTTTGTCACAGTTTTAAAAATAATCTATATGTGAGATTTAAAACGCAACATTTTATGTTGCTTCTTAAAGTGCTCAATTCTGAAGTGTTCACGTATGCAGAGTAACGCCATTTATTTCACGTTGAAACAATTCTCTTCTTTTATAACGGCGTTAAATTCTCATAATGTCTTGCGCGAACTGTTCGCGGGGTTGCAAAACGTTTAACGAAGAATTGCGGGAAGAGCGCCGCCCGGAACACTGTTCGCCAGGAATTTCACGATGTCTTCCCAGGGACGAGTTCCAGGGACGAGTTCCAGGGGTTTGGCCGACTTCCGGCGACGATCGCCCGTGAGTTCTTGTTCATGCAGAATCTACTTCCGCCCGTATTCCGCTGGAATTCACGAGGCCAGTGGGATATCACCGACAGTGCGAACGAGGTCACGGGGTTTGAGGAGGATTTTCATGATAACGAATTAGTTACGGCACAGTTGTTAAATTCCGATGATAATTTCATAACACCGGCCGGCAGACTTTAAATTATATTTCGAATGTTCACGCGACAGACCGCGTCGAAATATTCGCGCGTTTCATAAAGTACACACGTTCTCGCTTAACACAATTTTGTTAACTGTGTTAATATACATTTAAATTAAGAATATGAATGCAATTTAGAATTACATTCGGATTTAAAATATGCAGGATTATTTACACTATGTTTTTGTGATAATATTTTTTAATTTCAAAGAGGTGTTTCATAATTATATTAATAGCCTTTAGGCTTTATTAAAATATTTCAAGAGAATTTTAAATGAAAAATTTTGAAGTGTCATTTTTTTTCTAAAACTCGTACTTGTGCTATCTTTCATTGCACTAGTAAATTTGAGTTTGACAGTATCGATGAATAATTTGAGATTTTTTTTTATATGATAATCAAAATTGTCACACTGTAAAAAAGATTGATGACATCGCCGAATCATTCATCAATTAATTCATTTTCGATTTAAAACATTAAAAATATGTGATTATTGTTACGCATCATTCATTCATTGATTATCAGTGACACGTTTTTCCGAAGATTTATTTTGTCGGCGTTTACTTTATATTTTTTTCAGGTTTTAACATTCTGTGTAAATTGGATCTTTTTTTTTATTATTTCGTGTTTTTTCTTTTTTAGAAATTCTACATCACGGAATATATTATTATTAAGATATCATATAGATATTATACTAAATAACAAAATATAACACGAGGGTTAATTATCTTACATATTATTTCCATTTGTTTATGCAGTATAAATGTGAAAATTCATGAAAATTATTGTTAACTCCACGTCAGACGGTTTTCCATTTGAATACATGCGAGAATAAATGATTATCGAGTTGCAAGTTTTTTTCTATATTTAATTTAAAATTATGATTTAAAAGACAGAAATGCAAAGAGAGAAGGGGAGAAAAAAGAAAAATTGGAGCTGTAACTCCAGATGAGCTTGTAAAGTTGGTACATAGTGGTGAGACTCGTTGTTTCGACAGAACTGTTTACATCCGTGACGTTTAGCCCCGCGTTTAACTCTTGCGCACTCATGGGACACAGAATGTTACAGCGGTAAACCTTCGGGGCACATAATGACCCGGTTCTTAACCCGGTCGCGGAAAATTACCGCCTCTCTGTTTGAAAGAGCAATTTAACGAGCGAAAATAAAGGTGTATCTCATAAAGAAGGCAGGATGACAACGTTGGGTTTGCCATCGACCCACGTAATACAATACCGATAATTATATTTTACATTTCATATTTCTTTGTAATTCAACAATATTGAAGATTTTACAAATTGGTTTTTACATAGGTTTATGTGGCGAGTTCTTCGCGAAATAATAAATACAATTCATTATAATTTATGGCAAAATTTTTTCAGGAGTAACACTTTTGATTTTTTTCTTTTATACAATTCTCTAGTTCAAGAATAACATTTTACATGTAATTTCTATAATTATATGTTTATTACTGTTATCTTTTCTTTTTTATACTACATTATTATCTCTATACAATTGTAATATTTCTATTTTATTTCTTTTTATTATTAAAATAATATCATAAATGATCTATTTTTGGTCGAAACAAAACGGACGTTCTCTTATGGAATCGTGCAATTTTCAATAGAAACAATAGGAATTATGGCAACTGTCGTCGGGTTAACTTCCGACGACACGAGTCACCACCAAGTGCTTCTCCCGACGGCAAATATTGGTCTCGGACGACATAATGAGATTCATTCGAAGGCGCCACGGCGTTTTGTAAACTTCAATTGAATATTTGATGAGAGGAAACGATCCAGCCGCGATCGCATCGCACCGCGATAAAGATGATTCACACGATCGCGAATTCAATATCCTGGGAAGTCTCGGCGTCGTCGTCGTCGTCGTCATTGCCATTTCTCGGCCACGGAAATCCCACGGTTCTCTACTTCTCGAAAATTCATGGATTCCGACAAACCGACCGTCTGGCGCTGAGCTTTACTTTCGCGAAAATCTTTGCTCCTTAAAATCCTCTTCCTTCCGCGACTCCTTCCCGCGACGATCGATGCACCGGATATCCTGTTGGCGATCTATGAGGACGAAACTTCATTGCACAGCGCGTTGTCATTTGCGATCCATAATTATATAGTTATTATTTATTACAGTAGCCAAAATTTGGTATTTGATGATTTGGAATTTTTATTTTAATTTAATTCGAAATTATTATTAGGGAAATATATTATAAATTTTTCTAGAGAATAATGTTCAAACTCAACCGATTACAACCAATAGCAGATTGCGGATTGTGTATATGAGAAATTGAAGCAATTGATGAACCGATCTCAAAGAGTTGCGCAGAATAATTTACAATTAGAGTTCGCAACATCTTAGGGCTTAAGATCACAGACTGAAGAAGGAGGGTGAGTGTAGAGAGCAAGTTGATCGACTCTGGTGCAACTCAAATAAGAGAAGCACAGTTTATCGAAGTTCAAATCGTAAGTGGAATAGGGTTGATCTTCGCCGTGGCGGAACTTACGGTAGTTTCGCTTGTCGGACGGCATTAAGTAATCAATTTCGCCGCACAAGCGACGTCTTCTTTACGTTGATTGGGGAAGCCTCTAATTAATTACCCAAACTTTATTATTTACCCGCTACGCATTTTCCCTTTCCTCTCTTCCTTTCCTCTCTTCTCCCTCCCTCTTTCCGTTTCTTTCTCTTCGTCAAGCTGCGAAACAATCGCCTGTCTCGCAAAGTTTGTCCACTTGAACGCAAAGTGTCGTCGTTTCCCGATCATAATTGAATTCGCCAATGCTATTCGCGACTCTTTATTCCGTTTGTCGCGAAATTTTCACGTTTGAAAAGTTCGATCATGGTGGCTGCCAGCGCACCATGAACTTTCCTTTAATCGTTTCGAAACGCTTTGCCGAGTAAATATTGAATCGAAGAAGTCAGTGTGAGGGTCAAGTCGATTGCAACGTGCCCTTTCAATTAAGTTTATAATTACCGGATGTTTTAGAATTTTAGAATTACACGAATGTCGCTTTTTGCCGCTCTAATTGAGACCTGAGAATACTTAGGAAACTCTCTTGTGAAAATCCGTAATTAATTGAACAATTTTATCATCTAAACGTTAACTAATCTCACTTTGTGCTGCTTAAAAAGATTTATTTGAAAAAGAACAGCGTTTTCTTATCGCAGCAAAAGCAATTTGATAATTGCTATGAGATAAACGTAGTTGTTTCTTTGTTGACCTAAATTACGATACAAGCGCAATTTTTTTCGCGAATTTAAACTATAACTCCATATAATTCATCATACATTTCTCTGAACATAACGAACGTTCCGAGTAGCATCTGCCGTTAATTAATTCATTAATCTATCTTCATACGCCGAATCCATTTCGTAATGCGAAATTTCGTGGTTCAATTTGGTAGCTCGACTTCCGCAGGTGCGCACGGGAGTTGCTGAGGGAGGAGGGGAGGGGAGGACGGGGGAGAGAATAAGGAGGTAGCGGAACAACGATGACGGGAACTGGCTGCGAACGGCTGAGAACGGAAGAGACAGGACGGGTATCGCCATTTGTTGCCTCGTAACATTACGGGTCGCAAATGGGTCTGGAAAGACGTTGGGTGCCGCCAATGAAACGAAATTAGAGGGACGGAGGTCAGCGAGGGGTTTACGGTGCGGTAACAAAAGGGAGAAACACGCGGGAGTGCCGGGAAGAGGGGGGGGGGGGGAGAATGGCGCGAAATCTTTTTCTCTTTGACGACCCTCGACGAGAAGCCGTCCGGCCTCGGGAGACGCGTCGTCGACGACGAGTTTAGTAGGCGACGGCGTGTATGTGTCAGCGCGATTTCACGATCGCTCGTAGAGAATCTAATAGAGCTCTCTCTCTCTCTCTCTCTCTCTCTCTCCCTTTCCTCTTCCTCTCTTTCTCCTAGCCTGATTTGCAAGTTACTTTCGTTCCGCTTGGCTTGTCCTTAACTCACGAAGTAGTTTTGACACTTGCGCGAGGGGAGAAATGAACCGCTCCGTTGCTCCTGTTATGGGCCTGGACGATAGATAGACGGATAGATGGAGATTGATTCGAAATTCCTCCCAACGGATGTTACAGAAATTGACTGATTAATATAGGAGTAGCGTTCTCCGGGAGAATATCCTCACGCAGGATGGATCAGCTCTGTCTCTAGTGGAGGAATATTTCTCGAATTATCGCATTACTTGACAGATTTATTCACTTCGCATTTTTTTTAGTTGGAAAGAGAACTGGGTGTAATATTTTAATAGTTTAATTTTATATTAAACCAAGTGAATATCGAAGTGAATATCGGGGCGGAATCATTTTTTTATTTTGCTACAAAGTCAAAAGTGCCTTTTGAATCTTTTGTTCTCTATTATCCCGTGGAACCGCAGAATAAATTTTCAATCACTCGGCAAATGGTTATTTTTGGTTGAAATCTTCTGCATGCAGCGATCGATTTAGCAACCACGGTTAAAAGGTTAAGTAAACGTGTCAGCAGAAAGTTACAAAATAGCGAGAATATATTTCGAATTTTATTAACAAACGAGTTTGATTTATAATTATTTTCTAGCGACGCCTTTGTTTCAAGTTTGCGACACCTTTAAATTATTAATCTTAAGCTAATAAGACTTTAAGATTCAAGTTAAGCGCAAGTTTTTCGTAAGAGGAAAATGAACGAAAAGATCACCAATTTCTTCATCTTTATTTGACGATTCTGACGAATCTCAAAATGGCTCGACAGGGCATTCCTAACCGACTGAACTGCGTGATTTTCCCTGAGACAAAGGGGCGAGAGGGGGGGGGGGAGGGGGGCGTGTCTCGGGTGAGGGAAATTGACGCGATGCGCGAGGGATCGAAAAATTTAACATTACGATTCCTACCGTCGGCAATATACCCGGCGTTACGAAGGACGGCAGGACGGCAGGAGCGGGGAAGAGGGGAAGAGGGGAACGGGCACATTTCCATATATAAACGGCAGGATTCAGCCGTTTCTCTTTCTCTCCTGGGTACTGGCTAAGCTCCAGCGTAGCCGTGGATGATCGTTCTCGGATGTGGGTGTGTCCTGTGCGGTATGCCTGCGTCCGTACGGTCCGTGCGGGAAAACGACGCAACGTAGTCAGCAATTTGGACTATCCGCTTTTACTCTTCGTGAGGATGCCGTATCCCACGCGCCGCGCGTTGCCGCCCGTTTGTGTGTCCGTGTAATCATACATCGGCGAATGTTACACCACCGAATCTATATCGCTGCGGATAGAGATGCATGGAAGGCGAAACGTGCCGACCCGCGGCTACGAACGAGAACGCCGGAACGTCCGTTCGAAATCCGCGAGAGAGAGAGAGAGAGAGAGAGAGAGAGAGAGAGAGAGAGAGAGAGAGAGAGAGAGAGATCGCGGAGAAGTATGGAAAGCGCGCGGGACGAGCGCCATTTAGGATGTATTATGTGAATTGAATTATCGAACTAAGACTCGTGTTGAATGATCAGAAACGAGCATGAATATTAAGATACGGTGATTAAGGTGGCGTCGGAATTAAGGGACAACACCTTTTTAATATAACCTAAAAAAAGATTACGCGAAAAGATGTCACGTATCACACGTTATTTATCGCACTTGCGGTGGTATCGTATTGACGCGTTTTTCCGATTTTCCCTAGCAAATTATATCACGTTAGGGATATAATAGGCGCCTCCATTAGGCGCCTCTTATCTCCGCGCTGCGATCGATGAATAAACGCAATAATGTGTACGTTGCTATTGGCTGTAATCGGCTATAATCACGCATATCCCGTATTGCGTGTGTTTGAGATAGGCGAGATGCACCTGCGGTAGGCTCACCCTTACGTGGATGCAGGTGCGCTAATTAAACGATAAACCATGATAAGCTTTGAACCTTAACGATATTGCAGAGCTATAACCTGCGCTTTGGCACCAATGCGCCAGATTGCAACGATTTTCATACGTTTTCCCGTGAAGTTATAGAGCATTGTCATTGTGAACAATGAAATATGCTCGTTACATGAAAAAGATTTATATAAAATGCAGCACAGCGCGTTTATAATATTAAATTGAACATCAAACGTGCTACACTACTTTGAAAATTAAAAATTATTCATTTCAAAATTCACTTCGGTTTAAAAATTACGATATTCTCTTATAGAAATGCAATGATTTTAAAAAAATAATAATACGTTATTACTTGCGCGCTGCTTATGAAAGTGTATAATATTCTTCTTCTAAATGATTTCCTTGATTTCCATTAAACTCATGCGCGTTAATGTTCCTTCATTTTTTTCGATATGCTCTTACAATTTTATTTATAGATGAACCTTTACAAAATGAACGTGTTAATAATATTACTCGGTGCGTAATAACGCTTGTGAATGAAATTCAGGAGGGCAAACGCGCTCGCGTTTTAAGACTTCCCGCAACTGCGAAACGCACGCTCGCACTCGCATCGCTCGAACGCGGTACTTAAACGTCGACAGTGATGTCGACGTAGCTGCGCTAATTAACGGATAAACCTTCGATAACCGGCGAGAGAGAGAGAGAGAGAGAGCGGGACTTGCTTGACAGCGCATTCATGCCGGCCTGACGTGCATTCCATTTTGCGGCTCTGAGCCACCTTACTCCCCCGAGTGCGTGCTAATATCCGATCACGTTTCCGCAGTCGCTTATCGTCGCTTGACGATTATTAATTATCGTCAAGCCTTATTACCGACGAGACCACTTGGACTTGGGACCGGATGAAGGGTGAGTCAGTGATAATAGACCCGGCACCTTGCGGCACCCCCCGTCGGCATCTGTGTTTTCGGTAATTGATAAATTTCTGAGCGGTCACGATAACAAAACCGTCGAGGCGTTAAGGGATTACCACGTTCATTAGGGGCGAAACATTGAGGGGGGGGAGCGACAATGTCATTATTGGGTCGAATCATAATTAGCAATAAATCTTGACACCCCGCGCATTTATCGCCGGCAACGTCGACCAAGCGTGACGGACCCGACAGCCAGTAGTGAAAGTCGATTTATCGTCGGCCTTGAGAGAAGAACGTCCACGGAGTAACGACTTATTTCGCGCTTGCCATGCCTGGAAATTCAAATAAATTTCTAATTTACGATATTTCATGAATTTAACTATCCTGACGAGGAGAGCACGTGCGCGATCTTTCGTTAAATTATAATTTTTCGACCGGCATTATATGCCGGTTTTTTAATCTAGGTATAGGATAATTAATTTTGATAATCGATATCATACTATATGTCAAAAATTAATTTAAATTTTATATACGTCAAATATATATTTAATAGTCCATTTTTAACGTTTTAATAATTGCAATTATATTAAATAATAAGCGATGATAAAAATATAGAAAGGATTACATTTTTCCCCTTATCGGCAAAAAGATTCCTTTTTGGCCAGTAATATCTACGTCAGAGACTTCTTTGATAACGAAACGTATAATTCAAATGAATAGGATGAATGTGAGGTATCTAAATTATTATCGCTTACGTCGGAATAATTTTACGGTTCGACGAAATGGCGGATATTTGTTTCGACATCGAATCGATATTCTCATTTCTATTATATTAACAACTTGTACACTCTCTGTATCGACACTGCATATTAAATTAACTTACGTGAGGTGGGAACGGCGGGCTTATTAATTTTAGATCGTGGCGCGAACGTGTCTCCCGAGAGTAATTTATACCTAAGAATTTACACCTCCAAACGTAATTCCATGGAAAATTGCGGCTTTCGCATAGTCTATATCCGAATCCATTTTATATTAAAAGCAAATATTATATATGCATACAGATTTCAATTTACAATCTACGGTGCCTCCAATCAGCGATTTACTGATTTCAAACATAATGTTTATTATTAAATAATATTGAAAGTAGATATCTTTAAGATATATCTGAAAGAAATTATTAACTTTATTTTTATCACCACTTTTGTTCGTAATTTCCGATGCATTTCAATATTAGAAATAAATTAAAAGGCATATTAGAGATAAATTTGATTCGATTTGATTTGATTGTATTTGGTCAATAGACAGAATTTTATTCTGAGATTGATCGTATAATTAAAGCTTAATTGCATTAATTAATAATTCTCTGACTTTATTTAACCAAGTTCCACGCTTGTCTGTGATGCAAATCTGGTTTAAACAAGCTCTCAGGCATTTTACGTCTCATACATAAAAATGACGTCGCTTTTGCGGATAACCGGTGAATAAAAAATTACCGTATAGAACATTCATGGTTACTAGAAGACATCAAGTCGTAACTGATTCGTTATAAAATAACCATTCGTCTTCTTTAAAAATCTTATCGCGTACTTTTAACATTATAACACAAAACTTTACTGCACTCTCTGTAAAATTTTCTAATTTTTTTTGTTAAAACTCGTTTTTCGATTTTCTAAATTCTTATACGATTAAAAAGTCCCGTTATCATACTTGTTTCAAAGTTATCGTCCCAAAAGGATGAATCGTTGTTGGACTACTGCCATATTGCCGAGAGAATGATTCTATCGACTCCATTTTCTATACTTGTGGAAATATGTGACACGTGTATTCACAAAATTCTAGCCAAACGGTTATAGATATTTTTTTTCGTGCAGCGACGGATTTGCCTTTAGCTAACGGTTGAAATTGATTTATTCAGTTGATGTTAATAACGAAGACCTCTGACGTTTTTGACAATATATATTTGTGCCAAATTCTCCTCTATCATTCTGAGTATATAACATGATTAATGAATATAATCTTTGACACACAATTTTTTTTTTTTTTTTTTTTTTTTTCGTTTATGTTACGACATCTTATTAATCGCTAATACTATTTTCTAATAAAAAAATGTTGACAGAAGTTAGTTAAGGTACACATCCCACATTTTATTCTTTGTGACACATTAAGTTATATTTACATGGAAAAAGCGATGTAATAATTCGTCAGTGTTACGATAATTGCATGTAAAGTTTTTCTTGCATTTTTCATCAAGTTTTAGATATAGGATGCTTTCTCTGCCGACATCTCTCAACTGCACGACGCGTACGCTTGTGCTCTCGTGTTTTCATTGATTTCGATGCTAGTCACCTCGTCGACTGCACTCGGTAATCCGCCGCGCTCGATCGTGCGTGCTCATAATAATAGTGAGCCTGACATTTACCTGCGATTTTATAAAGCGCGCACGTCGGTGCGACGACTGTCGATTGCGATTTAAATGGAACGGGGAAACGAACGTGCATCTATTCAACGATAATTGCGTACGGATTGATGAGTCGAGTGCCGTTGCTCCAATTAATTCGTCGTGCCGTTTCGACGAATCATTTGATTTGATAACGGATTGTGGTACCTGGCAATTACAAGCGAGCCGCACACGCATTTATTTTCGATGCAGTTGACAGCGCGGCAGTCGAAAATGTTATAAAATATGGAAAGCGTAAATCGAAACGGTTAACGCGTGGTAAACCATCAACAATTTACTTTTGTCACCTATATATCTGTCATTTTTACTACTCGATGGAAGCTGTAAATTTCATTTCAGGGAGACACCTTTATTTTTTTCCTCTCCTTTAAATATGAAGGGAAAAGAAAAGAAGTTTTGATACCGTATTATACTTTGGGTAACGCCTCCTATGAATTTTTAATGTTTTATATTATTTATCCGCGCCGGAACATCGTAACACCTTCGTCGTCTATTTAAAAAAGACGAGGAAGAAATTATAAATCTGCGTGTCGGAATCGCTGTTACGTAGTGAAAAAAATTTGCGTGTAAAATTACATGTGTCACATGTGTCAGGTAGGAATAATTTCGTTGGCCACTTTATGGTGGCGTATTGTACGGACGGACACGAATATAATCTACATAAAAACAGACGTGGCCACGGCGGCGAATAATTTCGTCGGACGGCTGGTAAGCGTGTTGAAACCTCATTTTCGGAAAATTTGCGTGAAAAATGGCGAGCTCACCGACAGGCGCATATGACTGCGGAAATAATGGAGGTGGAAACCGCACTATGACCGTGTGGCGCAAAAATAGTCATAAATATTATACGATGCTATATACGCGCCACGAGAGTTCTGATTAATACGTTTATTGCGAAATCCTCAAATAAAGCACTTGGATTAATTCAAAAAGATAGATATTCTACAATATGAGATACTGTTAAGATACTTTACGCTCATTTCTCTTAAACTATTACATAAGAAATGATAATAATAATAATAATAATAATAACAACATATTTTTATACATACAAATGATAAATAATATCATAAGATAAAGATTAGATGAAGTAAAATAAGAAGTAGAATAATTGCAATCTGAAAAGGCGAAACTGCAACTTTATTCATTTTGATTTGACTGTGATTCAAATATAATGTACATATAAACACTCTGAGATAGATCTCTCTATTACGAGGAATTTTTACTTATTTTGATGACTTATTTTGATGACTTATTTAGAACAGATATATTCAGTTAATCGCGTCTAATGGTAAATTTGTTATTCTGAATGCGTTCTTTGAATGCAGGAGGATAGTGCTAATACTATAGAGCTCGACAACTTATTAATACGACTGACACATACCCGCATATATTGGCTGCGCCTCGGCGAGCACTTAATGACATTTCTCAAGTTGCTCGGGGCAATTCTCCTAGCTGATCGTCACGCTATGTCACGGGGGGGTGTACGACACGCCCTAATAGATGTAGGCTTAATATGTCTCCGGCGGCGGAATCGCCTTATCCGAGCATTATGCACATCCGTGTATCAACAATCGCGTATATACACGTGCATATATTCCGTGACGCAAGCAGATGCAAATATCTGTGCCTCTGTTGTTATATGGTTTCAAGATAGCATCTGTAACACGTTACAGTCGCGAATGAACATGCCAAGTTTTGCCGCTACCTGTTAACGTAATCAATATATATATATATATATATATATATATATATATATATATATATATATATAGATAGCGTGACCAAGCGTACTCCCGCGAGGTAGGACGAAAGTTGATGCGTAATTTATAACAATAGCGGCGCTTTACTTTAACGCGCATTTTTCTTTTTTTCTCTTTTTTTTTTTTTTTTCTTTAAACGAGATTTTAAGCAAAGAGATTTTAGCTGATACAACAATTTTGGAACGGCGGAAGGATTAATAGCTAATCAAGCATAGGAGCTAATTTGCCAGAGACGTTGAGCCAGAAACGATCCTGCAGCTTGCCGAGGAGGGTTAATAGATATCGGTTTAACACATCCCGGGCCGGGCTTGATTATACCATCCCTGCGCGACACTCGCGAGTACATGTACATCCAACTTACTCACACTCGAATATCGGTGGTATACATGTGAACGAAAACGTCCCGTGTGTGCGCGTTCGTACCTAGCGAATTCGCGAGACGGAGTTAAACCCTTGTTAAGACGAGATTAACAGAACACCGACAACGTCGACGGGGTTAGCTTGTTCCTACCTAGGGGCTCCGAATCCCTCTCTCTTTGTGTCGCGCCCTCTGTCTCTTCCCTCCTTTCTCTCACCCCGCGGGCGTTAACGTCTCTTTTTTTTCCGTCTCTCTCTCTCTCTCTCTCTCTCTCTCTCTCTCTCTCTCTCTCTCTCTTTCTTCCTCTCTTCTGGATGGTACAAGGCACCGGCTGGTTATAAGGCCAGTAATTAACAGGCGAGCCGTGGAACGAGAGTTCCCTTGTGCCTCGGTCGTCCCTCCCTTTCCTCTCGTCCCTTCTCTTTTTCCGTGGGATTTTTATCATTTTATTTCCCGAGTCCTTCCGTCCGCCTGGCTGTGACACAATCTAGGCGAAAACCTCGTCCCTCGCTCCTTTTGTTGTCGCGTACGGTGAAATGCATCTCCCAGCGCGACCAGACTTCACAATTACGCCGGAAAGTTATCACACGACTAACTTGTTTCCATGAGAAGGGAATTATCATCAAAATGATGTTATGGCACACCGGCCGATTATTTAATTATGCACATTAAACATTTCTTAAGGAAAGATCGATATCGGATTAATATGTAACATTCTCTTCTAATATATGTCGCGTGTCCTAGATTCCCCACTCTCTATAATGCATCGGTATACATTTTCTCTGGGCGCTATTAATAAGCAACGGAGCCGACAAAAGAGGCAATTACGACTCCCACGAACATCGGCTACCGTTCGTCCCGTTGCCGATTTCATCGAAATTATCGCTCGATCGTCCTCGCCGCCCGCCAGTCTCGCTCGATGGCGTGTTAC
Organism: Pogonomyrmex barbatus; assembly: GCF_055798465.1. NCBI lineage: Eukaryota > Metazoa > Arthropoda > Insecta > Hymenoptera > Formicidae > Pogonomyrmex > Pogonomyrmex barbatus. Next base: position 20,244,697 of record NW_028297127.1, read on the forward strand.
GCCATCGTACACGCCGATCGCCGCCGCCGCCGCCGCCGAACAACGACGCCTCTGTTCATCCTCGAGGAGTCGCTCATTTTACGAGCGACGCGTATAAGTAAGGACACCACGTTGCACCACGTAGGTGTGCCATAATCGGCGCCGCGCGCGATACTCCTCGTAAACCACCCACGCGCACCCGTGGCCCGTTCGACGGATGGAGTCGTCCGAGGACACGTCTCGTGTAACCGGCGTGTTAAATTATCAGTTATCGATCTCTCATGGCAAATTACCTGGTAAGCCGCTTAAGTGTTCGTAGACGCGGGTAAGAGGGCGATCGGCGACCAGGCCCTGTCGGGGAGGGAGGTTGCCCCAAGGACACGCTCCGAAGCTCCTTTACCGGCGTTGTCGACGTTGAAACGTACGATCGTCTGAGTGCGACTCGCAACAATCGTGGAAAACGATTGCTGCCACGCTCTTCCACATCGAAGAAAATAGGATATTGATATATCTACAGGCCGCTCGACAGACGGCTATTTCTGCGTCGCGCGGCGGATGGAATCGCCGATACCGCGTCGCATTGATGGACATAATTTATTTTACACCGTGTTCCTCAGTGATAAGGAAGCACATGCTTTTAGTGCGGATATATTTGTTTACGACGTTACTAAGTGGCGCGTAAATTTTATACCGATATTTATATACCGAGGATTGCGACGAAATATACGAATAATATTTTTGCATTTAATATAGTATCGCGCAAGTGCCAGGAATGCCGTGTTACACACGCCACACGCGTGTCTCTTGATCATATACGCACACGGCATACACGCAGGGCATGTCGATTTATATGGCGATTGGCGCAATCTCACGGTACGATCTATATAATTACGGTCATCATAAATCATACAATTTGCTTATTTCTGTAGCCACGTCGCGCCACTCGTTTCTAGAGCGGCAGGATTTATTTAATCCAATAATCTCCATACGGGCGCAGATGGCACGAAGGGACATATATATATATATATATATATATATATATATATATATATATATATATATATGCGGTCGATGATCTCATCCGGTCAATTTATTCGAGATTGATAAGTCGATTATTAAGACACTGCCCATGCGGCTCGCGCAGCTAGGTGATCGACGTCATTATTGCTCGATCGAGATTTCTGTGTCACGCGCCAAGAATCGAGATGATAACAATAATAGTAGCGGCAGCTGCAGACAATTCGGTGCATTCGATCGTGGTCGGTCATTTCAAAAAGGAGACGTATAGGCTCGAGAGCAGTTATCGGACGTTGACCCCGCCGTTGGTGTGACTCCCTAGACATTGGGTCTATTATGCGAAAGACGAGGTTACGAGATATGACATAACGAGATATGTGAATATATCAGATTGCTCATAAATTAATAGCGAGTGACTAAGATGAAACTATGACCGTAAATCATGCTCTTTCAAATATGAACTGATTCCACTTAGTGATAGAGTAATAGATAATACATCACCTCTTGACAAGTACAGCTACTGGAATTTTCTTTCGAGTTAGACAAGATGAATTCCCCCTCCACAACAATTTTTATCCGAATGTAATACGATACTACTGTTATTACGATAAAAATATAATGTATATGTAACGGTAAAGGTATATACACATTTCTTGCGATTTAAATTTTACGCGGAGGGTATTATTAATGAACTTAAATGCTCTGTAATTCTCAGAAGCAGCGACGATATTTGTGATATTCTACATAGCACATTCCCTTTCTTGTACAGAGATCAATGGGAGGTCATTCACGTAAGAAGCTAGTTCTATTTTGCCCGACTTAGCTTAGAACGACTTACGACGCACTCCGGCCGTCAATTAGTAACAGATCCAGTTGCTCTAAATTGGCGGCACGTTTTCGTCGGCCATTTACCAGGTCCGTCGGTCGCCGTTAATTGGCATGTCAATGGTTCTGTTACGAGCGTTGCGCAATATTCTCTGAACCATCTGGTTTTGAGAGTTACATTGCATTTCGGCGTTCTCGATCGCGCACAGTCGAAGTCGGAGGGGAGTAAGTTTCTGGATATTCCGAATGCTTCTTATTCTCCGCCTGCTCTCAAACAGATCTGAGAATTTTCAAAAATTTCCCATTCCTACCCTCTTCCGCTTCTGTACCGGTTACGGTTCATCGAGCAATCTTTTCCGGAACAATATTGTCCACCGGAGCTCACAGCCTTATCATGCATGCGATATTCTCTGAATATTAAATTTTATCAGTCCGCGATTCTTCCGAACTTTACGCGCCGTTTATCCGCTCTGTGTGGTGTGTGTGTGTGTGTGTGTGTGTGCGCGCGCGCGCGCGCGCGATCCACTTCGTAAGTATTCGTACGATAACAATGAGAGAGGTGAAGTTGGAATTTGGAAAAGTTCCCGTACATTCACAAGTTTTGCTTCCTGAATTTCCTTTTACGTCTCTCTCAGTCATATCTATCAGAAAGAAACCGAAGATTAATTAAGCTACGGTCATCGGTCACCGAAGACCGAGATCGAGATAGAACTTTTGCCGCTCGCGGTACCCCGAGTCAATCGATTGTTCGCAAGTGAAAATGATGTTGCACAGAAGGAGTAAGGAAGTCGCAGCGTCTCTTCTCTGCCGAAGAGAGGGAAAAGGAGAAATTTCTCCAAATGTGAATTGGCCACACGCCAGAAGCAGCTATTTCTTCTCGAGCTGACCGACGGCACACTGACCCTGGACGCATACCCGAATCCCAGTTCCGGGACTTCCCCCGACGGCTCACGATGAATGGACCCCGATCTGCCCTCAGGATGCCGCCGTCGGAATGTTTTCCTCCGTCGTGTCGTCTTTCTTACATAGCGACGGGTGCGACCTGAAATTCGATTATCGTTTTCTATCGTCAATCTACACGATTGAATTCATTATTGTATTCTTCTAAATTCAATCAGAGCTCTGCGAATCCATCTTTTATGAGAAAATTATATTATCAGCAATTGATGATTAAAATATTCCCGATCAATTTGATTATGCAGAAGGGATGATTCTCTTTCGCTTGATGGGCTTATTTTAGAAAATAATATTTTATAAAATGTAACAATCTCATTTATAGAATTTACGTCTTGCATAAAATGAAGGATCGTCTTATTTTTCCCAAACGTCTTAATCTTAATAATAAACTGCTTTTTATTTTGATAATAAGAATATTGATATAGCGCCGAATATCAAGTTTGCTCAGTCGTGACACTCGTGTCGTGCTCGATGCCATCGCTATTTTGTAGGATGTTCCAATTCGTCGAATTCGCGCGAGACTTGTGCTAAAATAATTCCTCCACGCGTATTCATTGTTTGATCTATATAGTTTCCGTACGCAAGCAGCATGAATCCAAGTACGCGCCAAACGGATGAGTAGTTTTCGAGTGAATAGCTTTGAAATACACTGCTGAGATTTAATGTCGTCTCGATTAATGTCTCGATTGCGTCTGCAATCTATTTTCGCGAGGAATTCCGTGTGCACATACGTAGATAATCAATGGTAAGATTGATTTTCGAATCGAAGTATATTTTTCGACGTGGAGATTGTTTCATCGAGGATAAAGCTATATTTTCTCTCTATTTTCGAACCGAGAGCTTTTGTTTCTTTTTTTTTTTTTTTTTTTTTTTTTCTTTTCTTTTATCCAAGTCGTTGGCATTATGGCCAGTTGAACGGGCGCCAGACATTTCTCCGAAATTCGCTCGAACGTGAACTACAGCCCGCTTTTGCGTACTCAAAAAGTTTTCCGCGCTCGGAATGATGCCAGTTAGTAGTTTGTTCGTAGACAGAATGTGCTTTTAGAGTGTACGTTTCTTGGTATGATTAAACAGCGTGATTTCGAGCACGTGTTACGTGAAGTGCAAATAATATTTCCGAGATATAAATTTTAGACTGACGGGTGTATCGCAGGCATACAATTTATAATTGTTTCTCTCATTCGATACCTGTATTAAGTTTGGTGTATAAATATTCGATACATATTTCTATCATAAAGTTTTAAGCAGAGAGTTATGTTTCTCGCTATTTCGATCTGCATCTCGAAAAATCTTTGAATTAATTATTTGGACGCTTTTCCTCCTTAAATACAGATATTACACGGGATACGTGCAAATCGTCGATGTTCATTACGTTCGGAAGTCACATCCGACTCGTTGGTGGATACGAGATCGGGCTAGAGAATCAGAGGATTGTTCGCCGGAGGAATATCTCCGTAAGAGAACCGGAATAGCTGTCTTTTTGTATGCAGCAACTCTAGAAGTTGCGGCAAAGAGAGAGAAGAGAGAGGGGAGAAAGGAGGGCAGAGTCGATCTGAAGTCGAATTCGGACTGGCGGGTCCCCGCGGAAAGGTCGTGGACGTGCGGGAATGCACGATGCTGTCGAGAACGTGCATGCATCCGGTGTAAGTTGCCAAATTGCCGGACAAGTTGCTCTTTTCCTTCACGATGATTATCGCTGTTATGTTCACGGATCGTTTCTAAACATTCGTCGCGAACATTTGCCCACCGACATTCTGGAAATTCCGATGAGTGCCGCGGTAACTCTGCGTCGTTACGCGAACCGGATGCCGGAAACGAGCGTAAAAGCGAACGTCACTCCGAATAAATGGCGACTTGACGTAAGTTGCCGAATGATAAATATATTACGTGGATGTGACACAGAGATATACGATGGGTTCGACGTATGCGAAGTATAAGGAAAATGGCGTAGGATGGATAGATAGAGCGATGTGTTCGTGAAAAATGCACGAAAGTCGATTCGAAGGCAGGGTCCTCTTGAAAAATAGCAAAGTAAATATGAACGAGCGGTAGTGCAAAATTACTAATCTTTACAACTCGTAATTTTACATAATTAATCGAACTTTGCGTCGATTTCCACACCCTTCACATCCTCACCTCGCACAATCGCGAGCGACGGCGCGCCAATAATCCCTTGCGCCATCTTGAAAGGACATTTCGGTGCACCAAAGCGAAGTGAAACTTCCGGCAAAGTGTACTTCGACGTTTACTCCGAACGTCGGAGTTCAGAAGAGTATCTCTCATCTGCCTCGCCCTTCGCGATTTTTTTTTTTTGTCACCGAGAAAGGTTCTTCCGGTTTCGTGGAAAGTTCTGGGATGATCGGGATACAGAGGTCGAGAATGCTGCTGGTCTCTGCTCGGATCGATTTTATCCCGGGCACTTCGAAGACAGGATTCAACCACTTAAAGTCTTCGTTCAAAGCAATTCTGCCCGCTGCCGTTCTGCCGGAAGAAAAATAGGGGTAAACGGCTAGCTAAACGGACAGGTGGTCGAGTTCGCATCTAACCGGTTATCTTTTGCCGGCGAGGAGTAAGATAAATAAGACGGATGATAACTCGTGATTTACCCGAGAGAGAAGCGATATAGAAAATGGAAATTATCGGGAATTGTTTTGTATTGGTGCGTGCGTGTGTTGTAGTTCATGAATTCTCGCCATATACGAAAATGGCAGCTTATGGCAGCCGACCCTGTAACTTTCCTTTATCTCGTCCGAAAGTAACGTGTGCAAAAAAATCTCGAAAATATGACGTATAGATCAATTAAGCAATTTTCTAAATAATAAGAATGATTACAGAATAATATGGCATCGCGTTTGTAAATGTAAAATAATAGTCAATCATGTGGATTCCTTTTCAATCGTCGTTCCTCGATTCAACTCGTCGCGCGTCTAATTTTAGTTACGTCACACGACAATGGACTACTGATTGACACAAAGCTGAGCGAGTGAGCCTTCCTCCCTTTCCGTCGTTCCGGAAAATTGCAAATTCACGGAAACGAGCATTGAATTCACGCAAGTGGCACGCTGGGGGGAAGGAGAGTGGGGATAAGCGGGGAATGCAATAAATATGAATGAGAGAGGAGCGGGAGTGAACGAGGACGTGTGAGAAAAACGAGATGCGGAGAAACTAAATGAGAGAGGAAGATGCGGGATATTGGTCAGGAATACGGGGTAGGTATCCCACTGACCTGCGTGCGCATCCAGTCAGGATACAAACGCTCCCGTTGCATCGTGCTGCATCGCATCGCGCGGCCACCGCACCGCACCGCACCGCACCGCACCGCACCGCACCGCGCCGCGCCGCGCCGCGCCGCGCCACGCCGCGCCGCATCGCGCGAGCGATGCCGGCATTTTTCAGCCGGCCGGAGGCATAAATTGCTGAAGAGCGATGGGCCAATTCTCTGTCGGAAGATTGACTGGCCTCGCCGGCTCCTATCCGCCCGCTTTCTCCCGTCTGCGTGGCTCGCTGCATAACCGCGGCTCTCCCATTCGCGCCATTATGCATGCGAGAACACTCGGCGCAACGAGCGACAATAAAATTCCCGAGCCGAGTAGCGAATGCTTTCAGATTGATTAGAATTCCATCTAATTTATCGCCCGTTGTTGCGTGACAATGGACAGCGCGCCGACGAGCGTAATTGGAACTACAATCTCGTTGTAGAAAGAAATTGAGTTCGAAAATGCAATGACTCGACGAGCGACATAACTTTTTACTAGGAAACGTTAGCTATAACTTTAAATATATATATATATATATATACATTAACTCGTTAGTTCGAAAAAAATATTGAAAAAAAAAAGGATGCGAAACGTATTAATTATTGTATGACGAACAAGTTTTTATTTATATGAATATGAATTAAACGCAATTCAAGCAGAATAAATATGGAATTAATTTTGTTAACGGACTTTTTCACAACGAAGCTTTTACGAGGTTTTTGTTTTTTAGCATTGAATTAATTGCAATTTGTTACAGTCATTATTATAGCAATAATATGGGAAATGCAGTGTACGATACGGATTATATGCGTCATTGCGGTAAAAGGTGGAACGATCGATAACAATATTTGCAAGCCGAGTAACAAGTCACATTATGGATATATCGCGCTCGCGCGCTCTCTCTCTCTCTCTCTCTCTTTCTCTTCCTATCCCCAAAAGATTTCGAAGCCGTAATTAACCAAATTAATTTACAGCAGTCAGAACGACCAGCACTTCTTGTTTTATTAATATTATTACGAATTTCATCCTATTAGCCACCGTGGTGCATAGAAAATTTGGAGCAATTCGACTCGCAACGAGATAGATATTACAATGTAACGTTCATTTACAGTAATCTGAGCACTTTGCTTCATGTCGCGATTGTTGATGAAGTAGAAATCTAATTTTCACAATTAATACGCTCTGTAAAACAAAGGCAATACAATTGTCAATATTAATTATTTGGCAATATTAATGATGAGTGTTGAAAGCGTATAATAAGCACTAATGCCATAAATATCAATATATATATATATATATATATATTCAGTGAAAACATGAAAACAATTTGAAGAAAAATATAGGTAACAAAAGGCATGTAATATCGTTCGATAATTTGCCAGGTTGTAAAGTGCGTTTCTTCGAGTATTACATTATTAAAATGTATCTGTCTTCGTAATCGCGGGTTGAAGACTTGACCTTACGTGTCTCTCGAGGACAGACATGAGCGTGCAAAATGTTAAAACATCAGGCATCACGTGCGACGTCCAGACAAGCGGAGGCCGCCGCCAAACGAATTACTCCCTCGTGCGAAAAGATTGCTCGAAAGAAGTAATAATCATCGGCCACGCGAACGTATAATCGATCGCCCTGAGGTGAAACTCGAGACTGAGTGACTCTGGAATGAAGCGATAAAACAACGAAGCAAGAAGAACGGAGCGGACGATGGGGAGGCTCGACGTGGCGGAGAGAGAGAGAGAGAGAGAGAGAGAGAGAGAGAGAGAGAGAGAGGGTAGGAGGGAGGGAGAGAGAGACAGAGAGAGGCCTTAAAACGATGCCCTTTTACGAGTCCTGGTCCAAGAAGGACGACAACGAAGGGCGACGTGCCACAACGAAACGATATTCCCCTCTCCCCTTTTTCCGTCGCTCGCGGAGCGGCGATTACGAAAAAGGTTGGTGCAAAACCGCGACGCGTAATAAATTATTACGTCCTCGCGCTGAATTTCGCTCCGACCCGGCGCGCTGAATTCTCGCCGGGTAGGAAAGTCGCTCGGGCGACGACGATCGAGAGGCAAGATAAATAATCTCGCGACGGCGTAGCGGGCGCGTTCTCATTATTTTTTTCGAGCACCGGTCCACCTCGGTCCACCTCGCGTCCGTTGGGTGGTCGTCGTCCGTATACTAAAATACTCCGTGTGTACTTGTACGCGCGCGACGAGAGCGCGGCGTGACGAAATTTGAAACCTCGCTGGAAAGACGCGAGCACACACGATCGCCGGCGGGACGATCACTCGCCACATCGCGCCAAATATGTATATATCTCCGAGAGATAAATTCAGCTGAGACGGCAAACGAATGCAGCTGGAACCGCGAGCGAGCGAGCGAGCGAGCGAGCGAGCGAGCAAGCGGGTCGAGGTCCTCTTCCGGTCAAAGACACAAAAGCGAAATTTCTTTTTCTCCCTTTCTCTTCCCGGCATTTAACTGTCGACGGGCCGCGTATTTGTTTGACGCACACTTCATACCATATCTGGTCTTCAGATTTGCTTTGTCATTCCCTCCGCGAGGGTAAAGATAATTGGGGGAATTGAATTTGGCTTTCGGAGATCTCGGTCTTCGGTGAAAGAGGAAAGTTCACGATTATCGTCACGATATAAGGGGGGGGGGGGAGGGAAGGGGGCGGGGAATTGTTTTCATAAAAATATTATCCACACGCGTGGATAGCCTTACTTAAATCTCGGTTAACTTAAAAAAACTGCGCGGAGTTAAGTGTCAAAGTGGTATAATAAAAGACCGACGTTGCATTCCCATTTAGCTTTGGCATGCACATCACTCTTTCCGAGATGCCTTCGTAACACGAACGCGATATATTTTTCTGTGTCAACGACATTTTATTCCGTTTTTCGCGATGCTGCCGTTCGAGGCCTCCCGTCATCTCTCGTGCGATGCGAGACCCTCCGCGATTCCCGCGCAGGGCGCGTTTGATACGTTCGAAACGTCCGATAATCCAGACTACCGCCGAGGGAGATCACGCATTAATCCCCTTGATTATACGTATATATCGACGTGTTGCTGCCGCACGGATCGATATTCCTCGATGCATAAATGGGCGCCCGCGGACCCAACTCGGATACGTGATCAGGAATCGAGAAGTGAAACTGACGTGTTATCTTCGATACCGACCTGCTTGCGAGCAAACGCTCGGATGTGCGTAAAGTCATTTTCATTTTCACGGAAATTACACATTCATCCGAGTTTGATTGCCATTACTATTACACGGAGACGTCGGTCTTTTTTGGTGCTACTTTTTAGGGAGATAACCGTTTCAAATGAATAATAATTCTTGATCATGGTACATATCTATTTGATACTAATCTCTGTTAGCATTAATATATCGATTTATTTCAATTTTTTTTTCACCCGGTTCTAATTTTACTTTTAGAAAAAGGTCGAACAAGACCAAGTGGAAAATTAACCGTTGTTAATGAGAGACCGCCCAATAAATGGACCGTATAATTTTCACCGTGAGACAATGCGCTGATGAACTCGCGAGATGATGTTTTTATCGCGTCGGACCCATGTCATAACGCACAAAATCACTTTTTCACCTCGTCACGCGATAGTGCGCATAGTAATAATTTTTTTTGTCGTAACCCCGGCGATATATCCAGAATTCGTTTCGTACAATCGACCTCGCGCTAACGGCAACGTATCCGGAAACTGGTAGCATGTCGATGCGATATAGCGGCGATATAGCACGACGACTGTGAAAAGTGTCGATACAGTCGAATACGGGTGACCCCCTTTAATTTGCATGCAAAACGGCCCATTGAGCATATTGTTATTTTAATTGGCCGGGTCGACAACCACGCCCGGGACAATGGCGATTCGATTATATAACGCATTCTCTCGCAATTTTCAGGACCGGGGGGGGGAGGGGTTGCGAGCGCGAGGGCGAAAAAGATTTATTCGACGTATCTCGTCCTCCCCGTCACGCGTTCGTCTGTTGCAGTTTTATTGCTCAAAGTAATTTCTTTCTTTCTCCCATACCTCTCGTTCTCCTTCTCGTTTCCGTTTCTCCTTCTTTCATTTTCACTCCGTGCTATCGTCCGATCGATACTTCGCCCGACGAGAAGCGATCGCGCGCATACGAAAACGCGCGTGGGCGATATTCGGCGCGTTTGATCTCGCGATACCGCTTGGCATAATGAATTATTATAATTTATGATAATTAGCGGCGTCAGATGCGAGCGTGATTCGCGACGTGTCTGGATTCTTTGACATCTTAATAGCAATGCCGCACGTTTTCGTTGCTCGTTCTTTAATTAATGATTTCCGAATGAAGAGAAAGTAAGAATTCCCCCTTAAGAATAACTTTTACGAGATATTTACTTTATTTTATTATTTTTTTTTATCCTTGGACTTCAAAGTATAATATGGCTTCAAGGCTATAAACAGACGTCTCTCTTTATATATTTTTATTTACTCCACGAGCTTATCGCCATAAAATGCCACCGAATATATCCTTTCCTCTCCTAAATATCCGTTTCCTGTGTTTTTACAGGCGGAGAAATATCATATATTGAGCGGTACTTTTCTCGCTTTTCTCATCGATCGTAGGATAAGAAGCAAGAGACACATCTCTTCGCGACGCGACGATGCGGCTTCACGACGTGTCGCGGTCGGATAAACTCCGGTGCTCCACTTTTCGAATTTTATCATTCGACGTGGCGCAATTTATGACTTTGTAGGAAGTGACAGGAGAATAAAAGAGGAGCGGCGATGTGGCGCACGCGCGATCCTTCATACTCCGATCGCGCGAAAAAAACGCGTGTTTTGGGATATCGACCATAAAGTGCAGCCGCGTCTCGATTGCCGGTGTGAAACTTTGTGTCGTCGCGTGAGGGTGGCACGTGTGTACGTGAATACGATACGGGGATGGACTATCGAAAAGAGGGCGAGAACGCCGGGAGGGTTGGGCGATGTAGGTATGCGGTACGCGTATTGTGGTCTACCGACTTATTTGACGAGGCTATTCAAAGCGGACGGTGTCTCCGTTTCTCTTGTTTCGTTTTATTCCCGTCTCGCCTCTCGCACGCAAAAGCGCGATACCGTTTCAATTTCGATCCGACGAGCAGACGGAATGAACCATCGTTAAATTGATTTCGGTCTTTCCGTCCGAGCGCACATTGAGATTTCGTAGTTGCCCCAACAAAATGTATATATATATATATATATGGATATATGGATTCGCGAAATTTGACATTTTACAAGGAAAAGAAATTCAATTTAAAAAAATTAATTTTAAATGGAGAAAATATCTTTATGCATAAATAAGAATATTATAATTTTCTTAAAAGTATTAATTTTGATTTGTAAGAAATTATTTTTTAGAAAATTTTTTTTTCTGTGTACACGTTGCATCTTTTCTAGCGTCCGATCTTTTATGGCATTACGGCCATTGTACATAATATAAGAGTTTTGGAATACTAATCTAAGATGAATTTTAGATAAATGTTAAATTTTATTAATATTTAAGATTATATTAATGCGTTAACTGCAAAATCAAGTTGTACTTTTCATTTAAGTTGCGAATAATGCATTATATATATGTACGCACGTAATTTTAAATAAATATATAATATGGTTATTCCAGTCTCTTTTATGCATATAATATCAGCATGTAATATTAAAATTGAAAATGGAGGTTCTGTTCAATGCACGTAGCGGAATCATTAATTATCGCTAACGCAACCGCCTTCATTGCTAAAAATACGCCTTGCGCGCGCACACACACACACACACACACACACACACACACACACACACACACACACACACACACACACACACACCGAATGGATGTATAAACACACGATTATTAATACGCGTCACGAAGCGTGTACGAATCGCTCGCGTGCTAATGGACGCGATCCGACAAAAATAATCGAACGGGGGGGAGAGATTAATCGACCGACGTTGTTACGGTGGACGAAACGAACGGCTTTCGTGAGCATCGATATTAACCCTATGCTCACAGGACCTTCCTTCTAAACGAGATTGAGAGCCCGCGAGAAACGGCCGAGAAAGTTACAGAATCGCTGCGTGGCAGAAGAGCGGCCGCGGCGATGTAAGATGATTTCCCAAGTGGTTGTCTCTTCCCTTCCCTCCCCTCCCCTCCCCTTCCCTCCCCCCTCCCGCCCCATCTTCCTATGGCCTTCATCCAGCCTCTATTTCTGCCATTTGTTGGCCCCTTTCTCTCCTCTCCTCTCCATCCCTCGACTGGAGTTGCTCCGTCTATGGGTAATATCGTAGAGACGATTCTATAGGGTCGATGAGGTTGCATGAGAGTATCCCGTAGGCAGTGCTCCTGTTACAAGGACGTATACATGTCACGTTAATGAGCATGCAGCGAGCCGTGTCTCTAGTGCTATTCGCCCGAAGGCGTTTAGGATTACGAGCGTATGGGGAAACTGTCAATAGCGGGCTGTCAGTAACGCGCACACGAGTGATTCCAATTAATCCGCATTCTGCAGGTCCTCGACAAAGTTTCGCGAATTCTTCGATCACGGTGTCACGTCGAAAGAAATTAATAAAGATCAATCGGTTTGTTAAAAATTATATCGTAATCTCTGTTTTTTTTTCTTTTTTTTTTTTTTTAATATTCAATACTCAAAAAATATTATATATAATATATAATTTCATACTCAAAAAATTCAAATCCGTAAGTTTCGCGGATTTCGAAGTCCCGGAATGGATATATTAATTTCCACTAAACAAGATTTAATTGGTAAGCGAAGCGAGAAAGTATCCACGATGTGGTCCCGCTATTTCGCGAAATCCCCGGATTTTCGCTGCGCCGAACATTCGCCGGCCAACTCCGAAACGCGTTAAGAGATTATTCCCTAATTCTGCGAGAATTCCGGTAATTCGATAATCGAGTTCCTCGCGGTCGTCACACGGCGGAAAATCGTCGCCGTGGAAGAGATGAAAGTGGCGAGATAGCGGGGAAAAACGCCGGCGGAAAAACTGCTACAACCGTTTTCTCTCCGTCCCAGGTTCCATCTATCGAATTAAATCGTATAATTTTGTCGATCGGTCGCATTGCGAAATTTATTGCGACCCGCGGTCGCGAAAATAAATGGAAAATACATCATCGTCGAAACTCGGCGCGTTGGAGAGTTCGACGCGCGTTGTAATTTTCATCAGCTTTCTTTCTTCTCGTTCGTTCTCCTTAAATTTATACGGGACGCTTTTACAACTTCTCACACGGCGAGAGAGAGCGGGAAAATGTGAGCTCGCGCGCATTATCAGTGGCAATGCAATTTTTCGCGATGTTTGTTACAGAGTCACGCTCTCTCGTAAATGTCGCATTCGTAACGGATTCTCAGGCATTATCCGTGTGAGAGAGGTTTACGAGGGTAGTAGGTCGGGGTGCCTCTTCTGCCACACGTCGGCCCTCTCGCGCAATCCGCTTTTATTGGCTTCACGGAGCTTTTCTCGCGAACGACAGCAGACCTCGCTCTATCGTTACACTCCCTCCCGCGCGGTGGGGAGGGGAGGAGGGGGGGGGGGGGAATATACACAGATTTGTGTTCCGCCCCTGCCAGATTATTCACAGATGTGTGTCTCGCGTAAACATCCCCTATAACCCTTTCCGCTAAACGAAACATGCAGAGCGTGGAGCTGACGTGTTTTCTCGTTAGAAAACGAGCTCGTTATCGCGTTACGCACTTCCCGCGTGACGTGGTTACTATCTGTTAATTATTCGTTTTTCCCGCGCAATGTTTATTCGGTCTCGAGTAACTGTGTTTTGATGAAACTAAAACTTCCGTTTTCACTGGGGTTACTCGGATAAATTGAGGTAATTATTTCTCATTTATTTACCATATATCGGCAAATCCTTCATCTCTCTCTCTCTCTCTCTCTCTCTCTCTCTCTCTCTCTCTCTCTTCTTTTTTCGTTTTAACCTGGAATACACGGGTAAATATTCGCGTTTTTACATCAATACTGGTTTTCGAAAAATGATGAAACTTATTTTGGAAATCAGCGATATTTTCCAAGATTAATTAATTCCAATCGTTGCAACCGTTATAACTGTCCGTGGTTCACAACCACGATATATATTTTTTCGTTTCAAATTTTTTATTTTCATCGATTTGAACGACCGAAATAAAATTTTTCTCTCAGACGTACAAGCAATCGCATTGTTTCATGTAGTACAACACGAGCGAGCCGTTTTTCCTTTTATCGAGCGATTCATCGAGGGTTGATATTAAAAGTCCACGAGCTGAGCGAACGATCCGGAATGCGTTCTTGAGAAATGAAGGCTCTCCTGCGAGTTTCCACGAGTTGCCCACGTAAAGGGCGACCTCGCGCCCCCCCCCCTCGCCCCCCCCGCCATTAAGAAATACCACCGATAAAAAGTTTCTTGGCGAAAGTGCGGTGCAGCGGTGCGCACGTATTCCCCGAGGTGAAATATACAGAATCTCGAGGAGAGGATCTGAAGTTGTACGAATGGCTCGGGCGAACGGACATTGTCCTCTTTCCTCCCGTTCAAACGTTCGCTTTCCGTCGTCATTCTCATTCTCACCTCCTTTTCTTTTTCCCCTTGCCTTCTCTTCGCGGACCGCCACCTCTCCTTCAGTGAGATAATTGCCGCTCCGCCAAATTTATTTCGAGAAATCTTTTGCATCGCTCTCATGGTTTTCTGAGATTTTGTAAAGTGGTGCGACTTCAATTAAAACGAGTCGCTCGGAAAATTGTACGTGTCTTATGAAAAGAAAAAAGGCATTCGAGTATCGCTTATTATTAAGGTGATGCTGAAGAGACGAGAGAACTCCGACGAAAGTGTTCACACAAATGGAAAAGATCGAAATTAAAAAAATCTTTTCGCTCTTGATATTAATTTCATATGCTAAATATCAAATCTGTAAAATTATATACAAAAATAAACCAAGAAAAATTACACTCCGTCAGCGTAATAGCGGAGTTCGGCATCTCTTTGAGATTAATTTTGGAAATTTGTTATCGACTGTACTGAAAAAAATAGTATGTAATATTGAAAAAAATTGAAAAGACGATTGTGCAAATTCGAGTCGAAGTTTATTTAAAAGATGGAGAAATGAATCGACGTAGTTTTGAAGCACGAACGAAATAAATTTTTCGCGCGTTTTTCTTAGACAAATTGTTTTTGATATTTACGACTGGCACGCTCGCTCGGTTAACAAAAATTCTGCAATCGTATATTCGGGACTCTAGCTTATCATTTTCAGACCAGGTGGATATCGATTCGGATACGTTTCCGTCGCCTTTGCGGTGCGATCGCAAGAGGAGTATACATAACACATGCGCGCGAGCGGAAGGAACACGATGTCCGTATGTCATTGCTATCCGAATGTCTCGTAATCCGATTTCGATGAAACATGTCTGCTTGGCATCGTCTACTGCGTGAGATTCTTTATGCCTCTTGGCAAGCAAGAATAAACGTCCGGATAAACTGGATATCTGCGTGACGTCTTGCCTCCGAATTCACAAGAATCTTCTTTTATTAGTATACAATTTTACGTATATCGTCTAATCGATATAATCATAAATAGAAGATGCGATATCCAATCGTGTCACTGTCACGCTTATAAATATAGCTTTGCAGAGGGTTTACAATTAATAAAAATATTGGTCACTCTGGTGATTTTTATTATAGCGCGGTATATAGATCTAACTTATTGACGACGTCGATTGCCCATAACAGATGTACATAACTTTTTTTTTTAAAATAACGCGACGCACATTCGTTTTCGAATGCGGACGCTTTACCGTGCTCGTGTGTTCGTTTGCCTGCCGCGTCCTCGAAACATTTATTTCCGCGTTGCTGGCCGATTCGTTATCGATCGTCGCGAATCATAAAAATGCCACGGGCACGCAATACAGAGAATCCCGTTTTTGAACGGGGTTCACGAAGCCGCTTTACGCGCGGCATACCATCACAAATCCATCGTCGACATAATGCATCCTCCGGACCGATCCGGTCGTCGAACTCAAAAAGCCGCTTGCCAACGGCGGCCGAGTGAACAGAAACCCTGGTTAACGGTGCAGCTCGCGAACATCGCGATTTCCCTGAACCTCCGCTATCAGATGCGACAGAGAACGCATCGGGAATATAAGTCGAGAGCTGAAATGCAAAACGTACGTAACAAGAATTAACGATTGTGTTCCGAGATCTCGGAGTACGAGATCTAAGATAAAGTAGACGTCAGTCAGCAGCAGGATTGCAAACACGGAGAGAGAACGAGAAATTTCCATCGATGTAGAATAATAATCATAATAATAATAATGAAAAAAATAATATAAAGATAACGCCAAAACACTTTTTTCCTTTACATCTTTCCGCTCTCCTCGTCTTGGTTCTCCGTCTTAGAGTTCTCGTGATCCTCAATAACGTAACGCATTCATTTTCAAAACATATTTTATCTCCGCGCACGTCCGTATTCCAGCCGTCGATTCTCGTCGATTCTCTCTCGGTATCTTTCGTTTCGTGACGGCCGGCAGGCTCGATATACTCGATATACCGCCCGATGGACCGTTTCTCTATATCTTGATCGTCCACGTGACGCGCGAGCCGTGTCTTGACAGGCCACCCATACCCTGCAACTGTCAAAAGACTCGACGGATCGCGATATACATTATCGGGAGATAGCGTATAGAGTATACGACTTGTCGCTCTTACTTTGCGGCTTTGACGCAAGTCGAGTATGGCGCGGTCGTGCACACTTTCAACGGGATGCCGTCCCGGCATCAATCCGGTGCCGACGCGTGCATTTTCCTCCTCCGTCCGTCGCTTCGCGGGGCGCCGGGAGACGGGATGACGCCTCGTCCTGTTTTGTGTATAACGTCGGAAAGTGCATCTCGGCAACTTCTTGCGTAAGCGCCGTTGCGCCGGCCGACAGCCGGGGTATCTCGCGCGACTGGAACTATTTGAACGTCAATTCGCCAATCGACGTTTAAATCTTCACGCTTCGGACTTGATTAAGATGACGTTGATAAAAGCTTCGATGTACGTATATATGTACGTATATGTACGCGACGACTCGCTGCTTCCTGAAGATGATCTTCTTCCATTCGCCGTACCGTCAAAAGATATTGTCATATATTTGCGCAAGCGGCGCAAAAAGTCTCGTCGTGAAAAACAACATTAAAATTAATAAAAAAATAATTTTACACGTGGACGTGCGATATATAATTAATGAGATAAGGAGATTTACTCAAAACATGCAAGTATTCTGTACTTATATTTAATATATTAATTTCTTTCTGATTCAAATTTTCTTTTGTCAAAATTGAAAGATTATTTGCGACGACGATTTAAATGTCTTCTTTTTTTTCTTATTGCTCGGACAGACTCGTCAAGTGTCGCTCGATTTAACGCGCGGCAAGTAAACAGGTCAATTAAATTATTCACCGAGTGTCAAGTGTCGCGGAGAAAAGACGCTCGTGATCGAGCACAATGGGGGGGTGACGGATGCCGTCTCGACGATCGGAATTGATGGCGTTTGAAGCGGAACGATAAGCGTTAGACGTAGGTAGCCGCGCGCGTAATGGAAAACGTCAAATAATCCGATAATCGCCCGACGATGGTGCGCTCGTAGCGACAAGTCGAAATCCAAATTGAATTTGCCGCTGGAGGCTCCAGCCGGCCGATTAAAAGCGGGGGAAATTAGGTTAATGCCGGTCCGGAAAGCCGACGCCGTTCCATCGCCGTGCCGCGTCACACCGTGTCTGTGTGCATACGCGCGCTAAATGCAGATGCACACACGCGCGACGTGCAGGTGCGAGAGAAACGGCCGAGAGCTTCACTCCCGAATAGCTAGACTCGACTGCCCGTACGATAATCGCCGAAAACAACAATGTAACTTCAATGTGCCCGAATGTACCGCACGATGTCAAAATCTCTCTTCTTCGAATCTGTTTTGTTTGACAGGTTTGGCGATATGTTAATCGCAGAAAATACACGAATCACGTAGGACGAATGCAATAAATAATCTGTTATGCTGACTAATTTGTTACGCGCGCCAAAAATTATTTCTCCCTTCGGTCTTTGAGAGATTTTCATGCGCGCGATTTTCAGACCCCGCGGTTAAAATTTATTTAACAATTGTGGTCGATGATTTCGCGATTTCCTTTCTTTTCTTTTTTTTTTTTTTAATCGGAAAGTCCTCCCATGCAGGTGGGTGAAAACGTTTGAAAAACACCGTGAATGCATGAGAGGCGAGCAGGATACTTATGAGCGGTTGCGCACGTTTCTCATTGGGGCGCCATTGTATTCGGATTATCGCCGTTCCATAAATTCGTTTTGTCCATTGTACGCCAGTTAACATTGCGTTTCGCTTAAAAACGTAATGAAAATAATGATCGCGTGAAATGTATAATCCTCTTGTATGTGCTTAGTTTGGTGTATCCCATACGAGTATAAATACAAGTCGGGAAATATTCGGAGCAAGCGGTATATGTGGTCGAGATATAAAAAGTAGAATAAAATGATTTTTTTCGCTAAATTCAGCATCGCATGAATAGAAATGGTATTTTTTTGCCGATTTACTAGATATTTCGCTATTTTAGTTGTCACAGGCACAGATCTAATCCAATTTATTCTCTCTTTCTCTCTCTCTCTCTCTCTCTCTCTCTCTCTCTCTCTCTCGCCCTCACTCATATATCCACTCTATCGAGGTATTACTTGTTTCATAAATTCCAAAGGGTTCAGCCCACGAGAAACCACAATTGATTATCGCAGTTTCTACAATCGCGAAGCGAAACTCGTACACCATGCAATTTCCCCAGCGTCTCGGCGCGATGCGACAACCCAGGAGTACTTCCTGTCTGGGATATTGCAATTTACACACGCGACACGCTCGTACTTTCTGATTTATCCATGTAATATGCGCAAACTGGTGTTGTTTACAGCATTAGCGAAACGGCAGGCGCGACGCGCACAGTACGACAACTACTCACGGGAGTATTAGAGACGTGTCTCCGACCGGCGATAATTATCGGCCCACCCGGTGGTGTACTCGCTCTCGCTACCCGCTACGTCAAAGGGAAACTCCACTCGACGGCGATTCTTCCCGTTCGCCCGATGTAATCTCGCCGATCTCACGCCGGCAACACGCGCCCGCCCACGCGTCTCGGAATTCCGGTCTCGGATAACGCCGCGGCTTTATTAAGGCGTGTAAATACAGGCGATAGATGAAGCCGCGAGTGTGATGTGTGTGTGTGTGTGTGTGTGTGTGTTTGCCGAGAAAGTAAATTGAAGATGTACGCGAGGAGAAGTATTCGCCGACTTTCGCCCCGCGGCGACAATATCCTTTCCAATCGTTCCTGTGAGAGCCATTCGTCCGTGAGAAAACCCCCCGGCCGGCCGCACACAATGCGCGCGCGCGCGCGCGCGCGATCGTATAAGCAGATATTTGCCGGGAAAAGTTAAAGCGGATTAGAAGCTCTCCGAAAGTGTCGAAGTAGCGATCTCGAAAGAGTACATTTATCGCGTTACAAATAAAAAGGGAATAAAGTACATAGCGCTTGTCCCTTTTCACTTCCTAACTTTTAATAACGCCACGATCGTGGCGTCGCGAAGCTGCCCGGGCTTTTTTATTTGTAGCATTCGCTTGCAAATATGATAGAGACATCGTGAGATGCTTAGAGCAGAGTCGTGTGTTTTGAATTATTGCAAGGAATACATATCAAAGACAGTTTTCTTTTCTTTTCTGTCAAGTACTCTTTATATTATAATTTATCTACCTGTATTTTTGCAATCTCAGACGTCGCATTACTTTTACAAAAATTATATAATAATTACGAGTATTGACACGAATAGCTAACGAGTTATCGCAGATTTCTATCAGGAATGCGAATAAATAACGTTTTGAAAAGTTTAGCAGCTTCTGAAAAGAATAAAGAGAGAGACTTTTTATGTGACGATGAAAGTTTTGACGACAACGTCCGTGACGCAAGTTAGCTGGCTTGCGCCACGTCGGGCTTTATTTATCTCCATGCGAACGGTGGTCTCGTCGCACTTCAACTAGGCGGCTTCCCGCGCGCGAGAAGAGGATACGTGCAAAGGGAATTGCATGCAGGCGGGATGCATTAAGGATTCTAGGACACGAGGAAGAGATAAGGTTCCGCGCGCGCCGCGCGGTGCAACGTCGTGATATGCAGATATCGGCGCATGGCGCGCGCATAATGCACACGGTCAATTATTTCCGCGCTATCGAGCAAAGGGATTCGTGCGGGAAGGGGAAGGGGGGGAGGGGGAGGAGGAACGAGAGAGAATGCGGGAGGCGAGCGCGGAGAGAAACGTTTGTCTTTAATAGGTTGATTTTTTAATACTCGTCGTTTGAGCATACGCGGAATACGTGCCGACGAATAAGTAATCGGATGGGATTTCAGGGCACGACTGCGGAAGATAAAATCCCCGTGGTATGGGCGTGCAACGTCGTGACCGCGTAACGCGGTCAGTTAATTATTTCTCTCGCTTGGCTCCGTCGAAAAAGAAGAAAAAAAAAGAGAAAAGAAGAGGAAGAAACGTTTTTTACGAAATGAAATTAAAAATTCCACTTCCGCGAAAGTTATTCCGGCCGCACTATGAAGAGATGCCGCACATTTGTAACCGCTACACGTGCGTTGTATACTTCATACACGTCGAAAATTATTGCAACGTAATATTAATTTCTCATACGTGCAGTTCCCTCGATTTTAATCGCATCGTTTCTTCGCCGCTACATTTCTCTCGCTCTTGTTTCCTTTGCCGTATATTCCGGAAAAATTCTTTCCGCTATCGCTACAATGCGGGAAGGTATTCTATCTACGATCTTTCGCTTTCCATTTTACGAAATCGCGGGGGGAATGAACATTCCTTTCACAAACGCGATATTTCGTCCACTTTGGAGATGCCGACTGCCGCGTGACCCGAGAGAATTTCGGGTCACAGACGAAACGAGGGAGGAAGAGGGAGAAAGAAAGAGAGAGAGAGAGAGAGAGAGAGAGAGAGGAAGCGAGATAAGATGTGCCACGATGCAACGTTAACGATATGCGGATACTAAGACACATAATGCACACGGTTAATTATTTCCGTGATTTCGCACCGAGCACACTTTGGTAATTACCCCCTCCTCCCCCTCCCCCTGTCGCTCTACATTGCGCCGTACTTGAACGGTTGTTGCCCATTCTACCGAAAGGCAACGGGATAATAGAGGGGACGACGAAGGGATGAGGTCCTGTGTGTTCCGATAACTTCCACGATTAAATCCCTTAATTACGGCACTCGTCGTCGTGTTCCCGTTAAGCGACGTCCAACGACTCTGCAACGGCCAAAATTGCGCGAAACTCCGTAGTGCTTCAAAAGCGGATATTATACCGGACCAGATGCGGTTACTACATGAAACAAGTATCTTGAGAAAAAGACGCGAAGGCTTTGAAAATGAACCCGTATTCGCGAACGTTATATGAGAGTGCTGCAAACCGATGCAGCTCGATGCAAACGCCGCGTATCTCTCGTGATTCTTTGATGGGACCCTTGAACATTAATCCTTTCAACGCGAATGGAAGGTAACTCTCCGCCGGTATTGGGGGGGGGGAGGGGAGGGGGGCTTTCGCGAATCGTGTGATTCTCGAATATTTAGTGGCGCTAATTTGGCCCGTCGAGCTAGAGCGATATTATCGCGCGAGTTGCGACGAGCGAATTGCGGCATGGTGGCAATTCTCGCGTGTAATACCCCCCCGGGGAGGGGGGAGGGGTTAATCGAACTTCATTGGCACCTCCGCAGGGAAGAGAGCGGCTTAGGAAGGAGGCTCTAATATCGCGATAAATTGCTTCTAGATTAATTTTCTAACGACATTGCCCTCCAGCTAACGTGTTATTATATTAATTAACGACTCGTTAACGCGAGTAAAGTGATGACATTCCTCTCTCTCTCTCTCTCTCTCTTTTGCTCTCGACTATTCAAGTCCTACATACCGCAAGGCCGCGACATATTCTCGTCGTGAGCTGCTCTATTATATTTATGTAATTCACCATCTTTGTCGCGCTAATTATTTCACGTTTTAATTAAAATCGCCTCCGCCGGGATGCACGTACGCCTGCATGTGTCAAGAGAGTGTGTACTACGACGGTCCGAAGGATATTACATTAGATCCGCGTTAATTAACGGCTCGTTAACGATATGAGCGTCTCCGGGCGCAGCCGGGCGTTGGGTAAACATTCATATTCTATATCATCGGTGCGCGAGGAGAGATGTGTCTCATAATTTATAAAATGCTCGTTGAACTTTTATGAGTCGCATCACTTCTCACCTCGCTTCGTCGCGGCAGCTACCTTTCATTACGTAGAGAGACGTAATGAAAGAACGTTAATAACGAAGTTTGTATTTTGGATTTCTCTCGCTCGGCAAACAAACATTTGAATCGCGCACGTTTCCCCTGAAAGGATTTGCATCGCGAATTTATTCAGACAACGGAATAATGGATATCTATACACACGTTATTTATCGACTATGGCGTATAAATCACCGCTTTCGGTGCTTAATACGAGAAGACGGAATATTAAAAGGTACTTTTATCGCTCGTCCGCTTACATTATAAGTATAAAACGAAAGTGCAATTATTCCACCTGTAAACCGTGTCGTCGTAGACGTTTGACATGCTCGAGACGTCCACGATTATTCGCCATTTACAATCGTGACCGTCGAGAATTCTCAGCCGATGATGACCCCCCCCCCCCTCCCCTCCTCCCCCTCCCCCTCCGAGTCCCGTCGTCGTCGACGTGGCTCCTTTCCCCGGGTAAAGAAAAATCGCGCGATATTTCAGCGGGAATCCAACATGTTTGCGGTACGCCGCAATTACTTCGTATTTTAATTAAAGTTCCGAGACGACTCATCGGCGGGGGCCCCCGCGTACACTTGTGTGTACTTTGCCAGAGTTGCGGCACGTCACGGGGGAACTTTGTACTCGGCGAAGCCCGCGGGGACGCTCCGCCGTGTGTACGCGGGCACCTCCTCGGGCCGTGACGTACAAATTAAACGAGACTCGGAATGTTAATTACTCGATTACCCGTGTGGCACACGTGCCGCAGCTGCACGTGCGATTTATGACGGGGACGGGGACGGGGACGGGGACGGGGATCGGGTGAGCGGGCGCGTGGTAATTGAAGCCTCAGCCTCGCATTAATAGCCGCGAAAGCAGAGCCGCGTCATTCGGCACCGAGCCGTTCGATACTAATTGAGAAGGCTTTATTAAAACTCCTTCTCTCGTTATTATCAATCACTTAATATCGTCGTTAACGTTTAGCACGCGCGACGCCCAGCACGCCGGTCTTTATTTTCGTCTTCATTTCTCTTGCACGCGAGTCGTTATTTATCGAAGCCGAATTTTATAATATACACGCAGTGTTTTTTTTTACATGATCGAGATCGAGATCTTTCGAGAAATTTCTTAACGATTTTCATGCGACGGCTGAAACTTCTCCGAACTTCTCGGAAAATGGGTCACTTTGCGTATCCTTCTTCTCTCAAACAAAGGAAACTCGCGAAAAATGTTACATAGTTAAAAAATCAAATAGCGCTACTACATAGCGAAATCACGATGTTTCGTGGCGTGCAATGGGAAATACGGTTAATAATAGCGGGTAAAATTCACGAAATAAATGTCCTACTTTGCGGGGGCATTGTAACGACGTACCGAGGCGATATTTCGCGACCAACGCTGCCTTCTCAGCACAACGCGGGTTTTATTAACGCCGGCTAAGTCAGTTGTAACGTTACATCGCAGCTTTGCATCACTATAATCGCCTGAAACGCCGTACTTAAACGCTTGACGACCGCGAGCGCGCGCATTCGCTCTGCGCATAATTTTCCATTTAATGGCCTCGTCTTCCTGACTAATTTCCCTCAAACTCCAGAGCGCCTGTTATGGACCACCTGCTTGTAACGGTCGTCTATAAACCTGAAAATTCGAATTTAACTTCATGGCAAAACCAATATACATGATTGATACGAACGAATTGTCTCTCCCGAAAAATATATATGTATAATTAAAATATATATATATATATATATATATATATATATATATATAAAATATTCTAAATATTTTCCTTCAAGATTACATTACATAAATTAAATCCAAATAAACGTCAAGGAGAGGACAGAAGTTGCTTTACCGCAAATAAAACTTTGCTCGTTGATATATAACATTTAACAGAAACGATATTCGACTCAATATTCACATTGCTACTTTTGAGAAAACTTTTCGCGTTCGTTACTAAAGTTTTATTTGCTCTAATATATTTTATATGCGTACCTGCACCTATTATCTCATATACCAAGAAAGAAAATTGTTCCTCCACTTAAAAATAACGATCTATAACATTTTAATGTTCTCTTCTTTATCGGACTCTGGGAAATTTAACGGCCTTTATTGCCGTTTAGAATGTATGTTTAGAATGATCGACATGATACGCCCACGAAAGTGTTAATAAATAGCGAAATTTCGAAATTATATACTCTTTCTTTACGCCGACAAAAAATCGTTAATCGCAAGTTGATAGCTCTTTATACGATACCACGCGTAATATCCACGAAGGAGATTGCGTCTATTCGACAGGCAAAGAGCGCTGCTTGTGCTCGCTAATGGATAAACTTCGTCTGCAAGCCGCAAATTAGCTTTATCAGAATGTCGCGTGCATTCGCGCCTCGTCTTTGCGAGGCGGCGCGACTATTCGAATGCTAACTAACTATGCTATGGCGCTTTGCACATGGATGCGGGGGATGCATCCAATTGCGTCTATACAGGCGTCTATTCGTCGGCACGCGCGACAGGCGGTGTGCCACGTAAATAGATTAAAGTCGGGAATCCAGGACGGTAATAAAATCTCCCGTCCCCGGATTAAGAACATTGCCGAAACTACCGACCGATAAGAAGGATAATGGGCTCTCGGGAGCGTGATTTCACCGGGGGGGGGGGGGGGGGGGGAAAGGGAGGCGGGGGAGATGCCGGATAGAGGTGGTACACACCGAACTTGTTGTTCGGGATAACGATGCGTTATCGAGCGACGTTCTTCTTGGCGATATGACAGGGGAGGTCTAATATTCTACCGGAGGACTTCCGAGATTGATAAATCTTCGCTTCGAGCGCGTTACATCGGAGAAAGATGCCAATTAGAATATCTCTGCACGGGTTTCCCGCGCGCGAAATACAAATTTATTCCATTCGTCCGAATGGAATTGACGAATTCGAATATATGGTATTTATTTCCACGGTATATATTCAAACTTAAAACTTGCCGTTACGCACGTGTTGTGCCTATTGCCCATTTCGTACGCGACTCGCGCTTCACTCTCGAACATAGTCAACGCCCGACAACGGCTTCCCTTCGCCGCCTAGGTCGTTTTTTGGCATTCGCCTTAGGGACTCGCGGGAAAGAAATAAAAATCGACCGGCGCGGCAATCGTTCTCGCATCGGCGGCGAGTCGCCATTTATCACCGAAAGAATCCTGACGAAACACACAGCGGGGGAGGAGGTGGCGCGCATTATCGGGCACGCATACATGCACTCTCACGCATGTGTCTACGTGTCCGTCAGTCCTCGGGGCCTCTTGATAGCCTCCGGAGAAACGGTCGACCTCACGTTCGTGTTCGCGGACGAAATGAACGAGGGAACGGGAGAACGAGTCGCGAAATCACGGCCGGCATAAATCTTCGTCCACGTGTCCGCCGAGGCAAGACGCGGATCATTCGGGAGAAAGTAAGAGAGAAAGAAAAAAAAGAATGAGAGAGAGAGAGAGAGAGAGAGAGAGAGAGAGAGAATGGGGAAAAAAAAGAACGAAGACAGACGGCAGAGCAAGGTTGGCGTGAACCTTTGCTTCGTAGGACAATGGGATTAACGAGGGGCACCACCACCTGGTCTTGCAAAAGTATGCCTTATCGCGCAGCTGTCACGACTTCTCTTCAGATCAACGAATTAGTTTTCTCGATTTAGAGAGAAGGCAGAAAGCAGTGGTCCTTTAAAAAAATACTCACTTGATATGCCACTTGATAAACGTGTGAAAAATTATTACAAAATAAAATCGCGTTTAATTCGTAGCTTTACACGCGACACTCGCAATCACTATCTTCGCGGCAGCTTTGCATTTTTTTTTTTTTTTTTTTTGAAAGCGCCGCTTTTTATCCGCGCGTTTACACTTCCGACGATTAGATTTTTGTCACAATTCCCGCCCGCTTATCGTTTCGAGAGAGCGAACACGTCATCAGTCGCCCGGCGGCAGCATTCTCTGCGGCAGTATCGGCGAAAATTCTTTGAAAAAAACACACTCGAGATTCATCATTCACTCGCCGATACATTCGGCGGATATCCTCGCGAGATTTTTTTTCCGTTCGTCGCACGTACATCGGCGATGAAATACATCGGCGGGCACCCCGTTAAAAACGTCGTAATCGTAAATCGATCGGCGTAATTTGAAACGTGAAAATCGTAATTATTCATAGTTACTGCCTTCCTGCACGGCGCTACGACCCGGGGAATATTCTGCGGCTGGCACGTGACATTTTCCAAAGCTCGAGAAAGCTCGAGCGCGAAATGGTGCTATCCATTAAAAGAAAGTCCACGGTAATCGCACATCGCCTGTTATGGCGACGGGATGAAAGCAAAGTACCAACGGCGGAGTAAGCGCTTTGTCAGCCGTTTCCATCGTACTTCTCTAAACCACGTCGACTCCTACCGTCTTTCGCTGTCACAAGAGAACTCGGTTGTAATCTCCCTCTAACGGCTACGGGTCTGCGGCATACCTATTGATTAGGTCATTAAGTGAGAAACGGATGTTTTATCTTCGCTTCTCCACTGGGAAAACTCGGGAAAACGCGCGCATAAGAGCCTCCATTACGATTCTCTAAGGGTTCTACGATAGTCTCAGTAACGTCATATTTTGCACAAATTAAACTTTTATTTAAAATAATAAATAATTTACGTAATTAAATAATATACGTCATGTCCCTCGTAACATATTGTGAGAATTTACTTTGGCGATTCGTGTTTTGAAACTGAACCGATCATCAACGAATAATATTCTACATATATGAGAAAAAAAAAACTGAAAATGGCTAAATCACTTTCAAATAATTAAATTGTTATTCGATGAAATATTTTATCAAGCAAGAATTATAGGGAATACCGATTTGAATGAAATAAATTTTTAAAATTTTTAAATTTGCATTTAAAAGAATTTATTCATAAACCATTTTTATTTATTAAAAGAGAATGGAATTAAATGTGAAATAAATTATCGCACGACAATCATCGACAATAACGAAATCGTCGTTGAAGTTTTGTTATTTAAATTTTACTTGGTATTAATGACATGATTTGGGAAAATGCAACAGCAACATATTGACATTCATGATTGCAACCATTCATTAGAAATCACATTGCTGGAAATTATGTAACGCATTTCGTACATTTAGCTTGTTAAGCAGCAAATCAATTTAACAGTTGTTGTGAAACATTTGTGACAGTTTTGACACGTGGTTAAAACGTTTAACTGTTAACGGCGATGATGTCGCGTACAAATAAAATATGATATGAGTGAAACAAGAGAAGAAATTCAATAGAACGAATTTGATGATTTAAATGCTAAAATATTAAAGCGCCGTACTAACGCAGTAACGCGCCTTCGTGATTTTAAAGCTTTGACGTGACGTCACCTCGCCTTTCACGTTTCCGCGAGAAGATCTTAGCATCAGTCACGCGTGGTCCCGGAATATTTCAGACCTTCGCATTCATGTCGTTTGCCGCGCTGTTAACTCCCTAATTGTGTGCTTTCAGGGTGCCATATTCCTCCTCCTTTCCCTTCTCGTCCATATCCTCTCTCAATCCTTTCGACTCCTTTCGTCCCGTTATTTAGGTGTCGTCAAACACTCCGCCGTCAAACGCTCCGCTAAATACGAGCCCGATCGACACGGGAATTCTCCGTGCCGATTTAATCGACAATGTGATTCTCTTGCATTTCAAGAGCGCTCATAAATTTCGAAAAATGAGATTTGACGTGGATGTCGAAAGTATGGCGCGAGCTGTCTTTCAAGGCGCCGCGAAAATTGTGTTGCTTTTGCTACAATATCGTGTTTCTTCTTCCGACGAGTTTGATCTTTGACCTAAATTTCTCGTAAAGTTCCCCCGAGGAGAAATTTTAACGATAGTACAAAACACGTGACGCTCCTTTTTGGAAACTTGAAAGAAAATCTCACATCTGCAACACGTTCGTTTCCTTACGTACATAAATATTCTGTAATTTCTGTTAATTAAAATTTACGAGCTTAATTATAATTTGAGAAATCCCAAGTAAATTGTTGAAAAGAATCGTGAAAAGATCTGATATTAAAAGTTCTCCTATTATTTTCTATTTATTTCCAAAACGCGCGGATTTGTTATTTCCCGAGCTCGTCCTGTTTATTCTATCTTTTGCCGTGAAAAAAAAAAAGCTTCGCTCTCAAAAGCTAGGTGCTTACGACATCTCCGATCCTAATTACCCTGCTCGACGTAACACGTAATTTCACATAAAGACCGCATAAGTGGCGAGATCTCAACGAATGGGTACGGTTGATGAGATCGCGAGAGCATGGCGACGTATCAAGAACCTCTTCAACATTTTTCTTCAACCTACGATTACGCTCGAGTGTCGTGGTCTCGTTAGAAGATGGTTAACGCTTCTTGAAGTTTCATCGGCTTGCAAAGAATTCAAGTTTGCGATAAAACCACAAGCACCGTCACTTTTTTTTTTAGGATGTTGAAATGAGTGTGGAAATGATCCTTAAGACGGAATTAGCAGAGATACACATTTGAAATGTTACAAGATAACATTTTAAAGATGACCCCTTTTTGAGAGAGACGATATAATTTATCTTAAAAAAAGGTGAAATAAACTTGTCGGCGGAGCTTTTCATAGGTTTCTCACGATCGTATTTATTCCTTTTAGAGGGACCTTCTTATTTTCCGCATAAACTTTAAAAAACTTTTTGTCAGAGACGCAAGGAAATATTTTTTCCATGACATTGTTAAATGCATTATTCGCCGAACGATATTACCGGCGCAAGAAGAACTACTTCTCTCTCGAAATCTATTCTTACA
Source organism: Pogonomyrmex barbatus (assembly GCF_055798465.1). NCBI lineage: Eukaryota > Metazoa > Arthropoda > Insecta > Hymenoptera > Formicidae > Pogonomyrmex > Pogonomyrmex barbatus. Next base: position 20,273,869 of record NW_028297127.1, read on the forward strand.
TTTCGCGTAAAAGACGCGGAGCCATAAAAGTAAAAGGCAGCCGCTCGTGATATGTTGTACGTGCCCGATTCCTTCCTTCTCTCTCCGTCGCGATGCAGCGCGACGGTAAATTCATTCTTTGCGAGACGCGCGACGGATCGGCGGAATACGCGCTCTGGATTGTTGCTAACGACCCGAAAGTATATCCGGAAAGTGTGATGTAAAGCGGGAAAAGCGCCGAGTGAATTAACAAATAATTATGGAACGTGAGTGAAAGAGTGAGCGTGCGTAACGTGAGTCGAATTGCTTCGAATTTCGGCTTCGACGAGTGGCCCGATTAAATGTTTTATTCCAGGCGTTCCTTCTTACGGCTGTAAATATTTCGACATTACAGATAATACTTATCTCCGACATCGACGGCGATAAAGGACCTTTAGGATACGTTCGATACGCCGATACGGAGGGTAGTAAATATATCGGCCACGGGGCCAGGGGAAGGCGAGACGCTCATGGAGCGTCGACAATTGGCAAGATATTTTATACGATTTAAGAAGCACGATAAAGATCTCGCCCTTTCGTGACGCACGTACTTTACGAATTCGCGTATGCGCGATTTTGTCCTATTCTTTCGCGCGCGGTAGTTTTTTACTCGCGCAAAACTCGGCGCGCGACTTCGAGCGGTAACTTTTCGGTAGTGCAGGTTGATCTACTTATATACAAGTCATAAACTGAACTTTGCCCGGAGCTACTTTCGGCATTACGCTTTCGCGACGCCGACGTAATATTATAATACTGCATATTTAATGGCTTTGTCATTTTAAGTAACTGAATAACAAAGCCATTATCTTTGTTGCTTTGGCTTTGTACTATGACAACATGTTTTCTATGTTCTGATTTTTAGCTATTTAATTTTTCTCCTTATTTTTCTTGCGAAAATTCCAGAAAAGTTCCGTTGGAAATGAACGCGGAGGCTCTTGAAAAATTTAGTTGTCTCATCGATCAACAAATAATTATCAACGACAGTTACAATTTCCAGGAGGAAAAATTACGCAGCCGTTTATTGGCCGTCTCTAATTTTTTACTACTACTACGTGTATATCCAAAAATATATGCAAATTAATTTACTTTATATGATTATTATTTTAACAATGAATACCGCAGAAAAGATGATTGTATTCAACCTTCACCATAAATAATCAAATATGATACGTTTAACTCAAAGTTGTTTTGAGAAGCGCCGGAAACGTTCGTTCTGCCGCAATATCCGATAATTCGCGCATACAATTTACCGCATTTATTCCGTTGTATTATGTCTATTCTAGTCTATTCAAATTTCAACGTACGGACGGACGGACAGCCGTTTCGAAAGTATTTCACAGATCCCTTCATTGAACATCCGCAACGTGGCAGCGTTTAAAGCATTTACCTCACTCGAGCGTACCTCTTCGATAGAAGTGAAGTTTCTAGTCTCCGATCAGTGGCAAGAAAAGCGCGATGGAGGGTGGGGAAGAAGGTGGGGCAGAACGAATTGAAAACGAAGGGAAAGCTAATAATGGAGCCTTCTCTTTCCGCGCTTACGTTGGCGGCGATAATCGGCGCCTCAGCGCGCACCGTTGATTTGAGGCCACGCAAAATTGAGCCCTCGAGTTGAATTTATTCGGTTTTATTGGGAAAAAGAGAACGGTGGAAAATCTAAATTTGCAGAGATCGACCTTAAGGAGGGGGGGGGAGGGAGAAAGGAGACACACGATAAGAGAGGAATGCGCGGGATAAAGATTTATTAGGTCCGCAGAAGTGGGGTCTGCACAGATAATGGATAAAAACTACCGTGGGATAAATTTAATTATGCAGCGTTAGTATGTCGTTAATGACTGCCAATTGATGTTGCCATTAGTAATAAATGTAATTGTCGGTTTTCTGTGCACACACACGCGCGCGCGTGCGCGCGCGCGAGAAAAAGCATGGTTGTTCCGTACAACTTCTTATTACGGATTTATCAAGAAGATTGCAGATCACTCGAGCGGAAACTTGGAAACTGCAAGTGATTTACATGATGAAAGGTTATGAATATTAACATGAACGTTTACTTCCTCGAAGCTTATGAATAATAAAAAATGATTTTGTAAGTGCGCAGTAGGTAGACGTTTATACATACGATAATTGTTGCGAGTTTTTTTTTCTTTTCCTAAAAATTCGACGGGTTAAAAGAATTAGCCGGATAAAAGTGACGAACACGGCGATATATATCCCGCGGCATGTTTATCGTCGAGGGCATTCTCAGCGAGAAGATTTATATCCAACGTTACGCAAAATGGCCGTAACGCGCTGCTTCAAGGATCCAGGCGATCCGGGGTGCGAAAGTCAATTTCGAACCCCCGTACGTACGTACGTGGGGGGGGGGTGTCGCACCTGCATCACCCCCCGCCGTATCTCGTTGCAGTATTTTATCGCTAGCGTCGCGTGAAAAATCTACGTCGATGCGAAATATTCAGCGCGCTCACGGCGCGCTCGCATTTTTCCTTCGCCACGCCGGTTTAGAATTTACGACGCACTTTCGGCGACCAACATCCGCTGTTCCGGCTACATGTGTGAAAGAACATAATCCCCGAGCGAGCACGCTCGTCGGCGGAAAGGCGAGGGTTCGCGATAAGCGAGCTTTCACGGGCTTTCGACAATCGGCCGGCCATTGAGGAAGATTGCCGCCGGCGTAGCTGCGCTTCCGGGTAGCTGAACTTCCGTTCTCCCTCTTCTGAATCCCCGGCCTTAATGCCTCCCGACGGTGTGCAGAATCCGGAGACGAACTCCCCGAACGCGCTGTGAGTACCGAAATTGTCTGCGGAGTGAAGTGTGCCCTCCTCGGCTCGCGAGATGGCAAACGGCGAATAATCTCGGCTGCAACCAGCCGAGAGAGCGCTCGGACGTTTATCTTTTCAGTGAGAAAACGGCGCGTTGAATATCAGCCTCTCTCGCCCGAAGGGCGCGTATTTCGCGCTTTTTAGCATTTATAATCTCCGATAACAAAGTGTATTGTTAATCTGCACCGGGAGTATCGGGGGGGGGGGGGGGGAAGGAAATATGTAGGAAATGTGTATGTATATAAGATAAATGCTCCTATATAAATTTTTATGTAACGTGAAAGCTTGTCGAAACGACGGCTTTGCAGCTTTTCAACTTAGTTAATTTCATTAGCGCGTAAATCCCCATGTTTATATTTACCTAATATGAGACAAGATATCAGACCATCCCCCGCGAAGCGCATTTCTCTGCACGTTTAATGCTTCATGTATACACGTTGTCCGCGAATTGGAGGAATAACCAGCCAAGTTAATACCAAGCCACGTCAAGCACGTTCGCCGCATACTGCAAATAACCGCAGTCCAAAGTACATGGAATTACAGGGTCTGGCTGGATGAACTGACGCGTAACAGCGGGAAGGCGGAAAGTCCATCGAACGCGGCACCGACCTACCTACCTACCTACCTACCTACCTACCTACCTACCTACCTACCTACCTACCTACCTACCTACCTACCTATCTACCTACCTACCTACCTACCTACCTATCTACCTACCCACCTGACGTGCTGGAGTTTAGTTCGAACGAAACTGCCGGACATCTGTCGACCGGAATTCCGATGCGGCGCGTAAACCGCAGTCGTCGTTTCGCTCGCTGCATCCTAAACGCACAACGGAGCGAACTGTGGCGAAATCGAAATAACCGCATATTCCGCGTGCGACCTTCTCCGCCCTCATCTCCGCAACCGCGGCACGTCGTGTCCCGCTGACACCTTGCGGAGCTCCGTGTTTCCGCGTCCGATACGTCGTCTACACGGAAATCTGGCCGCTGAAACGTAATAGAAACGCTCGGCGCTTCCCGAAACGCTTTGTCGCCCTCTCCACCGCGAATCGCTCGCATCAAATCTCTCCGCCATCAAACTCTCTCGGAGCACGAATCTCTGCTTTTCGACTTTGGTTTCCCGCATCGAATTGAGACGAATTGTTTCCGGCTGCTTTCTTCTTCAACGTATCGTTTCGGGAAATTTCGGGAATGGGTCATATATATATCGTTGATGATGGTTTTGTCGCATTTGCAGTTGTAAACTTTTGCTGATGCGATCAACGAATGCCACATTGCGAGGTAGATTTCTATTCCGGGCGCAAAATTTCAAAATTCACATTTCGTTATAAAATAATTTCGCGAGACATTCTTACACACATTATAGTACAGTTTATCGGAACAATAATAAATATTTTGCTGCTGCAGATGTATTATCACGGATCTTTTATTTTCTATAACTAGTTTCAAACAACAGAGAGCATTGTTATGGATTATTTTTATATTTAGTATCCGTATTTCCGCCAACGCAAAATCCCTCCGCCATTCGCCCTTGCCATTCGTCCATCTTTAATATTATCCTTAATGATCTTCGTGATAACTGTAACGACCGTGAGCACAAGATCGTATAATGCCGGAACGTTTATTGAGCCACTCGCGCGACACTTTATAGAATCTGGGTGGTACTTCCTACAGACGATCGCGTCGACTTCCGAGAGGGGAATAGTCGGAAGATAGACCATTCATGGAGTTTCCGTTGCCCGCGTTAGCTATCGGAGAATGGACGACCGGCGACCGAAGGATCCGCCAGCAGTTCCGCCACCCTCGAAATACCCCCCGTACTTCATTCGGCGTTCGGGGGGCTCATTGAGAACTTCCGCGAGTACGAACGAGACGATTTCGAGGTGGAATAAAAAAGTACCTTAATATCGTGTTTCCTCGGCATTATCGACGGCTTTTCTCTGTTTTCGGAGAGCGGCAAAGTAGGGGACCTGGTGAAAAAAAATTTTCCCCATTTTCCTGTATATATCGGATGTCCTCGGCGAGGTTGCGCGACAAATTGCTGTCGAGCGATCGTTGATGAACTGTGGCGTGGTGGAAATTTTTGTGAAAAAATGTGTGCAAAACTGTGTGTGCTCTTTGTACTGCAAATATTGTATCGTGCTCTCAAAGGAGCTATAGAATCCTGTCTGTACATGATCTGAAACAATGCGTTACGTTATTCGCAATTTAATCCACAATTTTATTTTTCGATATTTAAATAATCCAAAGCAACAACTTTTTACTGCTCGCGAGCAATTCTATTCTTTTGTAAAAAATACGCGGAAGAAAAGAATCGATGAGCAATTTGCACGAGCGGTGTATCAATTTGAACGGGCTGCTATACGGGTTGTCTACGTTGAAACGTGTATCGATCGTCACATTCATAGCGTATTTGTCACGGATGATTGTGCTGCAGTGATATGACAGCTATTCCATAGCGACGTGACAATAGTTTCTCGTTTACGATCGTCAGGTATGTTTTAACATTCTTGCGTTCACTTAACGCAGCCGCCGCGATAATCGTGATCGGACGGACATTCTTCTATTTTTACGGCTATATGTGACGCGAGAGGTCCAAACTTTTCATCTCTTTTGCGTGAACGAACTTTTGGAAGTCCAATTCTATTCCACTTATGGCACCCTTGTATCATATTCAACCATCCGACTATCCGATTTCCTTTACTCGATAATCCCAATCAGATGTTCGATATTACGTATTGGAAATCCGCAATCCTTTACAGTCGACACTTTATGTACCGATATACATTTTCTATACATGTTCTATTTTTCAGATATCGAGCGATGAAAGTTAACGCACCATGAGGATTTTTCTCGTGCAATTAATAAGCGGAATTTCTTGAAAGAGAAGAAATTTCCATTTTTACACACGTCACAAGTTTGATTAAAAACATTTTTATAATAGATAAACGTGCAATTGTTCATCTCTCTATTTTTGACCAGCTAGGAAGATAAACGTATTCATATCACAAATAGGTTAATTGATCGTCGCAATCACTAATTTACGTTTGTTTTTCATAAATCTTAGTGATTTCTTCAGTCTCATTTCGACATATTTCTCGACGTCCTCTCGGTTATTATCGAGCATTATTATTATTACGAACGAATATCATTCTTACGTAAGTACCGTAAAGCACGAGTAAGAAGCTTTTCGTGCTACCGGCTTTATTCGGGGTAAAATCCAGTCGGTTTCATCCGTTCATGTTTTCCTGCGATACGTTCCCGAGACTTTTTTTCTTTCTCTCTTTCTCTCTCTTCGTTTGATATTCACGGAATACCTTCGTGGTGGTCGGCGCGGATGCAGCTGCATCGGGTTACATTCCAGGCACCTAGGTCCTCTTCCTCCAAAAGTTGTGTTTTCGGATATTTATATCAGAGATCAGGACGCGCTTGTTTATACATCGAGCGCGCAACTTGTTCATCCGCGAGATGAAACATCGGAGGGGGAATCAGGAAACCCACTCGCTCGCATGTTTAATCTACGTGGGCATCTGTTTTACGCTCGCGTAACTTTAGATCCAATTTTACTTGCTAATAATTTCGCTTCCTACGCTGAGCGTTTGTGTTTATATCACTATTTCACATTTTAGACATGCTCCTTTAAGAGAAGCAATTTTAAAACGATATAAGCTACGAGGAAGCAACGTGTGCCGCTCGCTTCCTCCTCGCCAACGTCACGGCAATCGAGATCGAGGCTGGCAAAATAATCGCGCGACTCGACAGACACGTCCTCCGCAACGATCTCTTTCCTCTCTTCTTCTTTTTTTTTTCCCCCTATTAGATAATTCTGAACAAGTCCGCGCGAGTTGGAGCAAGTAAAACGCGAAAGGAGGACAAGGAGAACGCGCGCGCATAACGCAAGCACTGTTTTAATCTAGGGACCCGCTCGAGGAGGAGTCACGTCACGTAGAGAGAGAGAGAGAGGGGGAGAGAGAGAGAGAGAGAGAGAGAGAGAGAGAGAGAGAGAGAGACGGGTTGGTTATAGGAAACCGGTATGGATAAGAGCATAGACGCGCGCACGGTTCGAGCGTATGGCGAAAGACATAAAGGCAACCTGACGCATTCCATTATAGTGATGTCTACGGCGTAGCTATCGCCGGTAACGGGCCAGCTGACGGTAGCGGCGGCGGCGGCGGCGGTGGTAGCGGTGTCGGTGCAACCAACCGCCGTAGTTTCGACGTAACTCCCCCGTAGTTTCTCGGCCACCCCCGCCTGTATATTACACGGCGGGTGTATGCACGGGTGCGCGCGCGCGTGCATCCGTGACGGCACTCCATACGTTCGTACGACGAATACGGGGGCATCTTCCATTACGACGGCGGAAATCCCGATTTGCATATTACAACTGACCGCAGGACTCGGCCGCGCCCCACCACTTCCGCTTTATTGCGTCATCTTGGGCGGCGCAGCGAAATGCATCCTCGATAAGGATCCTATCCGCTATCGGCGGCGCGTGAATAACGAACCCGTCTGACGGCTCTCGGAAATGAGGCCGCATCGGAAATGCGCTACCGGACAAAAGTCCGAATATAGCCGTGCACACGAGGGGAGTAGATGGATAAAAAATATCTCTCCGATAGAGATATTATTCTGGCATTATGAAAATGGGGGAGGGGGGGGATATAGAGGGTGTTCCAAAGATCCCGCCCGATGTTACCCCGCCGATAACGATTTTGGATGAATTTCGTCACGTTTATATCTCGATTGATTTTTCAATTCCTCCTCGTGGAAAAATCTCGAAATCTCTTTTAAATTGAATCTTCTATCTTTAAATAATTTTAGATACACCAAAAACAAATAAAATTTCGACATATATACATATTTACCTTATTGATATCGCGTCATATCCGTCGTCATGTGTTTTTAATCCCAATATTAAAACAAAGTAAAGTTCGCAGTGAGTTGCATAAATAATAAAACTATCTGTTTAAACGTACTTTCTATATGTTATGAGTATATACGTGTCTGCGCATATGTCAACAGTGTTTTAATAATACGCACCGGGTAAAATAAACCGGTAGCGTGCTTTTGTTTTGTAACGCACTACGCAACATCCAGACCAATTTCGAAGAATACATACATCGATAACTATTATCGTAAATAAATATCCAATAAATCTGCCCGTAGATACAACGGAGTAGCGATATATAGAGCTGAGCAAGCAATCGCACTGCGCTGAACTATAGCTACTGATCGTTACCAGGAGAAGTACGAAAAACAACGTGCAGACAAAGGCAATCGATCGTGTTTCGATCATCGTTATTGCGAGCCATATCGATGCACTACTACGGGTCGGTTTTCATCATTCTACTTTATTTGCATCATATGCAACGACTCCTCGCTCGTTTTTGCGACCTACATAGTTGGCGATCTCGCAATAATCGTCCGTGTTTCGAAGCAAAATCGAGCGATAATCCTCCTAAATATCCGCGCGCGAGTATTTATTTCCATTTTCATCGACTGTACGAAGCATTTTATTTGTTATTTTACTAGTACTCTTTTTTTTTTTTTTTACGCTCTATTAAAGAAATCTCATATTCCGCCCTTTTCAGACATATGCACAATGAACCACGGAATCATCAGATTATACATTAATACATTTCATTTATAGTGTAAAATATACAATTTCCATCAGCACGCTTCTCCTTTTTCAGTTCAGTTCGAATCTGCGCAATTTAAGCAATTTTATGTATATAAAATATGATATTCTATCTCTATGGAAATATATATTGTATATTATCTATAATATGGTATCGGAAATTTCGTAACTTACGGTAGAAGTTCATGATGTAACAGACAGCAAATTCAAGATGGACTTCAAAGGATCCGTGACTTTGGTACAGAATTAGTTTACGATGGATAACTATCTTAAAATAATACACATAACGTGTCTATAACACAACGAAAATATTGCATTTGCTTCTCATATTATGAATTATTTAAAGGATGAAAAAATTAAAAATTGAATTTTAAAAATTTCTAATGAATTCTCTTTTATTCCCTTTAATAGCGGACCGATTTTAGCCAAAATTCCACATGATTTTAAAATAAATTTCAACATAGAAAAGAGATGGGTGGGTGAGATAAAATTATAAGTTTATATTTAATTGCTTCCACCTATCCGAACGAAGAGCTCACATTTCTCGTGTCTGTCATAAATACAAATTAATCTGTCTCTATCTTTAGCTTCTTACAGTCTTCGGGACAATCCTTCGTGATGGATCACGATATTTCTCTTAGCCTGACGCGAGATGCAGATCTTTAGTTAATCCCTCTAGTCTAACTCTTCCTCCGCCCTCCTCCCCGCCTCCCAACTTCCCCCGCGTTTACAAAGCGTACGATAAATCCATCTTACACCCGCACATTATTGCAATCTTCAGAACAATCCCCTTCGCCCAGATCCGCCCGTAATCCGCTAAGTATATCCTCTCCTGTGCGGGCGGGTCAAATCGAGTTTATCACGCGAAATAAGGCGGGCGGCGCCGGCCGAATGGATTCACCTCGCAAGCGTCTTTCGAGTGTGCCTTTGTGGCGGCCCCTTCTAACTCGACGTCGACGTAAATTCGACGGCTACAAAAGATCAAAGCGGACCCGCTGCGCCACCAGGGGTCCATCCTGGCGCGCGCGTCGCGGCGTCGCGCTCAATCGAGTGCACGGTGCTTTCTCCTCCAGCTCCAGCTGTGGTCTCCCGATGTTCGTGCACACCCTCTGTGCTCAGCAGAGCTGAGACTTGCATTATTCATGCTTGGCGCTTCTCTCCCCCCCTCCCCCCCCATCTCTCTGTCTCTCTGCTTCCCCTTCTCCGCCTCTTCACATCTCTCTCTCTTTCTCTCTCTCTCTATCTTGGTTTCCGCCTGTGTTCACGTTAGCCTCTCAGTAGCCCTTCCTTTCTCCGGCTTCAGCTCCCGTCATCGAGCCGCAACATCCGGTCTCGCCAACTATACCAAAGTGCCAACTTTCTCATTAAGCCTCTCTCGGCTCGATGGTCGCCACTCCCAGGAGATCCTCCCGCGGTCGACCATCACGATCCTGCCGTTCCGTCCGGCGATGGCTGGAAAGATGCCCATTGTCCGACGCGCAGCGGGCCGGTCTACCACCACTGCCGCCGCCGCTTTGGTAAACGATGTTCTGTTTTCTGAATTAGTCGGGACGCACTTAACCCCGATTGCGTTAGTTGCTCCAACGTCCGTTTCCGCGATCAAGACTTGCGAGGGTCAATCCACTAAGGGAGGGGATCGCTCTTCCTCTAATTATATCCGGATTTTCAATTAGCGACATGCTGCTCGAGAACAAATCCCAATGAAGGCGGCGATTGTTAATTCAATAAAAAAAAAAAAAAAAATGCGAATAAATTTAAATTTATGACACAGTTGCGCAACGGTGAATTATTTAATCGTAAGGGGGGGCGAATTTGATATTTTTTATCATTTTCTTATTCATCTTGTAACGGTGGCCGCGGAACGTTTAAATTGCGTGCACTTTTCTTGAATTCGATATTTAATAAAATGTTATAACTGTGGCGCCACTGCTGCCAGTTGTTGTTCGCGCTTTCGTGCACGCGATTCCGCGCTGTCCTGAGAAACGTCGAAAGTTTTATGTATCGTTCCGTCTTGCGATACTAATTTAAACTTTCCAAGTATGTCCAAGACGGATTCCACTCTTGCGTCTCTCCGTATCGACGATATCGTAACTTTTATTTAACGATGCATCGAAACTCGGGGATGCAGCGCGGCAAAAAGATAGAGATATACTTCAAGAATGGCCAAGCATAGAAACTTCAAGGTAGCATAAGCGGCATTCGAGCGGAACGATCGGCTCGCCATCGGCAGGTAGCATCGAATCCCGCTTCTTACGAGCGATAGTAAATATTTACAGACCAATCGAAGATATAGCAAGCTAAATCCGTCAGCGATAATATTATCCTCGTCGTTTCGAAACAGGATTTATTGTAAAAGCTTCCAGGAACCGTAATACTCCTTTTAGTGTGCCGATCGTCTTGAAAATACCTTTCTTTAATGCCTGTATTTACTCTTTTCCGCACGTACTCTTGATGCCATACGTTAATGGAAAGCATAATATTAATATCGTTCCGATTAAAATTTCCGATTAAAAAAATATAAATCACGGAGACGTTTAAATTTCAAATCGTAAGTATTTAATTATATCAATGACATTTTTAAATAGAAAATTAATTAACCTATTTTTTTAAATTTCATTGAGTAACTTCTGTTTTCCATAATTTAAAATATTTCTGAAAGCAATCGATTAGAATAATTTCTAAGAATTTCGTAATTTTCTTAAAAATATAAAACGTATATCTAATGTAAATAAAAATAACTTGTTAAACAAATAATATTAAATGCACATTCGTGCGTAGGTATATAAATATATATATATATAAAATATATATGTATAAAATACATATTAGAAAAATACGTATTAAATCTCGAATAAATAATGATCGAAACGAATCATAGTCCGTATAAATATTAGATAGGTCGTAATATTATTTTGTCAAAAAATAGAAGAAATATCAAATATGTGGATTATTCGTGATATTCACAGACAGATTTTCCGTAAATATTAGATGAACGGCAGACGATTCGTGACAAATGTAATATTAATTTTGAATAAATCGTGAAAAATGGTCGCACTCATCAAACGCCATGTACTTTACAGCAAAGATATTTCTGTTCACAATCGCCGAATTGTGCCGTAAAATAACGTACAACGAGATACCTCATGCTCCTGTTCGTCGCTGCTGTCCGGTCCCAGAAATCAAATTTCCCCATCCAATTCCATTTTGTTCGCCCGGCTACATCGATTAAAGCACGCTGCCATCATTCTGGCTAGCATGGCCGACAATACTAACCGCAGCAGTCGGGGAAATAATGTTTCTAACAATGCACTGACAAGTATGACAAGCGCAAGAGTAATTTTCAATGATTGTACACACACACACATATATATATAAATATATTTTTCTCTAAAAATCATCAATTTTGAAAAATAAAGAATTATATAAATTAAATTCATACATCAATTAATACATCAAAGTTGGAAATGCCTGTGCGCACTGTGTGACTGTGTAATATTTTGAATTTATTAAAAATAGCATGCAAAAGTAAAGTACAGCGCTTTTACCAAAATAAGTCACTCATGCATCAATCACGCAACGCATCATTTCGTATAAGTGGACTTGCAATAGCGGCCCGCATACATCCATCAACATGGTTGGCGTAACAGTCAATTTGTTCCCCAGATTCCCCGCAATGGGAAAGCCTGCCTGACCCGAATATCCTGACGAAGATTATTGATATCTCATAACAACGACCATAATATACTGATCGCTCGGTATTTCACGCTGATTTGCCTTCATTAAAATTTCATTAGAGCCGACGTGATTGAGGAAATTCCACAAAATTGAAAAAAAGGAGGAAGAGAGTTATAATTGTCTCCGATGCTACGGTAGGTAAATCGAATCTTCGGAATAGGTCGTTATCTTTGACGGGTAGGGAAAAGCAATGCGAGCGGATGTACAAACCGCAAAGCGGAATCGGAAAGCGGAGTAGCAAAGGAATTGGGCGTCGAGTGGAAAGGAACAAAATAGAGTTGGACAGAGAGAAGCGAAGGTATTCGCGGATAACCATAGTTGTCCTATCCAAATCGATATTCCGTATCCTTTATTTTCTATTTTTCCTCACGTTTCGTCCGAAACGTCGTTTTTGATCATTGCGATTGTCGTAAAAAATATTTGTTTTATTTCAGAGAATATTGCAGAAATAATATTTTCACGGAGCAGTAAATCATAATTAATTAACGATTAATTTCCATCGCGCTTAAGCTATACCGGCGCGAGATTAATCTTTGTACAAAATGTTAAATTAAATGAAATCGTCTCGTTTATTCGCTAGGGGTTTTATTCGAATCAATAAAGTTCTCTCTCCGCTCTAAAGTTCCCTCCTAATTATTTTTATTAGCCGTTTCCTAGCTCCAAGAGTTCGATAATCTATCGCAGGCGAAAGTTCGACTTAAAAGCCCAACCAGAGTTACGCGAGCTCCTTATTTTATCAGGTATTACATTTTTGCCGTTCTCCAACCTCCTCCCTCGGCAATCTCTTATCCTGGATTACGATATTACATCATCAGACCTCTTCCTCTCGCGCGATGATCTCCTTCGCGATATATTTTCATGTGATGTATATATGTGTACATAGCCATAAGAGTACATAAAGCAGATAACTGGATGAAAGTGGGAAAACACAGAAAATTTTCACTCTTTGATACTCCTGAAAGAGAGGGGAAGAGCGGGGGGGGGGGAAGATGGAGAAGGGAGCCGGTCATCTCAGTTATACTTTGATCGAACCTCTGTATATAACAATCTAAACTTTATCGCTGTCCAAGGATCTTTTCCCAAGAGCATCGCGCGAAAGGAAGTCGCTCTTCAGTCGCTATTGCTGGCGACTACAGCGCATTGAGAGAATTCAAAGGCGTTAAATGTGCGCTTTTGAAGAATCTTTCGACGATTCTGATAAATGATACGAATCTGTTACCATCGACGAAATGACGTAGCGTCATCTCTCGCCTCGTGTGGATCTTGGCGTTTTCGCTGATCGACCCGCTCGCGAGCTCGAAATAAAGGATATGTCATGTTTCAGAGGAGACGGTTCCTCTAAATTTTTCAGAGAAGAAACACCAGGGAGAAATCTGCAGCGAACGAATTTCCCCGGGAAAGGTGTGCATAGCACACATCATCCGGCCAATTTGATTACGAAAACTCGCGCCTGTAAATGGAATTTTTTTACCTTCCGCGCTTTTGCGCATTTTCTTAGACGCCGCTGGCAAGCGTCCTGTGTATTTATTGAAAATCTAAATTGAACGGACGAGACTTCGCGGAGTAAGAATTCGCGAGAACACAGACGAATTTTTGCGGGCTGAAAATATTGATAAAAATTTTTTTTTATACCTGTACCGTAGCACAAATCTGATGACGACGCGCGTTGCCTTTGAAAGATTTGAGATAAACAAACAGCGCGAGACAGTGTCCTCGAGCAACATCCAACATCATTTGTCAGATTATGCGCATATACAGTACCGTTGACACGGGGTTTTATTAGCCAGTAAGAACGACTGCCGCGCGTCGTCTAATCCAGATCCGACGCTTGCTTATTTCTATGCGCAAATAAAAATTAACCGGGTCTTGCCTTGGCGAAAGTCTTTAACGAACGCCGGGAACTCCGATGAAAAACTCCGAGGAAAATTTCTCGCGCGGAGCTAGTTTCGTGAAACGAGATACGCGCAACGATAATCACGCGACGCTCTTTGAAAAAGGCCGCTCCCGTAGTCTCGGAAAAACGGATTTTCCGACTAACGCGCGCCCGCGCACACATGAAGGATAAGGGAATTCCAGGCCAGGCCGCATTTTCGAAATACCTCCCTCGCGATTTCTTTACACTCGAAGAGCTATTTCTCCCCCGCATCCCCTCCCCTCCCCACCTCCCCCCTCCCCTCCCCTCCCCCCCCGTTTCGCCCTTTCCTCTGGCTCTTGTTCTCCCTCTTTCTCTCTCTCGTCCGAAATTCTTAAGTAACGAAACTCCTGGAGGAAACTTCTTGCCCCGGGATGAATACGTTGCCGAGGATGCAAGAAGTAGGTGAGAATTCCGTTCGTCCTTTTTCTCCGCGTAGCGCATTGAATTCCCCATGCCGGAGAGGAAAATGAAGGGGGTGGACCTACGGCGTGGAAACTACGTGCGCGCGATTAGGAAGATACGACTATCGGAAGCTGCGAAAGGGCGCTCTTTTTCTAGATGATAGTAGGTGAAGATGGCGTGTCGTAGTTATTGAATTCGCGTCTCGCGCGATGTGTTGCCGCATAATGTAATCGAGCTAGTCTACGCGGAAGGAAGGAAACCGTTTGCCGTTTTCTCTCTGATAATGGCAGATTTCTTCGAAATCACGAAATCGATTTCCGTTGCACCGTGCACGGCACACATTAAAACCTGTCTCTCCCGCTTTGCGGGAAATATCGCAAACATTTTATAGGGATAAACGAACGAATCTTCGGAAACCTCTGGCTCTTTTGAAGACACCACACGGTGTCTTATTTTAATATTGCAAATCGCGATGCTTTGCTCGCGAAAAACAAACAAAGCGTAAGGTAGATTATCTTCGTAAGGTAGATTATCTTGACTCAAAATCTATTATATCCGTTTCCCTCGACGATACACCACTCGTTACTGAATTTGTTGCTGAAGACGTCAATTATTATAATTATTATTGGAATACCACAGAGATTAATTCGACTCGCGTGATTGCAGAAGTCTGGCCGGACGATTACAGACTCCGCGCATGATAAAAGTTAATGCGCACGGCTAACGGTAAGACATGCAAGCCTGAACGAAGTGAGGTCCATCGTGTCCGTTAATGCATGCCTCATTATGCAAATCCAGCGCTCCGTGATGCGATTTTAAAATTCGCACGCAAAACTTTTCGCGACGTAGCAAGTTTCATTCGGTCGTCTAGTCGTGGGGAGGAGGAGGAGGAGGAGGAGGAGGAGAAGGAGGAGGAGGGGGGAGGAGGGGAGCGTTATTTCATGCGAGCAAATCCGTGGATCAGAAGCCGTAAGAGGATATCGAGCGGGTGTGTCCCGCTTTATACCTTCGACGAACACTCGCAAAACTCCTCGCAGCTCGGCTTTGGCGTACAGGTAAGAAAGAAACGACTGCCTTGCCAAGAGCAAAAGGGTCGCGCGAAACGCGAGCACCAGCGGTCCAGAAAATTACGAAACTTTGACGGGCCGTAAATCCACCCCGGGACTAGGCGAAATCTCGCCGACAACGGTCGACATTAACGACGTCACTTGACGTTACCCGTTGACGCAACGCCCGCCTCGTCTCGGACTCGTGCGACTCGCGAATGCACTCGTTAGCAGTATGCAACGTTCGCTCGTCACTCTGTGAAGAAAATGAAATGATTCGTGACACGTAACGCAATACTAGAAACGATACGCGAGAAACGGCGTACTCTCTCTTCTCATCGTCGAGAGCGAGGGAGAGAGAGAGAGAGAGAGAGAGAGAGAGAGAGAGAGAGAGAGAGAGAGAGAGAGAGAGCTCTGTCTGCATCCCAGTTGAATCAATCTGTGATATGTATACTCGCGAATATGAATAAATATGATGCGTTAACTTGTCGTTAGCACGTATGCATGCAATGCAGTGGCAGCGAATGCGAATTTCCATTGTGCTTGTGATTTCGAACATTATGGTTATTAGTCGTGTACATGCAGGCACTTCTACGCTCCGAAAAGGCTTTCGACGTGACAACAAAGAGCGATATTACACACACACACACACACACACACACACACACGCGCGCGCGCGCGCGCGCGCGCGCGCGCACGCATGCACGCACGCGCATGCACGCACGCGATTTTTATTTTTAACGTATGTATATTCTTTCGATAAAACATTTGCATCCCATTAACCATACCTGACTTTCCATTTTCCTTCGTTTGATTATTTTATTTAAGATTTTTTTTTATGTATATATGTAAAGTGGCTTTCTATCTCGCGAGTCACACGTCTTACCGCCAACACAACGTGATGATTTTTCATATTAGATATGAAACGGGGGGGCGTGTCAGCATCGCGCCCGGGCCGCTGTTTAAGCATGCTACATAAGTGCCGTTGCGAGTAATGCTGGTGATACGTGAGCGACGAGCGTGAAACGCTAAGCCGCACCTGAATACATCGCTGCAATACATCTGGGATCTAGTCCACATTCAGCTAGAAGTTTACGTCAGGAACACGCGCCGTTTTCCGGGAATTGGTTAATTAAGTTAATCTCTATCACGTGATTCTTGCTACATCCGAGAGGATTACTTTCGCCGGCGATGCAGCGGCCGATAAAAAGCGTTCGCGAAAAACTTTATACTGATCTAACCTAAAATTAAAAAAAATGTTGTAATAAAAATTGCAACCGCTAAAGTACACTTTCGTACTTGCAAAAAAATATATTAATAAAAATCGCAACAACTTTCGAAGCTATTTCCGCGTCGCGATAAAAGATAATTATATGTACGTAAAAGTGAGCTCTTATCAGAAATGAACTGTTGAAAATTGAAAACAACAACGGGTCGCAACGGGCCGCTACGTTAATTTATCATACGCCGGTATTGTGACATATTTCTCTCGCAAACTCTCTCAACACACGTAACATCATTGATATTACGCGAGCCGCGGGTAATACGTTCTCGTCAGCGATTTGCCGCGTTGCCCACGTCAGGTGGGCTCGACGGCAGAAAATCGAATGAAATCGCAGGTCATTAGGTCCATTTCACGCGTGTATCCAATTCCAATTAGGCTAATGATTCCCCGGCATATTTCGTTCTCCGCGTACGCGCGCGCGCACACATTCGTCGTTTTTAACGGCAATATTTACGCTCGCGCGACAACGTGCACTTGGCTCGCGTATCTCGATGCAGCGTTGCAGCACTTCATTAGACTGGATTCAATTTGCCGAAAGTTTTGCCGGATTTTCAATGCGCGCCACGCTTGAATACGCCTGATAGGCGTTCGCTGTGAATTAACGTCGCCGCTGCTTTTTAAGCTGCGCGCTTTTAACGAAAACGAATCGAATTATCGATGTTACCCGTCCGGGAAACGCTGTTTCCGATATTTATGCATCGCCGACTTTCGCATTCATTTTATATTCGAATTACTCTGACGGAATAAGCTTTGAACAATCAAACCCCTCCCAGGAAAAAAAAAAGGGGACGTCGATATGTGTCCATTAACATTTAATATTGTCATTCTTCTGGAAAACAGGGAACGCTATGAATTCTCGTTTTTATTACGGCAATGAATAAAATATTGAAGTCGGAATATTTTAAAATAAATTAAGAAAGATAATATATTTTAGCGAGCGAAGGCGAACGCGCGCTGATTCTTCTAGATTTTAAATTAACAATATTGTTAGAAAAAAATGAAAATTACTTCTGGCTAGCAATTATTTTAAAGTTATCTCTGATTTTTATAATTTCCAGAAATTTAGTCTGTTAAAAAAAGAGAGACTCTTTTAATTAAGTTCCCGTTTTTCGATTTACTTCGTTGACATGAACCGATGGATATTTCCTCATCCACGAACGACATATCAAATTGCAATCCGTGTACCTCGCATATATATATCCTTTTACCTGGATTTTCACCTCATTCAATAATGAAATGCGCGTTGACGCACGCGTTTGCTACCAAGTCCTGCCAAGTAGCAACAAGAGCAGCAGCAGCAGCAACATCAACATCAGTAGCAGCAAAAGCAGCGCATCTTTTCGTTTCATCATCGCGTGAAACGCTTTTACGTAATTGTGAGAAAACCCTCGACGTTGACGCAACGCGTCTATCCGCGTTTCCCCCCCCCCCCCCTCCCCTCATTTTCCCTCCTCGAGTTAACGAGAAAGCCTCGGCGCATCGCCCGTTTTCCGCGCCGCTTATTGAAATGTAGACGCAGACGTGGGCCGCGATGCTGAAAAACGGAAGAGAGGCCGTTTTGAGAGAGAGAGAGAGAGAGAGAGCCGTTCCGCACGGAAAAGAAAACGGCTGCGCGGCCGTATTTCTCATCTCTTTTTCACGTGCACAACGTCGTCCGCTCGCACGATCGCGAGCGCATAACACGCTCGGCACTCCGACATGGCGGAAGAGCGACCGTGATGCGACCCGGGAAGACAAAAGGACGGACAAAAGGGCGGAAAGAATTAATGACGGCGCCAGCTCTTCGCCGTTGCGCCGCCGCCCTCTCCTTTGCACCACCCTCCTCACCGCCCCTCCTCACCGCCCCTCCTCACCGCTGCCGCTTGCATTCCGACCTGACTCCGTTCCCCGTATCTCGTATTTTCTCGCAAAAATGCATTACCTGTAAATAAGTTACGGAGTTTACCGGCAACGTTAACACCCCGAGATCCCGATGGAAAAGACGGGGAATGTAGATTAATCAGTCTACGTCTCGTTACGAAAGACTGCGTTCTAATCTAAGATCTTCCTCGCACTTGATCTTCATTTGAATGCGTCGCTTAAAATGTTACATTTGAAAATATGTTGTTAAATTGTTTATCGCTTGTTTTTAAGAAAGACACTATTTTCGTGTTATTATCCATGTAGTTCTTTGACTATAAAATCTTTTACGAATTAAATTTCGAAAATGTCGTAATCCTTTATCTATTTATGCCATTGTACTTTATTCACTTTAACATTAGCATTATTATCTACTCGCTGGCTGTATCGCCCTCCTTTTTTCATGGCCATTTGTTCGAGACCGCATCGGAAAAAATCTCGGGGAGCTTCTACGTTGACAAATGAATTACGATAAATGAGTTACGGAGTCCCGACGATTTCGAGCGGAAGGAAGACTCTGGAAAAAGAGGTGCGAAAAAGTACGTTGAAATAGCGAAACGAAATTAAGCAATTTTACATGGTCAACTTGCAGCCTCTTTTCTATATATTTTTTTTTTTCAATTTCCAAATTATACCAATTTATAACAAATTATAACAAAATTATTCCAATCAAGATCCAAAATTAACCTTCGATATATTTTTGGAGCAAATTTGAAGAAATGTGACCTACATGATATACAAATGTCACGATAATCCCGTTTACATTATCTGCACTTACTTAAAAGAGTTTATATAAAAAATAAAACCAATCTCAAATATAGCTTCTTCTACGAGAATATCATCGTGAGAATAACAGATTAATTAACTAGTCGTATTCCGCGGTCGCTTAATTTACCTTTAATCTCAGCTGACGAGTTTTGATTGGAGGTCGATGTGACATCGCGATCGATAGGTCCTAGGCGTTTTCTGTCTATTTGGACAACCGAAGGGAAAGGAGAAGCTTAATAGAGATGTTCTCTCATCAATCTCACGCTACGAGAGCGCGCAGATTATCTTTTCTTTTTTTTTTCTCTGGATTTTGTGGGATCGCGCCTCATTCATCGCATCGCAAACGAGGTGACGGAAAATTGTTTTTACTGCAAATTTTTCAATCGAGCGAGAATATTTAATCACTTTAAATAAATAGTGCATGTGTTTCAAAAATATTGTATTTTCCTGGCGCGTGTGTTGCGACCCTCCCTAGTTGTTTGTACAAAAGATGAATTATAAAATTATATATATATATATATATATATATATATATATATATATATTTTTAATTTACGAAATAAAATGAATTTGTATCTAATTGAGTACATGAAGGTGTAATGAAAAATATAGTAATTTCATTTATATGCAATCTCTGCGAGTCTGTCGACCCTTTCAATTTTCATTACGTTCTTATGATCACTGAACTGGACATTTCCATCATTCCATCAATTTACGATGTAATAGTCGAACGCTCTATTTTTTTACTTAATATCTTTTCCTGAGAAATTTCAAGCGTAACATCACTCCATAACAGTTCCGTCCTGCGAGAAGATGGCCGGCCGTTAAATCGGACGAAGGTAAATTCGAAAAGCTTCGCGTACGGGTTGAAGAGTTTTCTCGCTTTTCTCTTTTCGTTTTGCTCGTTTCGCGGAAAAGTCATCAAAGATGCGGTCGAGTTTCCAGCCGTATTCTCAATGATCAGAAGAGAGACGAGCTATCGGCGACATAAGGAAATTGGCGAGGAGGTCGCGGATCACTCGCGGATCGTATCGTTGGGAACACAATTAAAACCAACAACCAAAACAACCACGACTCAATTTTTGAAATTAAATTGCAAAGTTGAAAAGCACACGTGCGAAATACACGTCATAAGTTACACAAATTTAAATTTAATTCCATATCGCTATCAATTTAATTTGCGGAAGAGCAACGAGAAAGTTGTGTTTAAATCAAAGTTGTGCTTGAATCGCAAATCGTAAATCTTGTAGTTGAACTCGAAAGAACACGATAAATCGCGACTTTCGAGCAGTTTCTGGGGCTTCCAGTGTTTTTTTAATTTGAGACCGAAGGGTTGATGCGCCCTCTTATTTTCCGCGCGATGTCGACGAGCTCCGTGAAACGTTTAACATTTAAACCGGATATGCGAAGTTACGAGATGAAAATATTTGCGCCTTCATAAATACGGTGGAAACTTTTGACGTATTTAACGGCACATTTTCTTCTCGAGTTTAGTGGTACTCGTTTGATATTTCTCGTATATCTCTCCTTTTCTCCAGTTTCCAAAAAGTTGGATTCTGCCACGAATACGAAAGTTTATACTCGTTTAATAATAAAAATCTGATTGTTTGAATTATGCGTCGAAAAAAGTGGTACATACTGGAAATAAAATATTCATATGTGTAGAAAGCACTTGTTGCTCTTAATACTGATTTAACAATTGGACAAGTATTTCAGCGTACTTTTTATATCGAGTCCTTTTTTTATTAGAAATAGCAGATATAGGATGATGATGAATTTCTGTAAAAATATATCAGAGGGAGATTTTTTGGTTATATCTCGCATTACCGTGTATACTCGAGCAATTACGAAAGTTATAACGATCGATGCAACTCAATCGTAAATAATCGCAGACGCGTAAAAGTGTTGAGAGGAAAAACCGTTGAAAAAGTCGCTTCTCAAAAAGTTTATGTAAAAAGTTTACCCGTTATGGAACCGACGTTGCGAGCGAATCTAGCCAGGGCAATGATAAATTTTTACTTTTGCAAAACAGCAGATTGTAATTCCCGCTACGATATTTTCAACTTCTCAGGCGCAATGTTTAATTAACGAATACGCTGGTTGTGCCGCACATCTGGGTCGATTCCACGAATCTAACGTTTTTATATATCATTCAGGAACACTTCCGAGAAACTTTGCGAACAGTAATACTTTTAATTAATTAGAGCCAATTCGCTTTAATATAACAAGACAAAGTTGCTGCATTGGAAGCGAAAATTACAATGCAGCAGTTTGATTTTATTTAGATTTTATTTCTTTCACACAAAAGTGCATATATATCCTCGGAAACAAATTATTTTTTTTTTTATATATATAAAAAAGAAAATAATCACGTATTTTTTAATCTAAGATTACAATTTGATATACACACGTAGAAGAATATAAATGACGTAACCTCGTCATTTATATAAAAAACTCATTCCGACGGATACGCGCCGTCTCGCGAAATAATCCCGTCAATCCATCTGGGGCGATTACTGAACGACGACGAATAGATTCATTATGTCAGAAAGTGCCATCAGAGCGTGTAGTGAGAATAAAGAGAAGGATCTAGATGGAGAGGTATACACGTACACGTGACGGGATGTATATTGCGCTTTTCTCCTTTCATTTACGCAGAGTGCCGCCTTCGGCTGCCTTCGCCCGTGTTTGTTCGTCTCTGCGTTTGTTCACTTGTGCGTGTTCGAACGTGTGTTTGTTAATCTCTTCTGTACTAACATCCTCCCCTCACCCTCCCCCGCTCGAGCCGTCCGCCCGCCCGCTCTCCCTCCCTCCCTCCCGCCCACCTCCCGATTCTATTGCGTACTACGACGAGACCCATCTCATGTCACTGTGCTTGCGGAAGATCGTGTGTACCATCCGAAAACAATAATCGGGTCGGCTGGCAAACCGGGTCGGTCTACCTCGGGGGCCTGAATCGATTGATAACTTCATCGGATAACGATCGTACCGGCTGACGTCAGACATGGCACGCAAGATCAATGTGCAGTTAACCCCGCTGCAGCAGAAACGGGATTCGAAGTGGATGATGTAGGCTAACGAATTTATACTTTCCAAATGTCAGAGGTGGTCAGAGGATGCGGTCGAAGGGAAGGATACGGAACTGACGGGAGACGAGAGAAGATGATCCGAAACATGTGTCGTCCGAAGCATTTATTCGTTCATATTGGATCCCACAAGTGATTTCTCCTTCGCTTGATTTATAGGTAAAGACAATATTTCGAGATTGGGCCAAGGTATACTTTCAAATTATACAACGCGAGAGAGGAAAAAGTGAAGTAGACAATATGCTGTAATAATAATTAATCATTAATTTTCTAATTGGGAATGTAATTTATCGTGCAACAGGATTGCCGGTATTGAACCTGACGCAAGATTTTGTGGTCGCAGAATTGGTGCCCTTTGAATAATAACCCGACATCCAACGTAACCACTTCAAAGCGTACCACCACGTATCTCGAACGTAGTTGGACATTCGGGTTGCGCATTCTCCTATTCAAGATCGCCGTAACTACTCCGCACCGCCTCGTTTCTAGTTCGCTCACCTATACACTTAGGTGACCTCAAATCGTTTCCCCTTCAAAGCAGTATTATACTCCCAAAAACTTATCGAAACATAGTTCCTCCTTGTACGCTCCGTCCTTTGTACGCCTATTTTTGTACAACTTTAAACTTTAAACAACGATTAAGCGACGAAAACATTTCAAGTACATTAATTATATTTAATTATAACTTGAAATTTATAATTTGTACAAAATTAAAGTGTAAGGTTAAAAGTGGATCAATTTTCGATAATTCGCAGTGTCGTAATCCAGAATCTTTTTTGCGCCGATATGCGCAATGCGTGTGTGTGTGTCTACGTGTGTTTCGTGCATGCGTGCGCATACGTTGCGGCGTTTACCTGGTGTAAACGCAGCACCGCGGTCGTTTACTTTGACGTCGCTGGCGAAGGGCGAGGGTTGGCAAGGCAAAGGGTGCCCCGTCACGTCGGACGTAAATTAGTAGCTCGAGTGTGCATCTTGGCTGCAGCGCCCGGGAATGGGCCCGACGTTAACGCGTTAACTCGTCGTGGCTGCAGTAGAGACTGTTGCGGTGATCGTCGTCGACCGTTGCCAGCAACAGCGGCGGCAACAACAACAACAGCGGCAGCGGCAGGAGCAGAAGTCTCGACGAGAAGACAAAGAGGACGAGGACGAGATGCCGAGCGCAAACGTTCTTCAGGTTTTTCGCCTCTTCACCAATTCTTCTCTCTTGTGCAGTCTCGAATACGACTCGCGTCGTTCGTTTTTGCGTCAGCCTCGGTATAAAAGACCACCAGACAGGTAGAAGAGTCTGGATAAGATATAAAGAGCTGGCGGAGATAAATACGAGACATTGATGGCAAGCTTGCTATTTTTGTCGCGCACTTATTTCCGAGCTTTGGCACATCTGTTGTGAAAAAAAAAAAAAAAAAAAAATCACAACGGCCACAAACAACAAGTTGTCCTCTGTGTTCTCTCGTCGCGCAAAATATGAAAATACATTCACGCCGCAATTCTTGTCGGGATAAATCATGAATTATTAAACAGAAGCTATTCGAGTTTTTGCTTAACTAGTTTCTTTGTAGTGTCACTCTTACGTAAACGCCTCTGTCGATACTGCTGAAAACATCGGCGATCTAATAAGAACACGTGTCATGCTGTGACAGTCTCACGGCTGTCAGTGACGTTGGCATTACAAATCAGTCTCGAGATTAATACGACAATGATGCACGGTTCGCAATACAGAAGTTTCACGGGTGAGGAAATCGATGATGAGAATGAGAAAGAACAGAAAGCGAGAGAGAAAGAGAAAGAGAGAGAGAGAGAGGAGGGAGGAGAGAGTGAGCCGCGCCGCGCTCGGAAATAAATTTTCATCGAGCTCCGGGCAGGGAGAAACTTTTCCAATAATAACAGAAATATAAATTACGGGGGTGAGGCGGTGATAACGAAGGTGGTGATACATCGGGGCGCGTAACGAGAAACGAGAATAACGATTGAATGGACACAAATAAACGAGATACGGCCGGCGATTGCCCGACGTGGAAGTGCCGAATTACGTACGACGATTAGTATTGCGCCGGCAATGCGATGCGGGGGAAAAAGAGAGGACGGGGGAAAGGGGCGAAGGGGAGGGAGGGAGGGAGGGAGGACGTCCGTGCGGAATACGCCACCGGTCCGGAAAAGCGTGTCGGCCGGAGTAAGGTCGTCGTGGCGTAAAATGCGCGGGAGAGCCGACAGGCGTTTCGCACCGAGGATATTGCATTAGCCCTCCTCCCGGCCTGGACTCAGCCGCTAACTCTTGCATACCGAATGAACTTATTGTTGGCGCGGCAAGGAAGGCGCGCAAGGCCGCCCGTTGCATACCGGCCACGCGATCTTGCCAAATGGTAGACCATCCCAACGAGATCGAGCCCCCCCCCCCCCATATCTCTCGTTGGCATTGTTTTCGACGATGCAATTGTTCCACGGTGAGTGGTTTTTTCTTTCCGTGTTCCCGGAATAATAGCGCGCACCAACGTAACGTGGACTGAATAAAGGTGGAGCGATCCTTCGATTCGGCTCGCCATCATCATCGTTCTATACCGGGACCGTCCGGGACCGTCTATTTACGTCTAATCGAATTTTATTCGCTATTTTATTCGCAAGCTACACATGATTTAAGATAGTAAAATATAACTATCATTTTTTTTTATAACAATTATTGTATTATTATTTGTTTTTTTAATTATATCGATAATCAATAAGTTCCGGTTATATTTTTCAATTTCTTTCCAAGCCATATTTTTAATATTAATTAAATTCATGATAAAAAGCCTCCTCCCGACCTTTGCCCTGAGGTCTCGTGTGCCCTTCGCGCGGCTCTCCGATCCATAGTCCATCTCTTCCTTTCAAGTAAATTTTCGCACACGCTCGATAACACCCAGCGATAACGTATACCCAATCGAGAATATGCTTCCTGGAGGAAGACCGTGTGTCCGGAGTGTGAGTGGGCGATTATTAATACAAAACGAATCTTCGTCAGTCATTCGTCACTGTCGAAGGAGCAACGGGGGGGCAGCAATCAGGATTTTCTCCTCGTGGCGCCTGCCCATTTCGTGGGCACCGCCACGATGTTATTTTTCGCAGGAAATTACCCACTTTCCTCTCCTCATTCGCCTCTGCCGTTTCACGAGGTATATACACCACAGAGTCGCGTGTACACGTCGCTGAAATAAATCAGCCGGCACGTCGATCCTATCGTGGTGTGAATCGCACGATTCTACAATATGGATATTGCTTCGTTTCCCGAAACCGCCTCTCCAAAACGAAAGCTAATTTTCCTTCCCTCCTCGCCTTATCTTTTACCCTTTAAAGTTAATTCCGCCAATTACTTCCCGGTCTATCCGGCCCTGACATCTTTACGGCGCGATTCGTACCGATTTACGCGTTCCTTAGGCGCGCTATCTCGAGGACGGACGCCTAAAATACGAAAGGGTACAGATAAGAACACGTCGATCGATCCCATGGGCGAGGATCCTCGAAAAAAATAGGGGAATTATGGCGGAAAGTAAAGACAGAGAGAGAGAGAGAGAGAGAGAGAGAGAGAGAGAGAGAGAGAGGAAAGCGTTCCACCCTATCGCGTGGCTCCTTTCGAATTGCCTTTGAATAACGAGTTTGTTGTTACTGGCGTTCGAGATTTCGTCTGGATTTTCCAAGAGTTTACGAGTTGATCTCGATCGAGGAATATAAACCACAGTTTTATGTATTAAACCTCGGGGAATCTTCAACCTAAACTTGAGCAACGTGAGCAACTCTAGAGAGAACAGATAGAAATACATTCCTTTTTAGAACAGGAATAATAACTTGATAGTTTATTATTTTATCTTCGTCTGTTATCTATCTTATGACTAATACAAATCTTCTTATGGTTTACACTACTGTAATATGTAAAAAATAAACTCAAAAGAGTTGAATTATTCGTTGGATTCGTTAAAAGATAAAATTAATCAAATGTGTATTTATAATCTCATCTCTTTTTTCATTGGAAAATTTACTACTTTATCAAGTTCAAGTATATAATTCTAGGACTGTTCATACTTAAAAATTTTTTGGATTAATGAAAATTAATCGCAATAACATTGTAATAACTTTTGATTCCATTTTAATTCAGAAACGATTGTAGGATAATAGTAAAATATGTAAAATCTGAAAAATGAATGAATATATATAAAATCTGGAATGTTGGACCTTTTCTCAAAAAGGTCTTCAGCAACCTAACCGTGTTAAACCGTAGCTTCAGACGGACGCAATAAAATCCATTGGATATCAACCTTCTGATCGTCGAGGGTGGACATTACGACGGTATTCTCGCGGGCTGTGAGAGAGGGAGATGAAGAGAGACAGAGAGAGAGAGAGAGAGAGAGAGAGAGAGAGAGAGCTCCTCTCTCTCTCTCTCTCCTCTTAGCTCCTTAGGACCTCTTAGCTCTTTCGGTTAAAGGACTCGCTGCGGCGTAACCTTTGACCGACGTATCCTTCAGTCACGCCGAAAGCCGTCGAAAACCGAAAGGCGCGTTTTATTCGTTGCTCCTTCTCCCTTTCTCCCGCCGTTTCTCGCCGGCGGCGGTAACGAGGACGGGACTTATCCGGTCCCGAAATCTCCGACGCGAAATTGCGAAAGCCGGACACAAAGAGGCTGCGTGCAACCGGCACCGGAACGGGAGAGGAGGAGAAGATCGTATCTTCTCGTTTCTGTCATGTCAGCGGCCGAAACGCGAGGAACGAAACGGACGAGCGACTTGGTCGTGACGTGAAATGCACGTGAGTGCATCGCGCGTTCTCGCTGTTAAGTCATCGATCTCCCTTCCTCTTTCCCCCCCCCTCTCTCTCTCTCTCTCTCTCTCTCGCTATCGCTGAGTACAGCGGATTGCGCGTTCCACAGGATGTGCGGACTCATCCACGGATACGGAGAATCGGCCGTAATCGCCGATTTCCGCGGGCCTTCTGGTATATGCAAGAGTCGCTCCGAGGAACGTTGTGAACAAGTGCCGTCGGCGAAACGGCGATTCTTAAATTTCACAAAGGTGAAAGTACTACTTTCGTCTTTTGTGATGTATATTTTATAAACTACTCGAAAGAGTATGAGCGAGACATTTGACATTAAATTTTTACGGGGCCGGATTAAGCTCTATTAAGCTAGGCAAATGAAGTTTTAAGCGAATTCGCTTTCTTAAATGTCAAAGGGAAAATTTGTAATTATTAAAGCAATTCCTTTTCGCTCTCGTATTTTCGGCTGTTTTTTGCGTTTCGATCTTTTTTTTTTCTGCGGAATTATTTTATGTTACGACTGTTCTTATATTTTGAACTTACTGGATTTTGGATTCTTTTCAAAGATTCGCATTTGACAAATCGTGGAATCTTCTTACGGTTTTGTGTTTAGAGAATGATCCCAAAAATTCCTGTATATCGAATATTCCGCTTTCTTTAACAGCTTCAGTAAGAAAGTGTCTCTATACAAACTCCGCTTTCCCAAATCGATAGAAAAGACAATTTTAAACTTTTTCTTTTCTTTCCGTATTTCTTCCACATCTGGTTTTTCGTTGCAATATCACGTAACTTTAAAAGACTTCGATGTCACTCGCAGTTATGCACAGCCACAATGTTCTTCTTTATGAAAACGCCGTTCGTAATACTTTCTAGCTGAATCAATAATAAAATTTCATATTCCACAAGTATCTTAACAATATATTATAAAAAATTTTTAAATTTTCGGGTTTATCTCAGCATTTCTTCATGTCACGGTAAAGATAAAAATTATAATAAACTTAAAGTGTAACAATAATTGTATTATAAATATTCTAATTATCATGGATGTTATTATGGGTATTTTAATTATGACCATTTCGATGCAATTCACTGAGCTTTCAAGATCAACTTGGGGACCTGTGGATGTAATCTAAGCAGGAAATTATCTCTATATGCAAACATACGTATTTAGTATGTATGAGACAACGATGATTCACGTTATGAACATTTGCGCGCTGTGATAGAGTCCCAAGAATTTACGACCGTATCTCGTAATTAAATACGACGCAGTCATCTAACCTTAGATTTACAATATCTTCGAGACTCTTCGCGTTGATTTGTTTATTTCTCATACGGGAGATATAAAAACGGCGGCTGCGAGATGAATCATTAGAAAATAATCCGCTTGAATCCGCTTAAAACCTGCCTGGAAATGGAGTTCAACGATTCGTACTATCTTCTTATTCCGCTTATCATTCCCCTTATACCTCAGCGCATCGCGTACCTCCCTCCCCCCCCCCCTCCCCCTCCCTCGAGATTTCCAGTTTGGCATCCATCAAGCTCGCTATTTTTCTCGTTCTCCATATCTCCGGCACGATGGAACCTACGCGAATACACATGCGGGACAATGCGTGTGTATCCTCGGTGTCGGGATAATCCGTTGAATAAAATAATCGATCCTTGCCGCGTCTCTGACAAGGATATATCTCTTTTCCTGGGCTCATTTGGGAATTTATATTAATGTCACTGGTGCACGTCGTATAACTTGTGACGCTGGCGCGCGGCGGATCGTCCGGTCCCAACTGAAGAACCGATGTCTTTTTTATCAGAGACGCGCGCACGTTCGCCTGTCACATATATCAATATAATTACAGAGCATTTGCCGTCGGGTTATTAATGGGAAGGTGTTTAAAAGATTCATTAGGGGCGGGCCGGGAAAGACGGCACGGTAAAATTTATTTTCAGGAAATTACTACCGTCATTATATTATTTCGGATGGAGTAAAAAATGAGTTGCTTAGCTTCAAGCTCATTTAACAAAATGAAATAATAAATAGAAATCGAATAAGTATCATCGAGTATTTGCTGATAACATACACACAGACTTTCTTGGAACTCTCTTCTATAAATAATTAAATTGTATTTTAATTTATAAATTTTAATTAATAAATATAATTATTAAATTAAAAATTAGATAGATTAAAATAGTTTTACATTCTAAAATTGTAAAATATTTTAGAGTCCTCGTTGGTACAGGATTCAAACGCCATTAGTAACTTGACATCTCTGCCGGGCGATAAATTTTCTTTAAACCGGCCGAGGAATATACGAAAGTAACGGACGTAATTCTCGGGCACTTGGTACGACAGCAAATTGGTGCAAAGTACCATTGATAATAAAGTACACCGAATAGCCTGGCGCAATTTCAAGCGTTTCGAGAAGAATCCCGAGCGGCGGAGATATCTTTCGACGTAGAGCGCTTTAATGGCGTCGTCCTTCGTCGGACATATCGCCGGCCGTCCCCGGGAATTCTGGTCCTGACGTTAATCTCGCTGGCGATTTTCCTGTTTCAAGGAGCCGCACACGACGGTGTCGTCGACGGGTGCCCGCAGGACAGTGTGCCGAACGAAAACGGCGTCGGTTGCAAATGTGCGGACTGTCCACCCCACAAGTGCCGACCGGATCAGCAGGCGGTATTGGTGAGGGGGTCGTTTTCCGGGACCCCCGGTAACTGCTGCCCCCGTTACAATTGCATTCCCTCAGGTAATAGAATTCATAAATAGGCCCGTGTCCGGGGCGAAAAATAGTATTTGCCAAGCGTAATGAATAGCCCTGCGCGCGCGCGGAAGATTCGTTACGAATCGAGAAAATGATATGGCGCGGTGGTGTAAACATCGTTCATTCCTTTGATTAAACTGCGCTAGATTTGAAAAACGTCAGGCCGATGATAATGTTGACTTCAGACAACCGTGAGATGGAACATTTTATATAAAGACCTTATATAAAGAAGTGCTTACGGAAAACAAATAAAAATCTCGGTATATAGAAAAATAAAATAGTCAAGTCCCGTTGCGCGCGCCGTTAAGACGCAACGATCTATCTATCGTTTCAAAAATAATTTTCTCCATTTAAAATTATTAAATAATAAATCGACGTTTAATTACGATGCGATAATTATTGTAGCGAGTATAAAGTTAAAATGCACTTCTTTCTCAAGTTACCTTGACAAGTCGAGATAACGGAGATTCACGGAGTCGTCTAATCACACTGGTGGTTTTGCAGATCATCATCATCATCGGACCGAGTCATTCTGTCCCGAGGATAGTGTCTTGACGGACGATGGCATTTGCAAGTGCGTCCCGACATGTCCGCCGCCCAAGTGCCGATCTGGTCAACGGCCGGTCGAGGTGCGGGCGGCCAAGCCCGAGACACCCGGTAGCTGTTGCCCCCTTCACGATTGCAGACCCTCAGGTAATTACGAAAGGTCGTAATCGAGGCTGACTCTTGTCAGGCGATAGGAACGGTGCGCGGAATACGCCGTATACCCGATCGATATCTCGGGAAATCTGCTTTCCTCTCTTTCTCGCTGGTCTCGCGTTCCGATACGGTTTCCCTCTCGCTCTTTCCCTTTCTCTCTCTCTCTCTCTCTCTCTATCTCTCTATCTCTCTATCTCTCTTGCCTTTGGATACTCGAATTGCAATCTGACGAGGCAAGCTCATTCGCTGGGCTTGTATCCTCAATGTACTTCAGATATCAGGGCACGAAGGACTTCCTCGATCGTAATCAACGCGTTTCCTGTCGACGCACGGCATTCCATTACAAAAGAGAGGAGAAAAAGAAGAGGAGAGACAGAGGAGGGCAAAGAGAGATAGAATGTGTGTTAACGTTAAATATGTGTAGGGGAATAATGAGATTCTGAAAGAATAAAGAGATCGTTGTGAAACGAAACGGAGAAAAGCTCTCTTTCTTTCTCTCTCTCTCTCTCTCTCTCTCTCTCTCTCTCTCTTCTTGTCG
This sequence comes from Pogonomyrmex barbatus, assembly GCF_055798465.1. NCBI lineage: Eukaryota > Metazoa > Arthropoda > Insecta > Hymenoptera > Formicidae > Pogonomyrmex > Pogonomyrmex barbatus. Next base: position 20,305,248 of record NW_028297127.1, read on the forward strand.
CTTGAAATTCACCAAGAAGTTCTCGAAGTTTTCACGTAACTTTAGTTACGAAGCGTAACTTTTAATTCGACGATACGAATCCTGTTGCCTTCAATTACGGGTGCCAGATATAATAAGAAAAGACTCATAAAGTTCTACGTAGTTTTTATAAGACTACTTGAGAATTAAATAGCCTTTCTAAATACTAACGCTGCTATTATTTTCTGAAATTCGTTCTAGAATCTACCGTTCATTATAAATGCTAGTCGCGCAGATTGTAAGCAGAGATAATGCTCAAATGCGATATTTCAGCGAGCGGCGGTTTTTAAGTTACGACGTTTAAAGTTACATCGCCCTCGCTGCAGAACTTTCGATCTACCTGTTGAATTTTAATGAAGTCATTCTTATCTCACAAAATCGCGATCTCTCTCTCTCTCTCTCTCTCTCTCTCTCTCTCTCTCTCTCTCTTCTCTCTGTTGAAATTTAATAGTGCTCTACGCCTGTTTTAAAATTTAATAACATTTCCATCATGCTATGGATAGCTACAAATCATTACTCTAGAAACATTTTAAATAATGGTGCGGAGAAGAGATTATTTTTCTCGACATTTTTAACGATATCGATTTATTGCGCTTGATTATGCGAGGTATTTCATCACTTTCGCATCTAGAAAGCTGATATCACATTCTGATAAACGACAAATTTAAACGGCTTTTTACGAGTGGAACGATTAGAATTATTCAATTGCATTAAAATGATATAAAAATAACGTACGTAATGTTCAAATATATTTGAATATATTTTGATCAGTTAAATTGACCTCGGATATCGCACGTCTGTTTCAATCGATTCAGATTCTCGGCAATTAAATACCGTTTTACATCATACAGTAAATTCACTCTAGTTCTGTATCGCGCAGAACGGTGTTTAAACAGCTACGCGACAGTTAAACAGCGTTTCTACCTTGTTAACAATATTCATTAGCCCATAGTCCGCATTATCGGTCACGCGTACATAGTTGATGCCTCGTTTAATTAATACGCTTTCGTCGAAAAGTACATGCGATAATAAATATTGACGTAAACCCTGATACCACGCTAAGATAAATAGCGATACAAGTGGATTAAATTGTACAGATAGATGTTCCCCCCCCCCCTCTTCTCCATCGGTTTTCCGATTGGTTATCTCTACAAAAGTGTATTTTACATGTTAATTACATTTTATGTTAATTACAAAAATAATTATCTCACAACCGATTTGTGATGTCCTAATCGAAGTTGTTAACACATTTATAATTGATTCGTCGCGAATGTTTCTCTCTGTGCGCGTAGTTATCTTTCGTTTAATCTGCTCGAAATATTAATTCAAGCGTAATTTTTTTCTTCAGATTCATAATATCGAATCGAATATTTGTTTCGCGGCACGTAGATCTTGCGATTCCTCACTTAACGTACTTTTCTTTCTTTCTTCCCGTTCTTTCCAAATCTTTATTCTCTGTCCCCTCCCTCCTCTCTTTCTCTCTCTCTCTCTCTCTCTCTCTTTCTCTTCTTGCTGCGAGAGATTATATCTTTAATATTTTCTACAAAAGCGCTTTTATTATTACCCTCAATTTCGGCCGTCGATATCGTCCCCTTGCCGCAGTGCGGATTACAAAGAGTAATGAAACATCCAGAATAATGAAACGAAATAAAAAAAAAAAAAAAAAAAGTTCTCCGAGCACATAAAGGAACACCCGCCCTTTCATATTTCTTACAAAAGCTCACGAATTTAGCTTTTTCCGGCGGTGGTAAGCTATATGTGAAACACTAGGGGAAACGTATTACGTGAGGGACCACCGACAGGCAACCAGCCAGCCAGCCAAACCGGCCAACCGACGACCGATGTATCCGATGAAAAAAATTCGTGCAAATTTTTCCCCTTTCAACGGGAACGTACGGCACGTACGTGTGGTGCCGCAAGAACAAGAAAATAATGGGAAGCCACGAGCCCGCCCCGGCGGTCCGCGTGCGTCAGCGTGCGCGGCGGCTTCCGAAAGTTGTTTTTGCCTCTTTGCGTTACCGCGCCGATTTTTCACAGGGAAACGCGCCACTTTAAAGTTTGCGAGGGGGTTATGAATGAACGCTCGTAAATGAGACGGCCGGGAATAGAATGTAACCGCGGCCCGGCGGCCGCCTGACCCCCATACGCTTCTTTCCGCGACGTACGGGGGGACGAGCGCTCACGAGCGCTAAAATCAACGCGCGATACAGCGCGTGTGACGTAACGTTCGCGTATATATATATATATATATATATATATATATATATATTTGAAGTAATGCAATCGAGACGTAATACAATCAAGAATTTCTCAGGCGGCGACGTGCACGTAGGCCGACATTGTTAGAAGCTACTACACCCACAGCCCTGTACTTACGGGCCGTTGAGTCGCGAGGGAAGAATTGAATTTTTTACAAGATGGGAGACAATGCACGTGCCTGATTATAATGCACATGCACCCATTCTCGGCGCGGCAGACAAGGTCTCATCTCTTATCAGTGCCGACGTGGCGATTTCAAACTAGCGCCACGGTGTATAGAATTGTCTCGTGTAGAAAAGATCAGCGCCCGAGAGTTCGCTATCCGGCTGAAGCGTGTACTTGGGCATGTAAATTTTATGTGCAGACACTTGGTTGTGTAAAGAGAGGAAAAGAGAGGGAGAGAGAGAGAGAGAGAGAGAGAGGGGGGGGGGGTGGTGGGATGAGAGGAGAGGAACGCATAAATAAAAGCGCTCTAAGCGAGATACGACGTCCGCGTGAATAGCAAAGTCATCGCGGGAAACTTAATCGCGATGTTTTACATGGGGGATGCTCGACAGCTTTAATGACGGCGATACGATCCTTCTCCGGTCGTCCGTGTAACGAAATAATGTCGTAGATAATCAGATTTTCGCGAGTTATTAACCGTGACGAGAGGCGTAAGACGGCTTTGTGGGCGCGTTAAGGGCACTATGAATATTAAGCGAGATTGCAAATCTTTATGAGATTCTGCAATTTCCGGGGCTTTGATGATTACGGACGGGCGCTTGTCGCCGCTGGAAAATCGCCGAATAATGACTTGATCGTCGAAGAGAGGCGCGTAAACGCGCGGTTTATACGATTATACGCGCTCGTAATCTCGTATGCATAATTAACCGGTGTTGCTTTGCTAATGGTTGCCGCTAACGCGGCGATTCTTCATGGAAAGTCGTCTCGGCCTCGAGGGAAATTTGTTCGCCAAGATTGAAGGATTTGTTAGAAACGCGATTACTTACGCGAGGCTGCGATTTTTTTCTCGTGACGAGCAAGATCGACGCGAGCGATGCGTTTAGCGCGATATGTCGAAAAATCCATCGCAACAATTTTATGCAAGAGTTCGCAAACTTCGAGAACACCGAGGCACTCGCCCAAGTTTCCCTCGTTCGCTTGCAAAACTATCATATTTGGGTTAGCGACGCTTCCCGGCGGCGGTGCCGTGAGTTATTTATATCTTTATAGAAAATATTTTCTATATTTTTTAGCGTATCACCGAATCTGAGAAAAATAATCAAGAGAGAGGCACTAGGACAGCGTAATAGTTATATAAAAAATTTTTTTACATACGCTATTAAAATTATATATATATATATATATATAAAATGACATTTTAACATTGTTTATAACATTGTGGTAAAGAATTTTTCGGGTGTTCTTTTCTTGCTCCTTTCCAGCATAATAAATTTTATATGGATCACAATTTCTCATTTTTTCACCAAAAATTTTCTTAAACCACCCTTGCTGCATTTTTGAATCATCCAGAAATGAAATTTTTCGCTACACGTACAGACCAAAGGCGTGTTAACGTTGGTTTATCTAATTTTCATTTTATTCATCGTCCTTTCTAGATCCGATCTCTTGGGCGAAAGCAGAAGAGAAACCACAGAACTGCATTTACGAGGGGGTCTCAAGGAAACTCGGTGAGGAGTGGAAGCAGAACGACTGTATCACCTGCATCTGCAACGAGGATGGAATCGCGTCCTGCCAAATGACTATGTGCAAGTCCTGCGAGAACGCGATACCGCCCGATCCGGGCGAATGCTGCCCTCACTGCCCATACCCAACGAACAGCACCTTTGATCATCATTCCGATGAGATTTGCAAGACGTCCTTGGATGACTGCAAGATGAAATGTTACCATGGTTTCCGCACGGACAAGGATAACTGTCCGATCTGCGAGTGCGCCGATGATTTGGTAAGAACGCGAGAAAATTGTGAATAATTTTAAATGGATTTAAAGTTCAGTTGCTAGCCCATTTCAACATTTCAACATTTAAGATACACTAGGAATGAGAAATATATATACAAGTAACAATGGGAAATTGTGTTGAAATAATTACACGTTTTATATATATATAAAATCCATTTTTATCTGATAAATCTAAATTTGGAATTTTGAATTAACAGCGTATGTACGTGGACATAACATTCAAAATATTACAATGCAAACGCAAAACTGTGCAATCTAGAATACGATAAACAAGAACTGTTTCGCGTTGGCTGACGATTACCTACGATGACGATGCAATCTCCCACGTAGTATCTCCTCGTCCACCACGAAACGTTCGCTATCAACCTTAGCTAAATGCAACCGTCCGCAACAACATCCGCCGCGTGGATTTTCAGTCGTGACCTAACTAAAGGGAGACACAGTTTCCCTTATCTCTAAAACGTACCTGCAACCGGGGAAGCTTTCTTCTTGGAACTATCATGCCCGGGACGAAGTTGGCGAATAAGAGAAATTCCGGCGGTTTCCTCTCGGCAACGCCTTCCCGGTTTCTATCTCGCGAACTGACGACTCTCGTCTTCTCCAGGAGGTCGACCTCGTGCCAGACGTGCTACCGGAAGATTACAAAGTTTGTCCGGAACTGCCGCACTGCGGACTTAACTGCAACCGCGTCAAGGACGAGGATGGTTGCCCGGTGTGCGCCTGTCAGACGTCGCCGCATTATCCGCTGCCGAACGTCACCGCCCTGGATACGGATGACAAAAAGGTTTGCCCCGAAGTTAATTGCGACCTTCACTGCGAGCTCGTCATGGACGAGAATGACTGCACTTTCTGCGAGTGCAAGCCCGATTGTCCACCACTCCTCGGATGTAGAAAGAAGTGCAGCTTCGGTTATAAGACAAATAAACACGGCTGTCCCGTAAGTGCCGCACTCAAATTTATTATTATTATTTTACGATAAATAAATAAGAATAGAAAAATAAAAATAAAAATGTATTGTTAAAAGTAATTAAAGAATAAGAATAAGAATAAAAAATTATATACATCTCGAAGAATTATTTGATAATGGTATAATTTGGTTAAAAGCACTGACAGATTTTATCTTGCAGATATGCCGTTGTCGAGCTACATGCAAGGATCATTTGAACAAGACACATCCGGAGGGATCGACTTGGCATCCGAACAGCTGTTCCACGTGCACATGCGAGTCTGGTGGACAGCGTAGTTGTACTAAAACCATGTGTTTGGTGGCCTGCAATAATCCATCGCCACCGAAACCGGGCACTTGTTGCCCCGTATGTCCGATTACAGTGAGTTTTGACTTCATAACGCATATTGATGAAGTGCACTTGGCAGTGATTATATGACATTGATACACTTTTTGACATTATATAAATATAATTTATTTTTTCAATTATTTTAAAAATATTAAGAAAATATAAATATTTAAGATTTGTTCAAATTATGAGAAATGGAATTATTACTTAAAAGAACTTAAAAAAAAAAGACAATCTAGAAATTACTATTATTACGTTTTTGTTTCAGACAAAGGAGAACGACATGATTAATCAGATCACCAGCCGAGGTTGGGGCACAGTACCGATTACGTTAATTGTCGTACTCGCGTTGCTGTGTCTGCTTCTGATAATCCATATCGTGCGCAACCGATTCCGCGGCCGTCTGTCACCTTCGGAAGCGTCGTATGCGTCATACCCGCCACAATATTACAAGTGTGTGCCCGTGTATGACACCCCGGTGCATCGGAATGAAAAGATTGTACCTTTATAAAAGACTGTTGTTGATTCCCAAAGAGAGCGCGTGTTTATCAATGAGCAATGTGCAAAAACAATTTTTCCCATTCGCCAAGACTATTTTATACATGATTGCCGACGAGATTTTACGATCCAGAACTTATGTGACGACTGCGATTACATGACATCGATCTCTTACTCTTAAACGGATCTTTTGTCTGTAAATTATTTATAATCAGAAAAATATATTAAAGTATCTTATATAAATATATATCGATATAAAAGAATATAGAAATTTGAAAAATGTTTCAGAAATTATATAAATTTTTATTAAGTGCCAGCATTTTATTAACTTTGTGCGTATATATTAAATGAATTATATCCTTATGAATGAAAGAAATCCCTTTAAGAGTTAGTGGTAGCGAAAGAATTGCAATTCGTCGATAATCCCACAAAGAAAATTCAAATACATGCGCGTGAAACTGCTGTTAATGTCTCGCTAATTCGATGTTAAAGCGAATATTGGCAAAAGCGAAAAACGGAATGCTGCACGCGAGACTGCGTAAGAAAGTCTCTCTTTGGGTATGGCTGAAAATACTTTGGGTAGATTCAGTATTATTTGTAAGTGGCAGTGAGTGTTGTGAACTTTGGAAGGGAGAAAGAGAGATAAAGAGAAGTGAGAGAGAACCGCCAATTCGCACCAACCTTGTGCTACGTTTGCCGAGCCCTCTTGAATCCCTTAACTTAATATTGACACATTGTGTAACCTGTAAATTATAATATAATTAAAAATGTAGCGTAATTACGATAATTAATATAAGTATAAATGTATTAAAAAAATGTTAACCCACTGTAGGACTCTAACTTAAATGGAAAGTCGTAAAAGAGACAGGTCTACATTGTAGTATTAGTTCCCTTGATCTCTGGACCATCATTATTATATTAATGAATGTTTATACGAAGCAAAAGGTATTCTTTTTTTTGCTTTATGCGAATATTTAAATCCGCAACAATTCGAAGCGGATAAAGATTTTTTAATTCTTTTTAAATTCTTATATTATTGAAAATTTTTTTTATCACAGTCCACGTTTTTCATTTTCTGTATTCTTATTTCATTTTCTATATTTTCTTTTAAAATGTATTCTTTTGCTTTCTCAGATACTAATTTCTGATTTATCTAAGCTTTATTTCAACCGCTCTTGCGGTTGATTCGATGAGAACAACAAGTTTTATAGACTTAATCGTAGACTAGCTGTTAACAACTGTGTTATTAGACTGTTCCTATGTTTCACATGTTTTATTATTAATATAAATTCTCGTTCTTACTCGTCGTGAGTACAAGTGTAATATTTATATCCGACGAGAATTCCTAATTCTGCTGTCGTAGGAATAAAAAGCCACCGCACCACGCGAGGGGAGAAGGAAGTACATGTACATATACCATAAAAATTTAGATTAAGGTGAAATTGAAACGACGCGCGAAAGCCTTCGGTTTCTTCGAAACTCTGTCGCGGTATGATCGACCGACTTTAAGATTTACGCTCGGCACGATGCAAGCGGCAGGTATCCCGGTGCGCGGATCACGATAACGTTACATAATACACGATTACGTTCCGTAATTTCTTGGTTGCTTGTACATATATACGCCCGGAAGCTCGTTCTTCGGCGGCTTGCGAATTCTCGGGTGGTAAACCCAAATTATTTTCGGATGTTAACTAACTAACAGCACGCTTAGATAGACGCACCTCTCCTGTTCGTACATATTTCACGCTGCGGTGAAGAGTGCGGTGATCGGTGATAAGATAATATAACATACAAAGTACGCAACAGACAAAGCGCTTATGAAAGTGTATAAATAGAGATGAAAGGTGAAAAAAAAAAAAAGAAACGAAAATTCGAGAGGTGAAAACGAAGCTAATAAAATAATACGAACAGAAATAATTGATAATTGGAAAGGAAGGAAAATTTGAAAATTATATTGAAGGAAAAAAGTTATTTCGAACGACCGAATAGCTGATCCCTCGCCACCGCCGATGAATACATATCCATGTGCTTACTCAAATGCACGTAGCTTGTCTTCTTCCTCTTCTCAATTAAAACACATATATATATTTTTTCAATGTGACTCGTCCTATATATCTCACATGTATAACCACATAGCCTATATTAGACTTATTTATACGTACACGTGTAATCGTGTATAAACACGTGCGCGCATACGATACGTTTATTGTCTATAAACCGCAGGCTGTATTTCGCACGTGTATATGTACTTCAGAGAGACAATATGTACGTAGTATATCGACGAGACAGATCCGGATAGCGATATATATCAGTAAGGATTATTTCTTTCGTTGTTATCATACGCAGGATGTTAATAATAATAATAACATCGATAGTAACAATAACAATTAATAATGATAAACAATAGTAGTAATTATTTAGCACACACGCAGTCAGTCCTTGGCAACGATCCAAAGCGGACAGTGCATACAATAAAATTTGTGATAAACGGAAATTGGACATTCGTCTGCGCTTTGCAAAAAAGAAGATTTGTGACTTTCTCGAGAAATTTTGTAACGTATACGCGCCCACAGGATTTGTGATCTATCGTTGCGATGCCGGTCCAACGTATTCGATTTATCCCCGATCCCCTATTTCATCTCCCCTCTGGGGAGGTAAATGACACCGTTTAATCAATCGCACTGGGAAGGAGCGGATTAAACGTGGCTTGCTTTTTTGTCGTGCTCGACAAAAAGCGAGGCAAATCGCGCTCGTTTGCGGTGAAAAAAATTACAAGAGGCACAAATGTCATGTTTGACGTCGTTCGATTCCATCAATATAAAAATCTGCCATCTAAAATGATATAAAATTATAAATCGTTATTTGTATTATTGAAAAATAAAGGTGAAGTCCTTTATCGAAAATCGAAATATATCATATTTATATAGAAAATTTGTAACTTAAGACATCACACATGGAACGTACGGATGGGAACATATTTTATATCCCGCGCTAGATATCCAATTATTCGCATAAAAAAACAAATCCTAATGTATAGGGCGTCCTGAGAAAGATGTACAGAATGATTATTAAAAATTGCAGATATTATTAATTATTCCTACAAAGGATATGTTTGTTTTTGGATTTAAAATTTATTTTACTTTTGCGAAAATTTTGAGACAACTTTTTATTCCTTGAATATCCTCAGCACTGAATATTTGATATATATGCGATACGACATAATCAGACCTCGTGAAAGAGAGAAGAGAGAGAGAGAGAATATTTATTACAAAACATATCGTTACTTTGGAGATTTAGTTTTTCGATAAAAAAAAAAAGAATGAAAAGTTAAGATAATGCTATTCATATGCGTACGATTTTTCGTGATTAAATCCAAAAAAACATTAAGATTATTGTTACATCTACATCTGAGAATAGGTATGGTGACCAAGTCACTAAATAATAATTTTTTTAATCGAATATTATGAATATCAGTTTTTAAACATAGTAACGAACAAATCGAATAGTTATATGTGCGCTCTTTGTACAAATTTCTCGTAACGTGATCATATCAATGTAACTTAGATTTACTTATAACATATACGTACGTTAAACAGCTATACTGGACGCGCAATGTTAAGAAACAGCTCTTGTATGTTAAATAAACCGAGATTAAATAAAATTGTTGATATGTGATGTTGTAATAGGAAATTCGATGCAAAACACGAGGCTTTCGTTATCCTTCTTTTTTTGTCTTCTGCGAATACATTGAAATTATGTACATCGCCGTATCACTAATAAAAATAAATATAATACGGCTTTCTTATCAAATATATTTTATTTATTTATCCATTTCTCTAATTTTATTTATTTATTTCTCTCTAGAATAATTACTGCATATAGTGTTCTGCATATTAAAGAAACAAGAAATTAAAATACAAATTATTAATGAGATAATATTGAAATCTTTAATATAATATTTGAGGTAAATATTTCTTTCTTCTTACTCTCGTTTTAAATATACTGTAGACGATTTTTAAATAAAAATTGTTTTTTTCTTTTTATTAAATAAATAAAATATGAGAAGGTATAAGCCTATTTAGCGATAAAAATTTTTTTTTCAAAAATTTTTATCGCAAGTATTGCTAGCGATATCTAGAAGTTGTTCTTTGCTTTATCTTGCAGAAAAAGAATTTTTGCTTAGTTTTATTTTTGAGAGATTATGATTTTATCCACTGTAGATATAAATGTAGATATAAATGTAGATATACTCATTAAAGATACCTACTATTTCGACTGTTAGTATATTCTTAATACTTTCTTTTTCACATATCATTTTAACATAATTTAAAAAATTTGAAATTTTTTAATATATTTCGATATATTTCATATGTAATATCTTGTTTTAATATGATAGATTGAACAATTATAAAAAAAATATAAGGGAATGCAATTTAAAAAAGAATTTCAGATTTGGAACAAAAAATTTGAGGTTTAAAGAAAATGCACAATGTTTGGAGGAATATGTATTTTACATAAAGCATCTATATAATATATATGTGTCGATATATGTAAATTGATAATGATATAGCTTTGTGTGCATTTCTTACAAAATAAAGGGGAAAAAGCGGCGCTCGATTTACATGTATGTATTTACGTATGTGTGTGTCTAAATAAGTGTATGAACGCAGGTTTATTTATTAAAAATCAGTAATCCATAATACATTGTTATTCTTTAGCAATATATACATTACATACATAATTCATATAATATCTATATACAGTTATCGAAAAAGAAAAGTAGGCAGCACAATTTTTCTCAATTGCGCGATTGCGCTTTTTCTCTTTCATTTTTTATGATTTACCATAATTCGATATAAGTTTCCTTAAAACAAATTTTACGATTTTATCGCAGTAATTTACAATAGCATGTAACACGTCTATGTTGTACATAACACGCCGAAGATATCGTACAACTGACAAAATAAGCATCTTTCTTACATATATTATAGGTACCCAGAGAACATTATATAACTAAGATGTCTTTAAGACTTCATAATGTCTTAAAAATCTCTTAAATGTATCTTTAAGATATCTTTTAGACAAACGTGTCGTTTGAATTTTAGAGATGTACTCGAACTATTCGAATACTAACAATCGAATCTGATTCGATTCGATTCGATTTGATTTCTCGAAAAATCCTTGATTCGCACATCTCTATTGAATATTTTTTATTCACGCGTTCAACATTTTATAAAAAATGTGATATGAATTAAAACAAATCAAGAAATTTGTTTCGGTAAAAGATTCGGCATTTGATTCACGAAATCAAAAATTGATATTTCATGATAAGTTAAATAATAATAAGTTAAATGATAGTTTTTAATAAAAAAGTTATATTCGCGATTGATACAAAAAGAAAATATATTTAGCAAGCTTAGCTTTGCTAAGATTCATTCACATATATCGATCTTGAAAAATAGTTAAATTCGCAGATACTAAAAAAATCAAATGTTTATGTTTTTAAAGCACAGCTTTTTTATAATTATAAAATGTTTAAAAATAAAAAAAAAATAAGAAATATTTTAATAAGAATAGTTTTTAATAAAACTAGAAATTTTTTACGGAACATTTCAAGAAAGAGTATGCGAGATAAAACCAGTTTCTTAGCACCTCTCACGTCTTTTACATTTATATACTTGTTTTTTCATTGGTCGAAATACGCTTGTGCCATGATATAGCAATCGATTGTACTTACAAATTTGCATAACGTGATCCTGTCTGTAGATTACGCGGTAATTTTCATTTGAGAAGACATATTTTGAATTGATATTAAAAGAGTAGAAGGCGACAACAGATTAATATAAATATTGATCTATATTTCATTTTACTGCTGTAATTTTATAATTACAATGTCATATATAGTTATTTATATTAATATTGTTATCAATAGTAATAACAATATTATAAAATTATTGATCGTTAATTGATATCAGTTAATAAATATTTCTCAAACTTCTTACATTTGATACATTTTCAATATAAATAATTTATCCTTTCTTTTTTTGCTTTTTCGCATTTTAATAAACGTATAAACTGTTTGAAAAAAAAATCACCGAAGATATCACACGTAAGTGTACTTTTCATTGCTAAAAACCGATTCAATATCAACATATTGTAAATCCTTGCAACACGTAAAAAAAAAAAAAAAAAAAAAATATTTGATATTTCCTTTAGTTAAAACATTTTCCCAGCAAAAAGTACAGCCGAAAATGGCTGCGATATTTGTTTCATCAAAACAGTCTGTTTCGCCGATATATCTATGGGTCCGTATGCCGTTCTTTATTGCATATACGATTTGAATCGAAGGAAAAAGAAAAGCCGAAAGATCAGGCGAAGGCGTGTATACGCGTCACTACGTCGTCGCTCTGGCCGTGATGACCCTGGTTACTTCGGTCACCTTCGTAATCGGTTGGTCATATGGAATGTTGAGGCGGTGGTAGCATGATCTCGTACCCGGCTGGCACATTCTGCTGGTGATGATGATGATGGTGAGAGCTTGACATCATCTGATGGTGGGTCTGTGGATAATACTGGTGGTGCACACTGGGATGGCTGGAGTAATAAACCGAGCTCTGCTCCACATCTTTACCTCAAATTTAGAATAATGAAAATTAGATAAACGAAACCCAGAAAAGTTTAAGTAACAATCAAGGTTTAAACAATCAAGAAATTATATTAATGTTGCTGCGATTACCGCAAGTGACAATTTGTTAGATATTATAATAATATTTTTATAAATAGCTCTCTATATATGTTATAAGCTAGAATAAGTACAAGTTAAAAAAAAAAAATGGAAATTAAATATTGAATTACGTAAGTGCGTTCGAGAAAAGATTTCTTTTCGTTTAATGTTTTTCAAATGTCTTATTATTTACCTGTATCATACACACCGCGTCCGTAACACAGGGCTTTAACGTCATTCATAGGACTTAATCCACCATTATGAGGGTGTGCACTATGAACTGATGATGGAGTAACGGATGTAGCATAGCTATGATGAGAACCCATAGGACTCATGCCCATTGGACTGCACGAATTCATGGCGACCGGCGACATACCCATAGTTGACAGAGGTGACATCGCAAGATTCGGACTATCGGAATCGATGCTCTGCAGGGATTGTATACTACCGCCATTGCTCACTGAACTACTAATTGTGCTATTGGTTGTACCTTGACAGTTCAGTGGTAACATATCTCTGTAAATAAAGTACGTTTTATAATGTTTATAATTTTATAATGTTAAAAGATATTCTCGAAAAATTCCTTAAAAAAAGTATTTTGTCGTTCTTATTTTTATAATCTCTAAGAAAAATATCTAGGATGATAATTTGGAAAATGATATGAATTTTTTCAAAAAACACTCAGCTTATTAAAAAATAAAAAAATTTTTCAAGAATCGATCAAATCTTTAAAGTTCCTGAATCTGATGTCCTGATAAGAGACGTTTGATTGAAAAATAAATTCAGAATTGAAATTTGCGCCTCTCAAAAATCTACATAAAGAGTTTTTTTAGATCATTTGGCTTAAATCCAAAATTGCCCTAAAATAGCCCTAAAATGAACTCTGAGTCAGAAATCAATGCATTTGACAGCAAGTTATATTGAAGATCACATTCTATACACAGCATAGGTCACCAAGAAATATTCTACTCTAAAGATATCCAGAAGACGCCTTATGAATAAGAGAGTGTTCCCGAGATGTTTTCTTAAAATGTGTTGTATAGGACTTGCCTAATGCGTTTTAAAAAAAATCTATTACTTCTCAAAATCCAATCTCAAGTACTTCTCTAGTAAACAAAATAATTATCTTATGATTCACAAATGCTTAAAATTAAATTGGATATTCAACCATTAATTATCAAATTAATGGTTAAGTATTCAACTTAATTCCACAAAAATATTTTTTTTTACATAAATTATTTGGAATAGTAAAATCTATATTTAAAAATACAAAAAATTTTTTCAAGAACTTTAGAAAAAGAGAAAGAGAGAGAAAGAGACAGAGACAGAGAGAGAGAGAGAGAGAGAGAGAGAGAGAGAGAGAACGATTTTTCAAAGAACTTACAAATGAATTGATAGACAAATAAATGTTGTAACAAGGTTTTCGGAAAATCTGGACTTATATGTTCATTCATGTTCATTGTCATTACTGATAATATATAGTTTTTGTCACATATATCATAAATTTTCACTATTGATATCGAACACTGAAAAGGTTCGCTGAAAAAATTAGCTGTCACTTAATTGTCGAAGAAACAAAAAGGGACATTTTCTAAAGAAGGTGAACCTTCTATAATTCTACATTTTTGAAAGGACCCTCATAAGGATATCCCTCGTATGGAGATAAATCTCTAGGATGTAAAAAAATTTTGAAAAGCCCCCTCCCCCCCCCCCAAGAGAAATATCTTTTTCTCTCAAGTCGCATGTGTGCATTATTATCTTTAAGAAGCTGGAAGAAAAAAAACTTATTAAAAAAAAAACTGACTACCTAGTTAAGAAGTGAAATAAAAGAGCGACTCGAGAGACTTTAAAAACTTGGAAAAACTTATATTTCGCATACACACTTTCGTTTCTTTCCTTTCTCGCGCATCGCGCGAATGTACAGGCCGAACGGAACGAAAGCATGAAAGGACCGACGGCGACGACGCAAGCACCACTTTCTGTTCGTATTCGGTATTGTTCTACGGCGTTGCCGCCGGTGGAAACGAACCGCGAAACCCGCCACGCAATCCGTGCATGGTGGAGCCATGGTGGAGCCATGGTGTGCGTGAGCGTCACGCACACGGTGGTCCATGTGCGGCCAGTCCGCCCATAACTACGGTTTCGCTCCCGCAACCGGTGCGGCGGTCCTCCGCCTCAACGCGAACACGGTCGGACCCGCACATTTTTATGGTTGCGCCTTCTCTCAAGGTCCGGATTTAAAGAAATACGCCCTACGTCCTGTGTCCCAACGCCTCTCGGCTCCCTTTCTCCGTCCCGACGAATGGGAGTCTGACCCACGAGGCTCGGAGGGAGGGAGGGAGGGAGGGAGGTTTCAGGGCTCGTTTCGATAATATTTTCGGGGAGGCTATTAATGTCGCCTGCGTTACGATGTAATAGACGCGAGTGCAGTAACTCGTGAGGCTCATGAAACATTTCATATTTTTCGACACTCTAATATTTTCTTTGTAAATTATCCAGATCCAATTCCGAAATAGAAATTGAATTACGTGAGAGAGATTACTTTGGGATTGTCTAAATCTTGTGAGGATTAAAATGTGAACAATGTGATGACTTTCACGTCAGTAATGTGATACGGTATTCGGAAAATGTTGTGAAAATTAGATCGTACAGTGAACATTCGAAGGATATAATCGCATTTGACGCGCTAACACTGGTGTGTTTTCACACCTCTCTTGGTAGCGGCCGCGCACCGCGTTTCGATCTAACGAGGAAGAAGGCGCGTTCCTCGTTCTTCTTGCGCGGCACACGCGAAGATAAATCGAGGTAGCGGCGGAGGGCCGGCCGTGGCCTTTATGTAGTAAACTATTGGTAGTGCGAACAGCTCAATGGTGAAACGGGAGATGTAACCGAAGCTGCGTCATAAAACGGTAATGGGGCATCGCGTTTCCTTTTCCTAGGGCCTTCGGGAGAACGTTAAGGATAAGAAAAGGGGAGGAAGTTCAACATGGTTCTTCTGCCACCAAGAAAAGAATTGTTTTCTTGAAAGGGAGAGAAGCTGCTCGAAGCTGCGAAAATATTATCGCACAATAATATAATTTTGCTTAAGTATGATCTAGCGAATGATGAGGTCAGCGGAGGAGGTTACATCAACGATCTCTTATGTACGATTACTTTTTGAAATCTCTCTTTTTAATAATTCCTTTGAAGAAACTGGTAAATGTAGACTGACTTGTTTATGCGAGAAAACTTTCTTGATTAACATTAGTTGCCTCCCATCGCATACCTGACCTAAAATTTCTAAGCCTTTATTATCTTTAAAACCTGAATATATAAAAAATTTATTCATATAAAAAAAAATGCAAAATTGAAAAAATTTTGTGGTACAAAATTAATCATCATGAAACTTGACACAGACATAGTATGAGGTAAAATATGAAGAAATCTAATCAAAATTGAATAGTGTTGTAGTGCTGATTTGCCACTCATACAATCACACTTTGGCGATAGAATAATTGTTGTTTCGTAAATGACTCCTCATAAATATTATAATCTACAGTATTGAATGAGGAATGTGCCTAGTTTATACAATTTGATAAAATGGACGATTAGTGATTGGCAGGGTTTTATCTTCCTCACCATTGTCAATGTTCATTTCTGTAATCTTCATGAGCTTGGAGAATGAAGAAAATATGAAGACATTGAGAAAATTTCGAAGTGATCAATCTACGAGCTCTGAAAAGAACTTTTTGATGCGACAGAACGGAAAATAATGTAACGAACCGATAATGATAATTAAAGTGATTACCGCACTTGCGCACATTCAGTTTGCCGATAGTTATTTAATGATTCAATGTTACCCTATTGTCAAAATGAGATTGATGAGTAGCAAATGGGCACCGTCGCTATGATCCATCAAATCTATTTTCCTGATTTATTTATTTAGCCATTTGATTTCTAGGTTAGATTTCTTCATATTTCGCTATATCTGTGTCAAGTTTGATGACGATTGATTTTATATCACAAATTTCCCTAATTTTGCATGCACTCCTCTAATGTAATGTTCCTTTTTTTATGTAAAAAGCAGTTTATATTATAGCTGAAAGCATTGATAGCAATTCTTCAAGGATCAAAATGTATAAACAAAGTATATTAAAGGAAGCTAACGCACAACAATCGCGAAGCTGCTTTTTCCGCTGTTACGCAGCCATTATCTTGGGAATATAGAATAAAACACCGACGAAATCGATCGGAACAGGCGATATCAAAAGTAGAGACGTGAGGCGAGTTTTTTTTTTTTTTTTTTTTTTAATTCATCGATTAACAAATCGCATTATGCGTGAATACGATAAACTTTGCTCTGTAAAAGCATTTCGCGCTTTTATAAATCAACCGATGAATTTCAATGAAAAAAAAAAAAAAAAAAAACACTCATCCGTGATCAGCCGAATATCTTTCGGCGTGGGAGCCAAACTGTGTGGCTAACTCCACACACGCGCGTATTCCCTCCGTCCTCCGCCATCTGCCATCGAGAGGTGACGTAGCGTGCGTGCTCGCGTGAATTTCTGGTGCGGTGCGTGTGTTATACTACAGTTTCTACGAGCGCGCTCGAAGAAAGGAGCGGGCCAGAGAGCAAACGCAGCGTTGTTATGGCTACGGTGGTGCGGCGGTCACGGCCTGCTCTCTGCCCGGGGCCTCTCGATCTCGACGGGCCCCGAAGAGAGCCGGCCGCCAATTTTCGTCCCTCTCTCGCCTCAAAGGCGCTCGGATGGAAAGTGTTCCCGAGTTATTTTAACTCTGAATAAAAATTTCGTTTCATCATTCATTGGGATCAAACTGATCACGTTCCAAATGATATAGGCCAATCCACACAGTGGTGGACATTTGGCGCACGTAAGCTCTAGGAACATTTTTTTTCTTCACTTTCGGAGGGATTCGGGTGAAGAAAGAGATCTTACTCGAAAGTAGTCTTGTAAAAGTAGCTTTTTCTTACTCTCAAATAAGATATAAATCTCAGGAATAATGTAATATAACGCATGCTGTAGTATTGCTTATAATATTGAAACGCGCGTTTGTTTATAAAGTCAAAAAGTCTTTTACTTTTTATAATAACTTTTTCTACTTTTTAATTATGTTAATTATGTTAATTATGTGTACGCGCACACATGAATAATCCAATGTAATTTTTCTATTATTATTATCTAATAATACAACATTAAAGTGTGATTATGTTAAATAAATAGGTATTTTCTAGGCTCGATAGCTTTCATGCGTCGCTCCAAGAATTTTGCTCTCAATCTCGTGCGTCTCGATCGAGAGATTAAGTCTACGCTGCCTGATCTTATCGTAATTTGCGTCCCTTGTTATATCAATAAACGGCTGAACACACGTCCGGCATTATCTAAGCGTGACTCCGTCTAGATTTCTTTTTTTATGTCTCTCCCGCCGCTTTTCTCTTGAGTATATCGTTTACCAATGAACCTCACACGCATAATATAACAACCCCAGTGTTACCCATAGCTGCCCGACCTTATTCCCCTACTCATAATCGCCACAAAGGACGTCAACACGACGCAGACATTAATTAGATAAGCACGTGGATTAGATAATCATCCGAGCGAAGAAGAGAACCGAACAATACCAGCTCCTCGAGGAATGTCTCACGATTATATCATCACTCAATTATCATTTTCACTACGAGAGGAAAAACATCACTCGATATTTTCTTCAATCAGTCATTAGTAATTTCAAGTCATTATCAACTTCAACATCAATATAATCTTCGTCATAATTTATGTCTGTATACATATATACAAACTTGAAAATGATGTAATCTAATTTTTGTAGTTATGATTATTTTTATTGCAAAATGTTATAGAATTAAATCTTTTTTCCACGTATTCCTTACTCATATTCCATAAAAAACAAAATTTTTATGCCTAATTTTTTCAGTTTTTTCTGAAAGTTCAAATTTCTATTTTACATTATTTTTTAAATTAGTACTATTCCTGAACTGTATCATTGTATAAAAATTTAAAAAAATAAAATTTCGTTTAAAAAAGATTAGTAGAGTTATTAGAAAAGACAATGCAAAATAAAAATAATTTATTATATTTACAATAGAAAAGGGCACATGTCCGCACAACTTCGGACACTTGTTGCTTCAAAGAATAGGAAAATCCGATGGACACATACCTTCTATTAAAGTAATACAAAAGAATTTCAACTATAGATACTAATGATGTCACGCTTTATGAGAGTGAAACGAAAATGAAAACAGACGTTATAAATGGAGACAAATTTAAAGAATTTGTACTAAAAATATTAGGATGCTACTGAATAATTTTCTTTTTCTCTACATGTCAGATCTATACATATACATACATATATACACGCATACATTATACATATACATATATATATATATATATATATATATATATATATATAAAGATTATTATACAAGACTTATTAACTTGATTAATTTCAATTATTAAGTATTCAATACAAAGAAACATCTTCTTGGATTAAATAGTTTAGTACAATTATCTATACGCATTTGAATATACATATTTGAGAATTAAATGTCCTTCCATTTTCAATATTTTTAAAAATTTGTATAGATCTTTTTCACATTTTGGGAGAGGGAAGAAAGACTTACGTTCTCGTTTGCGGGGTGCGATCTCGCTGTCGACGGTTCTTGAACCAATTGGACACTTGAGTCAGCGTTAGGCCCGTCTTTTTCGCGAGATTCTTCTTCTCGTCCGGCGTGGGATATCGGTTCCTCATGTAACATTCTTTCAAAGCATTCCTCGATCGTTCCTTGAAGCAATACACAGTCTCCTCGCCATCCCAGATTGTCTTTGGTAATGGATATTTTTTACGTAGCCGGTACTTGTCCACGGCGCCTAAAGGTCGGCCCCGGATTTTCTCGGCCTCGCGATAATGCGACTTGAACCACATCTGCTGGAGTTCAGGATGACGGCGTGGCGAGAAAGGGTGACTTTCCAAAATGGAGTAAAGTTCGTGATAGGCTCCACGGTGAAAGGCAACGGCGGCACGCGCCATTAACACGCTCTCGCCTCCGCGCAGCAGTTCTCCAGGAGGCAGAGACCAAAGAAATCTGGCACACAAACACGGAGTTTGCTTTAAATAAACAAATTTATACTTTTGTACAAAATAAAATTATATTTGTTACAAAGGTATAATTTTAGGTAACTTTGGAATTCTATATATATATAAAAAGGAAAATAAAATATGAATAAAGAAAGAAACGTAAAGGTAGAACTTTTATGTGTATAAAGAAAGCCTGTGTGTAAAAGTTAAAGCCTTTTTTTTTTTTGGAGTCACCTGGAAAGTTTTTCAATGTCCTGGCTTTGCGACAGCGCCTCGCACATACAAGATATTTGCTCGGGGGTGAAATTACTGGTACTGCTGAGAGAAAGGCTGCTAATATTCCCAATATTGGTGTTTACACTGGCAGAGCTGCAGGTGGAAAGCTCCTGCGAATATTGGGGACTACCATTCGACGTCGGCGTCAGGTTCTGGGGATGATGAGTGATCCCGAGGCTAGACATCGACGACGCGTTACTATATTGCGCGGTTGCGTTGCGATGCACGACGCCCATTTGACTGTTGCAGTCGCTGTTCGGTGATGACAGTTGATCCGAACTATCTGACATTCTTAGCTGGTGGCTGCGTGTCACTCATGAACCCAGGTGTCGGATAGGAGACAGGATTCCGTTGCTCATTCGCCGAGCCCAAGCATACATACAATTTTCGAAGGCGCAAACTTTCCTCGCGACTTCTTTTTGAAACTAGTTTGATAATTACTTAATCTTAAATCACAAATTATATCGCGATTATAATCTGAAGTCTCAAATGAAGGAAGATTAACGTATTATTCATCTAGAATCTTGAGCATAATATATATCTATTTTATTTCTTTATATATATTTTATTCTCTGTAGATGCTTGTCTATTATCCATATATCGTTTCCTTTGGATTTTCTATCGCAAGCAATATTAATTTCTACGATAAAACATTCAGTTCGGAGACTATAATTAATATATTCTCTTATACTTAAAAAACTTACTTTTTCTCTTTTGCCATTCATCAGATCGGCATACTGTCATACCGATATATTTTATAGATCGGCCGGATGAATAACCGATGACGAAAGTAAGCATCCGTTATTCGCACGTTCGAGTCGACACGACGGTTGTTTAATTACGTACGTTTCATTCATATCGATGCCCGACTCCATTCTCATTCATCGAGGTTTACTGCAGCATACGCATACATATTTTCAAATTGCAGACTGTGGGTACAAAAATTGTTTGCAAACTTTAATTTTGAAAAAAGTGTGTTTTCTGCATGCGACAATCGTTTATTTATCAAGCGGTCACTCTATCCTCATGATACATCCGACGGTTCATACACTTCATCACTTCTTCAGAAAAATAATTCGAATTTGTAACGATTATTTTTCGAATAATTACAATTACCATTACTTAGCAAATTTTTGCAGATTTTTACAGATTTTTATTTTTATTTTTATTTTTAAATTAATATCCTAATAGACACAATCCTACAAATGGCAATAATTTCCTTCTTATAATTATTCAATAATTATTTATTTGTCCTTCAAAATGGTGTTTGATTACCGCATCGTAAGCAAATAACTGTGAGCTTGAGTTCCGGCGGCGTCTAAAACCAAGTCTGAATTCTTCGATTTCGACAATGGCTCATGACAAATTATGTAATCGTAATGCTCAATATTTCTCACATTCACAATAATCCTCTCGGGGCTCCGTCCTTTCCAAGTGTCCTTTCCAATTGTTAATCCGTTTATTCTCCGCGAAGAGAGCTTTTCAAAATCCGCTACCTGAGGTTAATCCTTGTGACTTAACCACTAATAACAATCAACCACCCGCGGTGAAGGCATCGAACCGAGTGTAAAGAACGTGACCCCCTTTCCGAGCACACCACCGTGCGAGTTTTAGTTCACCATCGGATTTCGTCACGACCACTTCTCGCGTGCACGCGTCGAGCGAGCTTCCGCGATCATTCGCGTTCTCACGTCTCACGAGGAGTAGTAGAATTTAGGAGGTTGCCAATAGGTGATCGCGAACCAAACGATCAATCGCGCAATCGATCCTCGGACCTCGGATCGGATCGGATCGGAGGGACGCTTTCGATCGCGTTCGGACGCGCTCACTGAGTGACCAAGTCACCAAGTTAGTAAGGCGATCATGATTCGCGGAGCCGCAACCGTCGTCTCGTGCTGGCTTCCGTCGTTGAATTGTGGTCGTACGACCGCCTCCGACGACAGTTGTGGTGGTGCTCCGGTAGCAATGCTGACGATGCCGATGCCGATACCGCTCTCTTTTCCTCTCCTTCTCTCCCTCTTTCTCTCTCTCTCTCTCTCTCTCTCTCTCTCTCTCTCTCTCCTCCTCCTCCTCCTCCTCCTCCTCCTCTTCCTGCTCGTCCTCCTCTTTTATTTTGGCAGCGGAATAGCGCGAGGAGCGGGTACGTACTGCCACCCTGCGATTGGTCGCCGTGCAGCATCGCGCCCGGTTCATTGGTGGAGCCTGGGGGCGGCGCGATCTTCTACCCCCTACCGTTTGAAGCCTTCACCCTGTCCGCGTCACCGCCGGCCCCGCGACGCTTCCGATTCCTCCGTAACGCGGTGCTGGATTCTCACCTGGCGACCTCCACGGCAGACCGATTACCTGGATATATCGGATTTCGACGATTCCTTCCTCAATTCGGGCACGCGTAATTTCTTTTGTTATGTAACTGAAATGACGAATTATGGTATTATGCGCCGGACTCTTCCCTCTGACCTCATGCTCTCCATTTCTCGATTCCGTTACGTGTTTGTTTGCAGATCTTTGCACCCTACCGCCGTAAGAAAGCCTATATTTCTGTATAGATATAATTTTGCATTCTCGATAGAATAATTAAAAATAAATATACCAAATCGATGAAAAATTGCTCTTCTACTATTTTGCATATTTATAAGATTTATTTTCAAATTTGTAATAACACACACAGATGTGAGAAAGACTTGCTTATCAAAGATTTTATTTTATTTGTGTCCTTATTGCGTAGCTTCCAATTTATGGCATTCAGCAATTTTTGTGCAATTTTTTGCACGGCAGATACTGTTTTCCACTATCCCGGAGCTATCGAGGAATCACGAAATACGCGTGTGACCAATAAACACCGGAAATGGAACGTATCAACGTTACCGTACACCGTGTTGTGATTCCATCACGCGACGCTATCGCACCTCGTGTTTGATTAATTTCACAACAACTGGCAATAATCATCTATCTCTCGTCGTTAGATTTGATGAAAGGAAATACTTCATAAATTTGTTTATGGATCACTTAGATGTGACATTTGGGACAATTTATTACACACATTTACGCACGCACAACATGAGATGAGCGATAGCACATAAAACTTCATAGTACAGTTTATTAATTGTTACAGTAAAATGTAATACTGATGATAAAGTATAAAACGATCGCTGAATTATCAATATATATATATCAATTTAAATTCTATGTTTAATATGTTAATTTAGTTCCCTTATTTTATATCTTGAAATAATATTGGAAAACTTCATGTGTTCAGAATGATATGTGAAGTGGCAAATAATCCTTTTAAAGTATGTACTTTTCGTGATAAGATTTCCAACCCCCTGCGAAGGTCGTCAACTCATCTTTGGAGTCGTATTATGATACACATTTCTGCAAATATGATCCAACGACAAACGTAACTTTAGCTGTAGATCGGTCCGAATGCGAACTCGTACACGTTCAAGGATCGGTTTCGTTCATTCACAACTATCACGTATATCATTTACCGTTACGTATTCTTGTACACATGTATTTCGATCGTTTACCTCTCTTTTGTAATTCTAATGACACCTAACATCTGATTAATATACGATTTAAATGCGAATTAACTATCGTCAAATATTTTTAAAAAATTATTATTGATCAGCAGTATATGTATACAAAACTTTACACATAAAATAAAAATTTTCATACACGATTTAATAGATATGTGTTCTTTTTACTTACATGTCACAATGCTTATTAAATGCTTATTAAATTATAATTTATTTGCATAGATATATGAAATAAAAGTATATAGTGTATACAGTAAAAAATATAAAAACATGCACAATAAAAAATACATTAAAAAATTTAAATCTTTTTTGTATGTAAAAAGTATATCGATGTTACGACATTACTTAATTCTCAAATAGCAAATCGAAACACGGCAATCGAACACGGCAGTTCAAATGATGGAGCTTGAATTTATATTTACTTGAACTCCTGAAGGTCTGAATTTTGTTTATCGCAATTAAAATAAAATTTTTTATTAAATTTTTGTATGTTGTATCCATAAATATTATTACATATTATTTGTATTATTATATATATATTTACAATTATATCTTATTTTACCTTATAGTTACCTTATATCAACAATATCACATAAAATGGATTTTATCTACTAATGAGAACTATAAACGTGCTATTTAACTAGCTATTTAACTGCAGAGTATATTTGAGGTAAAATCTTAGAATTATGATTCAAGCATGTCTGAACAGTATAGATTCTGAAAATGTTTAGATATCGTCAAAGTAAATCGTATTCTTTTATTTAAAACATATGCTGTACAAAATATATACTGCGCGTGTTCAATTTTTTTCTAAAACATATTGTGTTTCTAATTACAGTAAGTATATCTGAGAAATCTATATTTATATATTCCTTAGTCAATTCAAGGATAAAAGAGATAGGGTTAAATTTTATAGTTATTTCTATTATTCCCTATAGAATAATTAAAAGTTAATTAAAACCTTATGGGTTCGAGTAAAAATAATACCAGGATAAAAATAACATAAATGTTGGCTACATATAACGGCAATATGATACTTAAAAATCCATGCCATAGGTACAGATCAAGAGAACCGCTGTAGTGACGAACGAAGACATCTTTTCACGACACGCCTCCTCAATCCTTTGACTCTCGTCTTTCTAACTAATTGGTAGTACATATGTCATACAAAGATGACATAAAGATATTCTAAGATTTTGAAAGTTGTTTAGTTTGTAAATAAGGAACTTGACTAAATTAAAGAAATCGAAATAATTTAATTAACATAAAATAAACATCTCTTTATGTAACAATTAACAGTTAAATATGTCGGAAAATAAAGATAAAATTCTCTTAGGCCAGAGTGTTTTTTCGCTAAGAAACAATTTCAGATTTGCTTTATTTATTTCTGATATAAATTTTTATCTGTTACAACGCAGTTGGTATAATCCTTTAATTGATACCACGGTGAATCAAAAGAAGAAACTTTTAAATGTGTGAAGATATAAGGAAAATTATGATAATTATTTGGCGAACTTATGGACTCGAGGATGACACCGTGCCGAAGCCAAGACCCAATGATAAAGGGGCGGCGCCGCGCTTTGCGATGGCGTCTCCTTCGATTTGGTGTCGGATTTCCTCTGAGCCGCCATTTTCTCTCCTCCTCTCTGTCTCTCTCTCTCTCTCTCGCCCTCTTCCTCCGTGCGTCCTCCAGTTCCCGAACCCTTGGAATAGGGATGATGCTCTTCCTTATCAAAACGAATCCGGGGACGATCGTCCCTCCTTCATTCCTGTTAAATCCAAGGGCGCACTTGACAATTTGATATTTGTTCGAATATACTTCATTTATTGGCAGCCGCAAAAGTAAATTGAATTTAGCCGCATTTTATTGTTGTGTTATAAAGAATAAAGTATAGAAATGAATGAGCATTGTATGTATGTACAATTAAAATACTACTCATCATCATGCTAATTCAAACCAATTCCAAACAGTTGGTCTGTAATTTCAGTCTATTTATTTATTTATAATTTTAAAACTTGTACAGAAAATAAATCCTTTTGTCTTGAACAATGTGCTTATGCATTAAATCGTCGTTAATTAAGTATGCTACTCATTAACGTTAAGTATCGTCTATTCGTGAGTATAATTTCGCACATCCCCAATCGCATCGGGCGACGAAACGACGCTGAGCTCTGGCTTGGAATCAAGTAATTCTCGGATTAAATCTACTCGGCATAGGACGAAAGCGCTTTGAAGCGATAAAAGCGCATTTCGCCGAGACGAGGCGCGATTCCACTTTGCGCCTCGTCAGGACTCGACCGTTCGGAAAGCACCCTGTTTGTTGTATCTGGGCACATCAAGGCATTTGGGTACGAGGCAAAGAGCACCGGCAGGTGCTACGCGGGAGGAGGAGCGAAGAGGGTAGCGAGGGGAGCGTAGCAGGGGTTAGGGAAATGCGGAGGAGGGAAGTAGCAGCAGCAGCAGCAGCAGCAGCAGCAGCAGCAGCGGCGGCGGCAGCGGCGGCGGCGATATCATGTTTCACTGTACTGCGTTTAATTGCATTCCAAAATGGCTCTGTGCAAAATCCTCCCTCTCCCCCTTTCCTCCCGCCTACCACTCTCGCAATCCTCCTCCTCCAGCTGGGTACAGACGGCGAGGCATCTTCAGCGCCGTAAATCCAGATAAATTAAACCGGCGCCAACAGTTCTCGGTCTCTCTCTCTCTCTCTCTCTCTCTCTCTCTCTCTCTCTCTCTCTCTCTCTCTCTCTCTCTCTCTCTCTTCCTCTCTCTTTCTCTCGCTCTCTCGC
The DNA here is from genome assembly GCF_055798465.1 of Pogonomyrmex barbatus. Lineage (NCBI taxonomy): Eukaryota > Metazoa > Arthropoda > Insecta > Hymenoptera > Formicidae > Pogonomyrmex > Pogonomyrmex barbatus. The sequence goes on from NW_028297127.1 coordinate 20,331,699, forward strand.
TCTCTAGGGATTTCAATGCGCCCTCGTTTCCGCCTCGCTTCCGTCGTTTGTTTCGGGTCATGCCGGGTCGTCCTCTCGCAGTCGTGGATGAATCTACGGTTTCACGTAAAGCGACGTGGCGATAAAGAGCCGGCGAGCTGTTTGTAATGACGGATTCGCAAGTGCCGTGAAATCGGGCGCAAAGGACACCGGCAGGGGGTGGAAGAGGGTGCGAGGGTGCATAAACTTCCCATAGAACGCACCGACGTACCGAAACGATACGTCCACGATGACATTTAGAAATTCACTTAACTAACTTTCCCGTGTCTTTTATCCGTCAGTAGTTACCGATACCGGTACATTTTTAGGATAATTTTATCTCGTCAGAAAATTCGACACAGATCGGTAACGCTAATATAACAGACAATATTGCAAATAATGATATTAATCTACATCTAATCGAATAATAAAATCGATAGTAAAATTTAAATGTTGTAATCGGGACGAAATATGTCGCGAAAACGGGGCGAAAGTTACACGCTCCATTTGACCATCCATCGAAATTTAAATTTTCTGACGAAAGTGTCTGACGGAATGTGTCGGAGGCGCTCGGACTTTTAACACCTAGCAGTCCTGCGACAACGCCGCCGCGTCGCAGGTGCATCTCGTGTTCCCCGGTGGTGTCATTGTCCGGCGGTGTTTCTACGCGCCGTTAAAATTAATATCGGCGAACAATAAGCCGGGTCGAGAGGTGACGAAAGGAGCTCGTTCGTAATGACGGCACCGCGCATCGTGTTGGTGGCCGGACACCGGACACCGCCACCGTCGTCGGTCGGAGAGATAGCGGCTATCTTCGTGCGCACGTTACACGCTAACTTCTCCGGCTGCTCGGACGACTCGCTCGCTCTCGGATACAATCGCTGCACGCGGCGGTGGTGTAATGCGTGTGACCGGATTTATTTTTAGCAGCCGACATTCTCGATGTGCACCTGAGGAGGCGAGGCACGTCTCGGATTGTCAGGACGGAAATACTCAGGCGGATAAACACCTAACAGCGTAATTTAATGTCGCGCTGCTTTCCCCCCGCTCCCCTTCTCACCCTCCTCCTCCTGCTCCCCCTTTCCGCTTCTCGTCTTCTAATTTTCTTTTTATTATAGACACGATTCTTTTCCTGTAACTTATGAATTATTTCCCGAGAATATTCTTATTACTTCTGAGAATATCTTCGAATCACCCTCACGACGATTGTCTGAGCTCGATAAGATGTTTTAACGCGCGATGGGATGTTCCTGGTCGTCGCGATTTGCGCGCGATCCGGAAAATGAACGAGAACAAAATAACTTGTACTCGGTCTTTCTCGTCTCGCCAACGGCGATCGCACGAACGGAGCGGATTAGGCGACATAATCTGCCGGTTATTTTCCCATTAACATCACGGTTTGACGTAGATAGGCCAGAGAGATTTTTGTCCCGCTGTTCAAACGAGTGGTGTGAACAGCGTGAATACAGGTAGCCATTCAAGAGTCCAAAAAGGTCCTCGGCCTAATACCCAAAAATATGCTCTTTATGTGTCACTGCTCACTTTATACCGCGATTCATCGTGTCGATGGGTCTAGTCGTAGATCTTGAGATGCGATAGTTTCTTCTCGTCGTATATATAAAAAAAATTATTTACAGATGAAACATTTTATTACTTACGAAATAAAAATAACAAACTTGAAGTTTTATTATTTATATATCGTGTAATGGAGGATATTTTTTTGATAACATAATAATGCTCTGTATACAAGTATATGTATATTATTTTCTTAAACATTATACTTTTTTAAGCTGTTGACTAACAATTTAATAATATGTGAGAGACTTGTATAATATTAAGTTGCGTTAATAATAATTATTATTATTATTACGCCGTGAGAGACATAAGGGTCCACACTTTATTGAGTTCTGCACAATAGGACAGTATAATAGGTTACTCTCGATTACACGGTTAGTTAGATGCGCCCGTGATTTGAGGGTAGTACAGTGAACAGTGTACTACCCTCAACTGTACTGTCTCATTATCCCTCGTATAGTTGTTTGCATGCATGTCCTTATGTCTTCTTAGGAAGCGCCCCACGTGGTCCACGTGTTTCCAAATTAAAGACACGATAAAAAAGGTAGCAGATAGAAAGCCAAAATACACAATGGGACAATAGACATCAGAAGATGGACAAAATTTTCGTTAAAATTTAGCAACGCAACAAGATGAGATACATATGTGTGTGTGTGTGTGTGTGTGTGTGTGTGTGTGTGTGTGTGTGTGTGTGTGTGTGTGTGTGTGTGTGTGTGTGTAAAGCAAGTAATTTTTAAATAACAATTATTGTTCTTATAACATCATAATTCAATTTAACCTAATTTAACTGATTTTTAATCAATTTAAATCGAAATGACACAACAAATTTTTGCTTGATGACAGTATGTTTAAAGAAATTATTTAATCACGATGTAAAATAAAGATCAAATGAGAATATCGAAAATCTAATGGGAATATCGTAAACCACGTAACGACAAACCAATGGACGATGTGCATGAAGGATCATATTGCACATTGCGCATGCCTATGCAACTGCATACGCATGGTATGCACACAACTCAGTTCTCATATCGAAGATCGATCAACTGGAAAATTTACTTTATATTCATAAATTTTTTTAAATTGTTTATGACATTTTCTAAGTCTTACAGCAACAGTATTTTACGAGAATATTATTGCGCTGAATTGGAGTTACACGTTTGGAGTTACACGTTAATTACGCATATAAAACAAAAAAAGGAATTTGTGTCAATTATCTAAATGTCAGTTTTTTAAATAACGTAAAAGTAAAATGCTGCAACGCAATTGCTTTAAAACCATTTCTCTCTCAACGTTAGAAAAAAATTTGAAAAAAACCTTCATCTCTGTAACAGCCGACATCGATAAGCCAATCAAGAACGCTCTTCATGGTAGTTTTTTTTACGGGTTTTACCGGAGGTGGCGAAGGTGAGAGAGCCATCTGTAAACCCGTATATTCTCGCTATAATAAATAACGACGCATTCTGGTTTTGCAAAAAAAACGAACACGCGACGAGGAACTCGATGTTTAATGACGTGGACTGCCCTGTGGTGCCGAGATTTATAGTCGTGGCTAATTATTATCGGTATATACGAGGGAAGAAGCGTGACGTGTGCTCGGAGAAGCGTAATGGCGTAACCCTTAAGAGAATGGAGTAGAGTAGGGAGATATGAATGTTACGCCAATTATGACGATCTCTGATAGATCTACTGAGGGCTGAAATGGCGATGCTTATTAAGGCTTGATATTCACATCGACCAATAAACGCCGTGGTGTGTTATCATGGTGTATTATCATGGTGAGATCTTTTCACCATACAGCCACACGCGTGAAAAGTAACAAGGACAAAGTTGCGCGTCTCGATCAATTATAAGATAGTTTGAAGATTATATATCATACTATCATAAATTTTTCTGACACGGTTTGTACAAAGAATATTGATAAGATGTATTTTAAATAATAAACTTACTTCTGACATTCTAGACAATCATTAAATATAAATATAATCATTAAATATAATGATTATTTAGTCATAATAATAAATCAAATTTATTTGAATTTATAAAAATTAATACGTTTATTATTTTAGAAGAGATTATTTTAGAAGAGAGAGAGAGAGAGAGAGAAATAATTATGTATTATTATATTAATTATTTTTCTTTCCCTCTTCTCTGAAATAAAAGTATTAATTTTTACAAATACAAATAAATGTTATTAGAATATAATACGATGCGGATTAATGATACTTGACATACATATTATTATAATTTCAAATCCTTCGTTACTTGGAAACATCGCGAGCAATTCCTCGTACGAGGCTCTTCCCAATGTGCCACTTCGCACTTTCTACGTTCTCTTATCAGTGGAACTTGTGTCAGGTGAGTTTTGTGGGAAAAAAAGCTGGACATAGTTTCGCGCGCCGGATCGTCTTACGCTAACTCGCACGATTTATCTGCAGGTACATCGCGACGCTCAAATAATCGTCGCGAAACGTTGCAGTGCCTGCGAAGGGAGGTTCTCACAATTACTTTACGTAATTTGACGATAATAAAAAAAAAAAAAAAAAAAAAGAAAGGTGTCACGAACTCCGACAAAACGCAGAGCGACGGCGCGGGATACTTTTCTATGAAATCGACCCTCGGAGATCTGTCTCGCTTGATCAGAAATTAGAGAAGTCGCGAGACCCTTAGTCCGAATTTTCTGTAAAAGAATGTAAAATCTCTCCTATGTCTCTTCTTTCACTTCGCTAGAAAACATTTGGAGTCTCTCAGAAAGCTGCGTGAGAATGAATATATATATATATTTATATTCAAGACTTTTTATTGATAATTTAATAACGAAAATATTTATACAATCAAATAATATTAATATTGCTATTATTACAATTTTCTATTTATTACTTATTAAAGTAGGGCAAAATAAATACAGCCAAATCAAATTAAGTTAAAATTAAGTTTAAGGGCAAAATAACTATACAAAATATGTTTTGGAGCGATATTTTTCAACCAGCTTTCTTTTTTTTACTCTATTCTGATCACGTCGCTCCATTTCCCCGGCTTCCGCCGCAAATTTTCATCCCACATCTCTTACGATATATTCACACTCCCACAGTGTACGCCCAATGAAGGGCTTGACGCCATAGTATGGTGTCGTCGTGTTGTATCGACAATATGTTCCGGATCCTTAATAACGACGAGTGAAGCAGTATTAAGAGGCATTACAAAGCAGTGGACACTTGAATGCGCGTCGAGGAGGGTTCGCACTCTTGAAAAGAGCATCTGAACACGAGAAACGCTGTTGGCCCCCCCCCCCCTTCCCTATCCTTAACGTTATTATGAACGCCCTTCTTTCTGCCCTGTATCGCCGTATCTTCGTCCCACTCTCGTCACCTCCGGTAACCTACCTTTCCCTTCCTCTTCAGCTGAGACACCCCTATTTGCAACACTATTTCGACCAACAAATGGTTCGTGCGCGTGTAAACGCGTGTACACTTTTGATTCGCTTACTCACAATAATTGAGAGGATTCTTTAGATTTTACGTAAGCAATTGTAAAATTGGTTCCACAACAAGCATCTTTTCTTTTTATTTTACAATACATTTTTAAAGTGAAATATTTGTATTTTTAAGTTTATGTTTATTGATAAACATAACGCGCAGGAAATCAAATTTATTTGTCGTTAATTTTCGATTTAAAATATAATTAAATAGAGATTAAAATTCTTCTTTAAAATTTACAGGGTAAATAAATATACATTAAAATTTATCGAAACAATTTGTCGAGTAACATATTTTATATTACAAGCATTGAAATTTAATACTCTTTGCTGAATTGAAACACGTGAAATAAAAATGCAATGTTAATATGAGCGAATAAAGCTCCGAATCTACGTTGGAATTTACGGTGGACAGAAAAAGGGGGGTGAGAAAAGTTTTGCAGGTTTCGCGTTACATCATTGTCACCCCGGAGCACCCCAATAGGCAGCTATACATATATAGATAGATGGTGGATGTGCGCGCCAACCCCACGAAAATCCCTCGTTTACGTGTCTGTGTCGTCATATACTTTAGTGGCTGATTTTCAAACGATGAAATCGTTCTGGCTCCGCAATCGAGATTTATTCAATTAGAGTTATCTCTCGAGCCTTTCTATATGCTATATATATATATATATATATAAGAGGAAATATTTAACGAGAAAATGTTTATTTTAATTGGAATTCTGAGATTCATTGCATTGAAATATCTTTCAATGCAATTCAATTTATTATTGTCTTATTTTTTTCTACCACTAAACGTAAAATCTTGTAAAAATCGCAAAGCACAAAAGTCAACGAATTTTTATCATGTTTTATTTTATCAGGGATTTCATGCGTAACCATTTTTTTTTTTACCGTGACATAAAATTTTACATTCTTTCTAGTAATATTTTCACCAAATGTAGGATGATACCGTGCGATATCAAATCGGCAGACGTTGAAATGTTTCAGAATGTTGCTTCGGCGAATTTTTCTAATTCGCGCGTGGCAAACGATGCCGATATTAGTCGGCTAATTCTTTCACGCTACACGCATATGAAGATGACGTTTTCACGAAGACGAAGACGAAACGCTGCCTATGACAATTCTTTGAGCTGACCGTGCAGACCGCGTCAAGGCCGCGTCGCTTTTTATCGGCTTATCAAGACGTTGGTTGCGCCGAGCCGCTCGTCCATGCTGTGGGAACTAAGAAATCATCGCGTCATACATCCAGGAGGTGTATTTATAGCACCTCCAGGAAGGATCTCCTCCATGAATCCACGTGCGAGGTGTTGATAGCGCGACTGAGAGTGTGAACTGCTACATCGACCTTTTCCTGCTGTTAGCAAGTTGTTTTGCGATAAAAAAATAAGAGGAAAAAGGTATCTTCACACTGTTACGCAAATGTAATTAAATCGTAATAATTTAGAAACTTGTATATCACGTAATTATTGAGAAGTAAAGAAGAGGATAAATTACACATTCAAAATCTAAAAGATATATATTTCGATAAAATGAATGTTATAGAAATATATATCTTTAATGTTAATTAGTATACAAAACTAATTTTATGATGTTTGTATATTAGATAAAAAAAAAATAATAATAATAATAGAGAACATAAGAATAATTCTTCTTGCGCTTGTTTAAACTATTCAAGCATTGTTAATGCACCATAAATTTGACAATCATATTAACAAAAATATTTTTGATTCGTGTTCAGCATGTATATCAACTAAAAATCACTGAAATGTGCAATTTATGTTCCTAATGGAATCACTGTCATAAAATACTTAATGCAATATAGCTTGTAGAATACGTAGTAGAATATGTAGTCAAATTAAAAATGTTACTTGAACATAAAATTATCAAATTAAAGCTCAGTCGCAATTGTGCATAATTAATTCAATTATTTCATCAAATATTCACTGAAATTGTATTATGATAGTTAGACCGATGAGGAACCCACGAATCGTCTATCTTTCGGTTCTAGACATCTCGCTCGACACTTCCGCTGCTAACGAGTTCGAAGGACGAAAGGCGGCGGTGGCGGGTGATTCGCCTGCAACCGCGGTCGTTTATTAACTCAACCCCCGGCGGTGAGATATCACGCGCGACATAACTTACGCTTGGACAGGGTTGCAAACTATACTACGCATACACAGAGCGAGGATTACCGTACGTAACGACGCTAAGGTTATGGTGTTACGCGCGGATGGTGGAGCGGCACCGGTGTCCAGTGACTCCCATGTCGGCTTGTTATCCGGACCGCCCCGTCGTTATCTGCAATTACCCCAAAACAGCCCCTAGTTTATAAATTATAGGTCGTCCCCGTACCCCGTCGCGCGCTACGCCGTGCTCCCACCTCCCCCCCCCCTCCTCCCCTCCCTCCCACGGTTCTTCCCGTCGCTCCCCTGCTCTTCGCGCGCGAGCCATCCCTGTCGGATCCAGCGGTACATCTGTCATCAAACGCGGCCAATTATGTTCAATTATCTCGGTCACCACCGCCGTGTTATCGGCGCGAACGACACGTTATGGTTCGACGCGCGAAGAATAAATTTTCGGCCAATTAAACGAAACTGTGCCGCGGTAATTGCTAATTAGGCTGTGCGTCGGTCAATTACAAATTCTCTCTGTCGCGAATATCGGCGCCAAATAAATTCGCTCCATTCGCGAGGGATTTTTTTCCTCTCCCGTTTTCCGAATCAGACGTGACTTATCGTTGGACGATTTACCTACCCTTTTTTCTCGTATGCGTATCTCAAATAGCAAGAGCGTTCTCGCATTCTTCCGCGGACCGTTTCTCGCGGATTTATCTAATTAGATATTAAATTGGTGGAATAATCGCGCGCATCATAATCACGAACAATCTATGTAATCTGTGTTACGAGTGAGGCAATCCTCTCGGTGAACGGCGATTTCTCCGCGATCGCAAACACCCGCAGGCGCAAAAGGCTCGGGGATGCTCTTGCAAACGACAATGCGATCGTCTTGTCGCGCGCCATTGTTGCAAGAGATTTCAATGGGCATTGCCAACAATGAGCCGTTGACGACGGTGCGTCGCATTGCGCAAAGGGAACCCCGTGCGAGGGCTCCCCATAAACCCGGCTACAGCCATAAGCCTGCTTGACTGTACTTTTCACGCCCTTTCCATGGCGCAAGATTATTATATCTCCGACCCTTCGTCCCGCGAACATCAAATAGACATCTGCTTTCGAAAAGTGTTATGTCCATATATTTAAAATAAAACCCGATTACTAAATGTTTGTTTTGTTTTCTAAGTTATATTGTTTTTTTCTTAACGATGTTAGATACACAATTATTTTCGTATAAATATAAGCTAATTCAAAATAAACAAGAAATAAACATCGATTATATATCTCGTACGTTTATAGAATTGTAATTAGTTATTGCTTTAGAATAATTATTTTAATTAATTACTGTATCAAGTTTTTTCCAATAACACAAAATTAAGATGTTACTTTTCCTAAACTATGACGATGTTGTGGTTCGAAAAATTCTGATGTGAGAGTGATGCGATTTACGATATACGATTGAATGAATTTGTATAACAGCCTTTATTTTATCGATATGATACAATTTAGTAGATGTATATGTTATTACGTTACGTGAAACTGGAATTCAACTCCCCGTTCTCGCGATTTTCGCAATAATGCATTATAATAATTGTTATAGACTTAACGCGCTGCGGCTATAGGTCAAGCGATATGATTCATAATTTGACGTCATTCCAGCGTAAAAACGTCGCGATTCAGCAGTTTATATCATTACGCATTGTCTTTGTTTCTTATTGTTTCACAAAAAAAAAAAATAATTACGCAAAATTGTTAAGAGACCCACCGAACGAATCGCTCATTAATTTATCATTTCGCTGCGCAATATAAACCGCAAAATCGCGTCGTTAACTTTCTTAATCGCTGCTGTTCATTAATATCTATGATATAAGATTGACTTTAGCACAAAAATACGTTTTCATAATTACAGCTAGACCTTTCTCGTGTTATCATAATGCCGCGAGCATGCGTGACGTTCATTTGATCTTCCCAATTTTTGGTTCCCAAATTGATTTCTCGAAGTTATAACCAGATGGCAAAAATATATAAATAAATAAAATATATAAAATAAATTAATTATAAGCAGCGCACTTTTCATGGGACAAAAGATCTGTTTCGAAAACGAAGAAGAACTTTTTCCTAGAATTTAACCTAAATTTATTAGAATATATTTTGAAATCGGGAAATCACATGGTGTTGCAAAGTCAATCGAATGGAGATGGTCCATCCAACGTTTCAAATCGTTCGTTTTAAGATCTTGTGAATCGTCACGATACTCGCCGTCGGAGTCACACATTGACGAATTGATGATTGACAAATCTTGGAAATACGATACATACGATATCCGTAATATATTTACATACGAAGTAACTTTAATATGCACTTGGAAGACAGAGGTTTATATGTTATGCGTTATATCGATAACGTAGGTTTCTCTTCATATATACATATATATATATATATATATATATATATATATATATATATATGTATATATGTATATATTTATACGACGTATATGTACTCGCGTAATAAATATAATATATAATGCTCAATGCATGTACGCGCGGACGCATACGCTTTACACTTAGATATGTTAATTCGCTAATAACTATATATTATTTATCGCGCGCCATCGCCAGCGATCAGCTAATATTTCAATGTATAAATGAACTGCCCTTTATCATCATATAATCATTGCGCCTACGATATATATATATCGATCTTATATAAACGATTAAACCTCGTAATATCGTAACTATTTGCAATTTGGACAAATATTTATATAGTAGAATTTTATACATCAGAATATCACCAGAAGTTAAATTATTTATAGATTTCTAAAAGATACACATTCACCAAGCTTTATAAATGTAAAGAAAACTGTCCCAGTCTAGAGCACAGAAGTAGAAAAATGTCTGCGAAGAAAGGATGAAGAAAAGATTGCGTGCTGACACGACAATACTAATTTTCAAAAATTATTTCTCCGTCTACGAGATAAACTTAATATGTAATTTTGTGTGGTTTCAGCACTTATATATTTACAAAATATATTGTATATGTATATACGTGCGTCCATACACTTAATGTGCGCACGCACTAAGCAAATAAGTTGAATAAAAGTATGTTTACATCTTCGTACAATATCACTCTCACATTATAAAGTTTATCGCTACACTTTCTTAAATTAATATATTTATATAAATATTTCAGAAGAAATCATTGAGAATCATATATACACATACGTACACATGTACAGTAAGTATATGTACGTACGTATATTTATACATACACAATTTTGTCATCTTGTATTACATAAAGTTAAGCGAATAATGTTTAAGATCAAATTGCAAACTCCGGCAAGCCACCTCCATTTAAGACGTACACAATAAACAGAAAAAGTTACAAATTTAACTTTTATATTTACAGCTGAACATCTTAAATCCTTAAGTTTCACAAATGGCAAAACTTACAGAACTACGTCATAAAAAATAAAAGATAATCAAATTGAGTAATTGACTGGTATAAAAAATGAGAAAGAGTCTATCAATAAATTATGGATTGCTATGTACAAGATTAATTAAGGCGTCACATCGAAATGTATTAACACTTTTAATACACTCTCATTAATTGTAACCTAGATGCAATCATCTAACATCGTTAGCTGCCAAGAAGGACCCTTTCACATCTCCGAGGTATCGAGAGCCATTTTGAATGTCTTAATACAAGTTGCTATTACGATATGTACCATAGTTATTATTACTATATGTATATAGTTATTATTACTATATACCCATAATAATATTTGGAAAGAATGAAGATATGTTATATCGTAAGAGTTACGCCGAGAGAAACAATTTAATTATCTTAATCACATGATGCAAGTATTTCAGCGGGACAAAATGAAATATTTGTTTCTTGTGTATTCTTGAAAAAGAATTATGGAAAGTTTAAAGGATTTGAAATCAACGTAACAGATGATAAAAGTGATGATAATAGTGTTTACGCGATTAACAAGATTTTAAATTATATTTCTTTTCAATGATTATAGAGATGCGTAGACCAAAATCTACGGAATTGGAAAGTCTATCGATACAACCATACGAGTTTGCGAAATTACGAATGTCATTTATTTTAAACTTTAAACGGATATGTTTGACATTCGATACGATGGACAAGACAAATGTGTCGCGCATGTTTTAATAATAAAATTCTATTACATCGCTTGTCAATAATTTTATGATACTTACCGGATGAATCGATGATATCTAATTTCGTGTGTATATAATTAATCATTAATATTAACGATATTGACTGTTTTTAATTATAAAATTGATAAGTATTATTTGCAACAATCGTCGATAAATATCAAGATCGAATTTTAAAGAATTTTAAAATATTTATAAATGTAAAAAATTTATAAAAAAATAAAAATTATTTTGAAAATAATTTTTAAGGATAATCATTATTCCACATCTGAATAAGATGATCAAATTAGATAATTAGATACAAATTTATCAAAGGATAATGGAATTAACTGAAACATAATTAATATCATTTTTACAACATATCGAGATTATTATTTATTTCAAATAATTAGAAAACTATTTTAAAATGTACTTTAATGGTTACAATAGAATATCCTATGTATTCAGATTTGTCTAAAAGATTCTAATACGCGCGATATCTTGTCTCACAGAGCTCTGCTCTAAGCCGAGCTTCAATTTGATTGTTAATCGATTCGTTAGATATTTTAGATAATCATGAATCCGCTTCATGATAATTACGAGATGTGTATGTGTGTGAGTGAGTGAGTGAGTGAGTGAGTGAGTGAGTGAGTGAGTGTGTGTGTGTGTGTGTGTGTGTGTGTGTGTGTGTGTGTGTGTGTTTTTTACGTCCACGACTAATACAAATGACTGAAAGAAATACCTGAATTTCGGAGAAAAAAAAATTATCTCTTTTCCAGAAAAATGACTAGCGAGTGAAAGTGTCGGAAAAGCTACGTGTCGTTCGCTCGCGAACGACGTCGGTCTTTGGCGATACGTGCTTCTTTGGCATCGACAGTGAGATCCCCCCCCTCCCCCGAGTATTCCTTACTCCATCGTGTCGTACTTGACTTTTTTCACCTTGAAATAACGGAAGGCCGCGTAACCGGCGATCGTCAGGAGGACCGCAGCGGCCAACGTGGAGCCGACCGCAACTGGCGCAGTTTCATCCCTGCTGGCCCGTGCGCTCAGGGAAGTGCACGAAAACTCAGCGGCGAAATCGTTGCTCTTGAACTTGAACGGCTGCAGTTTCATATCCCTGAAATGTTCCATTTTTATTTTAATATTTTTACTTTTCTCCTCACACTTAACTGAAGTAATAGATTTAAAAAAAAAATTGATATCTTAATATCAATTGATATTTTAACCTTAATCGAGGATATATTCGTTATCATGATGTATTCATATATTCTGTACCAAATGTACATATTCTTACGTAATAATACGAGATAATATTAACCTTACGTATTATTATATTGTATTAAAGTTCGTCACTTGGCATAAAATGACTGTGACTGTGTTCAATATCGAAAAGTATTTATATGGTATATCGCTTCTGATATTGATTTAACGTTATACACATATGTCCATGTATATGTCCATGTATATGTTATATACATATGTTCACATTTAGTTTTTAGTTTTAAGATAAAACTAAGTTTAATTACTAAGTTAAATATTCAAACGTTTGCATCATATATAATTGAATACCTATAACTTTTAATTAAAATATGAATTTCAGTGGTAAAATTAAAATTTAATAATACAATGATATACCTCAAAAGTACACTGGCATGATTCTTGCCGTCGGTGAGCGGAACCTCGGTTTCTTCAGAACAAGCGTACGATTTTCCGACCGGTGTGAGAAATAGCATAGAACTATGTTTCTGACCGGTACTTAAGCGAATAGTCTTGTCTGAAAGGTTAATTAAATAATTAAGTTGGCATTAACAATATACGTTGTTTAATATCTTTCAAAATATATGTCAAATACATTTATATAACATTATTTACTTTATCAACAATTATTTAATAATTATTTTAAGATATTTTTATTATAAATTGTGATAATTTAATTTATTACAAATATAAATTAAACACATACGCGCAATTGGATATTATTGTATTTTTTTTCATAAAACATTTTGCACAGGATTATGCAGAAAACCAATAAAATTGACATTGATTGCTCTTACTTGGCTGAGCAATGTGCTCGAAGTGTTTGTCACTGGAATTATAGGTCAGTTCGATTTTCTCGACGTACCAGCGTTCACCACCGGGTGTCTAAAAAAATAAAGTCGTGTAAGTATTGATCATCCTTTTATCTATTTTATGTAAAAACCGGAATCATAAGGATTACGTTGGGAGATCAAAGACAAAGCAACATGATATATTCTTGAATACAACCTTTGCTGTATAATTAATCTCATCTTATCACTCGATGCGTGTAATTTTTTTTTAAATGTCATTGCATCACTTTTATTATTTTTATCCCACGTGTTACAACTACTATATCTGAGGCATAATTTGAGGTAAACTATCGTGATAGCTTCCAGCACGCAATCGCCGATATGAAGGTGAAAATGAAATGGACTATATCTTAGTAAAAGGGTCACATATCGATTTTCGCGAAAAGCAGTGCCAGGCAATTTAAATGATTTATTATCTTTCGGATAATTGCTTCTTGATGCAAGAATTTATCTTTCGACACAGCTGGAGCTTCGAGATATCCTATTATATATAAGAGAAGAGAGAGAGAGAGAGAGAGAGAGAGAGAGAGAGAAGGGAGGGGAAAGGGAGAAATTACCTTAGCGAAACTCCAAGATAGTACGAAGGCTTTCCATTTCAATGACATGGTCACCGTGTTCTCATTATCACAATTTCCGGTTACAGTTGCATCATCAGGTACATAGATATCCGCTTCCTGAAAATACAAATTTTAATTATTTATCATTGTAACGTTCTTAATGATTAAGGATCTCTTTCTTTTTTTCAGGATTTAATTTATATTCTTACTTGATCCTCGCCAAGTTTTGTGCGATATTTGACAGTGATAAGCGCATCTACTTGAAGAAGAATGCAAGCTTGTCCGTTGCTTCCATCCAGTCGATATAAGGGTTGTTCCGTGGAAAACGACTTATGCGTGGTCGATGTAGTTGAGGGCACAATCGTGGATGTTTTGAGTTCAGAATTGACTATCGGCTTAAAAAGAATATTACAATATAATATAATTTAAAAAAAAGAATATTTATTTTTAAACTAAAAAAATAAAATTGTATGTGTGTGTGTGTGTGTGTGTGTGTGTGTGTGTGTGTGTATGTGTGTGTGTATATATATATATATATATATAAAAACTTATGAAAAGTTATTAAATTAAAAATATAATAAAAATTATTTAATGGAATTTTTATTATCTAATCAATAAAATTTTAACTTCAACTTTATCAATAAAATTTAGTAATTATAGTTTGTTGTCATATTCTAGAAAGGTAACTTCCGTTTATAAACTTGTAACCTTCTGTAGAAGGTCATCTGTTATTGTAACGTAAACGTAACGAGTTTTGCAATAACAACTTTTTTCTTGTGTATAATAAATCGTTAACATAAGAATACGTAATGTAGACCGGCGTTACAATACGCGTAAATTTGCAATTACAAAACATAAGAAGGAAGTAGTACTGAAAATAATGTGGATGGTAATAGTAAAAGTTTCCATTAGAATGATGTGAAGCTTTGCACGGTGACGTCACCTAATACCATCGAAATGTCAAGGAGTATAGTAAAAGCAGCTATCGGACGTTATAAAAGCTTAACATCACACAGGTCAACAAATCTATTGTAAATATATCGAGTTTAAGCGCAAGCATGTGTAAAAAACTTTAAGAAAAATTTAATAGAGTTACAAAATTTAAAGTTTGGATCTTGCAGATAGACTTTCACAAAACTTAATGACCTTTTGTTTCTCTAATATTAAAAATTAATTTAACTGTTTTTTAAACTCGTAATTGTCAAATTGCCAATTAAAGACTTATTATTCTTTAGTTTATTATTAAACTTCGTGATACAGAATATTTCTTGATACATCGTTAGTAAATAATTAATTTTCTACAATTTGCGGAAAATAATTTGAGGATACAGAACATATTATTTTATATCATAGTTTCATAATTTGATAATTAAAGTGATTCTGATCTCATATGAAAAGACATTAATAGAAGTATGAATAAACACAAACTGTCGACATGCTTCAAATTTTATCGATTGTCTAGCATGTCTAAGTGCACTTGCAATTTCTATTCGGTTTACTTTTATTCCAGAAAAAAAAAACAAATTTTTAATCCCAGCGATAAATTTTCACACATATAAATACTTTTAAAAATAAATATTTCTTTATCTTTAATTGTGTATGAATTATTTCAACCGACGCACTGAGAAATATCACGCTAGTAAAATCTTCGTTTAGAGATCATAAATGCTACGGCATTTCTAGCTTAAAGTTATACGAGCATCATGCGACAGCGATGAAAGATAAATCACTTGATGCATATCACTCAACGAAATATTTTCAAGTAGCAACAGACTACATTCAACAGAAATGACAAACAAGTTGATATAAGAGATGAAGTTAAAAAAAAAAAGCAAAAAAGTTGCACGAGTCAAAAGTTTCATTTCCTTCTTGATTAAAGCAAATCTAACTAATTAAAGACAATAATTTATGAAGACTAATCTAAAAAAAACTGTAAATATTTTGTTTTTAAAGTTATATTTTAAGAGAATTTTGTTTTCGAAAAAAATTAGCTATAACGTTATCATCACAGCACATGTAGAAATTTAGTCTTCGGTCATTTTAATCTTACTTTTTATTTTCTACTTTATTGTCGTTATTTGTAGTACTTTTTTTGCACATTTAAATTATGAGTCAGCGTCAAATGTGGACATTAAAATATAAATGTTAATTAAGAGATAGCGAAATAGAGGTCAAGGTGAGGTCTGTGAAAGTTTTGATAAGATTCCTCTACGTATAGCACAATGTTGCTTTATACATTCCACGCATTATCATACCGCGTTATAGCGGTAGCGTAAAACCGCCATTGTGTCCGCTCGTAGGATCAGCCTTAAAAAAAAAAAAAAAAAAGCACACACGGGGGTCCCTGGTGCGACGAAGATTTTCCAACTTTCCTCAAAACGGGAGGGGGGAGGGGGGCCACGCGCATAATAATCGCGCCGTCAATCGCGTATCGCACAGTCAAATGATAATAGGGCTTCCCTTCTTGGAACTTGGTTAATTATCGGATTTTAGCGTAGGTTAAGTAAACGCCTAAGGTAATACGATTATGCGCAGATTTAGTAATGCAACTTGCGTATGTAGGAGCGGTCGCCGCCCACCAACGTAAGGACCAACGTTAGCGTGTACATGCACAGATATACGATCGAAAGTGGCATTCTTTTTTTTTTTCCTCTTTAGATGGTCGTGCTAACACGTTCCGCGAATCCATTTAAATAATTACTACCCTTGCATATGAATATATGAAAATCGTTTGTTTTAAAAGTACATATCAATCATGTGGAGCGAGAGCATTATTCGGACGGGTATTAATTAGGAAAGGCGGATTAAAGAGAGCTCGTAAACTCGGTCTCGTTTTAACACAACGAGAAATTTTTTTGGCAAAAGGCTGGTTTTACAAGAGGAAGGAAAAGTCGGGTACAGGTAGATAGGTTGAATGAGCTTGTTTACCAAATTTGGAGGCAATCTTGTCCTCGGAGTAGGCATCTCCACGAAGACTTTCGGCGTTCTGCGTGTAGTATAACGTTGCTCGTCTACTTGTCGTGGTATTGGCGAAGGCAAGGGAATACTAAATGCTATACCCGAGACACACCCTGTGTGAAAATTATTTCAGTATAATAATAATGTCATCATGCAGGCAGCAATTTTGCAAAGTTTAAGAGAAAGTAGAAAGGATTCGTATGAAAAATGCGTATTAAAAGTTTCAAAGTTTGTCACTTTGCAACGTCTATGTTTCTCCATTATTCTTGTATTAAATATCTAATTAAATATGGTAACTTTCTTGGTTTGTTTGAAAGAAGCAGATAATACCTTGTTTTCCTTGCGCCCTTTCATAAATTTAACATGGAAATTAGAGTTAAAGTGACTAGGGTAAATATTAAATACGCGTAAAATTTGAATAATATTTTTATGTCCTATAGAAGAAAAGGATAGATTTGTACAAGAATCACTTGCATGATCTAAAAATATTATCACTCATCAGATTTTTTTTAATGTTAGAATGACGTTTATCATGCGAAACAATCGTTTTTATTTTTGGTACGATACTCGTATATTTAATATATATAATAGTACTTGTGTGTAATATTATTGTCCTTATTGTATATTGTCAAAGCAAGATGATAATAATGTCTGTTTATTACAATTACAAAATTTTATGGAAATTAAATCGATCGTATCGAAAGCAGAGTATGCTATCAATTCTTATCACTTTTTCCATGATGGATGATGTAGAAAACGGAAACGGCTTTAACGAGTTTTTTTTAGATATGATGATTAGCGTTTGACACCTTAAGCCTTTGACATACCGCGCGAGTGAAGAAATAATTTTGTGAATATCTTCTATTATTTCATACATATTTTTACTTTACTCTACTTCTTTTTTATGTATCCCGAAGAATATCCGAGTACAAGACTCGCTTATACAATCGTCCTAGAACTTTTCCCATTTGAATGACAATGTCTCCGATGCATTTTAAGGGTTAATGGCGCGACCTGGCAGTGATACTTGACTCAACCTTCATAATCACAAGCAGATTTTCACGGTTCGCTTCTCGCAACATACAATACCGAAAATGCAAATTGAAAATGCACTTTTCTCATCAGAAAGTAATCACGCGACTTTCCAGCTCTCTCTCTCTCTCTCTCTCTCTCTCTCTCTCTCTCTCTCTCTCTCTCTCTCTCTCTCTCTTTCAAAAAACTCACACAGTAGGAAAATCGCCCTGCAGTGTTCACCCCGACGTGCCATAACGTTGCCGTTGTCGATTCTATCTTCTGGTGCACTCCCCGGTCAATCGAATTAAAACGGAAGGACAGATGGAGGATGTGTACGCGCAAATATGTATAAAATCGCGTGCCGATACGTGATGCTCGGTGGCGACGTTCGCGAGGTTTGTGAGGAGAAGCGAGAGAAAGCTCCTCGGGGTCGCGGACGGATCGATAGCGGGGCGGCTTTCAGCATGCGCTAGCTACTACGTGGTTGCCGTTCTGCACAATGTGATGGAAAAAGCGCTACTCCGACCACCGGTGCCACCACCGCCGTTTTCCCCGACGTCGATGACGTCGTCGTTAGCGTCGGCGTCGGCGTCGTCGTCGTCGTCGTCGGCGTCGTCGTCGGCGTCGGCATCGTCAGCCGCCGACGGAAACTGTTCATTCACATTAACCGCGTGTTGAACACATATACGTTGGGATACTTGTCCCGTGGTCTCGCGCACGCAAGTTTTCTTTCTTCTGTAATAAAAAGAAGGTCGCAAAAATGACCGAGGCGAAATTATGAATCTGGTGTTTTTTTTTTTTTTTTTTTTTTTTTTTTTTTTTACCGGAAGAAATGTTGAAACCCTTAATTTCCCATTTCGGCGCTTTCTTACTGGGGAAAAGTTGTTTTACAGTTTCTTTTAACTCTTTACTAGGAAAGGTTAAAGTTTTTAAACTTAAAAAATTCTCCCTTGTCTTATGTTATACACTGAGAAATAATTTTCACTGGGAAAAAAATAAATTAATTATTTATTAAATAAATTAAAAAAATATACAATATTGTTTTAAATTATAATAATTTTCTCCTCAGTGTTATCTTCACTCGTGTTATTAGAGATGACACAAAACGTATTTCTTGAAGAAAAGTCGAAGAGAATTAACGAAGTAAAAAGTGTCTCTCTTTTGTTTTCTTCTTTACGCGCAAGTATCCCCGCTGAGAAGAATGCAATCTAGAGTTGTGTAAGTCTTGGTGATATATTTTAAAAGTTTTCTTAATAATAAACACACCAGGCATCACATCATAATTCGTATGCAAACTGTGACACAACTTCCGTCCGCTTTTCATTCTCACCGCGGGCGGAGTCGCAGAGGTCATATTTCGGTGACCTGACGTAGGTGGCTCGTTAAAGTTCAAGATCCTGTCGAAGGTCAATAATTCTTTTTATACATTTTCACCAAATGCGCGTCTTTCACAAAATATCTTAAGCACTTTGCCATTTACGAAAGATACGTGCAGCGTATCGCAAAGTACGTTATATTTGCAATCCACTAGGGCATTTCTGATATCCAGAGAAGAAAATCGATTAAGTTCTTTTTCTTTTAATAATTTGTTTGCGTTAACTACTAAATTTCACGTGAATGGAAAGATAACAGAAAAAAAGTATATTTGTAGGCAAAATGGAATTCAATGTAATATAACAAAAATAAATGTAATATAACAAAATGGAATTCAATGTGATATAATCAAAATTTACAGATTTCCTTTGCATTCGTTGAAGTTTACATAATATCGCGAATATGTATACAATAACATGCGTGCGTGTAAAAAGATAATATTTTCCAAAATATTAAATAAATTAAATTATTTTCGACAATGTGAAGAAGAAAATGTACGAAGTGCGTCACTTCGTCTTACATGGAGTGTCCAACTACAGATGATAGTTGCAAACTCGATTGCGCTAAAGTAGGGTAAATTCCCACGGAGACCCTCCGTCTATTTCTCTCCGAAAAATTTATCTTGGAATTTATCTTGGGATCTCTCTTGGAGCAAGCACGAGCACGAGGTTCCATACGTTACATGAAACGCAGAGATGTGGCATTTACGTGACTGCCGGAAACATTTCGATTGGATGTGCCGAATGGGATGGGGTGGTTAACATCTCAGCGGCACATTTTCAGTATGAACGCCCATGCGACTCACTCCGTTATATATTGCAATCAAAATCATCTACATCGTTTATTTGCATCTAGCAGTGATATCGATGCGCGATTGGACCGTGTAATTTTGCGCGATATAACATCATATCGGTCGTTACTCCGACGAGTGTTATTGGTAAATTGAGCTGACGTTACGATCATTATGATTGACGTTAATCTATCATTATCGGACAGCCGTTGATCGTTTCGAATCTCGTGTCGCATAGTATCTCTAAATTCGAGGCACTAATTGTCATTTCTAAATGAAATGACATTTTTTGAGTACGATAGGACAGAAAGTATTTTATACTGACAGGCAGTACCTTTCGTGATATATTAAATATCGAGGTACGTGCATGCAAGAGATTAATAAATATGTATAGATGATTTCTGACTGAAGGTATAATTTTTTATGAATTCACGGTACTTTTCTTTAAAAAAAAAAATATAATAAAATCTGCTGACACGTTATGCGGCGAAAAGAAATTTGGTCATATTCTGCTTGATTTCCGCTGGTATAACATATCACTGGCACAGTAGGTTCTGTCGACAGATCTTAAGCTTAATGCAGACATTCCTATGAATCTGCAATAAGAATCTAATCGAATTTGCTGCCAATCTACCAGTAAATTGCTATCCGAATCATTATTACTGAATTATTATTATTTTAACTTTTATTTTCATTTTATATCTTTCTTTTTTGTACATTTTTTAAAATATTTTTTTAATATAACATACATACTTCATGTACAAAAGTCTCTTTTAGGACTTTGGAAGATTTAAACATCAATATATGTAATATAAATTTTTTCTAAGGCCTTGCGCACAATAAAGAAAATATTAGAAACAGGGATAAATATTAAATTATAGAATGGAAGTGAAAATTGGGAATAAAGATTGTATGGTCTTGCATTCATCGTACGTTACGTTTAATCTTTATTCCGAATTTCCATTTCGCCACAATTTAATATTTATTTCTGTTTCTAATATTTTCTCCATTGCGCGCAGAACTTAAGACTCTGCGTACAATGAAGAAAATATTAGGAATAAGAATAAATATTAAATTTTAGAAATAAAAATTCAAAATAAAAATTAAACGTAACGCACAATATCATACAAGTAATTTTTAGATATGACTATATTTTATATTTATTTATACTCATTGTGCGTTGTATTTAATTTTTATTTCAAATTTTCATTTCCAAAATTTAATATTTATTTCTGTTTCTAATATTTGCCTCATTATACGGAGGCCCTAATAATATATCTCCAATTATAGAAGATTTGTTACCATTGAATGATCGCTGTCGCGACAAAGATATATTTGGTGAAGTCGTCGCTAGATGGCACCTACCCATGCGAAACCTACATGCGTAGCGTATGTTGAAACAACTGGATATTGCTGGATACCGACGGCCGTTTTACGTTCGATCGCCGGCCGATTGAGAGAATCGGAATCAGCTCGTCATTGCGATTACGAGAGATACGAACGGCAGGGAGTGTTTTCGGCGAGTAATTCGCAGCGAGTTAACGACATTGCGTTATCGTTCACTATAGTTGATGATTAACAGGTTTTCTCAAAGTGATTCTCGACGACGCGGAGTATGCTGGCTCTGAAAGTAAGGGACGAGAGCGTGTCTGATACCGCGTAAGTTCCGAGAATTGCGAGAACGCTGCTTTTGGTTTCTAGGCGACCGTTGTTAGTTGCTCTTACAGACGTATCCCCAAGAGTTTCCTATCGAGGAGCAATTCGGCCGCTTCTATCAAATCTGAAGACAAGATGTCGTTCGAAGACGAGAAACGTAAGGCTTCGATGAATAATCAGTCAAATGGAGAACGATCAAAGGGCTGAATTATAAAAATTCTAATGTTTTTCCCTTCTTTCTGTAAATAGAGAAATTCTTAAATATGCCGCCTGAGGAGAAGAGAAGTTTCTACAAGGGAGATGTGACGACTCTGGATCAGATCCCGACGTGGCCAGAGTACTGGAACAAAAACAAGTCAAATATTACCAAGACTGTCGAAAAGATTGAAAAAGTCGATGAAGTCTTAGCTAAGAAAGTATCGATATGGCAAGGAGATATAACGTCGCTCGAAATAGATGCGATTGTCAATGCTGCAAACTCGAGTCTCCTGGGAGGTGGTGGAGGTATGAGATATTTTTATTAAACAACTTTATGTATTATTTGAAATTTTACTTAAAATTTTTATACAAATATTTCTGAATATTTTAGTTGATGGAGCTATTCATCGAGCAGCAGGACCAAATTTAAAGAAGGAATGTGCAACATTTGGAGGATGCAAGGTTGGCGAAGCTAAAATCACAGGGGGTTACATGCTGCCAGCTAAATGTAAATAATTTGTGTGCTTAGTTTAATCTGTATTCTATTAAAAAAAAAAAATATTTAAATATAATATGAATAATTTTGATGTGTTTCAGATGTTATTCATACAGTTGGTCCCCAAGGTGAAAAGCCAGATAAATTAAAAGAATGTTATGAGAATAGTTTGGCCCTGGCTAAAGAAAATCATCTGCGTACCATTGCGTTTCCATGCATATCAACTGGAATTTATAGATATCCACAAAGGCCAGCGGCCAAAGTAGCTTTATCGACAATCAAGAAATTTCTTCTCGATAATAAAGATGCTGTAAGATAATACATAAATATATTTATATGTATAATTATATTTTAGTTTTTTAAAATATACAAAAGTTTTATTATATTTTTTCAGATGGATAGAGTTATTTTTTGCTTATTTTTGGATACTGATAAGGAAATATATGAGGAACTATTGCAAAAATACTTTTCTCTCGACTAAATATCTATTCACAAATAAATTTCTACTATAAAATACCCACAATGTTTGGTATAATCTTGTAAGCCATATTTGGAAAATAAATTATTCATATAGAGTGTAATATAATATTGGATATTTTTATTTCATTCCCTTTCTAATTTTATTTTCGAATATAACAATGCAATATCGTATAGAATAAGAAAAATAAATTTATTCGTTAATTCCAGAAAAAGCCTCTTTCTAAATCTTCATGTGTAAACACCAACGTTAATGATATTGTTGACATCATTGTAAATATTTAAAATTGACTATCTAACAATGATATAAGTCACGCTTTTGTATAGAAGTTTTGAGTTTCAAAATTAATTTAAAATTCTATTACTCGATAAGATTTACTATTTAATCACCAGCCTACAATATAAGTTTCCGAAGGTTTAAAAAGCGCGCCCAGCGTGGCTGATGGCGTCGCGCGCCACCTGGCTCGAGGGCCGACGACGGCAGGTCGCCATCTTGAAAAATCGAAGTGCCGTGATGTCTGTGCGTGGCGATAGGTGGGGGATGGTCGGTCGTTAACGCGGTGCATCTCGTACGGGAAATCTATCACAAATGGGCGAATATCCCTGAGCATCGAGGCCCAGGCCCGGTTGCGCTACCGTACGAGCCGCGCGCTTTTCGCGTTCGTGTCGCGCGACACGGCACGCGTAACAGCAACATCATCGTAGTCGTTGTCGTCGTCGGACGTTCCTATCGGGATCGTCGCTGCCGTCGCCGTGGTCGCCGTTACCACCGCCTCGAGCACACCCAAGGGACCTCCACAGTCGGTCGCTCCTCGCCGATCTATCGTGGCGAGGGTGTGCGATCGCGATCGTACGCCCAGTGAGTAGAGTGATACTGTGCGCTCCGTGGAGAAGAGAGGAGGAGAGAGAAAGAGAGAAAAGAAGGAGAGGAAGAGGAGTACAGTGTCGATAGTAGAGTCGTGTGTGGCGTTGGTGATCGTGCGCCGATCGGTACCGTGCACAGTTTCGCACGAGCATCGCGAGAGCCGAAGGTTGAGAACCGAGCGTGTGTGCAAGCGTCTCGAGCGCGTTGTGTCCGTCCGTGGGGAAGAGTCTCGCCGCCGTCGTGGCCCTTCGCCCGCCCGGAGCTCCGAGCTCCGAGTCCGTTGTCCGTGTGACGCGAGGCGGCGAGCACGAGCACAGGCGTGCTGTAATGGGCGAGTGGAACGTGCATGCGCTCGCGGCGTGAGCAGCATCATCTCCGCGTTCAAACTTCGGAGGAAAACGTGAACGAGTGAAAATCGTACGGGCGAGACTTTGCTGGGTGGAACGACGAAAGGGGAGAGAGAGAGAGAGAGAGAGAGAGAGAGAGAGAGAGAGACAGAGACGGAGCGAAAGAGAGCCGCCACTCGATCTCGACGAAAGGCGAGACAAGGTGGACGTTCGTACGCGCGGACGAACAGAGATCCCGTAATCCTGAATGGCCGCCACGGCCGCTTTCTAGGTTACTACCGGACAGGCAGGAGAGCGTGCGCGAGAGAAAGAGAGACGGGGAGAAAGACACGGACGTAAGTGAACGAGGTGCGTCCGGTGCGAATATCGGAAGATACAACATCGTGAAGAACGAAAAGAAACGAGGGATCCTTGTGTACGCGCGAGTGAGAACCCCGAAGACGGACGCCCCAGGGGAAGAAGGAGAGAGAGAGAGGAACGTATAAAGGACGAAGCGCGAAGGCGGAAGGGGGGAGAGAAGGAGACAGACACACCGAACGAGACCGTGAGCGCTCTCGCGCGGACGCGCGCGCGCGCGCGCACGACACGCACACCCGCGCCCGCCCGCCGCTACTCCGACACGAGTCCGCGACGATTCCGCTACTCCCCGCCGATGTACGGCCACCGAGGAGGCGGCGCGCGTACCCCGTGTCCTGGACGTCTTTCTCGTGCTCGCCGGCGAAGTCACGCCGTCGCCGTCATCCGCGAGTCTTTGCACGCGCCGACGGAGGTCTGAGCCGTCGGTGCCGCTACCGCCCGTCGTTTTCGCGTACTTACCGCGGTGTATTCGCCGACACTATCGTCACCGACCATCACCACTACCACCACCACCACCCCACTACCACCACTACCACTACCATCACCATCGCTACACCATCACGATCATCACGACGACGACGATTACTACTACTATTACTACCACCATCATCAACCGCCACCGTCACCGCCTTCGTCCTCGTACGTCCTCGTAGCCGCCGACGTCGTCGCCGAGACTTAGCTCGCATGTATGCATCTCGATACGTACGTATTTATTACCAGAATTTAAAGGGATGGAGAAAGATAAATGGAGAGAGAGAGAGAGAGAGAAAGAAGGAAGAAGTAGCCGCTCGCGTGTACCGTTCTCTACGTATATGGACGTGTTTGTACGTGTGGATGCACGCGAGAGAGTAGGGTGCGCGTAGGTGTGAGTGCACAATACCCCAAATGCCCAAAAAAAAAAAAAAAAAAACAGGGAAGAGGGGGCTCAGTCAGCTCCGCGAAGAGTTATTCCGCTTTCTTACCGTTTTCTTTCTCTCTCTTTCTTTTCCCCGTTCTCTCTCTTTCTCTCTCGATTTGGCTCTGAGGAGGTTTCCTGCGCTCGCTCTCTATTTCTGTCTCTTTCTGTCGCTTGTGGCTCGTTCTCTCTCTCTTTCTCTCTCTCGTTCTTGCTCGCGCGCACGCGCTTCCCTCCCCCTCCCCCCTCCTCCCTCCGCGTATTTCAGCAAAGCTTGTTTTCTTAATCGAGCATTTTCGTTCGTCACCCAGTCGCCACTTTTCGAACGAGAGGATGTTCCGCCTCCCCCTTGGGAGCGGCTTTTCCAACCCTATCGTAGCGTGCACATTTTCCAGGATCGATGCACTAGGGCTGCGTATTCGTGTTTATTATTTTTCTCTCCATTTGCTTCATTTTCTCTTTGTTCGCTCACTGAAAATAGGAATCGATATCCAATCTCAAATTAATGACTTCCTATGGAGGCTTCGCTATCTGCCGAACCCATCAAAGAAGAAAACACTAAAATCAGAGTCATAAAAGTCATGTTATGGACGCTCTTCATTTATAGTGACATTTTGCGGTAAGTCCACGCACAAACATAGTTCTATCTCTCTTGGCATCTTCGATGAGTAACCAGGACAAGACGATACTTACGTCGTACGTAAGTGTGTCACTAAACGGAAAGCACCGTGTCGTTAACTCTCGGCGCCCTAACGTGCGAATATTAAGAATCCCACGTGTTTTCTTTTGTCCATCCAAGACATGAAACATGATGCATCTAATAGAGGATTTTTAAACACGAGACACTAAACTTCCTCGTCAGAAAATTTTCTTTTCGCCCGAAGAAAAAAATTCTCGAGCAAGATCTTCTAATCGGTGAATATCGATCGGAGGAATATTTGTTTGTCTAACTTCGAAGTGGCGGCGATGATAGCGGAAGGGTTGAAGGCTTTCGAGGTCTTCTTCTGCCTGGCGTTCAAGCGAACGCTCTCGCTTCCTCTCGTCGCAAACGTCGTCGATTCGTCCGATCTCCGGAACACCGGCGCGCGATTATCGAGCGTTTCATATCTCGCGACTATCGCGATGGCACGGTCGCCATGCCGTTCGCAGCCGACATCGGGCGTGTGTGTTATAAAAAAGCCCGTCGAACGTTATCAAAAATTCAATACGTTGCGCCTAGTGCAAATGACTCATTTCTGAGAAGAAGAAAAAAGCCGAATCGTGTGTCCACTTACTTGTGGAATCCTCCTTTTAATATTACAGGGGCAGTACAGTTTGTTTTTTTTCACGTTTTACGAGTCGAGTCGTTACTGAAGTCGCTTCGTTAAGATCCATTTATCCGTTCGAGTGAATTTCAAGATACTTTTTCCGAGAGCATCTGTTATTTTTTGCAATAATTGAAATATTATTACAGGCAATTGGAAAACAACTTTATCAGATGTTCACGGATGTTTTAATAAAAGAAGCTTAGCATTTTTTTTTTTTTTTTCACTTTTGCAGTTGGTCGCTATTTAGCTCTGCGGACTGTTGTATTGTTAATACTAAAGAGAATAAATTGATGACGAAACATGACTGAAATTGGGTTATCGCGCTTTTAAATGAAACAGATAGATCTACTGTAAAACAGATTTCTGCTATGGCGGAGGTATCAAAGCATCATGGCGTGTGCATCGAAATGTGTCAACGATAAAGAATAAATAGCAGCTGCTTTCCATAATTACGTAGAAAGCTGTGCGCTTATTGTTTACGCATTGACGCTCAACGATTTCATATAATCGATGCGTGGTAAGCGTAGCCTCGCGGAGTTGTTGTGATGAGACTAAACTTTTTCGCATTTACAAAATCACGTACGAAATCACGTACGGAAATTCAATTAAGCCGACAAGTTTTACTTTTACTACGACGCAAACAAAAGTTTTAACACACAACTCAAATTCCTCTCTCGTCGAAATATGCTAGACGGAAAGCCAATTTTCATCGCGATCTTAATCTCCCCTGAGAATGCCAACTTTTTATTCGCAAAGTTTGTCCTGAGGTGCGATATTCGCGTTCGTATTGACCGTTTGTATTGACTTCTCGATTGTACTGGCCATTCATCGTACACGTGTATACAGTAGCTTTGGTGTTTATTGTATCGGAAACACGTTATTGCAAAAAGTTTCTATTGTGGCAACACATAGCCGTCCCATTGAGTGGCTCGGAAACGTTTTCATGACCGCCCATTTCCTTGTAGTCGGCAGCATCGGTCACTCTTGCCGATCGAAACGGTTTTTTATTACTCTTGTCTGGCTCTCCACATCCATCCTCCCGTCCTCTTCCCTCTCCCTCTCGAAAGAGTGTGCTGACCTCCCCATCGATTGGCCCGTAGAAAAATTCCATCTTGCCGTAACGACGTTTTATCGACATATCTACCAATCGTACCGTGCGAATTTTAACATTTCAACTTCAATATTTTAAAGAAACGTATGTCGGAAACAAAGCTTGTTCACTTATTATTAACAGTTTGATTTGATTTATATATTAATTTGCAGCTCGCTAGTAACTGTTTTTCGGTCATGCTTGAAGGAGCGACAATAAAAAAAAGATTCCATTTCAAAGAGAGGACAATGACTTCAGATTCACGAGTCTCTCTACTCGTTGAAAGTTTCAGGTGTGGAAAAACGAGCGGTAAAAAATGGGGCAATAATTATAAAGGTGTGGTATATACGTGGTATACGCGGCGAAGATTTATCATCGGAAAAAATATCCCTCGCTCATTCCGCGTTCTACCATAATTGCTTTTTGTACTTTCACGAGCGCGCGTATACCACGCCGCAATCGGCATCTGATACGCGACGCTGCTCGCATTACGTCGTCATTGTTCTCCTAATGATACACCTAATGATAAACTAACTCGTCCCCCCCCCTGCGCGCCCCCCCCCCCCCGGAACAACTCTTTAATATCGTGTCCCCGTAGGTGTCGCATCGCACGCCGGCGCGATGTAATTACCATGCACTCGTCCACATGGGATGATTGTGCGGTGCTCACACACAGGCTTAGTTATCCAACTTAATTAACTTAACAATACCTTCCCATTTAACGCTTGCATCTAACAAGGATTTAAAACATAAAATTTCTTATCGCGGAAAATCATTTATTTTTAGATTTATTTCATTTGGTACTCTTATCGTACGCGGAAAAAACACTTTCGCTGGCAAATCTAAAAATTTGACCAGATATAGATCTGAAAATAATTTTGTTGGCCCATCAAGAACACTTAAGTGTGATGATAATACTGTAAAAATGTTTGATCTTCTAATAATCAATTTGAACATTGTATATAATAATGTTGAAGGCCCAACAAAAATCGTTTTCAGATCTGTATCTAGCCAAATTTTTAGATTTGCCAGCAAAAGTGTTCTTTCCGTGTAAAGAGTTTGTTACAATGGAAGATTAATAGGTGTTATATGAGAAATAAATGTGTGTTGATTTTATTGATTAATTGCAGTTAAATTGGATAACTTTGCGTCAATTATATTTATTTCCAACACCTATAATCGCT
Organism: Pogonomyrmex barbatus; assembly: GCF_055798465.1. Lineage (NCBI taxonomy): Eukaryota > Metazoa > Arthropoda > Insecta > Hymenoptera > Formicidae > Pogonomyrmex > Pogonomyrmex barbatus. Next base: position 20,360,723 of record NW_028297127.1, read on the forward strand.
GCTCGTTAGTTGGCCTATCGTTCCTCGACCTATGTTATGTTGCATAATAGCGTTATTAATTCGTTATCTTTATTTATTTTTGAGTATTTACTATTATTTTATTTATACGCGGCACGATTATTTTCTGCATGTGATCGATTTATTGTCGTTTGCGTTGACTGAATGAACAAAGCGCACTTTCATAGATGACATTCATAGAAACGGAGCGGATCGAGAGTAATCTTCTTAGCGCGCGAGGACCCGCGCCCGGCGGCGATTTATTCTTGGATTACGCTATGGAAACCGGGCTTCTAGCTTTATGTAATACCTTTCCTCGTGCTATCGTCGCAATTCTACCCACTGGCGGAAAGCCGTAGGAATTGCTCGAAAAACTCACGCGCTATTCGGTACAGCGGAACTGCCGATAACGGTACAACATTTTGACACGTAGACCGTCGCAGACAAACTCCACTGAAAGATCAACCACTGCCCACCTACGTCTGAATCGATAATGTTGGACGGTTTTCATACAAAAGTATTATCGTCGATATCTTCTGTAATAAAAAAAAAATAAATAAATAAATAAATAAAATAAAATAAATGATAAATTTTGCGTGGAAATAAAATAAAATAAATAATTATTGTCCATATTATAAAAATATAATTTGTAAATTTGTAATTAAATTGTATAAATATATTAATTAACAATTGCCTAACAATCGAGTTTAAATTGCACAAATTATTATTGAGAAATTAGATAAAAAAAAGAAATAGTATGAAATTTTGCATTGGCATCTTGCGCTAGTTCCAACAAAGTTTTGCAGCCGCCCCTGGCTGCATGTCCTATCTGCGCGTGTGCCGATGACCTAGTTTATAGGGATGATGGTCTAGGACCTAATTTTGCGTGACTCCAAGTAAACTCTAGATTTCTACTTGCATCCGTGAACACATTATCTCAAACATTTTACGGAGGAATTTGCACGGTTGTTCTCAATCTTCTACAGATGGCTGCAAATTAAATCTACCATATACCCATGTAGATGTTTAAAATTAATATCGATTAAAATTATATAACTCTGTTTATATTTGAATGTGAAATAGCACAGGCGTTCAGATTGCTTTTCTTCATATCATAATACATAATAAAGAATTAATGTTAACAGATATTGCATGTAATCTCTACATTTAAACGCTAAATAATGAAAACGAATTCGACCATCAATTTAACGACAACCAATTAAATCACGTTATACACGCGCAATTATATTATTGGTTGAACACACACCTCTTTATTATAATAAATAGCAATATATTATACGTATTCTTTATTTCGCGCTTTTTTTTCAATTGCTTGAAAACACAACCTCTTTGTACCTCTTTCTACTTTACCACAATAATTGCAAGTACCATTGTACCATTGTTATTGGTGATTGGTCTGTATATATAGATTGAAAAATTAGACATGCCCCGCCCGCCCGCCCACTCGCTTTCGGGCGCTTTCAGAGTTTGTGTGCGTGCGAAATTCGCTCTATAATTAGCGGCTAACGTTTCGCAGGTGGCCGCGGAACGAAAAGTATATTCGAAACACCTGTTCGCAGGTTGAAACAACGTCGCCGTGGACATTTTCTTAAGATCGCGACAATTCGCCCCGCGATGTCCTGCAGCTGTTATCACCTACGGTCATCTATCAAACGCCCGTTTACGTCATCATTCCGCTAGACGCGCGCTTCCGTATGCGGCGATTCTCATTCTCTCGTGTAATTTCTTTAGGTTGGGATTTCGTCGCGCTTAATCTCCGCGAAGGCAATCGCCGCGACAACAACTTTCGGTAATTAAAAGTAAAGTGAATTTATACACGCGCGATTCCTTAACGCGGCTGGCATAAGAATAGGGAGGACTCTGTAAGGAGAGTCGTCTATTCGAAATCGATTTCGACGATGCGATTTAATGACCGAGTATAATATATTTAAATGTTTATCTAGCGAATTTCGCTAAGAACAATTTCGTTTTAAATAAAGTGCGAAGTTGAAGTTTTGCTTAAAATCACATTGTGCTCGTCGGGAAATCGGCTACGAAACATCTCATTTCACGCATGTTATGTTGTAGGTTAAATCACCGTCACGGTGTCGTGCAGAGACGTGATGTAATTTGGTTGGCGTTTTGTAGAGTATTGAAATGACAGGACTGTGTCATACGCGTGTCAGAGAGAGAAATTCCCCGGTGCTTCTTTGCCTTTTTTAACCGAGCGAATCGCATGATTTTGTGTTTGAGTTTCTACTCGTTACCCTTTTGTTTCGTGTGACATGCACAGCGCTAAAAGTGCGGCTGTTTGAATCTCCTCGAAGATAATTTGTATACCTACCTGAGAGATAACATTGTTGAGAAAATATGAAAAAAAATAAATAAAACAAAATCACGGTTAAATGTAACGGTAAAAAATACGAGATATCTGAGAAATGTACATTCTTAATAATTTATATCATTGTTGCACTATTGGGCAAAGGTTGGAAGTGTGTTAATCTTATTTTATGGATGTTTACAAAAGGATACGCAAACGCAATTGCACAATCTCGGGGATTACGTCAAAATGCGTCTGTATTTACCGAAAAACCGAAGGATACAAGATCGTGGGTACGTGACTGATTTCCGTAAGCGGCAAACTTTTACGTATTTTTACGTAATTCGTCACACAAGTGACCATATTGAATTACATTTAATTATGAAGTAACGTTCGCTGACTCATAAAGAAACGATTATTCCGCTCTCGCGAACTTTACGATTGTCTGTTGGAATCGTTATCTTACCGGCGCTTGCGGTTCGTGCCATTTCACTGTCTCTCGCGTGTGTTGATAAACGACAATATGCGCCTTTAAAGTATTATCTCTTTCAAACACATCTATTGTATAGGCGGGGATACTGAATGTACAAGTTTCAATGAATTCAAGGATGAATTTTGATTTCTATTTAATATTTTACATTGTTTTGATGATTATATTTAAATTAAATAATAGTAATTTTCATATAATGCGGATAATTATTTTTTTTATGCTAGGGGTTATTGAATATAATCACATTTCAATTTAATTCTTGTGGAGGAAACTGAATTTCTTTCCGTAATTTCTTTTTTAATTCCTTGTTCCTCGTCATATGCCGCTGCACAAAATGCACATAATACACGTGGAGGGAGACCATTTGGCTTTCTCGCACAGCGTTAATTTAATATTCATCAATTTCTATACACTAGCGTGTGTAATTAGTGTTCGCTCAAAAAGTGAAAAAAAAAAAAAAAAAGATTGCGTCAATCTTGCAGGCTAATGACTTTTCGCCGACCATCGTCCATCAGATCAATAATAAACGCGTACATTAACAAAGACTTATGAATCAAAAAGAGAAAACATAATAAATATTGTGTACATATTGTAAACAATCGTTAATGATTGACGCTCTTATAATTATAATTAATCAACATTTTTCAATACTTTATTGAAGAAATTATTTTCACAATACGCGTTTAAAATATTAATTTATACATTATTTAATTTTCATGCAATGTCTCTACTAAAAAAAAATTTATTATAAATTTGTTGCTTTTTCGTTAAAAAAAAGTTTCTACTAAAATTGGCGAATGTGTCATTACGCGATTTGCTCGACTTTAGTCGAACGAAATTTGCTAGATTTTATAGCAATATCGATCGTGTTCTTGGCATGGTCACGTAGCGAAGGAGATAATCCCCAGCGGGATTATTAATCTTAATGCCGAGGGACGACTTTCGCCAACCTTGTTTCACCCGACCAATCCCGAGAGATGCGAACTTCGTACGCACATTTATGCACTTATGCGTCTATATATATATATATATATATATATATATATATATATATATATATATGTGTGTGTGTGTGTGTGTTCCGCACAGGATGATTCGCGTAACACAATGCATGTATACAATGATTCCAATCTTTGAATCTAATAATCTATTAAACATGAAAAATGAAAATTTGAAAAGGGATTAGAAAGATGATGACAGCAGTATTTCCGACCTATCACGGTATCATAGATTATAAAAATTCCTAAAAAATTTTTACCGATATAAAATAAAAAAAAATTAATATAAAAATTAACATAAAAATTTATATAAAAAATTCTGTGGAAAAAGTATGTTATGATTGTTTCGATCAAATATTTTTGATTTATCCTTATCAAAACCTGAATAATTATTTTTCCACGCATTTAAAAAAATGGCAAATCACGAGTCACATTTGAATAGCGATTTATAAAGTACATGAAGTATTTAAATAAAACGTTTATTTCCAATTAACATTAATTTTAAATGTATGATTGTTTTTGTACAATTTTAATATTACATCGTGTATATTATTTTTTTGCAAAAATCGACATTACGAGTAAGCATGGATCACCCGGTATATAAGTATCTTTTCCTTCGCGTTCGTTCTTTTTCTTTATTGCCGGCATTTCTCCCTTTCAGTCGTTTCCGCAGATTTCTTGTTCCGCTCGATTAGATAGAAACCTTAGGTAAAACCGAAACGAGAGTGTCCTGACTATTGATTTCATTCGCATCTTGCAATTTAACGCGATAGTTATGCTCTTTTCAATTAAATTTTGCTAAGCTAAGGGATTCTTTAATTATTCAGTCGTGGATGACAAAATAAATTAAATTTTAATTTATTTTAAAACAATTAAAATATTTCTCTCGTGAAATATTTCTGGCAAAGTAAACCTTGAGATTTAATTTATTGGTCAATTAAAGCGATATAATAATCACTTTATATGTCTCTATATATATATATATATATATATATATATATATATATATATATATCAATGACGTCAATAAATACAGAGCGGAAAATCTATTTCCAAGATATTAATTTTAAGTCTTTTTTTGTAGATATTTTTATAAGAGTAAACTTCTCGGCGGTTGATTTATCGACAATTTTGGCAAAAATTTCTTCGTTTCTTCCTCCTATCAACGTAAAGCTCCGTTATCACGCTACATTAAGATAAATCGCAAATAAAACATTCGTGTGTGTCTAATGCAGCATTGCGAAAGCAATTTTTACACGGTTAATTTTCCGACTTGTGTGACTCAGAATATGGACATCGGTGTTTTGCGCGGGAAACATGGTCGCACTTGTCGCGTATATATAAATAGAATTGTAATATACGAACGTATCGCTCGCCGTGGGTCAGCAGCAGACACACAAGAGCCCAAGTTGGCCCGATGTTACATTCCATCCGTATCCGTTGCTGCGAGGTATGATTCACACTCGCCTACTTGTGTGCGAGTCCATCCCGTTTCGGCGCGAAGGATCGTATCCTTTTTAGCCCTTTCCAGACCGCGCACCGCATACTTTGCTAAGCCGAAATTTTAAATCGAGAAAACAAATTGTTATTACATGTTAATTGATTTCGTCACATTATTCAATATTTCTTAACATTTTTACATCTATATATCTATCGTGAGTTCAAAGTGAAACTGTCGTTTAATTCAAACCAGAAACTAAATAGAAATTTCAAAAATTAACTAATAATGTGTTTCACGAATATAAAAGGACACACACAGACACACATACACACAAACTCACACTTCACGCGTAATATCGCGGTTAACTAATAATAATCGCGATACGCGATTGGCTCGTCGCGTGACGATTGGCGAAAACTCGTTAACATTTTCGTTGCCCTTTGCTGCGGGTAACATTTATTTAATCACACATATTGTACTCCTGTATGTAAACAGTGTCGTTTCGCGGGTTGGTCGATCGCGCACGCTCGTGTGTGTGACAATCGGGCGATCTGTGTGTGTGTGTGCGCGCGCGCGCGCGCGGTCTCACACACACACACACACACATACACACACCGCACGCAACACACGCGGATACCACCGGCGTGGTAATTGAAGCCCACGGTTTACCGTGCATACCAATTAATAAAGCACACTTCGTCAATCATGATTGCGTTGCTATATCGGGCGCCGTATCCGGGCAAGATCGATCTTGCGCTCCGCTAAATTGGGTGAAAATGAGATTATCGATCCGCCGGATTTGGGATGGCCCTAATGCCGATGAATGTTGGTAATTATTATCCGTGGTGTCCCGCGATCAAAGGGTTTTGGTTACAACGGAGAGAGATGAGTTCGTGTGTGTGTGTGTGTTGAAACTTTTTATGAATAAGTCAAGTGGAGATACTTTATTACATAGAAAATTTTATAACACTTTAAATATATATATATATATATATATATATATATATATATATCGTGGCTGCGAAATTTATTAAAAATTTTTTAATTATCTCGCTGCTCTCTGCTTCGATGAGAGAGAGAGAGCTACTGCGAAAGAGGAAGGACGCTGTTCGCTTGGTTCTCTCTCGTTGACATTATAATCACTTTTTTTCCTTTACGTCGAGTCACTATGAATCATTAATAACTTATAGGCGACCGTAAGGCTCTTTCGCTTTTAATGAAAGAGGGAAGGGCTTTGAAAATGCTTGATCCTATTAATCTCACCGGCCGGAATCTCTCACTGTCCTCTCTTTGTTTCAGGCGTGAGAAGAGAAGAGGGTGCATCGACATAGCATCGGAGGAAGGTCTAAGGCTGGAGTAAAACTGGCTGGCCTACAATGTCCGCTAGCATGCGGAGCACCCTGCAAACCGTTCCGGAATCTGTGCCTGCCGACCACGTCACAAACTCCAAAGTAAGTTGTTCAAAATCCGATTAACTGCGAGATATCCTCTTCCGCAAACTACGGCGGAAGACCGCCGTGCTCATCGTCCTTTGTGCCTCGCATCGAGAACGACCGCAATTCTTCCCACCTTGGAGACAACGGAAAGCGTAATACGGCTTCCCGAGATTTCTACTTTGGAAACGTAGATTTTCCCGATGTAATTAAAAACATTACGTGTATTTAACTAACGGGCAAAAATATATCCGCTCTAAATTATATTATTACTTTCAACTTCAAAGTTTCGTTTATTTCTACGAACATTGACGACGGAAACATTTAAATTTGTCTGAAAAAATTTATAACAGTTAAATATCTTTTAATACAACGTATCTTTTACAACCTATGAACTATAAAATTTTCGTATCCCACTCATATTTAAAAAAACGTCAAGTACCACCTATCTAATAAAAAAAAAAAAAAAAATGCTAAAGATCGTTAGCTATTCTATATCTTTGGCTAATTGATCGGCGCGGAAAACCGACCTCGGCCTCGTTAGAAACTTCTTCTCGGAGAAATGCAATTGAAAGCGTAGCGGAGGTGAATGGGCTGGTAAATTGGAAGAGAAGTTCGGAACACGCTTCTTTTCTAAAATATCGCGCATCATATACTACTGTATACCACTCGATGGTGCCGCAGACGCTCCTCGACCTTTGAACCTTTTCTTAACGAACGAACGAGGGTTGAAAATGTCATGGGTGCACCGCTTTGCAACATATGTTCACGGCTGACCCTGGCTGATCGACTATACGCGCGGTGACATAACGTCACCGATTGATTTATTTCGCAAATTCAATTTGTCTATGAGAAACGAACTTTCCTTCAAGCATTGACGTTTTCTCAATTACCGATTGTGCAACACGTTCGAATTCACGCGAAAAAAAAAAAAATAACGCGGGGATGAACGTGTAAAGTCGTATTCCCGATTGAAAAATAACAAATTTGCAGTTGTGTAGAGTTTCTATGGGTTTACGTGATCTTACTGCTAATCAAAGTAGCTACGCCTTTAATTTAAATCCGATTAATTTACAATCACAACGATATAATGCAAATTTCATGCAAAGGTCATTTATTCTGAGATTTCTATTCACCGTAGCTGCATATAAAAATATGCGTGCCCATGAAGAGAATCGTTCGTATAACGCGCTCATTATCGAACGATCGGGCGAACAATAAGCAAATACTTCCCAATTGTTCTGTCATAATAGTGAACAAATGAAACACATTTTTAATATTTTCACTCAAAAATTGTATATTTCTTTAACGTGGGACATTTTTTTTTTTTTATAAATATCATGATAAAAGTGAAAATTCCACACTTCTCTAACGTGGGATACTTTTTTATTAACATTATAACGAAACTGAAGTTGAGCATTGAGCAAACACTCAAAGCGTGAATGTTGAAGAAAGGCCCTTTATTGTCCGCCTCGGACGAAGCGAGTCCTTCAGAACACGCGGAATCATCGTTCTATCATGCCTCATTGTCTCCGAGGTTGGAATGTTTCGCTGTCGTTCGTGGGTCGATCAACATGTGCCTCGTCACGCGTAATACGTTAAGTCTATGGGTCGATGCTCGCAGAAAGGAAGAAAGTAATAGTCCGACAGAAGTAGTTGGAAGTCGCAACGCGTTTCTCAAGGTTCGTCCAAGTAACTTTGGGAGGCTAACTTTAATACGGCTAAACTAACACAACTTTTGCGAATCGTTCTCGTCGAAACGCGATGATATCGTTGAGCGCGCTATCGTTTCCCGGCTTGTCAATCCCGTATTGTCGTTCCTGCGACCTCCAGGTACTTCGAAACTCACGCCACTTCTTCCTGTTGCGCGTCTTCATCGTCGCCACAGAAAGAAAGAAATGCTGCTCTCTCTTGTGTGCGATATCACACGTATCGCAAAGTATTGCTTCGTGACGTCTCTGGTATAAGGTGGTCGCTTCGTATCAACATCAATGCTTCCTTAATTCCAAGAGAGGTAATCAAAAGTCAAAATGAAAAACTTGCGAAAAAAAGAAAAAACAATTTCACGCCTCGAAATCATATAATTATTGATCCGGAAGAGATCTCATTTTTTTTACCGTTATTATTAAACACAGTGGAAAGCGTGGAAAGCGGTTTTTTTTTTTTTTTTTTTTTTTTTTTTTTTTTTTTTTGACGCTTTTCACTTTTACCTGTTCGGTTTTCGATTTTCGACGCCGTGGACACGTCATACGAAATAAAATATGATTTGGTCGAGAGGCACGCGTCGTAAAATAGGCCGACGGGTCTGGCAGATCTTTTTTCACACGCGTCTAGCCCAGATTTCGTCCCGGAATGGAACAGAACGAGAATCGTAACCGCAGCGATGACTCGGTCGGACAGGTTTTCACGACCAACAGCTTTCGAATTTTCTCCTGGCAGTGGTCGCCGGTGCTTTATCGTCGCCATTGCAGGCAGGAAGCTTTCACGTTTTCACGCTCGTGAGAGCGTCGATGAGTTTTATCGAAATGAATTAATCCCTCGCGCCGGTAATTAACGGCGCGGTTATAACTTTCGATTGTGTTTTTCGATTTAACCATCCGTTAACCGAACGGATCTATCGGAGAATTATCTGCGATATGTTGGGACGGGAAAAATTTAATTCTCTCTTAAATAAAATACAAGGGAGATTTAATCTCTTCATTATCAAACGGCCACCTTTCGATACGACAAATCTCCGTAATTGCTTCCTCAACGCTCTCTCAAGCTTGCTCTATCACAACAATATTTGTAAGAAAATGTATTATACGATGTGACACTTGCGTCGTGATCCTCTTTTCCCTTTGATCTTACTAAGTTTTATTGGAAACTGTAAATTTCGATTTTTATCTCCACGACAGATCCCGCTTAATTATCTTTCGCAGAACTATACTGAAATCTTCTTCTCCCGCCCTACCCCGAGTTACATCCGCCGGCTCGATATGATCTCATCTTACGGTATATTAAATGCTGATTTATACTGTTAGTTAACCGACAATGAGTGACTCTCGTGACGTCTCAACGGCGTATCGCTGCGTAATCCGACCGATTGTAGCTACGCCGCTCGCTCGGCGACAATCGTACGGTACATCGGCGATGATTTAAGGTCACCGAATCGCTGGACCTTGAATAGGGCTCGGCCTCCGAGCGTGCTTTTGGCGGTCACTGACACTGTATCCGTTTTCAACGAGATTCAGAATAATGCCCGCGTCGTTCGGAAGACGCTTTCCGCCGCGACCTTTCGTCACGAAAAATCGATCGGATCTACGTCACGGAAATTCAGCCGTACATCGCGCGTCATCGCGGTTAGAATCCGCCATAGAATCCGCCATTCGGAGCCGGATATATGTATGTGGATATATAACTTGCATAACACGTGCAGCTTCTCCTTGCCATATATATATATATATATATATATATATATATATATAAATAGACCATTTATGAATACGCTGGTTTATTGGTTGATATGTAAACATATAGAAGGGGGAGAGGGATCGTGGAATATCCTCGACCGTAATTTTAATAATAAACTTGTTACCTTAATGACTTATTTTTTATCTTTAATAACGCATTACGTAGCTTAATTTTAATTACAGGTTTTAAACTTGTCACTTTTACCGAGAGAAATTTATTTATTTTCAACATCATAAATCATTATAACTTTATGATAAAAATTCTTAAAGGAGATTTTAATTTCAAGTACTTGCGAAAAAAGTAGGATTACAAAAACTAACGCGAACTTTACGGTGCAGCACTCCCCCATGCATTGTACCCTACATATTTCCGTTAATAGACTGATTATAAGGTGATTACAGCGGATAGACCAAATTCTCACTCGAATGCTTCTATGTTCACATTGTTGAATAGCACGTCAGTCTTTAATTATTGAATATAAAGTTTTTTTTTAAACGCATTTCGTATATATTTTGTTGCATAACTCTAATAATGCCGAGCTTATTTCATAAAAAAAAAATAAATATGTAACATAAATTGCAAGATAAAAATGCATATTGATATAATTACAAAAAGAATTATTATATAATTATGAAATAATAATATAATAATTTTAAAAGAGCAAGTCAGTGGGCATCGCTATTATTATCCGAGATTATTATCCGCTATTATTATTCGATTCAATTGAGTGGCAAAGTTTTACGGTGCGTTACGTCTTATTAATTAATAATACGAATCGCGAAGTCGACGTCGAAGGGAGCTGCGTGAATATCCGGATTATGAGACGTCTTAAAAACTCTTCTTTGACCTTGCACGACGTAACGGTACCAAAGTCGTGCAGAACGACGTCGATAAGCTTAATTAACCCGGTTAACACTCGTGCGGAAGATGCAAGAACAGCAGCGAGGCAAGGCCGTCTTTTTATCTTGCCAGCTCCCTTCCATTAGATATTTTGCCAAATGCACAATAACCGTTTGACAGATCAGACAGATTAACATTGTTATTAAACATAACGATCAACAAGATTATTAAATTATCCTATTGACTTTTAGAGAAATAATTTTTAACAACTTCGGTTTATCATAAAATCTGCTCTATTTATAAGATAATATGATAAAAATGAAATTTTCAAAAGAGAGATACTAATTACGGTGTTGATGATAATTTTGTAAAAATGTTACTTACAATCTGATGCAAATGCAATTGATTAAAGACGAGAATACGCACACGTATACATACATATTTTAATTTACTCTATTATTAAATTGAAAAGGACATGATGAAAATGAACGTCATTAGGGCAACATTATTTAAGTGCTAATGCAATTTGCGAGATCGACGAAAATTACTTTCTTCGGATTCATTCTTTCGGCAAACTCAATGGCGACAATTTATATTGTCGGACAAGTCTCTGTGCCTTGTGCCTTGTTTATAAACGCGAATCACGCTGACTAATAAACTAGGACTAATCCGCTTTTTACGGATACGCTTTCTCTGCACATTTGTCCGGCAATTGCTGATGATGATGATTGTAAATCACGGACGCGTCCGTAATCACATTTATCGAATGTAATTTCGCGATTGCATTTCTGCCGCTAATGACGTCCTCACCGGAAAGTCAAAGGAACGTGTCATGTGTTTTTTACACAAGGGAATAAACAACAAAATGGCACATTTGTATTGTTTAAAAAAAGTAATTTTTCCAACTTTTTTGTATTTCTACACTTTTGAAATTTTTAATGGTGCGTTTTGTACGAGCAAAAAAAAAATAGTTAAAAGTTTATAAAAATGTGTTTAGTGTAAGAACATGTAGTGTTCATTTCAAGCTTTTCCGTAAAATTTTCTTTCTATCCTAATCCTAATTGGAATATTTGTTTTAAAACACGTAAATATATACAAAATTATGATAATAAATTTCTATAATGTTCATACTCAAGTTGCAAGTTTTCTCGTAGGTTACAATTTATTATTTTTAGCCACGTGTTATAGATTTTCCATCCCTTGTCTTATATACACGAACTTTGGAGTTACTTGGAGTATAAATACTGCTGCCGCAATTAATATTTTATTAACTAGGAGAAGATTAACCTCGATTTGCATATTCATTCAAAATTTTATTATAACAAATTAAGATTTTGAAAATTGATATAAAAATGTGCAAGAATATCTCGAAATTAATATGTAAGAATGGAGAGAAGTAATGTGAGCGAATTCTTATAGAAGGGGCGCAAGAAAACAGTGTGGCGTATACATCTCTTATACGAAGAAATCAATATTATTTTTTTTATTGTGAAGAAATCAATATGTCTTTCCGAGTCTTTCTTCCTTCACAATACCACTCTAATCGATTGCCGGCGACCGTTTGCGTATCGTGAAAACGTTACGTTACATCACACGAACGCGCACGAACGCGAACGGACTGTTATTTCGTTTGGAAAGCGCGACGCTCTTCGACGTGCCGCGAGGGCGTTTATTTTTCTCGGCTTCTCGGATGCGGCATTACCGGTCTCGTCACGGGACGCGCGTTCAATCGCGATCAATTAGACGTCAAGCGGAATAGCATGAGTCGCTGAGTCGTTCGCGAACTTGTTATGTATGTGCACAATCGAGTTTAATCCGCTGTTGCGTCCCCCCCCCCTCTCTCTCTCTCTCTCTCTCTCTCTCTCGTTCCGTTCTTGCAAGCTACATGACATTAGTGTGGAATAGACATTGTTTCTATGTACTTACATAGACATACACTTCGAAACGTTCATTGAGCTTAATTCCAGTTCGAGATGTAGAAGCTAAAATAATCGCTTGGACGGAACCTCCATTCAGTAATCTGTTCAACAGACTCAGAGATATCTTAAATATCTTGTGTATAAATAAACCAATTTCAGAATTTTTTTTATATATGAAATAAATTATACAATATATTACGAAATTTGTATATGAAATTTTAATTTATTTTTCTCTGGATTGACTCGTTTTTTGTATAACAATGCTCGTTTGTAATCTGTTTTTGTTTAAGAAAATAGGTCATTTTTAATTTAATTCAATTCTTTTTTTTTTTTTTTATTTTTTTGTTGTTTTATATTTGAAGAATTAGCATTTCCGGAAGTTTGATAACAAGTTTGATTAATAATTCAAATATTGCATTTTTTCTTGATAAGAACAGACGAAAGTTTTTCCTAAAAAAAAATTTTTTTATCATTTACATTTGGACTTAATTCAGCAATGAATCAAAGAACAGGTTCGTTTCTTCGCCCGTTCACCTTGCCCCGATCGCCTTCTTGGACGCTCTCGAAGCAGACATAATGATAATGTAGTCGTTCCCGAGTGGTATCCAGTTTTCGCGACGGGTGCTTGGATTATGATTAACCCAAATGTAGCAACGGCCTTGCGGACCGCATACTCACCGAGAGAAATGCGGATAAATATAAGATTGAGCGCAACTTGTACTTATATATGGTGCAAAATTGCGCTAACTGTGCTAACTCGATCTTAATGCCTTTTTTTTTTTTTTTTTCACGAGTAATTTGGTAAAATTTAATGTTTAGAAAAATTGCTTTTGGCAGTGCCAAATCAACATATATAAAATTTATTATTTACATACATATAATAATATTTATATATACATTATTTATTGAAATACTCACCTTTTGGTAAAATAATTTAATAAAAAAGTTTTATTCCATAAATTCGTTCCGTAAAAAAATGTACAAATTAAAGTTAGGTATCTGAACAAAACTTTCACGAAACTGATCTTAAGCGCATAATACACATATCATAAGACATATAATTTGTCTAAAACATTTATCTCTGTGGATGTGAAGAGTTATTTGAAAAGTTCAATTTGGTAATAGAACAAATACGACTCTGGAAATTGGATTCTCTTTAAAGTTCCATCGGACATAACAATAAATTTCAAGTTCCCTGTGGACAACAAATAAGCTATTGCTATCTCTCTCTCTCTCTCTCTCTCTCTCTCTCTCTCTCTCTCTCTCTCTCTCTCACATTACCTTGGTCTGACTGGAACTTTCCGATTGAAACTTTGTTACTAGACTTGCATGAACCGTAAATATATTTTTTCGTGGAAACATACGGTCCTAACTTTCCAGTTTCTTTAAGTCACGCAGTTTCTCTTCGTATATGGCTAAATATATATTGTTTATTTCAGAATTAAATATAAAATTCCAGAACTAAATATAAAAGTTAACTCTCACATCTTTTTACACACTATTTAATTTCACATATTTCTGTTTTTTTAAACTGTTACTTATAAAATCATTTCTTTATTATTTTCCAAAAATTTAATCGCATCGTCGAAGTTAAAATAGACGCTATTGTACAGAATATTCTACATTATTTATTAATCATTACCAATATAATTTCGTATGCTAAATGTTAAAGGTCACACATCGTTATTCTAAAGTCGGAATCGGATATGCGCGTCTAAAAAAAATCTGAATAGATCTGGATCTAGATGACGTGTTAGATACACGGCACGGTCATCCTCTCGAACGTCGCTTATAATCGTTTGGATTTAGTTTACACGGCAGTTCGCCAATGCAACTAGCCGTTACTAGTTGGCACATTTAACGACGTTCGCTTCGACGTCATACTGTCACGGCACTCTTTCGAGCGCGAGGCGGTATAATAACCAGATCGATACTCCGGTTTATTCGGACGGTTTACGCGAAATCGTTTTCACGACGTGTCTCTAAGGCGAGACACGCGATCCGGTCATACGGTTGCACAGATGCTCTTTTCGTCAATTATTAAACGGAAAACGACGCTTAAGAGGTCGGTGCACTCTTTTCGATGTAGAAAATACACCTTCAGCCGTTCCACTTGCATGTCATTGATTTTCAATCGACGAAAGCGGCCCCCGATAGGTCGCTCGTAAACTCGCCTTCTAACATGCAAGCCGGCGAAGCCGGGCTTAAAAATATGCGACATGTAAGATTAGTTTATCTCGAATTCTCCTACTTGTATCTCTCTTAATTCGCGATAATTTCAGTGAGAGAAGGATATCAGGTTTAGATGCGGTGTAAATGTGTGTATACAGACACGCGAATCAGACGAACAGTTAGGATTGCGATTACGTCGAAAATCATACAGCGTGAATTAGCCTTTAAGTGCAACGACGTTAACGCACGCGGCGTGTAGTTAATTGCGGTACCATGGAAGATTTTTCAAGATTGTATCATGTTGCGGCGCAGGAAATTTCTCTGTCACGAGAGTGCGAGACGCGTGCTGAGCATGCTAACGCGCGTAATTAATAACCGCGTTAACGATAAATATTAGCCCACGTGAGAAGCGCGTTGCAAACATTACGTTTGCATCTTGCGACATGTTATTTTTTAGAAACATATAATGAAAAATTATATATATATATGAGCAAAAAATTCTACCGTTAATTATATTATATTTTGAGAGACGATGATTTTCATAATTTATAAATATAGAAATATACTCTTATCAATCTATTTTTTTCGCAAGAAATGAAAGTGAAGCTTTTTATTTAAAAAAATTATTGAACGCATGTTTATCTTTTCTGAATGTTGAGAATAAAAAAACTATTTTCTCCTGGCAAGTCTTGAAAAATTTAAAACGGGAAAAAATGTTGAAAAGTAATTAATTTAATTTTATTTTGGAATGTGATCTATATTAATTATATCGATGCGCGAATACATTGCATTCGCTACCGATGGAGTTTCGCAGTAGCATTGCGAGAAGCCGCGCCAGATGGCGATTGCGGTCTTTTCAATCGACTCGGGGTAACACGAGAAGGAAGACAAAGCCGCTCGGCATTGTTTTTATCAGTCGTGTGACACGTCAGAAAGTCGAAATATTCGCTGAAATATTCAACTGAAATTAATCCTTCGATTATTTCTATTATCCTTGCGATTTTGTCAGAAGTAATAATTTTGCTGCAAAGATGCAAAAATGCAATCTGAATGTTTTTATGTTTTTATAATTTTACTCCTTTTGATATATGTTTTATATATTCATTTTGTTTTAAAAAAATATGTATATTTTCTTAAAGAATTTAAAAATATCGCCTAATAATAACATGAAAGAAAAATTTGTACATAACAGTTGGAAATAAGATTGGTAAAATAAAACTAAAAATTTAAATACAAAAAAATATGAAACAAAAAAATTATTGCAAATTTACAATGGTAGCACGTGCGGAAAGTTAAACATAAAAATACATAAAAAGAGTTTTTTTTTTTTTTTTTTTTTTTTTTAGAAATTCGTTTAGTTATCTCGTTAACAAACATATCAGACATAAGCAGAAACGCCAATTGCAATTGTAGAACCATGATGAAATTTTATCAATAGACGTTTTTATCAATAGTCCTTATCGAGAGCTGTGGAGACGGTCTCTTTTTGAAATTAATCGAGAGGAAATCGCTGTCGAACTAGCATGCGCTCATTCGCATTCGCGAAACCATGCGGGACAGCTACTCGAGGACAGGGACGACTGCCTGCCTCGCAACGGCGATGCCATAAATGGCATCCTCGATCGAACCCGGGGATCTATTGTCCTCCGCGCGCAACGTTGCTCCGGTCGCAATCGAGGAGCGTTAGGAGTCGATTGTTTCGAGGCGAGCCGCGCCGCGCCGTTTCCACCTACGAGACGTGCCGCGGTCGATCTTAAGCCTCGTTCGAATAAAACGATATTTACCGGCGTTTTCCAAGAAATCAAAATCTCGAGGCAGTGTCGTCGCCAAAAGTCTTGGGTGGCTCGTATAAAAATCAAATATCCTCGCAGATGTTTGTTTTTTATGACGTTTCTCCTTTTTTTTTTTATTTTTTTTTTTTATTTTTTTTTTATTTATTTGCGTCTTCTCAGATGTATCATTGTACGATATTAAACCGCATCTTTAATAATTTTAAAAAATTGCAGGGTTCTTTAATATATATAAAAATATCAAAATAAAGTAATTTCCAAATTAATTAAGATGAGTAACTAAACTCTCGAGATTTTATTGGGATATTTTCAGCGTATGATAATATAATTATGAAAATCCAATATATATGAAATTGCATCAGAGATGTTCTATCTAAACTGGGATTCAATTACAAAAGTGTAGTTCATTGTATATGTTCATAGAAGTAATTCACTGCACCGTGTCGCCGAGGAAAGCTCGGCTCCTACCAAGTACGGAGCGTCGTAAAGATCACCGACTTCCTCTCGAACATATATATTAAAGGTCAAACTAAGACAGCTAATTACAGAATATTCGATGGTATTTATAGACTTAATCAATGTCTTTCGGGAAATTGAATTTAGAGATGTAAATCGAAAACTTGTTTTAACACAACGTTAAAAGTTTGAATTAAAAAATAATTTTTAACCCGTATTGTTATCGGTATTGTCTTGATGTAATCTTTTTAATGCTTTTTAATGCTCGACATATATTTTATATTTTATGTAACCATTATCACAGCGATGATCCGTAAATGGTTAAAAATGTTTTTGCCGGAATTTTTCTTGTGCGCGATTGCAGTTCGATGATTTACGGCCTTCGCGAGAATTGCTCGATCGTAAAGTTTCGTTTCATTCAGTTTCGAAAGTGCCAATCTCGAGACCCGACCATGTTTACGCGGATTACCTGAGATTTTGCAACAATGAGTGACCAATAGAATTACGAACGGCCGATTGCATATGAAACGTAAAACTTGAAAAATAAGAAAAGCTGAAAATACAAAATCTTCTCTTCTCTCAGTATTAAAATTAACGTTTATATATACGAAATTTTATAAAATGTCAAAAAATTGGAGAAATCTGCTTTAAATAACACATCAAATAAATAATAAGAACAATTACAAAGATGATTTTAAAAAAAGCAACAAAATAACATCGCAATGTCTTTTTTTAAAAAGAGAAACAAAAAGGAAATTACTCGCAGAGTTTTTAGAGGCTTAAGAAAAGCCTTATTTTCAGCTTTTCTTATTTTTTTTTTCGTCGTTTGCCGCTTTCTTTCCGTTTCTCATTAAAAGGTACCTTCAGAAAAGTTAGATAAATATTTTTACAGCTGCGCTTTTGCCGAGATACAATTATGCAATCATGCGCACCGTTCTCTCCTTCATTCTCCCAAGTTTACTGTCATCGCGGTGAGATCACGCTAAAAGTGATGTCATATAATCAAGTGGAAGATACCAACTCTTGACTAAGGATCAGTGATTACGTAAAGACAATTGTACTTGATATTGAGATCGTAGTATATACAAAAAAAAAAAACAAACTTTACAATTCACACGTGAAGATGAAGTTGTCCCGTCCGTCGTGGTTGAATGGCACGATTATCGGATGGATTACGACGGCACGGAGGTTCCATTTGCGTTCGTTGTTATTGCCATAAATCTGTTTTGCGCTAATTCCATAGTTAGTACAATGCCAAGGACATTTTCGGTCAATTTACAATTGCACAAGTTAGACGGATCGATAATTCGATGGCCGCCGGCGGAACACGTGCGTGAACGTAATTTCGTTGGCGTCAATGTGTAACCGTACAGAAATTTCAGTGTTTTCTTGAAAGGAAATAAAGGAACAATGGATTTGCAGATATTTCAATGATACTTCAATGATTCCGAATGATTCCTTGAAGATATACGCTAATGTGTACTGATGATGTGATAAGATCAATAATACTCGCATGATTTTATGAAATTGCCCACAATTATTGAATTTCTCTTATAACAAAATAATTGTTAATTATAAAGCAGTATATTCATTCAGAAAATAATATCTAAAATATTTTATAATTTTTGAAAACATTTTACTTATGAGAAATAGAAATTATCGTTAAAAGAATAATTTAGCGTTTTATTTGAGTATTTTAAAATCGTGCGCTTCGTCGTTTGAAAACGAAATTTTCCAGACTATACGGAAAATTTTGATGCGTTTGAATGCTTGAAAAAAAATGCTTGAAAAAAATCTTAACACGTATGTACGTCCCGCATCTTTTACCCGATGAAAATGTCGTTCAGAAAACTGGAAATTTCTTGGCAGCATGTCGAATGCAACACACGCGCGCGGGCTCGAGAATTTAAAGGGCGGGGGGGGGGCATTGGTATAGAATTAATTAACCGATACACCCTCAGCCGAGATGGTGACGCTAATCATAGCCTGTCCAGTTCACACTTACTTATTTGAAACGCTGGCAACGATAATGCCAGTGATATTCTGGCTCGTGAATCATTACTCGCCCAGCCTTGCGTAAGTTTTATTAGAATGCCGCCGGCTTCGAAAGTTCCACGGAAAAAAAAAAGAACGAGTTAGCCAGCGCGTCTAGACTTACTGTACCGCAGTACGTGACTCACAATCGAGTCGAAAAGATCAATATGTTTATACGCTCATTAGACAATAGGTCAAGCATCGTAAGAACATAAGTATGAATTCTTCTTCGCGCGGCATGCGTCATCCCATATTTTATATTTACGTCAGGACTATACTTTATCCTATACTTTATCCTCGAAATTTTATCGAGATAAATTGCCAATTTGAATATCGATTTATTCAACCGATATTGCAGAAATCCTGAAAATATATTCCTGAAAATAAAAGCGGAGAAACTTGATATCTTTTTTTGCATAAAGCAATAAATTGCGAGAAGAAAAAAAATCAGAATTGGAAAATCTATGAAAAGATCGAACGAATTGTTTACCACATATTTTGTTAAATGTGTTTATCAATACGGCGAGATTAAATTATAATTTTTATAAGAAAGAGGAGATAAAAAAAGACTATTTTCTTATCTTGTTGGCTTGTATAATATTTATCTATATTAAATCATGACATTTATTTTACTTTAAGACAATTAGGAATTTTTCGATGTATGATTATGAAATATATATATATTTTCAAATATTGTGTTTGATCGAGATCGACAAGGATCCTTAGTAGTAATATAATTGTAGTGATATGTGTTTCTTGTACTAATTCTAATAACTTATTCAAGCAACCTTCGCGGGATGTCTTCTCCATAGAACTCATAAATTATTTGATCCTTTATTAGATTAATTTACATCCAAGTGCGAAGATGAATAAGTTCCTGGAAACGTCATCAACCTAGACTTACAATTAAAGAAGAATATTCTAATATATTTTTTTTACTGTAACTATACTTTTTATATCTATAAACAAATGATGATTTTTATGTTTTATAATAAAATTTAATAAAATATAAAATTTAATAAAATAAAATTTAATAAAAAACTACACACGACATGTGTCTGTGTGCGTGCGTGCGCGTGTATGAAAGAGAAATGTAACAGACTTATTTGGCAATTTATCGGAGAAAAACTAAGAAAAATTTACATTTTACATTACCGATAAATGATAAAAATATAATACATAAAATTAGAAAAAAATTTATTGAGCGAATAATGAATGCTTAAACGTTTTAACTCACATCTTTATTTTATACTTTGTTTTATACATAAAACAATTTATTCACAATTACCCAGCATTTTTTTACGTGCGTAATTTCCGAACACGAGGCGCGCTAATTATAATGTTGTTCAGATCTCGGCCTTACTTTTAATAACGCTGCCTTTCATCTTTAGCGTTACGCAAAAATATCTTTACATTATGTGAAGACATTCTGCAGATGTTCGCGTTACGTTCAAATCAAAGCACTTTACTGTCGCGCTGCAAAATGTAACGATTGTGTAACGGACAATCGGGTTAATTAGGTTAATCTTTATGCGCTCAAAGAGCAAAATCCACAACTTCTCGTATGTGTTGCTATTTTTTTTTCCGTCCACCACATTGTACTCGTTGCATGATCGGTTGCGAGCAAAGCTGATCGAGGTTGAACACAGTTTTAATTACTGTCCGTAGATTAACTATCGAGCATTAACTAGGTTGATTTTCTTTGTGGATATAAAGGGACGATGTCAAGGATACTTGTGTGCGAGAAGGTTTAATCATAACCGGTCGATCCATTTTTTCACTCCAGATCCGATCAACTCTGACACCGATTAAATTAATGTAAATAATAAAGTTAAAGTCGCAAAAGTCTAATGAATATTTAATCCTTTAAGCGTCTCGCTAGAAAATCGATGGCAAAGGCATTAATCAATTTACGATAACGAGCACATAATTTGAAAGTGGCGAAATAGTGAAACTGTCGATAGCACGGTCCACTTGGCAATTGATAGTTAGTGCGACCGATTATTAATGATGCTAATGACCGTGAAAGATCGTGAATCTTCATGCGCTCAGAACGAATTTTTTTCATTAAGTCTTTAGTGACGACTAATGTTCAATGTTGTATCGCGCCAGAAGGAGTATATATTTTCTCCTCAGGTAACATCACTTTCTATCTGCGAAAAGATGTATTCCGTGCATACTTCGAGAAAGTTTCCGACTACCGAAGGTTACGACCCGAACTTTCCACTTTAAACCTCGAAGGTTGCCATCGTAGTTCATCGATCATCGCGATGTTCGCGAACGATCATTGATCACTATCAATTTTATTTCCATTTATACATTTTTAACTATTTAAATTGTCATAAATTAATTCGCAATATGAAATAAAATCTCACGAGTTAATTAATAATAACAAAATTTTGCGATTTTTATGATTTGTCAAATATTGAAATCTCATGTTATGTACTTAATTGCATCAAGAAAATCGCATGTTTATGGAATATACGTCAACAGACTTTTAAAACGAAAGTGCTCCGGTTTCTCTAATATATTAGTAGAAATTTCATCGTGATAATGTTGCTGGTGGCTCGATACATTTTGACCGTTATAAAACATGAGTAAGGGATGAGTAAGGGACTAATACTGCGACGAGGTCCCAAGTGGCCGAGAGCGGTGCTTGTGAAGTAAAACGTGTCTATCCGAGGGTTAAAAATCCATGAGAGATCCTCGTGCATAGGTCGTATAAAGGCTTGCCTCGCGCCATGTTACATGCATCAATTCCCAAAGTCAATTAATCTAATGGATCCGTCCGCTCGTTTCTCTGATCCGCCTCGTACCGCCGGGTCTTTTCTGCCTACCCCCGCTGTCCAAAACTTGTCCCGCGCCCACTCTCTCTCTCTCTCTCTCTCGCTCTAAATGCGTTTGTTGTGCAACGAATGCATCTAGAAGTGATTGTGCGGTGCGTTCAATTTCTATTCGCCACGGCGTCCGTGAACGCACGCAAAATTCGCACGCAAAGGTGTAAGCGCGTCCGCAGAATATCATGATTACCACAGACCTGGAAAAAAAAAAAACTAGAAAACCGGGAAGAGTTGTGAAATTTAAATTTGGTCAGGGAAAGCCAGAAAAAAATCGTGGAAATTTAAATTTGGCCAGGGAAACTCTGGAAAAGAAACAAGAAGACATATAAAGAAGTCTGAAATTTTGAACTTCGCTCACAATTCCCTTGAATGCTCTTGTTTTAAAAAGTACTTATAATTTTATTTTTTTTTTTTTTATTTAATCTCTCTTTTTATAACTTTTTATAACTTTAATTTTTTTTTTAATTACTTATTTATTTTTTGTCGAAACTTACATTCAGGATTATATTATATTACTAGATTTCTAAAGTTATATATTAATAATATAAGCTACCTCTCTTCGTGTTTCTCTAAAATTTAATATTATTGAAAATTCTGTACTGTCATGTAAAACATGGAAAAGTCAGGGAATTTCCAAATTTATTTTCTACGGCAACTCTGAATGTGTCTTCGATCAGGTGAAGAGTTCGATTATCATCGCTCTAACATTACATTTATATTTTAGAAAGAGGAAAAACAGATAATAAAGAAAGAATTATCTTATTAAATACTGTTTAATTACGAATTTCCATTATAATAATTTACGCATGCATGCACGTAGTCATTTAATAACCATCCCGCAATTACATAAAGAGCTTTTACTCTATTTTCATCGCCGTTACGTCATGCGTCTACGTATATCGCTTCAGTTGGTGTGCAAAGGCAGTTTAGCGATTTCAGAAACTGCACTTTAAAATCTTTAAATATCGGGGTTATCTAAAACGTCATGCGGTGTGACGGATCACTTCTTTAATTAAGTTAGAACGCGAGAGCGAGAGACCATGCGAAAATCGCGAAGATATTCTTCCCGTTCCCCGTTACTCTCTGACGTCTTCATCAGATACCACACTTTTGCAAAGTGTTACAGGAACATACACTCGCATCCACGGCCATTATGTTATCCTCGGCATGGACGAACGTGCGCAGCTTGTGTAAAAGTACAGTACTGAGAGATTTCTCGTGCACTTTCTGATTCGCAAACAAATCTTGCGAGCAAATCACTTTTAATTAGGTAATTAGGCACTATTTAATTCGCGAGAAATGGCGGATGAAATTCTGGATTTCCCACCAAAGTACAGTACGGAATTTTACCTGATTCACCGTAATTGTATCAAAATTGTTTAATGTCACAAAAGATAACGAGAAGAATAGTTCATATATTGACGTAAATCACCAGCAACACTGAACGAATAAAGATTCGGTCATTTTTTTTTTAAAAGAATTCCTCGAAAAGTGACACATGCAACCTCTTTCATGCGTGCTATTCTTGTCATACAGTTTCTGTTGATTACAGTCGCGTTCTGTAAATGACGACAGCAAATTGAGGGGAGGTTCTCGCAGTGCGTAAACGTATGAGAATCCTTTCATCCTCGATACCTAACAATTATCGTTACAGATAACGACAAAAAACACACACACACACACACACACACGCGCGCGCGAGAGTTAAACGAGAAAGGAACACGCACACATTCCCACGGATATTTGCCGTTCAATCTTTCGCTTTTCGGGAAAAAAAAAAATTAACAGCCGTCGGACCACGATTACGTTTATCAAAAATCATATTAGTTTTGACTAATATCGATATCATGCGCAAACCTGAGATCCGATCGAGGAGACTGCCGGAGAGCCATACGCGTGTGTACGTGTGTGTGTACGTGCCGCACGCACGCACGCACGTACGCACGCACGCACGCACGCACACACACGCGCGAGAGACAGGCGGGTGGGCGGGCGGGCGGGCGGGAGCGGCGGGTATCACACTCGCAAGATCCAGCGACGAAGAGAGCTCGCACTATCCCCGCTCGGCGCTCGACGCTCGACGCGCTCAGTTAGCACGAGACTCGCGATCGAGTAACACGGAGAGCGCGATCGCCGATGTGTGTAGTGGCCACGACGAGACCGGCCCTCCTCCTCTCTCGCGCTTCCGCGAAACGTCCACGGTAATCTTCCGATTCCCCGCGGAACGTCCGCGAGGAAAGACAGAGTCGCGTCGTGGAAGGACGGTTTCTCGCGTGAAATCGGCAAAACTCTCTCTGTCCTTCTCTCTCTTCCGCGTTGCGTTCGGTATCGCCGATATCGCCGATTATCACGCGTCGAAATCGAACGTAAAGTGAAATTGAACGTACGCATACGCGACACATCTCTCGCTCGACAACGATACACACACACACACACACACACACACACACACACACACACACACGTCGAGCGAGTGAAATGTCAAGGATGCGACTTTGCCGTAGCTATGTAGCTTACCTCATACTATTCGTACTTTCCTCTCTGAAATTCCAGACGATTAATTTCCGCATACCTCTTCTTCTCGCTTTTCTATTCGTTCGGCCATACGGGCGGCACGGGGATGCGCGATAAGGGTTGGAACTGGTGTATTCTCCTTTTTTTTTTTTTTTTCTTTTTGCGCACGGACAAAAGTGAAAGATCACTTCCAGTCATCGACGCGAGATCGACGGACGATTACCTTAGTGATGGTGCATCATGATTCCTCACATCCGACGACGCCTCTCGCATCTGCGATAACGCGGTTGTTTGTTGCTCGCTCGTATGTGTGCCCTATGCCGTAATCCGCGATATATCTTCGTTTTCGATAGCGAACGATGTTGATCTCCCTGGAAATTTACGCGCGTGACGCGCGTATCCCGCGGTGACGTCGTCGGTCATCGAGGGATAACACGTGCTCGCCCGGAGTATTATTCCGTTGATATTAATACCAGCGATGTAAACACTGGTCTCGGACAATTGGCAAACTCCGGGATCTTAGACACACCGGGGCGGCTCATCGTGGTGATCTTGGAAATTGGTGCTGGTGTACGAAAGAGAGATCAGATGTTTCCGAGTTCAACGACGTGTTTATCGAACACGATTGTTGATCAAACAAGCGTTTCTTCCTCCCTTAACTAGAAAAATAAAAATACGACATTTTCACGAATATGTTATTGAATGTGTCTGTCGTAGGTAAAAACCGGGTTTGAGACGTTCTCATGATGGATTTGTATTACAAAATATGAATACTATTCTCGCTCTCTTGATTACTTATTAGATATGAAAACGTGTAAGAGATATGTGAAACCTGCGAGACAGACATAGAAATATCAAAAGAACGTGGTTTATAAATAAAATTAAGATTTCAAGGAAAAATTAAACATATGTGAAACGGATCAAGCGTGGAAAAGATAGAGACAAAAAAAAATAGAGACCGTACCGTACATTTCGCGTAATTTCCGTAATATCCTGCAGGAGGATATTATTTCTCGTTTCGTGCGGATTTCTAGGACATGCAATCTCTTACTTGGAAACACCCGATATATCGCTCCTTCTCGTTTGCCAGAAGACAATCGACCAGCGATTAGTATCATCGATTCATTCGTGCGTTCCGTGCGTGGGTGGTGTTTCGATTGTGTAAAAAAAAAACCCGGACGGCGCGGGCCTCCCTTCTTCCACCACGACCGGTTTGTCGATTCACCGGTTTTCTAGCTGGCACTCTGACTTGCACTTTTACCAATTTAAGCAGAATGTCGTAAGAGAGCGCGGCAACCATCGACTCCCCGAGGCGCGTGACACGCATAGACGATGCATCGTGCGACGACGCGATGGTTTTTAATTTGCGCCTCGACGGTGCAACAGGTTCCATTCGAGGAACGGAATGTTTCCCGCGACGTTGCGTGCACGTCGAGCGGATCGCCAAGCGAGATCTATCGATCTCGATCTAGCCGACCCGATCGGGATACTTTTATGCGCGCCGCCTGCCTAGCTTCATTAACTCGCTCAATCGCCCTAACAACGCAGCCTATCTCGCTGCGAGTGCAACCACCGTCTCTATTATAACCGATATATATATATATATATATATATAACCGATATATATATATATATATATATATATATATATATATACCGGCGGTAATTATGCCGTAAAATTGCATTGTATTATTTCGTAGCAAATTTTTTTTTTTTTTTTTTTTTTCACTTAACGATCGTTATATTTCAAGATTGAGACCTTCCAGAATTTGTCGAAAGTTAAATTGTACGACGCACGTAACGGGCGTATATCGTTAATTTCTCGTTTCTCTGAAATTCTAAAGGTGCATGCTTTCCCCCGTGTTGTGTCATTTGTATTTCTCCGGTTTCTTCACATCTACCACCCGTTAACTCATTTACGTTAATAACGTTAGGAAGCGTCGTGCGCGAATTCGTGGCACCGCGACTCTCTGACGACCGCGCGAAGCGTATTCTGCGATCATTCCCATCTTAAAAGATTCGTGGCCGCATTTTTCTGGTGAAAAGTGCGCGAGTTTTACCGTTCGAGGTGTCTTATCGTTTAAAAATAATGTGAGAACACATGTAAAAACTTTGAGGTCAGAATCGTTTAATATGTCATGTTGGAAATAAATATTAAAATATTAAAAAATATTCAATATGAAAAATTTATAATTGTATAATCGTAGCGAATGAAAGATTTCTTGTCTTTGTTTAAAATATTAAAATTATTAAATGTGCAAAACTAAATGAAAATAGATATAAATAATTTTTAAGAATTTTCAAGAATTATTAAACGTGTTTTGCGAATATTTCGTAGTGGAAGTGAACGTTTCACATGCGCGAAGATTTAAGCGACTCGTATATCATCAAATTGATACGCCATAAAGTTTTATCAAATTTTTTTTATGTACACACGATTCAAGCCAACTCTTATCGATCTCGGTGTAACTTGTATTTCATATCGATGCTCGACACGATGTGATCTACACAACCGTACAAGACTCTGTTTTACAGTGGGTGGTAACAGTGTGATGTTACGCGGTCGACTCAACACGCCCATTACGTCAACACGCAAGTCTGTCAGCTACTAGTAATGGCAAATGCGATTCATTGCAGCCTTCGAAAGAACAAATGCTATTAATATAACATATAATATATCTTCTAT
Organism: Pogonomyrmex barbatus; assembly: GCF_055798465.1. Lineage (NCBI taxonomy): Eukaryota > Metazoa > Arthropoda > Insecta > Hymenoptera > Formicidae > Pogonomyrmex > Pogonomyrmex barbatus. Next base: position 20,388,106 of record NW_028297127.1, read on the forward strand.
TATTACTTCTTTATCATGTTTTCTTTCCTATATCTTATCCATTTCGTCATTTTCTCATCATTTCTCATCTTACCAGATATTCCCTTCACATTTATTTTAATAAGATTCTGAGAAACGGTCGTTTACAAATTACGATCATTACATCTCTCAAGAAATTATCCTCTTCTAAGCATTTTCTTCTCATCATCATCATCATCATCATCCATGTTTGATTCCGTTCAATTGACGATCGCAAATACGAATTCTTCCGCGCTCTGCACAAAAAAAAAAAAACAATATCGTGGAATTCTCCTTCGCTTCGTTTCGCTTCGCATCTCCTCGCCTCACCTCGCCTCGCCTTGCCTTGTCTTACCTCGCTTCGCCTCGCCTCGCCTCGCCTCGCCTCGCCTTGCCTTGCCCTGCCAGGCCGTGCTCGGCGTAGGTAGCAAAAGAGAGTGCATCGTACAACGGAGATATGCACTACCGAGCTCAAGGAGACCCACTCACACGCGCGACGCCGTCCTTTGCGACGTCGCCTGGAACATCCACGAGGATGCGTTGTGTTAGTTTCTTCTTACCAGTGGGAAAATCGCCTTCCTTCCTTCCTTCCTTTCCTCGAGCGTCATCGCGTCGAAAGCGCATACGAAACACGAGGAATTTTCAATTCGGTATATACGTTGATTGCATGTTTCTCGTCAGCTCCGCATACCTCTCCACGATCTCAATCCACGGTGACGGTCTCAAGGCTGACTTGAGATTGATTTTTCAATCGCCCAATACCCCTTCAATTTTTCCACTTTTCAAAGTGTCTACATCGCACTATCAACACAAATTTCAAAAATTAAATTTCTCGAGTACGTTAATTATATTATTTTAATTTTAACTGTGCGCGCAGCATATATATCGTGTTTGCGATATATAAGGAGTGTCTGCGAAGAAATTAATTTTTTTTTATGTTTTGTGTTGCATGTCGGCAAAGTGGAAATGGTAAAGTAAACCTGCGATGTCATATCGCGTCTATTAATTTTCTTTATTTCATTATTGAACAATGGCGTGGAGTGAATCGAAACGAGTTGCGTGCGTTACATTTGCCAGCATTCTCGATTCGAGTGTTTCGAGAACCCTCGTCCCTCATCCGTGTTTACATGGAAATTATTGGTTTTTGTCATGTCTCTCCGTCATGATTCACGCTGCATGCTTAGGAATGTCGACCTCTCACGACCGCGCCCGAAGGAGAAGCCCACCGTTTCGCTATTCACGACACGAGCGGATATCCGTTGTAATTTTATCCTATCGACGGGAGTTCTGGGGCGTTCCGTTATCTAAAAACGCGCGTTAAATTCTGTCTATATATCTAGGCAATGTACATATATGCGCAAGTTGTTAGACTTTAAGATTTTAAACGATTCGTTGCGAGTTTTCGACGAGCACAGGTCAGAATTACAATTTTATCGCGAAGCTCGAGGAAGCTTTCCGACGTATACTTCCGACGTATATTCCACCTTGACCTTGCGAGCTTTCTGCATTAAGAGTCTTCCTGCGCTCGATTATACAGGTCGGTCGGTCGCAAGGTGATTAATTTAATTGAATTGAATTGGATTTAGAGAGATACGGGCTTCTCTTTTTTGGGATAATGACCATCGAGGACCCGAAAGTGGACTGACTGTTATCGAAGAGCTCGAGTGCAATTCTTTCTCTATCTTTCTCTCGCGTTCGCAAAGGTAGCTTTTCTCAGATCACGCGAGGTGTTACGTAATTTTCGATTAGATGCCTTAATGCCCGACAGAAAAACGGGCTGCAGCAAATCGGGATCGATGGTTGCCAGAACGTTTTAACGATATTACGAACAGAGCGAATCGATGAATATTAGCTCTCGCGATTTTCTCTCGCAATTTCTCGGACGAAAACGCTCGCCAAGAAAACTCGGTTCGCGTTGGCACGACTTAACGTAACAACGGTATCCCCACGATAGACCGTTAAATCACTTCGATAACTACATAATATCTGCACTAGAGCACCGTGCGTAGTCCATTTTGTATCTAGCTAGTGTGTTGTACAAACAGATAGCGAGTGCGTAACCTTCGGGCATTCACGGGCGTGCCGGAAATAATAATGAGATCACATTGTATTTACTGCATTTCGCGTTTCAGATTTATTTACAATGCCTCATACTTGACATCGCACGAAAAACATTACATTAGTAAACTACATCGTAGAAGTATATATATTAAAAATGCTAAATTAATTTTGTTGAGTAAAGTTAATTTTTTTTAGAAAATTTGAAGCATTTGAATAAAATTTTAAAATTTAAAAAAAATTTCAAGCATAAATATCTTCGCGTGGAAGACATTTTTCTCTACCTTATTTCACAATAATCGACTTGATCGCCTTTTCATTCATTTTTCAATTAATGATCACGACGTCCGATGTTAAAATTTAACGATCAGACTCGTACGAATTCCGTCTTATAACACTTTCCACGTTCATAAGCAAGATGATTTTCACCGAGACTAAATTCACTTTAAAACACTAATTAGGACGTGTTGAAAGTAGGTTTCGAATTTATGTATGTACGTTACAAACTCGAAGTTTTCCCTTCGCATGTTTTACAGAAATAACACGGGTTATCACGCCCACGTGCGAGGAGCAGTTAGTTATTCCGATTATAAAAGTAGCTAACCTGCTCCGACTTGAACGAATTCTCTCATCCCGTTTGTTGATCTCACGGCGACGCGACGTCATCTCCATCTCTATCTCGTCATCGCGCTTACAGTCATTTCGCTGGAATCCGATGATTCCGAATAATGGATCTAATTATCTTGTAACATGTGATCTCGCGTGACGTAAAAACTCAACTCTCGTATGGAAATAAATTTGTTCTAAAACTACAGTGACGTTTACATTACTGTAATGAAGATCTAATTTAACGATCGCGACGGGATCTCCGCAGAAGACGAATTAATAATTTACTTGAAAAAGACGACCTCGTTCGGATAGATTCGGAGATGCGGATCGCTCCGGTAATACGACTATCGCCATGACTTTCCGGGAAGGTTCATCGGGTGCAGTGACCCTTGGCTAATTGCATCCGCGTCGTGGTATATCTCGTCCATTTTCTATGCAGTGAATTTTAAGATCGTGACGTTAGAAAACGGGATCGATAAACGTGACGAGTGCATACGAGGTGCGTTCAAAATTGTCTCTTAAATTTCCTATGCTGAAACTGTGCGAATCTTTAATTTTTTTTTTTTTTTTTTTTTTTTTTTTTTTTTTTTTAACGACGGGACTCTTTTGAACAGTAGACTATTTTTGTAGCCACAATTAAGATGAAATTATTATAAAAATATCTTATTTTTACGAATCCTAAAAAGAAAAAGATATTCTCTACTTTGAGTTATCTGAACGTAAAAATATGAAGAATTTAATTAATGATCCTGATTGAATAAATACCTATTAATGTGGGTAATGTGGTAAAAAACGAACACAATTTTTTCTCGATTTCTTCCTCGGTGTTGCCAACAAAATCACACCTTCGTCAAAAGAGATGTATTTCGATCGACATTTGACTTCTAATACGGACTAAAAATTCTGCTCTCTACTTAATTAGCTCTATATTAAATGGCACGTGAGGTTCGCGGTAAGCCGTTTAAATATTTGGGAATCGCGATAAAGATTCACGTCATCCACCTGCCGGGGGACGTCAACCTCGGGCAGGAACACCTGCGAGCAACACACACCGCCCGTGTAGAATCCACCGTCGGACTGAATCCATGCAAAACAAGTGGCGTGACGCCCGTCGAAGCGGCACCAATGGAAAAGCGTCGTGCGCAAATCTAATTAATCGCCGTCGCCCCGCGTCACGAATTGAAGGAGGAAGCCGCGTAACGTTTCGTCGTCGCGCCGCCATCGTCGTGATTGTAACCGCGTTATCGCGTTAATCGAGCTAGGTCTTCTCCGTTTGCGTTACGACATTCCCGTCGATTTGCACGAAGTGTCGAATCGCGAATGTCGAATCGCAATCGCCGGAGTGACGGGAGAACTCCGTGAAATTTGTCAAGCCCCTGAACTCGATTTCGCAGATCGCGCGCGAGTGAAGGTTACGAAGAAGTGATCGTTGAGATTCGAGAAAAAGCACGGCGCCTCGAGAGGGATTGTTGGATTGCTCGTTGAATTGTAAACTGATTCCGAAGGTGTTGATACTGCGGCCCGCAAGATCTGCCACGCTACGGCGCTCGAAATTGCTCGAAAGTTCGACCCAACGCGAAACTCTGGACAAACGAGTTGAACGACCGTTGAGTCGAGAAACTGTATGAAAAATCAAGAGGATTTGTTGAGTGAACGAAAAAGCTAAACGGAGGAATATGTAACGAAAAATCGCAAAGGAAGGAATATAAAATTGATAATCGTTCAGTGATTGCGACACGTTATAGATAAGCTGTCTCGCTTTTTTTCCTACGATTGCGCGGATGGATTTTGCGTATCTTGTGGTGGCATATTTAAGCGCGTAGAACGCGTAAAGTTATCGAACGATCCGCAGCTGCGCTCGACGTCCTGTCCCTCAGGAAATAAGAGGCCCCGCGATCTTGTAGTAAGTGTTACAGAGGAGGTGGAGAACTGCAAGGAGTTGTGAAAGGAACGGAACATCGAATCGACTTTCTCTCGCTGTGGTAACAAAGACATTTAAAAGTTTGCGATCGGAACGATTCTGATTCATAATACGATAATCTTGGCTTTCCAACAAGGTGTCTTAAAAATCGTTTTGCCCATGCTAATCGAGGAGTGACAAAATAATTGCTGCGAGAACAAAATAGAGATATCATCACTAAAAGATATTACGGCAGATGTTACATCTTTAAAACTGAGGTCTCAAGATCAAAAGGAAAAGAAGACGTTTGAGACGAAAAAAAATTCTTTTCAAGTGCAAAAGCAAGAGAACATAAATTTCAGCACAAAAAAGATATATTACAATTGTATAAGAAATCTAATAGACTCTATCTATATATAATATAAATATTCAGATTCTTTTATAGCCACAGGATAAAATACGTTCTCAATCGATTTAGCGCGATTAAGAGAAATTTCTTCCTGCGGAAGAAAACCGTGTTCGCTATTATCGAAGTCGTGTCCGTGAGGATCTGTGCGTATTATCGAACAGATAGGCAGAGGAATTCCATTTCACGACAGAAGGCAACGTCGCGTTGGTTTCGATTCTCTTGGAGATCGGAGACCGGAAGTGGTTGGGCATCGTTCGACGGCGGCACAGCGAGAAATCCGGCAGGATTGCTCCGCACGTGGACACGATGTACGTGATGGAGACGGGTGGCCACAAAGTGGCGCCCGTGCCCACGTCGACGCGAGTTAAGAAGGTGGTGGACTACAACAAGACGATGAATCAACACCATCATCACCGTCACCACGAGGGTGGCGGCGAGCGCGGGGGCGGTGGCGGGACGCACATCGCCGCGACGGTGAAGAATACGGTCCGCCGATTGTTGCGACGTACCAAGAGCCATCGGGACGCACCCTCGACGAATGCCTCGACGATGACCCCCGTCGTCGCCAACGGCCATCCCATCGTGCCGCCGTCCACGCGTATATCCAGGAACGACTATATGCCTCCGCCCTCGTCGGACTTTAAGCGCTATTCCAGGGCGCGCGTGAGGCTCCAGGTAAGAGAAGAGATCACTCATCTATCTAGAAAACTATCTCGAGTCTTTATCTGCTGCGAGCGTTTTTCCTTCGTGGTTTTGCGCTTCGTAGACTTTTTTTTATGCGAAGTGACGACAGAATTCCCGAGAGTTTATTATCACTAATTGATCGCGTCGGGCCGTACAGGAGCACCAGTTACAGCTGCACGGAAGAGTGCAGAAATTTAACAGATATTAATATTATTATATAGCGTGCGTTTGGATTAATTAAAAAAACTGAAGCGTATATATTTTTCTTTACCTTACCTTTTTGCGATATCGAAATGCGCGCAATCCGCTGAAAGCGGCAAACTGGAACCAGTTTGCCATCTGCGGATAATAGCGAGTGGAAAAAAAAAGAAAAAAAAAGGAATCGGTGCTCGCACGAGTGAAGAAAAAGTTGGATAAAAGTGGCGATGATATCGGTCATTTATTTGCGGCAGGTGCGCAGAATGTGCCGCGCGGAGAATGGAAGACGCAGGGTCTGTGTCAAGTTTAATCGTTCCCCTTCCCCTTTCATTGAGCCTGATAATTAGGAATGGAGAATGATCGATAATACTTGTTCGAGAAAGCGGCGGCTTTTCACTTTTCTTAAAGAATATCATAGATACTTGATTGTCACGGACGACGCTTTTACAAATGATGATATTAATCGAGCTGTTTCATTATATTTAATCACTTGACGGTTACGTTTCTACGAAATTTTTATCGCTTATTTTTATTATTATTTATCAACTTAATATCGACGAAACGAGGAAACATATTGCAAGGACCAATCTCGTGAAAATTATTAAATGTATGACATACAACGCGTCAATCTCGAGAGTGAGATCATCAAGATTCTCTCGGAAATCCTCGATTCGAGGAATGATAATTTCGTGGATTTGTGCTATAATGAGTATTAAAACCACTATTTTTACTTCCTTGAAATCATACATGAAGCATACATTCCATATAGGAATTTTAATCAGAGTAAAGCGCCAACAATTAAAATTAATAAAAATATGTAAGACAATTACGAGATATAAATTCTATTTTAAAAAATATTAAATTTAAACAAAACGCAAAGATAGATTTATAAAATAAACATTTATTTTTATTATTTTCAAATTATCGTTAGTTTATCATACTAATTTTTACATACTTTTGTTGCGTTTGCATATTTTTCCTGGCAGTCACCTCGATCGACGTTTATGTAAGTCTTAATTAAGTTATCTCGCATAACTTATCATGTCTTTTCCTCGAAGATGTATCCATTAAGGGAGAAGTCAAGGCTTCTTTCAAGTCATTTTTCTAAGGTAAAAACGAACTATTAATCACACAATTGATTCTATAAAAGCTGCTATCTAATCTAACGATCTTAATCGATCTTAAAATATTAAATAATAAATTCATAATGCTACTTAAGATAAATGAATGAAAAACTGAAAGATATAGTGCATTGAAATGATTATGACTCGTGTATCTTATTATATTTTATCAGAAAACAAATCGCAATATTTCAGTAATAAAATTATTGCTCTTATTCATTTTGAAATACAAATCGACCCTTGCGGATTTTTTGCGGATCTTCGCAGGGCGTTGGAGCTCTGACGAGACGCCGGCAACCTTGCGTTATTATTATTATTATTATTATTATCCTGTCTTAGTCGTTCGGGGACAATGCGCCGAGTACTTTCCAATATTACGAAAGTTACAAGTCTCTCCGCCTTCGCGACGGACGAACGGACGAAGGAAAACTTGTGAGAAATAATCGAACCGAGCTGCGCACCCGTCAACCGCGTAACATTGCGTTTTCGCTGCTGGTTTCCTTTCACTGTCCATAGATATGTGTATGTGTGTGTATGTGTACGCGATATCGATGTGGTAGTACGCACGTATCGCATACGCAAGCTGCAACGCACCTTCGCAGCAGCCTGCACAGGTGCACGAGCCCGTATTGGCGTTGTTACGAAGGCGACGAGGACTGCAGTTTGCACCTGACTGGCTCATTTGTCGAGACAAACCGCCAGTCAAGGTTCGAAGGTTTTTCTTAATGCGGCTCGCAACTGGTCACTAGGAAGTTCGCAAATCTCCATTTCCGAGTCACTCGGCGTGCGATTCGCTATCTTTGAGAATGCGGCGAACGCTCGAGCTTAAAGCTTGAGTATTCTCGATTTTGCTAAAACGAGAGATTTTCAATTATAACCAACGAGATTCTCAAGTCTTATTGTTGGATTTATCGGGATAAAGCTCGCTTCGGTAATAACTTCGACTTTAATTGTTTCAGTAACTTCACCGCGCGCGAAAGAAAAGAGTTAATGACGACAAAAATTTTCCTTCTTACGAAAATCGCATGGAATACGGATACAAATAGAGATAAATAAAATAATAAAGCTGTTGCTCGTTAAAAGTTGTCGAATATACAATTATCGTAATATAAAGTTAAAACTTAGACTAATTAAATTTTAGAGTTAACAATATTTACTTCGTAAATTTTAGAGTTGACAATATTACGTTCTAAAAATTCTTCTCGTTACGGCGAAGATATTTAGTAACTACATTTCAGATGTCAGTAATTAGATTTTTGTTTCTATGATTTTTGATTACTATAAATCGTTTCTTCGTGAATCTTTAAAGTAAATTCCGTGTCATTCGAAAAGATCAAATTGAAATTTACATTCATTTCATGTGTAACGAGGATAATTTGAGATTCTATTACGTGCAATTTCTCATTATCTACAAAGTAAAAGCGTCAGGCATCTCTTGTTAATTTGTAGGATATCTTCATCAAAATTTGTTACGGTTTGCTGATTAAATGCTACAACATCTAAAATAGTTATTCGCATTATAAATTCTATTATATTACTGAAGACTTACTACTATAATTAGTTTACATTTATACAGTGTTACAGAATTATTATAAGTTGTATTATTTTTTTTAGATTCATTATCTCTCTCTCTCTCTCTCTCTCTCTCTCTCTCTCTCTCTCTCTTTCTAATTTTGAATTAATCTTTTCTTGACGACAGATAGGAAATATTTGTATCCCAATATTAGAATAATGCTGAATTATTCTTTATAATTAAATAAAATTTATTTTTCGGAATACTTTTTTTATATTATCTATGGTAATTCTGGTTACTTATCAAGTGCAGTAATACAATCTAGTACATAGTGCTGCAGCCTGGTGGAACTATAAGGAACTTCATGCACTTTGTCTGTTTAACGATCCATATAATTGTCTCGCAGCCAAGAATTAATTTAATTTCTATAAATATCAACATCTAAAAGTCATAATAAGAATACCCTATTTTGTTTACGTGAAAAATTACTCCTTGCATTTCTTATATTATTATTTTTACATAATTTTTTAATATTTATTTAATTTTTATTTAATTTTTATTTAATTTTTTTAATATTTATTAATATAATACTAGTAAAAGAAGATGGTAACACATTTCTGCTATATAATGTAAAAAGTTACTAAATTTTCATCAAATTTAATATTCTCTTTTTTTTTTTCGCTCAAGGTGCATTCTTGTGTGTGAAGACGTATGTAAGAAAAAAAAAAAAAAAAAACATTTTCTCACATCTTTATCATATTTTTAGTATTTTGTGCTCTGACTTTTGCTGGAGAAATAAATTTTTTTTCTTCTTATCCTTATTGTTTGCACGTTTAGACACCCCGTATGATCCATTGTAATCTCTCGCGCGAGTTACACCGGCGCCGAGAGAGTGTGCTCAGCTTCCTGTACGTGACGCGTCGAGACCCCGCTATTTTCGGAATGCAGAAAATACGGGGTGCTCGCTATCAGGCAGGCGGCTTGTGTTTTCCTTTCATTTCGAACAGTATCGAGAGAGACGTGACTCGCACGTGGTGCATTTAACGCGTCTGCTTTTGGAAAAGATTTGGAAATAAAGCTCCATCGCAAAACAGATATTCACTATTCTCCTTCTTAGATCGCGAACGAACGGTATTGAGAGGCATCTACTATTAGAGGCATCTAATATTAATTATTATTATTATTATTATTGTTAGGATTTTTTTGCGAAATGATTTTCTTCAATAGAGATAAAATCGAATCGTAGTAATTTATTACGAACGAAATATTTACTATTCGCTCAAAGAACCTGACGTATTTACAAACAAGCGCAAACAAAGCGTGTTTCTGGTTACTTTCGATATTTTTAACCGCTCGTTATTTTTGTTCTCGCACGTTACTCGCGATAATTTTTCGACGTTTAAGTGTAAAAACAAGGCTTGCCGAAATCGATCGGCTCTCGTCGATTGGAACTTGTTACGCAAGCACTCGCTATGAATAATAGAGCAACTTGCGCGACGAGTCGAAAGATTCTCGCAACTTGCAACTCATTCTTTTTTTTTTTTTTTTTTTTTTTTTTCCTACGAGATCAGAGATATGCTTCTTAGCTTCAGCCAAAATTAAATTTGCATGGCACTTTATTTATAAGGCGATAAATAAAAGACGATTGTAGCATTATACCGTACCATGGTAGAATGCTCACCATTTTAAAGTATGCGAAAATATTGCGGGCTTACGGAATGTTAACAAAAAAACATGTTAGTTATTCGGAGACATCTCGATGAATATATCATCAGGTTGCAGGTTACATACATGTGATCTTAACGTATTGGACGTATTCAATACGCGAGTCAGATAGAAATTTTATCAGTGACAAATAGTCATTCCCGACATGTTGACAGATTTGTCTACGATGTACGGTCAACCGGAAATACTACGATGCAAGGCTAATAATCGATCGGGTTGTAATTGCGAAACGACCAGTTTCCTCCGCACTTATCTCGATTTCCCTACGAGGAACTCGCGTCCTTATCGGGACGAATTCCTCGCGCCGATTCCTCCGTACGTTGCGTCATGCAGAAGCGACTGACGACGAGTCCGAGAGTGCACTTGAAACGATTCACTTCCGTGACAGCGGTTGAGGGATCGTACGAACGTTGTCGGTACGCCTGGTCGGATTCGTACGAACATTGGATGGGAGTTCCATCAAGGCCGCGCCTATCAAACAATTCAAGCTCCCCCAGCGCGCGCCATGCATGCAAATACAGTGCGAATTATTTAAAATATTTCGGTTGTTGAGTAAAAATGCAACACAATGGCCGTAAATGGCAGTAAAAATAATTGGCGATAGGTAACAGGAGAGCATTCCCATTTAGCCAACGATGACGAAAAGTGAAGTGAAATACAGCGGTTTCTCCGTTGTATTTGATATGAGCGATTTGGAGTTTCTACTGAAAGTTAATTGCGACTTAAAAGACGACAACGATGACGACGACGACGACGACGACGACGACGATGACAACTCGCCGTTTCCGTTCTGCAAAAATATGATGTACAAATTTGAATCCGCCGCGGATTATTTTTAGCTCGTATTCCCTAAGGTATCTAATAATAATGTCAGTCATTGAAGGTTATCGATCCAATAAATGAAGCGACTGTCGTAAAAATAACTTGCGTGTATCGATCGTGGGTGTACGTATTGACTTTACACATCATGTGACAAAATTTTATAGTCTTGTTGCGTTAGTTGGTGTCTGCGTTGATCATAAAATTCAGACAGGATCTATTTCTTTTTTCATGACTAACGTAATTTAGACTTATTTGTTTAACAAATTTTAACGAACATAATAATATAATGATACATTATGAATATTAATTTTCATAATCATTTATCTTTTCATGTGCTCGTTTGGAAAATTTAAATGGAAAGCTTTTCAAAATAATACTTGTAATATATCATTAATGGTTGAGATTTGTAGGTGCAACAAAAAAAAAATAGAAAACACAAGTTTAATCACAAATAGTTGATTTTGAATTTTGCAAATAAAAATAATGGCTTATTTTTCAGCGCGATCTCTGTATATTGTATATTATTTTACATTGATCAAAGTTATTTCCGTAAAAGTATAAAAATTAATTGACAATAAAGATAAAAGAAGATTGTAAATGTCAGATTATACAAACAGATATGAATAAATGATATCATTGTGAATATATGAATTATTAAATATGAAGATACTTCTCGCTATAAAACTTTAATTCTTAAAACATTATGTAATTGAATTAGCGCCATATAAGTTTTTGTTGATAATAAAACATTTTATATCATCGTTATATTTGTTATATTTACATGCATATTAGTAGTAAAAATTGATAAAAAGCTGCTTAACTGTAGAAAGTACCTTTTTATGCTAACGCGCGACGTTATTTTCAATGTCAAAAAATAATGGAAAATTCCACGGCAATTGTTTGCGCGTTTGTGCGCGAGATTAATTATGCAAGTAGCATAATTAATCGATTGAAATTTCATATCGCGACATGTCTTATTGCATCAGAAATATATTCCGAGTTTCGAGAAGCGTATTGGCCACGTCTGGTTTTACGACGACGATAATGATAGTATTACTAAGATAAAGTACGTAATGTCGATGTTTATTCGCGTTTCTGATGACAAACAAAATACTTAATCTGTTAGTTTTGAAACAATAATAGTAAACAGTCTCCCGAGTGGATTCTTGTAAAATTCCACCGGCTTAATCAATTTGAGTTTAAATCTCTTGACTTGGCTGTACATTGATTGTTGATTAAAAATACGCTTTTAACTCCACAAATGTGCAATCCAGGGGATGTATTAATTCACTTAATTGCTTTTATAAATGATACATTGTAATGAAAATAAGAAAACATTCGTACAATCGTTAAAAAGTCGATTTCCAGTAATGTTTCCAGTAAACATCGATAGCGATTTGTAAATATTTTGCGAACTCACGTGTTTATCGGTAATATGCAAAAAACGTACAACGAAGAATAAGATTTTTTTTACGATAAACTATTTTATAAACACATAGATAAAGTTAATCATCCATATATACATACGAATTTGTCGCTTGTTTAACAGAAGTCTAATTAGTACAATTTTCTAAAGTTAGTTAAATATAGTTATTCATCTCCTTAATGAGTTTTCATATTGTTCAAATATGACTCTCGATTGCCTGGCCTCTTTTTTATCGCCTTTTTTATCTTAAGGTCGCGGAATACTCGCAAAAAATAACTCGCGCGCGTTAAGAATAGCTTTTGCAAACGACATCAATAATATCGCGAAGCAAAGAGAAAAGTGCAGTGAGTATATAAAGATACAAGAAGAATAAAATGAGAACGGAACTTTCTACACTTGATAGATACAATTTTTCGATTGCAACTTTTTTTTTTTTTTTTTTTTTTTTTTTTTTTTTTTCCAAAAAAATTGGACAATAATGAATGGATATGTCGCTCGTTTCAAAAATTTTCCTACAGTTGCAACGGTTTGGTGATAATTCATTATCTTACAACTGTCATGTGGAAAACACTTTACAAATATGACGAGCGCAAATACCAGAATTTTTAAGACAACCGTAAGACAATCGGTACATGACAAATAGCAGAATACTTCGATTGCTCGGCGCAAAAAACATTGGCTTTAAATAAATTGATTTATATTATTAGAACATTGATAAATGTAGAATGGATTGGATTTTTATTAATGGAATAGTGTGTATGTGAATATTCTCCGTGAATATTCTAATATACATGTCACCTTGATTATAATATTGAGTTTTAATAATAGCTCTCGCGGTTTTATAATTTATCGTTTTGGATATAAACATTTTAAGTTAATAAGTATTTTAATTTTTCAAACATTAATCATCAGAAAGAAATGTCAGTTGTAAAATTAAAATATTTAGCTATTTTAATTTTCTCTTGTGATAAATAATGAAGACTTTCAAAACTCTTACGATTAACGCCGAAAAAGCTTAGAAATTTGCATTATTTATTTCTTTTAAGTTTATTGTCGACTAGTCGTTGTTTTATTATCTCGAAACACGTGAAACCCGAGAGAAATGCATTCTATCGTGTATGCACGTGTGCAAAACGATAAGGAAATGCCTGTTTAAAGAAGGCTTTGCAACGCTTTAGCCTAACACATTTGCGACGTACTTGTAAATCAGTAGTTACAATGCCTCGTTTTTTTCTTAATAAATCCTTCTTTAGCGAAAAAATTAGTACTTCCGCTTAAAGTAATTTATAAATGCATTATAATAAGATTTACGAATCTAGACACACAGATGTGATATTTTATCAGGCGCAGTAAAAACATTTTTTATTTTTTATATGTTTCCATAAAAATATAGTAATATATATCTGGAATGGAAAATTCCTCGGAGGATGAATCGTGGTTTTATCAATTTTTTTTTTTTTGATGTTTCAGCGTTTTAAGATAAACCGGTTCCTCTTACTCTGCGAAATGTCTATAATTTCCGCGGTATTACCGCGAGTGATTTAAGAATATTAAATTACAAAGCTCTGTGCTGTTGTAGCGGAGCACGTCTAATCGCATTCTCCGGTTCTACATGAAAGGTAGAAAAACGATAGTTACGCGGAATTCTCATTAAGGCGCACTACTACACTCATACGGAGGAACACGCGAAATTGTTATAGGGAAAGGGAAGAGATTGCGATAAGCTGACTAGAGGTCGAATAGCAGAAATGTGGAATTGCCGCGCTTGAAATTGGTATAAAAACAAATTGGTTTAGGAGAAATTTTCATTTCGTTTGGGCTTTGGAAGGATTACTCGAGTGAAAGATCGGCTCGGCCAATCGCGACGCGAGATAATCTGACACAACACGTCGTAACGCGATCTATATGCGTTCGGACGTAATGAATTCTCGCGCCTTCGAAAATAGGTTGAGATCGATGCGTGACTCTCTCGCCTGAATCGTACGTTTACGATCGATAAATCCGTCGTTACGTCGCGTTTTCGCTAACGCGCCCGAGTCTCACTCCGCTCCCGAAATCCCAACCCAAATGGATCTCGCGCGCGGGTTTTCGATGCGGGCCTATTTGCGCGAGATTTATCGCGGCGGACGCGGCGGCCGAAGGCATCGCGGTGCGGATTCTCGCGGAATTTCTCAACGGTCGACCGGCCACCGATAATCGTGACGTTGCCGAATTTGTGTTTCCTACGGAATAAGCGGATCTCTCGCGTGAGATATTCCTCTTTCGTGATTCGCGTTTCAATGATATTGATCGTCGTTTGAAAAAAAAAAAAAAAAAAAAAAAAAATCAATTAAAGCTAAGGCGCTGGAATAAATCATCGGAGATTGATTCTCCGTTTGTTTTTAGCCTGCTTTTACCGCGTTGCGATACCGTGTATCATCTTTATAAATCTATGATTGCATCATCGTGTCTTGAGATATACTCAACTTACCATCGCGATTTATCGTGCAACGGGAAAATAACATATAGCGTAAATATATATTGATGTTTCTTGACTAACGAACGTGAGAAGTGTCTGTCTTGGTATCGAAAGCGTCCGATTTCGCGAAGCTGTAAACTATTCTTGGTTTATCATCCGCAACGTTTCACCACGTGTCGTCACGCGGGTTTGTAAAGCCATAAACGCAGATAAAAGCATCTCGATATTTGCGTAGCAAACGCATTGCGCGATGCATCGTTAAGCAGCTGCTGAAACAAATGTCTGAATGGAAATTTTTTTATTCGCCGACGCCGATTGTGCGTCGCGACACGTCTGCATAATTAATCGCGACATGCAAAAAAAAGAAACATGAACACACACACACACACGAGTGTCTAGTGATGTATTTCCTTTTTAGGCTTTCTTAAGTTCCCTCAAACAAGTGCGACTGATGTACGTCGATTAAACAACGACGTACACAGCGTTTAATGAAACTGTGGATGTGGTAATGATTAAGCAAACTAGCGGAAGTGTTGTTTCATTACCAGCTTGTACGAACACGTGAAAAATTCAAGTTTCCAACTTGCGAAACACGATGCCACATTATTCCGTATTTAAAGACATTGCGAGAATTTTGGGAAATTTCAAAACCAGAATCCACGTTCTTGAAGAAAAAAATAATTATATATAAATTAAAGATAATATTGTACTTTGTATATATGCATGTTACGTCATTATTTAGAAGTGCAACGTCGTTCTGGATTTAACTGATAATTTGGAAACAATTTACATCACGAATTAACCGAATGTTCAAACTCAACGTTAATTACGCAATTTACGTTGCAGCTGTTTGCATCGACGCGTAATTGTTTGGCTCGTGATGCGATGACAATTAGCATGCCGAATAGCTATCAAGTCCTAGGCTGCGGTTGTAATAAGAATAATTATGGTGTAAACGCAATTTGTATGTTTCTTGAAGAAAGAGTTTCTTTCTTAAGAATTTCTTTCGGGTTATTTAATCATGGGAGACCAATCGTCTCGAAATTGGTATTCTGTAATTCGAGAAACAAAAACTAGTCTCTTTCAATCGAAATACACGTCATGGAGAAATCGAGGGTGATGCTTCAGAGCTAAAGGTCAGAAGTAACGAGGGAAATAAATTGCAGATCGATAGTTCCGAAGATTGCTCACAATATAGTTTTTCTAAAATAAATTCAAGAAAAATTCTCATCAAGGAAAGTCGATTTTCCAAACTGACAATTTTCTTACGAATTTCGCCGTCGCGCGAACCTTTTAGGATTTAGCTTAAATTAACATTTTGAAATTACAATGCGCATATCGAGAAGTTAACCATCCAATTTTAAGATTATGTGTAACATAATGCAATACGATTATTCTCGTAATTTATACGGTCTTCCTTCATTTTGGAACATTTTAATAAATGCAACACAAATAATATTTGAAGTGGTAATAAATATATGATTTACGGAGAAACACAAATGCATCTATTATTGGATGGAATGAATACGTCAAAATATGAAGCGTGAAGATTGCGTTATTTTTATCCTAAATAGCAATGAAATAAAGCAAAAATTGAATTATCGGCACAAAACAAATTTCAATATATATTTTAATCGTTCATTTCATTTGAGAAATTTAAAAGAGAGAAGAATATAAATAGAATAGAAAAAGAATATATATATATATAATTTAGAAACTAAAAATATAGTATTCTGATAAATGTATTGTGAGTGTAGCGTTTCGATCGATATGCTATAAATACAGATCGTATACGGATAACCGCATAAGTCGCAGTTAAAAAAGAAATAATTTAAAAAATTAAAAAGCACTTTAATGAATATATAGGTCGAAATTAACATTTAGCTATAAACGAATGGCGTAATGTAATATTTATGAGTTGATTATACGTCTTCTAGAATAATGAAAGTTTGATTTTCACGATTTTCTTATTGCACGAGTCCGACTCTTCAATTAAATTCTAGTTCCGGCAAAATTCTAATTGGTGTATACAAGTCGAGGTGTGTATAGTGCGTGCAGTCGCCGCCACGTGCATGCAAATGCGTCATGCGTGACTCCTCTTCGGAGTCTAGTTTTTTTTGGGAAAATGAGTTCGTTCTATGTAGCACGCAACCCGCTCGAGAGATCCTTTTAGCGTACTCGGGGTTTCTCCACCGTCCGTTATTAACAATGTCAACGCTAATCGCGTCTAACGTGTGTGTGTGTGTGTGTGTGTGTGTGGGGGGGGGGGGGAAAGCTGCATCCTCCTGCGCGTGGGTCGCGAAACCGCGCCTTCGCGCGAAATTTTCTCGCTCCGCGAGAAATCGGTGTCTAACAGGCGCGGCTACGAGAGTCGACTCCGAATATAATCCGGAGATAATCCGGAGATAGTGTCTTTGGGAGATGATTTTTCTCACGTCGCAAAGACGTTTCTCGTCTCGATACCGCTCGATAAATCTATTTTCGGCCTTCGTAATAAAAACCGGCCGATAATAGCGCGCGCGGATGTTCTTCTCCGTCCCTTTCCCTTTAGACGATTTTCTTGAAATTGAAAGTCGGCAAATAAACACGTTTCAATTGTCCTGCATTTTAGATTGTGATTTTAGAATTAGATTTAAGTTTTACAAAAGCGCTTGATATAATTAATTATCAAACTTTGATTATCCGAATATTATTTTTAGCTTTGTTTATCGTATTTTGTTTGTTCATAACGTTTGTATATTTCCTGAAAAGTTCATACATCTATTATTCGAAGAGTGTAGACGTCCAAAAGTTTGTCGCGAGCTCATCAACCTTGTGATTCACCGTGTATTCGCATGGTCATTCACGTTTGTGCACATAAAACGAAAGAGGTCACAATATAATGCGGATGTTGTGTCCCGACGAATGTAATATTCATAAGTTGCGCGAGGTACATACATACCCTCTTCCTCCCCTCGACCTTTTCTCTCTAAGGGTTTAACAAATCTAATTACGCATAAACCGATATAACTTTCGCCATTGTCTCATGACTATGCATTTAAATGCAAAATTCCGTAAGAGCATAATTGTCGACTGTTTCCGCAGAAAAACCCGTGTTAATCCGTAAAGTACCGTTACATTTGGTATGACTCATCGAACTGATATTCGTTATATCACAGTTCCTTGTTACATAATTGAAATTACAGTTCGGGCGATGCATTTATATTTTATCTTATATCTCATACATATATTTCTATAATTTTATATATATATATATATATATATATATATATTTGTAGAACGAAAATAAGAAAAATTAATAATTATTAATATATATTTTTATGTATTATTATTTTTATCTTTTATTAAAATCCACACGATTTATTTCGTTTTTTTTTTTCTTTCTTTCTGGAAAAGTTTTACTAAAACGAAAGTTGCCGATTAATGCGCTTTCGAAGTTCTAAGTCTTCTTCGATGCAATGCTCGGTAATGAGATACAATAACGAGGATGTAAATTCGATTACATCCCTTTGCGCTTTCTCTCCTCGCGTTTTTTTCTTTTTTTTTTTGCAAGAAAAAGTAAGTGCGTCTGCACTCGCTTATGTAACTCGGTTAAACTTAACTTGATATACGATACTTTCGCGAGGAATTCATAATAACTTGCTTATCGAGAACATCTGCACGAAAATACAATTTTCATCGCGTGAAATAATAAAGAAAGTAATAACAGAAAAGTGTCTCAACACGGGAAACTTTTATTTTATTCCACGCCGTTTCTTTTATGTTTCATTCATCCTCTGGTGCCCTCGAAAAGACAAAAGTCTATTGTTTGCAAATGGCATTACTCATAGATTGAAAATTTGCAAACTTGTCGTATCGCAAATATTTTCATTTTTAATAATGTAAACCGTGTGTTAATTTACATCGAATGTATCAATATTATATAAATTAAAATTAAATTTTTAATCACTAATATAAATTTAAAGCTTATAAATAGAAATAATTAAATAGAATTCGGGCTAAGTAATTAATATCTAAGCTAAGGAATTATGTAATGAGACTAATAACACGCATTACATAGTATAATTTTTCTATATATTTTTAATTCGTTATATCTCTTTATGGTAACATATACTCGTTATTTAAGGTAGTGCTGCCATCTGTAGACAACTGTATTCCTATAAGCGATGAGGTTCAGCACTTTGTTTGCATTACAAAAGAGCACGAGTGTCGACAGAATTTTTTTCACGAGACTGACATGAATATCGATAAAATTTTTCATCAGAATTCAGCTCTGTCAAAATTAAAATCTTTATGTAACATTAAAAAATACCATATTTTAGAAAAATATTTTTATTTATTCCATAAACTATTAATAAACTATTAATTTGGACGTTTGGAGTTGTAAAGTTTCAACTAAAAAATTTTTATTAAATCTTTTTTTATTTAATTTTTAATTTCTATTGTTTTTCAATTTTATATATATATATATATATACATATTTTTACACATTTTTATTGTTTTTACCTCTTAAAAAAACTTCGACATCGATGTATTATTATCGTTTCTATTCAGAGCCACACTTGTGAATTTTCTCCTTTTCCCTCTTCTACGATTCACTCAGCGACGCAGACTCGAAACCCGATCTCAGATGGAGATAATCGCGCCGCGTGAAACCCTTTGGACGCGCCGGGACGTAAAACTCGTTTGCCGTATGCCGAGCGCGAACGGAAGTCGGAAAGGAGGCAGCACTGACCGAAGGATCTCACGCGAGCTCCTTTATAGCGCGAGCTATATCGCAATAATTGTTCCCACGATTTGAGAGAGCTCGCTGATTCTAAATAATAATCGTACGTACAACTCCGCAGGTGGCTGGAAGAAAAAGTCCATTTACCGAAAGTGCCATTATATAGCTTTCAGTTTCAACGACTCGAGTCGAAATTACTGATATTTTCATCTCTCATTCGTTACTTCCTATTCCCATGATATTTCGAAATGTAGACATCTAGACACGATTAATTGCTAAAATGTTAAATGAAAGAGATAATGAGTCAACGAACGAAATGCGATAAATTCGTAAATTGTACGCTTGCTAATTTAAGATATCTATTTTAATTGATTCCTTTCTCTCTCTCTCTCTCTCTCTCTCTCTCTCTCTCTCTCTCTCTCTCTTTCTATCTCTATCACGTTACTTTTAAACTCTAAACTTGTCTATAAGTAGTCTTGTAGAATCAAGTTTACGTCTATACCTGCACACTACTCGCTGCGGCTGCTCAGCTACTTGTGGTGTATAGTTATTAGATCCCCCTCGGTTCTATAGACTGATCCCGGAGATTGCAGAAATGAGAGAGGTCCGTCGACGTTAATGCTTCGCCTGCAATCCACCGAGCGAATCATTATTGAAGGGATTGGATTTAACTCAAGTAGTGAAAATAAATTTGCGTGCGAAGAACGTGTTTAGTACGCACGACACACACACACACACACATATATATATATATATAAAATATATATATATATACACGCACGCACGCACGCACGCACGCACACGCGCACACACACACACACACACACACACACACACACACACACACACACACACACATATATATATATATGTATCTAAACCTTTATTTGTATCTTATCTCTTTTTTATCTTATTTACACTGTTATATTCTTATTTTTTTTTATCTGTGACGCACACGTATATACGTTTTACTCGTAGCGTAATGACCGTGTCTCTAAAATATTTCACCGAAGGATATAATTATTCGACAAAGTTGTACCGGTTTTTCTCGTGTCGTGTCTTTAAAATGCGGTATCAATGGTTGGAGAAATATGGGTTTCGCGCTCCAATTATTTCAACCTTAGTCACGGTGACCCCGATAAAAAACGCTTGCAGAAGAAGTAAGTAACCGGGCAGCTTCAAATTTCTATTTGCCAATGATGAGTCGCGTAATTAATATTCGCAAATAAAAGTAATGTTAAAATAATATTGAAAGTTTTTAATCCCCTGTGAAATAAATTTAAAGAAAATTCCAGACCCGTCTTTCTATGACTATGATTTCATTTATCTACGCTTTTAAATAAACATATATAGAGGTAATGGAAAATAAAATGGAGAAAGTAGAAAAATATAGATCGTGATTGGTTACATGTTATAGAAAATTATTTCCAGATCGAAGACTCTGCGTTAATTCTCCGCGTTTTGTATCTTTTTCGAGACGGGAGGAATGCACTTCGAGAGCTAATCAGCGTGCATACCACGGGTGGCCCACCACCCGGAAAGGGCAATAAAAAGCAGGGATAACCGATAATCTTTGTAACCGTACGCTTCCGCCGCTCTCTATCTTTTCAACAGTTCAGCGAGTCAAGTTTTCAGATTGCCGGCAATTTTATTTATTTATCCGCGAAACTACTATCCAAAGGAAGAGATTGGACGTTGCTAAAATTAAGTTCCTTGATTTTATATACGCGCAATAAAATGATAGAGTGCTTGGCATTCTCTCTCTCTCTCTCTCTCTCTCTCTCTCTCTCTCTCTCTCTCTCTCTCTCTCTCTCTCTCTTAATTGTCTTATTGACAAAAATTTGCGCCGGCGAATGTTGGATAATTTTCATCGGTGAATGAATCTTCGTTTGCAACTTTTTATCAGATAAAACTCTGCTCGCTCCTTGTCGCTTTAAATTTTTATCATATCCGATATTACATCGAATGAATGATATGTTGAGTTCTATCATCTTTTTGTATCATACTAAAACGTTCTCTACTATTTTCAATCAAAATTTTATGTAAATTATGATTATTAAATACATTCATTGTCGAAGATTATTGAAGATATTTTTCAATCATTTTTAATCATTTTTCATTCAATCATTTTTTTTTACGAAAAAAGATATTTTTCCTTGAAAACTCCGTGAACAGAATTTCTTTTTTAAAATCCATGTTTTTATGTTTTCAAAGTTATATTCAATCGTCTACAAGAAGTTAATCGGATCGTAGTGTCAATAAGTCAAGAGGATAAACGTTATTTCTTTCTTTGTACTTTTTTGAGCGTAACAACAGAGCTGAAAGAAATACGTCGATACCAATGACTGGTTACACTTGCTTGCTCCTAACGGTTTCTGTTCTTAAAACTAATTCGTCTCGCATTCGATCATCATTTATATTTCACATCACATTGAACGTTTATCGGGTCAGCAGAAACTTTCAAACTTACTAAAAATTTACACAATCCGAAACGATCCAAATCGAGAACATTTCAATAAAGAATGAAAGAATCCATTTAAGTCTGTTCTTTTTTTAAAACATCCTTTTATAATTAGAAGTACTAATACATTTCGCTTCATTTGCTTTCCGGAGCTAATTCCAGCCTATATATACATACGTATATATCGAATCTGATATTCACGCGCCAAGAGTTCCCAAATTCACTTCGGGAATTATCTTACAACTTTCCGAGACTGCGCTTCACGCGAATATTCGCGGCAACTAACAATCGTTCGGAATCGAAGATTCGCCGTTAAGATTGACCGATAAAGCAGCGCGGGGGGGCAACGCGAAACCGGCATCGTGTCGCAATTATTCTTTTATCTCACTCGTATCCGTGGATCGGTGAAATTCGTTTCGCGATCGGCTCCCGTTCCGATCGATCGATTCCGGCGGAGAGCACGAAGGTCGCGATCGCGGCGCAACTCTGGATAACCCTGGCGAACGGGGCCCGAAGAGTTTCCAGCTCCTTGGGCGATCAGTCTTCCGCGAGACATCGGGCCCGAAGTCGGTAAGCGAGCGATTGTGTAAGTCCACGGAAACTCGCTCGCGGCGAACGATTTCTATCGCGACAACGTGTTTCTCCTTGCCGTCTCTCTCACTGACCCTTCTATCAATTCGCGAATCGAATCTGTCACGCGCGATTTTTCGCAGCCTCGAATTGATTGGAAAGATCAGATTCGCGCGAGGTGATTAGTTTTTCTGATGTGAAGAAAAAAGAGCGCGGGCGCAAAAAAAGTGCTTGATTAAATATGCAATTATTTTTTACTTATCTTCTATTTCTGCTTGCACACGTGGATTTACTTCGGTGCTGCAAAACGGATATCTCATTCTGCTGAGACGATCGTGTTTATGAATTTATATTTTAAAATTCAGAACTATATGAGGTATTCAACTAATTGATCATAAACGATATACAAGATTATAAAGTCCAGAAAGTTCGGAAATTACGTTGAAAGTATGTAGTTATTTCTATTCCATGCCAAATCTTCTGGAGATTGCTGGAAATAAGTATATGTCACAAAGCATGCAAGACACGAGGCAATAATGACATAATCGAGAATCCATTTTTGCCTTTAAAAAAAATCTAGAAAAGATTATTTTGACTCGTATCACATGGTTATCCTGAGTGATTTAAAATTGAATGAAATATATTAACATCGCAACATTTCTCCAAACGAGAAAAAAAAATTATACAATTATATACAAAAACACAAGGAAAAATACTTGCGAGATTAAAATTAATTTATATCGGTAAAAATAAGCATTTGTCATCAAATGCCTTGCCGTTCTCAAATTCTCAATTTTAAAATTCCGAAAAATACAGCATACGTATAATCATGACATATTTTACAAGTCGCGGGCATTGTCGGTGAAGCGAACGGCCCTGCTGCTATCGGCACTTGCACCTCGAGCGAGCTCGTCCTACGGCAGTAGGCGCTCCGGACGGTCGTACGCGCGCCGGCTGGCTGGCTGGCTGGCTCATGAGTCACGAACGCCGGCTGCGACTCCGCTTTCGCCGGTCTCCCGCGCGCGAGCGAGCGCGGCAGTCCGGTTATCGTCGTCCTCGTACGCGCGAGAGAGCCGCCGCTTTTCGCGCTCTGTCTCCGCCTTAACCGGACGGAGCCGGAGCGACGCTCGCGCGCTCGGAGTCAGCGAGGAGGATAGCCGAATCGAGCCGAGCCGAGTCGAGCCGAGCCGCGTCGGAACCGAACGAGAGGAGCGCGCGCGCCGCATCTCAGTGACGCTTTGCGTGTGCGTCACCGCATGTCACGAGTGCGTGCATCGTGCGCCACGCCGCACCGTACCACACCACATACGCCACGCCACGCCACGCCACGCCGCGCCGCGCCGAGCCGCGCCGCGCCATAATATCGTGCCGGATCGCGCCGCGTCGAGCAATTTTTTTTCCCTTCTTCTTTCCGGTGCCCCGGTGGCTTTCGACACTTCGCGCTCTCCGTGCCGGGCCTTTGGACTCTCGCGAAGATCGGCGATCACGCCCGAACTCTCTATCAGCGATAATGTGATCTGCCGCGTCGTGACGTTGGAGCTTGTGGCGAGGAAGGAATATCGGAAAAGTGTTGCGCTGGCCGTCGAAGTGCTCCGTAAAAATAGCGTGCCGTTGACGCGCGGCGGTACCACGACTTCTCGCACGGATATCTGGAATTTTCTCGCTTCTATCACGGTGGTGATTACAGTAAGCTGTGATAATAGTGCTAACGCTTGAGTGATTTTGTTAATCGAGTGGTTTCGTCTGACTGCAAGGTGAATTGTTTGTACTATACGACTACGCCTGAAGGATTTACACGCCAATCTCATATATATATTTTTCTCATTAATCGCGTACAAAATATTAAAATTCTGTCACAAATTGACAACCTCTAACCTTTATTCGGATGAATTTTTTTAACGTCTTATCGAGTTTCGTAAATAATATCATATAACGTTAATAATACCACATAACCAAGAAGCCAAGAATGTTTTAACTGCGGAAAATTGAGTTAGCGAGCCAATGCTCGCTAATGCATGAAACAAACGTTATTCTCAACAAGGTTAGGTTGCGCAGAGAGGAGAATCTTCTTTTCGCGTGTCGACCTCGCGACGCGATGTCGCTATGTCTCTTAAGTTAACATGAAAAATAAACAAATTCCGATAGCAATACGCGCGATTTTGCGGCATTACGTCACGCTGCCATACATCGCAAATATGCGTACGGTTTATTTGCGTAGACTCGGATTCGTCCGCGACACACGAGGCACAAGGCAACACAGTTGCTTAATGCAAACGATCTAAATGCACGTTGTTCGCGAGAAGACTCACAAGTTGCATGCGAAATATTTAAACTCAATAATGATGAGAGAGGTCTTAGGCCCTGCGCACAATCAAGAAAATATTAGGAACGGGAATAAATATTGAATTTTAGAAATAAAAATTCGAAAAATTAAACGCGGATTAGTGGACATAAATAAGTATAAAATATAGTTATATTTAATACTTTTGTGTACCATTGTAATATTTAATTATTTTCAAAAAATATCGCAAGCGAAGATCCTACAGTCTATGTTATATATCTTATATGCGGTATATAGATTCGAGAATCCCAGAGCAGATCTGTTCTTCGAATATAGAAAATGATAATTATTTATCCCGTCTCGTGTTTTTGAACGAACGAGTTTCTGTCATTTCTATCTTTCTTCATCCTTATCCGTCTCGAAAAATCCAAGCGCGAGAGAGCTGGGGCGTTTTAAATTTTTACACCTACGTTATATTTGAGATAGAAAACCGGATTCGCGAGGCCTGGCCCGAAAACGTTCCGCGTTATTAGTTACCGTAACGACTTTAAGCCGCCTCTTAAGGACGGGATAATCTTTTCTTCCCTCTTCCTTTCTCTCCCGCGAGTTTCACGGTGCCGCGAATAGCGCGCGTATTAAAAAACGAACGAAAGAATAGACAGAGAGAGAGAGAGAGAGAGAGAGACGGAAGCACGCGCGCGGATAAGAATTAATGGTTTTATATAACCATCCGTGTATAATTCCGCGGTTGCGCCTCGCGAGCGTAATTAGTACGAGAACTCTGTGTTCATTACCCTTTGCGATATTACGCGTGTTTCGGGTCACTTGGATAGCTTTTCCTCCGCCTTATCGTGACTCGGCTCTTTGTTCATCTCAACAATTTGCCTTCCACAAAGAATAATGTCTAATCTAAATTAATAGCTTCTTGGAAAATGACGCGGAGTTATCGCGCAGGAAGAATACTAAAAAACGGAAGAATCGGATAATCTCATATAAAAATGGAAAATTATCTGAAAAACTTATAGATGTCGAAGTTTCTCTTTCAATTCGAGATGATTTTATTTAAATATATATATTTTTGGTTTAATTTTATTTTATATTATCTCCAAACGAGAGAGAATCTTTCCGTAATGTAATAGACTGTAATAAAATATGTCAGCCGTTAAATTCGTCGTATTTTCAATATGCAATTTGTTATATAACTCAGTTTTTTGCGATTAAAAAAATCCTTTGAGGAAAAAAATTGCACGAGAAACGTGCAATTTTCTTTTATTACTTGTGCTTTATTACTTTTATTACTTTCTTTATTACTCATGCCTATATTTAATATAAAGCATGAATGTATCGGGATATAAATTAGTCTGTTACATTCAAATGATCGGACGCCAATCATTTATTGAAATTGGTCTTCTCGTCAGAAGACCATCCGAGTATCCTATGTTAATTGAAAATTTCACGCTTTTAACCGGCTCGGTGCTATTCACACGCATAATTCGCGGTGATCGATTAATCGTTCAATTAGCGACGACCGCATTCTCGCACGGGAAACACGTAAAAAAGTCTTTTTTTGTTATTTATGCTTAATGGAGCGTCGCTATCGCTCGTTAATTCAACAACGTGTATCCATAATCACGAAGCGATTTTGTCTCGTCGCGAGAAGCGAGAAGAAGTGGCCGGCTGCGGTTATCCTCCGGTTGCAACCAACATCATTTAATATTAATCATAATTATCTGTGCGTAAACCAACAGTACGTACTATTACCGATCGATTTCGGTCCACGAAGTCCAATACACGTACACGCTTAACGTTAAATTACAAGCTCTCTCTCTCTCTCGTACAATTCCGTAAATTTAAATTGCAGATCTCGGTCGGAATATAGCGATTTCAGATTTTTATTCTACATTTTTCGGAATGGAAGACGTACCGCTGCGCGCATTTTTTCCCAAGAGTTTAAGAAGCAGTTGTCGCAAGACAAATTTTCTTCCCCCCCCCCCCTCTTTTTTTTTTATTTCTTTTTTCGTATACGTATCGGATCGAGAAAAGATTTTCCATGTTACAACGGTGGTGTCGGGAGAGAAACTAGAGATCGCTGAGTAGCAGCGTTAATCAAGTAAGAGTCGCTGGTGCGACCGAGCTCGAGAGAGAGAGAGAGAGAGAGATTCAATCGAAACGACGAGTTATTCAAACGAAAGAGCGACAAGCGCCACAAGGGTCTTGAGTTTATCGCGCTCGTGGACATACGACCCCGACATATATCAATAGCGGGTTTAATTGCGGATTTGACGGGGAAAGTTTGATCAAACGGTCATTATTCCGGCGAGATAACGCGTAATCTGCAATTCAAGTGCTCGTCCCGCACCCCCGTTTTTTCCGTTTCGCGCGCGAGCACAGCGGAAACAAAGGGAAGTTTATTTCTTAGCCGCGAGTTGTTTTTCGAGCCGTGATGTACGAGCGAGCGCGAGTTGATCGAAAGATATGTAAAATGGGAAAAGAAAGGAAAAACAAATATGCTAACGTAACGAAATGATAAATCGCAAACAATTGATTGTTTCTTGTAAGAAGAACGAGATCTATCGGCTTTACGTATCTCTTACAAAACAAATAACTTAACAAGTACGACACATGCGCTATATAATGGTGATTTGAAATTTTTATTAATATTTTCATATATTTTTAGATTTGTTGTGAAAGTCTTACGGAATTATCTTGAAAATCGTCAAGCACGTCTTTTAATATTACATTCGAAAATACTATTTTAGCTATTAGCTGTCTTCTTTATTGTCTTTCTATTTTCGTTGGGCAATGTAAAGACGATTTCTTCTCGTGAGAATCCGATTGTCGGATCGTAATTACCCGCTCATTTACCTGATTCGTCTAGCTTTTTTTTTTTTTTCGCGACCGACAAAAGCGCCGTGCCGCTCGAGATACTATTTTGTATTCGTCACGCTTGGCAATAGGATTCTCATAACTGTCGTCACAAAGAAAAAAAAAAAAACCCATAAACGACCTGCGTCTTTCCCATTCATCCTCAGCTGTGCCATTGTCATCAACACATCGAGTGCACGCAAAAGCAATCTCCAACAATCTATGAGAATTGCAGAACTTCGACGCGGCAATTATTCAATACGGTTTACATAATTTCTGCTAAGGCGAGGTTCGCATGCCGCAATAATAAAAATGCTGACAGTTTTGTATTATGATATGACCGCGGCCTTTCCTGGCTTATACTCCAAGTGACATTTCGATTATCTTGCGGAATGCAGCAAGGTGAAATTTCTTATCAACACTGGATGTCTGTTCGATGGAACTGTTACGAGGGCTCGATTTACACAGGGTTTACCTACGTAATTTTGCCAACTTGAGTGAACTCGACTTGGAAGCTCGCTCTAGGCGCTAAGGCTGAAAGTTACACACAAAAAGATCGAAAGGTAGTCTTTTCGTTTATGCTTTATGCTTCGTAAATATTCTTGCAGATTATATCTGCAAGCAATACGGTATTACCTTGACACATAAAACATTCATATCTTCTGAAAATAAACAATTACAATATTTTTTTTTTTCTTCTATTAGACGCAGTGAAGTACGTGGAATGGATTTTTTTTTTTTTTTAATGAATCGTCCAGTGCCAATTTGTATGGTATCGTGTGCCCAGCCTTCGATATTCTCTCGTGATTGCGATATTTGTTACATCCAACAAAAGAAACTCGCGCCCAGCTATCGCGCTAATCGCGAGTCGCGCATCGCGGCACACAGTTGCATTTTTACTCTTATTCCGCACGGTTGTGGATACGTTTATTGACGCGGCATTTATCGACATTGTTTATGTTCTTGTTCGCGTCTAAATCGCGTCTAAATTTCATCGTGTAAATTAAACGTGAACGTATGGTGAACGTGAATTTTAAATTAATAAAAATAAATAATCGGAATCGGTGAGTGGGTGCACGTGGATTGGGTCGTTGAAGTTAAAAAGGACCGAGATATATTTTTGTGTTTTTCTAATTTTTAAAATATCCACTTCCGTTCTTTGCAATTGAAGTGTGATGCAAGTGAAAAAGAAGCGGCCAGTTTATTTCGAAATAAAATTACTAGAGTGAGAGTGCGTTGCGTAAATCTGTTGTGATTAAAAGGTTCCTTTAATTGTTCCTAGTTAGTTAACAAGATGTGACGCTCGCTCAGAAATTGATGGTTCCGCTCTTTTAAAATCTTTTAAAATCTCTTAAAAGCATCTCTTCGTCGAGTGCTTTTAGAGCTTGTTTCCTCGCCCTGGTTACCGCGAGACTGCCGGAAACAAAGACGATCTATCCGGCTTTTTCGACACGACCAAGTGCAACGTGCCACGTGACGATGGATCCGCCTTGTCGGACACGACATCTCGCTCTACAAAGGATATTGTCAAGAGGTAGCGATGATTATTATCGCGAGCGAGAGAGTGGGTGTCTCGAGGAAGTGCATCCTTCGCGTGTTTATTTCGAACAGACAACACGATTTCTCGCTACTTCCAACGAGCATCCGTTTTTAACCTTCAGTAAAGTGTGTCCCGATCGCCCGGATATTCGCGTGTTATTTCGCACTTCTGAAAATAATCTCTCTATTCTTTTCTTCTAATTTACCTCGCTGACATAAGCGAGGATAATAATTATACCGTAATCGTGTGGGAAAATTTAGCAGAACCGATAACTTCTGTGAAACGTCGTTGGTTCAGAAAAACGTTTTTCTCGTTGTTGGATAACGTTAATTACATAAGCCATATATATCGTGGCTCTTTTTTTAATTATTTCTGCGATATTTATTGGAACGTGTTAATTAATTTACACGGTGAAATTTATCATTCGAGTACCACCTCTCGACCCATCCTTACCTCACGCTCGGCCACGTCATACCCCTGCTTTCTCGACCGCAAATCCTCGTTTGCTGACGAGGCCGGTCATTTTGTCGCTTTTTCTGCGGCCCTCTAACGAGTAAGTTCTTCGCCGGTATGCAACGGCGCGACGGCACGTCGGTGCATTGCGTGTCGCACGCGAAAGCTCTGAACAATGCAGCAACGCTCCGACACGGCCAGTACGTATATACGTGTACACGTTCGTAAGTTTTTATCATATCGCGAGCGAACCGCAGTAACGGACAAATTTATCAATTTGTCCGCGGCCGCAAGGGAGAAAACTGAAGAACGCGAACGAAAGAAATTTGAAGGAAAACTTTCAAGTAACATTTTTTATTATTATTGTATTATTTCATTGTATTATTTCGTCGAAGCAACGAAGCACGATGCGATCTTGTTTGTTGCATGTTGATTCGAATTTCATCACCGTTGTTGACCGTGATTCTACTCGGTACTTCGTGATATACATGTAGCTTCACCATTTGCATAAAAAAAAATTAGAATTTTTTATTTGTCCTTCCGCGGACATGCAACACACTTAAAAAAAAAAAAAAAAACAGGCTTCTTCGAGCATTCCAATGAGGAAGGATGAAGAGGAGTGCGGCATGAAGCTTCTATCTATCGCGGATCAGCGGCATTACTCTGTCGTCTAATGATTAATGATCTCTCGCTTTCTTACCTGCTTGCTTATAACTCGCTGACACTGACATTATGTCCCGACAAAAGTCTGGCGAGCGTCCAAAATCCTCCCGAACGTGCTTTATGACACAGTTTAGAAACATTAAACTGCTAAATTTGTTCGTTCGAGTGTAAGACGAAGAAGAGTGAAGTATCGAGCCGTTCTCGACTGTCCTCAGAACTATTCTGATCGACGTAAATTATCCAGATAATTACGACGCGTAAGGATGCTTTGCGATGTATTTTACGAACTGCTTGTCATAAATGTCGTACAGCGTTTTTTATATATCCTAACAACTGATATTATATAATTCTATATTTTTGATAAATCAATTTTTATGAAAACAGTTAATACGACAATTTTGAAGAATTTTAAATTTCGAAATATATCTAGTATTCGGAAAATACACGAAAAATGAAATTTTATATTTATTTTCCAGAGATTTAGTAGAGCTTATCTCAAAGATACTTTTTATCATGCTTGCGTTACGAGGCGTGGCAAGTAGTTTCGAAAAGCTACGAGCGGATAAAGGCGCGAAAGAGTACGAAACACGCATTTGAGCTTATTAGATAAACGAGGAACGTACGCGATTTAAGTGACTCGGTTAATTCGCATGCATCTGTGTCTATTACGACATTTTACGACATATATACATATATGTAAATTTCACGTTCCTATCTCCCACTTGTTTTAACTCCATTTATTAAGTTGCGTAATAAATTTCGCCGCAGCTGCATCAGCAATCGTTTTAAAGTCACGGCGAACCGTGGAAAGCGTTGATTTGTAAATAATGCAAAATTATTCGTGAGATACTTCTTACGATTTAAATTTACAATTAAATTGACGCGGATTATTTACATACTGATCCAGTTTTATCGTTTCTCAGTTTCGTTTCGGGATCTCTCTTTTCTCTCTCTCTCTCTCTCTCTCTCTCTCTCTCTCTCTCTCTCTCTCTCTCTCTCTCTCTCTCTCTCTCTCTCTCTCTCTTTAGAGATACTAAAATACTTTTTCACCGACAGTTCACTTTCTTA
This sequence comes from Pogonomyrmex barbatus, assembly GCF_055798465.1. Classification (NCBI taxonomy): domain Eukaryota; kingdom Metazoa; phylum Arthropoda; class Insecta; order Hymenoptera; family Formicidae; genus Pogonomyrmex; species Pogonomyrmex barbatus. The sequence continues at coordinate 20,419,653 of NW_028297127.1, forward strand.
ACAACTCGTTTCACTATAATCAATTAAATCGGATTTTTAATATTTCAAAGTAATATAAAACCATTTTACTTGAGAAAAAAATTGCGAGATTTCATTTACATCTCGCAGTTTTATTGCTCGCCATTATCGTATGACACATTCCTGGTCTCTCGATAACTCACAACACCAACACCGGAAAATAATAATTTACGCCGCTTTTACGCTTCAGTACAGCACTCATTTCTCGATATATTTTATCGGCCCGTGGTTCCACGCGTACAATATATATATAAGATTCTCGACGCGACGATCGTCAGTGCTGGGTGTTAGGTAGACAGGTTATCGCTTATCAGCATCTACCGCTGATAAAACGGCGTAACGAAGTCGAGTTGGCCGGTCCCGAGGCGCTTATCGTCGTCGCTCGAGAAATGGATCCAGTTCTTCACAACCGGCCGTTGTCCATGCAACCTTTTGGTACCGCCTTTCTTTCGTTCCTTCGCTCCTCCATTTTTTTCTCCTTTCTCGAGATTAACATTCTCGCGAGAGAGAGAGAGAGAGAGAGAGAGAGAGAGAGAGAGAGAGAGAGAGAGAGAGGGATCAAGTGCAAAGTGAATTTTCGTGTGTTGTACGTGTTGTGTGTTGAACGAAGACTTTGCGCAGGTGTAACTTTGTGTGTAACTTATGTACGTGACGCGTTGCGAGTGGCACGGATTGTGCGTGTGACACGAAACTGATAGCGTGCACGATCGCGTTATCGATGGAAATTTATATTCCACGGTTTCTTCAATTATAAATTTTTATCCCGTGAAAAATATACGCTCGCTTTTTTTTATATCCCGCCACGTCGTTATCGAGTAGAGCTCGTCGCGCCCGAGTGCCGGCTGCACATTTAACCGGTAAAAGGAAATTTGTCGACGTAGATACTCTCTTTCTCTTTCGGAGAAGTACTGACGTAACGCCTTCTAAAAACCGTTAACTTAATGCTGCGAGTACATGAAGCGTATTGCACTCGATATGCTTTCAGACTCTATATAAATTTCGCAATTTTCTTAGAAAATCTTAGACAGCTGTCTTCTTGAATCTTTCTTGAATTGAAATAGAAATTTTCATTTCTATTTTATGCATTTCTTCAATTTTTTTTTTTTTTTTTTTTCATTGTCCTAGAATTTTGTTACAATATTTTTGTAGTCACCGCGTAAACTAAATAACATTTCACGAATCGAAAACTTTTGTGCATTTGCGGTCATCCGGAAAAGTTTTATGATATAGCAATTACTTCTTAATCACGGGAAGAGAAACGGTCGGTGTTGCGAGATCGCTTCTGCGAAGCGATGGGAATCTCGCATTGTTGTTGGATACGTTTATACAGCAATTAATAAGCACGAAGACAGAGATCTGCATCGAACCTCTTTGTTTAAGAACGCCTCTTTAGGTCGCGATGATTGCACTATTGCCTTAGGCAATTATGCGCTCCGCCGGAACTCTTCCTTCTCAGCCTTCGTGAAAAAGATTCCCTTGAAACGCCTTGCAATGCAAAGCAATTCTGCACTAGAAAGCCGATCTATAGGATCTACAGGATCTTCTCTTTGCATATCCTTTCAGTTTTATCCAGACGTAACTTTAGCAAAATTTAAAAAGTTGATATTTGCTTGAATTTTATGTTATTTGTCAAAGTATTACGAAAATATATGAACTGTTCAAGGAAGTGTTTGTTCAAGAGTCTGTAGAATTTTCTGTACTTTGGAGAAGGATCACAGTTAATCTGAGACACCCAGTATTATATCTGTGATCTGTAAATCTCCTTGTTCTCCACACTCTATCTGGTCCGTTCGCGATTTATGACTATCGCTCCGTTGAAAAATATCCGTCGGTGTTTGCGTCGGTCGTTCGACAAGTTTTCTTCGACATCTTTCAATGAATTAGTCATATATATACTATATCTTGATGAATAATCGGAAATTTTAATTGACCTGCGTTAATTGAACACTCATCACGTTTTATTAAACTTAGTACGTTTTATTAAAATTGAACATCTCGTAGATTTATTAAGCACAATTCTTCTTTTATTAGTTTCTTTTTCAGTCTGTCTATCTTTAGATATCTGCAATCAAAAAGATATCGTTATCACCTTTTAATCTTCTAATCTACCACGCGATGCGGTATTCGCAAGTGTATTAGCTGATATAGATCCTTTTGTTAAATTTTTTACACAGAATATGGAAATTCCAAGATACTCATAAATTATTATTTATATGATTATCTATATTGAAGATACAATAATTTATTAAAAGTTAATAATTTATTAAAAGTATGTATACTTGGTCATGCATATTCTAATATATTAAATTCAAGAATCGAAAATATACGCATTTTATAATCTAAATAGTATTAGATACAACTGATCATTCTGCAGTCATATATTCACGATAATTAGTTTCATCATTCGAAGCCTCTTATTAATATCGAGGATTATTGGCAGAACGACTAATCATCAGTCGAATCTCCTCTCGTCGAATCTTCCAAATCGCCATAAGCTTTTCATCCATGTACACTCGAAATAGCGTTCAATTTCCCTCTGGCAAAACAACTTCCCGATCCTTCCACCCATCGAGGGAGTCAGTTCGCCCCTTTCTAGACTTCGTCTCGATTCAATCTCGAAGCAAATTTCCGCCTGACTACTTCATCTAAGAGAATCTACGAACGGAAATGCCTTTCGTGGAGCACAAAAATTCGTTTATATTTGCTATTTTGTTAACCATGTGGTTCATTCGAGGAAATGTATCACAGTGGGAAAGAAAATTAATATCAGTCAATAGTCATCTGAATTTTTATCTATTTTTTTTTTTATCTATTTATACATAAGACTGCATTTTGAAAATCTTAATACCTAATAATTTAATTGAAATAACTAGTAAATACGATTATTAAATATAAAAAGTGATTTGATTATGAGTGGATACAAATTGTTTATTTCGAGAATAATTTTACGAAATTAATGTATGATAAACGTTATTTATTATATTTTCCTTAATTCTGAATTGATAAATTTGAATCTTATAAAATGTAAATTATTAACAATTTTAACCGTTAAAAAATATTTTACATTTCATCATTTTTGAATTAAATCGTATCTTTCGAAGCAAAACTAGTAAAACTAGTAAAACTTATAAGTACAGATGTCCTTATTATCATGTTAAAATCAATATGTACGTAGTATGACGTGTGGCTTTACTTGATATCTCGATATATTCTCGATCGCCTCGAATAAAAGTTTTTATGATATTCGTTGAAATGTTGAACAATATCCGTAGAATATTGTTCTTTTCTTCGTTGAAAAAGTTTAATTAACGAATCAATATTAAATTTATTTGCTTCGCTTATTGCTTGATTTAACAAGCAATAAACGATATTCATATTTCGTGATTAATATATAATGATATAGAGAGAAATCAAAATTTATTTATATTATTTTTATGTAAATTTAACGATTTATTGTTGTTCAATTATTAAAAGTACTTTTTGTAATAAATTCTATAATTTTTCAATGTCTATACCTTTCGTACAAAATATCGTGCGAAAATTTTCCAACGTGCTGACGCATTTGACTTAACGACAGTTTTGTTCTGCTAGATTGTCATTATGTAATAGAGAGAGAGACGTCTGAGTCACACATAGATACAGACATACACATGTTTACAATTCTCTGAGCTTTACCCAGTCATCATCTACTTGCATTAAACCGCGGTAATCCACGAGATTGCAAGCCTCCCTGCGTATCTATCTGCTTTATTGTCTACAACATTACGAACATTGCAAAAAGAGGCGATACAGCGCCGGTGCTCAATAAAGCTTTATTCCTCTGTCTACAAAAAAAAAAAAGCCTGTACACGTGCCGCTTGTTTGCTTATCGATACATGTGATTGTAAAATTGAGAAAAAAAAAAAAGAAGTGTGGAGGAAGAAAGAGGGAATCGACTGAGTTATGGTTCTGGGTTCTGTGTGATCTGCTCTGTTCAGCGATAATCGTCGCAGTGCTTGACGCCTTAAAAAGAAAAACACGCGTCTTCTTCTTCGACAGAAACTAAATCCTCTGTGCAACGTCAGCGACCGGTTTGGCTGTTGAATCGATGTTGAAGGCTTATCAGCGACCGATACGTTATCTACGAAGGATCGTCTTGAGAAGACGGGATCGGAAGGGAGAGCCCAAGAGGAAACAACGGCGAGCAATTCCCGTCTTCGTTCCCACGTGAGAGATCCCCTCGATGATGGACGATCGAGAGAGTCCGTTTGTGCGAACGCAGGCCAGCAGAAGCCTGATTCGGCCGCAGGCAGGTGCGCGAAAGTTCCTAACGCCGCCGTCGCCCGCGGAAAGGGTGGTGCGTCAATTGGTAAATCGACAAACCGCCGACGAATCGGAAGCGATGAACCGGATGGGCATGCCGAAACGGCTGTCGGCGCCGCACGCACCCTTGGAGGGCCTGAAGCAGTGGGAACTGATCGAGGGTGACAGGGGTCTGCGAGTGGTTGAGAAGCGGACCGGTGGCTTGAGTCCGATCAGGCCCAAGGAGATGGTGGCCCCAGCCGCGAGTCCGGTCTACAGTCGCGCTCCGGTGTCCGTAAAGAGGCTTCTCAGCGACACGAATGTGGACGCGAATCTGGAGAAGTTGAGGGCCTTCAACGAGTCGAAGATTATCCAACCGCTCGGGCCTCCGTTTGTCCAACAGCAGCGGACGACGGAATCACCGGCGCCATTCACCCCGCAATCGGCGGAGCCCAAGGCGCCGCTTAGTCTCGATTTGATTCTGAAGCAACAGCGAACAGCACCGGCGAAACCGGCGGTCGAAAGTACCGACATGTTGCAACGATTGGAGCAGCAAGTCAAGGCCATTGAGATGGGCACGATCGCCGCGAGGACACGTCAGCCGGAGAACAGCTTGAACTTTGGAGGGGAAGTCCAGCTTAGATACCGGGAGCACGAGGATCTGCTGCGAAACGTCACCGACGACGAGGCCGAGGGGTAAAATACATAACACTCTGTCTGCATCATTATATCATTGATCATCATGTCTGATACTTTTCGCACCGGATACATTATTCGAACGTCTGACTGTATATCTTCTCTTGTTTTTTTTTTGTTTTTGTTTTGTTTTTTTTTTTTGTGTAATTCAAAAGTAGTCTTGAAGCGATGAGGAAATTTTTCATCGAAGAAAAACAGTAGTCACTACATTAAATTCTAGTCTAAAGACTAGAACTCTTTATGATTTTACGATCAATCTATGATAATCATTTTCATTGAGAAGCAAGAATATCAGTCAGGGAAATATCAGTTATTAGAAAACGAATAATTTATCTTTATCTAGACAAAGAGATTGATCGCGTTTCGAAACTTAATATCATCCACCTACGTGATCTCGTGTCTCGATCTTCGCATCGGGAAGTTCGAGCCGTATGGATATGTCAATCCGGTCAATATCCGAGAAACGTATACGGACACGCACACACGATCGAGTTATCACATTTACAGAGCGACGATAGCCTTAGTGATAATTGAGGAAATCGTCGTCCAACCTCCGCCTAATCCTCGTCGCCGTGCCGATTACCTACACGCCTGATTCGCACAATTGACCGTCCGATTTACCCACCCACACGTGTCCCTTTCCTCCGATGCAATTGGCATTTAGTTTACGCAATGTCGCAACCGTGTTCATTTCAGTCGGTGATTTCCGTCGGTCGGTTTGTCGCCATTTATTACACGCCCAACCGGGAGAGATCCTGCGAAGTGGCGCGCATTGCTAGATGTTTCGATGGACAGATGTACCGGGTGTGTCACACCCGACTAGCTCGCAAAATATCGCACCGATAATTGGAGTCTGATTTTATTTCGATAAAAGAATATCGAGATAATAAATTGCTGAATGATCGAAAATAAGCAATTCCGCGCGAATTATATCCATCGATCTGTAAACAGATAACAGAAATGTTATTTTCCGGTTTATTTCGAGTAGACTTTGTCGTAACAATATTATATTTTAATCGAAGATATTTCGATACTGAGAAGTTTAAAGATTATTATAAAAAAAAGTTTATTATAAAAAAAAGTGTTTACAGCCATATTTGTCTCGAAACACACGATTCTCCTTATCTCTCTTGAAACGATCTCTCTCTCTCTCTCTCCACACCATCCAGATATACATCATCATAAAAAAAAAAACCATCTAAATTCCAACAACAACGTAATAAAAAAACATCTAAACAGACATAAAAATCTATTCGATCATTTAACGACTGTCATTCTCGCGACGTCTCACGAAACGTCGAAGGAAGAATCATTATGACGAACGAATCGTAATAAAAAAAAAAAGGGCCTCGCTGTTGCAACGTGGGGACGCGACGCGGAATTCCACCGGAAACGCCGGCATCGCTCCAAAGAAGCCCACCGTTAAGTTGTCCAGGACCGCCTCGGACACGCGACGCGGACAAGAAGTCGAGATGAGGCCGCAGTCCAGGATGCCGCAAACTCGCGCGATCGTCCGACCGATAGTTCCTAAGAAGGATCATCAGCGTCATCAGCAACCGCAACAGGAGAACAACGCCGTGGCCGTCCCGCTCAGGCCGTTGTCAGACATGCAGAAGGGTATTCCGAGCGAGAAGGAGGTAGATATATAATATGTATATATATATACGTATAGGCAGAGCATTATCGCTCACATCGTCAAAAGCGTTATCGGGGACCATTGACGTCTTGTCAATAAAATGATTTTTATCTAATTTAAGGAAAGCGGCACTTTCCGATCGTGAAATAATTTAGACTGCGTATGATATTACGCAGTTATCGGTAACTTTTATCGAGAATTATCTAGCGATAATTCGTGCGAAATCGCCATCGGGTCGAGTACTTGGATATTAAGAAAATAATAAGTGACGTAAGGGAACAATGTTGAAAAAAAAACGATCCGCAGCGCGATCACGCGCGGATTTTACACTCGTGTATCAACGATGTGATGACACCCTCGCTACCGAGCCTAATATAACGAGTGGCAACACAAATGTAGTTCTACACTTACGTCACGCGCGCGCGCGCGCGCGCGCGCGCGTGTGTGTGTGTGTGTGTGTGTGTGTGTGTGTGTGTATGACTCGTCCGCGGCTCATTCGTCCGGCCTGAAATAATCCGGATGACTTCCTCGCTTCGTCGATGCGCCATACGTTGCGACGATGTCATCAACCTACAACCTGCCGAAGTCAATTAAGCTCGATACTGAATACATACATTTCCAAATGCCTCGAAAAATTTAAATAGACTTCTTCTTTTGCTCTTTTTTTTTCCCCCCTTGAAAAATATTTATGCAAAGTACATATACACGACTCTTTGGACATAAAACGTAAAAACTGTGCAAATAAAATATACATTTATTTTTCTTCTAAAAGTATATAAATTAAATGAATTTAAATTTTAATTATTTTAATCTAATTGCTTTTGAGCGCATTAAACACGTTTTTCTCGATAATTAACAAAAAGTATCGAGGATAGTTTACAAAAAATGTAGTTTTTACACACAGAACTTTTTTACATATGTCAAATATAAAAAGTATTGCTTTTAATATCGTGCATCATTGTGATCTCGATAAGCCGGCTAAAACGAAACTTTATTTTTACATCTGTATCAACTTTTGCATCGTTCCATAAAACAAAATTTCACTTTGTGCACCTTGTGAAAGCGGAAGAGCTTTGTTTTACATTTATACCGTCTATATATCTCGCTATTTCCTCGCTATTTTCCATGTTTTATGAAAACACATCATAAATCATAGTCTTTGAAAAATATAGAAATCCAGTCACTATACAAGTATTTCGTGAATTTTATTGAAATCGGTAATGTTTTTAATATAAAATAAATAATTTCCAATTATAGTATGTGAAATATAATCAAAGTTAATAAAAAGTATTTAACAATGCAAAATTTAATAATATAAACTTTAATTAACTGAAATCAATAATATTAATTAAGCCGGGATAATTACAATTTTTATTGCAATTAAAACGGTACATTGATAAGAGTAGTGCGTATATTTAATGATAATAAATTATTTATAAAATTGAGTTTTATTTCTAGTAATGTTTATTTATTTTATTATATTTATTCTTTATATTATTGTATGTATATATTTGTATGTATATATTTGTTTATTCTAATCGCGATATATAAATAGCTTTACAACTTTGCTGAAAAGGTCGATGGTCTATAATTAATATATTATTAATTTAGATAAATTCAAATATGTTGAATTATTCATAAAATGCATTAAAGCGGAAGAGAGAAAACGGCTTTATCAATTGAGAAGAGACTATTCGCTCTTTCATTTAATAGGACATACAAACGGAACTCCGCGATTTATTTGCCAACTCATGTGTATGCGATTCTGTTTTCCGCAAAAGAATTCGCCTTAACTTGAATCTATTCTTATCTGCCTTTTGCGTGGAATGGATGTCCACGACTCTTCTCTTGTCGTTACTTTTCGGTCGATTGATCAGCTGACGGAACGCGCTCGCTTGCCGTTGCTCCTTTCAGAAACTTCGATTTTTATCATCTTTATACTTATTCTCGAGCATCTTTGCCTAAGTCACCGAGAAAAGGAATCAATCGCTTTGGCGAGTATAAAAATAAAAACTTATCATAACTTTGCCTCCGCAATGTTATTCGAATGAAACTTATCTTTTTTATAATCACCACAATATTATGGCTATTTGCTCCAATTTAATTTACTTCCTTCATCCACGCTCTAAAATCTTATACCGTGACTACTACCGACTATACTATTGTCATGATTTAAAATAACGCGAATAATAATGTTTCGTAACGTTTATTTTTTTCTAATTATTCTTTTTTACCTACGTATAAACGATATTTTAAGCTATGCACTCTATATATAATCCTTTTAATTCGTTTTTACATAAAGATTGAACGAAACTTAATTGACGCAAGCTATCGTTTAATCACATTCAATACACTATCAGTGTCATATATAGCGCTGGACTGTATGTTCCGATAATCTTCTCGATGTTCATGGCAGCAGTCTGATTTGAGCGGCTGACGAGGCGAAAACTTGTTAGGTAGGAGGACGATAAAGGTGAAGATGTGGCATCCCACTCTTTACGTCCCACAAATGTGTGCGTCACCATCGGGATATGTATATATCGATATCTTGGAACTAAAGCAGTCGATTATTTCTCTCGTAGATAACTTTTGAAGGCTGAATTTTTCTTTCCTTTGATTTTTTTTTCTTCTCTGAAATATAAAACAATTGTTTTTTTTTTTTTTTTTTCAGTGTACTTAAAAAATTATATTAGAAACAATTGTCTGTTCTACAGTGTTAATTAATCCTAAGGAAAAAGCTGTATCTCTTACAACTGATGTTAAAAGATTTTCTTTAAAACGCGCCGATTGCGCTCTGCGATCCGATCAGCTGACCAGCCTAAAACCCTCTGGTGTCTCGGCTGAAAGGGTAGTACACGGAACAAATATGTGTTGGTGGTTCCCACTTTCCGCGACGCATGCGTCCCCCTGTCGAGGAGGGGGTGGCGGAGAAGGTGGGCGAACGACGCCGAGGCTAGGCATTCAAGGGTGGTTCTCTCGCACGTTTCCACCGGAGGGGGTGGCGGCGCGCCGTGTATTGATTCTGCCTTCGCATCCCTCGACTGTATGGTCTCTTCTCCGAGGGGTGGCTCGTTTCGAGGGTGAAAAAGGGAGAAGGCAGTCGCGCACGGTCGTCGTCGTCGACGTCGACGACGACCAGAGCAACCGTCTCGCGTTTCTCGCGATCGTCGCCCCTTCTCGTCGCTCTCTTTCTCTCTCTCTCTTATTAGAACACGATGAGGTGGTGCTTGACGATTGTGACGGGTGAACGGGGAAGATCCGCGAACAGTGACATCGCCTTTGCCCTTGACATCAGCACGAAGATCCTCGCTGACAGCGGGTCTTTCGTGGAGAATTCGTCGTGAGGACACCTAGTGTGATGTTGAAACTTTTATCGAATTTTACAGTTTCGATAGGGTTTCCCTTCTTCCCCCCCCCCTCCCTCTCTCTCGCCCCACGAAAATCTTCTAATGTGCTCATTACTAATTCGTGATCGTGTTTTGATGAAATGTTAGTGAACTATATCGTCTGTGATGGATCGACGTTAGATGTGAACTATATTGACGAGGGATGGTACCGCTGACGTCCTCAGGTCCTATCTCGCTAACGTTGAAGGTTGAGATAGCGATTAGAGTGGTCAGTGACGTCTGAAAGAATAACAATATATGTGACACGCCTTCGCAGAGATATATCCTTGGATTCGATTGCGACCGAATCGGGAATGGATTGACAAATAACAGGAGCGATCTGCATATCTACGTTCCAAGTTATTTTTATTGAGACAAAGTCTCAGAAGCTTTGTTGTTTTATCCGTTCGCGAAATTACATTCCGCAAGAGAAACAAAACTTTCTGAAAGGGAATAAATATTCAAGTAACGTAAACTACTCCGGTTGACTATACAATATCGTCTTCGAGAAAATTCGATTTTTCCTGTTCACAATCGTCAATACTAGTACAAAGAATGTAATACTAATGAAATCTATCGGGCCATGATGTTCATCGCGGAATTATATCACGTATTTTATAAACTATCCGCGTGGTGAAGCAAATAGAGAGAGTTATCAATGTAATTCAGATAACGTTGGCGCCCCCCGAAAGGGAAGTGTCCCTTTAAAATCGCAACACCGCAAGTTCACGGATATAATCCGTTTGTTTCCTCGGTGGAGCTCGAGGCTCGCGAGGCCAGCGAGACAGATGATAGCGATATAGCAATTGGTTTATCATCAAAGTACAACGGCGGATTTTTATATAAGACACCGCGTATATCTCAGTAAAATGACCCAACGCGGTGATACGTGCCGCGAGTTGACTCATCGCTCGACTTTCCAAAACGATCGACCACAGAGACCGCACTCGAACATTTGAAAATCATTGATTGCCATCGAAGAGCCGAGAGTTAAATTAGCCCTAAGATTGTTTAAAAAAAAAGGAAGGTATCCGTGAGAGAAACGACGTGACTTGCTGCGTCCACGTGGAAGGAGGGGGGAGGGGGAGGGGAGCAGTAACGGAAGATTGAAGAACGAAGTGAGGCGGGATTGAGAGATTTAGTCTCTCGATTTATAATCTGCGTTTGAACTTTTCTTCTATGCGCTCGATCAATCTGCCGTTTAGATATCGCGCGCATGCGAGCGCGCGGAAACCGCCGTTCGCCGTTCGTCGGATCCATCGTCGATCCGTCGTCCATTGATCGTTCTGCTGAGACTCGCGAGCAATCAAACTGGCGGCCTCTAAGGTTGCAGCCGCCACCAACTCGCGCAAGATGGTCACGCGTGGCCTCCTGCGGGTAATAATACCAAAATCCAGCAATATGAATTCTCAGATCGATTATTATATTATTCTTTTTTTTTATCTTCTCATTTTTTTTTTTTTTTTTTCATGCATGCGCGTTAATATTTTTTATTCGTAAATAGACAAACAGCTTTTTCTTTCAAATCCTTGACACTTCGAAAGACGCATATCTGACTTGTCGAGCGCAGCGTATTCCAATACCTCATAAATACAACCGTCTCGTCGATTTTTTTTTTTTTTTTTTTTTTTTTTTTTTTTTCCATTAGAGATAGGCAGTGGGAAGTATTAAAAATACGCGATGCTGACGTGGCGCAGCGGTTGGCCTTGCGATTAACGCGAAGGAAATGTTCAACGTGTTCCATTCGAAATGATCTGTATCTAGTGCACTTTTAACGAGGTTTAATTAATTCCATTGTCAATGGCCGTAATCGCTGTGCCTGGAAGTGTCAAGTGTGCGGCCGTGCGTGCAGATGCGCATATACATAAATAAAACGTGAAAATCTTCTCCCTCCTCGCGCGAGGAGGAGGGAGAAGATCCGCGATTTCTGTAGCATTCTCGAGGAAATGCACGCCAAACTCTTAACGAGCATTTGCTCCGAGTATTTCTCGCGCTTCATTCTCGCGACTTTAAACGCCACGCTCGGAGATGCGAGACCCGAGTTTCTGAAATAGTTTGCTATTTACGATGCAACTTTGCATGGCGTTCTCTCGTTTCTCGAAATAAATTAGCCGCATGGCGCAGGGTAGTATATTCAAAATAATTTTCAAGTTATCGAATTTAGATTACATTATGTAAGCGTTAAACTTTTCGAAATCGGAGTAGTGATGTTCCACTAATTCCAATTTTAATATGTCTATACGCGTACATTTATTAATTTTATTTCATCAGAAATTATATATATATATATAGCATGTATGGTACATATTTTGGTTTATTTATTTAATAGCTTTATTTAATAGCTGAAAAATTAGTTGTATATGACTTTAATATTTTGATTTCTGAGTATAATCGGAATTATAATTATACAGAGATATATATATATATATAAAACTATTACGAATATATAATAAATAAACGAAATCGTATTTGCAATTAATTTTACATGTAAAAATTGATACCAGCGAATTTTAAAGATACATTATCCCCGTTATTTATTCCATTATTTTGTTTGCTCACCGACCACGATCTCTTTTGTTACAGACGGGGGATGGCGTAGGGGTGTCGAGTAGCGGAGGTCGGCTCTCCTCGAGGAGTCGAACCTCCGAAGAACCTCATATCGGCAAGTACAAATTACTGAAGACCATTGGCAAAGGCAACTTTGCCAAAGTGAAGCTTGCTAAACATGTACCCACGGGGAAAGAAGTAGCCATCAAGATCATCGATAAGACTCAATTAAATCCCGGTAGTCTTCAGAAGGTAACATTATATTATATTTTTGTTTTTTAAACTTAACTATGACTTAAATTACTTGACTTAAATAAAAAAAAGATAGAAATTATAACATTGATCATTAGTTGAAATTTATTGATGTGATATACAATTGGCTAATTTAACTTGAAGACCAATATTGACTCATTTTGTATGCTAATATGTTTGTAAGAACTAAGTTAAGAAGAACTCTCATTGCTTGAGTCACATCACATTATCATAATTTGGTAGAAAAAAACTTCAAATTACACATACATCTCAGAAATGTAAATTGTGATTCATGCTGATGCGTCTGGGTAATTACAGCTGTTCCGAGAAGTCAGGATAATGAAGATGCTCGACCATCCAAACATAGTGAAATTGTTCCAAGTGATCGAGACTGAAAAGACACTGTACCTGGTAATGGAGTATGCCAGCGGCGGCGAGGTTTTTGACTACCTGGTCCTGCACGGGCGTATGAAGGAGAAAGAAGCAAGAGCGAAGTTCAGGCAGATAGTTTCTGCTGTGCAATACTGCCATCAAAAGAAGATCATTCACAGAGACTTAAAAGCCGAAAATCTGTTGCTCGATAGTGAAATGAATATCAAGATTGCCGATTTCGGTTTTAGCAATGAATTTACACCCGGTAACAAATTAGACACGTTTTGTGGTTCGCCACCGTACGCCGCGCCGGAACTTTTTCAAGGTATTCTCTCAGAGTGATTCATTCGCATTTGCATGCGAGCTTGAAATTGATTTGCATGATTTTTTTTTTATTTGTAGGAAAGAAATACGACGGTCCGGAAGTGGATGTGTGGTCGTTAGGTGTAATTCTGTACACATTGGTATCCGGCTCACTGCCTTTCGATGGTTCGACGTTGAGGGAATTGAGGGAGAGAGTCTTAAGAGGGAAATATAGGATTCCGTTTTATATGTCCACCGACTGCGAAAATCTTCTCAAGAAATTTTTGGTGCTCAATCCAACGAAAAGAGCCTCATTAGAGGTATGTGGGGATCAGGTTCGAATTGTATTTTATTCTTTTGAATTCTTTTTACCCTTTCAAGATAATTGATATTTTATCAAAACGTTTGTATAATATTTAATCACGAATAAGTCGTGTACAAGATAAAAAAAATTTAACAATTTTCATTGCTACAGAACATAATGAAGGATAAGTGGATGAATATGGGATACGAGGACGACGAATTAAAGCCGTACTTAGAGCCTGAACCAGATTACAGAGATCACAAGAGGATAGGTGAGTCTGCCAGTATGTACATAACACTTACTACTTACCGTTTTTATGTTTAATGTCACACCCGTTGTGAACATTTTATACAATGCGAGATCAGTGACAAAGATCAACTTCTTCTCGGTATATGTATGTATGTATGTGCTCTTGAACTGTATATTATGATCTCATAATTGTTTTAGTATGATGAATTTTTTTGTTACATAGTAGTTACATATTTTATTTAAAGATAATGTTCACATGATCGGGTGTCTCTTGTAGTTGAAAAATGCAATGTAATCATTATTAATATATTATTAAAATATATCAGACAGTCTTATTCAATATATTTCTGTTAGAAAATTGAATACAAAATTTAAGGATACGTACAATTTGAGATAACATTTTATTAAATTATATCAAAGAAGAGATTTGTAAATGTACATTTTCTATGTACCATGAAAATTTCATAATTTATTTTTATCTTTAATCTTATTTAGTCTGATATATTTATATCTGTGTGTATGTTTGTAATATGCTTCTAGAAAAATTTTTTTATTGCATGGAAATATGTCTTAATAGAAAAATAAAATTTCATTAACCAATGCTAAAAAATGTTAAAAATGAACTAAAACTATTTTTTAATGAACGAATGTTAAAATATGGACATATATATCATAAAGACGATAAGTTTAATCTTGAATAATTTATTATACACATATTTTGATATATATATATATATATATATATATATATATATATATATATATATATCAAAATATGTGTATAATAAATATATATATATAATATATATAATATGTATATATATATATATTAACTAGTATCTGTGTTATAATATGTAGAAAAGATTTTTATTTTATTTTTGCATCTTTTTGATTTATGAATATTGTCAAAAAATTATTCTGTACATCTAATAGATATGACTATGCCGCCACGCATTTTAATTTCAGAGGCCTTAGCCAGTCTGGGATACACTCGAAGTGAAATAGAAGATTCTTTAGGACAAGCGAAATATGACGATGTATTCGCCACTTACTTGCTCTTAGGCAGAAAAACGACAGATGTAAGTACACAATATATTGAAATTAATATATAATGTAATGTATATGGTTATATATAAAAATTGTCTATATTTTTCATGAATTTCTATTTGTACAGCCTGAAAGTGATGGATCACGATCAGGTAGTTCATTGTCGCTGCGTAACATTCCACCTCAAGTCAGTTCAGGTGGTGGAGGAGGAAGCAGCGGAGGAACAGGTGGCGCAGTACAGAGTCCATCTCACAGAGGTGTTCACAGAAGCATTTCTGCTAGCAATCCAAAACCCAGTAGACGGGCCTCGTCTGGTGGTGAAACTCTTCGTAAGTGTTATATCCGTTCGTTTTAATCATAATTTTTAAAATGCAATACGGCACTCTAAACTTTACCGTTAGATAACAAGCATGGATAAGGATATTTATCAAACTTGGGTAAGACCAGACATCTGTATACCTTGTGATTGAAAATTGTGAATTTCACGCAACAATTTTTGTATTCTTTGTTTATTTTTATCGGAAGAAAATAGTAGCTATTAGTTAGTAATATGTAATCACATCATTAAAAAAACTTAATTTGCATTTTAATATAAATATGTTGTATGGAATGTTGAGATATGGTGACAAAAGGCAGGATTGTTTATTGTATATATTTGTACAAATTATTACTATCAATATTGATTAAAGATTTTATTACATATTTTTTTTTCTTATTAGGACCTAGTCCAGGTAATGCAACGAATCACAATCATGCAACTGCGGTAACTGGTGGCGCAACTGTGACTGGAAGCGGTGGTAGTAATTTTAAACGACAAAATACTGTGGACGCAGCCACGATCAAGGAAAATAGTGCTCGTGTTTCTGCAAGTCGGCCCTCTGCTAAAAACAGTCAATCGCCTGCGCAAATAGATACTAGTGAGTTTTTACATTTTGTTCTTTATGTCTATTTTATGAGAAGACTCTTTCAATAGACATTATTTGTCTATGCCATGTTTTCTTCGTGATGCTTTAGCAAAGGTACTTCTTTGGATAAGGTTGCTTTGGATAAGGTTGCACTGGTTTAATAACCAATGTAAATTTCATCAAATTTACAATTTGTGATTTTATCTGTTATTTTTATGTTATTTGTATTTATATTACACTGTATTCATAAATCATAAATTTTGTCACGTACAATTTATGTATTAGTATACAATCATCTGTTGAAGGCTCTGGTCATACGTATGTTAATGTCGAATTGTCATACCTGTTTCTTATGTGTTTGTAAAATTAAACGCAAAATCATAGTATCCTAATTTTATATCATGAACATATATCCCTAAAATCATTTATCATTGTCCTTACAATGTGTTGACTGATACAAGAAAGTCATAGTTCACTTTATGTTTTCTTCTCTATATGGAAGCAGGTTAGACATGGAGGCTCATAATTTTTTCATGATTTGTTATCATATTTGTTATAATTTAAAGTATGTTGCTTTTTGTTTTGTGTTGAACCGTATCTAATGAGGCTTGCAGTGACGATGTTCATTCTAGGCGTGGGTACAAGTCCTGGTGGTAAAACACGGGTAGGCAAGAGCAACACAATGAACGCAGGGGTAGGTGGTGGTCGGCCTCTTACCTCACCTGCTCCTGGTTCTGTTGGTCGACGTAGTACCATCTCCTATGATCAAGCGAAAACATCATCATCATCTACTGAAAGAACCAACGAAGTATCCAGGTATAGTGATATCCAATTATTTTTACCTGAAATATACAATCTGTTTATAAAGCAGAACACAAATATAAATAAAATTAAATCTAGTGTTACAAGATTCTTCATTATATTTTTCTAGTATTATATATATATATATATATATATATATATATAAAATATTAGAGATATATATTAGAGATATATATATATATATATATATATATATATAGTAATATATATATATATATATATATATATATTACTTTTCGATAAATACTTAATATAAGGGATATTGGATGTGTATTTATTTTAGTCTTGTACACGATAGAAATTATAATAAATTCAATATATATAATTCATATTCACAAATTAAATTATAGTCCAATATCTCATTATCTATATGATTATATATATAAAATAAGAAGATTAGTGCATCTCGTGTTACGTTTTCTATCGACTTAACACTTTTACTTTCACTAACTGTAGACAACTGATTACTTATGTGTGTAAAGTACACTAGACTTTCAGTACACTTTCAAGAACGATTTTTGATAAACGAGTTGATAATAACAAAGTCTACCATTAAGAGCCCCGGGGAGTTTGTTTGTTGCATTGCTCTAGCATGTTGGCTGCTGCCTGCCAATCGTTCATTGCGACATCACTTTCTTTATAGCTTGACAGATATATCGAACGAAATAGTCCGATGTAACGATTATACACATGTACAGACGCTTGCTGAAATGATATCAAACCACAGTCACATCTACATATAACTCTGTTATTTCAAATATATATCTAGTCGAAAAGGTGTTTAGATACATTAACATCATCATACATTTTTTCATCCTTATGTTATAGCGTCATATTCTGTTTCTCTTATCATATGAATATTACGCGAGATTATATTAGCTACAGCAGTTAGTATTTTCAGCCTCCTTTTTCCATTCTTGTGATTCCCTTTTATATTCCTCGTCTCAATGAATTTTTGTTACAAAAAGAATATTTCTATACAAGTATGTTATTTGTATCTGTACGTATGTGCGCAGATTTTTAAAAAAATTTAATGGGCAAATGAAATAAATTTTGATATATTAGATACAAAATCTTTTGAATCTGTTTTTTTTTTCTTTTTTTTTTTCTTTGTAACAATATACGACATAAAGATAAATAACATTACAAATAAAAATTAGACCAATTAAGATAAGTAAAAAAGTTTTTAATATAATTCTTTATCTTTATCTTACCAAGAATTAAACCTATCATATCATGCATAGATACGTGACGAAATATCGTCAATGAAATTTCACAAATCTTAGATCTCGCCCCGTTTTACCTTTGTACAACTTACTTAAAAAAAAATTATCTGCTTTCTTATTATATATGAAAACAAAGTAGGATTAAATCGTGGAACATAAGACCCGGCAATTTGTTGATTAGTTTTGTGCACAGCCTGGGCGAGGGCACTAGACCAACGCGGGGTCACACCAAGTCTGCGAGCATCAGCGCAAGTCACCGTTCCTCAAGTGGCGTACCCCCCAGCGACCATTCACTGCTGGACCCTCAACCACGCAACGCCCACAACTCCTTACTCGCCACTGCTGACCCCCTTAGGCAGAGGTACAGGCCCCCGATGCCTAATACAAAGACCAAAAGACCTGCATACGTTTTCCTGCATATTTACTAAATATATATAATATATATATATATATTTCGGATACATTTGTTCTTTCATTTGATTATTTCTTTCTTGGGCCACTAACTCTCTTAGGGTAATTAGATCCTCCTATCACTATAGTCCTTCGCAAATACTGCCAGAGCGGGGATGACGAGAACTTCGTCTCTCAAAAGCTCAAAAACGACAGTATCAATCTCTCCGAATATTTGTATTTAAGAAATTATCAACATAGGATTCTCTAGGATAGTTTTTGGTCATTCTCTCATTGCTTTCGTATTCTCTCTTTTCATTGCTTTTTTTAATACTCTTTCTCTTCTTTATTTGCACGAGTTAGATTTCTACATCGGCTTTATTGCTTTTCTATTTTTTGTATATAAATCATTTAGATTTGATCATGATAAAACATTTCATTATGATTCATATTTCGACATCAACATTTCACTCATTTGAAAATTTTGTATGACTTTTGATTGATTAAGCTTAATATTTAGGGTATTATGATGATATTGTAGGGGCATGATATCATAATTAATTTTAGAAAGGATATATTTTGTTTCTAAATTATAATTAATTTCATATATTTAAATTGACGTGTCTACTGTATTCTATACATACATACATACATACACATATATATATATATATATATATATATATATATATATATATATAGAATACAGTAGACATGCTGTTACCTTCGAAAAGTTACTATTTTTCCAAGGTACAGATAGAAGTTATTTGATATTACTTATTTTATAAATTTTTTTTTTTATAAAATCTGACATTTAAATTATATACTTGACGCCATTTACAATAAAGCATCTCTTTAATGTTATACAATTGCAGTTAAAACATATCTTTCACAAACAACATAATTATACTATTGAAATAATCCCTTTCTGCATGAGCAGTTACAATAGACTGTGTCTATTGAAATAATAATACGCGCGATACTGCACATGTTTTATTAATATATACTAATTTCTCTTTTTAATGTCGCTTTATTAACTCTATTTGCCAAGTTTAATTTGTAAGACAAATTGTTCGTGCGATGATAACCTTAAAATAATTTCCTGAAATATGCATATCACTTAAACAACTAATTTTATCTACCTTAGCCTTTTCTTGCATCTTGAATCCAGCTTTATTTGAATCGAATGGGTAATAATATGGTAGTGTATTCGCTCGAGCATACTTCCTACGATTTATTGTAGTATGCATAAAAGTATAAATGCTAAAAAGTCAACCTATATATTTAATACGCATTTGCAATGTATATTAAAATAAAAATCATTATTTGTTATTAGTTTGGGTGTATGTACGAGCAACAGACTGGCCACAACCACTACGCCAGCATTTCCACGGAATGTTCCGAGTCGCAGCACGTTCCATTCTGGCCAAAATAGAGCACAGCGAAATCACACTCAGGTGAATACCTAAAATGACATAACTAAAGAAGATATAAAAGTTTGCTTCATATAATAATTAGCGTTATTTATTTTATAATATAAACTATAATAATTTTATTAATACAACTGATATAAAATATCATTTTTTTTAGGGTCACACACAAACACAGGACACAAATGCAATTAGTCCTCTAGCAAGGCCGTCTTTCTTCTCGAAATTGTCCTCGAAATTCTCCAAACGGTAAGTTCTTGGATTGATTAAATCTATATTTAACGATATATCAGTATTTTACAGCATGCTAATAATTTGTATAATTGTAATATTATCATCGTACGTTCACGAATATTTTTTTTTTTTTACCGTTCATATACTCTGTAACCTAAATCAATTATCCTATGCAAAACAAACAATTGGATCAAAACATAATTAGAAAATTATAATTAAATTATTTCCTTATTGATATTAAAATTTATAAATTATAACATTTTTTATAATTGATTAATAATTGAATCATCAAGAGGGATAAAATATTACTTCGAAAGAGAAATGCACGTTAAAATACCGAAGTCATTTGCAGTTATTCGAAATCGGCCTTTTTAATATATAATTATTGCATGTATTATTGTAACCGTCACTGAATCTACTTTCATGCGTGAAAAAGGTCCATGAAAATCAATTATTTCTACAGCGTAAAACATTGTTATATATAATATTTATATATAATATTATTTTTCCATTTTTTATTTTGTTCATTTCATCATTTTATTTGATTATACATTCATGTTTGTTAATTTATTTTTTTATATTATATCAAGTAGTAAATATATTATTTAATAATTTCATATGTCGCCGCGTTATATCCAATTATCCGATTACAAGTACAGACTGAGAGTGCTAGCATAAACATCACAGCTTTGCAGTGGACCCTCAGTGCATGCTTAGCATCTTAAACATTTAAGTGTTGAGATTTTAATATATTCGAACATATCTCATACTTTTTTGTGACATAGTTTGATAAATTGTATCTATTGTTTGCATGCAAAATGATGTTTCTGTTTTTTAAGGATGCACAATGACTATGTAATTCTGGAAATTCTATACATCGATATATTTTACATATTATAAGGATATATATGATATTATTAGTTACAAATCCGATGAGCCAGCAGCGACCATTATCAGTGAAAGCCGCAAAACATGTAGCTTATGCATTTTGTTTCGTAGCTTTATTTATACTTACTTATATATCATTTTCATCCTCAAGCGTATCGCGTACTTCACCTATCTGTATTGTTTGTTTGTCCCATAAATATTTGCTTGACAGATTGTACCCTTTAGCTGAATTCTAAGTAGAAATATTTTTGTCTTCTGTTTTATATTCATAACATAAAATTATATGCATAAAAAAAAAAGTACACAACGTCTTACATAAAATTTTTAATTCCATTATCTTACAGATAGATTATTTAAATCGTATATACTATATCGTTCTAAAGATTCAGATAAATTAAGATAATTTTTCTCGAGATCGATTGATGGAATTAACACACACTGCTCGGCTGAATTCAGGCCACCTCGCATACTCATTGTGCATCCCTTTTTCTTACTCGATTGTAGCGAGGCATATCTTTGATTTATTATTTATATACACATATATATATATATATATATATATATATATATGTATATAATTTATATATACATGTATGGGACTTAATTATCATATCGCACATTTAAATGTAAAATGACAGCGCATTACACTCGTACTACACTCGTATATAAGTACTTGGAGCTGAGGATGGAAGACTGCAGAATAACGAGAGTATATAATTTGTTGTAGACTATTGTTAAATTATTCTCTCACTTTCATGATATGGTCACTGTACTCATCATTCGAACACAGTACAGAATAATTGTACAGTACAATACAGGAATGTACGAATTGACGGTATCCATAGGCATTGGTGCATCAGAATAAATACCCGACTTTCCTAGTATTAATTCATATCGGTATATATATTATATGCTGCAGGCCATGAACCATATAAGCTTCGCTTCATCTCTCGAGTTCCAACAAGCGAAAGGCCATACAGACGCGGGTTTTAACACAACCGATGTGCCGACAGTGTCATGAACAAAATGCCCGACGCGTACCCAAACGCATATTGAGTCGGGCTGGGCAAAGAGGCAAAAGTCTATTTATTATTAGTCAACCGCTCAATGGATATTGTGTGATGCATCTCAAAAGAGAAAAGAGAAACTCTTAACTCCGTTATTCTGTGGTTCTCAAGATTGAGTGTAAATTACTTTTTTTTTTAGGAAACTTTTACATGTCAAATATATCGCGCATCATCTTCGAGCATATATATACGGTATATGTATATATATATCAAGTATCACGCATTTGCATCCAAATTCATATACACACACATATATATATATATATATATATATATATATATGTATGTATATGTATGTATAATTATGTAATTACTGAAAAGAAAAAAATGTCTTCCTGATATCATAAACCAGGAAATCGCCTTACGCACTTAGGTATAGCACTGGTATCTGTGCCTTTCCTAATTCAGCCTGCCTGTAACTCTATGCATATACTTTACGTCATTCGTCAAAGAAAAAAAAAAACTTGATATTTTCTTCATATTTTTCTACCATTTTTCACATCACAGAAGTTTTAGCTTACTTATTTTGCTTTTATTATAAAGTAAGAGCGGCGAATATAAAACCATTTTATGAAGCGTGGTGATTAATAGATGCCTTCCGACGTAAAGTATTTAACCACTAAAATATTAATGATACAAGTGTTCGAAACACTTACATATTTTTATGTAACGGCGGATGTGTGACAGGCATAGATCATATCTATTCTTCTGTATTAAAGTTAGCAATCAGCAACCCTCCAAATGTGATGAAACGAGTTTTATTTGCAAATGGACAATGCATTAAAGAAATAGCAAAAACTTTTTTATAAATCTTAAATATTTTGATTGAAATAATTTTTTTAACTTTTTGCGATATTTTATCAGTGAAAAACACATGTTCCTCATTTTTGTATTACTACTATCCTTAGTATCCTTTCTTCTCTCTATACTGCCTTTGGAAGGTAAAAGCGACAGATGCTTGCTAACGTGAAAGTATATAATCATTTGTAACGATCGATCACGAATAGTAGAGAATTTCGAGTGTGAGGAAAATGTTATAGTTATACTAACACTAACGAACGAACAGACGGATTTAACAGATAATAGAGTACATATGATTGTTCGTACTTTGACAGATTTTTTTAAGTGAAGGAGGAAGTCTCGCCTTGTTTCCCCCGAGCTGAAATGAGAGCGAGCCGCATGCAGATATATCGCGCCATGGCAATCGCACCTTCCACCAATATATTATTTTATTTCGTTTTGAGTTTCTCTTCTTTTTTTCCATATAAATTACAATGAAGATTAGAATAATGTTGTATATTTTGTAACATTATAATTTACTTTTCTTTTTTCCTTTTTTTTTTTCTTCCTTTCCGTTTAGGAAAATATGTTGGATAGCAATAATATTTAATATCATAATGTGAAATCTAACGCATAATATCTATTGTTTGATAGAGTTTTCGTTATCACAAACGACTAAAGTATGTCTTCTATATTGCATATACATATTTTTTTATACTTCGCATAATATAATATTGTGTCGTTAAAGTTGATACTATAGGATTGACTAGTATGATATGTAACATATAGATGTCACAATAAAAGCGTAAAATACAGTAATTACATACATTTGCTGTATAACAGATGTATATAATTACTTAAGGTTCTAGGAAAAATAAAATATGAAAATGAATATGTTTATTATTAATAATTATTAATATTATTAATAAACATATACATTTATTAGCAAGCTTATACACTTACTAAATCATTGTAGTAAAAGTATAATAATTGATATAAATTCTTGTCGAATTGCACATATGCGGTTAATAAAAAAATTTATGAATCGAATTGCATGTAATTTAATATTTTTAATTGAAATAATGATAAAGTATTATGTTCGTATACTTTGAACAAAAATATCATGATTTCATTTTTGGTTATACAATGTATAACATATTTAATATAAAAATAAACAAAAATTTTTCAAAACGATCAGAAAGTAAATATATTATTTAAATAATAAAAAGATTTTTATTTATTACAACATAATAAGGTATTAATATAAGAATGATACTTCTAATTGTTTGTTGTATATTTTTGTTAAATTATAACAATATGTGCATAGATTTACTAGCAAAAGTTTCAATTATCTTCTTCTGCTTGACTTTTACTAGTAAAGTTAGTATATGTATAAACTTTTTTTATTAAGAGGAGGATAAATACAATTATTGATTTTATGCTTTTACTGTAACATACATATATTGTTTTCTTCTTTTTTTATATCCAGCATAGATTCCTTCTTTCAAAGATAGCGTGGAATACATATCTGGCTTTCTTTTTACGTCATTAATAACTTTACACATTGGCTTCTTGTATCGATTCTTTCACTGAAATGAAATTCAAGGAAGTATATCCTTTAAAACGAATAGATGTATGTATGTTATCATATACATATATGTATAAATATTGACGTAATTACAATATTTTTTGCATAAAATATTTTATGTTGCTTCATACTCTTTTTATTTATAGATTATGAAGTTATAATAAATAATGTATTTCTTTGCAAGAATGAAAGAATCTAAAGAATCAAAGGAGCTAATCAATTCGATCTATTCGCAATATTAAGAAAAAAAAAACGATACACTTTCAGTTTAATATATTTAATAATTTTATATTCATGTTTTAATTGATTTTTCTTCGATATATATTTTCTATCCAATGTTAATACTTAATTAATAATTGCATTTATATCATTTAGCCGGCTCAATTTGTACAAATATATATAAATACAAACATATTTTGATTAAATGAAATGCAAATATAGAGATATGTGAAAAGTATATCAGGCATTCCACTTTATCTTTCTTCTTTGATTAAAATACATGTCTTTTAATGCGATTAATTAAAATATAATCTATTTTTATCAGAAATTTTTTACTGTCGAGATTCTGTAAACAAATAGCAACAGATTATATAAAAATGTTTTTATGTTGAAAATATAACGATTCTTTATATTCTCAAACTGGCAGTTATAAATACTGTTCCAACATTGATCTCAAAACCGACTAATAATATAATAAGATTAGAGTGCTATTTGATTGCAATAAACGGCAATTTGATTTTACCCACCCTTGCTTTAATTTATTCTATTAATAAATATTCATTTGTATTGTATAAATTATTGAAAACACGACATATATGATTGAATATTGATTTGAACAAGGCAGGCCATAATTAATTGTGGTACATCATTTATTTGTATATTGATTAATGTATCCTAATCTACATTGTATCATTATTTAATTATTAGAAATATACAATATTCAAGCACGTATATCTCTGATAATCTGTATAATATTAAAACCATTAATTTCTTGTTGAAGAGCAATACTGTGCTTAGTACAATGTAATGTAAAAAGTCCAATTAAATCAAATGTCATTTATAATAGCTTTTACCCAAGATTACTTTTTATAAATATCATATTTAAGCTATTTATTATATAAATATATATAAATATATATTTTTTTTTTCAATAAGAAATCATAATCTCTCTCATATTTTTAATAAGAGATAAAAGCAAAGTATTAAATATAACTTTTTATGAAATGTAAGGTATAACCAGTGAAAATGTTAATAATTTGTAATCTGTTTTTTATTTCAATACTAAGTACAGATATTAGCTTTGCATAAATTTGAGAATCATGTGTTATCCCAATATCGAAAATACGTGCCTTTTCCTATATAATATTGTGTATTTCAAATATCCTATTACACAATAGATCGATGCACTAATCCTTCCACAGTCATTGCCAATAGCATTTATTAATAATATCTGGTCAACGCAAATAGCATCTACATCTATATGGCAAATAATAATAATAATTATTATAATACGTTTATTAGCGAATCATGGCGTATCCTTTAGAGCGGCCTTGGGCTGCTTGAAAGTATGTTATCTTACTTGTAGCAAATCAGAGAAACTTTATCATCTCTGATCTTTTAAGACATTGATGATTTTTTTATATTCTCTTGTATAAAGGATATTTAAAAATCGTATACTTCTATTGTATGATACTGAAAATATTTCCAATTAATTTTTTATTTACATTTCACAAGATTGCACAATTAATGTATCCCGATATATATTTAGCATTTTGATATAATATATTTCCAACGAATGTTTAAAACCGATCATTAATAGGATTTGTTTTTGTATTCATTATATATTTATCGATATTTGGATACATAAGTGATATTAGAAAGTTATAAAAGTAACGAAATGTAATATCTAAGATCTAATAAGCTAATGTATCTGGAAATGAAAAAAAAAAGCGAAAAGAGAGAAAGGGAAAATTAAACATATAAAGAAGAAAGAAAGAGAGAGAGAGAGAGAGAGAGAGAGAGAGAGAGAGAGAGAGAACCACATCATATTAAATATATCAAAGCAAGAGGTAAAAAAAAAATTTGTTTGCAAATTATATAAATATAACGTGTTTTTAAGTGATTATGCTCTTTGCTGCACTCCAATTACGTGCCCGTCCAAGCATCCAGAGAGGATCCTTAGGATATTCAATTAATTATAGTCAATCCATTATTTAAAAAAACTTAATTTAGAAATCTTGATTTAGATTTTACGTTATGGAGGGCAGTAAATAGCTTATAATATATAAACAGGATAGAAATATTATTTAATAATTTTAAGGAGCAATAATAGTAATAATTTCGCATTAATAAATATGTCAAAAATGTCTTGTATATGTTGTATTAATTTATTTCTGAATCCTCGTATACGTAAAAAACGAATTTCTGCCTGTGCGAGAACACGTCTTACAACCGTTCATTGATGCATGTAACTCGTTAGGAATGTGTTATGTGTGAATTTTGAGTTTCTCTTTGTACATTTTTACACAACACGATCATAATGGAAATCTCTCCCTTGATATACATCGTATCAGAAATTAGAGAAATTACTTTAGAAACCACGTAATCGTAACTTGCATAATTTAATTTTCCCAGAAAAATCACATCTGTCTCCCTTCGAGCAATAAATAAACGCTTGTATCCGTGATGCGATGTCACGCAACATTACACATCCCCTTTTCGTTTTCATTTTATTTTTATATAAGAAAATATAAGAACTTATGCGTGGCCTCAAAAATATCATAATACGCCGCTCCCGTCAGAGATTCTCTAAGCTCATCGCATCGTAAATTTTCTGTGTTATAATGAGTGTGCAATGGTGACAGGATGGTGATGGTTGTTATACATATGACAATTTGATTAATTTATCATGTTTAGTGTTTGTTAGCAACTGCCTTTGTTTTGTTATTTCAGCCCCATGGACCCATCCGTACCCCCCAAGCACCCAGTAGTGAGGTACGTTGCTACATACCATAATACCACTATCCGTATTCTAATTTCACTCATTCATTCCTTGATTTTTCGTACATCCAACTTTCTGTTTGTTGATCATTAACAAAACGTGTGACGCGTACTTATACTCATTTAAACAGTAACGATGTATACGTTTGGTATACGTGTCGTAGTTACGATCTTCGTGTGGTAGTTTAATAACGCTTATCAAAAATATTAAGATTTCAGATACAAATACAAAAGATATATTCCAATTATATATATTTTACGATTTAAGAAGAAAAATCTCTAGAAAGAAATATTATTCTCATTATGCGTAATTAGTAATGCAAAGTACTATATATTATTCGTATACATCACGTCATGTATCAAGTTAATTTTCATCATTTTTGTTTTTCTAACTTTCTTATCAGTTACGTGCTTCGTTAATCATATAAAAAACTTTTATTTATTGTTTTATTACAATGAAAATATCCTAAATAAGATATTCGATAGTATCCCAATATATATTCAGGGTTACAATGATTCACATGTAACTTTTGTATAGCTCATTTTTAAGTGTTTTTTTTTTTTTTTTTTTTTTTTTTTTTTTTTTATTATTACTATATAAGTGTAAATATATGTATGCAGCACTGAGTTTGTAATTAAAATTATGACGTAAATGATTTGCATGTCATGCATGTATGTTATAATTCTCTATATAAGACTTGATTCTGAATGAATTTTCATTTTACCGTTATCTACCGACAGCTTGCAAGGATTTTAGCACAACGTTCTATCGTAGAGTCTCTTTTTATAAGCGGGTTAAAAATTTACCTTTACGCCGCACAACCGCAAGCTTTGAAGCTTTAATGTACAACATATCACATTCTGCACAAGGTCTACGTTTTACATGACTCGATACATTTTGTACAACTTTTAATTTCATACTGATGATGCACAAAAGTGTTATAATAATAAATCAAATCAATGTCCGCGAGAAATTTATTATTCATCACTTTGACGAAACTTAGATGGAAAAAAAAAAAAAAGAAAGAAAAAATGCGCAAGCAATAAAAATTTCGCTACTGAACTGATTTTTATCGCGGTTGGATTTACCGTCATCGCATTATTAAATTTACTCGTAATCGCGAGATCTGTACCGCTGGCTGTCGTTTCAGGTAATTGAACGGGTTTAAGATATCTTTTTGTTACAGCGGAGCTACCACTAACGACGAACAGGTCAAGCCACGCAGTCTACGCTTCACGTGGAGTATGAAGACTACCAGTAGTCGAGATCCTAACGAAATAATGTCCGAAATCCGAAAGGTACCGAAAGAGAGAGAGAAGCATGTTTTAGCATTTGTGTGATGTCGAAGGCGACATTAGAGTGGCCTTTGTGAGAGAGAGAGAGAGAGAGAGAGAGAGAGAGAGAGAGAGAGAGAGAGAGAGAGAGAGATCGTGTGAAATTTATATGGAAGGTGGGGCACGTGTTATCGGACTGTTCTTTCAGGTGTTGGACGCCAATAAATGCCAGTACGAGCAACGCGAGCGGTTCCTGTTGCTGTGCGCGCACGGCGAGGCGGCGACGGACAGCCAAGTGCAGTGGGAGATCGAGGTCTGTAAGCTGCCTCGACTTTCCCTGAACGGGGTGCGGTTCAAGCGTATCTCCGGCACGTCGATCGGTTTTAAAAATATCGCCAGCAAAATCGCGAACGAGCTCAAGCTGTGACTGTCGGCCACGGGCGCCCTAGCTGCCAATCGCGCCAACCCATAACGACCTCGTGAGCGTATCCACCAAGTGGCGATGGTCACCGAGGAGTTTTACTCTTGTTTCTTCTTCTGGGACTCCGACTCCGAATCCGATACCCAAGAAATATTCGTTTAAACGCGATTCCTCCGTCCCGGTCGACGAGCACGGTCATCGTCAGGTGAGAGGAAAGGGAAAAAAGATGAAGGAGAGAAAAAAAAGAGAGGAGGAGGAGGAGGAGGAGGAGGAGGCTCGTCTTCGTCGTCTCCTCCGCATTTGGAGGTGGCGCTATTAACGATCCGTTGAGGGAAGTCCGAAACTGTGATCTGTGACGGCTAATACGTATTCAAATACTCCCGAGTGCCAAAATGAAGAACTAGATCGGGTCCTCGTAACGCCTCGCGAGCGAGAAGAAAGAGAGGGAGAGAGAGAGAGAGAACGAAAGATGGGAGAGACGGACCAGATCAACTGTACAAAGAAGTTGGCATTAGACACAATAATCTATGTTTATTAGTTTCGAATTTCTGTTATCGATAACAGGAAAACGTGTATCCGAGCGAAAATAATCAATTGTGCTTATGTTGATCTGCCTTTTCGATAGTTTATCACATCATGAAACATCGTTTCATTTCCAAACAGTATTATATGTTTTGTGTTATCCTTGACGTTGAAGACATTCAAGTTGCTATGTCTTTGGAGCGTGAAACACCATTCTGTCATAAGACGCTGAAGAATTAAAGTAGAATCGATTCAATCGGATTGTTAAATGTGCCTAATAAAACACTCTCTCTCGCGTCTGTGTTTTTTTTTTTTTTTTTATTTTTTTTTATGGCAACAGCGTTCCAATGAAACGATGCGACTACACAGAAAATTAGAAGAATGGCAATGCGTCTGCAACGTCAAAGGGTTTCTCTATGACTTCCTGTTTTCCGATCTTTAGTCATATATATAAAATTTTATGAGCGGATTTTACTGTAAACAATATTACAAATTTATAGAATCTATCGAGGGATATGCGTTACATTCTGTACCGATAAGAATCTATCATCATTTATAACACATTAGCGCCGTAAACGAATAATGAATTGAATTATTTTAATGTTGCACAGTGTGCAGCTATTTACTTTTTTTGAACATTTTTATGATACTTTACCTTTTTTATTTAGTAGTATAAGTTTGAAAATACGCAGCACTATAAACATTAGCCAATTATGATTAAAACATGTAATAATAATTATCAATATTTTTATTTCTCTATCATAGAACAACAAGAATATATACATAGTATACACAATGCTATAAAGGTAGAAGCAGAGAAATTAACATAATTTAGGAATATCGTCGAGTTATGGCTCGTGTTTTATGTGAATACACAAGTATTTCATCATCCTCAAAATTGGAATTATAAATCTAAATCCTACATCAATAATAACAAGATCTGTTATTTCTACGAGAGATATGATAATATTAAATTTAAGTATTATAATTGGCTATATTATACTACTTAATCCTTTTATTCACAAGTATTTGCAGTTGAATGAAATAAAATTAGGGATTATCATAAATTGTAGAAGCGAACTAGAGACTTGGTGTATATAGTATATATTACGAAGGTACTAAATTTAATGAAGGAAGAGGAGAGAAAAAGAGGGAGAGAGAGAGAGAGAGAGAGAGAGAGAGAGAAACCTCACACACCAAAATCATAAAATACACTTCGGAACTCAAGTATCGCAAACTTTTTATATTTGCCTAAGATTAATGAAGTATGTTACTAAAATAGGCAATGACTAATTTATTTACATACTATAAACTCAATGATTTTTCACATTTCTAACACTTGCTACACTGAGAAATACAGAGTAACTCAGCGCGTCAACACGACGTACGATCGCGGCACGTCGTGTTGCGAATCGTAAAACGACTGATAGCAACTAAGTATCGGCGCCAATTGTCCGTTACCGAACATCTTGACAAAAATTCTAAGTAAATGATTAACTCAGCACTGGCATCGGGACTTACCTTCTTTGTGCATAACCATACCAGTTTCGTGTCGAATTACTCCATGTAAACCATTAAGCAAGATAGTGTAATATAACGATATAGTTAAATAGTGTTATCGATTTACAAGGAGAGGCAACTTATAGATGCAAATATTCACGCACCCTCTCCTCCCCCCTCCCCCCCCCCGAAAAAGAGATCCAATCACTATTAGGAAATTAGACTGAGGGATATGTAATGATGATCGTTTTCTCTTTTCCGTTTGTTCCTACGTCAATCAGAATTAGCATCCCGAGTACAATATGTCGAACATCATAATTATCGTGTAAAAAAAAAAAAAAGAAGAAAAGAAAAGGATTGTAATTCAGAGTGGTCGTTGTAAATGACTATAGAGATACACACACGACACATCATATAGTGATTATTATTATTATTATTATTATTATTATCATTATTATTAATAATGTTAACATAAGGCCCTTCAGAAATAGCATTAACGATACATCCCCGATACGTATAGGCGAATTAATTATCTATCTCGTAATCTATACATAAATCCACCCTTCGCTCGCTTGCTTTACGAAATAAGTGTATAAATTACCGATCGATGCTTAAGTGAAAAGGAGGAAATATAAATTTAAGGACATTCATGATTTTAAATGCGTGAGAGGATTTATCGTGAGACAATTTAGAAATCAGCGAAGCTACACGGGCGACACGTAGAATCCAATTTGGCGTAACACCGGGGGAGCTTTCTTGTGATTTTTTTGTATGTAAGTGTCGCGAAAAAAATATATAAATAATTATATATATATATATATATATATATATATATATATATATATATATATATATTACTCCCGCGGATGTCGCCCGCGTGGCTGCGTGACGACTATTTGACGCGCACATAAAACACACACACACACACACACACACATAACGTGAATTACATACACACGTCGGCTCTGTAGATAGGTACATACATATACAGCTTTGCTAAATGTTTTCTGGTGATCGGTATCTAGCCAAAATGTAGCAAAACGTTTATAATAAAATGGTAACACGCATTGTTTCCCGATTCAGATTCCTGTCAAATATCGTCGCGCCACGATCTCGTCACGACACGATCTTTTCTCAGCTTTTCTTTCTTTCGAACTTTCGAACTCGTCCCGCTACTTCGGCAAAGAGAGATATTCGTGCCGAATATACGTTCGCAAGAAGTATACATCGCACATACGCGAGATCCCTACGCGATCTCGTGTAGAGAAGTAGTGAACGTATTCCTTTCTTAACGCTGTCAATTAGTATGTATGTGTACATATAATTACGATTATTATGTATAAATACGGAGACCATTTCTCACTCTCAGAGAGAAGCAGAACCGTTGTTTGTCACGTCTGATTATACGCTTCTTTAGAATTAGACGAATTTGTTATTGACGGATATGTCTAGTCGTAAAGTTTTTAATATTGTAAGTTTCACCTCCATGTTCGAGCTAGAAATTTGCAAAAGTACAAAAACCAATCGAAATGAAATGCAGCAAAAAAAAAAAGGGAAGTGAATATTGTGTATTGGATCCTATAAATATCGTTGATACAATATCAATGTTACAAAATAAAACTACATTCCCCTAAACTCGAAGATCATTGCTTGGAAGTGTAATGTTCATTTCTACCAATGCGGATTAACATTAATCTCAGTTTAATTTACTCTTTTTCTAATTCTTAGAATTAAAATAAGATGAAAAGCAAATTAAATCGAGATTAAAATTAATTTACATTGGTGGAAATGGATATGAGGACCAAACATTTCAAAAGAATCACTTCGTCGTTGGATAAATGAACGTGTTTTAAGTTCATTTCTATTCGTACGTTAAATTTTATCAAAATTTATGACAAGTTAAACTTTCATTACTCGTTTCGGCATAAAATACTTTTTTTTTTTAAATTCAACTATACACACACATATATATATATATATATATATATATATATATAAATAAACATGTCATTGATTTGGGTTAGCTAAATCAGCTGTTGCTTTCTAAGAATTACGAGTATAGTAAAAAGTAATATTGTATTAGAAAGTAATTGAATTAGTTGTGTCACGTGATTGAAAGTCATCGGGCAGTTCATCAAGCTCGAAATAGTCTGGAAAAGTGAATTGAGTTTTAATTTGCATGTTGTAATTGGTCAAATCCCAATTTCCCATATCCCATGGTCTTCAACGCGTAGTTTAATACTACAGGCTTCAGTAGTTTTCCGAGAATCGTCTGTCGTGATGCAGCAACGTGCTTGCGGTCTCGTGATTTTTCGCCGATTTCACGGTACCATTCAATACCTCTTGATGCAGACGTCCTATGGAAATCATCACTGGACGCCGCCAAAAGGTGCGTATATTTCCCATATTTCGATATTTCCCATTAAAACACTGTTCACCAAACCCCGACATTACAGACTTGATGAGTAGACAAGTTAAAGCTTCGTCCACATTGCGCGATTAAATTTCTCGGAAATACGTATATATCTGCGCGTATGATTTTTTTAAATGTCAAATGTTATTAACAAAAGAAAACAAAGACATGAGCGCGGAGCATCGTTTCCTATGATATTTTTTATTTTTTAAATTTTTTTTTTCAAATGGATTAAATTTAAATAGATTAATTTTATTAATTAAGCAAGAAATTTACCTTTTTCTGAGTGGTCCCTGAAGAAATCCCATACAGCCCCATAGATCTCGCAGTTGCAACAATATTGCTACGATATTATAACATCACGGCAACGGTTGCTGCAATATATCTGCAAAGTTTGTGCTGTATGGGATTAAGAAGTTCGAGAAATGAAATTATGGAATTGAATAATTCGACACGGTGATAGTACGATCGGTATCTCAGGTCATGTCGACCCGGACGAATCCGACATGGAGACGGCTTTGCGCGAAACCCAGGAGGAGGCTGGCTTCGTGCCGAGCGATCTGAAGATCTTCGAGGACGCGAGACACGAGATGACGTACAAGGTAAACGGAATGCCGAAGATCGTGATCTATTGGCTGGCGGAGCTCCTCAATCCAGAAAAGCCTGTGACATTGTCCAATGAGCATCAGGCGTTCGACTGGCTTCCATTGAACGAGGCGTGCGATCGCGCGAGATACGACGAGATGCGGAAAGCGCTCAAAGAATTCGATGAATATGTATCGCAGAAACTTGAATAGATTTCGTTTCGAGAGAGAATCGCTTATATAATTTTTATCTACGTTTATCTTGTCCAATTATCTCCAACTCTACATGTATCGAAATATATATTCAATGGAAACAACCTTTTCGATTTAAAGTCGCTTTAAGGTTCGGTTGTCTCTCTGCAGCCATATTGAATTATGATGTCAGAGGCGAGAAATAACATGTAAAAAGTTTTTTGCGTCGTACAGCTTTGTATCCCCTATACTTTTTCCTTAAAAACATGATATTTTCATATTTTTATATTCTTAAAATTTGTGAAAAATAGTAAGAAAGTAAGATATCTGTCCAATAAATCACGTAAAAGTGTAAAATAATTTTTTAAATAATGATCACTGCTCAGTTATCAGAAACAACTAGATCTAGTGATCTGGTAATTTCTGATAGCTAAGTAGTGTATCATTATTTCAAGATTTATTTTACACTTTTACGTGATTTATTGGACAGATATCTTACTTTCTGGTATTTTTTACAAGGTTTAAGAATACGAAAATATCATGTTTTTAATGGAAAAATACAAGATAAAGCTATACGACGCAAGAAATTTTTTACATACATCATTTCTCGCCTCTGACGTCACACAACCCATGTCGCGCCGTGAGAGAACCGGGCCTTAAAAGCCTAAAAATATATG
This sequence comes from Pogonomyrmex barbatus, assembly GCF_055798465.1. Lineage (NCBI taxonomy): Eukaryota > Metazoa > Arthropoda > Insecta > Hymenoptera > Formicidae > Pogonomyrmex > Pogonomyrmex barbatus. Next base: position 20,454,658 of record NW_028297127.1, read on the forward strand.
ATTTCCTTGAAGTTGAAAGTTAAAAGCAATCGTTGTATTAAAAATAACATTGCTGAATTGCCAATATCTGATGGGGTTTTGATTGCGAATTCGATTATTGCATCTGATTAATTTATCCAGGTAGATTTACACGGGCGCATAATGCATATATATATATATATATATATATATATATATATATATATATATATATACAGAAAGGTCAATTCATGCTAATATGAAAAATAAAATATAATATAGCATTCTTTAGATTGCTGATGCCAGTACAAGTGATCAGTTTTTTCTGTGCGAATGCACTCTGCGTTTACACAAATTTGCCTGGATAGGGCTTAAAAGTTGCTATACATGAAACTGCTATATTTCAATGTGAAAGCATATAAATACTTTAAACGATTAAATATCCAGTAATGATGTTATCACATTATTTAGCAGAACATACAATTAATTATTTATCGTGAATGTTTATTACTTAGATATTTCATAGGTAGCAGCCTTTAATGTGTATAAATCTGATAATGCGACATGAGTCGTTCGATTTTCAGTGAACTTATACTAGAGTCAATTTGTTAATTTAAACAAAGTCACAATGATTAATACTATACGAAATTTACGAGCCTTTCTTAAGTATTGGTACTTCCGATATACGCTAGTTACTGAAATGTACATGTTGGAAAAATGGGAGAGGAACTTGATGAGTATCCTTTTAATAATTGTATCATAACCTTTAGACTTCCATTAAGAGAATGTCGATATTAACTAAATTGTGTAAAATAAAATTTCACATATAATAAAAAAAACAATAAAACGAGTGAATATATAAAAATAATAAAATTTTCGATTATAACAATTAGTATAACATTGAATTTTGTAATTATGTAAGAAGTTATGTAATGCTATAATCTTTTATATTTTTCTTATGTTGCGATAACAGATATTTTTATTCTAGTAATGTTTGCTCTCTTTTTTGTTTTCAATTACAAAGTAATACTGCCAATGGCAAACCATATTTTACAAAACTAACTGGAATTTGGATTATTTCTGCAATGTGAATATTATATTGTTTCAACATTCCAATTAATTTTATTTATAAGGAAAGGTGATCATGTAAAATATATTAAAAATATATTTCTTAAAGAAAATTAAGCATGGTATTTTATATTTAGCATGGTAATTTAGATTTAGATAGATTTTCACTAAGAATCTATTGAGATTCAACAATTATGTCAAGATCTTAATTTTATCTTGAGAGAAATTTTTATATCTAGTAAAATTACATTTAATTATTTCCTTATTATTCCCTGTTTCCTTATGTTATAAAAGTGTGAACTATAAATTTGTTTATATTACATGTTTAGTAACATTATTTTTAGCAAATTAATCACATATTATTTTTTATAATTGAGATATCCTATCTGAGAGGATACATGATATAATCTATCATGTCATATCATTTATACTAGGAATTGAGACACGAGTAAAATATACACATAATAAATATTAAATTTTTATTTTTTTTTATACGAAGTTCATTATAGGAATAACCATTAATCAATACTTTTAACAATTTCATACTATAATATTATATACTTTGCAAATTTATTAATATTCAATGATTTGCATTTTTATTTCAAATTCAATTCATTGCATCTGATATCAACCCCACATTTCGAAATTTAAATAATTTACACAAATTATACATTTTTGTATCTGGCAATGAGAAACATCAACACAGACAGCTTTTACTTAATAATATTTAACATTATAAATAGGCACAATAGGAGTAATACGAACCAGATCTTGCAATGACTCTCCTTCACTTTCTTTCTCCTTTTTTATAACTTTAGCTACGTTAAGATTAAATTTGATGACATTATAGTTTTGTAGTAATAAAGACTAAATTGCCATGCCTTTCAGGCAAGTTTTGGTATCGTTCTATAAAAATTATCAATGTACAAACTGTTCCCGCAATTTCAATTAAGGTTAAATTATATATACTCAAAATAATAATTAAAAGACAACGTAGTTAGGAATAAAATAGAAAAATGAGTATAGTAATAATCGTAAGAACAATAGCAATGATATTGAAGTTTACATAATACACGATTTCGCAATACACTGTGCATGTGTATGAAGCACTGTTGTCCTGACGTATTTACATATATGATTATTTCATCGAGTAAACATAGGCACTTGTCACGTCTGAGATCGGACAAGACCCATCTTTTCTCTTTTTACTTTTTTTTTTTTTAAATTATACTATGTCACTTCCCCCATTATGTATTAAGATGAATACAATATTTTTATTGCTAATATTGCAATGATATTCTGTGTAACTGTATGTCAGAGTCATGGTATTTCTGATATTACAATGTTGTATGCATATGCCACTCGTATTTGATACGGTGGCACAACTGTAAATGTGAATAAAGAAACATAATTATGCAACACATAATAAAAATCTAGCAAATATCAATATGAAGAGATTCATATCGGTAAACATGATATGGATCTACAGTCCGTGTGTGGATCGTTTTCCGTGTCTAATCGCCTGACTCGCACTCTCTGCTTATAGTGGTATTCTTTGAGATAGCTCTTAAGTGTCTTTGGCAACTGCAGCTTGTTTATGCCATCGTATGTCGTTCGCGTAGTTATCACCGCTCTGCACAGATGTTGCAACGGAAACGTGAAATTTCGATGCAGCGGGATTGTGAGCATAGGCTCGAAAAACATGCAACATGAAGGGTCCTTATAATGTTCGATCAAGCCACATACCTGTAAAGACATATATAAATAATTATCCTGTGTTCACAGAATGATTATAAAAATGTAAATTACAAAATAAATCTGGACAAATATATACGCATACATACAGTTTCAGAAGCGTAAACTCCTGGATCATGTGAATCAAAACTAAACTTGTGGTTCCATTGCTCGATCCGCGCATGTAACGAGCGTCCATATTTACGGAAGCTCACGGAAAATAAAAATTCCTCTTGCGCAGAGTCTCGTAACAAAAAAGTACCCTCTTGTTTTCCTTCCAACAAGCGTTCCGCCTCGTAACGATCCATCTTGCCCCAATAGAAAGAACAGGCTGTAATCGACCTCAAGTCTGGCACAAGACAATGGACATAATCAACCTAGAAAATAACAAATAAAATAATGAAATAATATGAGTATACAACATGTATTTATTAAAACATTTCATGCGATGGTTTTCGTTTTGCGGACTCGATGGTCCATGCTAAATTTTACATGCGGCACGGAATGTCTTTTACATATAAATTTTAAATAATCTTCATTTCTTTAACACGTAGAATGATTTCTCTTAAAATATCGATATACATTTAGCAATTATATAATATCAATTCAATTGCATAAAGTTGATTAACGTCATAAAAACAGATGTTTACCTGCGTATGTGCAGGTCTCTCGATATTTGGAATTAATGTAAAGTCAATCTGGGATAAAGCTGTAAGAGCGGCAGCTTGAATACCGGCATGTGCTTGAAACAATGCCGCCAAACTGTCCACTGTTATTCCATTAGGATGAACTTGTATTCCCGCAGGATAATTAGGCCTATAACCAGGAGGAGGTTCGACACCTTCCTCCATTTCTCGAGCGCGTTGCATTCGGGCGCGTTCGTCACAATCCTTTGAAATTACAAAAAAAGATCCATTAGCACGATAAAACTTTTGCTGAAAGTTTTTATTGAAAGCAATTGAATGATAAAAACGTACTTCCATAGGAAATTCTTCGGGGTTAAATCGCGATAGATCGATTACAGGACTTGGTGGCAGAGGCCCAAGAATGGGACTTTGCGGAGCGGACCGACTGTTAAATACGATACCCGCACCCATAGGATGCTCTTCGGTTCTCCTATAACCAGTGCATATACAATCTGAATTACCATTCCCTTGGCCGGGAATAATGTCAGTATTTTTCGAGCTTTTGCTCTTGGCGCAATTGAATTTTAATACCCAGTTGCTGCGTTTCTTTTTCGATGACAAAACGTGATTGCATATTGGGTTTTGATCCTTGTTGCGCTGCTTGTCTAAAACAAATATATTTAAATTATCATTACATGATTGACAAACAACAGAATTATAATATTAAAGATCAATTCGATACTACTTACTTTTCCTCTTTCCAAACGATAACGTTTTGGAGGATCTTCTTAAAGGTGGATTCACAGGGCTATCTTCGGAACTGCTACTACTATTGCTACCACCAGAACTACTGCAGCATGCTTCCCGCTGCTGTCTAAATGATGAGTCGCTTGTAACATTACCATTATTACAAATTTGCTTTGTATCCTGAGCTTCGACAGGTTGACTATACAAAGATTCAAATCTAGAGTTATGGTTGTCTACATCTAGGTTTAAACGATCGTTGTCCAAATTCCCTTCTAATTTACATTCTGATCTGTTCGGCAGTATGTTAGAGTTTGATACAGGTACATTGCCATTAGTCTCGTTTTCGGGCAAACTCTCATTGTCATCTCGATTCAGCATCTCCAAGGGCGATGGCAGGCTAAGCGCATTAGCGCATATCTCAGTAGGCTGTCTTTCACCATCCATTCTAAAGAACTCTCTGAGACTAGCAAAGTGCTGTCCCATTATTAATTCGCATGGCAGGCATTTTATCGCCTTAATAATTCTTGTCTATACCATGATTGTAGAAACTACAGAAGATGCATGTCGCAATCTCTAACTCATAACTCTATGATATAACCAATAATGTTTGACTGGTTCTATATCTGCCTAGCTGCATGGAAGATGCTATGTCAAAGAATACAGTAGATCTGTTGCATTTTCACCTGTACAAACAATAAAAACATTCTATTAATATATTTACCAAAGAGAATCCTCTATCTGTGAACATTTATGATTTTAACATAATAGATATCTATATCTCTGTACTCAAATAATGTACTTTTTAATAACAAACGAAACAAATTCAAGAATAAAAACACGTTCCGGCACGTTCTCACGATCGCTTTATTAACGTGTCGAACACAAATGTCACTCGTGACGATTTAAGATGAAAAAAACGATCAAGCAAAAGCGGAGTCCAAACTCACTTGTCGAGAGTAACACTTGGTACATTACATTAATTACTTATCGGTTACGACTGACTTCACGCATAAATCTCATAAATAATAAAAAAAAAAAAAAGAAAAAAGGAAAAAAACCGCGGCGATGTCAGTCGCTCGAAACAGTGTTTCCTAACGATAGGAAGAGATCGAGACTCGTTTAAACGAGTTATGCACGAGATAAGTGGGCAACTAGCGGGACACGCAGCGCGAACGCACCGTTGATCTTTTACATCGCGCCGTGACCGCTGCTGGCGATATTGCGAAAATGATGCTTCCCACCGCGATGTGACTCCACGACGAGCATCGGGGGCTCAGGCGAGCGAGATTGTCAAAACACGTCGTCCCGTCGACGAATCATCAGCCATTTTCCATAATTGCAACGGGTCGCGGCGCACACGTGCGCTATAGAGCACCGACTCACCCCAAAAAATCACGACCAGGCCCAAATTTCGTTGGCGCGACGCGAGTCTCGCCGAGGAGACTTTAAACGTCTCTTCCTCCGTGAATGACGACGTGACTCATCTTTTCGGGAGGAAGGGAAAGAGGATATGGGAGCGCGCTCGTAGAATCCGATCTCGAGATTGAGAGAAGCCATGCGGCCATCTTATTGGCTGGAGTCTCGAGTCTCGAGATAAGATCTAAGGGTTTTTAGATATAAGATCAGATCGTAGATTCGATTAATTTATCGATACAGCTTCGAACTCACAGAATAACAGATGAACGTTGCTCGGCGGACAAGATCTTATATGTTTTGTTATTTTTTTTTTTTTTTAATTGGATTTATTTGTAAATTTGACAAACAATTGAAACAATTGTTCATCTCGATTTATTATATCGATTACTTGCTATATCTTCATTTTATTTGATTGTAAAGTCACTGATATGACGGAATTATTAGTGTTTTATTTAATATATAAAATCGCGAATCAATGAATCCATTTTCTATTTAGATTTTAATTTCGAGTAATTTTAATCTCGATTTAAATCTATTCCTTATTTTTATCTAAGTTTTAGAATTAACAAGAGAATAAAATAAAACCGAGATTAAAATTGTTCTATTGAAATGTAGAAATTGGGCGCAAGTTAATTAAAATTTGTTCGAAATAATTTTGAATGTTTCTGATCTAAGGGCATGACCACACAGTCAGATCTCTCGTAGCGATCCTCGAGACGTGATTGGCTGTTGTGAGCGTTTAGAGCAACACTCGGCCAACTGGCGAGTATTACGAACCGCGCTTTAGGCCCGATATTCGAACGACGAAAATTTCACCGTGCCCACGCCGCGTATATCGATCAAAAGGAAAGTTTGTAATCGCGCTGCGGCTTTCGCGGGACAGCTCGGCGAGCCTCGGGGGGGAGAGAATCCGAAACTCGGACTTCTCGCTGTTTTGACGCGCGTCGCTCGCGCATCGCTGCCACCAGCTGCCACGCTATTCGATTTCTCTTCACGCGAGTTTATTCATCGTGCGCGAAAAACCTCCGGCTCCGGCCTCGAGTGTAATTCGGCTTACTCGCTATCACCGCGGGTTTTTTCTCCGAGAGGATCTTCATCCCAATCTCTCTCTCTCTCTCTCTCTCTCTCTCTCTCACCGCGAGAGGCAACCGCCTACGCCTCTATCGTCGCTTCCAAGTCGTACTTCAGTCGAAAAATCAAAAGGCACCGTTTGCCGAGCACGTCTACTCGCCGCCTGCAAATAGGTAAGAAGTCGGTTCGGACTGTCAGCTGCACCGTGCCGTGCACTGCCTGCACTCGAAACGAGACGCATATCCGACACGCGGCGAAAGAGAGACGAGAGAAGAGCCAGGCCTCCCAGATGACACACGGACTCTAGGCTCTCCCGTGGCGAAATGCGCTGTTTCTTATCTTTCTCTCTCTTTCTCTCTCTCTCTCTCTCTCTCTCTCTCTCTCTCTCTCTTCACCTTTCTCTTTCTCTCTCGTCCTAGAAAGCCTTTCGTGCAGTTTTTGTCAACGGCCGAAACCTTATACCTTACTCCAGGCCGTAGTAGCGAATTGTCACGGCAGGAAAAACTCGAACAATTCGATCGAGTTTTTGGTATTGGTATCGCGAATATTTTCGATTGCCAGACTTTCGAATACTTTCGATAGCTAGGCAGGTAGGGTACGCGACATGGGTTCTGCATTTTATTTGGAAAGATGATAGTTGCGGGAGACAAGAGAAAGACAATCGGTTCGTTGACAGACAGTGTCACACGTTGGAGAATATAATTAATTAAATTTCTTAGCTAGTCAAAAAAAAGAGACGTTTGATATTGTTGTATGTTGTTGAATATTCTAAATTTAATCCTGCGTGTGGTGTCAATGAACTCCATGAAGAGAAACAAAGCTAGGTGTGCCTTTATCATTAATATTATGTTTCCGCTTATCTGCCGATTCTTGTTTCTAGAATGGCTCGTGGACAGCAGAAAATACAATCTCAAGCCAAAGCGGCAGAAAAAAGTGCAAAACTGAAGAAACAACAAGGACATAGTGCCAATGAACAAAAAAAGGCAGCACAGAAAGCGCTTGTGCATGTATGTTCTGTATGCAAGGTGAGAAAATTTATACTATCTCTAGATTTTTGGAAAGATTTGTTAGTATATTTAACATAAATTATTTTTATTTGCAGGCACAAATGCCAGATCCTAAGACTTACAAGCAACACTTTGAAAATAAACATCCCAAAAATCAGTTGCCAGATGATTTAAAAAATATATGAGGGTACGAACTGTTGTAAAAAGTGGAGATTGTGAGAGCGTGGAAGAAACTTGCTGCAATTGACAAAGTGATATAGTTCAACATTCATCTGATCATTACATAGTTTGAGAAAATGAATTAAATCTTGTTAGCGTTTTAATCTAATCTATTGCACTCACCAGATTGTTGTGCACAATTCAAGACGTTAAGCTTAATCAATGATTTATTTATGAAGAATCTTGATTTGTAAAATTTAACATTTTTCACATATGCCATATGATCTATACTTTTCACATAAGCATCTACATCTGGAGAGATTTTGTGTATATTTCTAAATAAAGTTCATAAATTTTATGGCAAAATTTTGAAATATATTTATGAAATATATTCTGAAAATATATTTCAATATAAGAACAAATGCATTTGCAAAATGCGTTTGTTGATTTTCTATTTCTGTTACAAAGAAAGATGTTATATAAGATAATATAAATGACAAAATTTTAAATTATTACATATATTATCCATTAAAAGAGACAATTTTATTGAAATTCTGTATAACTTGTTATTACTTCAAAGTATTACAAAAAATGTTTCTGCATTCTAAATTTAGTTTCATAAACTATAAACTTTATGAGAAGAAAATTGTCTTTTATAATTGATTTTGCTGCATTTGATTAATATTTATATATTTAAATAATTTTATAAAATCAGTTTTTTAAATTGCATAAGATTAAACAATATATAAAAGGTCTTTGACAACATGACTGCCAATTTATAGTTGTATGCTCTTTAAAATAAGACCAATCTATAATCAAAATGGAGATGTCACATAAACTTCCCCTTTACATTTATAGAGATAAATATTTTTTTGTTTATTTGTGACCTTATCATTTGCATTCTATTGATCCATTCGCAAACATACACATGACTTCTGTTAAAATTAATGATGAAAATTAATAATGCGTTTTTTTATGCCCGTAAAATATGTAGTACTTAAAGTACCGTAATAAACTAAGAATAATTGATTCGTACTACATTGTTATATATTTATGTAATTGTAAAAAGTGTAAGAGTGTTCTGTTGGTTGTAATAAAGAATCCATTATTCTTGGAATGTAATATTATTAACATATTTTAAGATGTTACTTTTTTCGTTACGTACGTACGCGGGTCGAATGTGTGTTTTGAAATTATTAAAATCCCATTACGTACCATATTGTGTAAATATTGTAAGTTTGGACACATTTGGATCAATCACGATTATCTTTCGCAATTCTGTTCTAATTACGCTACAGATCATCGATTTGCAAGTCATCGTATATTGCGTCATATACGCTTTCTTGATGATGATGATGATGACGTTGTAACATGACATAATAGATTCTGTGCGTTGCAGCGTATCTTTCGAAAGTTAAAAAAAAAAAAGGTGTTAGTAATATTTGCGATGATATCCGCGATACTCTACATCTATAAAAAAAAAAAAAAACTTGTTTGATAGAAAATAGAAAGATTTAATTAATATAAATAAAAAGAATACATAAAAATGACATAATTATGCAACAAGTATGTTACATTGGCGGAGAGGAAAAAAAAGAATTATTATTCAATTAGCGATGAAACATTTTAGATGATAACGCTTCACAATGATGGCCCGTATCGACATTTTCCAAAGTTGGATATTATGTCTTACATGTACAGCTAGAGCTTTACATTTATCAACTGCCACGTGCATGCTGCGCCATTTCAAAGTTGTATACGCGAAGCAATATGTGCAATAAGAGCGTTAAAAGCGCGTCGAAATTGCGAAAAGAGAATCGAATCACGAGGGGTGACTCGCGCGATATTTAATTGACAATCTGATTACAAAGTGTGTGTGAGATGGCACTTGTTAATTGGTCGAGTAATTAACGATATCCGTTGTACAATCGACGATCAGAATTGCGCGAGAATTGTCCCTGAAGTCGAATGATTTCACGATTATTCCGGTGAACTCGGAGCCGCTCGCTTTTATCAAACGTTACTAAACCGAATCATAGGCGTCGCGTGGAAACTGTTACATCACATTGGGATCCAGTCACGACGGTGCGTGAATCCACATATCCCCCGTACACTATCGCACCGACTGTTATTTATCACCGCGTATATAAGCACGACGACTGCTGTATCACTGCGACAGTTTTCATTTCGCGTGGTTGTCGCATCGATATTCGGTTGTTGAACGGGAGTCGGTTTCATCACCCAACCGTGATCAATCGTGGAAAGTCCTCCGGAGCTGGAAGGTACGATATCTCGTAAGAGAGGAAAAATAAAATTCGAAAGTGCAAACAAATTAATCTCCTTTAAAAAGACAAAAAAAATTATCTTATTGTTAGACATTAGAAAGTTACATTAAATTTAAACTCCCGCTAATTTCTATTCGTTTTTTTTATTAAACTGTTAATTTAGCTAATTTCTCAGAATACTTCGTTCGAATCGTTAAAAAAGTAAATTGGGAAGAGACACATCGAACTCTTCAAATACGATTTTATTTTGTCAAATCAACGAAGCAAAATTTAATTTTTGCTTATAAAATAATTTATAAAATGGTAAAAAGGGAAAAATATAAAAGAAGCGGTAAAAAGCTGGAAATTTATTTTCTCATTCATTTTTGTGTATATAACAATCTGCAACGTGCCCCTCGCTTAAGTCAATTCGCTTATTTGTGTTAAAGATCAAAATAGCCGTGTAACGGTAAAAATAAATAAATGTTAAAACTGTGCAAATAATTTGGCGATTTCACGACAATGAGTTTCCCGCTGTATCAGCTATATCAGGTATATATCAGATTGAATAATTAATTAACGAATAATTATTATAATTATTATATCGACATTCATTATCATATATCGGTGTTTATTATCATAATAAATACATATACCTTCTACCGAATCACTGTTCGGAATTTCAATAATCGAGGAGCTATATATTTAATTATGCGATCGCTTCCGCATTTAATCTTGCACCGAGATCGTTATAATCCCGCGCTTAATCAGAGTGCGTCCTCGAGAGTAAATAGAAAATGCTAGGAGACAATAGGATTACTCACCAGGGATATCCCCCCCCCCTCCCCTGAGCGAGCGGGCGCGTGGCGTACTGTAGGGAGAGATGGGAGGGAGAGGTCACCCTTCCCTCCTTTTGCCCTCGGTGTAAACCTGACGCACGCTCGACTCACGTCAAGAGACCCTTGTTGACTACGCTAGAAATTAGCGTGAGATAACAATAATTTATTGCGGAACAGCGTAATGGAGCCATCTGGTCGATCTCGCAGACAGGAAATTTGCGCCGCGGAATGTACGATTAATTATATATAAAGGAAAAGTGATTGGCATAAAGTAGTTTGAAGGTATATGCCAGAATGGATTAATATTCCGTAAAGTCCGATTACTCATGTATGTCTTTTGTTCTCGCTTTAATTACACGCCTGTCGCCTGTGTTGGTGTCTGTCGATCGAATCCCTCGTCCATTCGTTTATTCCCTATCAGCTCACTATACTTCTCTCCTTCGAGATTCTTCTTACAAAAAACAAAAACAATATATCTTAATTCTTAATAACGAGTATGTTGTACGTTCGTTGTTATTGTTTGTCCCTTTGTCTCGAGTCGTTAAACGTTCAAATTATGTTACAAAGGAAATAACGTTGTAACGTTACAAGGAAAATACAAATCATGAAATTATGTACATGTGACTAATACCAAAAGAAATTATTACAAAAGAGAATAACATAAGACTGTTTTGTTGAGCTGATTCGGATGTCAATGTATGCAACGATATAGTCGCCACAGTAAATAAAAATTATTAACAAGAAAAATTAATAATACGTCAACATAAGACATCATAGATATATTTGTACCGATTAGCAAATATGAAATAATATTCTTAAAAAAAAAAAAAATAGAGAATTAGAAAAAATAAAGTAACAATAACATTCTATCGGATTTATATATGATCGGTTCGATAATCGGGATGGTAAAGGGAAAAGAACGGAGCAGAGCGTTTTTAATTAAGCCTAATAATTCTCTTCGATATACTTTTCAATTTTGTTACAACTGTCCTGTACTCCTGTCTGATAAAATGCGGATTGGTATCCCGTAGTTTCGTGCCCGTAAGGTTTCGTTCCCTCGCGATGGTGGATTCCGTGTTCCGTACCCGTTCCCTCGGTACGCCGGCCGAGGGTGTCAAGGATCAATATGCGGATGGCAAAGCGGCAAAAGTCTGGGAGGTCTTCATCGGCGACAAGAAGCAACGTACGCAAAACTATCGAGACTTCCTGGTGGGCTTGTTGCGGCGGAAGGGATGTCGCCGAATATTGGATGTCGCTTGTGGCACCGGCGTCGATTCCGTGATGCTGCTGGAGGAGGGCTTCGAGGTCGTCAGCGTCGATGCGTCTGACAAAATGCTTAAGCACGCGCTAAAATCCAGATGGGATCGGAGAAAGGAGCCTGCTTTCGACAACTGGGGTGAGCAAATTGGATTTCGATCGGTTTGATATTTTCAGACAGAATCGAAACTTCTCGTCGAGCTTAAAAAGAGATCTCGGCAAAATTAAAGAGAGATTAAAAAAAAAACGAAAAATGTCCTCTCGAAAAACGAGGAAAATTAGAGCATATTTAATTAGGTCGATACGAGATTGTTTATTTAGAAGATCGACACGCAAGAGCTCGTATCTATTTGTTATTTTCGATTGAGAAACGTAGTACGAGTTACGATGACGTATTTAACAAGATTTAAATCAATGTCGCAATAACGCAAGATGGAAGATTTAACGAAGATTGAATGCGTAATTTGCAATCTCTTTGCACAATGAAGACAATTATTGTTAACGCGATCAAATACTAAATACAATTTTATAAAAAAATTAATCATTAATACATACATATATATTTACATAATCGTTGTGAAATCGAGGACAGATAAAGCGATTTAAAGTACGGCAGTCGTGTTTTCAAAAACAATCATTGGATTGCTTATCACTAGCAGATAAAAGTACAGAAAGGGTCTTTCGGCTAATCAGTAAAAGTCAAGCGCGACTTTTCGCTTTCCATTTCCTGGCCTTCGACTTCGTGATTTCAATCACGTAATATTTTAAGCTAAAAACGCAAATTATAATCTATGTGTGTCAACAGAGTTGAAGCAAATAATCATATCGAAAGATTATATTTGTAATAATTATCGAACTATTTTTATTAGTGTTAAAGTATTGAGAAATTATATCTACAATGAAAATCCTAGCGAAACGAGCAGATTTTATTATCTTTTGAAAAATTTGTATCGAAAAATGTGTCTTTGCGAGCGTTATCATTTTGACCTTTTGAATTGCAACAGTGATCGAAGAGGCGAATTGGCTGACTCTGTCCAGCGATATTAGCCAACTCGTTGGAGAAGGTTTCGATGCTGTAATATGTTTGGGAAACAGTTTTGCTCACATGCCAGATTCTTTTGGCGATCAAAGAGAGCAGAGGTATTAAAATTAGCCATTATATAGATGGTATTAGATTAGATTATGTACGATTGGTATCTCGGAACAGTGGTTTTCAAACTTCAAACACTGTGCTTCGCGTGAAATTCAATTTTAAAGATAATTCAGGCTGATATACACGGAATGCTTTATTCTGTCTGCATTATTTATAAAATATTAAATTATTCTAGACAGGCCTTGGCGAATTTCGAGCGTTGCGTAAAACCGGGAGGTTTACTGCTCATCGATCACAGGAATTACGATTACATTATCAGAACCGGTCAAACCCCCCCAAAATGCATATATTATAACGTAAGTGCTATTAAAAAAAGTATGTAATTATTTATTATTATCATTATTACTAGCTAAATGTATGCTTTATAGTTAAAAAATATCCGATATAAAATATCCATGATTTATAAAAATCTCCAACAAATTTGTTTATCTCCAATTTATATATGTTAATCATTTATTTAATCTGTCCCTTAAAGAATAATTACTATGCAGTTTCTCGTTATTTACATGAGAGAGAATTTTACATTAGGCATCTTTTTCATATTGCAGAGTCAACATATGACAGACATCAAGACGTCGGTACTTTATGTATCCGGAAAACCGAGGATCGTTACTCTGGATTACATGATCGCTCTGGATGAGGAGAACAAGGATAATCCCGAATACGTTAGCGAGTTTAGGCTATCGTATTATCCTCACAGATTAACAGTTTTCCGCGACATGCTGACCGAGGCATTCAGTCACGCGGCAAAACATACTATTTACGGTGACTTCAAGCCGCTCAATCAGGTTGAGGATCCCGGATTTTACATTCACGTGTTAGAGAAACAACATTAAAGCGGGATATGATGTAATATTCGTTTTATTCCTTCGTGATATTCGTTTTAAAAAAGCATCATCAGCTTTTCGGAAACAGTCGAAAGTTCAGTCCATCAAATGCAACAAAATGATGTTCAACCAATGTCTTGTATCTCGAAGTATTGAGAAACGAACCCGTGTAAAAATCAATCAAGACGAAATATTTTTTTATTAAACGTAAAGGAAAGACTACCCAATTAGAATTACACACGACGAATTCTAATTGTATGTAAAATTGTGTGTTGTGAAACACAAAATTATATTAATTAAGAAATATACATTTTTACGTACACAATACAAATTAATCTGAAAAAGAATTGATTTCTCTTATTTATAAAGAAAATGGCGAAAAGATGTAATACGAATAACGAGAGGCTCTCCCATCTAGGAGGAGCGTATTCTATATAAATAAAACACAACAGAAGTACAGGTTTTAATGTTTTTTATTATAAGTTTGAAAGCAGCTTTTTTTCATTTAGTCATTCTAGCCAGGCTTCGTTCGGTGCTACAATTTGATTTCTCAGGGATATTCTTCGAACGATCATTGACGATGATTCGATCTGGATAACATTTTGGACGTATTTTCGTGTCTTCGCGTCTTTGTTTCTCTCTCGCTCTCGTCTGTCGTGCATGCCTCTCGACGTATCGAAATAAAAACGCGCGCGGAAATAATGGGAAGACTAATCGTTTGCTGCGAACGCGGATCGATCACTATCGTTTCGCTCTTGCACTTGTCATCGATCGCAAATACGATACAATTTCTGCGAGAGTACAGCTGGATCATTCAATTTTCTCGCAACGTCGTTAGCGGTCTCGCGAAACTCTTTTCACTCAGGAATTGACATTAAAATACCTGAGATATGTATATCATCTGTTCGCACTCATCAATCGTCAATGATCGTGATTCCTACTTCAAAATTATCGGAAGAAATTGCTCTCGCAAACTCTTACTTCGATTTATCTTCGAGATCGCTCTCCCCATCGGGTGCCGCGAAGCTTTACAAGATTGCGCGAAGAGTGACCGCGTTCTATCGTAGAAATCGAACCCCGAGAGATTATCATTTAGTAGAGCAATTTTGTATAGAGGAATAAAAGATGAGATGAGAGAGAGAGAGAGAGAGAGAGAGAGAGAGAGAGAGAAATAGGGCGCAAAAATTAAATTCGATTTCCGTTTCGATTTCTTCGATGTACACATGTATTCTGCAGAATCGCGAAAACAAGAGGTATTTTTTTTCGTCGGGAAAGAGACCGAGGATAATAATTTACAAGGCCAAGGACTTGTGTTGCGAGTGCAACGAACTGCCCATATAGAAAAATGGACGAAGAGAGTTATAGCAAAAATCTTTCCCCCCCCCTTCTATCAATATATATATCTATATATGTATATATATATATATATGTATTTATATATTTATAGTTTTTTTCTGTTTCAACCATTTTTTTTTTTTTTTCGTGAAATTCGTACAGTATTCGTACCTATCACGGCTTCTTCGACGGTCGTTGCGAACACTCTCGTCGTCATCGTCGTATCGAATTTCCCTACATTTAAGGCTCTCGAGATCGCACGTGGCGATTGTGACATGCTACTTAGCGTGTCGTGGCTGTATACATAAACAACATAATGGTAATATACTATATAAATTATACTATTCCAAAGTTTACTTTAACCAACCGTCGCACTTAAAATTAATTTATACGAAAAAAAATTATATGAATTGTACCGCTGATAAAAATCAGCTCGCGATAATGAAATTCGATACGTTTTGTTCTAACACGGAGCTTTCACGTCCAATCTAAAAAGTATAAAGCGCATTATAATTATTATAATAATATACATGACGATATGAGAATAATATATATATAACGTTGCGTTCTTCAGTAATGGATGATCAAGGACAGCAAAGCTTTCGCAGCAACTTTCGAACGCGGATTTGTACATGCCGTGTAATAACTCGTTGTAAACGAGTCGCGAGAATTGACTTGCTTCTTGAAACTTTGTTTCGAGCGAATAAGCACGTAAGGTCAAGAATGACGACTCCTGTTACGACAGTGTCGTACAAATGGCCGTTGTTCGCATTATTGCAAAGTAGCCGATATAAAAAATCGTAATATAATATTGCATTTATATTTTCACGCTTTACGTCCAATAGCGATCTGCCCGGCTGCACAACGTGTCTCACAAAAGAGTATTTTCTCATAAAAAAAAAAAAAATAACCGTTTTTAATATTTTCAGATATTACAAGCGTTTGTGTAGCGGGTTTTTTTGTGTGTTAATTAAAATTTTTCTGTGACGTGTGACTTTTTATCATAAATTAAAAAATATTACGAGCTCAAAGTTTTTGCAAGTTTCCGCAAAGTAAGTAAACATCGTAACAGTGATACTAAAACAATTTAGTCAAGCGGGACAGATCGCGCGGAACGAAGAGATCTATGTCTTCTTAATAATCGCACGCGGGCACGTTCATTGTTTCACGCTCGTTTTTTTTTTTTTGCTTTCTTTTCATGATTTTTTTTCTATAAAACTCTGCGCGATTTATTTATAACGAGCAATTCTTCGTCCAGTTTTATATTCTCTTTTTTTCTGAGAGAGATAGATTGCTTATATTTTATATTATAGTATTTATCCAAAGCTGTTAATAATATACACGTGCTTTATTAAAGAGACTCAGCAGATGATTCAATTAGCTTTGACGAGGGAGAGCGTGATAGACTGGCAGCAGTCTTTTTATTTCAAATTCAAGTATCATTAGCTCCGTCGATGATTGCAACTCTATAATGTTTCAAAAGCAATTGTATTTATTTTATTGCTAATTTCTTCAATTAATTCCCTTTATGCAAAATTCCTTTTCTGTCTCTCTTAACATTTTTACATCATAGATTCGATTGTAGTTTCCAAAGTTAATTGTTTTCCCTGACGAAGATGATACTGTAGAAGGTGATAAACGCTTCGTTAAATTCTGTCGTGTGTTAATATCACGGATCAATTAGCAAACTTTCCTAGTCCTAAATCTAAATTCCATACGCCTCTTCTTCCTTCTCTCGTCATCGTGTTCTCATGTCGTTGTTCCTATGAGAAATACTCTGCTACTTGCAGTTCGTTGGATCGCGAGCGTATTTTATCGTGTCTGACAAATAAAAATTGAGAACAACATTCCTCGAATGAACGGTCGGTGAACAATTTTTTTAAGCAATGGAGCATGGAATTGCTGTGGGGATTCGCATCACGTGTGTTTTCCTATATCGTACGAGTTTCATAGTTTTTCGTTCATTATAAAGGAAGTAAAGGAAAGTAAAATTTAAATATACATTATTTAAAAATAAAAAAGAAACGCGCACTTCGACTTTGTCAATTTCGATATTTAATCAAAATAATCAATTTAATCAAAATAATTTTTCCTTCCTTTTTTTTTAATTTTAAATATTTCAAAATTGTTAAGTTTATTTTGTTTTGATTTTGTAACACTCGGGTTATATATTCGATTATGCAAATTTCGATCGATGCCATTGAAAATGAATTCAGATATATCTCAGCTATCGAAACACACGGATGACAATCCCGTGTATGTGTGAACTAAATTCACAGACGTGATGTATTTCTATTGTTGAGTTTAAAATTGCAAAAGTCGAGTATTTTTTTAGCGTATAACGGCCCGCGCGATATGATTGGTGCGCTGAAAAATCTCAGCATACCGCGTTTCAATGTAATCGACGATCACTTAGCACGATAGACTTAATCACTTAATTGGCTTAATTGCTACAATTTCAACAGTGTTAAATCTTTGTCTTTGCGTATAAGTATATAAACTATGATAGAGCCAGCTATATCGTTTCTGTCTCTAAAATCTACTTAACAAAGTTCTCGACTTTTCGATAATTTCTCTTTTATAACATGAAATTATATATCTCTATTTATGTATATATATATATATATTCTTTGTCTCTTATTGTAATTTTATATATATATGTACACGCGCAAATATATGTGTATGTGTATTTTACGTGTGTGCACGCGTGTTTGTGTCTATACTTTCGATTTAATCAAATGTTTTCGGTGATGAGAATTGTGTCTTTGCTCTTTATTGAGAATAGAAAAATACTGATTTCTTATAATTGCGTAATTTGTAATAAAAATTAAATCATACAGATGATAAGTAAAAAGTAGCGCGTTATCGATATAAACTGTTTTTTTCCTATTTTTTTTTATAAATAGCAATTGCAAGTAATACAAATTCGTATAATAATTCAGACTCGATTTAATAAACATTTGCAAAAGATTGATTGTCAGCTCGTTTCATTATTAGCAAAGACGCTATTCTCGTCTGCAACAGCAGCAGCGCACTTTCCCATGTCTTATGGTCAATGATTATGCAAATATATATACATGTCATATTACAAGATATATACATCTAATATTGCAGTTTGGCTTTGTATGTGTATTATACGAATTTGTAAGCGCAGCGCCATTCTTGTGTAACCTATACTATATGTACGAGAAATTTCTCTCGACAAATTACCGCTTTCATCAATTTGAACAACAAATTCTCGAGATCAAATCACACTTTTTCATTATTTTATAATCATTTGTCACATAAAATGCCAAGAAATTATATTGTCAAATAAATAAATAAAAAGGCAATATAAAATTATCAGTAGTAATTTACAACTCTAATATAATATGAAATTGATAATAGATAATAGTGATAAAATCTATAGATAGAAAATATAATAATAAAAGATGATCAGATTTTATATGTAACGATTCGAAATTTTTAGGTGTCAAAAATGCTTATGTTGTACTTGCAATATATAACAGATCGTGTCGATGATTTCATCCTGAATAGAATAACGATCACATTTGCAATTCCATTGACTATTTGTCGAGTATGACAATTATTTCGATCCATATTCAATTTAGTTCTTTCACTCTTCTGCTCCAATTATTTCGTATTGTTCGATAACAGTGTTCAATGTATTAAAAAAGATAAAGGCAAGCGTACATCTAAATTGAAGATTTTTAAATGTGTTCCAAACAAAATAAAATATCTCTATGTAGTGTCCAAACCAAAATCTTTGATCGATTTCCTTTCAAAAGAACTTACATCAACCCAATAAAACCTTTGAGTTTCAGATACTTTTATTATAAATAACTCAATTAACGTGATATAGAAAATCGCTCAAAGATGAGAATAAAATATAGACGTACCTGGAGCTCCAATTATTTAAAATACATATCTAAACTTATACTGTAAAAGAGAAAGCTTTTTCAGAAAAAGTCAAAAGTAAAATCTTTATATTTACATTTATATTAATCATTCGAAAATTAATATATTTGGTTTTAACTATATTTCATTGACAATCTAGTTGGGCACTGTCATTACAAGTTATATCATGAATCACACCCGCAAGTACCTTGATTTAATAATTAGAAAATGCCACGTTATCTCGTCGAGAGAGACATTGGTTTTGATATCGACGTGAACCGTTCTGATTGTGGCCGGAGAGAGGCTTAGAAATGTAGTGTAATTATTATGCTACTGTGTGAAATTTGCTATGCGATGCATGAATCTAGATCTATCTGTGTGTGTGTGTGTGTGTGTGTGTGTGTGTGTGTGTGTGTGTGTGTGTGTGTGTGTGTGTTTTGTGTATAGTGTGGATATATTCCCTCAGAGAGTTTCGATGTATCTCGAAGAAGCCGTCGCAAGCGAGTAATTCGTACTTAAGACTGCATTTATTTACCTTGTCTCTCCTCGTTAATTCGCTTTTGGCCATGTAGACTTACGCTGGCATTTCATTAGCTTGAGGTGAAATTTTGATTCGCCTCAACTTTCTCTCCATTCTCGAAGAGAGAATTAACAAAAATGCGGAGCCCACGTCTTTAAATATATCCTATGTTATCAGAGTCGCGATATATGAAACATAATTATCGACACATTATGCCCGTTAATAACGACGTCCGCCACTCCGAGAGAAGCGGAATCAATTTATTGCAGCAGTCAGTCGCATTACCAGAAAAGTCCAGGCACACGCACGAGGTAGCCAACAATTAAATTTTCCAGCCGCACCAGCCGAAATGATGAACCACCGCCGTAATATCCCATTCTGCATGTGAATGTGCAAACGAGAGAGTAACAAAACAGCGAGTATTGTTCGATGTACGTATATCAATGGTTTTTTTTTTTTTTTTTTTTTTTTTTTTTTTTTTTTTTTTTTTTTTTGGGAATAAGATAATCGCGAGCGCATTATCGTACAGCGCGAACTCCCATTCTTACGAAAGGTTAAACTACCAAGCGTATAGGATGGCGAGCTCTTTCAATCGCTCTTTTTTCTGCCCGCGGCAGATCGTCTCGGGAAAAGGAACAAATGAAATAATCGGCGAGAAAAGAACTTTCACAAATACTCTCTCGGCCTGGGCGGTGGTCTCTTACGATCGGGTCTCTCGGCGGTCCTGTCCGCGGCGGTCCTGTCGGTGGGTCCTCCGCCACTCGAGTCCCGGTCGTCGGTGCACTCGAGCATCTGCGTGGTTTCCGTAGCTTCCGATGGACTCATCGGCTGCGTAGCGAGAGGGGCGAGCGGCGCGGCACCCTTGTTGCGCGATTTGCTGCGTCGCTTGCGCAGGATAAGCGGTCCCAGGGCACTCGAGTCGTCACCGCGTGACGTAGAGGCTTGTGCCAGCCGTTCCAACAGCTCCTTGCTGACGTCTCGGGATGACGATGACTGATGGTGATGGTGGTGATGATGGTGGTGCTGCTCCTGGCCGCTCTTCGATACGCGCTCCGTCGCGGTCGACTGCTCTCGATAACCCTCGCTCGGTATCGTGGACGTAGACGTGGTAGCGATCGACGGCCTGTGCTCGGTAGTTTGAGTCGCGGATTGGACCAACGTCACCGCACTCGGAGTGACAGGTGGCTGACTCTGCACGCCGCTCAGAGTTAAGCTCGGGATCTTCTGCTGCTGAGAACTGCCGCCGCTACCGCTGGACGATGGCGTTCCGGCGGCCGGCAACTTGTTCATCAACGCCTGCAGCATGTCCTCGATCTTAGCCAGCCGTTGATTCACCCTCTGCACCTCTAGCTTCAGATCCACCTTCACTTCTAATACCGCGGCGAAAATCTCCCGCTCCTGGCTTGGTTGCTGCGTAATCAGACCACCATCGTAGCTCTCAAGACGTCGAAGTTGCAACTGCTTCGAATCCACTCCGTGAGTCTGTTGTTGTTGTTGCTGCGCCTGCTGTTGCTGTTGCTGTTGCTGCTGCGCATCCTTCGGATTTTCGTTATCGGCGCCTTCCTCGATCGTACCTCCCAATTTTCCAAGCTTCGGAAAGACCTTATTGGTGCCAACGCTCGATCCCGGACGTGGATCTCTTGCGCTGAAAGAACGCTTGAACGTGTCGCCGGCTGTGCCCGATTCGCTACCGGAATCTACACTTGAGCTACCTGTAACAATTAAAAATTTTTTAGATATTATTGTCATAAATAATTTCTTTTTCAATTGTTCTCAAATTTTCATGTTTTTCAATCAAACGTATTCTATGCTTCTAATTAATTTAATTGCAATTAAAATTAACAAAAAATAGTTTTCAATCTTACCTAATAAACGTCCCCATTTGCCCGGTCTCGTTTTCGGTACGGTAACGGTCGTTCCACCTTCTTCGGCGGTGGATGCTTTCTTAGCGTGGGACGTTTCGCCATCCTTGGCATCTTTACCGTCACCCTTTTCTACGTCGGCAGTGTGCTGCCTTTCGCGGCGGAACCTACACGAAATTGAAGGAGAAACGAATTCGCCTTTATTTTCCGATATACCGGCAATTTATAATATGTATACAGAATATATTTACACACGAAGGAGATGAGATACGATAAAGGCTGGTTATTCCCTAGACAAATGAACCAGGGCAGCAAAGTACAAATGCATAATAGTAGAGGGGCAAAAGTGTGGTGAAGGGGTGCTGGACAAAAGACCATTCTCACGTGAAAAACCTGACTTGCCTATTTTACTATATCGTACATAAATCCAGTCAAGTTTCATTTTCTCTTCCGGCCCGATTGAATCTACGGTGCATCCCCGAACTAGTTCGAGGTCAAGCTAATCGGGTTTATCGTTGCAGCGTAGAATGCAGTCGCCTACTGTCTAGAAAAAAGAAGGCGGCCTTGGCTGGTTGGCGGTCGAGCGACCTACGGTGCGACGTGCCTACGGGATCCACGGCGGTGGTGGATGACGTTGGCAAGACATACAGGAGGAAAATGAAAAACGTTGGTAAACGTTGGCCGATAAAAAAAAACAACACAAAACCGTTAATTTGCCATACAAAAATTCTCACAGAAATCACTAGTTTTCTAGGAGAAGTACTTTCTTGAGCAATCAGAACACGTTCTCATACGCTACCAATAACCTGAATTTGAACTTGAACTTTGAGCTTGTTTTCCAGCTAAACTTATGCAAGCTTCTCACGTGCTACAACTTCTTAATTCAACTGAAGGATCGTGAGGATATGCTATTTAGGACGCTTTTAAAAAAGACAATTTTACAAATTTTCTCTGGAGCTCTTCACGAACTTTTGTATCTTCTTTTTTTCTCGGATTTGAGTGTAAAAGTGATATTTTTAATATAAATTGAAGAAACGTAGAAAACATTTCTTAGTATAAATTTTAACATCCTTATTGAGTTAATAATAAATTCTATATTTGCAACATATTGATGTTAATAATTTAATAGTATCTTTTTATGCTTGACATATTAAAAAAAATGATATTAAAATTATATTAAAATTTTTCATAGCTGCATCTATTCACGCACAAAATATTGAGCTATATCAAATTTATTGATGATAGATGAATTAATAAATTAATAAAATTATTTAACAATAATATAAATTATCAGCAAACAATTAATGATTTTTTTAAAATCATTCTTCAGTAAAAATTTAATTATTTTTAAAATCATTCTTTAAAGAGAATCTCATATAGCATTGATTAACGTCGACCAACGTTTTTTTTCTTGGCATATTATCTTTCGGAACGATAACAACACCGGGATGAGAAATTGCCCAACAAATTTCGGGAATGCCACTTTGTCGAATATATTAAACGTAACGAATTAGCTGCGTTATAATAATTAATTATTAACGCTGTCACAGCATCTTTGTGAAATATGACTCGCGTAAGCAGTGGAAAATGTTATTAAAATCGCATTGCGTGTCAAAGTTTTTCTCGGAAATTAATCAATCAACGATTTATATATACAACTTTTATTACCTTTCTCTTCAAAAGTATATTAAAATATTAAAATGTCATCATGCATCCAATCAAATTAATAAAAATATTATTAATCTTTCATATTCAATTAAGTGAAAACATATTATTGATTAAAAAATCTGCGTATGTGTATAATAAACAACAAATATTTGTATTACTTAATATTATTATTATTGTTATTATTATTATTATTATTATTATTATTATTATTATCCTTAGATAAAAAACTCGATTTTATCATGCACGTAAATGTAAAGATCGCCTATCATCAAGCTATAAAAATATCTTCCAATTGTTTTGTTGACAATTATTACGAAAGTTATTGTGAGAATAATAAATATAGATAATCAATTATGCGCTATAAAGTAAAAGTAACACAAGATTGTCAAGTCAAGATTTAAGAGGAATAATTAGCAATGAAAGCATATTGCATGTGAGTCAAGCAATTGAGAATGCGAAAGTCATAGATATATATATACACACACACACACACATATATATATATATATATATGTATAAAATCGTCGATTATTATAAAAGAAATCGAAAAGAAGCGGAATAGCTATAAGTCACAAACGTAGCGTGATTTTCGTTTAGTTTCTTTTTCGGCATTCCGACAATTTCTCGGACAGCTGCATGACAATATTTTATATATGTTTGTACGCACATATGTACTCGCATAAAAATACTCAAGTATATAGGTGACAAAGAAAAGTCTGAATACTAGAGTGTGTGCGTTCGTCGCATGCATTTCGTTTTTTACATAAAAATCGAAGAAGATCCGGATGCCCGGATTAAATACGTCCAGGATTTCGGCAGTTTTTCACCTCGACGGTATTGCGAGTTGCGCAATTTTATGCGCGATTAATAATTATATTTATAGTTGTTACAATTTTTACAAATGAAATCGTTTCATCAAAGGTATCAATTTTTTTTTTATTAAATATGCTAAATTACGTTGTACAATTTGGATTGTGTGCTTCTTGCAAACAAGCCTCGTAAGAGAATACTCTGAGAATCATTAGAATTCCAAGTATTACTAGCATACGACAATGTTATTTCGTTCTAGCGTTTTGAAAATAAAAGCTGTGATGGATAAAATTGCACAGCTGTACGGACAGAATAAAAACTGTGCGAAATCCTGCAATTTGCACTATATGTGATTCTGGCTTTTTAGTTATAAAATGTACATGATTATGCGAAAAAGATGCGCATGACCTTGTAAAGCCGTATATCTTACAGCACTCTAGCATTCGTTAAAAACTGTAGTGAAATCATTAAAATAATGATAATAATGCTGGTATAATACCACAAGTGTACGTCTCGTGATAATGCTGCTGGAAGGACGAACAAATCGAAACATCTTTGTATACAGATCTTATTAATGTTTTAAAATCTTTAATAGAAATGAATGTTCAGAAATTAAAAATTAAAAAGGATCAGAATTATTTAAAAAATTATTCAAAGATCTTTAAGTAGCCAAGTAGATCAAGTATGTCTTATTTCTAATTTATCTCTCATTAATTTTTATAAATATTACTTATATATTATAAAATATTATAAAAATATCAATGATATTATAAAATATATATGATATTATAAAATATATATAATATTATAAAATATTATAAAAATATTATAAAAATATCAATGACATTGTCGAAAAGCAAAAAAGTTGATCCCGTTGATTTTATATTTTATCAAAAATGTGTAAATAGTGCGTGCAAATGTAACGCAAGTGTATTCGATGAGAACAAATGTGAAGTTTGGCATCTTCCGGCGGTAGCCACTCTCGATTTGCTCGTGTTTCAACGTAGACGTGCGATGAAAATTTATCACTTCATATTCAAGCGTGTGTACAGCAAGTGCACGTACGTGATACCTTCCGGCTGGCACATTACGGGACGCATTCGGTATTTACCGCGTCGAATGGATGCAGGAAAAATATTCGAACACGTGTGCAAAATATTCTTGAATTACAATGACAAATTTTAGATTAAAATTATGTTCAATCAATCTGAAATTGATTTCGTATCTCAAGACCGAGAGTTCTTCCCGGTCTTTATTGAAATTTAATTTTAAATTTTAAGTGTAACGTTAAATTAAAATTTTGCAAACGAAAAATACTTAAAGCGAATTACAAAACTTCATTTATTTAAAAAATTGTACATTTGTAAAATTAATTAAAAGAAGAATTAATTAAAAAAAAGAAATCGATTATCTACATTTTGATAGAAATTGAATTAATTTGTCAATATTGCACAAAAACATCCTGCAGATATATATATATATATATTACTTTTGTTTCAAGGATAATGCAGGATTAATCCCTTATTTGCTTGATTATCGATAATAGAATTAAAAGAAATAGCTTTCAAATATAAATCATTTGTAAAGATTTTAATCCTAGTAAATATATCATGTATATATCATATTTCTGATAAAATTTATCATCACAAAATTTTTCTTAAAATCACACTTTTTTAAGAAAATCATTTTATTTTATATTTCCTATTTGTTGTCATATTTTCTTAAAGATGACAACGGATTTTCGGAATGAAAATCAAAAGTGCGTAAACGAAGCGTTTAATTGTCGAAATTAGAAATCATCAGAATGCAAATGTAGGATTAGCCCGCGAAGACACGTGCATCACGCGCACTGCCATGGCACACAGTATATATTTCATGAATATTACATATACATATATATATATATATATATATATATATATATATATAAAACATGTACACGAATATTGAAACGGATATTCCGGTATTATATGGACAATGTAGTACAGTACACTATCATACATCGCGGTGGGCATTGATAAAACTGCCATAACGACGGCAATTATAATGGTAAGAAATGTAGATTTAATGACAAAAGATAAGAATATAATAATGATAATAATAATAATAATAATAATAATAATAATAATATTAACAATAATAATAAGATGCGTACGTAGCGAGGAAAACGGCGAAAAAGAATTAGAGAAGAAATAAATACGTAAGAAAAATAATGAAATTGCCTAAAACTTGGCCAGGGCGGCAGGACGTTCACGGTGAGTTCCTCGTCGGAATCCTGATGGGACCGTCCGCTCACGGTCCTGGAGACGCCGATCTGGCTTTCCCCCTCGCTCTTGAACCTTTTCGGAAAGAACAGGCCAGCCAAGCAACACGATCAACAGTCACATTCAGCAATAACCACGAAAGATATAAAGATCATTCGCGATAAATTCTCTGCATATCGCTCTCTATCTTTTACATTCGTTCCTCTCTCGTCTCTCTTTTACTCACTTATTCACACACACACACACACACACACACACACACGCGCGCGCGCGCGCGCGCGCAGAATGTTGCATGTACACGCACATAAAATATAAAAATATTAAAGCAGTTTATCTGCAACGTAATAAAATCAAATCACTCCGATTTAATATGTGTGTTTTTATAGCTTTTTTGTCAGCGATTCTTTAATTAATTAATAATTTCCGTTATCAATATGTTTATTCTTACTCACTGAATGTTTTCATTTTTCTTAATTAGGTTAATGTCTATGTTATCTGTAAACGGTAATTAATTGACGCCTGGAATTAAATCAGCTAATAAGATATCTATTTAAAAATCAAACTATAATTATAAAAAAATCATGTTACGCGCGTGTACATGTTCTATGAAAATATTATGGATTAGTATGCAGAATCTTATGATTTATATTATATACCGCCTTGAAAATGATATTCACTTATGTCTAGAATCATATCAAAGAAGAAATTGTGAATGCAAAATTGCGCTCTCTCACATGCCTCGATAAAGTTTTTTAATTGTCAAACAAACATGGGTCAAAGATACTTTCAAATAATTTAATTATCAGTGACAACCGGAAGTCGTCAACTTCAAACTATTGTAATTTTTTTCAGACAGAGAAATCCATTCCGCAAGATTTACTTACTAATTTTGACATTAAGAATTAATTTAAAAAATTGACGGATGTATTTTTATCTTGTGTGTTCACAACTTCTATATTTCCCGAAGAGTAAATTTCCTCATTCAATTTCTCAGAATGGATTCCCTTATGATTAATTTGTTTGTTGTAAGAACGAATACCTCGACATCGATTGACCCGATTGATTTTATAATTAATAGGCACTAGGTAAAAGTGTTTTCTTACCTTGAGAAGATCTTCCGAACCAGATGATCCTGGGCTTGATCCAATTGAGGCTCATTCTTTCTTCTTTCGGCCAGTTCCTTTTCTCGACGAACATCGGCGACTTTTCGAAAGATCAGCTGTACATAAAATTTAACTTCGATAGATGTGGACAATGAAAAATCAATTATTAAAAGCATCTATCGATGCGACTCTTGCGCTTTTCGTCAACTCTCATTGAAAAGACAAAAGGCTAATTTTCGAAAAATGATACTTAACAGCCAAACGTTTTCGCGCCAATGTGAGAATTGCGTGGAAACAGCCGGTATTGCGTTTCGGCTTTGACATATTATGTACACGCGTCATCTTGAATTCACTCTGTGCATAGGCCGGGTGTCATCTCTCCTCTAGTCTCTCATCTTTCATTTGAAAATTGCGCAACGCGCCTATTCCCTTTGAGCGAGACCGCGTTTCATGCCCTTCCGTCTCATCCTTCTCTCTCACAGCCTATCCTCCATTTCCAGCCTTCGTCCTTTTTGCAATCTTTTCGTTTTACGTTTGCGTTTGATTGTGCGATAAACATTCGCGCGAGGCGACCTCTGGAATTTTTATTTCCGTTTCCCGAACGAGAAAGGAAACAAGAAGCAGGCGGACGATGTCAGATCGGCTAAACTTCGGTTTTTGTTTTGTCTCCCTTCTGCGAACTACGTGACCAAGCAATTTGAAATATTTTTCCAAATGCTCTTATTGCATTTGAACTGACATACAGTTTTGCTTATCGTTATTTATGTTTCTGAAACAATTTAGGGATTTCTTTTATTCTGCGGGAAAACAGACAGAAAAAGGATAACTGTTCTTCCCGCTAAAAAATTGTTCATATAAGAACATATATATGAATATATGATATAAAAAATAAGTCAAAGAATAGTTTTCGCATTGTTTTTTTAAAGTTAAATTTTGAAGATATGAGAAAATTACCCATGTATAATTATATATATTTATGATTAAAAATATATATATGATTATATATAGTTCAATATTTCTCATTTCTTCAAATTTAATATTTTTGTAAAAGAAACAATACAAAAATTATTCTTTTAATTATTTTTTTTTTTTTTACGTTTTCTCATTATTATTACTATTTTTCTTATACCAAACAGAAATTCTACAAAAGAAAGAGGCTAATACGAACATATTTCTAATATGGAAGATATTTCATATCTAAAATTACATATATTTATATATGTTCTGCGTAAAAAATTTTTTTACCGAGCTCTCCCGTCTGCTTTCGAAATTTCCCAAATTTATGCTCCGGACGATTTGCCATTGCACCACTGCTTCACAACCCTTTCGCGTTACCCGTTAGTTCTCATTACTCTCGTGACAAGCCGGGGAAAATGCGCAAAGACGTTCGTATAGACAATGCGTACAAGCGTACGCGCGATGACGGGCGGCGAAGGGCCGCCGCGCAGGCGCAATGACGGAAGTCGATAGGTGGTCGAGCGTCGGCAAGAAGAGGCGCGCACTCGTAGCAGCGAGCCGCACGCTCGCTCGCTTACTCGCGCGAGATTCCGTATAACCTCGAAATTTTTTGGCGAGCGTGTCCGAGTCAATCGGACGATCGCCCGTGCGACGACGTGACGTGACGTGACGTAACGTGACGCGACGCAACGTCGCGTCACCGACACGTGCCGTGCGCTCCGAAAAAGGTAACGGGGGTAGTGGTTCTCCTTGTGTCCTCGATATACACACAGAGCGACCGGGTGGAAGACGAGAAGGTGTATGGACTGTCGGGAAAGGCTGCTCATCCGTACGAAAGGTGCATAAAATATACTTATCGATAACGTAACGTGTGTCATAGTATTCCTTTTATGATCTCAAAGTCGATAGCAAGGGAAGGTAGAGCATGTTCCATAAAAATTCTAAAACGTCTACAGAAGAGAGGAAGGTGTTAAGACTTTGACCTGCCTATCTATGTAATCTGACGTTAGCGGTTGTATTGATTTTGCACTTTGACAATGTGTTAATGTTATAGATAGAATGTAACAATACCCATAAAATAATTGTTGCTGTTGACACATTTTCACGCATTAAGTTCTCAGAATTAAATGATACTTAGAAAGTATAATTTGACTAGAAGGAGTAAAGGAAGATGCTTTTGAAATGAACTGAACTAATTGATGCAATGTAATGTTAAATGTTTCAGATGGGTCATGGATCAAGTCGTTCTGCTTCCTCGGCGAATATCCTTTCCACAGAAGAATTGACGTTAGTGGAGAACCTCTTTAAATCTATGTCCCGCAGCTCAGGTTCCATCAAACGCGAGGATATATTCAAGCATTGGTCTATACACTTGGACGATATACTGCTGCAGTTTGTAGTTAGATTCCTCTGTCATGATCCAGGCAAGCGAGTCTCAACTATCAATGGGGAAAACTTTGGTCGACTCTATGTCTTTGCCGTACGTGGCAATCCCGAGGAACGCACCAACTTAGTGTTCGATGGCTTCTCGGAGGAAGAACAAAAATATGAAATGCCCACCGTTACGTTCCTTCAGTATATTCAAGCAACGATTAACTCTTACTTGCGATTACAAAAGAATTCCGGTAATGCGCATTATCTCACTTGGAGCAGCATCGGCTGCACTGTCAATACCAGACGTATAGGGATGCGTTCTCGCAGCCTCTGCGAGGAACTGATAAAGTACGGGGACGTCTTAACCGTCGATCAAGTGGAAAATTGGTTTACGACGGCTGCTACGTACAAGAACATTCAATCGCACGTTTTCCAGTATCTCTATTTAGTCTCCCAGAAGAAGGGTAGCGATAAAAATACAGGGGCGCGAATAAATGATTTAAATCTTCTGCCATTGTGCAAGGGTTTAGAGAATATACCGCACTTTCCGAGTATACTAGGCTTAGGAGATGTTCTGTTCCTGAATTTAAGTCTGCCACACGAGTTACGTAACGAATGGCGATTTTTGTTTTCGAGTCAGGTGCACGGCGAGTCGTTCTCCACTATGTTAGGAAGGATCGTGATGCAAGGTGCAACGATCATCATACTACAGGATATGGATGATCATGTGTTCGGCGGATTTGCCTCGGACAGCTGGAAACTAGGACCGAACTTCATAGGAAATCAAACGTCATTTCTATTCAAGCTCGAGCCGGAAATACTGACATTTTCATCGACGAATTATAACAATCATTATCAGTATCTCAATCTCCATCAGCAAACGATGCCTAACGGCCTGCTTATGGGGGGACAGCTTAATTATCCCGGCCTCTGGTTGGATTGTGAATACGGCACCGGCAAATCGAGTTCGTCGTGTACGACTTTTCAAAATTATGTACAACTTAGCGGTAAGGAAGATTTCAAAATCAAACATTGCGAAGTATGGGGAGTCGGTCCAGTGCCGGAAGTGGAAGAGAACGTGCGCGAAATGAAGTCTGTGTTAGATCGAGATCCAACATCGAAGGTTATACTGGAATTGTCCGGTCGTAAGTTACACAGTGAGGGACTTCGCGAGGAGCAAGAATAATTGTGATAAATATAGAGATTTTTATGAGAGAACTTGAGCAGAAAGAAAGAGAGAACGCTAAGAGAGGATATGAAGATATTTGCAGATATTTAAAATTGATTGATTTTACACAGAATAAAATCTATTATAAAATTTGTTATCGATTCTAATCGTTGTAATGGAATATATGCGGGTACAAGAAATGTATTAAAAAAAAAAAAAACTCATAATTATATAGCGATATTTAAAATACGAGTTCTCCCATTTTACACGAATGTATGTATCTTTCAAGTTGAAACGAATTCAAGTGATAACGTGACACGAGAAGCAGTTAGTTATGTATTAATAGAAACGAATTACATTACGAAAATTGTTGCAAAACTTGAGTGAAAGCGTTTCTGTATGTACAAGTCTGTATGTACGAGAGAGCGGAAGAGAGAATGAGTTCCGTGTATATTTTTTACAGACTTGGATAAGACATATCTGTTCGTAATTATTTAATATAAAAATAAATATCTAAATATATCATTAGGACTTTTGTCCCCCTTTGTAACGGCCTGTTTTTTCAATCATTCGATTACTCTTATCGTGCAACTTTATTATATCATGTATATATATATATATATATATATATATATATATATATATATGCATTTATTCAGTGCTATGATATTAAAGAACCGCCGATTATTGCGTGGCCTGAATGCCTATTGTCTAGTGCCTGACGAGTCGTTACAATTGTTAATTTTTTCGTTCTCTGCGTATGTTGATTATTATTGATATAAACGAATAAACCATGTGCCATATAAATCGCTTTTGTTAACTAAGACTGTATAATCGTATACTCGTCGTGTAAAGAATAAAAAGAAATATGCAAACGACTACGATCGTTTGCCAAAAACGTAAGGTCAAAGGAAATCGCACTAATGTAAGATTAAAAGTTCAATAAACAAATCAAAAATCTATCTTTTCCGTTTGACTTGCGCACATTGTTTCCATCCAATTTTTACAACTACACATTTAGTGTAGTTTGTATTGTAGAAAAAAAAATGTGACCCTTCTCATTTAAGGGAAGACTTACCCGATGACTCAGGTTGTAAGTTAGGATCAGGTTCCTGGCGAAGGAGTTCGCGAAGGCTTGATAAAAGTCCAACACTTCCAACAGCCGATCTCGCTTGATTGTGTGCAAATCGCAGTAGGTGAGCGCCCGGACGTTCGCTGCGCTCTGGCCGATCGTCGGATTCGTCCAAAAGCTATCCCCGAAAACGTCGCCTTTCCCCAGTATAGCCACCACTTCGTCGTCCTGTATGACTTCAAGGCTGCCGGTCACGATGAAGCATAGAGAATCGATGGATTCCCCTGTGTGATACAGCAGATCGCCCGGCGCGCTATGCGACATCGTGAAGTGCATCGCCAAGGCGCGCAGACACCCGTCGGACGCCAGCCTGGATAAAGAAATAGTAGTAGAGGAGTAGGGAGAGTTAAAAATTTAACGTGACAAATAAAATATATTTACAAATTCAAAATTATTTATTTTGAAAAAAAAAAAAAAAAAAAATTAAGATTATTAATTTCTAAAAATTGAACCGTTTAAAAGTATAAAGAGACGTTCTGACGTAGAACTTACCTAAAGGCGGGATGCTCGTTGAAGACCTTCCGATTGAGGTGCACACAAATGTCGGCCTTCATATCCTTAGGGCAGTAGTTGAGGACTTTGTCTGTATCCAGGCCCTTCGTCATGGCCCACGTGCTGACGACGTAATCCATAACGCGTTCGCTAAGAGCTTTCGGCACTTCGTGGAGCTTCATGAATTCCCTCACGTTGTTCAACATATCGTGATACTTGGCGGTGGCGGACGTCATTTGTTGGATAATCGTGGTGACATGACCGAAGATCGTGGCGTACAATAAGGCTGGTTGGGGGGGAGAGAGAAAGAGAAAGAGAAGGAGAGAGAGAGAGAGAGAGAAAGAAAAAGAATAGCGATATCATTTATTTTACGCACAAATTACAAATATTATAATATTGTTTAATTTTATCATTTCAAACCCGGATGATCGAAAATGTATTTTGTACATATATCAGTTTTCAGCGAGGAATTAGTATTACGGTGTATCCGTACCAGCGATAATCATCATGCAGATGGTGAAGATCTTCTCATTGTCGGTTTCGGCCGCGACGTTTCCAAAGCCCACGGAGGTCATGCAAGTCATTGTGAAGTAAAGAGCAGTGACGTACATCGTGCGGCGTGAAGGCCCGGCCACTAGTTCGGGTGCGGTGCTGGCATTGGTCCACAAGTAGCTATACGGTGACTGAGTAACGTTGGCCAACTTCCACAACCACGAGTATTGCAGCCCATTGTCGGCGTCCGATCTCCCTATCGAGTACCTTTAACGCAGAGGAGATCTCTTACGAGACCACATCCGGATCCGCTGGACAGGAGATTGATACGAGAAACGAGAGATTGCATTTTAGATGCGAGTCACCGCAGATCACCATCCCTTTTTACGATCGCGCGGAATTAAATGCGTCTAACGTCTTTACTCAAACGCTTCTAAAGTTCTCGATTCTTTATTTCAACTTATATTTTTATATTAAATATTGTTGCGATACTTCGCATTTCTCATCCTCATCCTCTCTCCTTTACGTTTTATCAAATGTCTTCTTTTAACTAACTGGTACAATAAGTTCAGTTTGGTAATAAGAAAGAATACAAGATTCAAAGGTCAGTCGATTATTTTTAATTTTCAAGAGATAACGAAGCGACAGATAATTTACGAGAAATAAAAGAAATAAAAGAATATTACGAGGGCTCTCTGTATATGTGTGTAGTATTGTAACGGTGTAATGATTGCACTACGCGGCCATATCCATCCCAGTCGGGGAGGTGTGCGTTACCTTGAATATACGTGTGTGTACACACAGGGGTAAAATCACCTTAATATGACGTACCAGATACAGGCCAGCCAGTGAGCAACCAACATGTAGAAACAGAGCAGAAGAATGAGCATCGCGGCACCGTACTCCAGATAACGATCTAACTTGCGTACGACTCTGCCGAGTCGCAGCAGCCGTACCACCTTCAGTGCTGAGAACAGGCTACCTATCCCGTCCTCATCGTGATCGAAGGCGTTAAATACATCGTACGGTAGACAGCTTAGTAAATCTATGAGGAACCAAGATTTCAGATAGTTCATTCTGATTACCTGAAAGTATCAAATTAATTACGTTACAGAACCAATTCCTTTGTTCCTTACCTTACATTAAGAAGATGAGAACAAATTATTTTATAAAAATTATATATATATATATATATATAATTGTATATATATATATATATATATATATATATATATATACAATTATTATAATTATATATTTTCTCTAAATGATTGAATTGCTCGCGGAGATTTGGATAAAATTAAAATTACCTTCGGATCAGATACCACTTCTCCACCAGCACCAACAAACGTTGTGTGAAAATTTAGCACAATATCGATAAAGAATATCACGTCAACGATACTGTCTACAACTAACAGAGAGACATCCTCGCTAGTCTTATTTTTAAACGCGACGTTATACGGCACCATGATGGCTGTATAAAAAGTCAAACACAAAATGATCCAGTCCCAAATTGCTTTAAATGCGCAGTAATGCAGTAGAATGTGCGGCGGTGTTTTCGGCGCTTCTTGTCTGTATTGTGGCATAACATCGCCACTTAGGGACATCATCTGAAAGGAAAACGTAATATTTCAAAAAAATATTTCAAAAAATAAATTTTCTTTTTTTTCCTCAAAATTCTTTCTTTTTTACAAAAAAATAATTATACCAAATCGTGATACCAAGTCGTTTATACATATATTTAATTCGTTGACTTAAAGACTAAATCGAAGGGAATACGTCGTAAAGAAA
Source organism: Pogonomyrmex barbatus (assembly GCF_055798465.1). Lineage (NCBI taxonomy): Eukaryota > Metazoa > Arthropoda > Insecta > Hymenoptera > Formicidae > Pogonomyrmex > Pogonomyrmex barbatus. The sequence goes on from NW_028297127.1 coordinate 20,489,649, forward strand.
TTCATTATCAAGAAAAACAAATTATTTTTATTGTTTGCGCATCCGATTTCTTATCCATCGCGTCTCTCTCATCTATCTGATATTTCTTTCTTATACCGTCTGGCTCCATTAGCTTCTCACGCTCCAAAGAGCTTTCGAATGCACAAGGTTGATTTTGGAAGAAAATTCATGCAAATGTGTTCTCAGCTTTCCATTTCCCGACACAGTCGGCATATTGAAAATACATTTCCATTTTATCGATTTATAAATGAAATTTTGAAAATTGACTGCAGCTACCACTATACCATTATTATAGAAACTGCTTTGAAATGATTCATATACTTTGAGTAGATACGGTAAAAAGAAAAGGAACATCGAAATGTATATTTCAAAATGGAAAAATCATTCCGATATTAACAAAACAGCATGGCACGTAAAAATAACAAAAATATATAAAGAAAAATATAGATTTTTAATTTTTAATTTTTATAGAATCCTGGAGTATCGTAGCAACTTACATGACCCAAATGCGATTGTTTGGTAGTGGTTGGTACGGCTGTATCTTTCAGGGCCGGCAGATGGGAGCTGAACTGAGAAACTAAAACCGATCTCGATCTGGTAACCGATCTGGCGAGCTTGGCAAATTTGGACAGGCCGCCTTTGCTGTCGTCCGTTTCGATGGGTTGCTTTAAAGCGGTGATGTCTCGAAACGTCAGCAGGAACAGGACCACGAGGTCTCGTTCGTTCTTGATGGGTGCTATTTGCAACAGCAGCCATAATGGGGTCTCTATAGATTGTAAAAAAAGAAGGATAACATTGACATTGTTCACATATAGACAGAGAAAGAGAGAGAGAGAGAGAGAGAGAGAGAGAGAGAGAGAGAGAAGGAAAAAAATCTAATATTTAATTCGTACATTTTTTCAAGCACTATTATTATTCGCAAAAAGATTACAAATCTCATTTCTCTAGCAGGGATTATATTCAATCAGTGAAAATCAGCTGGTCATCGATTCATTTGCCGAAATCTACAAAAATCTACACTACGTGTATCGAAGCCTGGGACATCTCCAATGAAATGCTATGTTATAGCATTTAATAAAAGCTATGGTAAAAAAGAAAGAAAAAAAAAATAAATAAATAAAAAGTAATCATAGTGTTTTCGTAAATTAGACCAGATTTTTGAAGAATTGAAAATTCCTAATAAAAAAATCAATACAAGATTAATTTAATGTAGCAAGAGAAATGCCAAAAGAAGATATTATCAGAAAATGTGTGAGGAATTTTCCTCAATGCAATTCTCCCTCAAATATCACGAGTCATTAAAAGTTTCTGCATGACACAACGTTACATTTCACCCAATCATACATTATTAATTCGGTCAACTTAATCAGAACCGTAATAGGCTTTCTAATATTAAATTTCTAAGTTGACGCTTCATCCTTGTAACGTGATGATGTTTTCGATTCAGATGTAAGTCGTATTGCGCATTAAATTTATTGTGATACTAGTCACACTTGTTCATAATGTCGCATATTTGACATGCAAGATCGAAGCTTTATGCGAGTCCAAAAGCCAATGGAATCCAATTAGGGATTCACTTACTATATTTTGTGGCGCATGCGAACATGCGAATAAATAATAGCAATAAATAATAATAATGAAATAAATAAAATTCGAGTAGAGAGTAATATTTATTAAGTAATATATATTAAGTAATAAAGAGAGGAAAGAGGAAAAGCGATGTGTACATATTAGTATATAAATGCGTTTGCAATGTCGAAAAATCGAAATGCGAGTGGATAAAAAAATTAATTTCCTGGCATCTTGGATATCTTGATGTATCTTCCGATGGAGTATATGCCTTTACACATCTGTCCCAAGAATATTGTATCCCAGTGACACTTTGTCATTTTTTTATTGTGGATTAATAAAAAAAAAAAAAAAAAAATATAAGAATTCAAACATATGAAATTTTGGGCCTGAGAGTATACGGGCATTATACAAACGTTTCGATAATATTCTGGCTCGTTACGTCTATGCAGATATTTACCGACAACTGGCTTAATTAAGCAACCCTGTAAGCTTATTAAGTGACAGCGACAAACACAAGCTACATATGAGAACCATTGACAATGTACATCGACAATGGAAATTCGACGACCATGTTTTCGAGTCAAAAGTCATCATGATCATATCGCAATTATGTGAAAGTATAACTACTTCAAATGAATTCGAAGCAAAGAGCAATAAAAGAGATTTTCGCTTAATTAATCGAGATAATTATGACATTAAGGGAAACTCAACGCCAAAGTATTTTTCAATGATAAATCAAATAATATTGTTATAATAATACCTAAAAATAATAATAGCTTGTTAAAGGATACTTTTGAAAAGCCACCAATTTTAAAATATTGCGATAACATATTTTAATGCGCGAAATATCAAAATTATCTTGATCATTTCGTTATCGAAACCTTACGCGGAGACCAATTTATACGCTTGAATATAAATGGCGTAATTATGTGGCAGTATGCGTTATGCTGTTACAGAGCGTGTTACGCATTACTGGAAACAAATGAAAACAGCCTCAGGAAATATACGTGGAATATATCTCGATATTTGAATGCTTTGAAGTGAAGTTTGCTAATGAGGAAGAAAGGCAATTACATATTTGTGTGTTCAAGACAGAAATATTTGGATTTGGACTAATGAATAATACGTTATAATTGAATTAAATTAAATTCATAGGGGATTGTGTAGTTTAAGTTCGTAAAATTAAAAAAAAAAAATTACGAATCAAATTTAATCTTTAAATTTAGAATTTTCGATATGATAATTCAAGCGAATAAGAAATAAGTAATTAACTGTGTACGTGGCAATTTTAAAAGCAAATAAATAGAAGAATAAAAATAGAGATTTTTGTAACAGTATATTCTACATATGTATATATATATATATATATATATATATATATATATATATATATATATATATATTAGTGTTAGCAAGAATAAAATGTGTGAGTGAAAGTAAAATTTGTCCAAGGAAAGAATCTTTGTTTTTCGTAATATGGCATAATTAATTTGCCTTTTACGATGCTTAGCGTTCATCCCTAAGTTAATCAGCCTCGTGAACTGATAATCCTCAAGGTGACTCTCCTTGTCTCCTCGAAGAGAGAAATGAGCGTTTATCGCATCTATCTCCGCGTCCCTTCCGACGATAAGGGCTGTCGGTTGAGGCTTTCCGACAAAAAGATACTTAGACTCGCCAAACGAGCGACGCAAAAATAATGTTCGCGATCTATTTTTACAACCATTGGTAAATGGCGCTATTGCGAGGCCATAATTTTTCCGTTCTAGCTCCGATTAGAAAGGGAATGTGGCTATTTTCCATAATGTGAGTATTCTAAAAAAAAAAAGTCAAAAAAGCCTTACATTGCTGCAAGATACTAATGATCATTCTAGTAAGTTCTTTCGAATACGTTTGTTATCGGTGTGTGCAATGAAGAGGATTCAATACAATAGCGATCTAATTCGTTTTTTTTTTTTATGTACTAAACTGTCAGAAGTTAGAGGTTTCGAATTAATTAAATTAATCAATTCAAGCTTCAATGCTCATTTAAGCTTGTCACCGATGTGATAGATATATCATGTCGTATATATGGATGTCTTTTGCGTACATTTTAGATTCGTGGGGTGACTTACTGGCATTTGCGAGCACGCTTTTGCGAATCTGTGCTAGACATACCTCTTGGGCTACCTTTAAACAGAACGATCTTTCGTTATTACCCTTAATACATCGTGCATTGAGGGAGGATGTTTTCCTTCATCAAGAAAATATCTTTCAGGAGGTTTTCAGCAGTTTAAAGTGAGATAGCATCGCGAATATTTGAAAAAAGTGATGCATCACGCGATGGGAGAAACGGCCAACGCGAAACACGAAACTCGCCAGTCGTTATATTGCAGATTGTTACGTTTCGATGTTCCATCAAATGTTGCACATGCGCAGTTATACATCTCGTGCCTCGAGGCGTTTTCGCAAAACGGGGGGAAATCGACGGTTTCGCTACTACTAGCAATTGTTATCGCATACATCGTACCCTCTACCGGTGGTGCCCGCCCCGGCCATGTTTCACAAATTTCTTTCGATTAAATATCCCACTAAAAATTGTTAATACGTTAAACTTTTAACGATTTAACTTACGTTAAACATATTACCGGTCACATTCCATTTATACTACACACATCACATTTTTCAGCAATAAAGTCTAATATAATTTATAAAACTTATAGCACTTGTTAACTCGATTTTCACGGTTCACAATCAACATTTCTTGGAAATTGTAGAGCCTCTTGTTTTCTTAAATTTCAAGAGAGAGAGAGCAAGTAGCGCAACTAGTGTTTTTGTCAATGTGCTGATCGCACAAAATCGTGAAAAAAAGTCGTAAAATCGCACGTTTTCCGCAGTGATTACCTAGTATTCCCGATTAACGCAACGGTTACCGTTACCACCGGCAAAACGTCGGTTCCCGATACGCTAAGCGGCGTTTTGTTTTCCATTAAATACATAGACCCGGCTGATTGCCGGGTACCTCTAACGTTTCCGCACGATGCACGATGCATAAAGTGCAGGGTGGCGCAATAGGAAACTAGATGCCGGCCCGATAAACACGCGCATGCAAATTTCGCGCGATAACTCCCGCGCGTCGAGATTCCGCGAGTAGTTTTTCTCCCCTTTCCTAACCACCTTCTTGCATTGCTATGCCAATTAATACCCCGCGTGACGTGAAAAAACGCACGAAGAAAAACGTACTCGCCGCCGAGTGGGGTTTCGCTGGGGGGGCGCGCGTGAATTTCGTCAAAATCGAAACTTGCACCCTGCCCCCCCCCCCCCCCGTAATAACGCAACTGTAATAACTCGTCCAGTTTTATGTGAGCCGAAAGTAAATAATTTAATAATCTTCCCCAATCGCCCCTCCGTGATAAATAACCCTCGTGAAATTTCACAGTTTCTTATTTTTTATTTAAGAAGAAACGTATCCATCGGCGAGATAAACGTATTAATGGACAATTTAGATTGTTTTGAGATTGAAAAAGTTCTAAGTATTTAAAGCTTTAAAGTTTTCTCTGTAAGGTTTTCTCGTTGCGTTCTTCCTTTTCGTTAAAAAATTAAATGCCAGCCGAGGACGCTACATTGAGAACCATCGATACTCGTAAAAAGCCACGCACGTCACATTTAAGCTCTCGCATGCAGGGATTTGTTTAAGGATAACGACTTACTGGTCTTCTTGTATAGCAGAATCTCGAATTGATCGTGAATCTGACCCTCGAGGCACTCCTCGATCCTGGCGATCGTTTCCTTGTCCGTTAGCTCCCCGTACATGAATCCACAACGACATGACTTTTGCATAACCTGAAAGTGGAGAGAGGATGTTATAAAATACCCGTTGCAATCAGTTTCAATTTTGCTGAACCTCTGTGTTTACATATTTACAACATATTGTTATAGATAAGTGTGTAATAAAAACATGTGCGCGAACAAATGATAACTGCACGCTATAACTGTAAATAAAATGCGTACTACAAGAAAAAAAAATCGATTGATCAATTTTATAATTAGAATTGCTATCTCTCTCCGGTTTTCGATCGGAAATTTTGACTCTCTGATGAATCTCCGACTCTTCGACACCTGTTTTTTTTTTTTTTTTTTGGTCGGAAATATTTCTCGTTTTACGTTTATAATTATCTCGTGCTCGGGGAAGTTTTTTGTGTAATATTTGTAAATATAGGCGGACAAAAAATACAATTGCGGGGCATAAAAATGTAAAGTGGAAATTTTGCATATGAATTATTTTTACGCGAGTGGTTATTTTCCAAGTCAATAATGTCATCGTAATTAAATTCAAGCTCGTATATGTGTACGTGTATGAAAATCATGTGATGTATAATGCAAAACTTTCGGCTGCACATTAAACGCACCGTAAACAGAAGCCATTGTGTAATAAAGTACATATATCTTTAAATAGCGATCTCGCGGATCAATAACGTCGATAGAGGTTGACCCGATATGTTATCAAATGCCGACGAAAGCGAGAAACGGCTTGTGCCATTCGTGCGGGATATCGAGCATAGGTGATATCGTGTTTTTCGACCTCGGGTGTAGATTTATTAATCGAGTAGCGTTGACCTTTAAACCCTGAGTGAAACTCGCAGGCGCAACAGGAAACGATATCACCTCGATCCCAATCAAATCTATCACTTGTCATCAAATACAATTTTTTTAATTGGACACGCAATCTACGTAACAAGAACGATTTTCAAAACATGGAACACAGGAACAATGTTCTCTCGATATAAAAGGCGGGAAAAATATTAATAGAAAAAAAAATCTTAAAACTTTTGCGATTCCTTGAACGATTCGATCATCGATCGGGATACAATACAAATTTCGATTTCACAATCATATATCGATAATTGATATTAGAAAGATTTATTTGAAAATGTTCAACGCTACCGAAATACACCATTTTGCTTGCACCTATGCCACTTCTCAACGTTTGTAGCATGCAGATGTTCGATAAAACGGCATGAAATAGTATATGTTTCCTGTGTGCAGAAATGGGTCTTTTGTATTAGCTGCACTTTTTTCACTCTTTTCGTATAATAAAAAAATATAGTCTTCAAAGAGAGAAACGAAGAAGCATGGATATAATATATTATTGGCCAAAATGAAAACAGATATTTAAAAAAAAAAATCTGGAAATTTTTTGACTACCGAAAGGAATTTTATTTAATTTTAGAAATTTTAGGATTGTATCATTATATATTAACCTGACTGTACCCTTTGAGGGTTGTAATAGGTAGGGGAAGGTAATAGGATTGAAGATATAATTTTCATAATACTACGTAAGCAGAATTAAGATAACTGACAAACGAAAAATCACAAATGCAGCAAATTTCTAGCCAGGTAAATATTAATTCTTAAAAATAACTGAAAATCTCACCATCAGAAAGAGCTTATGATCGTTTAGCTCGTTTAGCCCACAAATATTTTTGCACAAATATTTTCGTATTCCTATTCTTATCTTCAGCATAATCATTAAAAATGAATGTAAAATAGCAATGTATATTTATTGCGAGATATATATTAAAATAGCAATGTATATTTATTCGAGATGAGATTATAAATGCGCACACTTCGCCATCACTTTCGTTCTCTATCCCGTAAATCCTTTCTATGAAAGCATCCTCAATCCGATTTTCAGTAATGGAATTTGCAAACCTCAAATCCATGTATCTTCCTGAACAATAGGATTGGAACATTGGGAATCTTACAGAAACGAGTGATTACTACATTGTCACTTTGGTCGAAACGCTAGAGTTCAACTAGAGCTAACAAGTCACGTTCGAATCGAAATAAATCGATGTTCAGCATAAATAAAAGCAATTTTTTGCGTGTTGTCTTTCTTTTTTTTGCGTCGTTAGTTTACGAGTTCTATTCACAATGAGATTTTCTGTTTAGCCTCCATACATGATTTATAACCGTTGTTTTTCATAAAAGAAATTCACTTGGAGAATTTTTGTTTTTATATATGTATATTGGTATAAATATATTTAAATAAATCTTTTGAAATTACACAAATACGACGATGTAAAAAATAATTTAATAACGTAATCAAATATAAATATAATAATTAAATAATTAGAAAATTAGAACTTTTAGAAGAATGAATAATAATAACGCTGTAATAAGCATTGCTCAAAGCACAATTTTGATTGTTTGTCGATGATTGCTTTATCTTACGTAAATTTCGTAAGTTTTTCTACAATAATAATAATAAATATTCGATAATATTTCTTAAAACAAACGATAAATTATTAAGTTTAATGACTACATTGTAAATAATCAGTTAAATAGGCAATTATCCTTTAGCCAAAAGATTCGATATCAAGAAGAGATTGATCAACGCGATATTATTCTTTCAACTTCTTATCTCGCATGTATTCTCGCGTCTCTTATCCCCCATGCCATAATAAATCGATGCCAATAAATCAACCTGCTAGGTCGTTAAATTCCGTTATCCGCTCGCCACTCGCGCCACTTTCGTCCTAAAGGGTAAAAGATGCAAGGGATAAACAAGCCATTGTTCATAGTATCGCCAGATGAATATCGCGAGATATTTTGAAATATACGACAACGTTATAAAGCAGATTTTTAGTAGAGGAAAGTAGAGGATTTAGAGCACGTATAAATATATAACGATTTTAATACCTAATAGATTTCATACGATTCAAAAAAGAAGTGCAATAAAACGTAAAACATTAATAGTAATTAAAGTATAGTGAAATTAATCAAGATGACGAATGCACTTATCAATTATAAATAAATGCATTTATCAATTATCTAAAACATTTCAAAATATATATGAGGTATTCAAAATAAAATAATATATTTTTAATATATGTAATATATATATATATATATATATACACACATACATGTTAAAAATATATTATTTTATTTTCAATACCGCATATATATATATATATATATATGTATATATGTATATATGTATGTATATATATGTAATTTATGTATGTACATGTATAATTAGAATATATAAATGATCATATAATATCGCTATTTATGTATTCAAACTGCACGGAGGAAATCCATGTCCGGTTAATCCGTATCCATAATTGGCGGCTCGTTGTATCTAACAAATTAAACGAATATCTAAATTAAATAAATTTATGACGCTTGACATAATATATAATTAACTAGTTAATTAATTAACACACGATGTGTAAATTTATACGTAAGTTACGTCTCATGTATTGTGCAGCTGTGTCACGTAAATACAATTATACAATAGTGCTGTCTCAGGGATATCAGCAAGAATGAAAAGGTTGAAGAAGGCGGAAATGGAGTCTATCTATTATATCAAATAACATACCTCGGCACGATTGTAGCCCGAGATCTTGACGAAGCTCTCGTTGCAATAGACGATCGGAAAGTCGACGATCTGGGCGTTTGCTAATAGAAAACTGCTGTCGGCTGTGAACAAAAAGAAGAAAAAAAAAACGGGGCATTATTCTCGTATATAATAAAAAACGTAATGCGAAAATCTGTATTTCTTCTCATCTCGCTTTTTCTCTTTCGCTTGGACAGTGCCTTTTGTCCGCGGTATTGTTCGTATTGCTTTTATATATATATATATATATATATATATATATATATATATAAAATAATAATAATGTAGATTTATAAGAGAGAAAGAGAAGGAGAGAGAGAGAGAGAGAGAGCTCTTTTCGATCATAATTCTATCATATTTGTAATATTATTATAAATACATACATTTATCCATGTCTGTATCCTTTTTTATTTTATTTCAACAAATTGTGATTTTACGTCAACACACATTTCTTCAATATTTCTTTCACATTACAATAATATTACAAATATGATAGAATTATATGATGACGAAAAGAGCTCTCTCTCTCTCTCTCTCTCTCTCTCTCTCTCTCTCTCTCTCTCTTCTTCTCTTTCTCTCCTATAAATCTACATTACTCGGCTAATGGATGTCCCGCAAGTTTTTCGACATGTACCAGAATACATTTAAAGTTTCTCGATAAATTATGAGGAATAATTAACAACACGAATATAGCATACTCGGATCCATAACATCGCGTTTTCACAAAAGCAAACTTGAAACTTGCAAACAAAGAATCAAAGATAGAAAAATCTAGGATAGATCACGTTTTATCATACTTGTCTAATTATACGTGCATAATTAGCATTCAATAAGTGCGCGCGTCTATTTTTGTCGACAAGAAAACAAGACGCTAAGAACTCTAATCAAATGTATACTCACGAAAAGAATATACCTTGTAAATACATCAATCAAGACTACTTTTTGTAAGTAGCGAGAAAAATCAATCAAAGGGTAATCTCTTGTTTTCATCAAATGCAAACAATAAAATCATAACTGTCATTGTGATGACAATTAGTCATCAGCACTTCTAATTTATTGTATCATGAGATATCAGTAGAGTATCGGCACGATCAACATTAATAATTATTGTTCTAAAACCGTTCTACAACCTTACTCTTGGCAAAATCCAACTTCATTATTGACAAAACAAGTGTTATTATAATCGGCGCAAGATGAGACACATAAAGAGACATAAAGGTCTCTGTTGAGGACATACGATTCATCGGGGAGAAACGTTGCGGATGATGATGATGATTACATATTCCGATTCCGTAAACCATCCATTTAATACAACGTGGCAGCGCGAGGAGCCACGTTCATAAAATTTAAAAGCATCCCTCAAGCGACGCGAAAATTCGCGAGCGTCGCGGGAAAGAGCTGCGACAATGAAGGAGGGCACGATCGTTGCTTCCGTCGATTCCGTTCGCCAAGTATCTCTTAAATCTTAAAGGAAGACGATCGTCTAACGGTCCAGCCATAAAACACACGAGTTATTCGTTAACGATCGCCGTGCACTCGACGTCACTATGTCACACAACAAATGACGACGGTCGAGTAACAAAAACGTTTTACGTCGGGTAAATTTTATGATTGAACTTTACGAATGCACGCGTCAGCGAATATTAAGATAAAAATCAGAAAACTGTAGTCGCAAGACATGGAAACGGTAAATGTTTCCTTTTTCCATTCCTCGATCATTAATCGCGTATGTATTTCGAATTATAGCACTGATTTATAATTTATTTATGCTGAGATCAGAATTAACACAGATGTAATATAAAAAACTGAGCTATAATTATCCTAATTGAGCATAATGATCCTAATTAAATTTTAATCGTGAAACATCAATCAAATTAATATCATGTATCGTCAAAATACATGCGACAAAATACATGCGAATTATGCGACAGAGTACACAATCTGTGAATTCAAGCTTTTACATCAACCCCTCAAGCGGGGTAATAAAAAATATCGGAGTATTAATATAGGAAATAAAAAAAAAAAAAGAGAGAAATCTCTCGTCAATCGATAATGAACATTGCGCGAAAACAATCTCAAAATAGTCCGAGTTAAATAATAAATATGAACTTATCCACAAATCTCTTCCCAGGTTGTATTTCTACTCACCATCCCCATTCTTTATCGGATTCTCGCTTGTCGGGAGATTCGGGCGTAAGATCTCTGAAGTAGAGATCCTGTTGCATTCAACGTGTTGTGAAATAATATATATTGTTTCTATATAGGTGTGTGTCTGCGTATGTGTGTGTGTGTATGTGTAACGTACCGGGTGTACCTGCCACACATTCGCGGCCGATTGTGGAGGCTTTCAACGACTCTACGAAGTAGTTTCGAGGGGATACTCGATCAAAAGTGTCTCCTTATAACGTAGTTGACCCTCTTCCCCCTTTCTCCCAAACTATTCGCTTTCTTCGTAATCAAAACGAGAATTCCCAACGAGATTTATCCGCGTTAACGTAGATTTTATGCGGCACTATCTAACACGCGATTGCGCCTTGGCAGAAAAGTTACCCGGTGTGCAAAAGTATAAATCTACGTCATAATATTGGGAGCGTGCGAGGATCAAAAAGAGGAGATATCATTCAAACAGATTGTTATTATAATTTTAGAAAATATTGGAACTGTTTGTTTAGCAGATCGATTATACACCGATAAATTCTCAATTATTTAAAATATGAATAGTGCATTAAATATAGCAGGAGACAATAATTATGGTAAAAATACTTTATATACGCATATGTATGTATCGTATGTTATATGCACAATTGTAGATATTACTTGTATAATATTATTGTTATTTATACAATAAAAACTTTTCAATGTTTTTGACGCATTTATAAAAGAATTAAGTCCTCGTGGAAAATGACAAAGTATCATGAATATGTATGGACTTGTAAACTTGTATATAAGAAATATGTAAAATAAGAATTTACGATTCAAACCATCTCGTAAAAAATCCGTAATAAAGACATACTTTGTAAGTTTCGTGATATTTATTAACTCTTATTTTACCTTGGTTATGTAAATATAAAAAAAAAACGACAATTTAGCTTAATATAAATATGTATAATAAGGTGTCTATATAAATAGATAATTGTGTTCGATTACCTATAAAATAAATAATCTCTGCGAGTTTTATTAATTTAATATACTTTTTAAACAATTTTAAGAATTTATTAGAAATCACATTATAATTAAATCTTACTTTTAAAAATATAGTTTCTTTTTTTCTTTAAAGACTTATCCCTTTTATTTAAAGAGTTTTACAGTGAAATTCAAGAATCTTAATTTATCGTAATTTCTTTCAAAATGGCGAAATAAAGTAATTTATTGTAATTATGAACTCTCGGTGAAAGATTGCACGTTTTTTCACCGCTTGTTCGTTCAATGAATTACCGGTAGTCACGTCGATGTTTTATCGTCGTACTACAAATATTTTCTTCCGACCCGCGTAAACAAGGTTAGAAAGTAATAGGATTCCTAACTACGTATGCTTCAGCATAAATGTTTTAAACGGACATTCTACAGCACCCTACGTATACATAATGGAGAATATATATGTTCGAAAAAAATCATACGCGCAATTACATTTTCTCTTTCTCTTTTTCTATTGATATTTTTTTTAATTTAATTACTCTACATGATTATTTTCAATTATAAATTGCATTATAAATGGCATTCACGTGTTTATTTCGCAATGCGCGAGATGCGATGCAATATCGCGACTTTATTCAGCCAATGTAAAATCCAACATCGAGATATAAGGCGTCTTTAAAACGTCTTTAAAATGGCTTTTCAACGTGTTTTATGCGTCCTGATTTTGGACTTTGTCTCGTCTGAGTAGTTACATTTACACTTAATCATTTTGTGTAATCGATACTTTTGTGTACTCGACTCGTACCATCGGCGAGTAGACGAATCATCATTATTTCAGGACATCGAGAAAGAGAGACAGAGATATTGGCCGCGAATACTCGAAATGCATTAAACATGAGAATGCATTTCCGCAATGTTATGTGCGATAAATTTCAACATAATGAGTCCTGATTACCATCAACGCGCTGATCACCATCACGTGACTATAACATATCCCTGAGCTTTACGCGTTTATAAATTATAATAATTCATACTATAAAGTTGTTACGTGTAATAGTCATGTCTTCTTGGTATATGTAAGTACTTCTGACATCGAGTGTCATCGTGTGACAATGTGTGATAGAATCAATAATCACTGAACTTCACGGAAGTTATTATTACCTAATTTGTTGCCTCATTGCCTGTCCTTGTTAAATTTACATCAATGGAAAGAGGTCTTTATGATTTTTATATTCGGTCTACGTAATTACCTTGAGCAGCGATTATCCATGTTAAATTTTTATCGTTACATAATTTATTTATTCTAACAATTATTACAATTATTCCATTTATTCTAACAATTATTACAGTTATTCTAACAATTATTACAATTATATTAATTGTAATAATTGTTAAAATAAAAGTATAATAAAAATTGATTGTTAAAAGCCATTTTTATTTTATGCACTGAACCTCTGAATAATACTTCATATTTTTCCGTTCAATTTGATTATCAGAGTAATTAAAGACATGTAAGAAAATTTTTCCTTCGTTGTTATTTCTGAAAATCACTATTTATTATCAATACTGTTCATAAAATTGGTATAATTCTTTCGAACGTGGATTTACCTTTCGCCGATCCGAATTATGCTTACGCCGACAAGTGATAATTAAATTAATCCAATTTGCTTTTGGAAAAACTTCGTAAAATGAGAAAAAATATTCGTAATGGAACGAATGTGATCGTTCCTTTCAATAGTGACGTTGCACCATCCACGTAAATGCCGACGCGTCATGGACGCGAATTAGGCATGCTTTTAATGGACTTTTCTACTTAGAGGCCAATAAAATGCAACCGACATCTTTTCTTTTTTCCGTAAAGTCGTAGCCTTCGCTTGGACACTGGTTTGAGATAAAAAAAATACAAGTAAAAATGAAAAAAGATATAAAAAGATAGACAGATAAATAGAGAGATAGTTCTAGAAAGAGAAGAGAGAGAGAGAGAGAGAGAGAGAGAGAGAGAGAGAGAGAAGTGAGTGATAAAAGTAAATAAATGACATTGAAAATTAAAAGATATTCTAGACTTATCAAATCATTTTTTATCTACTAATAAAATCACGTTAGCGATAAATTGAAAAAGTCATACATTTCTATTTTATTTTAGTATTATATTTTAGATATTTATATTAAAAAAGTGTATTTGTGATATATCAAATATATTGCATGTAAAAGAGTAAAAGATTATCGCTTTTTATTTTATTTTTGAGAAACAACTTAAAAAATAATAATCTTGAAAAAAGTAGAGAGGTTTATTTGAAAATACATTAAAGTCAGATAAGACGACGAAGTTAAAATAAACAATTGCATGTAATCTCGCAATCAATCGATTAGATTGCCAACGTAGTTATAATTGAACTTTACGACGCATGTTATACACTTTCACGCGATATTGATATGACGATATTTCAGCATTTATCAACTGCTTTGCATACGAATGAATTAGAGAAGAATTCATTGGAAGTAAAAAGTAAAAGGTGCGAAGTACGATATCACTTTTTTTCTATTTAGAGTTGCGTTGTTATATTTTATTTCTGTGCTAACTGATGGCCATTTGAGTTACGTTTGGCAATGGGTAAAAAGTTTTTATGTGTTTTATCGTATATAAGCGTTTTCCTTTCGAGGGAAAGAAGGGGAAAGAGGGAGGGACAGAAAACGCGCGCAGAAAAATTACGGAACTACAGCGGATACGATTCCAGGCCAATTAAAATGCTGCCACCAGCTCGGGAGGAAGCTTAATTGAGACGAATGATACGACCGAGAAAATCGAAGTTCGCTGCGAACCACTTCGGACCGGAGGCGGGTCGATCAAACGCATTAAAAAGATTTAGTTTAACCGGATGGACCGGTGGCTCAAAACTCCGACGCCATTGCGTCGAGCAACTTTCGAGCGTGAGAGATAAAGTTCAAGACGGAGAAATTTCGAGGAATTAAAGAAGTAACAAGACGATGGCACTTCGGAAAGTCTATTATATCTTCGAGCGATGGCGTCGCGACTGATGATTTCCGTTATGATGACAAAGGAGCACGTATTCCGTGATTTATTAGCCTATTCTCTAGCGGAATATATCTCGTATAATTCTGTCGTTTGAACTTTCCAAAAAACGTATACATTAAGAAAGAGATAAAAATAAAGATATATAACTTATTTGAAATATTAGAATACAAAAGTTAAAAATTTTTGAAAATTTTATACAAAGTATTTTATTCGTCTTACTCTAAGCGACAAAAATATTATCGACGTGAGAATTCTAAAGGACTGCATATACAGTTGAGTTAAAAGAAAACAAAAAAAAAGATTTTTATTTCTTATTCTTTGCTCCAATTTAAAATGGGAACGATATCTCGACAATGCAGTTTATTTCTCTCGCGAAATATTCTAAACGCGCGTTTTAAGACATAAATCTTATCTCCTTATTTACTTTGACGTAAAAATAATGCGCGCGTGAATATCTATTCGATACCAACACTTTACACGAGCGAACGGCAGAACGTAATACCAATCCATTAGTAGTGCTGTCCGATAAAAGATTATTTGACGTGGCTATTACCTAGATTTTCTAGCCTTCTTCTTCTCGCCATTAGTCGGCATGCATAAGATAGAGAATAGAATATCTAGGATTAGGACCAGAATTTCCTAGGGCGGTCATAGCGGAGCGGAGAAATTTTCTATGCTATATGTCACTAATCCATGTTCGTACGAGCCATTAATCTACAACTTGACTTTCGTTGTAACCCTCTTGTAAATCTGAAAATTGGATTTATGACCTGCGATAGCTCGCTGCCCTTTTCAACCTTAACCATATACCGTATCTCGGTAAAAAAAACACACATACAACACACGTACAGAAAAATTCTATTCCTCTCGCACGTGAGATGGCTTACGTAGCTTATTTTATTAAAAGTCTTTCACAAGAGCTTTCTATCGCGCAGGATATAACATAATATATCGTATATCAAAAGTAGGGGGTGACTTTGTGGGGGATTTTAGTAAAATTTGCTTATCAAGAATAGGAAAGGTAATATCATCTGTCTCAATTAACGCGACGAGAAAATATCACGCAAGTAGAAAAAGTGCGTGCGGAAAAATATGCCAACCTTATATATCTTCAATTCCAATGTAATTTTTAGAGAAGACATAAATTTTACATTTCAGCGACAACTATAATATTTTTGAATTTTTAGAACGAGAAGTAATTTTACACACACGTGCATACAGATACTCATACAGATTTGTCGTTTACGACGATGCAATCGCGTTTTCGCGATGTATATTGGATTCCACGAAAATACATAGCTTCGCAAGCTTTAAGATGAAAACCACCAGGATAAACCAGCCAAGCAGCGGGCAATGTTACAAGATCTAAAGTGCGAACAAGACTGCTTGCTTCGCTGCATCATTGGAAAAATTGCGTGATAGTTTGGCTGGTAATCCTGGGTCCATTTGTAATTCGTGTGAAATGTCGTATTAGGTCAACACATGAACACAAGCACAAGTTAAATTATGGCTATCTTGTCCTCTCTGGAAAATACATATTATCAGATAGCTGAATCACACACACACACACACACACACACACACACACACACACCAAATAAATTCTTACTACTCAACACATGGAAAGTTTATTACACGAAAATATCCAACGGTCGAAGGACGTTGAATTCCATTGGTCACGAAAAGCTGGCTTCGCATTTTTAACGTTGATATAGGAAATCAGATAATTTACCGTGATTTAAACAAACGCAAAATGAAAAATATTAACTTGCCAGAATAATCTCTCGATGGTTTTATCCCCCTTTTTTTATGATCACGGCCACTCTCGCGTGGTATAACAACGGTATTGTTTGAACTTTGAACTTTGGAATACTTTACCCGAAGAGAAATCAAATTAACGAGTAAACTTGTCTTATTTAAACATAATATTACTGCGAAAACATATGTTATAAACATTGATCGTTTATAACATATGTTTCTATATTATTCTAACAGTTCTAACAAAAAAAAAGCAAGCTTCGATAAAAATATCTTATTTGAATCTTGTTCACAGCTTGCGCCAAACTCTACCAAAATGTACATACGCCGCGGTACTATAAAAGAAAAGAAATTCCTTTCTTCTCTTAACGTTGAATATTCCATGTCTTAGGGGATTGCAAGATATTTTATATTATATAATTTTATATTTATTAATTATATAATTTTATATAATTTTTTATTCACTTTAAAACTACATTTTCTTCGAGGAAAAATTAATTCCGTAATACTCAAAGAATTCGCTGACTAAAAGAATATATAATCTATAATGATAATATTATAATGTATGTGATAACACTAAATCTCTTTTATGTAACGCACAAAAGATACTTAGAAATTAAATAGATTAGAAAAATAAACAAAAATTTAAAAAAAAAATACGAAATTACGAGTAATCGATATCAAAGTTGCGTTTGATTTTCTTGTAAAATTAATTTGGGCATTTCTGAATGGATCGATCGAAGGCATTTAATTTCTTAATTGGAATTAAAAGGGATTACAAAGGAACATCTACAACGCCCACACAAAATTGCCGCGCGAAAGGCCAGATCGTGTTAACCCTTTCGTCGCTATCGTGAAGAACGTAATCGTTATTTTATCGTTTCAACGATCACGTATATCCGAGTTATCTATCGCTCGATTAAGACGCATACATGCAGTGCGACATTGAAATTCATAGCAATAATATGCAATCATTGCGTTCACAGTAGTGTCAACGTGCGTAACATTAAACATCATCAACATTAACATTCAATGGAAATAATAACATCCATATCGATCGGCTTATTTGCCGTGTCCGTGAAAATTATCTAAAATCGATTAATAATAACCTCGCATACAAAATGTAAGATAAAATTTTCAACTATATAAAAATCTTGTCTCACAACACATTTTATACGCGCGATAACGATAATTAATCAATAGTATAACGATTATCGATGTATCGATGGGGGGAGGAGGCGGGGGGGGGGGAGAGTTTAAAAAATATATTATCGACTTAAAATAAATCAAGTTAAGCTTTATACACAAATATCTTAAGCCACTCTCTCGTAATCTCGCTGCGGAAAAAATAATGGCGAGGGCCTTATCGGGTCGTCGATCGTTAAGGAAGAACGGCAAGCTCTGCCTCTTCAGAAAGCGATTACGCACGTGGTGATCGTGTCTGATCGTGGTGGTCGGCAGCAAGTAAGGTCAGGCCGACCTTACTTAATCTTGATTCGCACGCGAGTAGCAACTCTCGCGACCGAAGTTAGTATCGGGTCAAGGTGCAGCTCGGTATACTTGCACGTGCTTGCAGCTCGCAGCTCGCAGCTTGCAGCCTTAGCATACAACAGCTGATTGTGAGTTTTTCGCATCGGCGTCGGACGAGCCGTCCGTCCGCGCGCGGCCGCGTCAGCCTCTCAGGTCTTTACTCGAGTCTTTACGGGCTTTTGGTATCAAGATGGACTTGACATGGTAGACTCGTGACACCCCGTGCAAATGAATCGTTCGACATACCTGGAAGGACATTGTTGCGTGAAACAACAACATTTTCATGTAATCTCGAGAAAAATCTCTTATCTGTAAATAAGGAGGTTAATTTAAGGATCTTTATCCGTAAACAAAGAAAAAAAAAAAAAACCCATCAAACAACTGTAAATTATTCTTTTCGTTCATATCGTCGGATATCAATGTGCAAAGTTTTCTTTCCAAAATACGCTCGGAAATAGATTCAAGTACGTCTTATTAAAATACCATTCATAATTCATAAAAGAAACATCAATGTCTACGCAATTTTCTTTGCTAATTTTGCGATAAATTCTCGCATTTTCGATCGAAACAAAATGAATTTATTTAAAAAGACAGGTTTTCCAATGTAATTCATATTTAATAAATTTCTACATGAAAAGCGAATTGATTTAACGTCGGAATGCAGAAATAGACCAATTAAAAACGTTCGATAGTGTCTATTAACTGACATCGTGCTCAGAAATGTTTATTCAAGGGAATTCTCGAGTACGTGTCGATATTATCGAAAATTCTGTTCAAATATATACACATGCATATATCTCGCCTCAGAAGAGTTAACAATAATATTATTTACTGACGTGATTACAAATAAGATTAAAAAATAAGATATAACAATATTTTTTTTTAATACACTATACTTTTAAGATTAAATCTAAATAGTGATATATAAACATTATTGCATAATAAAACTTTAGAGAAATAGTAAAACAACGTACATATTCAATGCATACAATCTTTGATTTATTATATATACTTCAGTGTTCGTTTATTAACTTTGAACAATAATAGGTAAAAAACTATTACTTAGACAAAATTTACCCAAAAAAGTTGCTGTTTCTGGAATAAAGAATCACGCTGTAGACCCCATAGGCATAAATTTTGTGATATTCCATATATTTCATTGTGATATTCCTCAATTTTTGGCGTTGACACGCATTCACTTAATTATAGCCGATAAATCGACCTTTTTTTCTTATACAAGGATTTTCTAAAAATCATCATAATTCGAAGACAAGAAATTTTGTTGAAAGAAAAGCGATTTTGTTGAAAACGTTTGTGTGGCTCATTATTGTGCTCTCTCTCTCTCTCTCTCTCTCTCTCTCTCTCTCTCTCTCTCTCTCTCTCTCTCTCTCGCACACAGACGCAATGCGTCATAATTACGTTTTTTATTAGCATAATAAGGACTCTGTAAAACATCATATCGTTATATATAAAAGCTACGTAATTACACAAAGCAACGCAGTGACACGCGAATCAGCGCAATTATTTTATTCCTAGGATATGATTAATGTAGCTTATCGTAAGTAATACGGAAATATTTTTTAGAAAACTACGCATTTATACTATTAAGCATTTGCAAAACATAATTACGCTATGGCAGTGAATATAAATTGCTAATTATACTAGTTTACAACAAAAAATTATTTCAAACCAGACAATCAACTGTCTTAAAACTCTAGTAAAACTCTGTATTAAAATTTTTCATGGCTAAAAGATAAAACATCAAAATTTAAAAAATACATTTTATAGGGGATGAATAATGTGTTCATGATTTCTGATTAGACTTTCAAGATATTAAGTCTATATTAAGAGATTATATTAAGAGATTAACCTCTTTATAAGGAAATCTTCAAATATCGTAAAAAAGTAATTTTTACATATTAAATTTCAATTAATTTAAAAACTTGTACTGGAAAAATTTGATTTGCGACATCGTTTTCAAATTTATAAGGACCTTTTCTGGTTAAAATAATAAAAAAAAATATTTTTTGTAAACTAATTAGATAGTGTTAGTTTTTGTGAACCAGTGTTAGTCAAAGATAAATTAGTATTAAAAGTGGTCATATATTATTTGTATGAAATACAGTGTAATGTACGTTGCTCAACTTGGTGAATATCTATATATATTCTTTGCATGAATTATTACTCGAAACTTGGGAATAGAGAAAAGAGATGATATATATCACTGGCGAATTATACATATTTGATGAGGATTAAATTCTCCCCGAGATTATGAAATTAACCGTCATTTTTGTCAGATTATCCCATTACGTACATATTATATACGGCGTATATGAATTTCTGACGTAATAACTTTTCCTTACTTGAAGCTAAATTACTTTATATAATTGCTCGACATCTATACTCCGAGGAAAATAATATTTCTTTTACACGTGAAATTTTAAAATTGATTTTCCTTAAAAGCAATTTAATGTTCTCTACATTTAGAACAGTCACAATAGTTGTACGCCGTTTGAAAGTCTCGAAAGGCTCGAAACTTTAAATACATTTTACATTTTCCTCTCATTTAAATATTTTCAAATATGTAATGGATGTAAATTTGTGTAATTCCACTGTCATATCCGTTTTTTTTTTTTCCCCCGATGATTCCCCATTAAAAAGATAATAATAAAATTCCTCGAGATTTCCCGAGGACTCCTTTTCGATAATATAGAATAACGCCAATCACTTCTCCGCGATTAACAATTTTGACGTTGATGTTTATTCTGATTTCTTCCAAAGCTCCATCTATCCGACGTCGCGGCGCAATTTTTCATCGCGCGTGGCAGGGAAGCTTAAAAGTAAGGCGGTGTTAAGTCACGAGGCGAAGTCGATCGAAATAGCGAAATCCCGGCATCGAAAAACGCTGCCACTTGCCTTTGTATCCAGGCGCGTTATTACGACGATGGAGCCGCACGTCTGCGGATTGCGGGAGTCGAGACGACGCGTCCCAATTTCAAGCGCGGCTCTCCTCCGCAAAATGCTCGTGCTCGATTTAATATATCGTGATCATAAAGAGAGTATAGAAAACGCGCGCGGCAGCGATAACGTAGCGCATCTACGTGACGGAGCGAAATAAATAACGGGCGATGACGATTTGTGAAAAGCCGCGATTGCTTTTCACACTGCGGAAAAGCGGGTAAAGAGAGATATTACTTAGTGATCGTTCTTTTAAATAATTTGAAACTAGCTGATTTGAGCGCTCGTGATTTATACGTAATTATCGAGTATATTAAATGTGACATGTAATTATTTTGTAAAAAGAAGATTGAACGGTAAAGATGTTTACCTCGAGTTTGGTAAGACTATTTGTAAACGTATTGAGTGAATTTTTAACACTCGTTTTTTTTAGAAGCTTATTCTAATCATAAAATTGCCACTGCTCCGACTTCAATAATCTGTGTCTGATAGATTCAGACATACATTCCGCTTCTCACAATGCTCACTGGCACGTAAATAGAATTCGTTTAGCAAAAAGCTCATCATAAATATGCGCGTCTTGTCAACACGGGCTGCAAAACGCAGGCCGTGATTTATTCATTTTTATTTACAGTCCAGATGAATTTGTGACATTGCATCTGCGTGATGTAAATCGCGGTTAATCTGTTTGCACAGAGGGAGAGAGAGAGAGAGAGAGAGAGAGAGAGAGAGAGAGAGAGAGAGAGACTTACGACGGAGATGGAACAATTTTGTGCTCTATGCAGAAAATTAATCCACTGTTTTTCTCATGTGAATATATATGATTGTGCAAGAGCGACAGTTACATCTTCGAAAATGCAAATTTCATGTTCTTCCGAGAGCGGCGCAGGTGCAAAGAAATCGCTCGTGAAATGTTGCAGCAATTATAATTCCACCATCTTCTCTTATAATATCATTTTGTGATTAAGAATTGTGCTGACCGAGAATGCAAACAATTGAAAACGTGCATAATGTGTGTTATTCTCAGGGCGATTATAAAAAACAATTTTGGCGCATGCGCCACGTTATATCTTTAATATTACATATTTTATATAAAAATAGATCAGAGGATTACTTTCATAATTCTTTCACAAATGCTCGCGTTTTCAAAAAATATGCAAAATTTCATAAAGATATTAAAATAAATAGCCATATATATATATATATATATATATATTCCAAAGTCTTATAATTAAAAAGTTCAAATATATAATTAGTTTTTTAATAATTCGAAATTATTTTTGAAGTTTAAAAGAAAATTATTTTTATACATTGACTTTCTCAGTTTCTGGAGAAAAAAAAAATAGACTAAAATTTTGTCACGTCAGATCCTCAATTAATTAACAGTACGGAAGATTTTATTTTTTTCTTTTCTTTTTTTTTTTTTATTTGAAACGCTATGGATGGTTTCATCGCGTTTCGTGCCGCATTTCGCTCGATTCCGATCGATTCGGACGTATCGCGAGCTTCTAAATTCGCTTGCTTTTCTCTTCGGTATAGGGATTTCCGTCGCACGCGACGTTGCCCTCTCGCAGGACTTTTCCCGAAGGCTTCTGGCGCTTTATCGGGGGCGACACGCAGCGATAACCTCCTCGCGGGCACGTCCCGCCGTCCCGCCGTTGTAAAACTGCAATACGGATGATTTATCGCCGTAGAGACGCGCGGATCGCGTGCTCGGTCGTTCGTCCGTTTCGTTTTTCTTTAATGCGCGTTGGGACGCAAATTCCCCCTCGTCAACGTCGACCGCTGTCAAGGCTGCCCTCGAGAGGTGCGTCGAAACCTCGCCGTGCGATGAAGCTCGTGGAAAGCCGATCGTGGAAAGCCGATAAGATATCATCGAAAGCACGCGTTCTCGCCACGTAGATCTGTGTACTCGACTGTAACCCGATACGGTCGCCAGTTACCATAATCAAGTCCCGATTAATGTGATTACGACACACGTCGCTGATCGCAAATCTGGATAAGTGAGCTTTAGAATCAGGGTGACCTTAAGAAAAGTCTTCCGTTTTAACAGAAATTCTGGATATCCATTATGAGATAACGATTATAACTTATATTTCCAAGACGTTTTCATTACCATTGTAATTATTTTCTATTCATTTTTTTTTATTCATTATAATTTTAAATCACAGAATACCGATCTTAAATATACATCTTGATAAATTTTTTTTCTTATAGATTCTTCCATACTTATAAGAATTTTTAAAAGAATGCGCAGACAATCGGAATTACGAAATAATATTAAATGAAATACGAATATCTTTCGTAGTTATTTATTGTTAAAGTAGGCCATGACGTGCATGCACTGTTTCAATAATAAATCCAGTCGTGATCCTTTGTAGTTTTAAGGTTTTCAGGATCCAGTCAGGTAATGCGATGAATGCATATTTCAACGTACAGTTGCCATATTTTTTCTCTGTTATGGTGTATATACGCGATAAAGTTTGCAAAGTACTATTTCATTCTACGGTTCTTTCTTTTCTAAACTATTTGTTACGTTTAGTTCATCGTTTGAAAAATTTTTTAGCGGAGAGCAGCTGCATTTAATCAATTATTTTTTATCAATTATTTTAAGAAATTCTCTCATCTAAAATAATAATTTTCTACAGGATATTGAAAATGCTAAACATTGCATACTTCGCAATGTTTTTCTATATGAAACTGCACAAACAGTGGTGTAGAGTATCGTCGGCATTTTTAAAGAAACTGCGTACTATCTTTTTTTTATTAGATAAGATTGGTACAGAGTGCTGAAAATTTCAAGGGGGAAAGCGCGTCAAACCGATTTTACGATGCGGCTATAGTATATAGTATTGGTGTTATGTATGCATCCATCGTCTATTTGGAGGTTTCACAGACTATTGCAACGAGTTCAAGGAAAAAGTACAGGGAAATGATCTCAATTTATGTTCGCTGCGGAGACACTGCGGTATCGCATGTTAAAAAAAAAAAAAAAAAAAAAAAACATGATGAATGTCAATAAAACGATAGTTCGTTAAACTAAATTTCAAAATTCTTACAAGTTTCCGGACATCGAATAGGCCATGCATACAAAAATCTCCATATGGAGGCTAAGCCTTCATTTACATCGAATGTGTATAACATCTTGTCTCAGAAATTTAAAGTACTCTTGTTTAACACTAAATAGTGCGGTAAGAGACAAGAATTTAAATGGAAATCGTGAAAAAGTTTCGGTGAAGACAACGCAAAGTTAAATATCTTTCTGTAAGATACTTTTTTTCTTATTAGTTATTAGTTATTTATCACAACGATATCCGCATTTTCAAAGAAAATTAACAAAACAAAATATTTTAAAGAATGTTAAAATAAACAGAAAAATAAAAATTTTTATAACATATAAGTGCACTTGTAACATAAATAATGCACATCTAGAGAAACAATTAGCTAAAATAAAATAAAATTTTAATGTTTTATTTATTGATCAAGTATATTGTTTTATATATAAGTCATTCACCATTTTTCTTCTTTTGCTCAACACAACGATCACTATTCCAGTAGAATTCACACACACAACACACAAAACACACACACACACACACATACACACACACACACACACACACACACACACACATTATATATATAAAATGCGAATTTCTATGAGACTTGATGGACACGGTATCTCTTTTAAATGTGTTTTGCTATTTATATTCCATCAATATAAACTCAGACTTCCGTCAAACATCGCTTTTGCCTTCAGCCTTACCCGTTTTCATTCACCCTCCTGTTATTCGTACTTGTGGAATCAAAAATAGTACAGAGTTCTATAGAAGAATTTATGTCAAGTTGGGGGATGATCGCCCTGGCGATGCCAATAGGGTGATGACATCGTCGAACTATTGTCCGCTCTCTTTCTGCATTCATCTTGTACTCTTGTGCGTTATAATGTGATAAAATTCTTAAAAATCAGTTTATCATTTTTTCATTCTTTTTTATTCTATTATTTTATTACAAGCAAATAAATATCTACTTGTGATGTATGTATCTAATAAAAAACATTATTATGTTAAAATAATGATTGTCGCATAAAATTATTTTAAGTTTAAGTTAATTTATCTTTTTATATTTCCCAATTATAATAGGTACAACAATTTTATTGCGTAATATTGTTATAAATGTATAAAATGTTGAAATGTGGAAAAACTTATAAATGCGATCGAAGAGTGTATCTCGGTGAAGTTAAAATAGTGAAGCTGAATAATTATACACTTCCTATCGCAAGCATCATTGCTTTTCATATACGCTGATCGCGAATTCGAATTAATTCTAGGCATTTTTAGCGTAGCAGAATTATAATTTTTAAATATCTGCATAATGAAATTTTCACGCTAGCAAACGTTTTTGCAAACGCATACCGATCACTTCCAATTATCGCGATATATCTTCACAGAATTAATGTTGCCGTTTAAGTACTTCATCTTTATATCTTTGCTTCGTTTGGTATTTTAACAAGTTTGGTATTTTAAATCTTAAATTTAAGTATTATTATTATTATTATTATTAAAACACAAACATACCCGTTGGTACGCAAGCTTAAAATAGATAACTGAAAAAGATTATCTGGTCAGTAGAAATTGAATGGTGATGTTATCTTTATCTATTATTAAGCGACTTTTGCTGTGCAGGAGGTCAAGAGCTTTCGTACGGAAAAAAGAAACTTCAATAAATAAGACTATCTTTTTATATTGTGGCCGAAGTCAGAAATCGTAATAAAGCAATAGCGATGTTGAACAAAAAGAGATACGTGCAATTTCATTTTGCACGTATCTCTTTTTATCTCACACACAATGTCTCTCTCGTTATATTTCAAAAAAATAAATAATAATTACAATGTGATTTGAAGAAGCCATATATATTATACGAGCGGGAAATTATATTAGGAAATTATATTAAATTATGCAATTTTAATTTCATTTCTACATAAAAACTATATATATTTGTTTTAATAATGCATACATTATTTGTTTTAATAATGCATACATTATTGTCTACATAAAAGCCACGGTAAAAGTGCCGGTTCCTTTCGGAAGGAAAAGAAACTAACTGGGAAGAAGTCCTATTATTTATGCTATTCCACGTTGTTGAGTAACACTAAACCTAAAGTTATTGCGGACCGAGTTTTGCAAATTTATGTTTCCATCAATTATTTAGCTGAGTAGCCCAGGTTCGACGTCGCGGAAGATAGATTCTGTTCTCGTTTCGAGTATTCTCGATGCAAATTTAAATTCTCCCTCGCTGTTTCTGCTCGCATACATAGATATATATATATATATATATATATATATATATATATATAT
This sequence comes from Pogonomyrmex barbatus, assembly GCF_055798465.1. Taxonomy (NCBI): domain Eukaryota; kingdom Metazoa; phylum Arthropoda; class Insecta; order Hymenoptera; family Formicidae; genus Pogonomyrmex; species Pogonomyrmex barbatus. The sequence goes on from NW_028297127.1 coordinate 20,516,374, forward strand.
ATATATATACATATACATATATATATATATATACGTAAAGAATAGTGCTATAGCCCGTAAGTTCCTCTCACCTAGATTTTCGATGCGCGTCTTCCGTTTCGGTTTCTTCCGTACTCATTTTCGAGTTCTTATCTCAAAAAGGCCCTTTTCATTCGAGCGATTACACTTAACAAATTTCAAAATGCTTCTTTGTTGAAAGAAACTTCAATGCAACAAAATCTCTCGCAATTGTAAAGTCGGTGTTGTTCGTCGGTGAGTCATTTTTCTAATTACCTTTAAATTTATGGAATAAATTTAAATGTAAATTGAAATTAAATTTAATAATTTTTAACTCCACGGTACAATATTGAAACTAAATTTTATATTTTTTGCATTCACTCAACGTCAAAAAACATTAACGAAAACATTAACTAGCTGTGGAAATTTATTAAATAAATGCATAAAATGGGAAATTATAACTACTTATATCAGGAAATCCTGGAAAATTTCCCATGGCACGGACAATTCGCGATTGTTCCTTGAACGAGCAGCAACATGGGATTTTTCAACGTTTCTCGAAGAATAAAAATGCAAGGTACTATTATAAAATTTTCCTTTGTAAAACAAAGAAAAATGTACGGACTACAAATGAAACAACGGCGGTTGCGTGCATGAATGCGTTGTACACGCGCGCAATGCGTGCAATTTCGTTCGCTGCGAATATCCATTTGACCTAATGACCTAGCAATGCCGCAGTAGAAGTAACGCGGCAGTGAATCATCTTCTCGTCAACTTGTTCCGATCAAATTGCTGCCGATATGTTATTGAGCTATCAAGATTATAAATTGCAGCATCCATATGCACTTTTATGATTTTGAGATTCATTCGAGGTCCTTGTCGACGTAAATGGTCACGCTGTAAACATTGCTCGAAAATTTATCTTTATTATTCGAGAGAAAGAGAGAGAGAGAGAGAGAGAGAGAGAGAGAGAGAGAGACCCGTAAGTAAATCTATACTCAACATTCGCAATTTTGCGCCGTTAGTGACGTTGTTGCAATAAAAATTTCCATATATCCACGCAAACATATTGGGCCGTAACATCGAACAATCTGTGAATACGATATGGGAATAGGGTGCAAATGCAAATATACATTTTGTTTAAAGAGACTACATATATTCTGTCACGTTATTCTAAATAAAAAGAAACGAGAATGTTAATTTACTTAATTGGGTGGGACCACAAATTTTCAGTGATTACATCTTTTCAAGGGAGATAGAAGAGATTAATATCTTCCGGTTTTAAATTTTCAGAGAATGAGTGTAGAAACGTGTTAATTTTTCTCCATGATATATAATTAGGAAGGGTTGAAAAAAATCTCTCCCAAGAGAAAAAACGAAGCCCCTGGTTGCGCTCTTGGGTTAAGCGAAATTGAGCATTTGGATAATAAGATAATAATTGAAACATACATTTGATTTCATCACCAACTTACAGTTCTTTCCATTATTTTTAATGGAATTTTTTTTTTAAAAGTTGATATATTAGACAAGTGTCCTATTTACAGAGGTATAGTAAAATACTTAATAACAAATTTACATACAAGATATGTGCATAATAAATCTGCACAAGCATAAAGCAATTATATTAATTGTTTATATCCAATTGCAATTAAAAAAAAAAGACTAATCTTAGAGATAAGATTGAATTAATCTTTGCCACGTCACGCCATGCGTAAACATTTAGAATAATCTGCATTGCGATGTACATAAGAATGGCTGTCATTCTCTCTCTCTCTCTCTCTCTCTCTCTCTCTCTCTCTCTCTCTCTCTCTCTCTCTCTCTCTCTCTCCCATTCCTATCTCATCACTTCAAAATTTACATAACTACGAGAAAGCTGCGAGAATAACAGGCCGGATTAGTCAGAAACGATTCCGCTTGGGGAAGTGACAATGTCGAATGTATACGCCACATGTGTAATAAGTAAACATAGGCTGAAAATTTAGAGCGTTCTAAAATGCATGTAAATTGGGAGTGTAAGTATAAAATTAGAATAGAATAAAATCGCTTTTGCTTACCGAAAGGAAGTCTGAGATTACAAAGATAGAATTGTTTTGTGTTATTTATACATTTTCTGCCTACAGATAAGAATAGGTATGGCATTAAAAGTCCAACTAATAAAGATAAGAATCTCACATTCTTTGCTATCCATTTAAAGTTAATTCGCGATGATGTTCTTTAATCTCGATAAGCTTTTGGCTCCAATATTTTTGCTTGGTTTTATTCAGGAATTTGTCACGAATAATCGACGATTGACATTGGACATTCTGTATGTCGACAAGGATTGTCAATATCTAGATTGACAATAAATATCGATCGTCGTAAGGCGCTGTTAGAGTCTCAAGGGCCGTCGACTCGTGGCAGCTGCTTTGTACCCCTTTCATTCTCGTCGTTCACTTCAACCTGCTCTCTCTCTCTCTCTCTCTCTCTCTCTCTCTCTCTCTCTCTCTCTCTCTCTCTCTCCCCCTCCTCCTTCGCTTTCTCTTCACAGTCTTTTCACTCCCCGATTCCTCTCGTACTCGGGGCGGTTCTTTCTAAAAATAGGCGCGCATCGAATAATGAGCTGGGGGTGATGGCGACGGCGGTGGTGGCGGCAGCGGCAACGGCTAGGGTTGAAGTTTGCATTGTGAACGCTCACGGTGGTGTATATGACTGCTAGTACCCCTCGCCTTCTCCTACCCTGGATGTAACCGTAGATTTGACCCAATGACCCAACGGACGGGCCCGAAAAGCCGCGGAAACGCCCGAGTAGGTTTCATCCTCGACCCCGACTCACCATGTCCTCCCCCCTTCTCTCACACTCTCTCTTTCCTCCCCCCTCTCTCTCTCTCTCTCTCTCTCTCGCGCGCGCGCGCGCTTCGGAGCCACCCTCGCATTCAATTCCGGGTTTCCTGCCCGGATAGAGGTATCTCCCCCCACCCTCCCCCCCCCCCCGTTAATACTGATGGACTACGTACGCAAGTATAAATATTTTGTTGTTACGTATCTCTTACACAGGAGCAGCCTTTAATGAAGCGGCATAATACCTGGTACCTTAATGCCCCGCCATCGGCAAGCGGTTATTTCGGCGAGATCGCACGACGATTAATCTTTGCGATTGTTTTCGAGATAATCAGAGAGTGAGCGAGCTGTCGCGGCGATATAATGTATCATGAAATTACAACGCGGAAGCGCCGCGTTATGCGAACCACCGTGCTCGCATACCGAAGTCCTCCGAGTCCTACGAATTCTCGGAATATCTTCGATGCAATTAGGCGAATCCGTATAACTTACTGGCTTAAACGGAACAATATAGCACACTTCTCTCGAGGATAAGTATAGACGGAAAGCGTTTTACATATACATATAAAATTTTTATATCTTTTATCTTTTATCTTAAAATTCGGCACGATAAAGGAACGACATACACGACGTTTTAAAAACATAATTAAAAAAAAAAAAAAAAGAAATAAATTGTAAAAAAAGTTTTACTAATGCTAATTCCTTTTCAGCGTGATGCTCTTTTTGCAAGGACATGTTCGGTCGATAATATTTAAAAATATCATTTTTATGTTTCAATATACGTACGCGTATATTACGAATCAAGGAAAGTGAGAAGCACGTGCTTTGTCGATATAACTGTCTTGACTCTTCCTTCGGTCAATGTACAAAACTAAGCTGAATAGATAGAAATCAGTGTAAATACACTTCGACTCGCGGTAATGTAAACTGTATTGTACGATCCGACGTATATCCACATGTATCAAGTTCAGACGATATATACGTTACGTTGGTGTATATGTTACGTATAAGCGCCACATACAGAATACATGTATGCAAGTTGTACACGAGTTACATTTACCGCGACAGCCTATGTTACCTCTTTACTCTCGGCACTTTTCCAAGCAACGATAAGCAAGGAGGTATTTCAGGATCTCCTGCCTGTGCATATGCAAAAAAAAAAAAAATAGCTGGACGGAATAACGTCGTTGTATTTGTATTCATTCGACGAAACATGATGCTGAATCGAATAATTTAAATCGTTTATTTAATTTTGACATGCGCAAACTATCACGCATACCGAAAAGAATTTGTCAACATATCACGCATACTTTTTAACATTAAAAATCAATTGCATAAAAAAAAAAAGAACAATTTCTTTGTAAATTAAGATCGTTGTATATATTGCAAATTATTTCTGTTGCGCAATCTTTTATTTTATTATTGTATTATATACCATCATAATAAAATATGACAATTGATAAGAAACAAGATGCAAGAAAGTAGATCATTTTTTAAGAAGAATGTAAAATATATATATATATACATAATTTTTTATTAAAATAGTATCGACGTGAATATTTTTATTTATTAAAGTGCTTCGCTCTTTTTTAACGTTATCATCATCATCATCTGCTTAAGGAACGAAAGAGGTCTTTACTCCTGAGAAAAGATCACACCTAGAAAATGTCATGCACGGTAACTGTCGCAAAAATATAGTGTGCCCGGAATAGAGTAAATAAAATATGTAACAAAAGATAGAAAATGTCAGATATAGACGATATCGACGCGAACGTGTTTCCTAAAATAATCCGTTTTCTTGCGATATTTTTGACCAGTTATAAAATAATACCCACCCTTCCAGAATTGTTGATCAGATAGCCAAGAGATTTATCTGCGTTATTTTCTTTAATCAATTTTCAATTATATTATGTGCAAGTTTTGCAAGTAATATATAAATGCATACCTAATAACACTTATTTATATAATTATATATAAATAATCTATGCAATTAATAATGTATATAATTTACATATGTACATATGGCATCCCTTATACCTACCATAATGGTTTGTAAATTGCCATATATATATATGTTTCACATTGCTACGATATCTTTTTAGAAAAAGGAAGTTATTATAGCATACTGTAGCAGAATTAAGCATTTTTCGCGGAAATGTCGCAAGCTTCGTAAATTTATAATCCCGACAGTTAAAAACGAGACGTCGTTAATCATGCAACGTGCATCTCGGCGATTCTTCTCGAGTTACAATATTCACTTGCCTTATCGTGCTTAATATAGAAACAGCAGAAATTATAACTAATGACATCATGTAACATTTTTCATAAAATTATTATGTTTTTGTTTCGTAATATATACATTTTACAACATGTTCTTTTTAATTAATCGTAGAATATTAAAGTGATATTGTGCAATCATATTTGAAAGATGGCTGAAATTATATAAAATTAAGTAAAAATAAGGAATCGTTCTTTAGAAAGAAAAGAACGATAAATAAGAAATTAATTTTTTATAACATAATGTCAGCTATATACTTTAAATATATATATATATACGATCAATTTAAGAAGTACATTTTTTTAGCAAAAATTTTATGTATAAACAGATCTAAAAAAAATATTTAATACTAAAAAAAATATTTAAAAAATAGTTCATATTTTTAAAGCAATTATATTTTTAAAATAAAAGCGTTCAAATATATTATTTTACAGTATATATATATAACATTTTTATGATATTACAAAATATGCAAATATTTCTTTTTTATATTAAACGTATAAAGTAATTCTAATGTAAACATGAGAAAAATAAGTTTTGCGAAACATTTATTAAAATAATATTTTATAAATATTAAAAAGAATACAAATTATGCGATTTACAATATCGCGCGCTTGTTGTCCTCTATGTTTGTCTTATGTCTCGTAAAGAAATCTCATAAGGTAACTTTATAACGTAGCGTAATGTCCCTTTTTTTTTCTCAATATCATGTCAAATTTCTATACTAGTTTTACGATGAAAATCTCTCGCGTAAACTTTTATCAGAATGAGCGAGAAGATTTACAAGATAGATCGGCCAATTTCCAATGAGATTATATAGACTGTTATCCTGTTTGTACAAGTCCTACATTTCTTCATTAACTTACGGAACAGATGTACAAAAATTTATTAAAACTAGAAATACTAATTATATTGCTATTATACTTTTTCACGTAAAATTCAAATATATGCATATTAAATTAGTTCATTGTGTAAAATCATGCAGAGCAATCTGCACCAAAAGTCATGTCAACTTTCGAGGCACATAAAGTCCATATATCAATGTAATCTAATCTAATCCTTCCTATTCTTCATTTTATTCATTTTTCATTTTATTTATCTTGAAGTATGTGTTATCAAGCCGCCTTGGGAGATTTATGCATTACCCACGTATCCTTGATGCAATGCATTCTTGTTCCTTGCCTCTCGACATTTTTCGTCTAACATCCAGACAAATAGAACGAAATAGCGCATTTTTGCAGATATTGATGATCGTAAATTCGCTGCTTTCACGAGACTCACGTGTAAAAAGGTATGCATTTTACCGAATGAGCGACATGTTTGTTCGTGTATACTAAATTCTATGTTGCAATCTTGAGCGAACGATGTAATAACACCTCGCAACGTTAAAAATTCGTTCGCTATTCTCGATTTTATTCCGCCATTTCGCAGACTAGCGATAAAATCCTGTCGAAATTCTTTTACATTTGCCGTGCGCGATTTATTAAGCAATTGTTCTCGATCACAATTCTGATGTTCTGATGATTTCAGAAATATGTATACAATTAATTAAATAGTAATAAGGAAATTATCGAATATTGCGTATATCAAATAATCTATTGCTATGATTTTCTTTTGCGTTACTCATAAATTAAAAATTAAAAATGTTCTCAATTACATTTACAGTTTTATTTACGAAGTAAGTCCAGAATGCGGCATAACATTCCGCTTAATATTTCTCTCCTTTCTTTTTTTTCGCTACAATACCGTATTTTTAATAAAGAAAGACTGCAACGTAGTTAACTTCCGTTTGTTTTTCCTTTCGACTATGAAATGCCGTATAAGATGATACCTCAAGCGTCGTAATCCTGGTTAACTTTGGTTTCTATTTTTCGCTTGGTAATCCTCTTATTTAAGAAGATAATTTCAGAAGAGAAAAAGAATTTCATTGAGTTGAGTTTAAAACATATATATATAGCTTTGAAAAGAATTTTTCTCTGGTTTTTATAACAATTTTGCGCCGCGGTATTCGCGATAGGATATTAAAAATAACGCATGCATACACTTATAATTCTCGTCTATCGTCTGTTATCTTTACCGAGATAATCTCTTTTCTGAATCATCTAATTAGAACGAAGTATGCTAATGTGTGCACCAAGATTTTTTTTTAGCGAAGGAGATCTTACGAATTTTTCGTAAGTAGAAAAGGAAGTAGTGGTGGTATAAATTTTGCCTGTAAAACATTTTTCGCTTTTCTGATATTTGTGAACGCCGGTGATCCCGCGGACTCCTTTCGCGGGACGAAATAGGATCCATATTAATCGTCCGAAGTATCGTGCGCACGACACGATACACTCACGTTGGCCCTGAGAGAGAAATGTGTTTTCAAGGCCAAAGAATAAAAAACAGGTTGGCAAGTTATATCTTGGAATCGATGTTCACGCGGGAGTTAAGCTCATGAACTAAAAGAAGTTATAGTAGGTCGAGCATAAAACCGCCATTCGAACTTTAACAGTGTTTGAGCGTTTCGAAACGTGAAGTAAAATAATTTATGCCACATGCACTTTGAATAATTAACTTCGCCGAATTGAATTTTTTTAGATTTTCCTCTGATTAACTTCCTTTTGCTTTTCCTTTAACTTCCTATCGCAATGGTTCGCGGCACATGGTGTACGTGAATGAATATTGGCGTCTTCAAATATTAATATATGTTTACAGAGAATAGACTTGTACGAAACTGTTACGTCTGACTTTTTATCGTGTTATTAGCTATTCTTAGCTAGTAATTTTACTTACATTTTTTATTATCAATAGACAAACATATATACACATACGCAAACGATACTTTAATAAAAAAAAAAATATCAGAATTCACGCAAAGTCAATCTTTTCTATTAAATGCGTATTAATTGTGCCGCCTATCCTTAATTTTCCATTTCAGTCTGGTAACTTATTTAATTGAAAATTAAATCTGCGAAACTTTCATAGAAATTGTGGCCCGCTAAAGTTGTTGAGCTTATCAAAGTCCAACCATTAGTTCGATATCTGCGCAAGTTCTTAATATTAAATAAACAATGTAACCAATGCTTTTAGTGCTTTCACATAATTAATGACCATGATCAAAAACTTTTATAGAGGTAAAATCGAAAAAGTAAATGTTTATTCTAATTATTCCAGATAAGTATATTAAATAAATCAGCAAAAACATTAAATAATTATTAGATAGTATGTACAATTCAAATGGTCAATTCAAGATAGAATAAAAACATCTAATTAAAATTTTTACTATTTTTTATTGTTGCATTTAATATATTCGTTATTATTATTTCTAATCTTAAAAGTTCTATGTGTGTTTAATTTCAAAATTCTATTAAAGCATTATTAATTTAATTTTTTGATAGCTACATCCTTCACATAAGAACAAGTGCATTATCAATGTATAAATTATGGCATGTAAAAAATTTATAGTACATATAACTTCGATCATATACAAGTTTCTTCATAAATTTTGCTAAAGAATAGGTGAACAATAAATTACGTAGAAAAACATCAAGAGGCGGCAAAGCACCGGTTTTGTTTTTAATCCGATTTGAATACTCATATTTTTACTTCTTAATATCAATAAAATTTCGCAGAAGAAAATTTGTTTCCTACAATGCATCATGATTAAAATTCCATTATATCTAAAAAAAATTTCGTCATGATCCAACTTTTAAATTGGAAATTTCAAAAGACAGAGACTTTCTGCCTCGATTTATATAAAAACGTTGGTTTAATGGAAATACTTTTTGATGGAAATTTTTTTTCTTTTTAGAACGCGAGAAGAACGATATTTCTGCGTCACATTGTTCGAAATTGAAAGAAGATATATATATATATATATATATATATATATATATATAAAATTCACGAAAGTCAAAGAGATTTTATTGTACAAAATACGAAAGTTTCTCTGCAGTAACAGAAATTTTACATTTAGGAAAGATGCATAAAGCTACACACACACACACACACACACACACACACACACACACACACACACACACACACACACACACACACACACACACACACACACACACACACACAAAATATATATATAAGGTATATATATATATATATATATATATATATATATATATATATATATATGCATATGCATATGCATATACAAAAATATCATTTAATCATTTTCTAAGTGCTATACTATTGACGATTTTGTTTTAGTATTCTATTAATTTATTTACTTTCAATCTAGTCACATTAAACAAACTTGATACTTGATATTTAACTGTGAGTCGGATTTCATTATTAATTGAAATAACTATTTATTGTTTTATAAATTATTATCATCTATTATTGGAGATATTCACTTTTGGACTGTTGTTGTAATGTAAAACCAATATTACCAATATTATCATGTCAAGATTGCCCTTTGCATTATCCATGATATAATTCTTTTAATTTAATAGATATTTAGATTAATTACAAATCTACGATATGACAAAATGCAACTTGAGTGCAAGGAGAGGTAAAATTGATAGCGATATAGTAAATATAACGACGCGGCTTAGGAAAGATAATCAGATATCCGATAATAAATCGCCTTTATTTACAGATAAATGTGCAAACGTAAAAACAGCACACCGTGAACTCGCGACACGTATAGCTCTATAGATGGCATGTGGCACGCTTTTCCAACTTTCACCGAGTTTCCAAGCTGCAGAGTTTGTACCAAGTAAAACACACTAACTGAACTCAGTCGCCTGTCGCAACCATTTCTCAGGAGGCGTTTCTCCCGACATATGCTTCACTGCAACTATATTTCGTCACTCTATAGATCTAATGAAATCTTATCATTTACTCTGTTGCTTGATAATTCTATCTTCTTTCATCGCCATGACGTCTCCATGCAACGTGACAAAATTATGATTATCGCGATAATTTTCCAAAAATATTTCCTCTATGGTTGTATATAATAAAATGTTAAAATAAAATATAATGATAGATTGGCCTTTATAAAAGGGGACGATAATCAATTGGAAACAATTCAGATAAATGATAGGATTATAGCAGTTGAAGTAATTCACAATTGGTTATCATCGATGTCGCATCGACATGTCATGAATATTTTATGGAAATTACGAATCCTCTGAGCATTCGCTACGACTGGGCGCAAACGCAAGTAACACGATATATGATCTAAAATGATCCTCAAAAGATTTAATCTTTATCTAATATTTATATTTTCCTCTATTTACATGGCAAATTTATAAAAAAAAAAAAAAAAAAAAAAAAGATTTCTCGTCGAAAGAAAGTTTCTCATCAAAACGAATACATATAACACACGTACGATAAAAAATATATAATGTAGATCAATTAGAGAAAATTAATACGTAATCAAACGACGAGCAAAAATAAATCTATAATCCTTCCTTCCAAGAGAGTACTTTTAGTCTTTCGATATACAAGCGTCCCTCTTAAGCTCCGTTCGGTGAATCCATTTCCAATATCTACAAAAAACTAATCTAATACAATATACGACACATATTGACATCATATCAGCCGTCATACGTGACGTCACGAAAACCTTTTGTACGATGTTATTGACAGGCAGCTGGCGTTGATTTGACTAGCGGGCTCGCGTTAGACGGTCCAAACTCGATTGTACGCTGCGAACGTGGACTATTTCCCCAGCTGATGATTTTCAATCACGATAATGCATCAAAACGACACACACACACACACACACACACACACACGCGCGCGCGCGCGCGCGGGAACCCGGCTCGCGTACCAGCCCCGTGTAATTTACTTCCGGTGCAGTGGGTCGTCGAAAATATGCACTATCGCTGTCGCTAATAATTCCTCTATTCGTCGCATTATTATTGCAACGTGGTCTACTGCGTCAGCAGCTTTGTATACCGTCTCTTTGTAACAGTATAATTGCAACTTCGTAACAGTACACGTCTCTAATGTCTCTTGCCTCCTGCTGGTACAAAGACATAAATTTTCATCTTTCCGGTTCGGTTTTGACAAGCTATTCTCTCACGCGAAACCCGTCGCGCGTTACCGTAATCAATTTTTCAATCAAACAAATTCAAGCGGTGAGTCTTTTTTCAATAATATATTTCAGTTTTTTTTAACGTTGAAATATATTTGTTAATGATGTTAATTAATATATGACATGAAAAAATAGTGATGTAAGGAAATATTTTATCTTTATCCCTTCCAATATCGTAATTAATGCTAACTCAAAAGTGTTAAACGTTAATTAACTCTTATAAAAAAGCAGATGTAAAACAGTTTCCGGGGGAAGCCAAATAAATCTACATCGTTTTCTCCCCCGGAGCATCGTCACGTAATATGAAGGTACGAAAAGAGATGTACTAACAACGTCACCCTCGTGTGGTGCGTGCGCAGCACTTCAAGTTAGATAGGATTTATTATCCTTATGGAGAAATGGCAGAGGATTTCCATCTTCAATGTCGAAGGAAATTTAAGAGGTTTCGCGGTCTCCATAAAAAAGATCTCCCTCGGTACTTCACGTAAACATGACAAACACAGTCAAAAGCTACAGAAGAAATTTCGCTGAAAAAACTCTGCGCCCCTCAGTCGCCCGCAATGGATAGGGAAAATAAAATTCTCCCTTCTTCTTTATTCGTAACATCATAATTCTACTGTAATTTTCTCTTCTATTACATAATTATCGGTAATTTTTCGGCGTAATAAATGTTTAAGCCGCTTTACTTAGCCGTCCGTGATGAAATTTTGAGATTAAAATAATCCTATACATATTCTGTATAATCTTCTCATCAGCTTTAGACCGATTTATCAGGAACTTTATTTGTGTGTGTTATTAGAGTGCGCGTCAAATGAGTATAGTATAAAATTATCATATATAATATTCTATTGTAGATTATATATTTTATATTTATATAACGTCTTATTAAATGTCTGGTAAGACGAAATTTGAATAATTTCTTGACGTCGTACTCAATATTTTTCTGATGAGAAAAATGAGAACATTAAAAGTTATGTAATTTTGATTGTTATTCAATCTTAAGTTTTAAAATTTTAATCAGGAAACGATTGATTATGAAATGTATTTATATATATCTAACACATCCATCTTTGGAAACAAGCAAAATAGCAGTCAAGATATATAATCAAATAAGTTTGCCTTCATTTACGATTCTCTTGACTGTCGTTTACTATTTCAGAACATATATGTATATATAGGAAATTCCTGTAGATTCCGGAAATTCAAGGCATTCCAATTAGGAAAATCGATATTAAATTACATGCTTGATTTAATCTTTCCATAACTGCCAAAGGATTTATTTATGATGCTTGCAGTGCAGCAACATGAAATATTATTGTACGTTATAAAATCCGTGCAAACAATAGCGCAATCATGAATTCCAAATACTTACATAACAATGTAGAGTTATAATGAAGAATGTTAATTTGTGCAATAAATAATTAATAACTTTTCTCTTCATATCTTAAATAAATACGTAAAAATAACAAATTAATTTGTGTAACCTCACTGCAACCTTCATTTCTCTATAAATAATAAATTTCTTTATCAAGCTACAACAAAATTAAAATTAAATTAACATTTATAAAACAAAATAACAAAATTTCATATTTTCACACTACTTTTTCACTTAATTAAAAGAATCTATTATTTTCTCTAAGCACGTCGCCTATTTATCCTTCGCAATATTTTCGCAATACAGAAGAAAAAAATAAGAAAACTTACGTTGACTGCTACTGCGTCGTATGATATTCTCCAGGAACGTGTTTTGGGGGGCTACCAGGCCCCTGCGCCCCCCTGGCATCCTTTCTTTATTGAATGGTCCCGGATCCTGCTGTCCGTCGCTGCTATGACGGTATCAGGATCTCGGCCAGCCTACGCCGGATGATAACAGGGTGATAACAAACCGCCTGCGATACATGAGGAAGATTCTTGATATTTTCTCTCTCTCTCTCTCTCTCTCTCTCTCTCTCTCACTCTCACTCTCTCTTTCTCCTTTCACTTTCGCCGTAATTCACCGGTAATTCACTCGTATATTCCTCCACCAATATATCCCTTAACGCGCAACAAAATAACGATACATCTCACACACTCGGAATCGTTTGCAGCGATAGAGCTCGGACACGGCGATTCACCATTACGATTCATTAGTCTGGTACATGTACGGCACACGCGAACTTATTACTCAGCTTCACTTATTTGGGACGAGTCCAGAATACGTTAAAATGATTTTTAACGCGAATTTGTGTAACCATGTAACAAGTGGCGAGCACTTAGTTTTTTCGGGGAGACCTCAAAATTTCCCACCGTGAAACGTGATCTCGCAGCACTCTCGATAGAAAGACGCCATAATTTCCCATGACCATCTCCGGCAATAAAAGCATTTTCTTATCGCTTACGACACTTACAAGTGCAAGTTTCACTTTTTTGGGGGGAGGTTTTTTGACGTTTTGGCTTTCGGCGAGGATTATGTGGTTTCGCGGCTGCCCGTGACTTTTTAAATCGACTCGAGCTCCCAGCGAGTAAAGTAACGGAGCGAAGAAATGGAGAAGGCCGCGAGTTTCTCGAAAGATCTTTCCTGTGGAGCTTTCTCGTGCCGTTTAGGCGCGAACGGGCCTCCCATTAGGCGATCGAACGGGAGTCCAAAAAGGCCTCCGTTGACAATTTTCCGATAAATAATGGCGAGAGGGGAGGGGGGAGGTTGGGATCGACGACTTCTTTCGTCACCTAAACGACGTCCCTCTTCCGGACGTCATCGCGGCAGTTCGGAATGGAGCAGCTGTGTGAATCGATGGTTCCCTCGACGAGAAGGCGGAAGAACGAATCGTTTCGTGGGAATCGATCGCTTTGAGAATGGCCGCCGGTTGGAAAAAGTGACTCACAGGCTCGTTCGAGTTATCCAAGAAAATTGACACGTGGCCGCCTCCTCGTGTAACCGTTCCTTCGTTTGATAATCGATGAAAGATGGAGATCGGTCGAGCGATTGTTGGATATCGTATCTCGAAACTGGCAATGATGACTCTTTCGATCCGATTTATCTTACTGTGCTCTCGCTCCCGGATCGATCTTACAAATCGGACTGACGATTCGACCGGGAGGCCGACGGTGCTCGAGAGGATTAGTATCGACCCAGAGGACCGCTCGGCACCGGCGGCGAAAACTGGCGTGCCGCTGCTGATCGATGGTCCACCTGGCCTTTCGAGGACCTTCGAGCGCGCTTCAAATTCGCTTATCGATTCGCACGTTCGGTGCTCATATGGAATTCCAGTCGCACGTGCCGGTCGGCCGCGCACGCTCGATTCGGCGAATTCGCCTATCGACTTTCCCGACCTCACCTCGAAGACGCCGGCCGTTGTTGTTGATCTATCGATCGGTCCAGCGGTCGGTCGTTCGCGGGCGCGATCGCGCGGCGATTCGTCGAATCCGCCCGGAATAAATATCGGCCGGAAGAGCGGCCCGGTAATCGAGCCGCCGCGGGGAACGGGGAAGGGATGGACGATCGAACGGAATGCGGCGCCGATCGATCCACCGTCTGGCCGTCGTCCTTTGGGGATGATCGCGATACACGCTCCCCGTGATCGCGACGAGCGAAACGGAGTCCTGCTTTTATCCGCGCGCCCAAGACGTCGTCGTCGATGGGCGCGAGTCCTCGTCGACGGTGCTCCCGGAAGTGTCGTCGGACGATGGCGGACGATACACGACCGATGACCCATCTAACCGCAATCCTTCCAGGTGATCGCTCTCGCGGCGACAGTAACGAATTCGCGACGGCGACGACGACGACGGCGACGACAGGTAACGTGACGACTGCGCCGTTGTACCCGCGACGTCGTTCTCCACATCCTCGGCGTCCTCCTCGGCGTCCGTGCAGGCGGTACCTGCGGAGGAGGACATCCCTCGGTAGAGATCAGCCGGATGTGGAACGCCGGCTGCCGACGGTCACATGATCATTTTCACCGTGCTATCTCACAATGAGAGGTCGACTTCGACGTTCGCCAACTCGATCACGCGACTTCTCCTTCTCCGACGAGTCCTGGCGATGACGTCTTCCAGCGCGATCCGTTACGCTTTCTTGTTTACAGAAAGAGCTTCTCTTAGCGATTCTTCCTAGCGACCGATGATTCAACGATCGTAATTGGAACTTTTTGAATGATGACAGGAGCTGTGAACAAAAAAAAAAAAAAATAATCGTTCATGTAGCTATGAAGGATAATTTTATGATTTAAATTTAAATAATTAAATTTTCGACAATAGCATATATTAGTGAGTGCTACTTATTATATAATATAATATACGAATATGAGATAAGGTAAGGAAGGATTTTCATAAAATAAATAATGTATCGTGTTACAGCTATAGTTTCATCATGTAGCATTTGATTTTTTAAGTTGTCTGAGTCTAGTTACTTTGAGGAAGAAATTCGATTTGCGAAAATCAGCTTCATTTGCTTTTCGTGATTGTCTCGACTGATATAACTTTCCTGGACTGGAAGAAAATGTAGCAGTCACAGTTGAACTTTTAATGCTATTCGAAAACTTCCCGATTCGGTGGTTTCGTCATTCGTGTGCAAGCGCATCGCCGCTGCGTCGTTTTATTCTGCTTCCAAAAATAACGGCTTTGCCCATAGAACCGGTTATGAATTCGGGAAGATATATTTACAAACACGTATATATCGTCCTGCGGGACCGGTGAACCCTAATCTTATCGACATGCTCAGGTGTGGTCGATCGTATCGTATCATAGAGAATATATGGAGTATATGATATAGCATCTGCCATCATAACCTTTATATAGTATATAAATCGGATATCCATAATTAGAGTTCTGCATATATATATATATATATATAAAAATATATATATATATATATATATAAATTTTCGTTGAGATTATATTTTGTTGAGAGATGTTTTATCTCTCAGAAAATTTTAATAAATTACGTAATTTCTTGGAGTCACCTTGAAATGAAAGATAAAACTGTCAAAAGGTATTCGCCAAAGTATATCGCGTCAACTTTTAAGAATACTTGCAAGTATAATTGAGGACATAATATACACGACGTAATGCACGTAATGATAAGAGTCTTCTAGAAACTTCAAGTGATATCACATTGAACTACAGCCGCGATTCAATAATCAATTATAACAGCATTTTTCTATATACGTCTTATATACTCCAAAACTTTCGACAATATTAATATTTTTACATAGTAACAATTTAAATAGTAACAACATAGTGAGCAATTTAAGTAGCGTTAAAAGATCTGTTTGATGATTCTACAGTCTCTCTCTTTTCCTCTTTCTCCATTATAACTTTTCAGTTGGCGTTGACTCGTGTAAAACTATCGTGTTAAAGAGTACTTAGAGCTAACTGACCTCTGTTTGAGATATCATAGAGATACACACACAATCTAGTAATCAGGGACAAGACAAAAACGGCAAACGGGATCGATGTAAACTTATTCGATTCGATTTAACACTATTATATGGTGTTATTTTAACCCGAGCCAGGGACGTCGTGATAAAGTTCACCGTGTAATCGTATATTTTTCTTGGAGTCACCTTGAAATGAAAGATAAAACTATCAGAAGGCGATGGTATTCCAAAGTATATCGCGTCAACTTTGAAGACTACTTGCAAGTATAATTGAGGATGTAATATACACGATGTAATGATAACAGAGTTTTGGAAACGATGTAATGATAACAGAGTCTTGGAAACTTCGAATGCGTTGGATATCACATTGAACTATAGCCGTGATTATTGTTGTAGCGCGATAAAGGTAACTTTCTATTACTTGTTCTCACATAAACTATATAACTATAACTATATATCTTATATTTATACTATATATATATATATATATATATATATATATATATATATATATCTTTGTATCTTCTATATTTAATATCAAATCGATTGAAATGACACCTATCTATCGCTGTTTACATTTGATAATTTCCAGTCGTTTTATCATCCTTACGAAAAGTAGATCTATATCCGTTTATAAGGACATGATAGCAATTTACAGCTACAGATGACTATTGCATTCAAATTTTATCATTACAGCATCTTTGTCGATGCCCACGCGTATCTTTTGAGATGCATATGCAGATATAATAGATTTTAAATTTTATAAATCTTTCACCTAGACTTTAGAAATTTTTGAATATATAAAGTAAATAAAATTAAAATTCACACAAATTTATATTCATCTAACAATGTAAAATAAATTAAATAAATACACAGTTCTCGTGCATTAATTTTGTTTTTTTTTTTAATCATCATCACACCACTAGTTACATTAAAAATTAGAATTATATAATGTCAATTTATTTCTATATCTCGTATATGTATATGAAAGGTAATATCTATATATCTTTTTTGGACAAAATGCTTTTGGACAAAAAAGCAAAATAATGCGAGTGCGCTCAAAGTTCGCAAAGAGCGAAACTTCGCTTGATGCAAAGCACGAAGTTCCCGTTTGCCACTTGATATTCATGATAAGACGGGAGTGACAATATCCCGACGTTCATTAACTTACGAGTACTTGCTGTTAACCGAAAGAGATATCGAAGATATCTATGTAGAGTCTTTAAAAGATGGCACTAGTCTCTAAAAGTTGGTCTCTAGTAACGAAAATTGAAGAAAAACAAAAATTCGATGGTTTTTTTTCGCAAATGTCGCGGAAAAAATATCACGCAAGTTCAAAATAAAAATAAAATGCACTAAATTTTTATCATTAATTATAAAAATTTATATAGAGATCAAACATATCGCATAAAACATATCGCATGATACCTTGAGATGTTCAGTTTTTTAAATATAAAATTTTAAATATCTATTTATATAATGTGAATATATAATGTGAATATATTATGAATACATTTATTTGCTTATTTCTCATTCATTATTTGCAATTTAAAAATCTTTACGTGCTTATTAGATACAAAGCTAATTATCTAATATATAGTTTAATTCTTGCGAAATTTATAGCACCGTAAAATAAATGTTATGTTACTATCTGTAAAAGCGATGCACTCTGTGAACTCTTAAAGCAGCGCTTTTCAACTTCGATGGCACTTAAAGTATATCTTTAAGATAACAGAAAATACGAATATGACGCAAACCGTTTAATATTAAAAAAAACGCATTACTATTGCTTAAACTAAAATAATAATAATCATTCCTATCAGTTTACTCCATTTAAAATAAGCAACTTTGTTGAAAATAGAACAAAATAATACAAATATTAAAATACGTATAAACATATGCTGCACTCAGAAACGTATTGTGTCTTTTTATCTCTCTCTCTCTCTCTCTCTCTCTCTCTCTCTCTCTCTCTCTCTCTCTCTCTCTCTCTCTCTCTCTCTCTCTGTTATCGCAAATTTTCTAACATGGATTATCAACTCATATATTTGCATTAATATCATAAATTATTGCAGTATGAAACCGAAGTTAACAATCCAACTGAATAATTTATGTGGGGGAGATAAATCATTTTTCGATATGTCATCAAAAGCTTCGGTAAAGGGAAGTTCTTGCGACAAACATTTAGAAATCATGAATTGCCGAGGAAAATACGTGTCAATGCGTGTTCTTTATAAGATTCAAATAGACGTCGTGTATTTTTCCAAAAAAGCAAACGTTGAACTCAAATTGTTGAAAGAAAAGGATTCAAGATCAATCAATCAATTGATTGATTTATTGATTATCAATATTGATTGATTAGACGAATTAGATAGATATTTAGATATGCTAAAAAAAGGATTCGAATTATTAGAAGACTCGAATTAAAAAAATTTGTTCTTTAAATATCTCGAGATACCATGAATATTATTAAAACAAGATACTTTCCATAATAATTACATACTAATAAATAAAATCACAGTATAGATGTCACAGTGATAGATATGAATAATAAATATAAATGATGACATTGTATTATTATTTTTAAAGGCAAATGAGTGAAACGATATGTCATATCATTAATTTAATAATTTGCGTATGCATGTATGATAAAAAAAATATAGTGTCCAATTTTAATCCAACAATTTTTAAGACATATAAATTTGACAAATATTAATAATAATAAAAATAAATGTAAATATTCGAAGAAGTTTAGATCATAATTTGTATATCGACATTTAGCATTGGTTCATTAAAGATCGAGCTTGTTTTTTTTTTAAAGTTAACTAAGAAAGCAAAACTCTTGACTCTTTGCAGCCTCGACACCATTGTTTCGATATCATCGTCAGTGTCATCCTCGTCGTTGTGACATTTCCAATTTGTCCCAGTTTACAGGATAAGTGCACTTATGCCTCGCGTGCAGGCAAATGTTACCAATATTAGAAAAGAGAGAGGTCGAGTTCGTCCGGATTTACAAGAATTCTAATATCGCCCGAAGGTCGGCCTAAAGTGGAAAAGTAGTTCGCATAGGATCGATTAACTTAGTTTTGCGCTAAAAAAAAACCTGAATCTGCAGGACGTAACGGCCAGATCAAGGTATTTGAGTGTAAATATCCTATTGTGCATAATACCAAAACCAACTAAATCTGTCCAACACCAACTAAAAAAAAAAAAAAAAAAACCTGTCATTCAAAGATCCGTTTGCAATTGGAGTTTCTGCCATTGAAGAAATTTTATGCATTCGCACTCACGTACTTTAAACGCGAGGCAATTTGCAAAAACTACAGATCTGACTACAGACTTTAGATGTTGACTATTGTCCTGCGTCAACGTTATAACAAGAGTGAATAAAAATTATTTCAAATTTCTAGATTTCAATGGAGTTGGAAAGTAACAGTGAGATTTGACATCAATTATTCTTGTAACAATATTAACAAAACATGGCGGCCCTCGGTTTAATTGTAGAGTTTAATCCTGAGAGCGTGTTAGAGCGTCTCGCCAGAAGAAGCGTAGGTTTTATATATATATATATATATATATATATATATATATATATAGTATATAAAACGTCCACTGTCATCGAAACGTTTTTGGCACGGTACTACGCTTTACTACGCTTTTTCATCTTCTCCGGAGATCGATCGATTCGCGTCATACTTTTCTTCTAGTCTTTTCTTCTAGTGGTCCACATCATCGTCTACGTAACCGCGGAATGACCCCGTTGAGACGAGCCGCAATCCGTTGAATGGGAACGGAATGCCTCACGGCAAAGTACAACGCAAGAAAATTCACCGAGCACGAGCAAGAGTTTCGGAAGATAGCAGAGTCTTCCCTGCAGAGTCTTCTTTACGAGTCTTTCCAGTTTCTCGTATACGTACGTAAGGAACGTTAAATTTGTGAATTTGTGCGCGCCGACGAATCGCACAGTTTTGCACTGATTTTGAAAAGCATCCCTGTATAACATTTTGTGTTAAAGTAATACACATATAAATTGAATGGATACAGCAAGATATATAAAATTCAAGATATTTAGCCAGCTGGTGCATTAAGCTTCGCGGCTTATGAAGCTATCGACCGGGATAATTGGATATAACAAATAAGTGCGCGAATAAATATACGGAAAACCGGGAATGTTGTTCAATGTTCCGCACAAATATTTAGATACCTTAATAGAAAAAAAAGAGCTCTTTTTTTTTATAGACACTTGATCTGTAAAAAAAGCGCCGAAAAGAAGGAAACTGCTCCCACATTGAGCTAATAATTGTGCCATTAATAGCTCGCGCAAATATTGAAAGCTGTCTTTTTTTTTTTTCTTTTTTCCGTCCCCTGTAACGAGATACTAAATCAGGCCATACGTCGCAAACACGATCGATGATCGGGAAGTTACATCAACTTACAGCGAGAATTGATCGCGGATGACAGAGGCATGACTTTTAGATGTACCACCTTTGCCTTTCGGCTTTTTTCCGACCTTCGCATAAAAGAGACGGTCCTTCGTACATCTCGTAGGCGAAGTTCGATTCGCCATTAGCGTTAGCCGAAACTATTTTGCTGATATATTTGCCCGCGAGGAAGCGGCCTCTCATTTCCAAGGAGCATATATCGATCGGCCTCCCCCACGTGAAGATGCTCACCCTTCCCGTTTCACCCTTGCAACCGACTGCAGGAAGGAATTCGTCCCATCCTCGAATAACGCTCGCCGAATCGCCTGTTGACATTCTGCGATATCTCGAACTGCATAAGCAACGAAGGAATCTGCCCAAGATTATGCCCGATTCCCAAAGAATGTATTTCATCACGAATAATAATCGAGGCTAATCGCTGCTAATAATTACATAAATTTTTAACATCTTTTATATATATCACGACAAAATTTATGTTTCTTTTTTTTGTTTTTTTAAAGACATATTGTCTAAATTAAAAATTTCTTCGGATCTTTCGATGAAAAATTCATTATTATTACACGAATGTATTATTACAAGAGTGTTTTATTTTCGGACCCTTCCTTAATCCTCTTTTGCTATATTATTATTATATTTTCTCAATTAACTCACTTGACCGCGCTTAAGCAGAAACTTTCAGCAAAAAGCGGTTTCGGTTGATTGCCTAAATCAATGATTCTCGAGACTATTCTGAGACTAGATGGCTGAGAAAGATTATAAGAATGGAATATTTTGCTTCTTTGCTAGAGAGAGAATTGTAAGAAAAGATGCTTTCAGTCCGGCCCTTTAGCTTTCGCACTATGGCGCATTTGACGTAGTTTATACACAAGAAAGATAGTGCTAAGTTCTTCGAAGTTCAAACTAGACAGTTTTTCGATATTTATACAAAATATCTTCTAAAACGTCCAACTTCTTTTCTTCTCCTTTTTTTTTTCTAATTTCACCAATACGACGTAACGTAAAAGAGGACAATTAATATTAAATGATAAAAATCAGAAATGATGGCAATCTTTACACATGCAATACTATTTTTTATTGACAATTGATATTCTCCTTTTTATTGTTTAACAAATTAAATGTGTAACAATCATTTACATATATGTATTGTCACATATCATTATATATTATTACGTATATATACTAATAATAACTAGATTCACCAAAATTTTGTGCCCAAAATCTTATTTGGAATATATAATAAACTGGTTATCATCTGATCATTTATATTTTCGCTACATTCATTTTTTTTTTTGGAACATTCATACCTATCGCAGAGTGCATTTACTCGCGAGTGCATTTACTTCCGTACCGATCGCGTTATGAATGTTCGGCATCGAGCGCCGTGGGAGTAAAACACGTCGTAAAATTCTTTTAGCTGCGACGGGATGCAACGGAGATGATCTCGTTTCGCGCGAGGGAAACGCCGGGATTAAACTGTTCCTGGATGAAACCAAGGACCCAAGACAGAGATATCACTATCTTCCCGATGTCATTTGAGAGCGCGTCGCTCCTAAGTACCCCCCCCCCCCCCTCCTTGGCGATGTTGCGAGCGAAATAACGCGCGCGAGACGCCGAGGGGCGAAGGGGGCACGATCGAAAAAGCCGAATTGCAATTCCGACGTTCCGACCTTCGGAAAGGAACGGAAGGCGTCCATGGCGTCGAGACTGCTGCCGTCGTCTTGACCTCCCACGTACAAAAACGCTTCCTGTACATCCCGCGTCTTGTACAGAGCACCAAGCATTTGGCAGTATTTAAGTATGCAACGAATTTACCAATCGACCGTCACGAGAACGAGCGTCGGGGGGGGGAGAAACTGTAAAATGGAACGATATGTCATAAAGTATCATTTATTGACAAAAAACGAAAAAAGTGATTGACAAAAACACGCTGTTCGAGTAAAGTTTGATTTCCTGAAAAAAAATAAGGAGAGGAAAGAGTGGTACGAGCAATGCCAATAAATAATTTGCAAATGCAGGAATTCATTTATTTAGGCAAAGAGATGAAAATAAATCATTATTTATGCAATATTAATTAATAACTTTTTTCACAAGTAGAAAATATGCTGTTAAATATATAGAGATAAATAGATCATATAACAACCGATATATTAACCGATAGATTTTTATGAAATATAAAAGGAATATATGATATATGATGGTTGATTAAAAATTTAATAATATTTTAATATTTTATATAATAATACTATTAAATTTTTAATATCGAATATCATGTATCATATATTTCTTTTGTATTTGATAAAAAATTTGCAATATTCTTATAGTATATTTTTATAAAAAAAAAAAAAAAATACTGTATGCAATATTAATTAATAATTTGCTCGTAAAAACAAAATATGTGTTGCAATATAGAGATAAATAGTTTTATAACGAAATTGTCGCACAAAACACGACGTTTACTCATTATATAGTGATATATTAACGTTAATATAAGAATCTGCTCATCGCAAAGATTAAGACATCTAAGATATCCGCGTAAGATTACGACACAATCGTCGCAAGCAGAGATAATAAATCGCTAGTTTAAATGATACAGAATCGAAACCGGAAAAAGGACAGTCGGAATATGTAAAATACGTCCTACATGCTCGACGAAAATGAACTGCTCGTTAAATTCTCGTTTTTTTTTATTTTTTCTTTGTAATACACTTGGCCTATTTTCAGACACGATCCGATATTTGAATGACATGACGCTCATGCAAAAAAACTGCAGCCTCCAACGTTATACATCGACTTCGCGCTCGCGCTAAAAATTCGCGATCATATAAATATACCCTTCTATTTTCTCCTTTTATATCGTCCGCAACTTTAACAGCAGACTCCAGCAAATTTGTTTTTATATCGTATCATTTTATCGTTTGTGCGAGAACAAAAAGACAATTCGCATACAATTAAAATAACAGATAAAAAATAAATATAATAAATAATATGTATGTCTTCAAATTGGCTACTTTACTCGTAAAATCATATATTGATTCTGCAAATTGATACACAAGTTGCTTCTGTATACCTACGACGCAATGGCAGATGGCAAAAAATTACTTAAAGACTTTTTTTTAACCAAAATAATTTCTATTACAATTTTTTATTATTATTATTATTAGAAAAAATAAAAATTTAAATTTTCAGCATCAACCAAATTACAAAATTCGTTGAAATCTTTGTGTTCGATTGAATTTAATGCCAAACAAAGTAATATAATTTTTATTAGATTTCATAATCAGTTTGATGCAAAATCTGAGAGTTATATTAAAGTATATATACCAAAAAAAAAAAAAAAAAAAAAAAAAAAAAAAAAAAAAAAAAAACGGTAAATCGAATCGTAGCGATCGATGAAGTGGAACACAAATTGTAATTACTCCAGGTAGCGAGATGTGTGTGCATATACACGGGCTTCGATTTCCCTCGGGAAGCAAACAAATTCATAACGCAATGTCTATTTGACGAAATATATAGAAAGATAGATATATAGAAAGTAGCTAGAGATACCACGAAAAATAAAAGGTCAACGATCAAGCACTATGGTTGCTGTAGATATTATATATTGGCTTTTTTAAAGTTTAAAAACTGATCTGTGTTATCTGTGTTAATAAAAATAAATCAAAATAAGTCGATATATTATATATTAATCGACTACCTGCACTAAATAATTATAATTGTAAAATTTATTTTTTGCTTTCTTACAAAACTCATATAAAAAAATAATAGCTATTTATTATGTCAAAAAATTAAAACAAAGAGTATCTAATATCCACGTATTCATGGATATATTGTTAATAATTGAAAAATTTTTTGCGCATTTTTGATGTTTATAAAGAGAGAATATTCGATGAAAAAGAGTGCTAGAGAGAAAACTCTACCAGAAAAAGGTTTTGACATCTGATCGATAACCCTGGACGAATTGGCGAAATATTACACGCTTACTCAAGGAAAGAAACACTTTGCGCGAAAAGATTTTTAGATTTTCTACTATCGTGGCAGAAAACGGCATTATAAATAGTAATAATAATACATATAAAATTTAAAATATAACTTAGAAAAAATAACGTAAATATAAATTTTTAAAAATTATTCGTATACGATATTATTTAGTATTGTTAGTATATTAATATATTAATTAGTATATTAATTAGTATTGTTAGTATATTAATTTCATATTTAAATAATTTAATTAAATACAAATAATAATTTAAATTTTTAAGGGCGTAATAAAGTTTCATTCCTAAATTAAAGTCAAATAGATTCGCATCTTTTAGCGTTTATTTTTCTTTATGGAAAGAAAAATAAATGCTAAAAAATGTTTTCAGGACGAATTACATTGATAGCAAAAGGAAAAAAAGAACTGTCAGGTTTCAACTATGGAAACTATACTATATAATCTATGTGGAAAATTTATAAAATCGAATCAATAGTGTGTAGCGGATGAACGACAAGCAAAAGATAAAATTGGAGGTATTTCTTTGTATAAAAAAAGCTAGTATGATAGTAAAGGAAACAAAAACATCAAGCGGAAAAACTTGTGAGGATTTACTTCGCTTAATCGATCGATGGAAACAGAAAAGTCCTAGATAGTTTTTCAATTTTTTGTTTTTTAATCAAACTAAATGAACTCTATTTTCATTAAACTTCCAAACTTTTAAAAATTTTCAGTTACATTTATAAATGTAAATTGTTTACATTATGCATTTGCTTGTATTTTATATAAATAAATTTTATAGTAGTGTTATTCTGCAATAATTTTTATCTAAACATTAAACATTAAATATTAGTCTTAACAATATTTGAAATTATATCGAAAAAAAAAAAATATATATATATATTAATTACAGAAATTGATATAAAAATATAACAAAAATATATCATTAAAAAAAATTTCACAAAAATAGACTAAATTTAATAACTTAATTCAAACTTGTAGGAATGCTGATAAAGAAAATAATTTTACGTTTAAATGTTATTATAATAAAAAAAACTTTGATATTGCGAGAAATAACATTTCAGCCAACAGAATCTTCACCGATCATTGATTTCACACAGATTCGATTAAGTCACGAATTCTCTTAATTTCTTATTTAAGGAATTACATCGGATGTTATCTTCTTTTCCTTTTACGTTCGAACTTGGTCGAGCAATTCATTGAATTTCTTTCATCGACTTGCCTATGATCAATATTACAGAGAAACGAAAGAGAATATTCGGGAATATTTTGTTAAACATTGCCAGAACAATATATTAAAAAAAAAAATTATTAGCTCTTTGAGAGAATCCTTATTCTTTTTTGTTTCTTCTTGATGAAAAAAGATTATATTAAAATATTTACTCTCCTAAAATTATATTAATTGTGTCAGGTATTATACATTAATTGACACTTAAGTTACGTGATAGATTACTGGTATATTAATGACGTCATGTAGATACTTGTAACTCTCAATGAATTACAAGCCGCTGATCGATTACGAGAATGTTAAGCTACCAGAGCTCAACATGGTAGCTTTAATTGATGAAACTTGGCGGATATCTTTGACTTTCGCGTCTTGATCTTCTAGAAAGCAAGATTGAGAGACTTCGTATTCAAGAGCAATCGAGTATGATATATTCCGATCCCAGTTAAGGGGGGGATAATTATCATACTTGATAAGCAAGGGCAAGAATGTCATAATAACCTTCCACATCAGCACCCGATATGCTACTGACAACAGTGTCGGCAGTAATTTCTAATTATAAATAAAATATTCTAAATTATATGCATAATTTTACTATCGCGCTGAAGATCAAGTAATATTACAAACATGCTACACATTAATAGTCAATTATATAAAAAATATATAAAAAAATATGTATTATGTATCTACATATAATAAAATAACAATTATATAGTAAATTTTAAACACAAAATATAAATAAAAAATCAAGTCAATTAACAAACATAAAAGTAACATTGTTGTTATGAGTTATTGTTAGTTAATTTGATTTTCGTTATTTGATTGATTCTTGTGATGGAAATAGAAATAAGATAAAAATGTGTTTAAAAACGATCACATAAAATGTATATTTCTCAATGTGCAAGAATATGTATATTTTTATTTTGACCAAAATTTTTCAATAAAAAAAATAAAAAATAAATAAAATAAAAAAAAAAAGATTAACGAATTTGAGAAAAGTCATTTTCAAAGAACCGCACTAGTTTCAAGTTCTGTATATCCATGCGATAGTTTTCTTCCTCTTTCTTTCTGCAAGTTTCCACGAAATAAAATCGAAATGACCCGATCGTTGATGTCCGACAGCTGACAGAAATGTTGCTTCTATCAAATCTTCTTATAAAATCGTCGATCAGAATGGAAGTTGTCACAATTCAACGCGTTCAACGATTTAAACGTATTATGAATACACGTACACTCTCGAAAACTGAAGAAGGGAAACCAATGAAAAACACATTGTACAACACAACATCAAGCTACTTCAAGATTATCGTAATAATTTTAAATGGGACATTTGACGTTTACATGAAAATAATGCATAATTTGAAGATATTCAATTAACAATCAATTTGCTTTTATTAGTTGCTTGTTATTTTATATTAGTTATTTCGTTCATTTCCAATATAATTGCTAATATAACGTATAATGATATTAAGATCCATTCATAATACATAACATAATTAGTTTCAACAATTAAACATCAAAAACAAGAAATGAACAATCGCAATGCATAAATTCTCGTTCATTTTGTCTTAAATCTACCTTAATAGATTTATCGAAAAAAACATTAACATTATTAAATGTTAAATTTCGATCAATAGTTTTTGAAAATACGATTTTACTTGATAACATAAACATTTTATCCTCTCTTTTATTAATTATAGAATTATATTCCAATATCATAATTCGATGAATTTTCTCTTATGACAATGCAATCTAATATGAATCATTCTCAAGTAAATTAGAATACAGTACTCTCCGCATATTACGTCACATTCTTTACCTTTTGAGATTTCTTTATCTTTTCGATACTTTCTTTCTTTCTATCTTCCTCCACATATGCATCTCTAAAAAAACAAAATGGTACCGTCGAGTAGTTGGATATCTATCTTTTCGATTCGAGATCTTTAATTCGCAAATCAGCGAGCGCAAATCGGCGATCAGTTTTATTTTTATCTCCGTTTGCCAACTGCGGAACACGCGATAAATTTTTGAGCTTCAAAAAAATTGCAGCAGCAGCTCGGGACCGAGCGAGAACGAACTCGTTCCGAGCTAGGTCACACACCACGCGCGCGGCACGACCGTTATAGACCCGCTTCTCGATAAGCCTTGTAATATCAAGCCGGGCGCAAATCGGGATGGCCGGGGTAAATTGAGCAATCCGCGATCCGATCTCGCTGTGTAAGATCGCGCATACCGGAAATATGTTGTACGTTGTTGTCCCCTTATCCAACAGGGGCTCCTTATCTGTCGTCTCGCGGAAGGGTGTTTCCGTCCATCGCCTCTCTGGATCGTATCGTATCCCCGAGTCGATCGATCGTCGCGAGGGGATGCACACGCGCTGACCGGTTGCGGCACACAAAATTGCACAAATATCGCGCCCGATATGCGGTGTCCCAGTGACGGACGGGCACGCGGACACCGTGTGTTGAAATAACAATTTACTCGCGAGCTCGAAAAACTGAACCTCTCGCTCCTCCTCTCTTTCTCTCTCAAAGAGCAGGAACAGAAAGCCGAATTTCGCGTGCGATTATACGTGTGAGAACAAGGGAACGAAAACGTACGCGCGATACAGAATAATTCCTGAAATTCACCCGTTCGGCGAGATGACCGAGTGGCGACTGAGACTCACCCTGCGTGATACCGTGGCGGCGCTGACTACCCCCGAAAGAAGAAACACCATACCCCCCACTCATACGACAACGCGTCGCGGCGCGCAACTCCCGTTGTCTCGCCCCTTTCCTCCGGCTTTAGCTCGCCACGACACGCCGTCTCACCTTCGACTAGCCAACGATGCCGAGAGAGAGAGAGAGAGAGAGAGACAACGCCAGGAGACGGGTCCAATAAGCGCCGAGTCAGATTGGATCGGATCGAGTTGGTTTTGTGTTCTGATGACAAACCAACCACCGACCAGTTTACAACCGAAAGCCGGTCAGTGTAACTACGAGATGCGGCGATAACCGCGAGCAATTTTCACGCCTGATGTAACCCTTTCACTGCCAAGGGGATGCACGTGACCTGCTACCCGCTGACACATAAACACGCGACACGAAACTTGATAATTTACGTAAACTCGATTCGTCGAAGAATCATGACTGTTATTAGCCACGAATAAAATGCAACTTTTATCTCAATACTCGATATATATATCCAATATACTACAAAGAATATATTAAAAATATTTCTTTATAATTGTTCTAATTTTATATCTCGGTAAAAAAATATTACAACAACCTATCATCAAATAGAAATAGAATTCATAATACTCGTTATATTCTTATGCAAAATAATATTTTTCGATTTAGCCATTTGCCAAAGTTTACAATTCCAATGACATTAGCAATTTTTCATTTTATTGCGAATTCGGCGAAAATTGGCGCGAATCCATTGAGAAACTTTTATGACGAAAAGTTTTGTACAGTTTGAAAAACGTATCATTCTTAATCGTCAAAATTATTTTGCGTTAGCATTTGTTTTATACGACTAAATGTTGGACCATAAATCTCATGAATTTTGATAATATTGGAAATATAACACAAAAGTGATATTGTGATATATATTACATTAATAAAATTTATTTAAAAAAAATTTCTTATATGCGCATGCATTTATGATAAAACACACAAGGTATTGTAAATTCTCAATTTCAATTATTTTATCTATACATATAAAAAATGAAAAATTTATATTTTTTTATTTTGATCAAAATTATTTTAATCATAACGTTTTTAATACAATTTTATAAATATACTATTTGGAAAATTTAAAAAAGAATTTAAATCTATTTTAAAGATTTCTTTTTTAAAAATTCTCAAACTCTGATCTATGAAAAAATTTTTTCATAGACTTAAATTTTTTTAAGTTCTGAATATTTACGAAATTGTATTAAAAATGTTACGATTAAAACTAATTCTGATCAAAACAAAAAAAGTGTTATCAATTTTCATATAATAAAAACATAAAATTAATCGTCATATCTTCGAATTTCTAATATGAATACGATCAGACATCGTAAACTTCATAAAAACATTAATATATTAATAGCAAATTTCATTTGCAAAATATAAAATTATGAGTTATAATAAAAAGCAAAAATTCGTATTACATAAAGATAAAACAACATATTATCTTTATAAAGTAATTATCTCCAAAAATCATGTATACTTTACGAAAATATATAGAACACTTACAAAAGTGAAAACAAAATCAGCACGGAAATAGCATTCGAGATGACAAATGTATAATTCAAGTATTCGCTTTCATTGGAAACATCGCTGAGAAAAACGAGTGTTGTTTTCGAAGCCAACGGTGTTGGACGGATTCAAAGGGGAATACAAACAAAAGGCAGGAGAAGAATAAAGTTATATTATAATTTTCTATGAGAAAATTTCTCTCACCGCATTACGGTGCAAGTTTGAAAAGATTTCTGAATTTTAAGAAAGAAACTTTTTCAAAATAATCTTAATTTACTACATTTCTCACTTTCTGACATTCTATTGCCAAATCGCAAACTTTATTCACTTGTATGCAAGATTGAAATCTGTACAGATAATCTTAATATATTTTTCAAAATTAATATTTATGATATTCAAATTTTGACAACTGACATTTCAACATTTCTGTCTAATTAAGCTTTCTTGATACTCGCATACTATTAATACATATAAACATTTTTTTAACTAATATCTATGCTGATGTATATTGATTTTCTAGAAACTCTCGATATTAAAAGCTAATAAAAATAAAAATTAAAATAGTTCATTTAAACATCCACAGGCATCGTGATAACATTTCTGCTATTTAAAAAAAATATCCGTGTGCTAGACAAAGAGGCACCGCCAATTCGATGACTGAAGACAGAAGCGTTGCGATCGAAGTCGTCGGAGGGAGGGGGCGTCACATCGCCGCCAACCCCATCACCCCATTTTTGTCGATTCTTTCAAGCTGTGAATTGGTTTCTAGCAGTAACCTCATAATGACATATCATGTTAATGTTCTAAGTACAATCTAAAAATATCGGACTATGATGTGGATTTTGTGATTACATCTTGAGAATATGCAACTATGATATATACTATATATACTATACAGATATTATACATTATAAATGTTTCTCAGTATCGGCAGATGATTACAATATATTCGGTATAAGTAGAATATGTAGAAAGTTAAATATTATATTATATCGGTAAGCGAAATAGAATTATTAGATTATTACTATATCATCTTTGCCGATATAAGAAAAACATTTTAAATATAAGACTCTTGAAAATTCAGGAAAATGAATGTCAAATATGTGTGCGAATATTGAACGTTTTCCTACACGTATGATAAAATTTATCATTTTAATATCTGACAGAGAGAGATATCTTTATCGCAATTCTTTAGTACTCTTGTTACATTTTTATGCATTTCTCGTATTCTATAACCTATTTATCATCGATAAAAGCAGTCAAATATAATTTAATAATTTAATTAATCTTGACTCTGACCACTTATATGTCACAATACAATCACACGCAAGCTAGATTTCGAAATCCTTATGGGACCTATATTACACACATATACATATATTCATATACATACACATATACATGCACATATATCCATATACATGCGCACACACATACACACGCGCGCGCGCCTATTTTTAAGTAATTATTATATTTAAGTAATTATTTCGCCCACGAAACTTATTTGAAATACAAATATTTTCGAACTGATAAATAACAATATAAAAACAAACATAATGTTTTTAAGTTACTTTATCGATAAATAGAAAATTATTATATAATTCATTTTTTAAAAAATAAAGTCTAAAAAATTAAGATTTATAAAACATATATCACTTTCAATAATTTATATTTTTAATATTAACTTAATATTTTAAAGAACAATATTTTCAATAGCAATTATCTTTCATCTCTAAAATCTGGAAATATGCAAATGCATCTCTTGGCAATTCTCACGATATTTTCACTTCTTTTCAGAAAATCGTATAAAGTTGTGCAGAAAGCAACTTGAACCGGCGCCAGATAAGATCGTGCGTAGTTTCCGCTAATCGCTTCATAATTAATTCTAAGTAAAACGAAAAATGAAAGAAACAGTTCCTTAGTCAAATCATATCAATTGCGTCGCAATCGAGCCATATTCATCATGACATTTTTTCGCAGCAATTATTAAGATTTAGTTATTTTCCATCTTTAATTAATACATAGAGCAATCGCTATTTCCTATTTCCACTTTGAATATGAAAATTACTTTTGTGTACAAAACTTCTCATTTACAAGCTGCTCTGTTTTAACATTGTTAAGAGACAAAACACTATCATTTAAGCTGTAATGCAAATTATTTGAAAAAAAAAAAAAAATTTAATATTACGAAGATATATATTACATACAGAATATATGTATATAAATTTTTAAAAGATGTGACACGTAATAATATGAGTGCTCTAATTGTAAATCTTGAATCTAACGAATTTCGTTATAGATATTTTATCACTTTCTTCTACCATATCATTATCTCATGAATTATAGATTTATATTTACGTTGCGATTATTTTTTTTTATATGACAGGTTGATAGAAAAGAATTTTTCTCGAAGCTTTATAAGCAAATATTTTACTATCTTGATTTATTCATAAAAAATCAATTTCTCATAAAAAATCAATTTCTTCTATATTCAAAAGTTATTAAAACATTAAATTAAAAGCAGATTTAAATATTTGTTGAAAGAAAATTCTCATTTCAAAACATTGAAAGTTGCGTAACGTGGAAGTTGGTTAAAAGAAACAAAAGCAGCTTACGCATATAAATACGATGTAAAATAATGTCATACACAATGATTTACATATTTGTACATACGCATGCGTGAATATTTCTGAATAAATAAATTACTCCTGTCTTATTTCGTGAGATTTATTATTTTTAAGTAAATTTGTTATTTAAAATTAGAGAAACTGTGCATTAATAAGACAAATTTCTTAGTTTCGTGTTTTTAAAAAGATTGAATAACTTTGATGAGAAAAATTTAACTTCGAACAATAAATCATTTTTTTTTCAATATGTTCTTATGTTAATATCTTATGTTATATTTTATGTTAAATATGTTCTTTAAAACAATTTTTATAAACAAATTTCCACGCTTTTAAAAAAGGTTGTTTTAAGCTGTTTTAAAAAAGAATTTAAAGAATTAAAGAAAATTTAATTCTGCTTTGTAAACAACCGCAAATTTAAAAATGCTATAAAATTTTTAAATATACAATTTAATATTGTGAAATCATACAAATTTTAATTTCTCATTAAATGCTAATTCTTACAATAAATTATAAGTAAATTAATTTCTCTGTTTAATAAACTGATTAGTAAAATTTTGTGATTATTTCTTCTATTGTTACTTTTAATTTAGTTTTAGTTTTTTTTATTATGCGCAGATGATTTCATTGCCGGCTTTAAAGTATCTTAATTGATTCATCATTCAGTTTTTATATATAGTACAAAAAATATAAAAAATACTTTGAATCACCTTATCGACTTTATTAAAACTTCCAAAATCCATTTTAAAAATATATTAAAAACGTTTTAAGATTGATCAAGAATTGACCAAAAATAAATAAAAAAAAGAAAATATTTTCTATCTATTATCTATATTTCCATACATATATATGCGCATATATACATACATCACATATTGAAATATAGATCGTATGCGTGAACTTACATGTATAAATAGAAAACTTGTTTTCTGCTTTTCTCCTTGATTCTATCAATTCAGTGATAAACACTTCAATTTAAGTAAGATTCTAGACACAAAAAAATGTATCAGATAATGTATCAGATTAAAAAAAGAAATGTTTATGGTTCATATTATAGATACAATGATATGACTGTTGCATCTTCTTTAAAAAGTGGGGATATCGAGCATATATATATATATATATATATATATGCTCGATATCCCCACTTATTTAAAGAAGATATATATATATATATATAGACACACACGTATGTTCAACGAAACATTTACTTTATCGACTCTCGTCCAGTACGATGACGATACTACAACTATCGTTCTTCGCGCGTGCAACTTGCACTTTGAGTCAATGCATAAGAGAATGCATTGTCAATACATCGCCAAAATTTTATTTAGGAAAGTTCGTAAAATATCGACATTACGCGACCGCGGTCAGGTTAAAAGTGGACTCGCAAAATGTAGTTAGTAGTGGATTTCCAAATGTGAGCGGCTTCGATAATATTTACTTGCACGATTTTGTCTGGGAAAATGTTGAAAAATGGTCGAATCGCACTGCTTTGGTACGTACGTATAACGCATATAATTCAAAATAATGTAGTATTATAAATACAGAGCGATTTTAAATAAGTGTGAAAAATTTTAGAGATAATTTTTTATCAAAAATTAAAGTGTGGGAGGGGCTTTTATAAATTCTTTTCTGAAAAGTCACACTCTTCCAAGTTGTGAATGATAATGTATTTTATTTTTTTACTTGAAAAATAATAATTTTACGAGAAAAATAAAAGGAAAGGAGAAAGTTTCTTAAAAAATCAAGCTTTGTAACGCATATTTTTAGGTAATCGTATTTCGGCCTGTTAAAAAAATCGTGAAAATGATTAAAAATTTATTAATCTTTTATAAGTGTCTTAGACATAAAAGTCATTGTATGTACAATTTCTGGTTTTAAATCATCCATATTATTGCATAAGCACACAAAAACAAAATAATATCCATTTCTCTCACTATCAAATTTTATTTCATTTTAAATTGATCACGATTAATTTCCTTACTATTTCGTACCTTTTCGTTGAGGAAACCTTCGTAAAGTCGAAATGCACATTTTTCTAATTTAGGAAATAAATAATTTTCGTGAATGTTTATTTTTTTCATCCTTGATTTTGTTCATCCTTGGGCATCCGCTCTCTCATATTGCTTAGCAATTAACAAGTCTACATTATTTTTTATTTTTGTAACTTTAGATATGCGCAGTTACTGGCAAATCATATACATATGGTCAGTTGAGAAAAGCATGCAGCAATCTAGCATCAAATCTAAGAAAACACAACCTTTTGCCGGGAGATACCATTGCTATGATTTTATCAAATATTCCAGAATTTGCCCTGCTTCTGCTAGCGGCGCATGAAGCAGGTTTATGTGTAAGACAAAATTATTACATTAAAAAAAATATGTATTATGCAAAATAATATTATATATTAGAATAATATCAGTAAATCATCATTATTAATGAAATAAAATTAACGTATTACGTATTAGAATATAATTTACGTAATACATTAGAATATAATTTCATTCGCATTTGCTGAAAATAAAGTTGCTGTAATACAATTTAAACGATGATAGAAAAATTTAGACAATTTTCCTATAATAAATTTTTCTTTCTTTATTATAATATAATAATTCATAAGAAAATTTTAATATAATGATACTATACAACTTGTACAGAGAAAACGCGCTTTTACAATCTATTTATAACTTTGGGCCAAATATTATCAAGTAATTAAGAAATTTATTTTATACTTTTTGCTTATTTTTTACACTTTCCTATAAGAACAGTTTATAATAGAGTTAAATATAGAATATTCTCTTACAGCAATTTAATTACAATAATTTAAATAATTTAAATTTAAAATAATTTAAGACAAATAACATAAAACATTAAAATCTTTCAAAGAAAAAGGATATTCTGGAACTTTTTAAAAATGTGGTTCTGTAACAAGAAAACTAACATCATTAAAAATATATAATTTAAACGGAATATTCATTTTCCAAAAATTAATTTATTGTTGTAATTATAATTTTTTATAATTGTTATATTTTTTAAAGACAATTCTAATTAATCCTGGGTGCACGATATATGAGTTAAAGAGGCAGTTGAAAGAGGAGGAGATTCGGGCAATCTTCACATTTCCGGCCAAATACAGCGACGTCAAAGCGAGTCGTGAAAAAAATTCGAATATACCCATTATTCTTGTGAACGATAGGAATGTGAACAATAATTTTATTTTTGAAGCGGATTATCTAGACAATTTTATGTGTAATGAAACCGAAGATTTTTCAGTTAATGAAAAGACTGTAGTCAATTATGACGATACGGTAATTTTACCTTATTCCAGTGGTACAACTGGAACGCCGAAAGGCGTTGAGCTTTCTCATAGGTGTGCAAACACGTCATTACATATTAAATATTTAGAATTAAAAATACAATTTAAATAAAAGAGTCTATATTTATTATAACAAGAATGTAATCGAAACATTCAATGTATGTGTTGTTACTCTATGATATTAATACATTAGACAATTAAAATACTGAATTTCCAGAACTATTGTTTCGTGTATGCGTCAAATGATGATTTCGAAACTCTTACCCGGAACAGAAGCAACTGAACATCATCAGGAAATTCTACCGCTGATATTACCATTGTATCACTGTTATGGATTAATAGTGTCCTTATATTGTTACTTGAGGTAACACATATTTATTAACCAAATATCTTATTTATGTAACTATAGCAAATAAATGCTCGAATATAGTTTATTATATTTAAGTGACTTGGCTCTTCTGATTATTTTTAACATACTTAATATTTATTTAATACTTATAATACTACTACTAAATATTGAGACTTATTATAATATGCTTATAACAATATATGTATATCTTACAATTATAGAATGGGTGCCAAGTTGGTGTGTTTGCCGCAATTCTCCCAAGAAAAATTCATGAAACTACTTGAAGATTATCAGTGTACAATAATGTATGTTGTACCACCGATAATACAAATGATGGTGTATAACAAACAAATAACATCGCGTCACGTTGGATCTTTAAGAAATGTAACTTCAGGAGCTGCGCCGCTTGGAGAAGAAATCATCGAAAGATTTCGAAGTTATTGTCCTAAGGATATGATCTTCGTTCAAGGGTAAGGAATCATGATCACAAATGTATCGGTAATGAAAGAAATTCGCAATTTACAGATATGGCGCAACGGAACTATCATCTGTTGCTGCTATAGGTGCTTCTGATGGATCTCCGACATCATGCGGTTACTTGATTCCAAATACACAGATGAGAATTGTAAGCGTTCAAGAGGATACTCTCGGTAAAAATTTGGGTCCGAATGAAACAGGAGAGATATATATACGAGGCCCGCAAGTGATGAAAGGATATTACAAAAATCCCATGGCTACGGCAAATACGATGGATGGAGATTGGTACAAGACTGGTGATTTGGGATATTATGCTGAGGATGGTAAGCCAAAGATTTTATCCGAAACTTTGAAAATATAAAACGACAATTATGTTAAAAGTTAAAAGTGTGCTGACCAATTATTGTATATTGGAAAATGTAGGTCAATTGTATTTGAAAGGGCGATTAAAAGAGATGATAAAAGTAAAAGGATATCAAGTTGCACCAGCCGAACTCGAAGAAGTGATTCGTGGTTATGATAAGATACAAGATGTCGCCGTTATTGGTGTGCCAGATAACAAATATGGCGAAATTCCAAAGGCTTTCATAGTTCCTAAGGCAGAGGCAAAAATTAACGAAAATGAACTCAAAAAATTTGTCGCTGAACGCTTAGCCAAGTATAAACACTTAGGACATGTACAAATTATAGAAAGTATTCCAAAAAGTATGTCTGGAAAAATCCTTCGAAGAAAACTTCAATATTTGTAACACATTCTTTGAATATTGGAGTTTTATTATAAACAAATACCAAATATTATATTATATTATATTATATTAGGAACTTTATAAATAAATATTTAATAAATATGATTTTATATATCTGCATTATAATTGATATTATAAAAAATATAACATTAACAAAAATGTTTATTGTAATAAAAAGAAACTATTTTTTATCCATACAAGATATAGTTATTTTATAGTTTATTTACATCTACTAAAGATTTATTCTTTAGATTTGTTTACATCAGTTTGAGGAGATTCTTCATTTTCTAAAAGAACACTAGTAATTCCAACCTTCTTCAATTCCTCAATAAGTTCACCATTTTTATGCATCTCTAAAAGTATGTCACAGCCACCCACAAAATCACCATTTATAAAAACTTGAGGTATTGTGGGCCAGTTGGAAAAATCTTTTATACCTATATAAATTTAATATTAATGTATTTAAAAATTATAATATTAGCAATAATTTATAAACAGAGAAAAGCATTTTATTTATATAATTGTTTAAGAAAATATATAAAAGTTCCATAAATTTTATATATAAATATTTTTAAAACTATACTTTTCTTTAGAAATTTAATGCTTTTTATTAAAGTATTGCACAAATAAGGAAACTTGTAATAAATATATATAATAATTATTTACCTTGTCTAAGGTCTTCATCTTTTAAAACATCATGTGCATCATAAGTAACACCATGCATTCGTAGTATCTGAACTACCGCATTGCTAAATCCACATCTTGGTTCCTCTGGCACACCTTTCATAAAAACGACTACCTTATTTTTCTACAAGAATCAAATACAATAACAATGACTATGTTTTTCTTTTTATATAAAACTGTAAAAAGATAATACAAAAATCATAGGCGTTGACTTATCATATTGTGTCTAATTATTTCTAACATTATAGATCTCTATTATAGAAAATATTATCTCTCATACAAAAATATTTATAGATATATCTTATATAAAGTAATAAGGCACAAACGTGCCGTTATTATTCACTTCATTTACCTTAACAAGATTGCTAATTTCATCAAACTTAGTGCTAAAATTTCTAGCAACGAAGAAATGTTTAATTCCAAAGCGAAACATGTCTTGATTTATTTCACTAAAAGAACTTTTGCAATTAATTTAAAACTTTCCGTCGGCGCAAAGAGGTTATATCTATACTGCTCTAAACCGTCAGCTGTTTCGTATTTTTACTCGAATTGTAACGTAGCGACCTCACTTTATATAAATCGCTACAGTCGCTGTAGTAAAGAGATAGGTGGCGCCATCGTGCAATATTAGTTAAAACTTATATTACACAGAACGCAATATTAGATAAAACAACCAATAAAAAAAATATATGCAACCAATATGAGCAATAATTATATGAGAAAAACCATTTTTTCGACATTTTTTTTACGTAAAAAATATTTTTAAAAACTCTACATAAATTTACTAAAAATCCAAGAAAAATATCAAATTTAAATCGCATTGATAGAAAATCAGTGATACAAATAAA
Source organism: Pogonomyrmex barbatus (assembly GCF_055798465.1). Lineage (NCBI taxonomy): Eukaryota > Metazoa > Arthropoda > Insecta > Hymenoptera > Formicidae > Pogonomyrmex > Pogonomyrmex barbatus. The sequence continues at coordinate 20,555,797 of NW_028297127.1, forward strand.
AAGATAAAAAATAATATAATACGCGCGACTGATGATCACAGTGATCCACGCGTTGTTTTTTTTTTTTTTTTTTTTTTGTTCGATATTCTCGGTAATTTCGATTGCTTGGAACGCTCGTCAGATGTCGCCGATATGCAGTTCGCTTCTCGCAACCTCGAATTCCCGTAACGTAACTGTATCTTGCGAACGCAACAATTGCGCTTTTCGAGAAGTGTTCGCGATATCGCGAAAAACACGTTGCGCGAAGTCGATCGATTAGACGGACGATGATTCCCCGCGCGGAAAAATCGTCCGCTCAAGCCAAGATAACACGCGCACGTCCTCAAGCAAAGTCCTCGCGCTCTCTCTCTCTCTCTCTCTCTCTCTCCTTCTCCGATATCAAATTTGACCTCCATCGATGACCTAGCTACGTTCACGAACGCGTCGCTGCGTCGCATCGTTACGGAGGTATGATCGCATATGAATCGAATTGCGCGTTACGTGACAAAAAAAAAAAACGTCATCAACATTTTTCCAGATCGTAAGTAAATCATTGGGAAAATATTCAAAAATAATAAATATTTTAAATAGGCCCAAATGGATACTCAGAAATTATTTTCTAGTGTAATATTTTCCTCGGTTTGCGCCAAACTCAAATAATTCGATCGAGTCAATATTAATTCCACAGTCCGGTCCGTGCTTAGGAATTGGTTACATATTAATTGCATTAAACTAACAAGGAATAGTTCCTTCTCTCATCTCTCCTGCGACCTTGTATACTTCGTGTGACGACACGTGAATATCTAGGAAGAAAATGTTATCTTATCGATATTTATACAAACATATGCGCAAGTTATTGGATTAGAAACGTGTTATGAAAATAAGAAAATCCGCTCGCTAGCTATAATGAAAACATTTTATCGGTTAATCCAACAAGCGGATAGAAATATTATGAAGAAATAGTTTATCTCTGTTTATCTCTATTTATACATATTTATTATATTTATTACTAACACGCTTAACGTGGATCGTTAAAAAGTTAGGCGAGGAGACATTTGAATTTTTTCAACAGATTCTTCCAAGGTCACCTTTTCGATAGGTACCAAATTAATCGAGATTTCTAGAAGCTATTTAATAATTCTTTCTTAATTTCTGTGCTCCCGTATTATATACGTGTGTTTAATAGAAAGGCAGCGTCGGATCGATTCGCCGACGTTCACGCGATACTAACTTGCGTTTTCCGGAATACACATTCCGGCTCGTAAAATTTCAGTCGGCAACTGATTTTGGAGGCAGACGGCTCGCGCAGGTTGTTTGGCATCATAAAAATGCCGTGATACATCGTAAAACGCTTCACGCCGCCAGATTGTTACCGCGCGGCACGTGCTGTCACTCATTCGCTCATGATGACGTCGATTAAAAAATCCTTGACGATTAGTTCGTAGTATCACTACATATACGTTATTTTTGTTAATACCAATCATAATAAATGCCACAAACGATAATGGACTACAAACTAGTATCGATAGCATCGATTATCTACGTTAGAAAAATTTCTCTTAATAATTAACTTAATAACGCGATAACTCCGTTAAGAAAAAAATTGGTGAGCGATATTCTAAAAATAATTTATAAAAATTTCGAATATGTATAAAACAATAAATAATCGGGAGAAGAATATTTAAGAATTTTGTTAAAGAATATGATTTTTTCTTTTTTTTTTTTTAAATATAATTGTAAATTATAAACTGCTATTTCACATTTCTTATATATTGTAAAAATATATAAGAATATATGTTTATATTACATATCAAAGTATACGTTATACAATTTGTAAATTTTGCATATGCAAATTCATCTGTCTATAGATGTTTCATCATCATCAAAATTTATACGGCGTCTGTATCGGCGTTGGGCTGATATAAGCCACTTGGGAAACCGATATCAAGTCGCATGTGACGCATAGAGAGTGACGTCATGTCGGAAATATCGAAGTATCTTAATGACGTTCTCGAGATGCATGTATGTATGTATGCACGCGCGGGCACCGTGTGTGCGCGGCGATGACGCAATACTGAAAAATCGCTAACGGGGAAAAACTCGCGTGGGTGCCGTTAGCGCCACGTGCTCCTTCGTGATTCATGACGTCACGGGGTAAAATCATGGTCACTATGGCGACTCGAGCGTTCTCTCCTCGTTCCCTCGAACGCCCACGAGATTTAAACTTCCGCTGCCGGTGCGAACGTCACGCCCTGTTTGACGGGTAAAGGTGTTGTGGTAGGTCCGGGATAAAAGTCCGAAAATAGCAACAGGTACACGTTACAAAGCGAAAAACTTGGCGGATGTACAAGTGAAGTTTTTTTATACAACAACGATATTGCGATGCAATAGATAATTTGTATGTAATCATGGGAGAAATCAACTGGAAGGAGCTTGTAACATTTATTTCGTACAACATCCTACGATTTTCATATGACCTTTTTCAGGATTCATATGCAACTGTATTCGCAATTATGAATTCATTTATTCATAATTAATTTCTTCAAAGTTTTATAAAGTGCAATATAAATAATTATTATTTATTAACCGAATATACGCAGTAGCTGAATCATTTATATTTATATTTTTATTTTTAAGAAAAATACCAACTTTATAATTTAATAATTATTTAACTCTGTATAATTTATACATTAGATTATTTTCTTTGTGTAACTTTAACCGAGATTACCTTGATAGATAAATTTTAGTTTGCTTAACTAACATAGGCGCATTAGTTACACAGCCTTGGTCCTGATTATTTTTCTATCCTAACCTGAGATGCTAGAAAAAGGTCGGATGATCATTAAATCTCCATTTAAGTGAAAAGGCTCAAAGAGTTGGCAAAGTTAACCGTTTTGAAGAGAATAAAGGGATGAAAACCAAAAAGAAATATACATCAATATTATGATATTGAAACGATGACTGTTACGACAATTTATAGTAAAAATACATATAGCTAAAAGTTAATTATTTCAAAAGGAGTAAAAGGATAGAAACATCAAAAAGAAATATTACATATCGGCATTACAATGTTGAAGGAATGATTGTTGCGACAATTTATGGTAAAAATACATGCTAAACGTAATATCTCACGAGAGAAATATCCCTTTTCAAGCTATTGATAATCAATAGGAATTAACTAAATTAGTTCTCAATATGGAATAGAAGACTAAGAAACATTCCCGAGAGTAGCAATTCATTGCGATGTAACGAACGAATTTACCGTTACACAATACACACGCAGCAGGTAGCCTTTGTGTTATCGATCGCGCTAAAATACGCTCGAGATAATCAAGTTTGTGTAACATTTGTTGCTTCTTCTTTGTGTAACCCAAACGTAGTGCTGCAAATAACAAGTCGGGTTATAAAAAAATCAAATCCGGAAAGATACAATGTGGGAAATGCTTATGTAAGACGTTGATATATGTTGCTTCAATGTGATATCAAGGCTTTCGTTTAATCGAAAGTACAATTTTATAAAAAAAAAAAAAAATTCTCTAGAACTTTCTACTACGTAACAATTTCAGAAGATGTCGGTTCCCGATGATTAAATTAACATTCATTCCTTGCGTATTTTTTCCGAAGAAAAAGAATGAGATTTCGAATTTTCTTTAATACTTTCTCCGCTCTTGCGAGATTTGAATAATAAAGCGGCCATCTGGGAAAAAGAGTCAGCGATCACACTTGGACGCTACGTTGCGCACGCTATCGGATTGTGTCGCGCTGTTGTGTCATGTGCGCTGCTATTACACGTACGTACGTACGTACGTACGTACGTGGGATGACGTCACGCGTGCCGGCGGAACGAAAGGAGAAGCGTGCACGCCGCACGCTCGTGCACACCCACCCGCGGCGTCACGGTCGTCATCCCACCCCACCTCAACACTTTGCCCCCCCTCCTCCTCTCGCCCCTTCTCCCCTCTCTCGACCTTTTCCATCGTGTGTTCTCTCCGTCGACACCCCGTCGTCGAACAACTCTGCCCCGCATTTACGAGCAGGGCTAGTGATTTTACACGACACAGAGCGATGCCTCGAGTAACCGTGCGGTAAACGCAATGCCATAACACCGCAATCGATATTACTCGATACGATCCTCTGTCATTGCATCTCGCGGCTAATCGAATGATATCGACATGGTGGTATCGGGATTCCAATGTAATTTGGATCTCGTCCAGCTTATGGGAATGTTAATACCCTTGCTGCGCGCGCGTGTGTGTGTGTGTGTGTGTATGTATGTGTGTGTAGGTACTAAGATTTTACTTTGATATCAAGAATTGCCCAAACGAATCCTAAATCCGTCTGTTGTTTACAAACAACTCATACGAGTTGATATCGACGCATCGACGAGTTAAACTTTGAAATTATATTTTTCTCAGGAGAGACTTTAACTCTTCAGTTTACATTCATGAATAATGATGTAGACATGTTCGATCACAAAAATCAATACATTTCTCACGAGCGGTATACGTGATCACTGTAATTTGCATATATCTATCATTCTGACAATATGTTTCTAAAATATTCCTTTCAATTATAATATTCAAAAGTGATCACTTTCAGATATGTATGTAATTCGACAAGAACGATTCGACAAGCTTTATTCTGTCGATAAAATATATTTTCAGCGCTGTTCATCGTTGTCTCACAGCTTATATCAATCAAAAGGATGAACTAAAATTTAGAAATTTAGACTATCACTAAACATACGAGTCTATATGCATATTATATATTTTTAATCGTGAATATATATGATTACATATGAGCAATTTTTTTCAAACTTAACTTTTTGTAAAAAGACAGTGAAAATTATCTTTGTAATTTATTTTTGTCTTCTTCACTATTATTTTTAATTTTTATCATTTACAAAAAAAGAAACTGTAAACATATCTAGACATATTTCGTATGTAATTATATATGTAATTATATATTTATATGTAATTATATATATTTATATAAAAATTATATGGAAGATTTATCGAGAAATAGCTCTATGCGATAACAGTACTGTTATCAAACGGGACCGAAATAACGCGTTGAAGCGACTCTTATTCACTAACGATAGTAAAATGAATTCAGCGGCGATGGGGGTGGGTGAAGAGTGCGGTATTTAGTCGGCCTGTCTCGATTATGTATGCGAGGCGTTGCGGATGGGGAAGATTGTCGGCACTGCTGAGCATCTGGAATGGAGTGCGCGCGCTTCGTGTAAGCGTAAGGTGAAACGAGAAAGAGTGTGCGCATAACTGGAAAGACGAAGACAGAAGGCAGGCACACACACACACACACACACACACACACACACACACACACACACACACACACACACACACACACACACACACACACACACACCGAGAGAGAGAGAGAGAGAGAGAGAGAGAGAGAGAGAGAGAGAGAGAGAGAGAGAGAGAGAGAGAGAGAGAGAGAGAGAGAGAGAGAGAGAGAGAGAGAGAGAGAGAGAGAGAGAGAGAGAGAGAGAGAGAGAGAGAGAGAGAGAACAAGGGGATCGACAGAGATAGAAGATGTAGAAGAAAGTCTTTACCAGTGATCCTCCAAGCTAACCGAAGTGGAAGCAACGAAGTGGAGAAAACAAACTCGCCACCGTTATGGGTTCTGACAATGCGGAGGAACGAGACGCGCGGAAGAGAGGGGGGGGGGATGATATCGATCAAGGATCACTTCTGTATTTACAGAGGGCGAATCTCTTCATTGATGTCGGATCGCCTAAATCAAATCGGAGTTATTATCGGCGTTACATTGTCGTCGATACACATTTCGTCCGACATTATTCCCCGAATCCATTCGGAAATCTAAACGGGACGGATGGTAGATTCGGTAATACCTTCGCGTATGCGCAAGGTCATTAACCTCATTAACCGAACTGATCAGGGACGAATTAATCAGGCGTTCTCCTCGCGTTCGATCCGGATATATCCGAGCCTCATCCGATATCTCACCCAGTGATCGTGATCTTGCGACGCGTGCCTCCGCACTAGTCGAAAGTCTCTGTGTGATCGCTGCGTACACAAAAGAAGCATATGCAGAGAACCGGAGTTTCGGAGGCATAACAGAGAGAAAGAGCGTGATGAGAGGCGGCAGGGAGGGAGGAAGGAAGAAGAGAGAGAGAGAGAGAGAGAGAGAGAGAAGTAGCGGTGGATCAAACGGAAGGAGAGAGTGCCACGCGACGACGAGATGGACGAACAAAGACGGAAGCGGCCGAGCGGGTCGGTGGCAGCGGCGGGGAGTCATTCGCCTGGCACAGAACGACGGCGGTGCGGAGTGAGAACGTGAGGATAGCGCGTGTGCTGGACGAGAGGGGTGCATGGGGGCTGGGGGCAAGAGCGTAAGAGACCAAATGATGACGCGCGCGAGCCGACAGGGCCGTACGCGAGAGCACGCGACGTGTGCGTGTCCCGAACGCCACTGGTTTGCGTCGTGCCAGCGGCATACGAGCTTCGCGGGCCAAGGCGGTTGTCACGGATTTGCGCGGGGAAATCGAAGGGGGGGGAGGGGAGGAGGGTGCCTTTTTTCCTCCTCCTGTGTCCTCTCCAGGGAGAGGACGCAACTCGCGCATTATTCAAGAATATGAACCGAGAAGTTCGGTCATATCATTCTGTGTTCATAGTGACACCACGAAATGCTTGGAAAAGGTATTGCGACTGATTAAGACTTTAGCGAACGACGTATACTTTTTGTTTACGCCATTATATGTCATTGAAATTATCTCATTAAAAGAGAGATTACAAACATGATAAATTTATCCTTTTATATGTATATACACACACTCGTGCGCGAGTAATCTATATATTACCATCAGTATTTACAAAGAAAATGTCCAATGGTATTTTATGATTTCACCTTGTACGTTTATGACGCCCAAGATGTTTCTTTCGCTTCCAAGTTATGAGACGACTTATATTTTAAGATACCAATCATCGAGGAAAAAAAAATTTGTGTGCCGTGATATCATTTTTGAAGACACTTTATACGAGCTGTATCAAATTCCGAATGCAAACAATTTTTTTTTCTAAATCCTAATTTAATTTCAAATAAATTAATTTAAATCGTGAATATGTCATTATGATTAATTAATTGATGAGACTCCATCGTTTTCGTATTCTTTCATTATAAATTTTTGAGAGATTTTAAATACAATGTTTTTTTAGAAAAATATAGTGTTAATTTTTTTTTAAACTTATTAATTAAATATTACGATATGCGTGATAAAGAAGCAATTTATGGGTAAACGTTTATTTACATTTTGTCATGTGTTTTTGGTTTTTCTGTCTTAAATATATGACTACCCACTAATTCGAGAAGAGAGGAGTCTACAAAAGCAGTTGGGGATCCTCGCAGCTGTAACTTGTTCGCTACTTTTTCCGTTCCAGGACCAATCTCTTACTCACTTTGCTCCCTTTGCACCACCCTCGCCACCCTTGCCCGCTTTAGGGACGGCATGGCTCTTGCTCACTTTGTAACACGGGTGAACCGAGGGTTATCGATAAATGGAGTTACGCGTTTTAGCCGCGAGGAGCTTAAACTGTCCCGCAACTTTCGAAAGATCTATTTTACGCTGTTAATCAATCAGTTTCCTTCTGGATTCGTTCTGGATTATTGATCGTTTGTCGTTCGGCCTGTCTATATTCGCGCGGAAAGAAAACGTCCTCCACACAGCGTGCAACACCTTGCAGATTTGACAAACGTCTGAGTCCCAGTGTGCAAGGTGATCGTGTAATAAGCTTTCACGTTTACTGCTTGTCGGTTTTACGTTCGGGTCAGAACGAAAAGAGAATCCAATACGGGGAGAAAGAGTGATAAAGCGCAAAGGCGCAAAAGGAGAAGAGAAATGAAGAAGGTTGATTGCGCGAAGCGAGTTTTCATCTCTCTTTCTGCTCCTCTGGAGGAAGAAGGACAGCGTGAAATACAGTGAAAGAGAGGATTCACGGGTGTTCCGCGGAGTTCTCTCTACATTAACGGCTGTGGACCACGCTCGAGGTTCGAGGAACTAGTAGAACGAGGAGACGGCTGGGGCCGACGAGGGGGTGAACGAAGGGCGGCGAGATGGAAACGGGAGGGGAAAGAGGGGGGGAGGGGAGGAGGAGGGAACGGTAGTAGATGCGGTATACACTGCCACAGGGGTGAGACACACTTCGTCCACCGAAGTGGTATATAGACAGTAGTGGGAGGAAGAGAGAGAGAGAGAGAGAGAGAGAGGGGCAAGAACGCGAGAAAGGGTGGAAGCGCGCGCAGGGCGCAGGAGGGGGAGGAAAGGGATCGTCGGGGGCTAGAACGGGTCAGACGTTCCATCGTTGCTCCGAGCAAGACGGGTGGCGGGTGGGTGGGTGGGTGGTAGCGCGAGCGGGAAGTAGAACCGAGGGCGAGGCGGGCTCTGGCATCGGTAGAGCAGGTGGCGCGAGGTGGGAGGATCGTGGGTGGAAGTAGAGTATGGAGTGATAGGGGAAATCAGTCGCGGTTCGAATACCGCCGCGAATGCACGTAAGCGACGCCTGTTGTTGCGCTCTGTCCGCCTTTCTCTCTTTCTCCCCCTCGACTCGTTCCCTATCATTCAACTCTCGCGGACGCTGCGTCTCATTCCCTCTCTCCCGAACTCTTTTTTTTTTCACTTTCCGTTCTCTTTCTCTCTCTCTCTCTCTCTCTCTCTCTCTCTCTCTCACACTCTCACTCTTTCTCTCTTTCTGTTCTTTCTGTTCCTTAAGGATATATGTAAACGCAGTCACATTTCTCATGTGCCGCTCTGAACGGCATTTTTAAGCGAATGCGTCGCAACAAGCGCGTAAACGGAAGCAAACGAATTCCCGAGAGACCCCCCCCCCCGACATTAGTTGACCTTTCGGACGCGGAGTCAATTCGGTTCAGAAAAAGTTCAGCGTACACCGGCATATATGTAGGACAGGGTGGGGAGGTAGCTGAGAGGACCGATAAAAGAAAACCCGATGTAAACAGAGGAGAGCAAACTTCAAGAGGAAGGGAGACGGGAGGAAGGAGTGAAAAGCGAGGAGGGAAAACACGCGATCGGACGGTAGCTCAACTCCTTCGCGCCAAAAGGGATTCATTCGCGCGGTGTTTAACCTCTTCCGCCGGGGAAAGTCGCCGCGCGACTCGCATTCCCGATCTATCGAGGATTTTTCTCCCGTCGATCTCAGGCGGGCATCTTTGTGCGCGATCCGCGACGATAGACGAGTTTGAATTCGACACGATCGGATCAAGTATCGAGGCGGAGTGAGCGAAAGGTGAGAAAGACAGTGGACGCGCGCACACACACACACACGCACACACACACAGGGGGCGCCGTGGAAGTCGAAGGAGGAGGACGATATCGGTGAGAAGAGGCGAACACGAAGAAGGAGGCCAGCAGAATGCTCGACTTTGAACAACAGGCCAATCAGGCACAGGCATTGGCCTCGCTCGATGACGATTGGCATCTGCTCGAGGGTGAGCGCACGACCTTCGCAATTTTCTTTCTCCCTTTTCAGCACCTTCCTCGAAAGGTGCATCGGAGATCGGCAAAAGGCAATGCCACGCCGTTTAAAATTTAAATCCGGCAGGGACGAAGCAGGCGGGTGGCCCTTGAGGCCCCTGAGTATTAGGACCATTACGGCTCTCTTTGTCTTCAGATGACGCGTTTGAAGAAATTGCACTCCATTAATCCGGCATTAATATAGGACGGATATTAATATTGAACGTATCGTGATAAAATTTCGTCATAAAAACGTATTAATAATATATATTAGAATTATTATTATTATTATTAATATATGTTAGAATATATATTAGAAATACGAGTCGAAATACGAGAATTGTATTAATTATATATTAAAATTAATATTACATAACGAAACAATGAGTTAAATAGCAATTATTAGATATTATTTTGTTTCTGTTATTGCAAATAATATGAAATAAAACGTCTCGCTCACAAAGTGTGTGCACGATTGCATTCGCGCTTTTTAAAATAAGATACATCTAATTTTTTTTTGAAGTTTGTTGTTGAATGTCAAGCAATATCGCAGTATTTAAGAAGGAAGTAATCCACGACTAAAAGTCGCGATGTTTATTAATTGATGGACGCGTGCGGACACGGTCAATGACGCAGAAGAATAGATCGAAATTCACATTCACAGAGAATTGCACGTTATTCAGAGGCAGTGTCATCGATGCGCGACGAAAAACTGATTTATTGCGATCGAGATAGTTGCGCATTAATAACGTCAAAAACAAGATGTATGACGCGGGTAAATAGACTCGCTCGCTTGACGAACGTCGTAGCACGACAAAATAATTTCTAATGCAACATCGTCAATTAATCTCATATTTTAAGCATTAGTCCGAGCGAGAAATAGAATAATTCACGTATTATTAGATTTACTTAAAATAATTTTTGTCATATATCTATATTGTCATACAGTCTGCGGTTTTTCCTGCAGATTTTTGTTATCCAAATCGATTTTGCGATTAAAATATTTCTGCCAATGATAGACCTCCTCTTCTCAATCTCAATATTTCAAAACGGAAATATTTAAATATCATCTCTCGACATCATTTCTCGACAAAAATTATATTTTTTTCTGTAAATAAATATATTTTTTGTTCTTTGCATTTTATTGTAAAATAATGTGCTACATATGCTGCTGATATAATTTAGTCAAATTAGTAGAAATACTTAACTTTTAGCGGAAGGTCTTTCCGTTAGATTAAATTTAAATTTATTTCTAATCGAATTATATATGACAATGTCACAGGTGCGTGATTGCCTCTTATCAATACTTTGGAATTTGTCTTTTCTTTTCGAAGTGTATCTATTATTATCTACTACTTATCACTACTATTTGAATCATACGTTTATTCATCCGTTATCGCGCGCGCACGATTTCTTTCTTTCTCTTATCTGTGTGAATACCACAAAGAATTCTGTGTAATCAAATGCTTGCTCTTAGCTCTTAGTTAGTAGTATGTAGTAGTATGATGTTTCTTCCTCCTATGTGATATTTACTGCTCTGTTGAAAAATCCGATCTCACAATACGATAAGTTTAGGACTACAAAGTTCTACGTAACAAAGATACGTAAACAAACAATCAACAAAACCGATGGCATTATGAATTCGTTAGCCGTACATAATCCGCTGCGCTTTTAACCCTTCGGGTTAAAACCCTTCGCGGAAAATATCCACACTCTCCCCATCCATACCATCAGCCACCATTTAATCTTCTTTCTTTCGTGTGCATACGTGTTGTAATTAAAACTTCCCGGAAATAAAATGAGACGAGTACATTTCGAACATATTAGAATACGTCCTTTCTATACTTTCTCATTTCTCCGCGAACAGCAATAATTATTATTATTATTATTTCGTTCAAATCATCAATCATATTTCGTTCAGATATTTTTTTTAATTGATTCAAACTCTTAATAATTTTCTTCCAACGAAGAAAGCAAAAGGTTAACCGCTGCGCTACTTCGTGTGCGGACGTCAATTTACCTGCTCGTAAAGTACCGGTAAATGCTTATTTGATGATATTCCCAGATTCTACGTACGTATTTTAGCGTTATCGATTTAGTGGCGATCAAAATGGGTCATTTTACCCCAACCGAGGCGCATTGTCGCGTGCGATCAATATAGCTTTAAGCATTTTCATCAGTATTTTCATCGTCATCCTTTATTTTCATTCTGCAAAAACAATAATGCTAGTTCACTTCCTACTCTATCTCATCGTTGTGTGTACTTAACAACTCGAGACTACAAAAAAGTTTTTCTTTTAAATCTTTTATTAAAAAAATCTTTCTCTGCTTGTACGTTCACAGACCTTTGATATGCCGATTAGGCAGTTTTGTAAAAAACAGTATACAGTCGTAAGAACAGTGACACGAAAATCTGTGCTTGAACATTGAACCGGAATTGTACTTCGGTAACCATGAACGCTGCCTGGAGAGCCAAAAATAAATACCTAGGCTTAGCGAACCCATTATTTATTTTTAGCACGTTGGACGAAGATACCGGTAGAGAACCGGTATCAATATACACTAATACGTTAACTTTTATACGACTGCCACCGGTGATTATTCTTGTTGCAGCTAAAACGTAAATTATACAGTTGAAAAAAAAAAAAAAAAAAAAAAGAAAAAGAAAAAGTTCTATGCACCTATCTATGGTTCACCTAACATTAGAGCGCGACCTACATTATGGAATAAGATAGATATTCGCCGCGCATCGCGCGTTATGTGACGAACGTAGAGCCAGTGTGTTAAAAGGAGAAGAGGGCTATGCACTTTCGAAATTGCGACGATCGCCCCTCCCGGAGGAGCACCGATGGAGTATAATAATATTCGCCGAGAAAGCTCGTGCGCATGAACGTGATTCTTTTGTTCCAATGGTTGGATGTACATGAATATTCTCTCTCTCTCTCTCTCTCTCTCTCTCTCTCTCTCTCTCTCTCTCTCTCTCTCTCGTCGGCTCGTGCACGTGGCACACGTCCGTTATTCTCGTTGTGAGCGCGCGCGACACGTCGGTCGGTGCGCATATTGCGCCATGGACACCACGATTCACACCTGTCTGTCCGTCGATTCGCTCGTTCATCCGGCAGCACAGCGGAGCATAAATGTCCGCAAGAAGAACGATACCGTGGTGCTCGGTTTGGACCACCTGGCCGACAGAACCGCCCGTCCGGCAGGGCCGTACCCGATCCTTTACGGTCTTAGGCCGGATTTACACGAAGCCGATGGGATGAAGAACATAGCCAAACAGCGAGTTGCCTAGCCGTTATCCCGCCTTAAAAGAGGCGAGAGTCAATTACTATCGCCACTAAATTACTATTGCCAACTTTTGTTGAAATGAGCGATCGAGTCGATTAACTGCTGATTATCTCCTCGCAGTTACCCGAAACTGTTTAGTTTAATCGGATAAGCGAGTCGGATACTTGTTATTTAATCTTCGGACTTTTCATTGTAGCCTCGATCCCTACTTTCACGCTTTCAAGTATGTTTTTTAATAATGAAATTGGAGCTGGCGAGCTACTCTTTGTATTTTTTTCATTTGCGGCCTCATTATATGTGCTTCAATTATTTTATTTTCTTCAATTGTTTACTAAAATTTGTATAGGACGAAAAAAGCAAAATATTCCGACAAAATTAAAAAATTATCTGAAAAATAATTATATATATATATATATATATATATATATATATATATAAAATTAATTGATCATACACTGTCACAATGTATTTTTGTACGTGCGAATGTGTGTATGAAACGGAACGCGGTAATAGACTCATAATTATGCTTGCAGGACTGTCAAGTAACGGTAACTGAAATCTAGGAAGATATAGAGTGAATTAAACGGAAAAGCAAAAAGCAATACTATTTTTGAAACCTTTTAAAAACTGTACGTTATATTATCGTTTGTATTAATTTCCTACTTTGATTTCGTATATATGTATGCTTTTAATAATTTTTCAAATAATATGTGACGTTATTTCTCGTTGGACATAATAAAATCGTTGTTCATTCGCTCACGATAATCCGCGGTTTATAAAATTACATTTGAAATAACAGGTCATAACGCAAAGCCGATGAAAATATGAATAATTATAAGTTACGTTTGTCAATATACATAGTTGCGACTGTATAATTATGGAAAATGGCGGATTATCATTGACCTACCGAAATAACACCGGATATCATTTGCCACATGAACAATTTTCAAATAGTGCTTTCGTCGCATGTTTCGCATCGCTTGACAAAAGCAAAATTGCTTCCTCGTACCGTTTCGACGGCGAAAAGGTAAGAGGATTCTACAAAAATATCGCTGTGTTTTTCATTCGCAGCTTTATTCGGTAGAAAACACTAGAAATTTACCTTTTGTAATGTGTAATGGAATTAAAATCCATCTCTCTCTTTCTCCTCCTTCCCAAATCTCATAATACGAACGTGACAGTTAATAACGTAATATGATTTATATAAGAGTCATAGTAAATTAAGTTCTTTGATAAGTTATTTCTTCTTGTCACAACAGCGTAACGTATATCAAATTCGAATTATACAGAATCGAACGAGAAGAGATATTTCTTGGATCTCGAAGAGTCGCTCGTGTGACAAATAGACATTAAAAATGCTTCTTTACGAACAAGTCAATAACTGTAATAAAATTTATTCCATATCAACATAAACGACCGTGTAATATGGGAGAGGAATGAACCACGCACACACACACACACACACACACACACAACACACATACATCACGAGAATACACTGTACTGCGTATAGATATATGGCTGATGCGCGTATCGATTTTGACCAGACTGCATTACCATTGCATCGCGTCAAATTATATGGGCAAGAAATCATACTGTTAAATTTAACAACAAAATTTACCAAATGCTCAAATCGCATATTGTTATATATCATCGTACAAATTTGATCAATAAAATTATTATAAATTCTCCGTGATAGAATTTTTATTACTAATTTGTATCACGTCTTATGCTCAAGATTTGCTTAAGAAACACATTTAAAAAATACAAATAACATATGTATATTTAATAAATATTAAACGGTTTCAAAAAAAAAGCGTGTGCGCGTATACATATCTAATGCATATTTAATTATATTATAATAAATAAATATATATATATATACATATATTTCTTTAAATCGATATATAATTTATATTGACAGATTCATTTTTTGTGTATATTAAAAAATAAAATATATGTATAGATATATATATATATATATATATATATATATCTCACTCATCGAAACAAGTTTATGCCATAAGAAATTACAATTTTTGAAAGATTGATGCATATTGATGTTCTCTGCAAAGATCACGTTCTGATCGGTTCATTTTTTTTTAGAGTCGGGTCTCTCGCGTCGGACATACGTACCTGCATTTTCACGGCGCCAGGCTTGCGAATGCATATTGCATATACCTGCTCGCTTCAAAGGTGAACTTACCTGTGCACTGGTACATAAACCGCGCGCGCGCGCACACACACACACACGCACACACACGCACACACACACACGCATACTCGCATTCGCCATGTATACAAGCCGGCGAGACACAAAGATGGGTGTCCGTGCGTGCAAGTGCACGCGTGCGCTGGCGCGACGCATCGCAGCGATTGCACGATACGATTACCA
Organism: Pogonomyrmex barbatus; assembly: GCF_055798465.1. Classification (NCBI taxonomy): domain Eukaryota; kingdom Metazoa; phylum Arthropoda; class Insecta; order Hymenoptera; family Formicidae; genus Pogonomyrmex; species Pogonomyrmex barbatus. Next base: position 20,570,976 of record NW_028297127.1, read on the forward strand.
AGAATGAACGAACGAGAGCACATAGGTTTCGCGTAACGATTAAACGGCGTTTATTTTTCAAGTACATATGACGACCCGCGAGAAATGACGACGCTCTTTATCCTATGATTTTCCGCAAATCCGACTACATTTCGACATAACGAATTAACAATGCGATGTTATGCTACCGAAACAACTACGTGTTCGTGTACGTTTGTTATGTGCCTTGGAATTTTGTGTGTGTGTGTGTGTGTGTGTGTGTGTGTGCGTGCGTGCGTGCGTGCGTGCGTGCGTGTGTGCGCGCGCGCGCGCGCGCGTGTGTGTGTGTGTGTGTGTGTAGAAGATGAATAATCGGCTGATTATCAACTAACTCTTTAACTCGCTAATTTCAAACCTGAAAGCTTCTTGTACAAATAATTTCTTATTTTATATTCTCTTTCAAAATAATGTTAAAATTACTCTTATAAAGACGAGAGGCATATTTCTGTTACCTTTACAAGTAACTACTTAAAATTTATTATTCGATACTGAAGCGATTTAACGCGTACAGTTCGATAACTTATTTATAATTCATTTACAGATCATCTTGAGAAACAGGCGAGGTGTCTCACTTGCCGCTCTTCGATGACTCCTCCCGTCCACTCCCTAATCATTGTTCTTATATTCCGATAAGATAAGATCCCATTATCATTTTTCCAGAAAACAATTTCTCCTTCGTTTTTCAAAACTTATCTACGAGTTTAAAATAAATGTGAGTTAAGTATATATATCTGATAAATATTATAACACGCTTACGTTCAGGTAATACGCAAGAAGTATACGCTCGAGAGAATGAACGCGTTGAACCATCTTTTATAAATTTTCGCATAACCATAAGGAGTTTCGCGATATGAAAACAGTTTTGCCATTTCTTCCGAGATTTCGTCGGGGCCGTCGACTTTTATACGTGACCCGCGGTCTCGCATAATCCCCCCATGCGGACGGAATATTTATTTCCCGAGCTACTTTCACGTTACTTCGCTTTTGACCGAGCGTTACGTAAAAAAAGATGCTATGCGGACGGTCGCGCGAGTAACCGTAAAAAAAAGGGGGGGGGGGGGGGGGGGAGAGAAAAAAAGCAAGAAAAGCGCCCTGATAAATGGTTCTGGAACTTTCAACAGCCGGATTGCCGAAGTTCGTATCAAAAGGATAGTTTAAAATGAAAAAGGAACGGAAAACCATGGAAAGTGCGCGCGCATGGCAGCGAAACGCGGCAGGTTGCCTTCTCCCATGGAAAATGATATTTTCTTCATGATTTTTAACGACGCGCCGGCGCAACGAAGTGTCGGCTAATATTATACAAATGAAGATCCCCATGAAAATATCCCCGCAAGTCGTTCCAGTACAAATCGTAAATCAACATATTTTTTTCATAATCAATTTTTCAAAATCAATTTTTCTTTGAAGCATTTAAAGCTTTCGAGTAATTAATTTATTGTGAATAAAACTTTAAATTTATGGCTAAGCAAAATGAACATAATATATTTTAATAACTACTTAATTTAACGTTTAATTGCAAAAATTTACAAGGTAAATGCTAATCTCCAATATTTACAAAATATTTGGGTTTAAAATGGCGATGAACCAATTAGGCTGGATATGTCATTAACAGATAAATAATGACATGTAACAATAAGTTAGTTGGTGTCACGAATATTCGTACTCGAGAAAATCCAGAAGAGATTTTACTTATCGCGAGAATGATAAAACGTTATCGCACTCGTAGTAAATAGGAAAGGCTAGTGCCGCTTGTTAACGGAGATTATCCGATTTCGTCGGGTGCTTTAAATATATTATCAAATATTCTTTAAGAGATTTCAATTTAGCTATCACAAACATCTAGATTATATAATTATTATCAACGAATTTATTTTATATAGCAGCGATTTTTTTATTTATAAATCATGCCACGATTCGATTCAATAGTCTGAAATAATATACATTGATATATAATATTTTGAATTTTCTTAAAAAGTATTGAATTTGCTCTGTAGGAGGATTTAAAAACACTTTTACCCTGATAAATAAATAAAATAAGATATCTCCGAATTAGCCGAGAAAATTATTAATTTCTCTAGTGGTCTTATGATTGATGTAAAAGAATTTAGTTTTTCAAAAGCCCTTTTCTAGATTTAGAAACAAAATGGATTTCACGAGAGAGATATCACGAGAAAGAAATGAAATCTTTAAATGCAAATGCAAGTAACAAAAATAAAAATATTTGACATCTCAAGAGCGCATGTCGATATTTCGTTTACCGGAAACATTGTAAATAATCCGCATGCAGTCGGGAAAAAGTCGCATGCGCGATTCGGTTCATGCGGAATCGGAACGAAAATGGATAAACAGATAAGGGGTATCTCGCGCTCGTGATTCGTTTTAAACGATGAGATCATTCCGGCCGATGCCTACACAGGCCTACCGGTTAAGGGTTAAATGATCGCGGACAAAACGAATTGAATATTCGTCGGAGAAGCGGAGCGAACGAGCAGCGAGGATTCCTCGATAGGGAACGCGTTCGGTACGCAACGAGACATTGGCCTAATTGAGGCGAAATCAAGGACACGCCAGGGGCTCTACAACGCTATGTATTGTTTCAACTCCGGCTCGTCTCGTCTCCCAAGGATTTGCCCCGGGAGTTCATTCGCATTCCGGTTTGCACAGAAATCATACGTATCGCACCATATCGCAATAGCGACGACGCCGGTAGTACTCTCGCTTTAGTTATCGCACTCGACGTAGTCTGACGTTCGGGTTAAATGAATCGACGAAATCAGCACGGCAAGATAAACTTTCGTTCCCTGTGCCGTCCGCCGGGCCGACAGCATTTTTAAATGCGAATAAAAATAATTCTTAAAAAACTGATTAAAATTAAAAACTATTGTTTTAATTGGAGATTTTCACGCTTTTGTTTTCTGAGAAGTATATTCTTTTACGAAAGTATCCCCGATCGTTGTGTGATTATATAATATGGTTTCGCGACAATCAATTTTCGCTTTTTGTTGTTATTATTGTTATTATTGTCGTTATTAAATTTCCGTCATGTATTTTAACACGGAAATACGTGCGGAGAATCCGTGTCTGAAAAGATTGCACGCGAAGTGTTTTTGTGATACGCGTATTACACGATGATCACACAAGTATTCATTTCGTCACTGTCTCGTTAATAAGATGATTATAGTTACGGCTTCACAATTGTCTCATGTAATTCTTCCGACCGCCTACCCCTCCTTTTTCTCCTTTTCGTTATTTTCTTTCTCTCACGGCACGAGGACACGATTGTCCAATCGTTAATTTCAACTTGGAATAAATCGCTCCGAATGACGCGCGACAACGTTAATTAAAAGCGACGTAACCGATAGTCGAAGAGTATCTACCGCAGCACGGATAAAAGGGACCAAGAGAGCAGACGAAATGGGGGGAGGGGAGAGAGAGAGAGAGAGAGAGAGAGAAAGAGGGTAAAAAATAAAAGAGTGAAAAAAACCATAATGGAAATATTTATGTAAGTCTACGCGATGAATTTTCATCGTCGCCGCAGGGATGTAAAATGCGCCGGGTGTTCTGCGTAAAAGCTGCGCGCGCTCTCTAGCCGGCGAAAACGTTTTTGATGAAAAAAATGCAAAAGCGAACGATAGGTTGGGAGAGCGGGAGGGGGGTGGAGGGCAGGGGGCGAGGGAACGAGGCGGAGGGAAGGGCATCGACGGTGGCAAAACAGGTTCAGGTGCGAGTACTTCTAGAGAACGCGAACATTCCCGTCCGAGCATTCGAGAATAGAGATGCCGACGTCTGAGAGATATCTCAGACCTTTCTTTCCTCCCCCTCCCTCCCCCCCCCCCCTCCTCCCCCGTACCGTATTCCCTAACGGTTTACGAGTATTAAAACGTATTTAATTTTCAACATATATAATTGGTCGAGGTCGATCCGTATTGATGGCGCGTTGCGAACGAGAGGCTTACATCGTAAAATGCTAATAATACATTAATAATTTAGTATTGGCAAATAAGATACGCTGTAGCTAAATTGTCGATAAGATTTATGACACTATAGGAGTGAAGGTCGTTGGTACAAAAAAAATTTCACAAAATTTCACAAAATTTTATATTCTCTCGATTGAAAAGAAATTGATATATGTTTATTGTTTTACATATGCAGATTATTTATTGAATTCCCATTTATTCTTCTCGATGTAAAAAAAGACATCCCATTTGAAAAAAATTTATAAAATTTGAATGAATTCATAGAAAATAATATTATATAGACAAAAAAAGATATGTAAAGGTCTTAGCAAAAGCTTATATTATAATTTATATTACATATAATGTATTACATTATTATATAATGTATTACATTATTATATAATGTATTACATTATTATATAATGTATTACATTTCTTTTAAACTTTGCGCGTAAAGGTGAATCAAAGTCTATCTGATTTGATGCTTCTTCCTCTAAAATTTTTTATAATATTTATAGAAAATGGTATTTACACGTAAAATCCTCATGTGTGAGAACCGCACACTTATTTAATGATCTGTAACGCGATGCTTAAAATACGGCTTTATTTCACGCATTACTCCAAGAAATTAACTTACCGCTACATCACACACATACACACACGTAGGGCGCCTCTTAAAGAATTAATCTCGGCAATTACGCCGGAATCCTTTTACAGGATTTCTCAAAACGGACGTTTTGCCTCGCCTCGCTTCTCCCCGTCATCGCCTGAAAAATAATGCGCAGCAGAAACGAAACGTCAAAAAATGTGCCGGCATGCGAAGGCCTCATCCTTCTCTCCGTGACGCAATAGAAAGTAGAGCCGCAAGGCTGTTTCCACTGCCGCTCGTTCCGCGTAAGGAATACGCAATATTCATTGTAAACTCTACCGACACCATCCGGCTCTGTTAGGTTCGATTAGGCTATTGCGTCTTCGACGTCGCTGTTACAATCAGAGCGATCGAAAAACACCTTGTGAAAATAAGTATTTGAAGGAAAAAAAATAAAAATTTTACAGCGGAAAAATTTTGACGTATTTGATATTTAGTATGAAGTTTAATTTGCAAAATATTATTTGATTTTAAGTCGGCTGTTTCCAGAAAGGAGCTGACAACGTGTTGTCCAAGTTTTTTTTTCGTAAAAGGATTACTTTCAAATTGGTATACCCACAGATGAAAGGAAGGCGCATATTTCCGTGACACCTAGTGCATTAACTTTCACATTTTCGCAGTCGCTCGCCTTTACAGCTAGAATCGATGCCGGAGAATTTTATGACGCGTGCAATTTGATTACTTTACGTAAAATTAATATTAGGTAGAAAATGAGGATCAATTATAGATATATAGATATTAGTAGGAAATCGAGAATATAAATGGTTATCTCGAAGAGAGCTGCAAACTAAGCAGGACAAAGGAGTCTGATTTCGAATACCGTAGTTACTTACTTACGTAGTTTACTTCCTTATTTTCTACAATTCAATCTTGACATCACATTGAGCTCCGAACGTGCCATCCTCAAAAGCCGAATATACGACAGAGAAAATTGCCATAATATCCATGACATGGCGTGACGAAACCTATATAAAGTTCAAACACGCCCTTTTGTGCACAACAATCTACAATTTCGGAAGTGAAAACTGAACGAATCTGACTTTTCTTCTCTTCGGCCTCGACTCTGGAAACCAGAATCTGATTGTGTAAATCTCTGATTTTGACTTAAAAATCAGACGTTGCGTATATAATTTAAGTTAACGAACGATTATGGCAATTAAATAGTTTAAAACACATACTCTTTTCGCTTATTTGATTCTTTGAATTGATAAAGCCAATTAAAATAGAAGAATTGACATAATCAAACATGACAAAAACATCATGTTGCAATTTACATTATTGCTTCATTATTGTTTTTATTTTATTATTCACCTTTGTCACCGTGTGTATCCAAATAACACGCATGTATCCAAGCAATGAATAAAGCATCGATTCACCGTATTACCGAAAGATTTTGTTTCGTGTGCAATCGTTAGTCTACAAACATCGGCCGAAATTGAATAGCCCTAAATTAAGCATTCACCCTAATTCCACCGCACAATCGCGGTCATGTTTTCATAATGGGAGAGGTTTGCGAAATGGTAGAGCGCGCTGGTCGAGACCATAGAAATGTTGTTTCGCAAAAGTATATTTGTCATACACACGCACGCACACACACACACACACACACACACACACACACACACACACACACACACACACACACACACACAGCCAGATAATCGTGTTACGGTGAAAAATACGCCGCGAGAATCGCTTGGCGCTATCGGACTTTGCGTCGTACTCTTGGCGACCAATGCCAAAAGTGACCCCGAAGGCCTCAAGGTTGATCACCACGTGAAGGAAGGCCGCCGGCGCCTTCCACTTCCGATCAATTGGATCTTTTTTTTTCCTTTCGCGTCTTCGGTCTTTTTCTATTGCGACTTTAATAGGATTTTACGCGGAGCGACGATGACGACATGTAACACGGTAGTTTATTATGGCCGCGTTATGCGCGTACACACGCCGGCATGCAGTGGCGGAGTTGCGAATCAATAACTCGTGTTTATAAGGCATTTCGGTATGGCGATATCGATTATATACACCGGTTATACAGGCCGAAGGTGTCCGAAGACGATGATGGCGGTGAATGCGACGGTGCGGGCGCTGCTGATGTAACGTCGCAACGTGACACGATGAAAATTATGATTACACGCGCGAGAACGAGCGCACGCGGCCGTCGCGTGCGACGGCCCGAGAGCTCGCTTTTTGGACGCCCGGGATGATTTAGACGGGGATAGACAAAAAACGTGTTGCCTTTATCCTGCCGGGGATAAAAACGCACGTATGCATTTGCACGAGTAACGCGAGTTGTGCGAGCATGTGCGAGCATGCACTGAAATAAAATCTATGAATTGAGAGTGAGTGTGTGTGTGAGAGAGAGAGAGAGAGAGAGAGAGAAAGAGAGAGAGAGAGAGAGAGAGAACGAGTTTGTACAAGTTTATCGCACAAATGTGTATTTTTTTTTTTTTTTACAAAATTTGTATTGGAAAAAAAAACGTTAATTGTTAAATTATATATAATAAAAATAATAATGCTCTTTATCACTTCGCTTTTCCTCTTTATTAATTGTAGAGTTAATAAATGGCAGAATAAAGGCTGCAGCGAGATAGCCGTGAGATCGATAATAACAAGGAACGAAGACACGTACGTTCGAGACGGATCACGATGTACTCGCGGCTCGTGCCACGTTCAATGCCGAAAAATAAATACGAGCTGGCATGTTTCGCTTCCGCACGTCGGCGCGACGTCGACTTAACGTGAATGTGAGAATCGGCCTTTATTCGGATATATAATCTCTCGACGCCGTTCTTCCGCGCCGTCGCCACGCGGAATACGGAGATATATCCGTGGCCGAGGGACGAGAAATTACGTAACGCGACGTGACTCGATGAAATTACGATTACACGCGCACGCGCACGCACGCGCCGCACGTAGATGCACGCGCGAGAGAAGGACGGCGCGAGGGAAATTCGTCGCGGTTAATTCGCAGGCGAATATCACGCTCGCGAATCGATGAAACGTATATGACGACGTAAAGCAAATAACGAAATTATCATTTATCTAAAATTAAGAGTAGATATCCGTAAAAATATTTTACACTTTAAATGTTAAACAAAATGGAATTCCCTTCCGCACACATGTAGCATATATGCTATGAAATTTATAAACGGCCACGCTGCGAGTGGCAATGAAAAAAATTTTTTTTTAAACCCGCCACGCCACCGCGCCTCGATCAACGAACAACGGCATATTTTCGCATACTACGTGTGATTTAGTCTAGCTAAAACTAATAATATATATAGGAGGGATTTTAATAAGAGACGGAGGACCGTACTTTTATCAGCGCGAGATTTTCTCGGGGAATTCTCTTTCACAGCGCGCTCCCCGTCGTCTCGATTCAGAATCCACTCCACCGTTGGCTGGCGAACAAAAGAAAAAGCAGTAAAATATTTCGTCGTATCGCCGGCCGAGCGTACTTGACGGTATTTCGCTGATTTCGCGCTCATAGAGTAGAAAGTGTCGTCGAAGCTCGAATTACGAAGTCCCGATCGTTCGCGAAAGAGTTATGCCCCCTCCAAAATGCTCCGCATTTTGAATCATCGCGAGTAAAAACGAGAAAAGTGCTCTAAATAAAAATTTGTGTTAAATCACATCGCAACTAGTTTACATACGATTTTTCATAGCTACGCGTACAAAATGTATTTTGTAATATATTTAATTTAACCATGAATTCAGATTTTTTTTTTTTTTTTTTTTTTAGAGAGAGGGAGGTTTATGAATTCTGTTAACATATGAACGGTAATTTTTAATCAATTGCTTTTTTGGATATTGTAAAACTTAAAATACCTTCTCATTATTGATTTTGAATGAGAAAAGATTAGATTTTGGCATCGTAACTTCAACTTTTTTTTTTTTAATTTCGAGGATATATCTGAATCCATCAACCCTCTGGATACGATGAATTGAATATCAAGCCGTGAATCTGGTTGTTAATATGTTTGTCTCACCATAAAAAGCAGGAAACACGCATACACCACAAAAGCATTTGTATCTACATGTTATTCGGTATCAAATCGATTGGTAAATAGGCTGTCTATACGGTGGTCTTGAAGAGTGGTAGATGAGATGGGAACATCGTCGAGAAAGGACTAATGAAAAGGAGGGTTCCCGAAGTTGGGTCAATGGCGTCAATCCCGGGGGGTGTAACTCTGTTGAGAGATTCAACGACGTAGATACACACCGACGGTCCCCGTTCTCCCCGAATGTCTTTTTACCGCGTGGCGAATGCGGATTTGCTCTCTGTCCGAAAATAAAAAAATCAGACCATTATCGAGGCTTTCATCCACAATGGTAAAAACAGCGCCTCTCGATAATGGCCATTAAAATTAACACGAATTTCAATATAATCCGTATACAAACGATGCGTGTAATTTAGATATAATATTGCAAAACTGAATCGCGCAAAATGCCTTGTTTGCACGAATTACAACGTTACGGTGAATCATAAAAGAATCGAGCGATCACCGCTCGTACACCGGTAATTTACAATGAAATTCAGCAACGTTGACTCTTTTTTCATATGTGACTTATATTCGAATAATTTACATTTATAAACGAGACTCGGCGATCAATGCGAGGTAAATCAGGGTAAAAGGTGTTCGATGTCGTCGCGTGTTTAACTGTCGCGACGTTGACAATTCAACACCACGTTGAATCGAGTACGGCTGGAAGTCGCCGTATTAAATATCTTCGAATCTGCAAAGAGCAGAATCTCTCGTCGGCCGACTTTCTGCAGCGTCAAAGTAAATTTGTAAGCGCGCGTCTGCCTCGTGCTCGCGACCGTCGGCCTATGTAGATTTATAAAGTCGCCCAGAATAAATAGATCTTCCAAAATATTTTTTCGGAGATTGTTTCGGAAAAGTAAATATCTCAATATTTATACGAAATCAAAAAATATCAGCATTTAAAATAGCAGCGTCAATCTCAATCAGATATTGACGCAACCGCGCGTTAAAAGTGATCGATCTTTCAAGTACCCATCGTATAATTAAGTATTCCACGAGAACTAGTGTCTAGTGTCTAGTGTCTAATGAGAAGCTCGAAAATAATTCCCAAATCTAATCCACTTTACTTTACCATTGGATATTCATTCGCACGAATTTCGCGAAAACGGTACTGCAAATACCTACATCACATTACTCGTAATCCCGTTATTACAATACTGCGTCGGTCGTAATCCTGATAACGGCATGATATTTGCAGAACATTGAAAAAGCGTATCGTTTGCGTATGTGTAATAAAAACAAAAAAAAAACAGCGATTTTTATGGAGGAATGTAACTCGCGCGCGCGCGCGCGCGCACTCGCGGTTAATTCATCTATTCTGGAGGACGCGGATATTATCTCTCGCGGATATTGAATAAACGGAGATACAAACGGGATCAGAAGCAGCAACGTTACGTGTCTACCGATAATCCCTGTGATCCGTTCGAATTAACGCAATAAATTTCTACGCGGTTGTAAATAACTGCATAATCGAAGTCGAAAATTGCGCGTAACAAGCCCGCGCAATTATTATTATGTCGCTCGATCATCGTGCGATCATCATTGCGAATAACGCAATTATTATTATTATGTTTGCGATAGAGTTGTGTACATTAAGAAGAAAGTAATGATATTATACACCAAATGTGCAGAGGCACCAAACCAATAACTTAATTATGCGTACTTAAAAGCAAATATTGCGCTATAAGAATAAGAACTAATCGTGATAAGAATTAATATTATTATGCTCGATAGGAGAATAGATTGTAAATATAGAATAGATTGTAATATTCATGATACAGTTTACATGAGCAATTTATAGCATTCTTTATCACGATGTAGATAAAGAATAATATCGTACATAATGATACCATAATGATATCGATACATAATGATAATGATACGACACATGAACATGAAAAGGTAGCGGAACAATAATAACTTAATTATACATGCTTGAAACTAAATATCGCGCTGTAAGAATAACTAATAAATAATAATAAAAATTAATATCACACACTCGAACAGAAGAGAGATGGATTATAATATATTGACGATACAGTTTATTCTCCGCGTTTATTCTCCGCTACCGCTAGAGTGGGATGTGCGCAAACGGAATTTTCGCGTATCGATACGACTCCTCGTACAATAGCATCGTTAGAATATTTCTAATTACTATTATTATTCCATCCGGAGAATGGAACGCGCAGGTATGTAATATCGATCGGCGCGTTATACCGGCGGTAAAAGCGGTCCCTCTCGGCGAGATGCACCGCGGGGCCGCGCGAGTTTCATCGGATTTTATTTTGCCACGTACGAGAGCCACGAGGTGTAAACATATTCTTATCATCATGCGAGACGCGATTAGGAAAACTGCGAATGCGCTACCACGGCGGAGCATATATGCCAGACGTGTAATTGCACGTTTCGTGGTAAACGAAAACGGCCGAGATCACGACGACGACGACGACGACGACGACGACGATGATGACGTCGTTCTTTTAGACAAATGTTAGCTACATTCCAGATGCATACTGGATGCATCTGCGCTAAACAACCGTTTACATTACGATTATCTACGAAGGATTAATTAAATTCAACATAGTCGTTACGCTTCTATTTGAATTTATATAAGAGAGGATAACCGACGGATTAAGCTTGATTAATTAAGACTAAAGTAATATATTGGTTTATTTAGTTACTTTATTATTGCATTTTCGATCTTTCGTTAATTATTTAAATATAATTTAACATCTCGGAGAGCAACTCTTTGGCTCGGAATAAATGTAATTATCATCATTGACCATCTAAGATTATGTTGTTTTGTTTTATTCTCTGTTTTCAACATTCCTTTTTCTGTAAAAATAAATTATTGTCGTTCATGGTACTCTTATATTCTCGTCTTACCGAATTTTATCTAATCCGTGACAGTAAAGAGTGAGATATCAATTATTTCAAGATAATCTTATCTCAGACGCGAACATCTTGAAATCATCTCGGAAGAGACAGGGTCATGTGATTCGCACGTATTTTTACTGTTCATAAATCAAAATTCGCTGCGGTATTCACTTATAAAGAAATACCGAGTATGCGATGCAAATATTTCTGGCGTATCTGAGACGGTCAAACCTCAACACATTCGATTCGCCATAGTTTAGTTTCGCACATCCGTTTAATTACTCGCGGCAACGCTCCGCAAAACGTATCGCTAAAACCTGCTTATCGATACACGAACTTTTTTGCACAAACGTTATCTGTACTCGGCGTACATGAAAATTGCAAGTGGATATTGATTTAAAAGCCATGACTCGTCGCGCTCACGCGACGCGCACACGTATTGCTCTCCCGACGAAGATCTCCTTGATTATTTACATCGATTACATCGCGCGAATGCCTTACACACGTGCACATCGCATCATTTTGAACACAAACGGAGCGCTCGCCTCTCTCGATTACACGATTAGCAACTCTAAAGAGTCTCTCTCTCTCTCTCTCTCTCTCTCTCTCTCTCTCTCTCTCTCATCGTGTTCATCCTCGCGGATGGAATCCATTCGCATCGGGGGCGTTAACCACTTGGCTTGGAATTTAATCGACGCGGATGATGCACGTCCATACCTTCCGTTTGTCAGGGAGATGACATTAATGTTCTTTTTTTTCACTTGAAAAGGTTCCGTGTGTACACACGTGTATAATAGAATAATAAACTACAAATATATATATATATATATATATATATATATATATATATATATATATATACACCTCTCTGATAATAATAAGAAGCAATTTCAAATAAATTAATTTTAAAATGCAATTTGCAATCATATCGTCGACTCTCTCAGCTATCTGAATAATTCACTCCTGCCTAGCTGGCAAATTATCTCGTTTTGCGTAACGTGCGGCATATATGTGATATACATTACGCTTTAACATCTTGTTCCGATAATTTCTGAAGTAAATCGGAATTGAAACAGGCATCCCGGGAGGCATCGTGAATTCGAACCGAACGTAATCGAAGGTCCTTGGATTTTTCGATTTGGATTTACTCTAAAGTTTTCAATCAACTTTGAGACTATAATTGATATTACACTTTAAGAGAGATTTACGTCGTACGTATCGTAAATAAATAAATAAATTAATTAATTAATTAAATGTCACTTTAGACTTTAAAAATCAGGGGTGACATATATACATCATTCGGAGATTATCGAGCTGTATTAGTTATTTATCACTCTATGACCGTATGAACGGCGAGATAGGCGATAATAATAAGAAGCGAGAAAACATTTGTGGCACGTGAAAGATACGACGAGCGATAAGCTCGGCCAGTTGGAGACGTTATTCCAGGCGAAGTGGTTAAAGCCGGCGCTCTCCGCCGTTTAACGCTCTGATCGATCGGCGAGAAGCGGCTCGGAGCGCGCATCCCTCTTCGTCTCTTCTCTCGAGGGGGGGGAGGAGAGGGGGGAGGTCCCTTAACCCCTCGGCGAAGGACAAAAGTTTTCGCTCGTAAACACGTGCACACGCGCGTCATCGCGCGTGGCTCGAAAGCGTCGAAAAGAGTCGGAAAGAGTCGGCAAAGAGAGTGTATAGGCCGGATTAAACGCCCCCGATAATCGGAGACATGGCCACATGGGGGGTAGATTTGGCCTCTGCCTCTCGCATCCCTTATTCTCGTTTGCGCTGCTTTATTTCGTCACTCCCTCGTGCCATCCCCCCAAGTTTTGCCCAAGAGGGCCAAGCAGATCTTTTTCCGCATACAGATCGAATGTTTCGATATGTCCCTGTGTCGATTTGCCGCACACACACGATGTTGCAGATGTTGATACTCTTAAATTACGTACTACTCAACGTTATTATTGTTTCTTTAACGTTAATTTTGTCTAACAGTTGGAATTTATAAAAATTTCACAATCATTTCCCGTTTACTCATAACGAGTTTTCTAAATACCGTGTAATAAAGAAAAATGATTACATAGCACGTGATATTGATTCTACACCTTTTAAATATTTTATTTTTTCTGACATATATATTTCGATATATATTTCAGTATAAATAATAGATATTTTAATCATGGAAAAAAGTAAATTATGCGTTTAAATATTACAAGTTATGCGGAAATATGTATTGATGTTAAAAATCGTCGTATTAAATTTGAATAAATTGCCTATAGATTGTTATATTAAATAATAATATTCGCAAGAAATATATGGGTTTTGTCTATTTTCGGAGCACGTTAGGCATCGAAACTTCAAGGCTGTCGTTACTCGCCCGAGCTTTTAGTATCCCATCGATTATGCTCTTTCGTGAAACGTCGTAAAAGTTCGGATGAACAATGTGGTTAGGTTTGTTCCCTGGTGAGGTACCCTGGGTAGATACGTGAAATAAGGTCAAAAGAAGCTGGTTTCGGTACAGTTCACGGATAAGATTCTTTTGAATTCTTCTTCAATCTGTCAATCAATTGTCACTTCAATTTGTCACAATTAATCAATCTGTCGAATATTCGGACCTCCATGATAAAAAAAACATTAGCGAACTTGAGAACTTGTAAAGCTGCTTAATATGATTCAAGTACCTAAAAGATCCCTAAATAACAAACATCTCAAAGATTTACGACATCCTTTAAACACTGTCGTTGACTTTGCGCAATTATTTTCCGACGGTAATACAAATTTTATCGTAATCGTAAATAATTACTCGAGAATCGCAGTATGTGTCACCATCATTTTATTTTTATCGATATCTATCATTTTTACGACAACAACGGCTATAATTTTCTATTACGCGTAATTACTTACTCGACATTCGATTATATTCAGGTGGCCGCCGGCCGCACGAAGAATCGAGTTTTCGCGAACGTTTAAGAGAGCCGCTAAAATTTCTCTCTTGCACTTGCACGACGATAAGTTAAGCAATAACCGAGTCCTCGTGGCCTGACTTATTTAGCATGACAGCGCTGCGCATTGCGGATTTTTAGTCACAGTTATGCGCCTTTCACCGAGCGTGAGCTCCGAGGGCTTCCGTTATAATTACACGGAGTTCGCCATCGTCGTTATCGTTTCATCGTCGTCGTCGTCGTCGTCGTCGTCGTTGTCGTTGTGTCGCCGTCTCGCGCGCGCGTCACCGACAATTAGCCTACGCCGATTCGATATTTCATCGCCCCGAACGCAAAGGCGTCCTTTAATCGCGAGCCGGAAATCGTGCGCGAGCCGGTAAGTGTCACGCTTTCTGCCAACTGTCGGGAGATTTAACCGTTCCACCGGCGACTCCGATGTGCCACGAGTGGCTTTGGTATATCGATAAAATTCTCCCGGCAAATATTGCACGGTATTTCGCAAGACCAGCGCCAGACCAGCGTTGCAATCGCTAATCTCCTCTTTTAACCTACTTCTCACGAGAGCGGTTACTTCGCTCAGGTCTACAATACGGCGTGGATGGGATCGCCATAAAAATATGCACGTAATTAGGAGTGGACGGGCTCTCCACTCCGGATTATCCGTGATTATCCGACGATAGATAAGGATAGTCGCGTCTACGTCCTTATCCTTACTCACCCTCTCGTTGCTTAGCACCGGTTACCCATGAAGGTCTTGCAAATGTCCCGAAGGATACTCCCGGGACTCGCCCTCGTTATCGAATTAATTCGATCACGAGTGACTATAGCCGAAGCGGTAGCCTCGCTCGATTCATTCGATCATGGTGTAATCATCTTAAGTTTACAATCAAATCAAGTGTGTGTGTATATATATATATGCCGACAGCTACCAAATTCCATTTAAGGAACTAGCTTTTGTGCACATTGTAATTAATCTCAATATTTATGGAGTACTCAAAAAGTATAGAATGCCAATTAATAAGTTTTTCCGATAATTTTTTATATGTCCTCTACTTCAATGTTTTATCGATACTTTTATTTTTATTTTATGGATCCGATGTTTTGACATTTGCTTCTTGATAAATTCTAACAAACTCAGAAAAAATATATATTCTCTGTTTTGCTGGGTATAGATCTGAAAAATAATTTTGTTAATTATATAAGACATTCAAATTAGATGAATTAGAATATAAAAAGATTTTCCAACATTATCATATTTAAATATTCCACATAATAATTTTGATGCCTCAATAAAATTATTTTTCAACATCTGATCAAATTTTTAGATTCTACAGCAAAATTGCTCTTTCCACGTATGAATATCAGAGAATCATACGTTTCGATCGCGTCTCGCTTTTCAGCTTATCGTTAATAATTCGTTATGAGCTCGTGACTAAAACAAAAAAAAAATAATAATTCGGTCGCGCGAACGGATCTAGATATCCGCGCGACGTGTCACGCCACCCTTGTTTGGCCTCTCAGGTTCTCAATCCCTGGAATGGGCCATCGGCTCCGTGCGGAGATCCTAAGAACAACAGACGAAAGGAGTCAAGGTTGTCGTCTCGGCCGTTTTCGCGCCACCCTCCGTGCGTTTGACCTCCGCGCGGCAGGCGCAGCACGGCGCGGCGCGGCGCGGCACGGCACGGCACGGCGTGGCGCGGCGTGGTGCGGCATGGCGTGTGGCGTGCCCAAGTGCGCCGTGGTGTACGTCGTATGCCGTCGGCGAGCTTCGACGGTTTTCGATCCCCCACTTTCTTCAGTCCCCTCCCCCCCCTCCCCCCTCCCACCTGCTACACTTCCTTTTCGCTTCTCTCCGCTCTGCATCAAACCACGCCGCACCACATCTCCCCGTCGCGCCGCGCCGGCATGTCGATGAAGCCAACCGTCCATCCAAGCGTCTCTCCTAAACTCGTATAATAGAAACCGAGTCGATCCCGAAAGGGGAGCTTTATAGCATATGTAGAAAACTCCATTACATTCTGCCATGTCCTGTGTGCCGTGATGTTACGGCGCACAATGAGATAGTTAAAAGCTTATGCCTTTTGTTAGTAATTTTTAATTTCCCGCTTTATTTTCAACTTTTTATAATGAAAAATTACAACGACATCATTGATGCAATGATAAGAATGTATTACGGATAACATTTCTTATATATATATGAGACGACTATATTTTGTTAATAAAAATTCAAAATTCACATATGATTGATGATAAATGTTTTTTTATTATGTAGATATGTGCGCAAGTAATTTTTTTTTTTTTATTCTTTCACAGTTATTCGTCTTCTAACAGACATAATATCTAACTTGATATAATATCAGGTTTTCTGCTAAAATTACTTACTGATCTTCCCCGCCCTCCTCCTCTCTTCTCCCTTTCTTTTTCTCTATCTGTTTCCCTTGTTTCTCTGTAATTATCTAAATTAATTCCTCGAATATCGCGCTTTCGTCCGTAGTAAACAATTTGTCAATTTCCACGAATCTTCCCACATAGTTTTCTACTTGATGGAAAACTTCCACGAAGGAATACATAACGCTGCTATCCGCTTATAAGCGGCAGTAACATCGTAGTTATGAAAATGAAGTTTGAATTAATTGGAACAGGTTGCTTAGCGGAACTGCAAGTTTTGGCATAATTACTACGCAACTGGATACAGTTCCGAGAATATTATAATAGTAATTCTTAATAAGTTGATAATAATACCTTTTTGGTAATCATACATTTCTTAGGCATAGTAACGAAATTAGTAATCTTGCCCCTCAAAAATTGCCCCTGGCATTTTCTAAGAGCAACATTTATCTTTTTCTAAATCTCTCGCGTAATTTCAAGAGTTTTACACAAGTGGAGCAAATAATACTCTTTGTGTCTGATTTTGAAGGCGAACGCATATCATGCTCATGCAGTGTGTACACCATAAATATAATCTGTGCTTATCTATTCGCCGAACCCTCCGTTTCTACTCGTTTCATAATTTCGCTTTTAATTTGACACGAAAGTAGGTTTCTAGGTCAAAGTGTGATACGTCGAATAGAGTACAACCGGCACTGCGCTGCCCTCTAACTCGACAGAGCTCTAAGAATATAATACTCTTGAAAAAAAAGATTTTCCTTCGCGATCAAGCGTTTGTTTCTTAAGACCTACAAGAGCTTGCCTACGTTAATATTTCACAATTTTCACATTGCACGTGCGCATATGTTGAATTAAATTAAATTAAAAACGGAGATGTGCGAATACATAGTAGTACATCGTGTGATATTTATTTGTGAAATTGGGTCAAATTTTAAATACTATAAAGTATCTCTACATGATTTTTATCGTGACTGTGGCAACTGTGGCATTAGGCGTCTTAAATAAAATACTTCGAATATAAATTTTATTTTTTTTCGATTTTCGATCGCTTGCGTGCGAGGATGTATTACATGCATCGTACTTTTCACTATCAAGTTTATTCTCACACGTATATCCTGTTCAAAAATTTTACAAAATTTATTTCATTTATAAAATACATCGTATTGAAATTTGGAAATTAGAAGAAAAAAATAATATTCGGAATTTAGAAAATATATATAGATATGATATAATTTATAATTTATTTTTCAAGATTAATATACACTGACTGAAGCTTTACGATTCATCATTCGCCGTGGTATAATGTCACTCTCTCGTGAACAGCTGACATCTTACATATATTTCAAGACTAGCCACAAGTCGGCCGACGTGCGCATTCCTAGATAGAGAATGTAAAAGTTAACATGGCCCCATCGAAACCTACCGACTTTCACTTTCAGCAAAAGCGCCTGCGCTCCACCTTCACCGAGAACGTCAGATCGTAACGACACTTCCAGTCGTAGAAACTCCAAGAATGTCACTTAACAAACGATTACTTTAAAATATCACTCAAAACTTCGCTCCCAATCGTCTGATATAATCGCAATGAGAATTATACATTTTACACAAAAATAATGACCAAAATAGAAACAGTATTATAAATAGCGAAACGACCAATTATCTTTATATAAATGCCGAAGTGAAAAAACATTTTGTATAAGTTATTTGTCACATCTTATATTATATAAGTTATTTGTCTAAAACGAAATTTACGAATCCAGCAGTAACTGTACATCGGACAAGGATACTCGTGATACTCGACACGATTATTAATTCTTAACTGGAGTACCTCAATTTAGATTACGTAACTCGAGCCGGTAAATTTCAGAGACAGGAGGATATATATATATATATATATATATATATATATATATATATATATATATACCCACATTAATCAAAGGTTGTAAAATATTACTTTACTATAAAAATATTCCATAAAAAGATCTTTCTTGACCAGCACGCTAGAATGTTACCACCTCGCATGAAAGTACGTATGTGTAGCTTCTATGTTGAAATCAATCTACGTGACGGTCGAAGAAAGTAGCGTTCAGAACAGTAAAACTGTGTTGCAATCGCGATATTTTTTTTATCGCGCAAAGTCATCTTCATACTCGTCAGCCAGCATTAATTTTGCATTGCCAAATATGCAAGCTCGTTTTAAAATCTTGATAAATTCTAACTCTACGTTTAAAACTCAGGTCAAGAAAAAAAAAATTGATTTGGAAATTAAGCAAGGTTATAAAACCTAGCTACACATTCCTGTAGCTCTTAGAAACTTTTGTTCGCCGTCACTCATTATTCAAAAATATTTATTTTATTTTTCCAAAGGGAAATTGTCTTAAGTTTTGCTTGAAAAGAGTTTATATCGATCGCAAGGAAACTATTTTAGCGATTTATATTTGCGTAATTGTGGCGTTATTAAAAAGTCAGAAAGCTTCAAGTCAGAAAAAAGCAGTATGGAGCAGAGAGAAAGAGGGGGGGGGGCGGAGAACGAGAGGAGGGAAGAGACTAACTGTATGTGTAAGCGGACGTTCATTGCGGTGAGGAGGGGCGAGGGGAGAGAAAGGCTGACGGTAAGGATAAGAATGTCGAGCGGCGCGAGCGCGCTGTACCGCGCCGGTTGGGAAATGAATTGTGACGCGGCCTGGCATTGAGAAGAGGAGAAAGAGAGAGAGAAAGAGAGAGAGAGAGAGAGAGAGAGAGAGAGAGAGAGACACGCATGGCGTTCTCCAATTTCTCACATGGCCCGATTTCACGTAGAGAGACGGCCGGGCAGCGATGACGATGGCGGTGGTGGTAGTGGTGGCGGCGGCGATGGTGGTGGTGGTGGTGGTGGTGGTGGCGGCGGTGGTGGCGATAGCCGTGACAGGTGAAAAGCCCATGACAATGCGTTTGCATCACATCTCTCACGGCGATTCCGTTCTGCATAGATTTTTCAAGGAGAACCGTCGGGGACAGGGGGAGCGGAGGGGGGAGGGGGAGGGGAGGGGAGGGGGGAGGGGAGGGCTGACGTTGATTCTCCCGCACGAGCGGCGCACATTCGCACATTCGCTCGTTACGCCGTTTAATTAATCGCGATAATCCATTGAACCCCACGATCCACGCATTTATAAATGCGAAATGGCAGGAAGTGATTTGTTGATCGGATGTGGATTTACGCCAATTTACGTTCCCTTTCAACGGCGCCTCGAGGATTCCTAAACCATTAAAGATCGGAGGACGGATTGTTAATCCGAGTGTCCGCCTCACAGGCAACACTATCGATATTGTCGTTCATTTCGCGATCGGGCGACTGTCGAAGATGAGAAAGTCGGGTCGCAAACGGCGTCCTGAATAATTTAAATATACAAATTACGTTCTCCCTAACGTGCACCATGTATTTGTAGTACGTTCATTATAAATTTAAATTATAAGAACAAAAGACTTTCGCGTGCGTTAATAAATACGCTTGCTATGGGAATTACGAGAGCAGCTATAGAGAGAGAGAGAGAGAGAGAGAGAGAGAGAGAGAGAGAGAGAGAGAGAAATAGGTGTTCTTTCGTAAAATGCAGTTTCCAGCAGGTATTCTCGCGTCTTGCGGTCTTGCGCAGCCAGTCGGGTAAACGCTTCCTATCCCTCAAAAATAACAATGGACACGAAAACGCGCGCTGTTCGTTATGACAATGGCGGTCGTTATGCGAGGACGAATGCTTGCGACAAAAAAACTTTGCCGTAGGAGAAAAAATTTGCGGCGTAACATTTGTACGCTCGAGGATCCGGCGACGGTCATGTGCCAGATCCATCGTTTCGTCTGATTACAGTTGCTCGAAGGTAATAGTAAGCGATAAACGATGCCGCGAGCAGCGAGAAGAGAGAAACACTCTCGGCGAAGTGGTGGTCTTGTAAATTGCAGATAGCCGAGAGAGTTTGCGACCTCTAGGATAATCCTGCGGTAACGCTGTTGTGATTTGCGATTATCCGACATGCATTCGACATTGCCGTTTCACTACTACCGTCCAGGAAGTGTCATCGGCTTTAAGATAAAACGCGGAGAAGGATATAATCCTTCACTCTTTGATTTCCACAAATATATCATATTTGTATAAGACGGTTAATTAAAATAATAATACAGAGAGTACTCGCGAAGAAATGTGAAGGAAATAATACGTTTTGTTATTCCACTTGTGTGTAGATATTCTCCTTTTCTACACGAGGCAAATTAAATCGAGTAGACTTTTTTTTTTACACAACTCTGGCCAAATCAGGAAAATTTTTAGGTAAATTTACACTTTGAACACTACACTTTTCTATTTGACTGGAAATATATTTACATATTACACAGAGTTAAAACGAATTATATGTAGATATTCAATCAATTAATTTATTAATATTCTTTCAAATTATTTTTGATAATTATTTTTTATTTGAAATACGATCACGTGCGAGATAAGATTAAATCTTTGTTATTCTTTTTGAATGACTAAAATTTTTTAATGATTTCTTTAAATCATTCTTACGTGACGTATACTAAAGCTTTATGTAAATGTTTTGTTGTTAATTTTAAAATTAATAGTTTCAAGAAAATCTCTCTTTTTTTTCTCTCTTTTTTTATAGAATTTGACACCGATAGACAAAATCATCTATGGAAAATTTTCGCTTAAATGATAATTATTCACTTAATTCTAGTTACAATAATTGAATACTAATGAAAAATATTCCATTGAAAATTTTCTTTTAAATTGAATCGCTGCACAACTGCGCCGATAATTTTTATTTAAAACGTAATGACATCATGTAATTATTAAATAAATTTTATTATCCCCTATGTTACATAATATGCGTGTTCACATCATTGATAACGCATCAATGTTTTTAAATTTTGCATTCTCGAATCATATTTGATTCTAAAAACCTACCGTCGAGTAAATACGTGAAAATATGGAAAAAAATTTATCCGATAATTAAGCATTTATTTTGTTAAAAGCACATTTGTGCGTGCATGGAATATTTACTTTTTATCAATATATATATATATATATATATATACAGGCAAATATATTTTGCCTAACTTAATTTAATAAAGAAAAGTTAATAAAGACGGATTTTAGAAGTAGTTGTTTCATTGTTGTCGCTACTCGCCATATTAAACGAACTTGCTGAAAAAAAAAACAGCGACAAGCTGTAAAATCTAATAACTGACGCGAGCAAAAGAAATACTCGCGACACGCAGGAAGGAGAGTCGACTTATTCAGCAGCGATTGTTTACGACGGAATAAGTCCACTCAAGGTCTCACTCTACGCCGACTTTTATCAGCAGCGCAAACGAGCATTAGTCCGATTAATCCCGCGAGTGTTTGCACCGTGATCGTCGCGCTCGACTAAAATATTGAATTATAATCTTCTCTTTTTCTTCACTTTCACGTAGCCCGACGACTAATAAAATTCCTCCGTCATATCTCCATTTTGTAAAATACATCTTGTCTCCGAGTAGTCGAAACGACTACGACGTTTGGAAGCATTTAGAAACGACGTCAGAACGTTTTACAAATTAATACATGTTGGACGCTTATATATATATATATTTTTTCCCCTGGAAAAATTGAGAGAAAGCGGAAAACATTAATTTTAAATCAAGACAAATGTTCCCGTATGTAAGAAAGAGTATTATAATTTTCTTAAAAATTTTAGCCTTGACTCGATTGAATTTCTATCCGTGTAAATATTACTCTTTCTCAAGGCTAAAAATCTTTTACATGAAAATGATAATATTCCTGCTTATATATATGATAATATATAATATATAATTGATTTAAGGCTAATCTTTTTTTCTGTGTAGGCACATTTCACCGTGCCCGTCTTGAAATCACACTTATTTATATTCAGTTAACAAACGTGTCCTATAAAACGGACTATTCTTCTGAAATATTTAACCATAGTGTGAAGTGACAATGTGCTTCATTCACATTATTCCAAGACATGAGATTTGAAGAAAGAGAGGAAGGAGGACGTGACAAAAGGAGAGGCTTCGCTCATTCGTTATATATTTGACAGCGCTTCTCTCTCTCTCTCTCTCTCTCTCTCTCTCTCTCTCTCTCTCTCTCTCTCTCTCTCTCTCTCTCTCTCTCTCTCTCCTCCCCTCTCTTCCTCTCCCTTTCGCCCCCCCCCCCCTCTCTCTCTCTCTCTCTCTCTCTCTCTCTCTCTGTTTCTCTCACGAATCAATTTGATAAAAACACCGGCAATAGTGAAAACACACAAAGTTCAAATTGGATCCTGCTCGAAATAATTACTCGGTCGAGTCGACGTTGTTGAGGCGACATTGACGACAAGGCGGCGCAATACAAACTTGTTGTTATTCGGCGCGAACGCGAGCGAGACGGCGCCATTGCGGCTTTGAGGAGCGATCTCTTTCCCTTTCTATATCTCTCGAAATAATGGATCGATGCCGCGGCCTCTCCTTCCTTCCCCCGTCCGCCTCTTCGTTTGCGACGTCTGGTAAAATTAACCGGCGGTATTTCGAAAACTCGCTATCGAATTTTATTCGGTGACCGACGCTCGCTGCGAAATACCGCGCGAGAATAAATACACCCGGCTCGCAGTATCCAAGTATCCAAGTATCCAAGGTATTTTTTTTTTACTCGCGCGATATAATATTCGATTTTATCCTGAAATGTCCCGATATTAATCATTCGATATCTCATTAATCTTGCGAATTTAATTTCTGTTTAATGGAACTTTATAACGGTCCGATAAACATAGAGTAGTAAATAAATGAATAGACAAGTAATTGTTTTAATATAAAATTCAACGGATATTCAATACTGAATAAGAAATAAAAGAATGTGAACCAATGCGACGCGAATACAATACGGAATATGGAAAAGCTAAAATGTAATCATAGTCAAAGATAAAAATGGAAAACTTTTGTTGTCTCATGTCAACTCCGAGATTTATGTTAGGGAAAGTACCCTAACGATCCGTAAAAATTACAAAACCCAAATGAGAACCGATGAGGATTATTGACTTTAGTGAATGTAAATACAATTTTAGAAAAATATCATCTTAAGCATCACGTTGCAGTTTTACGAATACAAAATTTGTTGGAAAAGATCCAGGGCAACAAATGTATCGCGGACATTTATTATGCGCGATTATCGATATTAAAATCAATTTATATTTTTAATAAAATCCTTAAAAATTTTTGTATGTACGTCGTAGCGGATATCGCCAAATGGATATCGAGCGCATTATCGCCCCGATGTTAAATGAATTCCGCGTTTTTATTAATAAAACGAGTACCACGTTTCTTGTTCCTTAAGCAAACGCGGGCAAGCACGATGATGATATAAATAACTTGGCTACGGAGTGTTTCGCCTAAAAAGTGGATTTATTTCGAGCAAAGAGTGGTAACGGTAACATCGTTGAGCTACGCAGTAATATACTCATGCTCTCTGGGCTGCAACTAATAATTACTTACTTAAACGTTACCTGTCTCGCCGTACTACTAAAACTGCTGAATCAGACACGCCGTCCAATTTACAGCGTAAATTACGATTATTAACGGTCCGCGCCTCTCATCGCTTATATCTCGTCGCCTACTTCATCTCTCTGCTTTTCCGCATGCCGCTTCTTTTTCTCATGGCAATCTCCTTTCCTAAATAAGCGCATGGCTATTTATAATGTTTTTCTCGGACAAGAAGCGAAATATTTAGCTGTATTTATCGGATTAACGATTCACGAAATATATACGCTGCGTTAAATGTACGTGAATTCAAATTGGTGGACTTTTTTCTTAATCTAAAAACGATATATTTATGTTATAATATTGTCCGAATTAATGTTGCCTAATAATATTAAAAAGAACACCTGAAGTCACAGAAAAAGTTTAATTATCGATTTGACATTTGAATAAACAACGCATATGCGATATCAATACTTGCACATTATGTTAATATGAAGTTAAAATATTGATAATATCAAATTGATGTAGTATCAAATAATTTATTAGCCTCGAGAACCGGGAATGTAGCATGGAAAATATCGATTTGCTATTCATATTGATTTATTATTTAGAAAATTTAAAAATTTATACAACTAGGACGTAAGTTTCGGGAGGAAATCTATAGAGGAAAGTATCGGAGCGAAAATTTGGAAAAAATTTTGAATCGAGAATGCTACAGAAAAATTCTGGCATCATGTCGTATAAATGCACGATAATCCGAATTTCCGCAATATGTGAATAACTCGGTTGTGCGCACAGGAACATTGTCTATATATATATATATATATATATATATATATATATATATATATATATATGTGTACAAGCATGTACTCTTCGAACATCTGCAGCTATAAAGAGACAATAAATTTACGACTGTTGTATACTCGACATGAAAAGAAATCGTCTTTCATGGTGTGTGTGTGTGTGTGTGTGTGTGTATGTGTGTGTGTGCGCGCGCGCGCGCGCGTGCGCGTGTGCGCGTGCGCGTGTGCGTGTGCGTGCGTGCGTGCGTGCGTGCGTGCGTGTGTGCGTGCGTGCGTGCGTGTGTGTGTGTGTGTGTGTGTGTGTGTGTGTGTGTGTGTGTGCGTGCGTGCGTGTGTGTGTGTGTGTGTGTGTGTGTGTACACATCTCAATTACTGATGCAAGAATCATTGAAAGAAAAGTCGAGTAATAAGCAAATAAATAATTAAAATCAAGTTATTAAAATCATAACAATTTCTAATTAACAATTTCATCGAAGAATATTTATTATAAGATAACGTTTGGAAAAAATTTGTTTACTTTACGCTTACGACTTGGTCTGCTCTGTTTGAATAATTGGATCACATGTATGAATTAAAATTAATTAGTCGATATAATATTTATCTTCTTTTCGCGAATATTTTGTTAACGTTTACAATGTAACAATGACAGTCCTCGGTCGTCTCTCTTTATTTACTTATCAATTTGACACCGGACATCGTTTAGCTTAATGATATAGATGATCACATTCACAATCGGATTCTGTTGACCGCGATGAAAATTCAAAAATCAATCCCATCTTATTACGGTAATTGTACCTTATGGCAGGAGTCGTGATTCAGAATTTCATCTATTTAATTAACCTGATAGGAAGGCAGATGTAGGTACGAGAGCCTATTGTAGTCGTTGATACTTTACGGCGAGTAAACAGGTAAACCCACCTGCGCGAGCAAGAATAAATGCACGTCGTACCAACAATGCTGTTTCTTTCTTTTTTTCTTTTTTCTTTTTTTTTTTTTTTTTTTTTTTTTTTACATGTGTCTCGGCACGCAAGACTATGAAGCAAGCCAGTATTATCTTCCCTTAGGTAAACTCACCCTACGCTTTATATGACATGGTGAGTCTTCTTCTTTGTTCCACCTCCTTTCTTCGTCAATATCTATATTTTTATCTATATCTATATTTTTATTTTTTTTTCTTCTAAGATGAATATACGTACGTCTGTTGATTGATCGTAACTTCGATCGTAAATTGATAAAGAGATACTGAAACCACGCGATTTCTCTTTTGCTACGATTGGAGTGGAATTTTTTATTCGTAGAATTTTTTTTTTTTAAATATCGCTTGGTTATACAATACGATTGTTAATTGTAGAAAGCCATCATAGAAAGTTTTTAGAAATTGAAGTTACGAACTATGTCTTAGCTCAGAAAAAAAATCTAACGCGTTTGTCTTTTGTTCATGCAGAAATAAAAATAACTATATAATCTGTCGACATATGCACGAATTATTTTTCGGAAAGTCGCATGCATATTCCATGTGGTAACGGCTCTTTATTATTAAATTCGAATTTTAGTATTAAAGAAGATTTTAATCAAACCCATATTTTTAAACAACTTTTTCTACATCTGTACATTTTTCACATTTTATATTTATTTACAACAGATCGAGCAGTATTACTTTTTGTAATATATAATGACTCTGCTTAAGGTTACGTAAATGTTCGTTATGTAATGAAAAACGGATGACAGACGGTATAACAATACATTTTCATACTACGAATAATCACTATTTTTACAAATGTAAATTATGTAATATGTCGCTGATTCCACATTACTTGTATGTTAATTATCTAGAGAACGGTTGTCGAGACCGTCACGGTATTTGAGAAAATGAAAGAATTTCATAAGGATTGAAGAGAAACTACACAATCTGTAAACTGTAACTAACGTTTATGTCTGTTATAAGCCTATCGTACCGCGTCATGTCCTACATGTCAAGTTATTTTCCATTCTCCGTAATACTCTGCTACTCACGACGCGAATACAATTACTTTAAAGAGAGTAAGATTATTCGTGTTATTTGGAATAAAAAAAAAAAAAAAACAATTGGCAAAAGCTTTGTTAATTAAAACTTAAAGCGATCGGCGATGGAGATCTGTGTTTGTCGAACGAATATGTTTTTTAACACTGTAGTTTCAACACGGAGCCGGGCTCTCCTCGAGAAACGGCCGAGCTCTTTGTCCCTCGACGAGGACGAAGTCGCTCACGCCAGCAATGCTGCATCGTGCGCACGCTTATTTGTGTGTTGGTGACGCTCTCACACGTAGCACCACATTATCTACACACGCGTTTTCTGTTCGGCTCCATACGATGCGTCATGTTAATAGTGTCGGTGCGGATGCACTCACCGATGCAGTCTTCCCTATAGAGGTCGTCGTACTTTTATCGTCGTGGGCGTCATTAGAATTTTCGATAAGCAATGTCTTCTTCGTAAGTCTACGCTGAATTTCTGAGAATCTATAGATTTTGTTGTTGATGTACGATATTAAAAGGACGGAGAGGAGAATACGCACAACAGCCGTATATATGTATTACATTATATTATTTATATATATATATATATTACGTTTATTCTCCGTGGAAAGAACAATCAGCTTGACTCAATTTAGTTAGTTTTGTCCCTGGAAGGGACTATTAATTTTGCAAGAGATTCAAACGAGTTTTGCTTTGCTAACGCAAAGTTATGAAATCAATTTCGCAATTTGTTCAGTCAAGTATTAAATACATCGTGGACTTTGTCATTGTTTCGTGCTGGTCACTTTGATGCTCTGACCGATGTTTACCGCGACAAAGGCCGATTACCTGAAGGTAATCAAAGATCGGCAAATGCGACACACGTTTACGTGGAATATGCAAATGCCATATGTATGTGTGTGTGTGTGTGGGGGGGGGGGGGGGTTGATATTGATTTGAAGTAGAATTAATCAAAACACATCATATATAATACATCATTTTTTTTAGTCTGTTATTTTAATAATAAGTATATCTCCCAATTATTATATGCAATCATAATTTAATGATATTTATTCATTTTTAATGTAGAATTTTGACAATAAGTAATTTTATCGATATATATTATATTCGGAGCGTTCCCGTTTAGAAGCGTTTAGGGCCTGCGAGGTTTCTAACCGGCCCTGCACCGAGGGAATAAACCTTCGATCCATGCGAAGGAAAAAGATGGGCGAACGAGAAGGGAGGAAAAAGAAAGAAAATACTGCTCGACGTAAGTCGAAAGATGCGCGCGAGAAGAAAAGAAGTTGGAGAATAAGAAAGAGAAGAGAAGGAGAATAAACTGAGGAGTTCCATCGCGGTGGCGAACATATGGAAAAAGAGGAAAAACAAGAGGACGAATGAAAGAGAAAGAGACAGAGAGAGAGAGAGAGAGAGAGAGAGAGAGAGAGAGAGAGAAAAGCGGGGGGGGGGAACGCGTCAGTAAAGAGTGTAAACGAGAAGGTGAGACTGAAGGCAGGGCGAACGGCGTGAGTAAAACGAAAAAGAAGATCAACGAGGATCAAAGAAGGAGATAAAGAACGATTTAGCGAGCGAGAGAAGAGGAGAGAGAGAGAGAGAAAGGAGCGACAATATGGAGAAATAGCGGTGGATAAGCCGACAGAGAAAGAAAGAATAGCGAGAATGGAAGGACAACATGACCACGATGGAAGAAATGGCGAATAGGAATAAGTTGGCGTAAAAGAAGAAGAAGAAGAGGGCAAAAGCGAGCGGAACGGATGTAATGTGTAAGCACGAGAGAGAAAGGGAGGAAGAGAAATAGAGAAAGAGAATAAGAAGAAGAGAAACAGGAGTGGGGAATAGCTTCTGACGAAGATGAACGGAGTGAATAACATGTGGCACATTTCTAAGATAAGAGCGCGTGCTCTGCCCACATTTTTTATATCCCCGTCATGAGTTGCGGTTTTGCCTACTTGGAAGTTGGGACTGGCGGAAACTAAAACTTTTCCCAACTGCGCGTCAACAAGAATAGCGCGTTTTCGTCGAAAATTAATAATTTTCTCGAATAATCAGGAACCTCCAAATGAAACGTGAAATCCATTTTTACATATTTTCCATTCCGTATTAAGAAACGAACTTTAGGGAGAAGATAATAAAATAAGATAAAAAAAATTAATTAATTTTTCGTGGACGTATTTAGAAAATGACTTCGTACTCGCGATAATAATGGCGAACCCATCGCGCAATTACCGTAAAAGCGTTGCACTTTTTTTTCATCGGAATCGAACGAATGTCTCGATGTGAGGAAAAAGCGCGACGTACGATGGCCTGTACAATAAGAAGAACGAGACGAGAGCTACGTGCTCGACCAGGCGGGGTAATCATGCAGTGGGAAATCCTTTGCACCGAAATCCCTTTTTATTGAGCCACTTCCATTGTGTCTCTCCCTTTGCGACGTTTCTTGACTACTCCGCTTGACGCTGCTTTCGGTATAGCGAGCGAGGGGAATTTTCGTGTAACATAGCACTCGTGAGACGTCATAGATTTACCCTTCAATCACGCGTGTACACATATACATAAATCCAATTTTAACCTTATCAAAAGATCACTACATAGGATATAATTGGCGTTCTATAATTCAATTTCAGGACTGTAAAACATAATATCCGCTAATGTTTTTGAAAATAATTATTTTCTCATTTTTATGAAAATGAAAAATCTCAAATTCAAAGATATATATATATTTTAGATCGTTAATTAAACTTTTTTTTCAAATGTACAACAGATATTTAATTATTAAATAAATTTCTCTCGATTTAACTAAAAATTCTCGTGATAATATTTAAATAGAAATTTTTACTTTAATACTTTCGCGAAATTTAATTTTTAGAAAAAGTAAAATGTCAGTTTCCAATCTATTTATGACAGCGATTTCTCACTAAATCACTTTTCGCATGCAGTGTCACGCTACGTAAGAGCTATTTTATATTATCTACTGTTTGTTTTACAGAACATTCTATGAAATTTATTTTATAATTACGTTTTATTGTAAAAAGTATATACGTTTAAAGAAGTTATCAATTTTCATCGGAAGGATAAAAATTGCAATACAATGATTGATGATTCGCGAATAATGTTGCGAAATTACGCGCGTGAAACGTAAAATTATTTTCGCGAAGTTTGTGAGTAATAATTTTTACAGCAGAACACTGTTCCGGATTTTCCAAGTCTTCCAACTTATGCGCGATTCCGCATAAAAGATTTAAAATAGAACAATCTTCTCAGACTACACGAATACACACGTGACGATTTACGTTCGGATTCATTTTAAATGTATAAAATGAGTTTCCAGTTATTTGTTTCCAGTAATTATTTCCAGATATTATTTATACTGATTTCGAATAAAAAATAAATAACCTTTTGTAAATATACCCAAAAAAATCATCAATATATGAAAAATATTTATGTATGTATATATATATATATATATATATATATATATATATATTAAATATTTATGTATGTATATATATATATATATATATATATATATATATATAGAGAGAGAGAGAGAGAGAGAGAGAGAGAGGGAGGGAGGGAGATTTATGTAAAATTAAAACAAACTACAAAACAAAATAATTTTGAACGGTTTGTGAAAAAGTAAATGTCATAATGAACACATTTGTTCTCTTCGTAAAAAGGATTTATATAATCTATAATAAGGTTGCAATACAAAGTTTAAAAAGATAAATTGTTCAATTTATCTTTTATTATAATTTCATATCTCGTGACTACGGAAAATTTTCTTCGCTTGAAAAAGATTTCTATCAAGATCAAACATAATAGAGCCCCAAGATAAAGAAAATCACATGTTATACAGACTTGAAATTGGAAAGAAATCGTAGCTTCGGTCGCATACATTTCGAGGGCGGCCTAAAAACCTGCTCAATACTGGTCCTGTAGAACGCATCTTTGTCAGCTCTTTTCTTCTTCTCCTTCTTCTCCTTCTGTCTGTCTTCTTCTTTCTCTCTCTCTTCTCCTTTTCTCTCTCATTCATTCATTCGCTCACTCACTCATTCACTCACTTGTTCATTTTTATTTACAAAGGAGATGCACACATGCGACAGACAAAAAGAGAGAGAGAGAGAGAGAGAGAGAGAGAGAGAGAGAGAGAAACAGAAAGAGGGAGAGGCATTCTTGTGCACGTGTCGAGACAAACCAGACACAATAACCATCGGAGGCCAAGTTTAAGATTCGTGCGAGAACAAGGCTGCTCAGGTATGCGAGATTATCAAATTTTCAGAGTCGAGAGATCAGTCCATTATCGAATGTTGAACGACACTAATGCTCGACAATAAATAATAATGAGGAAATGGACATTTTGTATATGTATATCTGCGTCATTTTGAAATTACACAAGTGATAAGATAGAAAAGACGAAGCGAGATAAGTAATTTAAAATCAATACAAAAGAATTTTTCTTTTTCTCATATATTGTCGAAGCTTAGATTTTTTTTTTTTTTTTTTATTTTGTTATGGGTGTGTAACATGTGCGCGTATGTTGCGTGTTACATTCGTTTCACGATCATCTGAGGTTTAAAAATTTAAAAGAATTTAGAAGTTCCTCTTTTTTTAAAAAAAAAATTTGAGTCTCCTAAATTCAGTACAAAAGAATTACATTTTTTTCATGTATATATTTAATTAATTATTTTTCAAATAGAACATTTACTTTTGCTACAAATTAGAAGGAATGTGTCTCGCAATTTTTTACATATATTAAAAGAACAATTGTCATCTTTGGAACAGAAATTATGGATTTTCCTCGATTTCGAAATTGATAAGTCATGTCTCGAGAAAATTTGTACGATCCTTACGATGCAAACTTTCGGTTATTTCCAGCGAGAGCGAAATTATGCAAAATCCGTCCTCGATTTCCCGACGAAAAGTGTAATGATAATTAGAATCGTCGCAAATCGAGAGGTATGAAAAAACGAATATCTCACTTGTACGGTTTTATGAGATCATAAGGAGATTGCTCGTTCTTCCGGCAAGTGCAAGGATTCCCCGTGCGAGTGAGTGAGCATACGCGCGAGGATAGCGTAACGACATAAAATCACCGCTTCTTCTGCTCCTTGTGGCATGCGACCGGTTTAAAGACCGTTCGCGAGCCGTTCCTCAGCTGAGACGCGAAGACGCAGAGGTTAAAGAGGCTACGACTTTGGACGGAAAGCCATGACGGAATAGCGGCGAAAGGAGTTTCTCAGGGAAGGATAAAGCGAGGAAAGAGAGAGGGGAGAGGGGAGAGGAGAGGGGGAGAGAGAGAGAGAGAGAGAGAGAGAGAGAGAGAGAGAGAGAGAGAGAGAGAGAGAGACAGATATGCTTTATATTCGTTTACTGCTAGACCGTTTAAAGATTCCTCCGATCGATAACGAATACGAACTAAATGCTGTCGATGGATGCTGAAATACACTGAAAGGATAAATGAAAAATTAATAAATTCTTTATTTATACATACGATTCGCATAATCATAATTATCGTAATTGAAGTTAGTCTTGAAATTATTGAAACTCTCATATTTGTATTGTAGAGCGAGTGTGTATATATATATATATATATATATATACTAAAAGTAATACGGGGGAAAAACGAAGCGACTTCTAGACTACAGATATTAGAGACAATACAACGGAAAGCTATTTATTTTTACCGTTATGGGACAAGTTATTTTTATCGCATGAAATTATTTTTCAAAGCGACTCTAAAGATTTTCTAAAATAAATTTTCCTATCTCCGGCACTGGTCAAGTTCGGTTTAAACAAACACACATCCAGCATATTTACGATTGAAGGGACCATCAATTCATAAATCCTCAACCACATAAAAAGTTCATTAAATAGAGTGTCCACGTAGAAGCAGCGATTGGACACACTAAAAATATTGGAAAGCAGTTTCAGGCTGTATGATAAATGTAACGAGAATTAGAAGCGAAGAAGGGGGCGAAGGGGGATGGAGGTGGGAAGGGGGGAGGGGGAGGAGGAGAAGGAAATTAAAAGGGGAGAGGAAGGCAAGTGAGAGAGACTTCCCCTTCTCGCGAGGTGCAAAAGTGGCCCGACTGCAAACCAGGTAAGAGAAGAGCGACCAGCTGTTTCCTTGCGTGACGTCACGCAGGTGCCTGTAAGGGGAGCCGAGGCGGCTGGTGGACAATGCTCCTAGCGCTCGGAATCGTGTCTCTCGATTCTGTTCCCTCGACACTCCGCTCATTGGGCGGCTATATTTTTTTTCTCTCTTTTTCTCTCTCGCTCCCTCCTCATATCGCACACACTCCTTCACGCTTACGAATTTGTGCGTATACCATTCGTGTGTGTGTGCGCCATCGAGCGGATCTTTCCGCACAGCCCTTGACGTTCTCTCTCTCTCTCTCTCTCTCTCTCTCTCTCTCTCTCTCTCTTTCAGAATTGCCCGATCTTCTTCGTTTTCGAATGCTCCCTTGTAAATGCTTTCGAGATACAGATAACTCGTGTGTTTATATAATCTCATGCACATTGAGGATGATGAAAAAAAGAACCGTAAAATCAATTTTCCTTTATTTAATATTCAAAATTCGATCGATTTAATCTTTTTCGTAACGTATAACGTTCCGTCATTAGCATTTTATTATAAATACTTTGCAATTTAAATATGCATACGTTTTTCTCGGAACGTATTAAAAGCTAATCTGTATTAGAATATTCGATTAATCGTAGACATAAACTCGTGAATAAATGTATAATGATCAATACGTAATGATTACACACTTCTCATCTTCTCAAACTTCATATATCAATCACATAAAACTCTGCGTACGTGAAGTTCATGATTACGGTATGATTATCTGATCTTAAAATTTATCATTTGGAAATCTGCTTTTCTCAACAATTGCGTGTTCACGAATATTCTCGAATGTACAGCAATTTTCACCTAACCACGTTAACTGTCGCGGTTAAACGATTGAACATAAAATCCACCGCTAGCATCAAAGCTCGAGAAAGAGGAAAGAATGAAAAGGTCGTATAGAAACATTATCGCAACCGCCCGCTCGCTCTTTGATCTTCCGGCGATAGAGCGAGCCCTATTAACCGTCTCGTGTATCAATTAAATTTGCATCCCATCGCGAGGGGAAGAATCGCGAGTAGGTAATAATCCGGATTTCTGGCTTACCCAATCGTTACTTAATCCCTGAATATTCATCCATTCGCGGCGCGGCATGCGTTTCCATTGTTTTCTAAACAGATTGTCCGATATCGCGGCCGGCTCGATGTACCACGGATACGCTTTGCTTCTCGGTCGATTCTCTCTCGGAACACACACACTCACACACGTACGTAAGTGTGTGTACGCGCGCGCGCGCGCGCGCGTGTATGTGTGTGTGTAGCATGGATGTGCATGTAACGTGTGTCCGTGATACGCATGCGTGTAGCCATTGGAAGGGCTGATGTGTCGGCTCATTGTGTCCCCCCGCGTCCGTTTTCCCGGAGGATTAAGAATCGTATATGTGTACGTACACACAGGCGCACGCATGTGAATTGCACACGTACGCACATCATCGTCTCTCCTCGGTCTCTAATCGGACCAATAACCCCGCGAATGTCGCGTCGTGCATCGCGTTACGCGCGCGCGCGCGCGCGCGCGCGCGCGCGCGCGCGTGTGTGTGTGTGTGTGTGTGTGTGTGTGCGCACCCCGCGCCCCTCCGACATCTTCGGAGCGCGGTCTTCCTCACCCGTGACCCGTTTATCCTCGCGCTTTGATCTCGCGCTGCATTTTCCCGAACGGGAAAAAAAAAAAAACTATTCGATTAAACAGGTGTCATTCGAAAGACTCCCCTCGCGCTATTCTAATCAAGTATCTTTGGCACCTGGACATGACAGTGTTCAATTTTTCATCGACGGAATATATTTCTCTTACGCGCGTGTCGTAACTTTCTATCTCTTCTCGTGTTTTTTCGTAATATTTTCGTGATTTTTTTTTTCTTCAATGCGGAGTTGTATCTTTGTAATTTCAGGCTGTAAAGAAAAGAGAAAATTATTATATCGGTATTATTGTAAATTATATTTGTATTGTGTTACGTTGTGTCGAGAATTCTGCGAGGAAATGTATGCAGCACGTTGTGCCGTGCCGTGCGTTAAAGCTACGTCTTCGAAGAAGGTCACAGATTGGTCGACGATGATTAATCACGAACATTATCTTATCATGAGTTGAATGCTCCTATCGTTCTCACGTTATCGCCGGCTTCTCCGTCGACAGGCTCGCACGACGAACAAATCACATTATTCGTCAAATATTTCAATTAATACGATACTTTTTAATGAATTATGCGCCATAAAACATTTGATGCGGTCGGTGAATATTACTTATTTTCTGACCGACGTGTTGCTAGAATTATTCATTTACTTTTATCTTTTATTCGAATGAAATATCGTATCTAATGAAACGTTAGAGTTTGATGGATAAAGATAAACGATGATGAGTCTTATGGCAACGAAAAACGTGCAATGGTAGTATTTTGGAATACTTAAGAGAAAGAAGCGATTATTTCATCATCAAAATGTCGCGTAAGAGGAAAAATGTTAAATAAATATAAATTGAAAAAGATATCGACAAATTAACTTTAAAGTTTGAAAACCATGACGTAACGCGCAAACGGTTGAAAGACGAGTCATCAATTTATTAAAATAGCCTTTCGCCTATATTTCATGCGCCCTCGATTATAATCAGATCCCATTGCGAAAGCGGAATATGGTAGTCTGCGAAATGCATTGTAACGAGGACATGTACGACTTGAATAAATATGCGTGCATCGCCAAGCCCTTAATTTCGATCTAAGCGAACGCAAATGGCACACGGGCGTGTCGCAGCGGAATAAACTTTATTAAAAAAAACCGTAACATCTTTCCTTATTAAAATTTTCTTTTCTCTTGCTCCTTCATTTGTTCACATTCCTTCTTACCTTTACACAAGTATATCGTTGATATCACAAGTCTCCAGACAATGAAAACAATGTGTTCGGATGAGTAATCCTTCGGATACTTGAAGGCTAATCACACGGTACCACGAGCGCACGCGCGCAAAAGAGAGAGAGAGAGAGAGAGAAGGGTATGGAAGGAAGGAAGGAAAGTAAGAAAAAGAGCGAGAGGGAAATATACGAGGAGCGTAGGATAAATGAGGACAGGGCGGATAGTGGGTGACCTGTCTGTTTAGTAATACGCAGTTAGTCATACGCATACTTGCCTAGTTAGGAAATTCGAAGCTGGGAATGGCGACGAGACCTTGTGTTATCGGTGGAATCGACGGTGAGCGCGTCGACACGGCTAGAGGATCGGCACCGTGCATACCGGACGCCCAATGCAATTCTCTACCCGCGAATAACGGCATTTCACGGCGAAACGACCGGCTACCTACCGCTTTCGGATCGTTGCTTCAGGAATCTCTCTTGTAATCCTTCACGTGGACGTGAAGTTCCTTGCGAGATCCACGCGAGAATATTATATGAAAAATCGCAAATAAATATATTTTTATCAAGCGAAGATTTAAGTATTGCATACAACAAAGTTCGGAATTTGTAATCAAATTTTAATTTTTATAAAATAACAAATAAACTTTCTCTCTCTCTCTCTCTCTCTCTCTCTCTCTCTCTCTCTCTCTCTCCTTCTTTTTGTCTTTTATAATTGAAAATAAAAATTGTTGAGAGAAATCCTTTTAGGAAATTGTAAAATTTTTCGTTATTTTTACATTTTACATATAAAAGTATATTAAATTTAATATATCATAACGTAAAATGTGTCGTTTTTTTAAACTTGCTATTTTTATACAATAACATTATAATTACACAGAGTGGGTTTAGCAATTCTCTTTGGCAGACTTATTTTTCGATAGAAAGTAAAGATACGAATCGTGTGAATATACAAGTTTGAAAGATAACAGATAACTTACAAAATACTTAAATTGGCTATCAGTGGCGCGGTAAATCATTTTTTTTAACAAAATAAATTTTTTAACGATCGACGGTTTATACGATCGAATCTCGTTCTCCGTATTTTTCGACAAACTTGTTTGTCGCAAAACGAATTTATGTCGTAAATGCTGCTCCCCGCTTTGGACGTCAACAAATTAAACAACAAATAATCGCGACGTTATAAATATATCGTTTCCATTGCGTGACGCACATGCATGCACACACGGTGCAGCGAAGCGGGGTCGCCGGTGTTGAGAAACCGTTCAATAAATTTCAGTCTCACGAGGCATCCTGCGAAGAATCGTGGACATTGCGGAAGCTAGCGAAGATAACACCGGGTCAGATTCTGTAAACACTGTTATCAGCCGTATGAGCCGAGTACCACCGAGCCTGCATTATAATCGCGCGCGATAGGTTGTGAGATTCACGTCTACACCTTGCGGTTACGCTCGTGATCGCCAGATCGTAATTACGATTTTTGCCCCAGCGTGAGAGGTAAACAATAGTAAGATGGCAAGATGCGCCTCTCCCTTTACATCGGTACATTTTTTTTTTCCCTTCGTTGCCTCCTTTGCAAAAAGATCGTGTACTCCTATCTCGCGCGAATGGGAATTGGAGTAGAAACGAATCGATAATGCGAAGCTTTTAATATTATCGTCTTGTCTTCTGTATGGCGAGCTATCGATGGTTATTAAAATTGTTTCGACAAAGAAACAACTTGCATGTGTTGTGTAAATATATATATATATATATATATATATATGTATATATACGCACGCGTATGTATATTCAATTAAATTATAACAATATTACGTTTACAATAAGATAAATTCTCGTAAGATTTTTTTTTATATGTAAATCGCGTGAAAAACAAAAACTTATATAACGTTCTTTTTTTCATTGTCATACTTTCCTTCAAATTATGTATTAATCAATATCTTTTCTTTTATAATATTCATAACTTTTATAACGGAAACGGTATATTTTCTAAATTGAATCACAATCGCATTATAAAAGATTAATAAAAACAACATATTACAACAAAATTTATTCTCGTGTGAAAAATATCTCGTCCAAGCGTTGTAAAATTGCGTTGGATTTAATCCGCATGCGGTATGTATGTAGTTCACATTATATTTTTTTACTTTGAGCAGAAAGCTTTCTTACGTCCATACATCGAACAGCGTGCTGGAAAGAAAGTGAAGATTCGAAAATGATCAAAGTCGCTTAAAAATAGCCCGCATAGTTGCCGAAAATAAAGACGGAGACTACTCTCGTTCAACAACTGAGTGCGATGCGTTTCACGTATCTCTCTCTCTCTCTCTCTCTCTCTCTCTCTCTCTCTCTCTCTCTCTCTCTTCCTCTCCTTTTTCCTCTTCATTACCTCTTTTCTTTCCCCTTTCTCTCGCAATGCGTTACAATCTCTTGTCGACGACCGCTTTAAGACGACTCTTCGAAAGTACGTTCTACTAGGGGAGCTTCAGAAAATGCTGAATCATGGCATATTTTTGGACAGTTTCAATGACAATAGGTCCACCATTGTCGAGTGAAAATACAAAAATTATCGTGAATTTCTGTGAATATTTGTCAAAAGTACTACGTAAATTCAAAATTCCATTTATATTCTTTCATGAAAAAAAAAAAGAGAAGAGATAAATTTACTAGACTACTGATCGTGCGACTATCGATCGGACTCGCCGTACTTGTTATTATAAATTCAAATTTCAACTGCCTTCTTTTATGAATAAAGAATAAATTTTTCAATATATAATGAATATTAAAATTGAAAAATGAAGAATCTAGTCAAGAAGGCGATTTGTTATTAAAGGCGAAGCATTAACTAAACTAAATGAATTATCTATTTTTTTTACGTTTTTCTATGACGATCCTTCATCTAATGAGCAAATGAGTAAAACATTAGGCGTCGTAATCTTTGCAATATAAATCAACGTGATTGCCAATTACTCCATTTACATATCGATACCTGTGTCCAATCGCAAAGTATGCAAAGAAGCAAGGAACAGTGCGAGTCGATTGCATAAG
Organism: Pogonomyrmex barbatus; assembly: GCF_055798465.1. Lineage (NCBI taxonomy): Eukaryota > Metazoa > Arthropoda > Insecta > Hymenoptera > Formicidae > Pogonomyrmex > Pogonomyrmex barbatus. Next base: position 20,610,153 of record NW_028297127.1, read on the forward strand.
GGCTTTAATGATAGTTCGATGCGATCTATCATTTCGCTTCAAAACAATGATCGCTCGATTGGCTAACTATACAATTATGCTTTTGTAACAACGCGTTAAAGATTAACTTTCACTCCTTCCCGTTCACATTAAAAGCGAACAAAGTCTCGAGTTAACTCTTTTACTGCGACATTATCTAATCGCAAAACATTGTCACTGTCACGGTATGCTAAATTACTTTCGTTTGTTAATGATCCGTGTTTCTCAGTACATCTAATTAGAACCGAATCAAATTTATGAAGAGTAAAAAAATGTAGTTTATGTAATATATGTAGTGTGTGTGTGTGTGTGTGTGTGTGTGTGTGTGTGTGTGTGTGTATATATTTTTTTTTTTTTTTTTTTTAATAAAAATGGAAAATAAGTACAACTTACACTTCGTGTAAAGTTAAAGATATTTCGCGAATAAACATTAAATAAGAACTCAACAAATGTATAATTGCAAAGTGCATACGTAATTCATTGAAATAATTAATATTCTCTCTTTCTTTCTGTTTCGTGTAAAAAATAAAATTAGCAATCAGTTGATATACGTACTTTGTACTAAGGTATTATGAAATTTGTTATGATGTAAAGCTTTATATTACGCAGATATAAAGCGTAGATATTATTTCAACACGTATATTTTATAATATTCATCATGCGTCATTTTTTCTTTCTATTTTATAATATAAATTTTATAATATAATTTCAACTGCATTATAAAATGTAATTGTGAAAATAATATCCGATTTGAAAACTTTTCATCTCCTATCATTTCGATGCATACGTGATGTACAATCATTCGATCACCTTCCTTTGAAATCGTATAATAAATTCCATAAAGTATAAAACCAAGTATACCGAACATCGCATCGATGTTTTTTCATCAATTGCGTCAATGCTTATGTAAAGAATACTAAAAAAAGACGCGGTTCCACGTTGTAATCAAACGATATTTAATGCTGCCATTGAAAACGAAATTCGCAACAAAAAACAGACTTATGAGAAATTATATTTAAACAAATATATTCAAAGCGGAATATTTATTTTCATATCATTTTGTATTTTATCTATTTCGAATTTATTTCTTCTTCCTTTTTCCCTCTCTCTCTCTCTCTCTCTCTCTCTCTCTCTCTCTCTCTCTCTCTCTCTCTCTCTCTCTCTCTCTTTCTCTCTTTCTCTCTTGAATCAATCACAATATTGAAATTTCTCAATTATAAGTATAAAGCGATGTATCTTTTTTTAATGTTTAGCGTCCATCTTTTAATTTAGTTAATTATTTTTTTTATAATTATCATACTGTATAGCATGTCTATATTAACAATATAATATGTTATTCTCATTTTTTAGATGCTATCAAACAGCGTTATTAAATCTTCTTTTTGCTTGCATTAAGGGATATTTAGCAATATTTAATTAAATATTTCTTAATTTTTATTTGCTAATTGAACATACTCATTAGTTATCACATAATATTTCCTAATAGTAAAATTTCCTAATAGTAAAATGACTTATTGAGGCATTTTATAGTGGTTTTCTTAGACTGAGTATTTTTTGTACATTAAGGCCGCTGAAGTATCAATTGCATAAGTCGGCAACAATAACTCGGATGAGAGGGAGGAGAGAGGAGGTACACGTGAATATCGCGTTCTATCGCGTCGTCACAGTACAATAATCGACCAGCTCGATCCAGTTTAAACTTATCGCGCAGCTCACATAGAATCATTCTGTGTCGTCACCTTAACGCGCTCGAACGAACGCCACGACCTTTAATTTTATAGTCAGGTCTATTTCGACATGATTTTTACAAGGAATGAAATCTACAACTTTATTTTATACAAATATATAAATTACTAATTAAAAAATTAATCAAATTAATTATAAAATTAATTTTACATAAATATATATATATATATATATATATTAATTTTATTATTATTTTATAAAAATCTATAAACATATAAATAAATTTTATATACTTTTTACAAGCACAAAAGAAGTATGTGTCTGGAATTTTGATGTTCCAATATTCACACAAAGATTGTTATAACAGTTTAGAGTTAACAAAGAGCGCGACCAATGAATTTCCCAGAATAATTTGACATTTCATCAACTATTCTACAGCAAAAGCTAATATTCAATAGCAGTCACAAAACAGTTGTCGAATTTGACAGGTGACAATGGAAACGTAATCCGATATAGCTCGGTCGAGGCATAAAGCAGCAATTTAACTCGTTGCACTTTTCTCGTTGAAATATAATAAACGCGGTGATAATCGTGATAATTTATTGCGCGATCGTTGAGGGACATTCGGAACATAAGATTGAAACGTCTGTTGGATTCGTCGTCGTCGCGCTGTCGTTATTGACCGAGTTGGTATTCGCTCGGTTTCCTTCGCGGTATACGCTGGAAAATATTATGGCGCAGATAACGCACGCATCGGTGGCTGTTGTGTGACACGGAAGATACCAGGTAATTCTTGCATAATTCTTACGTAAACCACCGTCCCAGCGACGGCATATGCGACACAATCGAGTGTGGAGCGGATAATTTTATGAGCGTTGAAATTAATATATGTATTACGCGTTGTTACCAAATCCTTGGTTCCATACCGCAGAAAACGGCACGGTTTAAAAATGAGGCTGAGCCTTCCGTTGAAATTCCTAAGGAAAAATCGACGGAGAGAGGTGGGAAAGCCCGGGGGAAAGACGGACCCCAGTCAAAGTAGAGAAGAATAAAGGAAAGACTAAGAAAAGCCCCGACTCCCCTACTTGTGAGTCACTGTTTTCATTAGGAATCTTTTTCGTACACGTTAGCGGTTTTACGTGGCAAAACGCTCGAGAAAAATCTCCGAAGACCCGATAGGAAGGACGGATCTGTCATGAAGCGGAAAGCAATCCGTTTTACGATTGAACGATAAACAGTTTAAATTGCGCTAAGCGCGGCAAAGATAATTTTAGTAATATATTATGATGAATTAAAAGCGTTATTACGAGCGTTCGCGAGTTTTATTAATCGTTTTTCTTTTGTTTTTATCTATATATATATATATATAAATACGACGAAAAATTCAAATGTATGTACGATAATACGTTTCGCGGAGATCGGTGCGCGATTAAGGCATTCTTAAAAAAATTAAATTCATTTATATATTTCTATGCGTAGAAATGCGCCGTCAGAACTCAAGGGCTATTTAACACTATACTTGACGGGCTAAATCCATTCCCGCAAGAATGATATTCGTATATGCGAACTGAATACATACAGCTGGAAGCAAAGAATTGCGCACAATTTCTGTCGAGAGCAAACATCAAAGCAATTTATTCCGAATTGATTGATTCTCGCGAAGCGAGATAATTAACAGCCTGGAATTTCGATCGGTGTTTCGCGACCGAACGAACGGGCGCAAAATCTAGCTAACGCACCTACATGGCAATTCGGAAGGTTGTATTGCTGTATTCTCTGTACCACCCAATCCCTGACCTAACTTATTGGAAAACTCGAATCGCAAAGTTATCAGAGCGTGCGCCCGACTGTTTTGCGAGCGCTTACTCACGTTTCGATTTTATAGTAACAACTATAAGCGCCGCGCATTGAGCCGTCTCGCGGTGACTGCAGTAAATCGAATTTTCTGTATATATAATAGCGAGAGAGAGAGAGAGAGAGAGAGAGAGAGAGAGAGAGAGAGAGAGAGAGCGAGAGAGCGAGAGAGGGGAGGGGGGAGGGAGAGAGACTCTCTTTCGTTGCATTTAACAGTCGCATTTGCTTTTGAAAATGCGTCGGAATCTCCAAAAGGCCGCTTTGGATACACAATCCGTTTATTTAAACCGCATATTTTGCAAAAGCGCGATGAATTTGAGACTTTGAGATTTGAGCACGGTTGATACCTCGAATACCGGGGATGCGGATATTTATTTATTTTCAAAAATAAATGATTCGAGTCGATCGCGAAATCATTTATCTTTGGATTACTCCGGCGAAAAAATACTTTACCGCGACGGTCCAACATGCCGGACACGAAATCGATAATGACGATAAGTAAGATTTTTAGATATAACGTATATGTCGGAGCGTTATTAGAGTTCTGATCGGAAATAATTAAGTCGTTTGGCGGTGAAAATCATTAAAATCTTTCCCCGATAATATAATGGGCCCGATAATTACGCGGTAATTACTATGTTTGTATAGCGTGTATTATAGTCCGAGCAACTTGCCTCAACATTTTGTCGTATCTCGGGACACACGCGAGATATTGCAGCTGGCGATAATCATGGCGCTATCTTGTTCAAGCGTTTGGATAAGCAGATAATACGGAAATGTTTTGCACGATTTACGATATGTTTTGTAATGGTACTTTGTTAATACTCGTGTGAGACTAGTAAGCGAAATACTGTGGTATTTAGAGAGGTTGTCGCCTGCAATAAGCGACAATCTGACGTCGATAATATAACTAAATACACGACTGGAACGCGTTGTTTCAGAAGAAAAAGTTTTGAGCTCTGTATAACATATCTAATTAATTATTAATATTTATTAATTAATTTATAATATATATTATAAATATTCACCTTTCTCTCTGCAACGATGTTATAAAAATATTCGAATTGTACAAATTGAACGCTTTCATAAATTTTTGTACACGTAAATGTATTTTCAAATATTACGAAATCTTATATTTTTATATTTATATAAAAAATATTAGAGAAAGATCTGAAATAAATAAATAAATAAATGAAATAATGTTGTATACAGTATTTTTATAATTTTATAATTTTTTTAAAATAAATTGGATATGCGACTTAGTCATCCTTCAAATAAAATTATGTTTCACATAATTGACAAAATATATGACAGGATTTAACGTTTTTGTTTGGATATTCATCTTTATTTAAGCACGCGTGGAAACGTATAACTGACATGATATTCTGGATAGAATTCGTATTATACAAATGCCATAGCATATCATCGACGAGACGGGCACTGTGATCGATCTTCTTGCTCGCATATATATATACCTAAGCGTACTAAATTCAAGTATGTTGCATCGCTACATATTACTATAGTGGATTATATAGTGCGATAATGTGCAATGTAAAAGGCGACTAATAATTTTTACACACGGAAAATATGACACAGAATGTATCTTATATATTTTAAATTGGTATTTCTATGTCGTTACGACGTCGAGCGAATGCAATATGAAGTACTCGCGATTTTGGTACACCTGTGTGTGTGTGTGTGTGTGTGTGTGTGTGTGTGTGTGTGTGTATTGGTACCGTATATGAAATATTTTATGAGAATACACTCGATTCTACCACTGTCTAAAACATAAAACATAAATACTACGATTCACTGTGTAAATAAATATTGAGCCTGGTAGAACAAAGCTGCTACCCGATAGCAGCTGTAGATGCAGCTAATGCAAGCCCGATAGTGCATCAACCCGTCAAGCCATCCATGCTAATCGATCTCGTTGGTATTATATACATGCACGCGTTTACATAACCGACTAGTTTCCATAGATATGTCAATAGTACAGTGAATACAGCTTTTATTAACTTTGTACTAAAAAGTACTATTAACGGCGAAATTGCACAACTACTTGTTGGTGTATGCGAATTGATAAAGGGGTTTACTCTCTTTCTCTCTCTCTCTCTCTCTCTCTCTCTCTCTCTTCGTAATTATTTAATTATTAAAATAGTTTTATTTTTATTAATTAATTTGTTAATTAAATATTATTTATATCCGTAGAACGTCTAAAAATAAATTGGAGAAGATAACATTGGAAAAATACGGCGCGGAAGTATATTTAAATAAAAATTATTTTTTAATTAAATATAACGTCTACAAAGCACGAAAATAATAGCCGAACAACGTATAATATAATATTTCTACAAGATATATTTCGTGAATGTAAAAACCATTATTTCGAACTCGTAGAGCGAATAATCTTTCGAACGAATAATCTCGAATAATTTTGTCAGAAATATGTAACAAACTCATTAAAACTTAATGTCAGATCAAGACTAAAATACGGAGGATTAAGGACTTCTTTTTTCGGAGATAGACGGGGCAATAGCACGCCTTTGCCAGCTGCCGAGGTAGTTCGATAATCGGATTATTTTGGTGTTGTGCGTAAAACATGCTCGTTATCGTACGACAATGACATCGTGACGACGGCGACGCTGATAGCGCTTTTCGCGCAATTAGTTGTGCCGCGACGAAAGATCGATCAGCACGGATAATTTCAAATCTTCATATTGAATCTGTATTGCCTGAAACCGTTTACCTATTGCATTATATCGGGTTTATTTTATCAATATTTTTTTTTATTTAATTTTAAATCGCTCTCTCTCTCTCTCTCTCTCTCTCTCTCTCTCTCTCTCTCTCTGTGTGTGTGTGTGTGTGTGTGTGTGTGTGTGTGTATAATTATTTAAATAATTACCTACAATTGAATGTTAATTTAATGCTGTATAATAATCAAACAAACTTTGTAGATATTTAAAAAAATAAATTATAATTGCATTTTCTTACGTTAATTAATAATAATAAAATACCTACCTTATTTCTCGGATACTTTGGAACATACGTTTATTTTTAATAATATTGTAATAGAATGGAATAATGCTAAACATATATAATATTCTACAATAATGTAACGATAGATAATACTTCGTGAATATCGTCTTTAACGAGTTTCTCGGTAAAATGATTATCTCAATTACACGTTAATATTTCCACTAGTTCAAACTGTATCATTTCCCATAATCGCGCAGTTCCAGCGTCAATCACTCTTCTTCCTCTGCGTGTGAATTTCCACGAATGTGAATGATGTATATCGGCAGCAAAAATCGTCATAAAATGGAAAAGATCTATCTTAATTTCTCCCTTTCGCTCTTTACGTCCTCTCGTCGTATTTTCCCCCCCCCTCTCTCTCTCTCTCTCTCTCTCTCTCTCTCTCTCTCTCTCTCTCTCTCTTTCTAGGAAATAGCGAAATTTTTTTTCCGACTATTTTTCATATATACGCGCACGTGTCCCCTTCAAGGCCAGTACTTTCCAATAATGTTAAGACGGACAATAATGATAAGTCTCTTGAAAATCTTGCGGGGGGTGCTGCCTCGCGTGCCGTATGACATGTTGGATAATCGTAGGGGGAAAACGCGGAATACGACGAGGTATAGCAGGTGAGAGAAAAATAGGCGGACAGCGTAACGGTGATATCTACGAAACGAGACGCCGCTTTATCGATTCGCCTCGAGATGCTGTACAATGCCTTCCCCGAGTTCAACTCGTGCGTTTCCACCGACGGTAGATCGGGTTTCTGGGGATCGAACCTCACACCAAGGCGACAAGGGTCACCGCTGCATCGGACGAGACGTTAGTTTGCCAAGTTTTATAATAGTATATCTCTTGCCTCAGAAGCCTCTGAATCTATTTGAAGATTCTTAGATTGCGAACCAACAGCCGTGATTGTTGGAAAAGAAGGGGGGGAAATGAAAATGCTAAATTTGTGTTATTCCGTTTCCCTCGATCTATATTTCCTTCTCTTTTTCTTTTTTTTTTGTTGTCATTTCGATCTCTATCTCGCTGTAGCATTGTGAAATCGTTTGAGTTAAGTTTATTATTATGCTCGTTGTACAATCATGTAATTCGTTTTAATGAAATCACGAGTAGAATTACTTTAGTTGTTGTAGGTTTGAACGTATATATTTGTGTGTGCGTGTGTGCGTGCGCGCGTATGTGTGTGTGTGTGTATGTGTGTGTGCTCACTATCTTATCGCCAGCGACCAGACGTCAGATGACAAGATGGAATCGTAGCCTTCCTTTATAATTGCTTATTCTCTTTATATAAATAATGTTAAAACATTTATATTTAAAAAACAATTAAAAAAAAATCTTTGAAATACGAATGCTATGTTGATAATTAAATATGCATTAATAAAAATATCTAATATTAAATAAAGTTTCTCTCTTTCTTCTTCCTCTTCAAAAATTTGATGATTCATGCTTTGATGATTGATATTGTAATTGGATGAAAGTTTGTACACATTATTTAAAAATGATTCTATTTAAATCTAATCATTTTCAAGTAATGCGTACAAACTTTTTATTTTTTGTTATACTTTTTTCTAGTGTGATATTTCCAAATGATTCGGAAGAGAGCGTTACAGAAAATTTTCTTTCTATTCATTAAAATTCATTTACTTTTATGCGGATTTTATTACATAAACGATATTACACAAACGATACATTTTCAGCAGAGAGAATATATCGCTCTGTATTTAAATTTATATTTTTGAGATATCTCTAAAGCCAAAAATATAAGAAAGTTATAAGAATAATAAAAACACAATTAATTTGACCATGAAAGTGCTTAATCAAACAATTAAGCGTAGTGTTCTAGAAAGCTCTTCTGAAATCAGAAATTTATTCCTCATGGTGAGACGACAATAAGACAACAATCAAAATTCGGGTTCCATTGAGAACCTTCGAGGTCGCCCTTCGTGAACGAGAATGCGCACGAGAAGGATGGAGGGGGTCTATAGTGGGAAGGGTCGTCGCCCGAAGGGCCGACGGGAACAGGCGTCGATCGGAACGCAACGGCTGCTGCTCGTCAAGTCCTCTATATAAACGGGCTTTTCAATATTTACGAATAACCGCGGCCGATTAACCGCGAAAGCATCGGCGAAAGGGCCGGCGGGGAAGAAAGGAGAAGGGTCGTATTAATTCTTTCCACCATATCCGTTTTTTTATTTATCAAGACAGAAATTGAAATTCTCATGAACTATCTCTACACGATTGTATTTACAAATGCGTATTTGTAACGCCCTTCCCATAACGCGACGGACCAATTCTGTCAAAGTTTTTATTAAGATCAAGAAGACACGTTATAAATTCTTTGCTAAGATCAAGCTTCTTTAGATCCTTTTATGATTTTTCAAAAAAACACTCGTGCTAATCTGTCTCTTTTAACGCGAAATGTACGCGTTGATTTATTATTTCTATGATAAATAATTACGGACAATTTTATTTTTATTCTGGTAAAATTGTATCATACGTATATATAAAATATCGGCCGGCACTATTTTGCCCCTCCCCTCAATCGTAAAGCGATCATGCCACGCGGTGGGTGCTAGTAAAGTGCAACGGAGCTGCAACGTTATACCGCATGGTGAATGTACCGGCCGGAGTAGCGGCGGTGCCGAGCCGAGGCGAGGGTGGGGGTGAGGGGAGGGGTCGGAGGCGGCGGGCGGCAGCGGGCGGCGGTCGCTCACCACTCGCACACGATGAATAATTTTTCATACGCGCCGGACACAACATTATGCTCCCCGGAGTAACTTCGATTCCGGGATAATCGCTATTGCGGCAGTACTCGTAAATGTTCCGTGTCGTTTGCAACCGATAAATGCGCGTACTTCGACGTTTGTTTACGAGAGTGGTTTTCCCATTTATTATATGCGGAGCGTCTCGGAAAAATTTCTCTTTCCGACACTTTCCGAGGGTTGAAATTTCGTCTCGATTTCGTCTAGGGAAACATTTCAATAAGAAAGTGTGAGGAGAGATTGCTCAATATTGCAAATAACAGAATTCCGACAGAGGTGGATGAATCGTAAAAAAGATAAATTTTATATATACGGTCATAAATTTAACGCTCGTTTTTGTCATTTTGATTTTATTGATTACACGTTACTTCATTTTTAACAAATATTTCAGATGTAAATATGAACGCGCCCGAGTGAATAAAAACTTTGTTGTTATACGGAAAAGGTCACTTTTCGAGATTAGATTTAATATACCTCTGGTCACTGCAAAATTTTCGATAAATTGAAAATGGAGCAAATAAAAAAGGATAAGCGTGACGTTAAATACGCGATATTCCAGAACGAGCCGTGCTCCTTACGATGTGCCGCTCTAACCATGTTTCGACGAAAAAAAGGTGGAAAATTACAAACCGTGTATACGTATATATCTATGCAGCAGGGCGCCCGGGTGAAAAGTAGAAAATTTCTGCGTCTCGTGTTTCCTGCGTCGCTTCCGTCTACATTGTGTTCCAAGGAACTTTGCACTTTCGCGCGGAGGCGGTGTAGTTTAATTGGCGCGCGGGTGGAATCCTGGGAGAGCATACCATTGAAAAGGAGCGCTCCCAGTCGCGTTAAAATGCCTCACGGACGGATAGACAAATTGGACAAATAGAAGTTTAATATACGATGTGAAAAATCACGCCCCGCCGTGATTCGCAGAAGTCGAGAATCGTATATATATATATATATATATATATATATATATGTATATATTTATAGAAATCTATGTAAATAAATGTGATGAAAAATATTAATATAGCTGCGTATCGAAGAATTGTAAAAAGACGCGAGAAAAACGCGAATCGAATGAAAAGAACACATATTTTTAAATTATAAAAAATTATTTAAAAATATGGAGATATATACAATGTTATATATTTTATTACTTTTGGGAGCAGCTTCGAGCAATATCGAGAAGTGATACTTTTCCCGACGTGTAACGTTTGCTCCGATCACTCCATGTATATTATTTACACACACACACACACACACACACACACACACACACACACACACACACACACACACACACACACACACTTTTTCGCGCGTTCATGCGTACGCAAACATATAGAGGAAACGTCAGCCGGATTGCAAGCGTATATGATAGGCTTGTTCGTTCGATGTCGCTTGTTTTTTTCATCAGAAACGGGATTACGGACCACCACGAGCGAGAACAGCTGAGACTCTCCTTCATCAAAAGAAAAATCAATTTTCGACAAGCGTCAGTGCCAATATTCGATATATAGTCGCCGGAACATTCGTTACTTCCTTCCAGTGAAGAGAGGAATGAGAGAAAGAGAGAGAGAGAGAGAGAGAGAGAGAGAGAGAGAGAGAGAGGGACGTGGATTGGCGGGAATTAAAATATCGAACGTCTCGAACACAAAATTGAAGTTGGGCGATTTTGATAGTTGTACAAGAGAAAGAGAACAAAATCCGAAGAGAAGAATCGACACTCATATCGGGATGTAATCAATAATACGTGTGATAGCACACATGCAGCTTTCGAGAATTGAATTCGAATAAAAAATGCCGTAGTCACTTGTAGTGATTGTTACATCTTCAGAATTCAATGTAGACGACGAAGGCGACGAAATAATAACGTTATGTAACATTGTATTATAAAAATGTAGTGAATTTATTAAGCGCTGTGCGATGCGATAGTATTAGCGCATAAGAATGCGTAAATTAGCTTTATATATATAAAAGAGTAGATATAAAAATACTAGTCTCTTATTAATTACGCATCTCTGTGAAATTATTTAAAACGCTCAAACGATCATCGAGATTATCATTTTTCTCACAATAGAAACAGGACTGATTTACTTTGAAAGGATGTATGCAAAAACCTCATCATTCGTGTTGAAACCAAAAGCCAATTCCTGACAAGCGAAAATCAACTTTGCCGAATAACACGTATGCGCGCGCGCGCGCGCGCGTGTGTGTGTGTGTGTGTGTGTGTGTGTGACAGGAAGGATACTCGCTTCCTTTGACGCCCGCTTGCGGGGAGCGAAGTGAGGGATGGCTGATCGGTAGGAATTAAAATATCGAGCGTCTCGAAAGTGAAGAGCAGAGTGAGTGCAGTTTGAAAGCCGAGTCGGGGCGAGGGCGGCAAGAAATGAGAAGGAAAAAGAGAGAAACAGAAGCGGAAAGAGATGGTGGAGTCGAGTCCGTGGATCCGTGTCGTGCTCATCATGCACTACGCTTTCTCTCCTCGTCTCTCTTAGCCTCTCTCTCTCTCTCTCTCTCTCTCTCTCTCTCTTCTCTCCTCTCCTCTTCTTTCCTCTCTTTTCTATCTATCTATCTACCTATCTGTTTACCTATCTATCTCTTGTTCCTTTCGTTCTCTTGCTTCCTTTCGTTTTCCTCATTGCCCTCATCCCGTGGAATCAGCTGGGAAAGAGAAATGAAGAGAGAAAGAGATGGAAAGAGAAGACTGCCTTTTGTTCTGGCTCGTCTACCGTTCTTCCCCTCACGCAGTGATCGTCACGTAGCCACCTTCTCGTCTTTTTTACACGCGCTTACACATGCGAGCAAATGCATATTGGTGGTATGCGAACGAATGGATGTGTTGGTATGCGCGCGCGTGTGTGTGTGTGTGTGTGTGTGTGTGTGTGCATATGGTTGCGCACTGGCAATCTGTGGACACCCGGTTTCGTCGGAAAGGCGACCCGATCGATTTTCATCGAGTCTCAAAATTCACTATGCATATCTCTTCACCGAAGAATAAACGTCTTATCGTACATGCCCCCTCCTCCTCCTTTTTGTCGTGATCTAGTAAATCTAGATTGGACTTATTTATTTGATTGATGATAGCAATCGCATTTGTGATCTGCCATCGGAGTTTACAAAAAGATCACCCAACCTTCTTTCGCCAGCTTCTGAAATGAGCAAACATGGATCATTCGAGCTTTGAAATGTTTTGGATATCAATACTATAATATTTCTCGAAATATATATTCATCCAAAATCAATAATTGTTTATATAAACTTAGTTCGAAAGTAAAACTAAAAATTCACTTTTTCTATATGTTTATTTTGTACATAATACAATTAATTGTAGCTACAATTAACTGTAGCTTTTCACTCGTTAACGTTGAATTAGAACGAAGAATAAAATTAGTGAATGAGAGAGAGAGAGAGAGAGAGAGAGAGAGAGAGAGAGAGAGAGAGAGAGAGAGAGAATGCACGAACATCAGCAATGAGCAATTTGATTTAAGAAACAACTTGGCACGTAGCTTAGAATGGTTTTCAACGTTATGTAAACTTCAATATGTGCGCGTTTATACGTTATATTCACTGATGGCAAAGCCACATTCTATTGCACGGAATTTATGCAAATAGATAGGTCGAGCTTTCAAAAGCGTAACATGACACGTCCTTATTTCTTCGCGAAACGAGTCACTTATAACCTCATGTCATTAATAAAAAGCTATTTACATTAAACAAAACACTATATAATAAACAGAAAAATAAATATAATAATACTAACACAGTATCAACAATATAATAATAATTTTTTTTAATTAAATATATGATTCAAAAATATAAAATAATGTTAAATATTTAACGAGAGGAGAGAGTGTTAACATGCTAATTTTAAGATATAGTTACGAGAGACTTCTTTGTCAAGTATATTTAGCAGTAAGTCTGCACCTCTCCAACATTTTTTTTATCGACATCCACGATGTTGCCCATGGAGAATTCTTCCAACTAAGGAATACGTAGGCAGCATCCTATCGCGAAACGATGCTTCTCTTCGCCCTTGAGAAGAATATTTTTACCTCGATTCTCCGATGTTAGTCGACCATTCTCTTTCCGTATATGTCTGCATCTTCATGCAATTGCGTTTGCATTGGAATGAAAGAGGAAAGATGAAGATAGGAGAAACGAAGCCGAAAATGCACGAGTTTAATTGCAGTGTGAAGAGTAACTTTCCTTTCGAGATTTTTTTTTTTTTTACGCACCAGACATCTCATAAACTAGGTAGACACGAACCATTCTTCTTAACAGATTTGTTTGTTGCCAAACAAGTCTGTTAAGAGAAAGGGAGAAAACAGAGAAGGAAGGTATTTGCATGTTCATGAGACAAAGTAACAGAGGGAAATAGAGAGAGAGAGAGAGAGAGAGAGAGAGAGAGAGAGAGAGAGAGAGAGAGAGAGAGAGAGAGAGAGAGAGAGAGAGAAAAAAGAGAGACTATTCTATCCGAAAAATTCTTCCATTGTGGCATATTGCGAACCTTATTTTAAGATAGCTTTCGTGTGATTTGTCTACTGGCCACTGAACAAGTGCTTCCTATTGTTTCATATATGCGGTAATTAATCACGTCTTGAATTTATTTTTTATGAATCTGTTTCTACGTGTTGAAAACACATCATGGCCACGCCATTCGACTTTTACAAATTCTTTACAAATGAATTGGACAAGAAAATACATCTAATTATACTTCTAATTAAATTATCATTATGTAATTATGACAATTTAATTAAATTGTCACTATGCGATATATAATGCGTGATAATGTGATATAAATATCGCATTATAACGTTACATTTATATTAAAAATAAAGATGTGTCGTGATGAATGCTATAATACAGTTTTACTTCACAATGAACATATTCGTTTGTATCTATGCACTGTATATTTCCAAAATGGGATTAGAGTAACTATTCAATCCAAACATTTGAGATTGAGTTTTATGCCGAAGAGCGATTGCTGCATTTATCGCAAATAGATAGACCGAAGATATGAATTTTGGATTGCGCCTTCTTTATGAGATTTATAGTCGCAGATGACATCGCGTTGCTCACAGGGGAAGCTTATCGATAATAATTTATAGAGTCGTGCAACTCGTATTGATCAGACATTTACTTTTGTAACATTTTTCAATCTTTCGAGAGGATAGAAATCGATTTTTTTTTTTTTTTAATAATTCTCGAAAATAATATCTGGATTTATTTATATTCTTCAGATCAATTGTTCGGCTTAATAATAATCGTAATTGTAAAAAATCATTAACATTTATTCTTTAAAGATATTAAAATCACATAATTTTATATATTTTATATAATAATCTAACGAGAGCTTTCCGAGGAATTCCAATTCATTCCAAGAATTTAACCGCATCGTAACAAATGACGTAAACTCGATTTGTATTAAATCGTACCAAGTCTCGATTTTATTGATTCCCTTCAATTGCTCCGTCCGCAAGTGAAGATACATTAATATTTACTTATAATGATTATTTTTTCGCGTGACGCGCAAGTTGATTCGAGAAACTTTTAATAACTCTCCCTTGACTGAAGCTCGAAAAGCTTGGGAAAAAAGTAGCCTCGAGCGATTCTCGATTTCGCAACACATTCTTCAATTTGACAAGGAATCCTCTTCAAAGAGCCTCTCGCGAGAGGCAAAGTTGCTATGCTTTATAATCACGGCGACTACGATCTTCTTCTAAGAATAAACGACGCACGCGACTCTAAAGTCCGTGCTTTGACTACATCTCCGTGGGATCCGACGGGATTGCCGAAGGGGTTAAAAGGGTTAAGCAGTGAAGGCTGTGCTGTGTTAGGGAGGGTCGAAACGCGGTCGGCCTTGTCCGAGACAAATTCGCGGAGTAGGACGACCAAGTTCACCGAACCTCCAATTGCCCAATTGATGTCGATGTCCAAATATGTGATGGGTGCAAATAATTTATGCTCTCCCATACTCGCTTGTAATGCCGCGACCGTAATGCGCGTCATTACACGAAATTATCGTACATAGCCGGTATCATAAGATCCGATTTCAAAAACAATTCTGAACAAAAATTTACCAAAATAATGGTATCAACATGGAGGAGAGTTGTATTACTTGTCTCCGTTTACTATTATTTAAATGACATTTCTTTGTTTTTAAAAAATTTTTCATTTACCGGAGAAGGCCCTGCGTCACCCGAAACGCACGAGAATTTGATTTTCGGACGACATATTGTTTTATTTTGTCTTAATAAATGTTTTTCGTATGTTACTTAAATTTATTTATTTTTTTTTTGGTTTATCGGCGTTGACTTGATTTTTATTATTATTAAAATTTTATAGAAAAGGAACAGTAATATAGATAATATAAAAAAATAATAATCTTATCTTTATTGGTGATTTTTATTCAGATTATTATTATTAACTGAAAATGACATAAATTTCGAGCTTATACGACAAATTAGGAAAAGCAAAGTTGCGAGAAGTTGGGGGAATAAATGCGTATCGTCAGTCGAATCATTTTAGATGGAAACGTCGATCGCGCGGTGTTTTGCGGAAAACATCAAGATTTAATATCTTGGAAGGACGGCGGCGCAACACCGTGGTTATTGCACGGCACGGGAGAAAGGAAGTTTACCGTAGAAAACAGCTCGAAAGTTGTGGCCGCGGCGCAACCTTCACTTCGTAACGAAGTGTACCTTGCTATCTCGCGTTACCGAAGAAGTCCGGCGAGATCCCTTTCAAAAGTACTCCGAGAATGGGGTTCGATCTTTGTGATGCTCCGAGTAGTATATAACGATATATGGGCTTGTTACTTTTCAAACGGTTCGGTCTCTCTCTTTACCGTCTTTGGCGCAAAGGCGGGAACATATCTCGCTTTGGGTCAATAACTCTCGTGACTCTATGTTATAATACAACACACGGGGAATTTCAAGTAGTAGTCTCTCGATACTCCCCCCTCCCCCCTTGGATTTTTGCAAATCCAGATTTACGAGTCCTCCCTCCCTTCTCCTCGAGGAAAACATCGAATAGTACCTCGTCAATTAGACACCCCGTGAACGATTTCATACGCGAGAGCCGAGAGTTCGTAATAATTGATACGATTAGGAGAAAGTAGGGTAAAAGTCTATGACCCTCCGGTGGCAGATGGAATACGCAAACAAGACGGAGAGACGAAGATTCACGTTATTTAATATTTGAATAGAGAATACTTTTATACGTAAGAAGTAGCTCTCATAAATATGTAATTATAATGATGCCTTTAATAATTAACCTTTCCGCGATAGATATGAGATTCCTTTACTTTCTATTTTTCTACACATACGTGCTGCCAATAAAACTTTTTTTTTTTATCCTAGAATAGAATATATTGCAATAAAGTTCCTTTCCAATATAAAATTAATACGATTCAATTACATTTTAATACAAAAGGCACCGCGTTATTAAATATACAATACACGCTGTTTGAAAATATCTTTTTGATTGTGAAAGAAATCAATATTATTCATCCGCAGTTAGTTTTCCAGCGTAACATTTCTCGCGCGTTATCCCTCTCGAGAGCACTCTCGTTTTCAGCTCAATTATGCCTCTTTTGGGATCGCGATTTCGGCTAGCGGGGGGGGGGGAGGGGGGAGTATCTCGGAATTTAAAAAGCTCCCTTTTTCCCTCCTTTCGCGAGGGGTGGGTATCGCGGTTATTCAATTTTGCGGCAACAAGATACGCGAGCGCGACCGAGAAGAAAACGAGTACCGCTACGACACGAGAGTCCGAGTCGTCTCTCCCCCACTCCCCTCCCCTCCCCTCCTCTCCCTTCCCCTCGCGCGTGCGATTCGCTCCTTTTCCTCCCGCGATGTTTGCCCCGCGTCGGAGTCGGAGTCGGAGTCGGCTCTATCCCCACGTCGGTGACGGCCGCTTGTGCCGCCCTCCCCCTCTCGCCGCCACTATAACTTCCACTTCCTCGACCGCCCTTCGTGAGTACATTGCAATTTTTCTCGGTTAGCGGGAGGCGGTTAACTCACGCGGCTCCGAGCCCAACATCCGAATGTGACTTACGCCGTGTGAGAAAATCCCAACCATGCCTCGCTCTCCTTTCCTCGACTTTCCTCTCCTTAACTCGGTTTTCTCTCGCACTCGTCGGTCGACTCTCGCTCGGCTTATATAAATCGTATAATCGATAATATTGAATTTTTTTTTTTTTTTTTGGACGGTTAAATTCGCAAAATAGCGCGAACGAAGTGGCAACGGATATAAAGATTTGGGTCTCGTTGTTTCGGACTCGAATCATCGTTGTTTGAACTCGTCCTGGGGGGAAACCTCGCTCCGGATTGTGCAAGATCTCGTTTCGCGGAAATGTTTCATTTGTAGGGACAAAACGAGTCTACATAATTCGGTACACGGAGTTTCGGCAGTTTGCGCAGTAATTCGCAAACGCGTTCACACCGAAGTTATTTTAGATGCCTTGCGGATCGAGATTCTAAAAATAGGCATGTCATCGCAGACATATCGAATATGAATGCGAAAGTCAAAATTATCACACATCGATAACCAATAATTCAACATACATTAACTATTCTGCTGCCTGTCAAAATTTTGTAATGTAGATTCACACGATAAGAATTAAATTAATTAAATTAATTAATTAATACACGCGGTAATAACGGTAGAATAATAAATGCCTTTACATTCTTGTTATTGAATCTTTTTTCACATTTCCTAAAGTATTAGACTCTAAAAGTCACATTTTCTCCAAATACATGACAGGGAAAAAAAAACAACATTGACAACTTTCTACAAAATTTCTTATTTTTTACACATTCACAAACACAATGTAATTCATTTACATTTATATTTCTCTCTTTTAAATCTTTCTCGCATTCTGCGATCACATGCTGTCGACAATGCAACGATCATTCCTAAAATTTCCTCTTTCGAAGAAAACGCTCTACGAATATTTTCTACCTGCTGCGGCTACAAAATAAGTCACGCATTGTTTTTTGTCTTTGTCCCCCGCATTATGGAGTTAAGAGTTTAGAGACGTTGAAGTGCCATATATTTCAAAAGGACGAGCGAGGAAGTATCAAACGTGCACGAGACTACTAGCTAAGGCTGAAAGGTGGGACAAACTTGCTTTAGAGAGAGAGAAAGAGAGAGAGAGAGAGAGAGAGAGAGAGAGAGAGAGAGAGAGAGAGAGAGAGGAGACAGAGAAGAAGAAAGGGAATGATGCGCGTTGCAAGCGCGCAAAGTGGAAACTCACTCGATACTCGTTTGCACATAGCGGTATTCGCCCGTAGAACTAACTGTATAATATCCGTTTTAAATACAATTATATGAAATATCGCGAATGCGAAATGTTGAATTCTCGTTTTCATCAAAATGAAAATCGTAAATCTCAACGTTAACCCTGAATATCTCAAAAATCTCGAATCGTTCTCGATAATCGCCCGGAAAATTTAGGATAAAGAGACAAAATGATTTAGATTAAAGAAATAAAATTCTTTGATAAAAAGAAATAAAATAAAATTGATCTGACTGCTCTTTATCGCGCATTTTTTTAAAATTGAGTAGTTATTTTTAAAGTAGTGTCTTTTCATAAGTCACTTAAATTCGGATAAAGAAATGAGAATCTCGCATGTAAAATTCGAGAAGTACTCCATATCAGAAACTGCAGATGAGCCCGGTTTGTTCCCCCGAGTATTCGCGAGTACCTGAAGATAAATGAATATCTTCGACGACTTCAGTCGATTTCTGATTTTGGTCAAGTGTATTTCTATTTCAGTTTATATTTCTTAGCTCGGCAAATCAAGAAAGTAAGAGACCTCTGTATTCTTAAGACCCATACCAAGTTTCTCAACGAGAAAAGGAAATACAGACACGGGACATCTCCTCGTCGTTAAAGTACTCTCAGCTCTCTCGTTCTATCTATCTCCCTTTGCCTCTGGATCTCTCATTAAATTATACTAGACCGAGGAGTAGATAGCGGACAAATTCAGATAATGTTACTCGAATTCTCGTTTCGATAAATGCGATTAATTTATAATTGGTAATAGATTAAATAAAAAAATACTTTGACATTTCTGCTTTGATGTTGAAAATGTTTACATGACGCAATAGAATATTTCACTCCATTCGTACATACAGAATTTTCACAGACACTTTGTGCAATGTGGTGTTAAGAAACAAATTATTTATTAAAATAAAATAAATATCGTAATAGAATCGTAAAAGATTTCGCGTCATTTTTAATTATAAGTCGTAAAACCGTTGTCATTACTGCAGGATTACAGCCAGGAAAAACTTTGGTCGTACTCGTGTAATTTACATTGAGCAGGGGTTATCGGCCGACTTCCTTTTATTTTTTTGTGTTGCAACATCCGGTGAGAGAGACCCAGGTGATCCATACATAGTTATCGTTTATACCAAGGTTGTATATATCGATATTTTAATCCTTTCGTAGAAGAATGCGAATCTATTTGTAAACAGAAATTGGAGCTGAATAATATATATTTTATTCTTTCTCTCTTTTTTTGTCTCTTTTTGAAAAGTTTAATTCAATGATTCCTAACAATGATATTTAATGTTAAATAGTAACTATTGAAAAAGTAAATATTTCAAATTTTTTTATATTCAAAAGTCAAATTGTTTTCATATTGAATCTAAGAATCTTTAATTAAAAAAGTAGCAGAAAAACTCTGAAATATATACAATTCAATATGAAACGAATCGTTGTACAACACGAATGAGCTTCAAATAAACTGCACCGCAGATAGCGGTTTAATAATAAGCGTACCGAAATTAATTCGGGATATTGGTTGTAATCCATGTGGTGATCGATAACCGTGCATTAACGACTCGGAGAATCGGGTAATTACGAGAAATGATATACCTACATGACAAATCATCTATAAACAAGTAGAATATTTCATACAAGATGCGAATACGAGCACACGAACGAATATGCAAAGCATTGTAAACAAAGAAAGTGTTCTTATTGCATTTGCTAGAATTGATATTTATTAAAAAATATAAAGAAAATATTCTTCTTTTTTATGCATTAGCATCACTTATTAGCGCCACTTTTTTTCAAATATTAGCAATTATTACAATTTCTACAAATACGCAGTGTCGAGAAAAATATTTTTCGCAATTTCTAAATTTAAAAATCGCAGCTCTCTCTCTCTCTCTCTCTCTCTCTCTCTCTTTTTCACGTAGTCTTTCTTGTTCTTTGTTTCTTTAGCTCAAATCCTCAAAGGCATACATTAACTTCTCTAATGTTCCATTATGACGATATTAAGCACATTTCCGAACACGTATGTGATGGTGCGACATGTAATTTCCAACGTATCCTGTTGCGAGTGCATTTTCAATTTTAATCAAAAGAGCAGCGCGCGCAGCGATAATGCGACAACGACGACAACGAGAACGACGACGACGAGGATAACGACGACGCACGATGACATTTCCCGCGCACCAAAAAGTTCAACGGTAGACGTCACAGGTGTTGGTTAACAAAGTACACCCCCGCGATCTTTTTTTTCTACGCCCACGTGTACGCACGCGTGTCGCGTCACGCGTGGGTGTCTTCGTCGAGCCGTGGGTGTTTTTACCATACATTTACGCAAACGCAATACGTATCGCGTAACATAGTTCATCGTCTTGCCCATTAAACGAAACGCCAAACCACTCCCGCGCTCTCTGCTCGACGCTTCATTTTAACCCGACCCTTTTCACCCACTCTCGGTCGCGAAACACACCCCTGGCCTATCCGTTCACTTTATCGCTCGAAAACCCTCGGACGATAAGCGAACGTCACTTTCAGGTGGCCATTTTAATTTTATCGTAATTTCACAAAAATAAAAATATTATTTATGTGATATAAATATATTTGTGTATCTTATATTATACATGGTTTTTATGTGTAACTTTTAATTATGATGCAATATATATTGTTGTTATTGATTTTGGATTAATCATCTCTCCGACGTGTATTTTTCTGCAATATGGTAGAACCGAATTTATTCTGATAAAAATTTTATGTGATTAAAAATTTGGGATTGAATAAAGGAAAATCCCCATTTTGACAAGGCGAATAGCCTTTTTACATAACATGCATAACATGCAGGTAATTTTTGTTGAAAAATAAATATCTACTACGTATATATTAAAAATATATTACCATTTTGTCAATCAATTTAATAAACTCATTGATGTTATCCTTTGTTTATTTAATGAGAATGTCGAATAAACGGCAATACTCGTTCGTTTTTGTCCATCTCTCTAGAGTTAGATAGAAAATGTATTTTCCAAATCCTTTGATGTTAAAACTTAACATGTCTGATGCGTCGCGGAAAAAAATAAGCTGGATGGACAGAAACGCTTGACGCCGTTTATCGTTGAATAATTTCGAGTCGGCCGTCAGAGGCGATACTTGTGAAACGTATCAAAGATAAGCTCGTGCAATATGTAAGGTAGCTACGGAGGCATCGATAGGTAATTTTCATGAAAATGCACGGAACCTCTTTGAGCCTTCAAAACATGCGAAATACACTTTGAATGCTCGCCACTCCGGAGCAACAATCGAATACTGGAACTCCGAACTCGCTGGAGCGTCGACCGCGCGGTGGTCGAGCGCACTAAATACGCTTCTCCCCCCCCCCTCCCGCCATCCTCTCTCTCTCTCTCTCTCTCTCTCTCTCTCTCTCTCTCTCTCTCTCTCCTCTATTAATCTCCAGAAAACTCTTCGAAAGAAATAAAAGAACCTTCGAAAGCGCGCATCGAATTTTATCCTCTGTCTTCCTCCATCTTGCCGATCGATATTTAAATTATTATTCCTCATTAAACGATTTTTCGCATACTTTGTAGATGTGCACTTGATATTATAACAACAAGATCCTCGGAGTCAACGTCCTTGATTAAATTACATCCCTACAATTTTATGAATTTCAGAAAGCCGAGCTTTCAAGTTCGATCTCAATAACAAGTCCCATCTATCCCAAATTGGATCGGTTAAGTCTGGAATCTGCTTAGACTGGAATAAAAAAAGAAGAATAATACAATTTACCTTTGCATCGTAATCGTATCGAATATTTTTGCGTTTCAAAAGGTAGCATTGGCCTCTGAAGTAAAGTTGGTCAGTTTCTCCTTCGACGTGGACTATTATCGCGAAAAGATTTCTATCGCGTGGCGGCAATCTGTCGAACAGATAGGTTTAAAGATCTAGCCTAAATATTATAATAAGGCGTCTGATTCCATTTTAAAATAGATTTGATCATTGCGTAGTTCGAACTGTGCTACACATTCGTCACACACGATATCGAAAAGATCTAGTCCAGGAGAAACGATTTAATCTCCCAGCAGCTATATTCGTGAAAACTTTAAATACAAATTAATGTAACGGAGGAAACAGAAATAAATAAAAATAAGAATTACTTCCTTCAAAATCATTCACTCGTTGCGATGTACTTGGAGGAAAAATCGCGTTATATTTCTCGCGCGTACCGAAGGACGCATACGGCTTTAAGAGCTGATGGGAGAAGGACGGGGAGGACAAGAAGGACGAGGAGAATGAGGAGGATGAGAGGAGGAGCAGAAGGAGGGGGAGAGAACCGTGTGTCTGTATATATAGGTATGCAGTGAGGTAGGAGCGGAGAGAAAGAAAGAGAGAGAGAGAGAGAGAGAGAGAAGGAGAGAAAGAGAGAGAAGACCGAAGTGTATAGACGGCCCCGTATGCGCGGGTAGTACGACGGGACGAGACGTGCGAAGGAGGGGGCAGAAAGGAAGGAGGGGGAACGACTCGGAACTCGTGTCGTAGCGGTACGACGCTCGGTCGGGTATCTCCGCGTCGTGGGCCACACGCTCGGCCGGTGTCGGCTGCTCGCATACGCTCGACTCGGTTAGTCGTGCTCGGGCCTCGTTCGCGTGCGGATATTTGGTAAGCCGGGTTGGCAAGTGGATTCGCATATTCGGCGTGTGAGGAGAGATAGATACACCTAACATAGACACGAGAGACAGTGTGCTTAATCTCTTTCGCGCGCGAGGTTACATTGAGGTTTTTTTTTTCTTCGACAAATAACGCACGCGTACACGTACGAGTACGTGTGTGTATGTGCACGCGAGTACGAGCGTAAAAAACGTATAAACGTGTATAATCGCGTGCGTGCGTGCGCGCGCGCGCGCGCGTGGGTGTGTACGTGTGTATCGCGTGGATCGCGCGTAGCGGTAACGCTGGTTAACGGTAGCGCATCTGACGTTATCGTCGCGCCGATATATGTACGTACCTAGTGTACATTGCTACCTAGTGACACATAATAAAGAAAACATATATATATATATATATATATATATATATGTGTAAATAGAGACATATATACGTAAAAGTATCACGCATCGCGTGCGTCAAGTGGACATCGAATTGTAAAGCGGAGTGTCCCCCAGATTAATTTCGTTGGCCGTTAATGTGCACGCGAGAGCAGTGACGGGAAGGAAAAGAAGAGGAGGCATACGGGAGAGGAGTCGCGCGCGCGAGCAGGAAGGAAGAACAAAGAGAACGACAACGTGCCACTGGCAAGTCGCGGTGGAAGCGTGGGGGCCTATACGTGCGAGAGGACCGTCTCTCTCTCTCTCTCTCCAACTCGATAACTTTATCTCCCGCTGACGCTCGTTCACTCTCGTCCGCGTTGTGACTTACGTGCAAACGACGAGGACGACGACGCCGACGCCGACGGGAGCGACTCGTTTCGTGCTTGAGGTAAAGTGATTTTCAATGACGTCACGACGAGAGCGATGTCAAGTTGAGCAACCTCCGTCGCCCGCCGCCCCACCCCTCTATCCTCCCTCCCGTCCCCCCTTTTACTCTCCGTTACTCCGTTTGTTCGCGCGCCAGGGGGACATCCTGACCGACGATTAACCGCGAGATATTACGGGTTTAGTGTATTATAAACGCGGCGCGATATTTCACCGCGAACAAAGTAGAGGGATAATTTTTTCAAACTTTTCTTTTCATCCCCCTCCCCACCCTCTCTCTCTCTTTCTCTCTCTCTCTCTCTCTCTCTTTAATATCCAGTGATGATTCCGATACGATCTAACCGGTATCGATATGACGCGCGCGTATTCGTATCGTCGACATCCATCGGAGCGATTCCCCGATGGGTTCGGGAGCACGAATCAACCTGCCACCTGATCGCTCGCGACAGCGCCAGCGTGATCGGTGAATTCCGCCGTGGTCTCCTCCGAGAACGTCAGCACGCGCGGCTCTTTTCTTTTTTTCTTTCGTCGACAAGATATCGCGGCGACATCGCGAACGGAGATCCCCTCGAGATCCCCTCTCTCCCACTTGCGATTGGCCCTTGCGGCTTAATTTCTCGCTCGGAGATCGAATATTTCTGATAAAGCCAGATTTTTCAATACAACAATGAAACTCGGATGGGGGAAATCGACTCTAAGTATTTCTATGAATACTTTTGTTTGCGACATGTTGAGAATGGAACGATTAGGCGCGATTAACGGAAATAGTTCTCTCTCTCTCTCTCTCTCTCTCTCTCTCTCTCTCTCGCTTTTTCAATTTTTCGATGATACATGGCATTTTGAACTTTGTTAAAAGTTAACTTTGTTATCGATCGAGAGATATATATATATGAATTGCAATATTTGTTCTACCTCGCGATTTATTAATATTAATCGGCGTAGAGTGTAGATAATGTTTCGAATTAGGATTAATATTAATCATCGTCAGTTAGAAACTCGGTCTATTATTCGCTCGAAATTTGACTCGCTGTTGCTATAAACGGTTGCTATAAATGTCTATTCGCGTTGCGATCTCGGCGATCAGGTCGTTACGTTATAACATGATGCAAAACGCGTACGGACGTTATATATCGTTCTCTCTCGGCGACGCGGATTTGTATCGCGATTCGCGAATCTAACGAGACGGGGACCGCCCGTGTTCGACGATGAACAACGTAATCCCGGAAATAGTGTCTGCTCAAGTTTTCATAGTACCAACGAGAGAACGATGGCCGACGCTTTCGCACGGTATGTCGCCTCCGACAATTATATTGCAAATATATCAGTGCAAATATAGACGACTGCGAGAAGAGTCGGAACGACAATGTATTTCCCATGGTACATCGTGGCGTAACAAAAAAAAAAATCGTGTTAAAGATTCAATCGCGTGCAATCAAAGTGCATAAAACGCGTAAAAGTATCGCGCTCGTTTGTTAAAAATCGTGTAATTAGTGTTGGACGAGTGTTGGACAAGTTATAGTTAATTGATTGAATTATAGTTTAATTGATTAAAAAAAATATGCGATTTCAATGCTTTAATACTTTACTTTAACACGGGGGGTTTTTCACAACGAAGCTTCGTAATACCATTTTCATTTGTTTTTAATGAAATTACGTCTCGCGAAGCTGAGAAAACGATCCTCTCTGATGCCTTAAACCAAGTACATTAAACAACAACAATAGATTCTCAATCGTCTTCCTATTTTTCGATGCATTTTCGCTAAAGCTCGGAGAGCGATCGTTAGAAACTTTCCGCCGTGTCGAGCAAGATATTCACTGTTGTTGAAATGTTACCTTCTCCGTTCACCCTTCGCCCTTCGTCTTCGTCAGTAGAGAGAAATCGATTCTACGAACTAACTTGTTTTAATTTCGCAATACAGACAAGGCAGAGTTAGCTTCACGACGACGCGAGTGATTTGGAATTTAACTCGACGGGGGAGATTCGTGGCAGGGAAGAAGGGAGAGAGAGAGAGAGAGAAAGAGAGAGAGAGATAGATAGATAGATAGATAGATAGATAGATAGATAGATAGATAGATAGATAGATAGATAGATAGATAGATAGATAGATAGAGAGAGAGAGAGAGAGAGAGAGAGAGAGAGAGAGAGAGAGAGAGAGAGAGAGAGATGTAGGTAACCAGCTTCGCTTTTGCGTCGCCTTTGACCCGCCGAGCGCGAAACGCTGGACAAGATATCGCCTCGATATTTAAACGCTACGGCGGCGAAACGCGCGCGGTTTTTGCGTGGCAACGAGTGTAACTCGAATAAGGGCGCGGCTGGTCAGGTTCTTTGACAGACGGTCGAGAAACCCCGATCCGTGCGAGTATTTATTTTGTCGCACAGTTTATACGCAGGAAACCCGTTCTCTCTTCCTCTCTCTCTCTCTCTCTCTCTCTCCCTCTCTCTCTCTCCCCCTCTCTCCCTCCCTCTCCCTCTCTCGATAGAATGTGTCATAGCGCACGATAAATCCAAAAACACTTTGCGAGCTCGACGCGACATTCGTCCTTTTGGTAAATTTAACGAATATTTGACGTGCACGAACACAGGTTGGTTACTCGCATATTTGGCGCACGTAGTATATGTTTTTCTTTGTTGATTTGATATTACGTTATATATTAATTTTCTGGAACAAAATGATTTCGATCGTCGCTCTCCGTTATGTAGTCTAAAAGCATTTTAAAATATATAATTTTCTCGTTTCTACAACAATGCTGCAACTTTAAAAAACTGAGAATTCTCGCTAATTCCAATTTTATTTGAATTCAATTAATTTTCAAGATATATTGATGTACTTCTTTATTTGAAAAATACGAGGATTACAAACTCACTTGTGAATGGATATCTCAAATATCACAGGTACAATTCAAAATCGTACTAAAATTCCAAGAATCATTTAGAATACGAATTATCTAGCAAGAGGGAGAGAGAGAGAGAGAGAGGAACAGAGAACAATTTCAATGTAACAAGTTGCGATAGATTAAAACGGACGTTTCGCGCGTCCTTCGCTTTTCTTTTCGTTCACGATAAAGGCACGGATTTTACTATATCTTATTCGATATATATCGGATGTTATCAATAGAAATGGTGTTTCGCACTCCATCTCCGCACGCACGGTGCTCCAAACACACGATGTATCTAAATAGACTGGCAACCTTCGCGATTTATCACGTCCAAGTGGGTCTACTGCTTAGGGGATTGCCATTAAGTGAATTGCACGGTTCGCTATCGATTTCCGAGTTGTATTACATTATGCTCCTGGCCCACGAACCGGTCGTATGATCTTTCGTAAATCCATATGTGCTTTCTCCCCCGCTCTCGCTAAGCCGCTGATAATAAGGTCGATCGGAATGCGAACCCAAAGATCCCGAATGCGAAACACGGGGGCGAAACACATGCCAAGGGCGGCGTGCTTACTCCCCCAGTGAGATATTTTCTCATCAAATACGCTTTGTAAGTCTTGGGAAAACCGTCCGAGGAAATGAAAGACGGGAAGAAGAGAGAGGAGACATCTTTTCAAAATGTGTGTCATGCCGGTATCGATTGCACGAATGGCCGTTACCTTGGTATCTGTTGGAATAATGAAGCTGGCAGGAATAATGAAGATAATTTATGACCGTGTCTACGGCCAAGTCACATTTTCAGCATCGTTCGATGTAGAAAGACTCAAAAGTAATCAAGCCAACGAACCATGAGAAAATTTAGTCATTTTTATATTTCGGGTAAAAGAATCTCCAAGGCCTCTATTGTCCCCTTCATTGGCGATACAAAAATATTTTCTTTTTGAAATCCTTTGAATTCTTTCTCCCGAAAATGTCGGCAAAGCTAATTTTCATTGTGTGTCTCGAACGAGAGAATCGAAGATGAGAGCGGGACTTCGACGGCGAGTCCTGTCAGCGCGTTATTACCGATCTTATCGCGGGACACGCGACGCACGCGTCGATTCTCAACGCGGGGGGGGGGAGGCGAGGGGAGGGGGGAAGTACAGCCGTGCCAAGGTATCCAGTTATTATCGTGTTTGCCGTTCAAGTTAACCCTGCCACTCGGTACACAAGGCGAGCTGCCAACTGTACGAGCTTTCTCGTAGCGTGAAATGTTGGATAAGTGGATGACGATGAACGAGTATCACAAAAACATAAATACGTCGGATGTAATCCGGGAGCGGGGATTCGTCAATTTATAATTTAACCTTTTTGTTACACACAATGCGATTGCGTCTTGTAATCGTTTACATTCCAG
The DNA here is from genome assembly GCF_055798465.1 of Pogonomyrmex barbatus. Classification (NCBI taxonomy): domain Eukaryota; kingdom Metazoa; phylum Arthropoda; class Insecta; order Hymenoptera; family Formicidae; genus Pogonomyrmex; species Pogonomyrmex barbatus. Next base: position 20,638,500 of record NW_028297127.1, read on the forward strand.
AGAGAGATATGAACGTAACGATATCTCGATATCTTTTGTTCGCAACTGTGATAATAATTCGATATTGATTATTAATTTCTTGAAAAGTTTATTGGAACTATTTTTAATAGGATTATTTTGTTTTAATAGAATTATTTTTAAATTATATACGTTCATATTTTGTTAAATCGTTTTTTTTTTTAAACAATAAAAAATATATAGAGAGAGTTTAGCCATCGAACAAAAAGGTACTTTATTATCGGATGGGAATTAACAAATAGTTTACACGTCAAAGCGTTTTGTTTGCGTTTGTTAGTATATCTCTATTCTACTGTAATGTATACTAACGTTACACGAGTATTTTCTCTCACTCGTATTGTAATATCAGTTACACGACGGAATATGTATATTTCAATTTTGAAATATATATGTTCCGTCATCAGTAAAGACTCGAATCACTGCAATACATACGAGTTGTATCGTGATCGATGGAGAAGATATTTATCGATTTCTGATATTCATAATTCGACGATATTTGAGACGTGAAAAATGTTTTGTGTATAAACGTCGCATTTTCTTAATTTTTTGATAAAAGCAAACGTATTTTATCTTTTAAGATAATTTAAATTTGAATAAATATATTAATTTTCATAATGTAATAAATTCTCTACGATGTAAATAAAAATATATTCACGAGGAAGAGAAAGAGAGAGAGAGAGGGGACGCGAAAGGGACGCGAGAGACTGAGAATATATCACACGATTAACTTTTTATCCAATGACCCTTTGTTCAATGTGGCAATGTTTCCTCTGTTATCGATATATAAGCGCAAGAAATTGTCAATAGAAATAAAAGTTTAGATAAACTGTGTGTGTGTGTGTGTGTGTGTGTGTGTGTGTGTGTGTGCGCGCGCGCGCGCGCGCGCGCGCGCGCGCGTGTGTTTAGACATTGATTTCCAAACTTTCCTGTCGACGACTATTACATCTTGATGGCGAATTTCAATTCATTACGTTTCAGTGAATTTATCTCGAGGTATAAAACAACAATGTTAACGTTAACGTTTCACGACACGGTGCATCCAGTCACTTCCGATATTTTTTCCGATGAAAATTCATTACTTCGTCCAATAAAATCGTCGGTGGAAAACGCCATCAAAAATAACACACATCATACATTTTGTACTCCAACGTACGTATTTTACTTATATATAGTTGTATATATTAATTACATGGCCCGATGATACCTTCTGCTTGTTTGCACGCGCGCACGAGCGCGCGCGAATAATGCAGGATTCCCCGAGATGAAAAACTTTTTTTCGATATCATAAAATGGGGTCAGATTGCGTCAGGGGGAGGGGGGAGAGGGAAAGTAACTATGCGCTACATTAAAGGAACTTTTTTAGGATCGTTTAATTTACAAAGTAATACAATTTTCCGTAATCAAACTTTACGTTACAGCGCACACGTGATTGCTCGATTACTCTCTTTCGATGTTAAATCATCGAATAAATTTTTTTCAAGCAGAATCGCATGACTTTGTTCCATTATAGTTCATTTCGCTGCGCGCGCGATCACCGATGAAACCCGGTGACACCCGCGTGTAAACACACTTCCGGTGCTTGAGCTCCGCGCGCGCGCGCGGGGCACGAGAGATATCGTCTTTTACACGCATCGGCGAACACACGTTGGTCTCCCTTTTAAAATCCCACCGCGCGCGCACGCACCCTCCCCCCCCCCGCACACATACACACGCGTACACGGTTATTTGCGTACTCGCATAATATAACTTTGCGGAACTAGGACGTCGACTCGACTAACGCCGGCAACTTGGGATAATTCGAGGTTCGAGCGTGTTCCTCCGATATTCGTCCGCGGCCGGAATTCGAATTCGAAAATGGCATCCGGCATCGATCGCCGGCCGATGTACACTATCGCTCGAAAGTTGAGACAACTTCGTCAGGGCGTGTAGCCATCTTGAAGCGAGATTATGCAAAATACACCACTTTGCGACATTTCAATTTTTCGCAATGTGGAGGAACACTCGGAAGTGGGAAACGCCCCGCGAAAATCCCGACGCTAAATACTATGCAATCTTTAAAAAAACAAATGATCAAACGTAGCCACGACTAGCGCTTTGAATTTTGTCCGAACGCCATGAGCGACCGGACCTTTAATTTATTTAACTTTAATATATGTATTTTATTGCTTTACGTAAGTTATGTTTTCGATTGTATAATTTATTATTTGATATAAAAATGTTATGTGCAATTTAAAAATCAATAACACTGTGCCCGCGCGAGCGCGTGCGCGCTTGATTCGATATTTAATATTAATTGTACTTTTTTGCGAATGGGAAAATGGCACGATGGAACGCCATGCGTTTACATTAAGTGTGTGCCCCCTAATTAATGCGAAACGCATGCATCCGTTCTCATTTGCGCATCGGACACGATTCTCGGATAAAAGACCCCACCGGCAAGGGACCCTGCTTTGCGAACGTAAATCAGATCTCTATTTTCTTTTTCCTCTCGGCGTGGACTAAGAAAACCATTAGAAACTATTGAACATCATTAAAAATCATAACCAACATAACCAACATATGTACAAATTATTCCGCTCCTCTTATCAGTCTTCAAAAATTCTTTGATCGATTTTACACTCGTAAACATGTCAGAGTAATTTATTCGATTCCAAGTATCTGAGATGAAAAAGTCTACGTCGAGTCAAATGGAAAACATGGGTTTTTTTATTTATTTACATCGTAAAGTCCTCGAGTTTTTTTCCTTTTTTTTTATATATATATATATATATATATATCAGCTTCTTCACCGAGAGACTGTTTCATTGGGACGAGTTTTTTTAAGGATATATATCAATTTCCAAATTAATCGGTAAATATGTCATTAAGCGCCAAGCTGATAATGACAGCACACTCGATACACGTACGTGTGCGAATGTGTGTGCGTGTGTATACGCGACGTAACTGTCTGCGTGCAAAGGGGGCTCTCACAGTTCTTGTGTCGTCGAGTTACCCAAAGCCCCCGGCCGGCAAACGTGATGAAAGAAGAACAGCGGTAGCGTGAAAGTAAAGAAAGTGGGCCGCTCGAAGTAGTCTTCAACCTAGAAGCGCCGGGATTCTCTTCCTTCCGCTCGACGTCGCTCGCCGAGACAATTCGGAAATCTTCACTTGCACAATGATTTTACGTCGTTTGTACCGCAAACGCGTCGGTACAATCTTTGCACATCTTCGTTTCGCCTGACGCAATGAAAATTGCATGACGTCATTCTCCAATCACGTCACGCGTGTCTCTATTGCATTATCATTGCCAATAGCACGCAATTGTATTTTCACGAATCGTCGTCCGAATGAATTCCGCCTATCGGGGGAAAAAAAAAAAAAAAAAACGGCTTAAGACTTGATGATCTACTTACGATTGGTAATTACACAAAAAAAATCTCGATGTGAAAAAATAAAAAAGAAATGTGTGTCATATTTTTAGTACGTCGCTTCAAGATTGTTGGAAGCCATTTAATTCGATATTCCGATCCATTAAATATCATCTCGAAATTCTGACAAAGCGTTCGCGTGTAATCGAAGCCCGAATTTAAATCATGCCCCCATGCGTGACACGTTTACGAAGGGGTCAAAGGACGAAGGATAGCGCGTATGGCGGCTAAAATTCTCCGATTTCATTTGTACGGGATAGAAGGGCTGCCCCGTCGATCGGTTTGCCGCTTGCTTGACGGGGCACCTCGCGAGAGGAAAAGACGATCGATCACCGGATTAGGAATTATTTATAGGCTGGCGCGCGGCGCGGCGGCGATGCAGCGGCGATGCGACGGAATTTCGCGTCGTCCCATCCCCCCCCCCCCTCCCGCGATCGCGCGCATCACTTTTGCCGGAGAGCGAGAGCGTACGGCGATATTCGCATAATACCGGAATGCAAATTAATCGCCGGTCACACTACGAATTCTAGAAAGTCTCGTCGTCAAGGCGACTCCTACGCTCCGAGCTTGGAACACGGCCGGCGTTAATGTTGCTCGCACCAGGCAAATTAGCCGAGGATTAAACATCGCGTAAGAAAAATAATGAAGATAATCGAATGGTCTTTCAAAGTTTTGGCCTTTTGGGGGAAGAAGAGTAACGATCGAAGCAGAGTTATCTTCGCGAGTGAATAGAAATCGGATAACCATATCGTGATTTGTAAATGTATTTCTTCTGTTCAACATTGATCCGGGTAAATATGTTTATATATGTTATATATTTATATTTCTGTGTAATTGTAAAAAATATATATATATATATATATTTTTACAGGAATGCGTGTCGTGTCTTGTGAAAGATGCGACATATTGTGATGTTTTCATAATCTGGTTCATAGATTAATAGTTTGTACTGAGTATAGCGAAGCGCGTCTCATTAAAACTTTAACGAAACTCGCGAGACGCATTTTTATTCCGGAACTGAATGAATTTTTATGAGCCCGTTGACTCGTGATCGATACGTACACTCGATCGTGGATAGCGCATTTTAATGAGCGAACAGCGGACATAGCGAATAATCTCTCTCTCTTTCTCTCTCTGTCTCTCTCTCTCTCTCTCTCTCTCTCTCTCTCTCTCTCTTTCTCTCTCTTGCTCTCGCTCGTGTTTCTCTGAGATACATTGTAAATGATTTAATATATATACTCGCCGCAAAACGATATAAATCAATATTTAATGTAAATCTCGTATAGTAATTTCATCCTCTTTTTTTATACTTTTTTCTTTGTTATTTATACTTTGATAATTATTATTTTTTTATACCTTATTTAGCAAAGCTGAAATATTCGAGTTACACTCTCGCGACATTTTTCATAATCAGTACCGAATTCACTGACAAGAGAGACGAAAACATTGCTTTTATATCTCTCATCACGTAATGTGATCGCAAAGCGTTTGACAATCATTGTTTTGATCTCTTCTTTGAGCAGAAGTCAGCAGAGTTGGATTATCTGGCACGAATCCACCGAGTAAACGGCTTGACTTATTCTTTTTAGTCTCTCGTTCGCATTAAAAATTCTGAAAAATCACGAATCTTCGCCTTTCCTCGAACGCTTCTACGAAAAATACATACGAAGAAAGAATTATGCACAAGGTATTAATAACAGTGATCGTTTTTTACGATGACATCATCACGTTCGCGACTGACACTGAACTTGGAAGCTGCTCGCTCGTTCTCCATCAATAATATAGACCTTTTGTGCGTTGTGTGCCAAGTCGTCGATATTATCGAAGTCGAATTTTCATTACGCTTTTGATGAATGGCTGAAATAGTGTCGTAATTGCCTATGAGCGCAAGCTATTCGAACGCATATCCAGTTTCTCAACAGATCAACAGATCAATTTACTAAAATTTTCGTCTGGCAAGCACGCCTTGTATCTCGTATAACTTTTTAAATTAGTTCTTAAATTATCACGCTGCGTAACTTGCACAAGGAGCGAGCGAGAGAGGGAAACGGTTCGGCAAAGTTGGGCGTTGGAAGGCGATTAAAAAGCACATTTCGTTAACAGCGACATAACGAACGACACGATACACGGGAAGATCAGCGGCGTCTCCGGTAATCCGGTAGCTCGGTAGCAAGAGTGCCCTGTGCCCGAAACCAACCATCGCGATCGATAAAAGGGTGTTCCGTAATTTGTTTTATCGTACAGCGCTGTCCGTAACTCTCTCATTTATCGCAAGTGTATCTCCGAGAGAGAGAGAGAGAGAGAGAGAGAGAGAGAGAGGGGGCATTTTTCGATACAAATTGCATAATTCGTAAGATAAAATAAACAGTAGAGCGGAAAGTTAAAATTGAACAAAATTATGCGCCCCGACATTCCCCATGGAGATCATTCCGATCGTTTACGAGTTCGAGCGAAATACGATAGCGCGAAGAGGCTCGGACTCGCGCACGTAGCGGATATTATAACAAGTGGGGCTCGTGTAACAATATTTGCCGAGCAGCGCGAGAATTTACTGACACCGACGTGACTTCTTCCGTGACACTCCGGACAATCGGTGTAAAGCCAGTGGTGCTCGATTTCGCCCGGTGCGATTAAGATCGTAGAGAGTTTCGATATATGTATATACTTAATAGAAATCTCCCGAAACACTCACACGGTAATCTATACGACCTACGTGAATTTATGAAATCCCGGCAAACGTTACCGTACGGCGAACTATAATTTATCCGTCTTTCCGTCGATAAACTATCCGTACACCAGCGTTTCGCCCAACTATGCGCGAGTGGAAATCCGTTTCGGAACAATGAGCGAAATGCCCAGCCCCAAGTTACGCGTCGGTTTCAACGCGGTGCCTTTATATATCGTGTGTCTCACACGTCGGGACACATTTGTGTTGGCGCGCGTTGTGCGTCCTTATGGAAAACCGTGGCCTTTATCTCGCGAATATAGGCTCTTCATGCGTCAGTCGCGTGACGCGAAACTGCTGCACGTACGAAGGATTCGTGCTCGCACATGACGTATACGATAACTCGGACACACGACCGGGGAATATGCACATATAATCCTATGCACGGTGGCGAATGCCGCTGCCGATAAGATTACGATAATGGCAATCTTGGCTATAAACGTTTTAGAGTGATAACTCGATTTGTAAAAGTCGCTCGTGCGTATTTAAAGTTGGGTTTTTTTTTTTAGTTTTTTTTTTTTTTATTACAATACATAATGGCATTATCTCGAATAACCAGTAAAAACGCTTATATAAATCTTTTACTTGTCTTTGTCAAAATTAATACTTTCCTTTTAATGAAAAATTTACATTTAATATTTTTTATTAATTTTTCTTTTTTAACGTTGCAACACACGTGTTGAATTATGTTCATCCTCTTGCATAACTTATAATCTTTATCGACGGAAAATATTAATTAGAGGACTTCTTGTTTCCAGCACATGTTAACATAATTTTATAATACTTATTTGTACGACGACGTGCAGCTTCTCGCGTGAGAATCCGATATTATTTCATTGACCTGCATTGATCCGCAGAGTGCATATCCCCGATCATAAAACGACGTTCTAGTCAGCATCCGAGCGCAGAAAAGACATCTTATTCATGTTCAATCGGGAAAGACTCGGTACTGATCTCAACTGCGAACATGCGCACGCATTTACGCACACGCATGCATTTCTGAGCTCATTACGCGACGTGCACGCGCGCATATTTAACGCGCGATAGCACTGTCGTCTTTCCGAAGGTGATTAACCCGTCGATTGGCGGCACACTGGATCGTTTACTCTCTCGGAGCCATTTTTTTTGCCAGTCAACGTAATCGGGAAAGTGTCCGGATTGCGTAACATCGGTTATTCCGACGTCTAATTTTCTAATTAATGAAATTAAAAAAACACACTCGAACTGTTTTTAATCCGAATGAGTGAAATCACGCTGGGCAATCGCTAAGGAAAAAAAAAATGTGAAATGTTACTTGCTCGACTTTTGCAAAATAATGACGATTGTGTCTGCGAATTTAAAGTCGAAGCGGTATAATGAATAATAAATAATATAAATGGCTGATAAAAATTTATCTACAACGATAAATTTGTAGTGTTTTAACCAAAGGCGCAGCGAGACAGAATCGTGTTTGTTGTTGCGTTTATCTGTTTTGGAGTGCTACCTTGGAGCTGGCATGTATTCGCGCGTAACAAATAATGACGCGTAGTTATCGCGCGGCCTTTGCGTTGCGCCTGTTTGGAAAACATGCGGATATATTGAGATGAAATTATCAAGCGCATTTCGTCAGTGCTGTCAGCCTCTGAGAAAAATGAGAGGATAGAAATCTCATGCGCATAAATTGCGCCGCGTGAAAATTACATTTCGCGAGGCGTGTGCCTTTAAATTATCCCAATTAAATTTTCTCAAGTAGAATCGAAAAAAGCGTGCCGGGAAACAAGTCTTTGCCTCGAATTTGCGAAAGGTAATATAATTTGGCGCCAAGTGAAAATGTATCATGTGAACAGAAAATTCAGAATCAGTTTAATACAGAATGTACGCACGTGTATTTTTATTTTCCGTTATCTTAAAAAGAAAAAAATGAATTGCATGTTTTGTGCTATTTTCATATCAGAGAGAGAGAGAGAGAGAGAGAGAGAGAGAGAGAGAGAGAGAGAGAGAGAGAGAGAGAGAATAAACGAAATTTAGTATAAGACGTGAATTATATAATGATAATTCGTAAAATTATATTCGTGTAAAGTTGCCGGTGTATCGATTAAATCGATACGCTTAATTGCACATGCCCTATAAAATTGGCTGAGAAGATTCGACCTCGGGAGACACGCCATTCAGTAATACGGTCCTGTGCCACCGCTTGGTTGCGCGCGGAGAAGGATTATTTAACGACATACTAAAGCACGGCGTGGGCTCAGTGAGCGCCAACGTAGCGGCGTTGTACGACGGAGCGGAGGATGTTCGCTCGCTTGTTCGCGCGTATCGCTCGTGCTTCATCATAAATTTAGCGCACTGATCTCATTCCACGGTGAATCCGTCGACGAAAATAGCAACAACCGCCACGGCGCGCTCGCGACTCGGAACGGCCACGCCGCGGCGCCTCGCGTCGCCCCGGGTCGCCCCGCGGCGTCGACGCGCGGGGCGCACGCGCCCCACCGCGCGTTTACCCCTAGAATGCGCGATTGTGTCGAAAGGGAACGGACCACCCCCGCGAAACCCGTACGAATATTCCGTGGGCGGAGGCGCGGCGCGGAGATCCCGCGTAAAGGCCGATGACTCTTTGTTTTGGGAGAGCCCCGCGCGCGCGGTGCCGGCGCGGCGCGACGCGACGCGACGCGACGCCCGCTTTTCTGTCACTGACCTTCCGCGAGTAGAGCCGCGCGCGGCACGCGATAGGACGATTTTCGTCCGCTTGCTCGCCTGCTTGCCGCAGGAGTCGCGTACGTCGAGTACGTCGCTAGTTCCATCCGTAGTCCCGTTAGACGCTACATCGGGGATTAGCGCGTCTTGATCTCCCTCCTCTTTGAAACATCGCGATTTCTCGGGTCGCGTCCGACGCACGGGAGATGTATAACGACGAGAAGTAGATATGAGTTCTTTATGTACTTTGAACTCATTTACTGCGTACTTTTCGTTTTCAAACCGGTCGGTGGCCGGTAAATAACGATGACGACAGGCCTCAACTTGGATCTTTTTTCGATATCTTGTTTACTTAAGAAAGTAGTAGTTAGTTGAGAAAAACGAGATATTTCTTGAAAATTTTATCGCTGTTGACTCGTCTACATGTAAATGTCGAATAAATATTAAATATGCTTGCTCGTAAGAAAAATGTTTTATTTTTATTAGACGCAACGTCATTCTATTTTCCTTATCAGAAATAATACTTTTCTTCGCAAGATTCGGATTTTGTTTTATCAAGTTACAGATTTTCAAAATTGAATCTGGAGCACATCCGCTGCAAATCGCGTACGTGCGAGAACGACATTCTAAAAAAAATCCGGACGTGTAACGGATGAGAATGAAACGCTTAAAGACAATAATTGGAGGTGGTCGTCATCGAGTCGCGTGACAAATCGAGCCAACATAAAGACGCTCTCACGCTACGTGGCACGGATCCAAAGGCAGTGAAGCTCAAAGTATATTCAAGCTACTTGGTTTTACGAGCCACAGCCCATGTCGCGTCATATCGTAGACGGAAAACGCGACTAGATTGACGCAAATGAGCATAAGCATGTCGGAATAATTACTAACACATTGCGACGATTACGTCAACGTGCGGACGCGCATCTCTTCACAGAATTTTCTCTTTGTTAACGTCACGTCACTGATGCCACATTCATATCTTCTTCTTTCCTCATATCGCATTTAACACTTCATCGAAATTAATCAGATTTCGAATTGTGATAAATCAAATTTTTAAAATAGATAATTTATCGCCGATTAAGTTGATGATGCAGATCGATCGTTTGATCTCGAAATGCCGTCAAACCAATTGGATAATTATTAAAAAATGTATTTGTAACTGACATATTCACAAAAATGTCTATGACAAATACACAAAAATTCCGCACAAGAGTCATTTTACGAGCCGTAAATGAAGGCAACGGAGGACGCACGCGCGCGCATTCTAGCATGTGACTATAATTTAATGAAATAATTTAATGCATGATTTAATTAGTCGTAACGTGCGCTACGCTCACGCTTTTGTCACGATATGTTTAACCATCTTGATAAGGATAATATGAAATTTTATATTAAAATCATTGCAGCACTTGTACGCGTATCAGGTTTTTTTTCATACAATTTATCAATGAAGATAATAATGGAAATAGCCAATATTTGAAAAATATTAAATTTTGGGCGATAATAATAAAGGAACGGCAATTTTAAAGTTAAAGAGGAAAATATATATATATATATATGGTATAAAGATTTAGAACAACGAGTTTGAGCGCGAGCAAGCATGAGCGAATTAACTGGCCAAGAGTTTATATCCTACTTATTAGAGCTTGCTTACATAAAACTCCAACATAAAACTCAACTTTTCGCAAGTAACTGACTAGAAAGAGGTTAAATTATCGACTCGGGTAAAGTCACGTTCAAATTATTCGACAAAAAAGATTGCAATAACCGAGAGAAAGATCTTTTAAAAAAATACGGGAACAACGGGCTCACATCTAAAGCCATGTATATCGAAAGTTTAAAAATTAGTAAAGCAAACTTGCAGATGTGTTTTTTAAAATCGATTTAACGTCGTTTAAGAATGATTTATAAAATTACTTATCTAGATTATTATTTTCAACTTACTGTCTCATATCCGAATGATGTAATTGAAAATATTTCCTACATATAAAATTGAAAAATATTATTAATCGTATTGTAAAATTAATATTTATGCGAGCTGTGAATGCATTATCTTATGAGGAAAGCAAAGTATTTGGAAATATATTACTCCGTGTTCTAATTTATCAAGCCGTTTCGACATAATTTATGTGTTTTGGTATTGCAAAACTTTGTTTAATCACGCGATATCGCGTTTAAAACGCAGATGGATCTCGCTCATGGAATCGTAAAAGGATTTACGTGTGGGACTTTTTTCCGCACCATTCGCGCAGGTAACATTAATTCCGTTTCAATGTTTGGCCTCGATGGTCTTTAATCCTTCCAATACCGGCACGATGTTATGATAAAAAATTAGTAACACTCCAACAAAATTAAATCGCTTTTTAGACGGGTAATAATTTTCGATTGAATAAAATTTGCACGGAGGGTTTGCATAATACGCGCAACCGTGTGTTCCACGGTCAATCTATTTAACACCAAAGGAATTAATAGCGCGTTACACATTCGATACGCGATTCATTGGATTTCCTATTCGTTACTCTTCTCTCATCGCCGGTTATCTTACGCGTAGCGTAAACGCGTGAAAGAATCGTGCGCGCGCGTTATCAGCATTACGGCCAATTACGCCGGTAATTGGCCGCAAATGCCGTAATTGGCGATCATTAATCCGAAGATCTGTCGAGATTCACTGACAATGCTGACAACAATAGCTGGAGAGATACGAGAGTCCCGTGTAATTTGCCGTACGATCGATTGGAATGCCGATAGGCAGACGAAAAAGCGCACGCACGCACGCACGCATGCACGCACGCACACGCGCACGTATACACACACCAAAACACACACACACACACACACACACACACACACACGTACACAGATTGAAATGCACGTCGTGCGGATAATACGCGAATCGAGCATGTGCCGCCGCCGGGCCGCTCTGTGACTATCGATATGGGTCTGATTGCGCGAGATAGCCTGGTCCCGATATTCGAACTATATGAACACGATGGATGTATGGACGCGGAATGACTATCGCACGTTCGTAGAAATGCAATGACACGCGCCGCCAGCGGATGGAATCGAATAAAACGGTTTCATGGTTATGCTATTGCTACGCGGGACAAAGAACCCCGTTTTAACACTTGGCCGAAAATGGAGGACCGGCTCGATTTTTACAGATGTTTTCAATTGCCTTCAAAGTAATTCGATCGAGTCGCTCGTTTTTTTTTTTTTTTTTTCCAACGGAAGATGTTACCTCGGAAACGCGAAACGCGATTTCGCAAAGCGCGAGAGATGAAATTAATCGGGATTATTGCATAGAGGGACATTCTATCGTCCCGTGTGTTGTTTCATCCTGTCGCCGCTCCTCTCTGTGTATATCGTAAAATGTAAAATAAAAGAGGACAAATGATCGCCTTTATTTCTGGATGTGTACGTTAAGCGGGCGAAAATCTAATTATGGCACTTTTGAAATAAAAGCTTACTCGCGAGGGGTTACACCGTTAGTGGGCGATCAAAAGAGTGCTAACCCTGTAGAGTCTGCCTAGCTCAGTCAAGAGCGGTTTGTTTGGCAAACGGAAGGCCTGGGGTTCGATTCCGAGTCCAAGTCGACCCTTGCTTTTGAATTCTTACAGCTTAAAACGAGCTACTCCATTGTATTTGCACACAAAAGCTACAACGTTGGGAAACCAAACGTTAAAGACACCAGGTTTTAACATATCGTTCCATAGAGAGATTATATATATACGTTTAAAATCAAGTTGAAAGTAAAAACTTCAATGTACCAAAGGAATCGAAATTTCAACAATATCGATAAGAATCGACTGCTGACAGTTAACCGTTTTTGTTTGTTGACCTGCATTAACCTGTAGCTTTATTATGATGTTAAAAGGAAACGGGTAATCATTGGTCAAAGGTAGTTAACTCAACAAAAGTTAAAATAGGTAAAGTATTACTCGTAAGTTTTCGTCATCTCTTTATTAATTCACCAAATTCCAGGCGGAATTGCAGTTTTGTATAAATAACTTCGGGACGAAATTACATTTCACGCACTGCTAATTTTTTCTATAGCCAACTTTGTGCATTATTGATATTCTTTTCGTTAGATGTCCACATAGAAAAAGCTGAGTTGGCTATAAGAATTAAAATAGTATATTCCTAATGAAATTCTTAAATCCCGTAAGAGAATCGAGAAAAAGTTAATTAATTAAAAAATATGACAAAATTATACGTTAAAATTATACGTTTTTTTTTTATATAAAAAATTATACATAAAAATACAAATTATAAATATAAATTGTTAATTAATATTATATTAAAAAAAAAGAGATTTTGATTACGGATAAACATTCACGAGTATATATATTTGAGCACTCTCTCACAATTCTTGTGCCCATCTTATAACCCGACCTGTAAAATATCGCCAGCAAAGAACCTGTATAGCACCCCGTTTTGTATTCCGCCGGGGGTATAAGGATCTCGGAAGTTGTGAGATCCCATTGCGTTCCCTGAAAATTCGTGGCTCCCCCCCCTGCGTCCCTCCGTGCCTTACGTCGTCGAAGAATACGGGCATGGCAACAGGGCGGACGACGGACGACGCCAGCGTCTCTCGACCAGCTGGTGGAATGCGTGACGTCACACAGGCCTACTCCTATCTATATATATCAAATATGCCACGTCTCACCCTTTATCGTCGAATATACTCTTGTTCTTCTCTGCCTCTTTCTCTTTGGACTCTTTCCTCCTCCGTTCGCGCGACTCGACTCGACTCGACTCGACTCGACTCGACTCGACTCGACTCGTGTGTCGACGCTCAACGACTCTCGATATACGCACGACGCGCGCACGCCTACGTGAAAGCGTGTGGCACGAGACCCGGTGGACGAGCGATGGAAGTGCGATTACCTTTGTGCGAGCGATAGCCGAAACGCCACGCTTTGCCGCTGGAATTTCAGATATAATCATTAACGCGGTTGCTGGTACAGATGTTTCAGACGTACGATCCTGTGCGATGTTGTTTCCAACAGCGAGCTGCCATAGCGCTTGTTATTCCAATAATTCCGCATGTTCATACTCGTAATGTGACTCGAGTGTCACAATGACGTGGCGGGGCAAAAGTAGCGAGTAGGAGAATTATGGGAGGATAAGGGGCCAGATCACGCGATAATTAATTCGCTATTATTATACAAATCCTGTAAGTGATATGATCCGACAAACTTGGAAAACTCGCATGTCCACTCGAAAAAGTAAAATTGCTAGAGTTAAGTAAAGATATATAAATATATCAAAATTAACATGGCAACTTGTATTAATTATGAAGAAAGAAAGGGGAAACTCGATTTCAAATTTTATTTATTACAGGGGAAATAATTCGGTCACAATTTTGAGCTGCTGCGTTGCAAATCCGTTAAAAATAGTATACGGTTCGTGATATAAGCAATTCTCTGAATTTATAGATATAAATAAGAAAAATATACACTAGACACCTGTCTATGAATAATGCCATCTGTTATTCTATTTTTTATTTATTTCGCTTTCGCTATTAATATAAAGTGAATAATAAAATCTTTTACAAATATCATCGAGTATCGATACTAGGAATCCAAAGTTCTTGGATGTCGACATTCTAGGAAACTGTCGATTATTCTTAATGAAAAAAAACTAAATATTTATTAATTCGTTCGAGATAAGCGAGAGATAGAAAGAATGTCTATCTAACGTCCAACATATAAGGGAGTTGCTCTTGGCATCGCGCACGAGTGCGGGTGCACCATGGATAACGACACGACACGTTCGCCTCGTTACGCAAGATCTACAAAAATATTTACGATAGACCCGATCGCTAGAACGATCGAAGAAAACTTGCTCAACGATCGTGAGCAAGTATTAGCTCAATCCCATCGCTACGCGCGACGCGTCCGAACGCACGAGCGCACGAGCGCGCTGGCGCGCGAAGCGTCCAGTCGAGTGGTGGGGATGCCGGGTGGCGGCGGGGATAGGCGAGTATCGACGACACGAGCCGATCCGTCCCCCACCACCGTCGGATCTCCGTTACTCTAGTCGGCTGAGAAGACGCGCGTCGCGGGTGGGGATAACATCTGCTCTTAGCGTGATTGCCGTGTATTGATGTGGCTTTATGGCGCGCGGCGGGCTGCGGGCAACAAAGTAAACGTATGATCCTTAATGTGCCGTCGCGAAATTTCGAGGCCGTCGCGACGCACGCGTAGCACGCGCGCGCGTGCTCTCGCGCGGGAGGTTGCGCGATAGAAAGAGAGAAAACTGTACCAGATACCCCGGAGCCTCGATCGGTCAGGAATCGACGACGTGCGTCTTATTTTTGTTCCCTTTACTACGACGCAAACGCGCGCGGTCGAATGCACGCGTCGAAACAGTCGAAGAAACGAGTTCTAGTTTTTTCCGCGACTGTAACGCGACTGCAATGCTGAAAGTGCGATTGTATCGAATATTTCCTAATGTATTGCTATGATAAAAGGATTTTAGATTAACGATTATACATAAGTCAGGACATCGATGAATGAATATGTATGCGACGGTTATGTAGCTTATAGAGATGTTGTGTAACTTATAGAAAAAAAAAAAAGTGAAATATGTCGTGAATGACAAACATTTATTTAGCATCTTGAAACAGGCTTCTATTGTATCAATTTCCCTTTTAAAAGGAAGGTATTTTATTAGTATGCGCTAGATGATCGTGCGATGTATCACTCGCAATTAATCAATTAAGAGCTTAAAAGCACCAACGATTCTCTACCCATCGCGCGCTCTCATCTCACTCCGAGATAAATATGGATGATTCTGCATTTTTATTGCATATTCATGCATTGCGGATCCGCAGACCATTCAACTATCGAAATGTAATATCTCATCAATTCGTGCCATCTATGAGCTTATTGTCGATTATGATCGAAAATTTTATATAAAAGATACATCATGTTTTTTTTTTCATGTCAAGTCATGACAAAAATCAAAATTTTTGTTCGCTAAATGTATCTTGTATCAAATTTTCAAAAAGTAAAAATAAGACATATTTGACTACATATTTGACAGGTCTGTTTTTTGTCGCTGCACTAAAATGAAACTTTCTATCTCGCTTTCGCAAACTTCAAATGTATATATTTATTTCATTTTAAATGCAATAATTATACACTAGTTCAGTTACAAAGATCTTTTATTTCTGCATAGATATATTTTATATGATATTTTTTTTTTTTAAATGAGAGGAAAATATGAAAGAGAAAAGAGAAGAAAGTTTTCAAATGCATGGTAAAGAGAGCAAATTATAAGCGTAATAACGTTTATTAATGTAAATTTGTAATACAAAGAGATGATGGTTGCTTACCTTTTACACGCACACATATATATTAGATTTGCTTCTTCTGAATCGGCTTAGCTAGTGATGACTACGATAACAATTTTCTTCGAGAAAATAAAGGACAAATCTGAAAATTTTAAAGCATTGTTCCTACACGTTTCCAAACCAGTTTGTGACCGTCAGGAACGTACGCAATACGAAATTTTCTTGTATAGTCTACCAAAATGAGATACTAGACAGTTTTCTGATAATTTGAAACTGGTTCGACTGTGTTGGAACAAATCTATGATTTAAATTTGGAATAAATTCAAAATAATAAAAGATGAAAATAGATCTAATTTAAATAATTTTAATTAAAAAAATTAAAAATATAATTCACACAGAACAATTTTATATATATATATATATATATATATATATATATATACGCTTATATTTTATATATTCAACTTAAAAAATTTACTCATTAGTATGACACATCGAGAGACATCGAAATGCTAATTAGAAAAGGATTTTCCGTAAAATAAAAGACAAGAGTTTTGAGAAAATAAATAAATAAAGGATAGCTACCTATCCAAAGAGGGCTCCTTGAGGATAAAGGGCGTACGGTCACGTGACAGATCTGCGTTATAATCGCCTCCAGTCAGCGAATTATCCACAGATGATGCGGCACGAGGTATGTTGCGTGAAATCGGTGATTCGGAGAAAGTGTTGCGAGCATAATGACGGCGACGACGACGAACGCGTCCTTTCACGCGTTCTCGGTGTTACCGAACCTGCTTTACGACGCAACAACGTATACGCACATTCCGCACCGCGGTGAATCCGAACGGATTTCCGCCTACATTAAATTCTCTAACCTGTTGCGCGATCTTCGTTATTTTTAGGGAGAACCGTTACGCGTAACCGTTACGCGACGAGAGAATAAAGTTTCCTGAATTCATATTTTCCGGATGTCTCCGGTGATAGGCGAGGCAAGATTATTGTTACCGATATGTGTATCTAAACTCGACGTCGAAATACCGCAGTAATAAATATCAAAAACATCCTTTTTAAAATAATGCGGCGAGTAACGCCGCAAGAGAGAGCAATCAAGTCGCTATCTTTAAATATAATTGTTTAGCTAGTGTATAAAATCTTTGTAAAGAATATTATTGTTACTGTTGAGAATATTAGTGATATTAGTGATATTAGTGAGTAGATATTATTTTTTTAAACAGTTTTACTTGAAAGTATTGGAAAAAATTCGCGTCTGCGAGATTTACCTTGGAGTTTAAAATGTCATTAGAATCATCAAATATTAAAAAATAATTTTTTTTTATCATGAACTTCATCTTCTTGGAGCAATAAATATTGTAGTCTAAAATGACATTAATATGCTGGCAGAGCAGTATAATGTACGAAAATATCTTATTAGTTTACTTACTAGTCATGAAAAGGACTTAGGTATCATAATATATAATAATTAATAATTATATATATTATATATAATATATTTAATAATTAATTAGCTTTATAGATCGAGTTTTTTCTCTAATGATTATTTTTGACATTCTTAACAATTATACAATACAAAAAGAATTGTGTAATGAAAATCGGAAGGCAGCATAAAAACGGCCTTATTTAATCCTGTTTTATCATAATCATAAATTTTACTTGACACAATACTTGACAAAACTTAACTTTCTTCTTGTTACCGATGATATCTAGGTTGCATAAGGCGTATAATAAAACATCGCGACAAAAGACCATGCAGCGCGTTCTATACAAGTATCTCTATGAAATAGTTGATTATCGACCTATACACCGTGAAACTTGAGTAATCGCTCTTATCACGAGTCAATTCCCGTGCTTCGCAAAACTAAAGTGGCAATATCGTGACACGCTTTTTGATACTTTTCACCAATGACTCGCGTTTTCCTCTCTTTAACCATTGGCTGACGAAGTAACGCGGCAAATTATCCGAAAATGATGGATGTTGAAGAAATCTTGAGGAAACAGGGAAAAGTTACATTTTCTTCCTCTCCTCTGGAGATATCTCGCGAAAATAGCAGGGAAAGCAAGCGAAAAAGAGAAGCTCGCGTTATCTCTAAGTGTAACATTGTATGAATTGCGCGAAGAAAAATTTCATTCGATATCGATGTGAAACTATATAAAAATTGTTTTCATATATTTTACCTATTTGTCGTTTACTGATTTCTCGTGAAAATTCATAATAACTCTTTGTTATTATGAGTCGACACACGAAATTGTTACGCTTACATTAAACGCCCTTCCATTTCCATAAATTGCTTTTGTTTCAATGCTCCCAGTTTCGACGATTATCCAGGGGAATTCGAATTGTTTTCTTTCTTTTGTCTTGAAAAAAAAAAAATTCAATGTTTTGATTCTTTCACAATCTTGTTTGAAATATGATCTTTTTCTAGTGCGTCGACGTCTTCGCTCATTGCGGTTGTGAGAGAAAGTCGTCCGAATAGTCACGGCCTATTTAGCCGCACAGCTCTACACAATCTTGTTTAGAACGCTCTCTAAATCGAGGGAATAGCGGAATTCGCTGGACGTCATTTTTTTCTGAAAGAGAGTCAAAGTGACAAACGATCATTACAAAATGCTGCTGAATAACGAAATCCTAAAAAAAAAAAAAAAATAAAAAAAAAAATTAACTCACTCGCGTAGTAATAAAGAGATAATTTTAGTAATAAAGAGATAAGTTTCAATTAAATGAAATGCATCGTGAATTCTACGACTAGGATAATTCTAAGGATTCTCGTCAAGCCAGAATTTGAAAATTTCGAGAAACGAAACTTATTTTATCATAAGCCGGACTTTCTATGTGGGATACGGTACCGTTTGTTTCACGAGCAGTTGTGATTTTCCGTTCCTTTCCCGACTGTTCTCCCCGCGAGCGAAAGACATGCTCCATTCTATTTCGTGGGAGCTTCGTTATCCGTGCGTGACGACGGCGAAATTCTTATCGCGGAATACCGATATATCGATTGCTCGCATTCCCGCGGAAGGAAGGCTCGTCACGACACTAAGGGGAATATCTTAAGTAAACGCCATCTCGGATGCTGATCGCGACGGTATACGCTTTATCTACTCCAGAGGAGCTTTTATTTATGATTTATAATATATATAAAAATTTAATAAAAATTATTCAACTAAAATCGAATTCGTCGAGTAATTTGTTTCCTTTCTGTTATATTATTTATACGTTCGTAAACCGCTCGCCTCCGCGAGAAATGACTATGAAACTGTTGCCGTCAATGTACGTCGTCACAATGCACCGAAAGGATTCATTTCTTTTATCGTTCGATCACAGGAGTGAGAGTTGTTGCGTGTAATTAATAATGAACTCTAGAATCTATAATTAGGGCCAGATAAATCGGTATTTAGGTCTCTACTAAATGCACATGCTTGCAGTTTCCTATTTGTTTCGAAATGCGGCTTTATTTAATCAACCACAATTGAAAATTGTGTCGAAACTATAACAATGTCAAATAAAGCTACGCAAAGATATTTCGTTGAGACTACGTACGTCAGCCGTTTTACGACGCATTCCACAAACTGACGCTTAATAAATCCTCGAGTTAGCCGATGTTGAAGCTCATTATATGAGATACTTAAGAATTATCGTCATTACCATCGTTCATTTTTCTCATTCCTAAAGCAAGATCCAAAAATAGGAATTAGAGATTAAGAAGATAAAGCATAACTGTACATTTTGAAACGCAGTTTTTACTTTATATTAATATTTATCTTAGATATCATGAAGAAAATATGTTAAAGCATTGATGATTTTTGACCAGATAATATTGATAAGAACAGAAGTTTTAATATCGAAAAATAGAAACTTTACAACAAATTTGTTCAATGAACGACTTTGAATAATTTAAACAAATAGAGATCAAGTCATCTTCATTATCTACCTTATTGGTACCCACATTATTAAAAGTATCCTATGAATATTAATTTTTCAGTGCACATTCCATTGAACATTCTTGAAATAAATCTCATACATCACATGCGTTCCAACTGCAAATATATTGCAGATCCTCATTGTTACCGAACCTTAACTTTTTTTAACGCGATGAAAATTCAACAATATTACGACGCAAGATTAATATAATAAAGTTCAAGACGATAAAAGAGAGGAAGAGAGAGAAAAAAAGACCCCAACGCGAAATGGGCGACGTGACGCCGACGTCACGCCGACAGCACTCTCGCGGATCACCGTCCGCAAGATTTATTTATAAGCGCGCTCGCGTGCGCGCGTGCGCGCGCGCACGCTCGCGATTTCTTTTCATCCGCTGCATTCCTTCCAAGGCCCCGGCGGAGAACGGATCGGGCAAACGGGCCGTCGTCATGGCTGTTCGTTCGTTCGTTCGTTCGCTCGCTCGCTCGTTCCTCGCGCGTAATACCACACGAGATTGTTTCTCTCTCTCTCCCTCCCTCCCTCTCCCCTCCCTCTCTCTCTCTCTCTCTCCTCCGCTCGGTCTCGAGTCTCTCTCGTTCAATATGGCACCGCCCGCCACCGCCACCGCCGTTACTACCACCATTGCCAACCACCACCACTACACCACCACTACCACCACTACCACGGCTGACGCCGCCGACGCCGGACGTCTCTCATTTCGGCGGAATATCGATAGCGTACGTCGAGCGAACGACGAGGCACGCTCGAATAACGCTCACGAATTATGAGCTACCGCCCTGCTACCGTCCGTTACCCGATTATCTGAATTATCCGAGGCACACGTAATACGCGGCTACGGCTATTGACTGGCCTGTTCCGCGAAAGGTGCAACAGTCGCGGGACTTTTCCCTCTCGCTCCGTCGAGTCTTCGTTTAAATAGCTCGATCGCCATCGATTGCTTTCTTCAAATGAAGAAAGGATAATCGAATGTTACGTAGTTTTCCCATTATACAAGCGGACCGGCTTGATTTTTGTCATGCTTCAATAACGCATCTATATACATTCGCATTATACGTATGATGAAATCGAAAATCGTAGATTGGACTTCCATTTCAATTAGTAATTTGAAAATTTCTCGATCAGGTTTTATCAAATTAGCTTTACACATACGTGCGCGCGCGCGCGCACACGCGCACACACGCACACACGCACGCACACATGCACACACACACACACACACACACACACACAAAATTCGGAATCTTAAAATTAATTTGTTTAAGAAAGTTAAATTATTTAAAATTTACTTATGAAAAATAAAATTTCTCGTCTATTTCTTCTGCAAAAGTGTTGATTCTCAGAATTAATGTTTCTATAATTAAAGTTTCGAAACGATATCGCGTTAAGATATGATGGAAACATCTGGTATAGAGGCAAACATATTCGCGATGAGAAACATCGTTTACGGTTGTGCTGCGATCGAAGCTCGTATTGTGGTTTTAGGAGATGGTTATTATCGTTTACTCCATTGCTACTGCTTCCAAATAGTCGTGACTAAATTGATGTTACTAAATCGTCATTAACTTTTGGCATGTGGTATGTCCAGTGTATTATTTACATCGTAAATAAGTATGTGAAGATATTGTTTAAATATAATTAAATTATTTCTCAATGTACAAATTGTACAAAAGTATTTATCTCAATATTGCATTTTGCTCATTTTCTGTCTTCAATGTAAGATATTTAGAATTGTATTATACAGGATATATATTTTCTACTTCTACTTTATCTATAAAAAATACTAGTAATATAAATTTGTCTTAAAGTATGTCTTTAACCGACGTATTATTGTTTGGAAGATTGATATATCGACTAGTTGCTATTGTCGATGCTATTGTTAATTGCTCAATAAGATGGCGCGTGCACAAGGGAAGCTAAATTTAGTCGAGCTCCGAGTTTCATTTAATTGCCAAAGACTGCGACGACGATGACGTAATATCCAGCGCGTGATACAACTCGTCTCACTCCTTGATGAAACGATGATAAAAAAAAAAAATCGCATTTTTTCACAGCATTGGTGAAACCAGAAACAGTTGATCAGTATACATATCATTATAGCTCTTCGTTCGATATCCTTTCTTCTTTTCAATAAATTCTCATTTTTTTTTTTTTGCAATCTGATCCGTCTGTTGAATCCAAATGAATACGTTAAGACGATACGCGTTGTTAAAGAGAGATTAAGATGGCACGGCGACGAGAAGGAGTGCACGCGAGGCCGGCAGGAGGACAACAATGTGCTAGCGTATGTAAATAAATGACGGGGAGGGAGGAAAGCGCCGAGAGGGCGATGGGACCGTGAAGGGAGAGGATTAAGGAAGAACCGGGGAGGGGGGGAATCTCGCGAGTCAGCGTTCGGTGCTTAGCGAGGACTTGGCGCGTCGGGTTAGGTAACGCCGTATCCATGACGGTTTTTCCCCCACGGAGAAAGTTAGTCTAGGCGCACTTCATCCGTAAAATCGCTCTCGGCGTGCAGCGGTTCTCTCTCTTTCGCCCCCCCCTCCCCCCTCCTTCCCTTTCTCGTCGAGCTGATATCGAACAAAAAATGTTGTGCACATAGTTGCGATATGAGCGATGCTTCCGAATTTATGGATATAATTTTCAATAGAAAAAAAAAATTATTAAACATCTAAAATCTAGTCCGCGCGAAGTAATTGTATCCCTGACACGTTTTTCGAAAAAAATTTTTTTTTTTTATAATCGATTCTTATTCTTAAGATTGTATTATGTACTGAAGATCTCTGATAGAGAGCTGTATTAGCACCTTAAAGCATTATTTAAGACAGTCTAGAAATAAGGATGGACTATGTATATCGATCTTATGTTTTGTGCTATTCTATGTCACGTAAGATTACAGAATCTGGATTAATCGATGCTTTCACAAGTCGTTTCGCATGGCGTCTCTTCTGCAGATCGAAACGCGGAAATTTACAACAAAGTTCTGATTTTTTACTTTATTTCGTTACAATATTTATTACAATAAATATCTTTTTACTATAGATTCGTTTATAAATTTACACTCGTATATATCATATAATATACATATAAGTTAGATTCGGCCATCTTTTCATACGTCACTCAACTTTTTATTGTATTATTATATTATCTTGTTGCCTGTTTGAGATTATTTGATCGTTATCTCGAAACGTAATATTTCTTCTCGATTCTACCTTCTTTTACTAGCGCTTATAAAAAGATAAATCTAGTAAATCCTTCATTCCAATGTCGAAGGTCGCACAACGCTGCTGGAACATCTTTGTTGAAAACTTGAAAGCCATTTGCAAACGGAATTAGCTACCTTCACCATTAATACTTGTCACAATACAAAAGGATCTTTTAATTTCAAGATATTGCAGCATGAGATTGTGTCGGATATCTTCAGAAATAAACAAACGTATATAATACAAAAATCGATTTTCAGTCGCATTTTCTTTTGCACGTGAAATCGATTAATTATGAATCGATTCGTGACACTTGAATAATCTCTCGAGATCAAAACGTCTTGAACTTTGAGTTTTATTTCAACATATCTTTACATATAAATTAATTTACTTTGTTGCATCAATGAGCATCATTTGAGCATTTTTCACATCTCGCTTGCCGACCAACAGGATGTAAATCTTACATGCCATTTGTAAAAGCCATTTAACGTAAGTTAAATCGCCATTCCACTCGAAGGCGAGCGACTTTCGAGAAATGATCGCGACCGAATCGGAAAAAGGCGTATCCAGATCGCGAGCCTTGGAAGGCCATTGTCCTTGGAGGATAAATTGGAGAGTCCACGACACAACGATCGGTTTTAGCAACAAGTGTGGCCGTCGAATTCTTTCGACGCGATCAACTTGGCGCGATGACCATCTTACAAACGCGCCGGAGAAATACTTGATGCGACATCTTCCGGTAGCATGACGAATCTTGGCTTTTGATGATCATTTCCGGGTACAGGCTGACTCAAATGCGGTCATTCCTGGAACAGTTATTTCCAACTCTGCGTGTGT
The DNA here is from genome assembly GCF_055798465.1 of Pogonomyrmex barbatus. Lineage (NCBI taxonomy): Eukaryota > Metazoa > Arthropoda > Insecta > Hymenoptera > Formicidae > Pogonomyrmex > Pogonomyrmex barbatus. The sequence continues at coordinate 20,662,612 of NW_028297127.1, forward strand.
CACAGAGCGGAAAATCCGCACTCGTAAATCGTGTATCTTTGCTTATCGAGCGATAAATTAACGATGCGATTTCATGTAAAATTCGTGTATTTTTTTTTTTTTTTTAAATACGTCACATTTGTGAAATGATATAAAATCACCGCCGGCACGTTCTATTCGCCTTTTCCGAAGCTCTCTTGAGGCTTTCTTGAGACTTTCTGCGTGGCGTGTGCGCGATCTATTAAGCAAAAGACTTTCTACAAGAAAATAGATGACCGTGGCTATCGACCAATCTTGGTGGAACGGCGGATTAACAATTTTCACGTGAAAGCGTGGGATCGATCGGAGATTAGGAATTAACGAGAATCGGGCACTGTTACAAATATGCGCGTGTCTCTCTCGTTGAATCATCTCCCGGAAATGACCTCGCGATCGACTTCACGTACTCATTCGCGAAAATCTTTCTCGGACATTCACGGGATTGGAAACGGATACTAATCTCATTTTTTTACCGTTCAACGCCGCACTTGTTATTCAATACCTATTTTTTTTATTCAAAGATAACGTTAACATTAGCCAAACGTACGTCAGCGCTTAAGCGTCAATGACGCATCGTAACACACGATCCCCTTTGCGCGCGAATGGGATAATTTTTTTGAAAAAAAAATTCAGGCGCGCGGTTAATCGTCAAAGAGCGGATTTAAGATCCGCGCCTCTTTTCCAGAAGTCAAACGAAGGAAATTTTCACCGTAATAATAAATGACAATGTTCGCGACCGTTAGCGCGATTTCACCAAGTCGCGCAACGATCCGCGAAACAACCCGATATGTGTTGTCGTCGTCGTCATCATCATCATCATCATCATCATCATCATCATCATCATCATCATCATCATCATCATCATCATCATCATCATCATCATCATCATCATCATCGATTATAAAACGCCGCGATAACGGTACGCGCGTATTTTTCCCCCTTTCCGATATGAAGCAAACGGCCGGGATTTATTTATGCGCCACGACGGAAAGACGGAAGCGCCGGTCGCCGTGTAACTGGGTCAGTCGCGGACGACGGTGACGATAGGGGGAAAAGAAAAAGAGACCTCTCTCGTCCGTCCATTATCGGCGTAGTGCGCGAGCACGCTACGTCCCAAGTGCGTGAGACGTAAGCGCGTACTTACGTCCCGCTAGCCTGCCTTCTAGAATCACGCTCGCGTGTCTTACCGTCTCCGCCGTACCGTTAGAAATGCCGGAGAATCAAATTCTCTCCTTCTCTCTTTTCCCCCCGTTTCCTTTTCCACGCGCATAGGACAAGGACACAAGTACAGGTACAGGTGTCACGTATAACAAGTCACAAACGAGTTAGTTTAAATGACATGGTGACGATCGGTGATGATGGTAAAAAAATTAATACAAAAAGAAGTAAGTTATGAAATGAATAACAGATAAATAAGTAATTTGCAAACAGATTGTAAAGAAAAAAAAAAAATAATAATAATAATAATACAAAAAATATTCCTCACGTAATCATTTGTAGGGAGTCATTTGTCTGATATTATACTCTTTTGTAGATATTATTCCACGCTAAATAAACGCGAATACACCGCGTGTATCACATTATGTACTCGGTAAAAAATAAGCTCTTTAACAGATATTCTTCGAAGGGTAGCCTACTTGCTACAGATGACAACGGCTTATCGACGGTATCGTTGCGCTACGGTATCTAAAGGCATTTATCGACGGCATTGCAAATGACTCACTTGAATTACCAAATAAATTTCTCAGTAGCTTTTCAATTCATGGCAATTTCGATAAACACGAGTTTACACAAATGTATTAGATACGATGAGTTTACAAATATATTAGCTACACGTTTCACCTGTGTACTTGTGAAAGAGGTTACGGTACTCATCAGGATCGCGGCACATAAGAAAATTGATCAATCACATTTTCTCCCCTTATATTATTTTTCTTACAGCCAAGAAATAATCGTCCGTAATCAGCTACTTTTCTTGTTGTTTTACGTCTTACTACTTAAGTTTATTTTGCTATGTGCCACGGCATCCTTATCGGCATCTTGCGCTTCGTCGCCAAAAGAACATCGCTTTCACGAGGCTATTCGACAAAGCGTACAAAGCACTTCATTAAATATAATCTTAATCAATGATGATGATGATAATAATAATAAAACGATAATTGTAATATTATATTCGTATCCTTTTTTGTTTTTTTAGATTCTAAAATGAGATTGGAAGAGGATCTAGTGATCCGCAGGAGCCGACCCACGATGATCTCTGCCAAATATCGCGCCCGCGAGGAACGTCGCCGTCTACTCAAGATCTCCGCCGGCAAGTTGAGGAGAATCGAGGATCCCGAGGCGAGCCTGTGCCGATCTGTTCTCATAAATAACGCGTTACGACGGTTGCAGCGCGAAAACCGGGACGAGAAGACACGGAGTTACGGTACACTTCCAATGGTGGCGTCATACATGGACGACGCCAGCAAGGAGAACACTATTACCGGAAACCTCATCGCCGACGTAACGGACGAGGAGACCTCCTCGAGAAAGAGGTACACACATCTGTCTGTAGAATAGAACAATCTCGAATCAATCTTCCTTTGATGAGAATTATAACTTAAAGCTAACGATAACGCACACAAATACGCGATAAAAACGCAGTTTTTTTTCTCGAATTTTTTTGATTTGAAAAGTTGTATGTATTTTTTTTCCTTTTTTTTTTTGTTCGTATCTTCGTCGTATTTTGAAAAATAATTGAATATTACGTACGATTATAAACGTAGGTTGGCCGACGATTCGAGGAACGACGGATTCAATTCCAAGCGGCACAGGCACGACGATGACTTGGACTTACAGGACGATGTATTCAGCGACTTCTACATCTTGCCGCCGACGCCGCGTTTGCTCTCGCACATCGATGAGATTCAACCGGAGCCGGTGGCGTCGCATCTCAACGGCAATCACCATCTGGGCTTCACCGAAGACCGTCTGAATGGCGGCGCGGCCGACGTGCGATCGAACGGCTCGATCCTCGGTACGGGCGGCACCTCCACGACCAACGGCATCGGTAGCGATGCGAGCTGTCACTCCGTGCTGTTCCCCGTTGTCGGAGACCTTGACGACGCGAGCGCGCAACTCTCGAGACCAGGAGCCGACATAATGGAGGTGGCCGACGTGGTCGATCCCGATCGGCTTTGCGACTTTTCCAGATTCGCCGACTCGGCAAAGACCCTGGAGGAACGGCTGGCCGAGCTGCAGTCTCTGGACGAGCATTTCGATCTCACCAAGTTCGAGCGTAACAACAATCAGAGTTGCGGCCGCGCTTTCCATGACATACAGACCTTCCACAGTCTGGTGCCGGGCCTGGAGACCTAGACAGCGTTAGCGTTATCTCGAGTCGATGGATATTGCGGGATGTCAACGGGGACGGCGATAATTCTGCGACACGCAGAATCGCCCGACGAACAGTCACGACGCGCGAAGCCATCGTTCGCCTCGTGGCTTGTCCTCATGTGCTAATGAATGGAAAACGCGCGGTTGCGAACGATGCCACGTGTAAACAAGGAAACATATAATGTCGTCGGAATGCGAGATATCGTCGAATCACATAATGATGATCGACAGCCAATGCGGGATATCGAAGATCATCATTTGCGAAAGAGGAAAAAATTGCGAATGAGGAAATACCCTAGAATTTTTTACCGTGGGCAACTGATGGGCTAAATTATTTTATTTTATAGATGATGATTCATTTATTAGCATTAGAATTGCAATTTATGTGTGTATACACTCTCAGTTTTTTTAAATCAACAGAAAATATTTAAAAATATTCACAATTCTCACCGATTGAATTACAAAGAATGAGGAAGAATTAAATTTCAAAATGAAATTAAAAAATCAATATGTATGTTAATATAAATTAAATTTGAAAGAATAGAATAAGAATTTTGCGTTAATTTGTTATAATTTTAAAGATTCGACTCATAAGTTTTAATTATTATGAGAAAAAAAATGTTACAAGTAATATAATATATACGTATGGTATTTCGGTTCTATATCATTGCCTGCAAGTCTGACTCATGGTAATAATCTACTTACGGCACTGACTCAATGTTCAACGTGCAACTATGCGAGATACCTAATAATACAGTAAACGCACACTATTCTAATTGGGCTTTTTATTTAGCAATCCTAGCAAGAACGTTATTCATTGGTTTAACGACTTGCATATATAGGATCATTTGTACATTTCCAATCATCAATATTTTATTGACATAGATACATCGCATTAAGGTGAGATCAACATTTACAAGCTGGTCAATAACAAATTATAAAAGAAATATCAATAATATACAAATTATTAAATTTTTGTATCGTCTGACTTTTTTAATATGTTACATTTTGTTAGTATTACATTATCAAGAATCGGTTTTTGTAGCGCGTTCCTTATGCCAGCGAGTATAATTGCCGCTTTCAATCTTTGGATACTGCGCTTGCGATCTATTTATACATGTCTACGATATTAAATCTATTTAAAGTAGATGGCTGATGGACTACGGATTTCAGCCAAAGGCAGTAACACATAGCGTTCCACTCATTCTCTTTATAAATTACTTTTATTTTCAGAAGAAAATTTTTTTTATACCTTTTTCAATATACAGACATTAAATGTCAGAACTTTTCATCTCTTTAAAATTACCTTGGTAAATCGCTATTTGATGATTGAAAAATATGTAATTATAATTTGAATATATTTTTTTATTTATCGTTATTGACACTGCGACTTAATTAGCCGATCTTGTACGCGTGACCATGAGTTAAGTGTTGACGTCCTCGCCAGCGCCTTGTCTTCTCCGCGCGTCGTCCGCCCAACCTTGCCCGCGGCTAAATCACGTTCGAAGCACTTTGCAGTGCGGAAGCGTCGTGGAGATACATGCCTGTATACCGTTTCTCCATCGATATTCTCTCGATACCGACACTTTTGGCATAATACGCGCAAAATGCGCGCGTATAACACGCATTGTTTGTACATATACAGATAGATTTTTAAGAACATGTTAAGGATATAGGATGAATTATATTGAGAGAGAGAGATAGTACGCCGAGGTACAACTACGAATTACGCATGGAAAGCAGCAGCTTGGTGCTCTATTAAGATTTGATGAAGCCTGGGAAACGTGTCGGATGTCGAAAGTTAAAGTATCGTTTCTCGGTTTTACTTTTAAAGGTTTTACTATTAAAAGTAAATGCGTGTTATCCGGGGATGACTGTCTTTCGTCATTGTTTTATTCAACGGTGACGCACGAGACATCTCGAACGCGCATCTCCAATGTGTTTCGCGCGGCGTTAAGCGCGCTTTCCGTGCGATTTTCTAGTTTAGGTGGTGCAGATCGGGAAATCGTGCGAACGTTTACAATTACACGACTACAAAAATTCCGATGCTTTGACAGGGCGAAGCACGATTTCCTCGCGTTGCGTTCAAGAGCATTGCTCCAGAATGAATTCTCTCCGACTAAATCAGACCAAACTTGCACCTTTACAATGCAGTTTTCTCTGTGCGAAAAAATTTTAGTATTGTTATCGGTATATATATATATATAAAAATTTTGGCACTCCAGAATGTAAATAACTGTTTTTAAGCAGTGATTCTAACACGGTGTAATTCGAGGCCGTTTTGTAAGGGCGACGAAAGACATGTAACGCCATAACGAGCCTTAACTATTGTACGTTATTACATCACTTTTGTTAATGATATTTCTTTATATTCGAGGAAAGTAGACGTCTTAGCAAGTAATAGCTGTACTTTCCTGGTGCTTTCATCTCTATCTCTCTTCAGCAGCGAATCGCCTTGTACGCGTATATATATATATATATATATATATATTACCGGATATATACGTATATATATATATATATATATATATATATATATATATATATATATTACCGAAAAGTTGAACAAAATGAAAAAAATATAAAATTTTTGATTATTATCAGTCTATTATAGACTCGATAACAAAATTCAGGCATGAAGAAAAAATCCGATTTCCGCGGATGGTAATATATATAATATCAATTTTATGTCCTTCGAATATTTTAGCGAATTATAATTAATGTGTTGTAAATTAATTTTTTAGCGGCCGTATATTTTTTTGATCGAGTTATTACGAGTTATTATGAAGATCTTCTCGTTTCCTTAAAACAGTGCATTCAATATGCGATAGCACTTGATGGAAGAGAATCTTCACGATCGACATAAAAATTTTTCAAAAAGTGACTATCGACTTTATTGGATAAAAATTTTATCTCTATCGTGCAAGAATATCTTATTTTTTTTTTGTCAACATTCTAGATAAAATATCTTGAATTAAAATTGTATTGTTACTTATCTTTTGACTCTTAGCATTTAAAAAATTGTTTTTTTTTTTTTTAAATCAAAATTAAACTTTGATTTAATTTTATATTAAGGGAATGTCTATATTATTTGCAAATATATGTATATATTTGCAAACGGTGTATAGAAAGAACATTAATGCTGTCCAATGCATTTTAATATTTAAGAAAGATCTTTGCATTTGCATTGTGTTAATAATACAGATAAATTACTTTTTTTTGGGAATTGGATTTCGAAGAAGCGGAAAACATGTTTCGATGTCGTAATCTTTTTGCGATGAACGCATTGGATGATGTTAATGCTGTTGATACTTATACATTGCTTGAAAATAGCTGGATCATCGTGTCGAACGGCCAAGGATTTTTACGAACTTATGGATTTTGCGCAGTGCAATATCTTCACTTTTGGCATATCTGCCAATTCATTTTTCTACGACAATTTATATCGATCATCTTTACGTTATAAAAACTGCCGCATTTCAATGCTCGTTTCTTCAATTGCTCTGCTCACGCATCGCACGAATATGTACAAATTCTCGTTATACATATTCGTGTTTGCGTTATGAAATTCTCCAACGTTACAAAACAATGTACTGAAAACAATGTACGCGATGCTGTGTGATGTTATTTCACATAGCGCGATATAAATGTACCCAACGTACGATTGTATCATCGCTTAAAGTGACGCATGAAAGAAAAACTTATCAGTGCTCGTTATCGATTGGCGTACGTTGCAACTACCGTTTCGTTGATCCATCGGCAAGCATGCAATCCTCCTTTTTCTAACTTATTTATCCATCACAAAAGTGCTAAAAGGAATTGGATTAATGTTTCGGAATGATTTATCTCCCATATATATATATATATATATATGTCGCTTCTGCCATTGGCTCGCGAGCCAAGTTCAGAGATTTTTTTTCGCGTGTGTATGTGAATGTGTCTGTACTTTTATTACGAAAAATGTCGTACTAAAACGTATCAACTTTTTCAGCATAATTACAAACGTTATTAGAAAGATAAATTTTTTTTTATAAAATAAAAAGATTTCCTATATTATTCACTTTTTAAAGGTGTACATATCGATATTTATCAAAATGAACGATTTTTGCCAGCTATCATTATTATTGTTACTTTTGACATATTCGACGTATTTTTGACAAATACGAAAAGTGGAGGAAGCACTATATGGGTAGAGACAATTCCGTGGCAATGTCTGAACGCAAACGCAAACGCAAACGCCACAGACAGATCCAAACTTCCTTCAAACGCCTGGGCCTGGGTTTCTGAACGAAGATGTGCGTGTAGACAACGGAATCTACATGCGTAGCATAGCTTTTCCAGCATCTACTCATGCATCGCGAAAAACGGCTCAATGCGTTTGTTTGTAAATATATAGTTGTCCTAGCACTACTAAAATAAAATTAGACATGTATAAAGTTTCATACGTTGTTTAGGTTTCTAGTACTAGTTATATCCGAAATCAGTTACCAATTATATGAACCAATTGCAAATAAACTGCAAAAAGCAACGAGCGCCGAGTGTCTATTCGATTCTCCCTCTCATTCTACCGACCAAGAAAAGAAAAGAAAAGTGTGCGGTGCACACGGTGCAAAAAAAATGACAAGATTATTTATATACATACATATATTATATACATTATATATCGTTTATTTGTCATATAATTATCATCATATACATTATGCAAATTGCAACGGCAGTGGTAATGAAATGGGAGGCTGCACACTTTCTGGTGGCTCTTTTTTGTTCTTTTTATTATGTTTTTATTGAGAGACTTGGAAATATATATACATACATATATATACATGTGTGTACATATATATATATATATATACATATATATATATACACATACATACACACATACACGAAAGGATGAAGAATTAATAATATAACTATTAGACTTAAAAACTAAATAAACAAAAGATTATTATACTAGCGTTAACGTGTTAATTTAAATAACGTAATAGTAACATCGCGCGTGTTTCTCTGTGTGTTTTGTGTGTGTGTGTGTGTGTGTGTGTGTGTGTGTGTGTGTGTGTATGAGCATGAACGCGTCAAGATCAGACAGAGCTCCGACACACAAAGTCCCCCCCCCCTACTTCCTCCCCCGATCCGTTTTCATCTTGAAACACTCGGTGCGCCTCTCGCGATTGTACGTATAAATCCCTTTGAAATTTCTTTCGAGGGGGAAAAAAAAGAAAAAAAAAAGAAAAAAAAAGGCGAAAATGATTCTCACTTGCCATTGCTTTATTGCTTCGACATTCTAGCCGCTCGAGATTATTTTTCTATAGACCGGGGAGTGGATGATGAGCTACGATGACGATGAATCACGTCAAGGACCAATATCCAAGTATCGTCAAGTGCGCAACGAACGGATGACGTTTGATCCGCGTTACTCTCTTATCACACTCGTAATAATAATAATATTACGATAATTCCAAGCGTTAACTAGGAAACGTAGAATTAAAATAGAAACGATCGAAACGACGACGTAGGCGGGGTGAGGTTTAATCGCCGATGCGAGAGGCAAGGGCACACAAGTGTATCGCAATGGTAAATTCTTATCCCTTAAAATACTCGTCTCTCGCTCCTATTTAAAAAATACGAGATAGATCTTAATCGCGCTGCTACAAAACTCTCTATCTTAATGACGATGGATAGATGCTAACTAGCAAGTAGTACGCCTTAGCTTTATCAAAGTCGATCCCGAACCCCGATGAAAATTTGTCCGTCGTATACAAATATGCTCGCGCACGTCCTCATGTGTTGTCGGAGGTTGAAAGGTCTCGACCTTTCGAAGAATTATTTAAAGGCTTCGGTCGCGCAAAGAGCGAACGATCGAAACGAGGCACGTCGTGGTCCTTCGCGCAAAAACCCATCCCCCCCCCCCTCCTCGTGGTCCTCTCAAAAATCCTGTCCCGTGCGTTACAAGTGTTGTGCGTTTCGTTACATCTATAGCAGTGATCCGTGATACCATTTACTTTAACCCTCGAATTTCTTCGTTAAAATAAATTCGAATAACACGAATGTCAACTTGGAAAAATACGTGAAAAGGGGTACGTATTTTTTTTTTTTTTTTTTTTTTTTGTATCTTCGGCCATATAATTACTCGTGCGACGATCGAGTTGATGCGTCATTTGATCACGTCTTCTGCTCAATCAGCAATTATATCTACAATATATTACCATACATTTCACAATTCATTCATCGAGATACCTAACGAGTCTGTCTGCGATCATGGGCCATTTTTTGGATGTCGGATATTTATGTATGTGTTTGATGTTTTTGGAAAATTTTCAGCGAAAAAAAAAAAAAAAAAAAAAAAAACGAGAAAAATTTGCAAGGGTGAGTATATTCGCGTGCCAGTGCTACTCGACCGAGAGAAATGAAATATGAGTAAACAATTAGACGGTTCTCAACTCCTTGCAAGGATGGAAAAAATAAATGGCGTTGCAAAATTAGTCTTGGAAATTTCTAAAAGAGGATGGATCGGATCACGGTTGGTCTCGACTCTTCGAACGACCTCGCTGTCTAATTTTCGCTGTCGAGCTGTCGACCGTGGTTCGATTTTCACAGAAACTGAATCTCCGAACATTTACATTTTTCGAGATTTGAGAATGTGGAGAATAGAATATATCGGAAAGAGAGGCGCACGGAGACGGGAGCGTGCATTTTCGCGATTCGTTAATTCGCGCTTCGGTCGTTGCCTCGATTCCTTTCCTTTTTTTTTTTTTCTTTCCTCTCTTCATTCCCTCGGGGAAAACTTATTAACCGAGACAAGAGACAAAAGCGACGAATCGCGCGTGTCGTCGCTCGGCATGTCCCCGACATCTAAAATCGTGTAATAAAACGTCATCTCCTCGAGAGGCCCGAGCCATTTAAAAATTCAAGGGCGTGTTCGTATTGCTTCTTTTTTTTTCTTGCTTCGATTACGCGCAGCGATTATCTTCAGTTTTTTTTTTTTTTTTTATCTTTACACACTAATAAAATATCACCCTTCTGAAAAATATTTCTCGTCCACGTGCACGCAAAGAACACCGAAACATTTTGCGTGCCGCGACTTTCTTCTCGAACGCCCTCTCCGTCTTCCATCACATTTGCTTTTGCACTCGCATTTTTCCTCGAGATCCGCTCTCGTTGCCAAGGCCGCGATATCTTCCTCATTTCACTCTTTTCGTGACGAAAATAAGCGAAATCCCGAAAAAATCGGACGAAATACGAAACATGCGTAAAGAATGAGACGTCTCTGCGCACGTATCGCATCGGAACGTCAATCAGCGAATCGGATAGCTTTCCGCCAATTCCGTCAATCATCCAAATTATTTACAGCCAACATTTTCTCGTCACGAAAGAAGGGAAACGATCGATCGACGAGTGGATGAAGCTGTTGCTATCATGAGCGGCACGTGATACATTCACGTTAAGGTGTCAGTTTCTTTCTTTTTTTTTTTTTTTTTTTTCACGCGTCAGTCACATTTGAGCAAACTCGTTGTATCTTTGCAACATTGCAAATAATTTCTTTCGCAGGAAAAAACCTAATCGGAATATAACAACGTTAGAAGTAATATGTTGTTATAAAATAATTTCGTACACAATCTCTAATCCTACAAAAAATTCATATTGTATATTATATACATAATTGTTCATCTCACTCATCGTTCATCACTAACAGCTTCTCTCTCTCTCTCTCTCTCTCTCTCTCTCTCTCTCTCTCTTCAAAACGTTTAATCCTGATATGACTCATGGTCCACCATGGTGCGATCACCACGTATCATCTCGCAATGAACAATCAGACTAATCCAAGATATCGAAGTAGCATCACCTTCATCCATTCGTATTTTTACAACTTTTCATCACGGGAGTAAGATCAACTCCCGACTCACTCTTAGGACGTTTGTTGACTCTTGGGACGTAAGGTGGCCGGAATCGGGAATAAACATCGATTGGATACTCGAGCGATCGAGGATACAACTTTACCTCAACAAAGAGAGAAATTTATCTAATTCATCATTTCATCATTCATCACGCGCTCAGAGCTTAAAAATCATTCTCGCCTCTTTACACACCGAGAAACGACCACTTCTCATCTTTTCGTTTCTTATCGAAAATAAATTTCATTTCGAGTGACTTCGATATCTCGTCGCCTTAATGTCGACAACGAAATGACAATCGCATTTTGAACCCGATGCAGCCGGAGCCAAGCAGCCAAGGTCTCCAAGAGTCAGAAATCGTCCGTTTTGACATGCATTTATAATAATTACGCTTCCTGTCGCCAGAAAAATAGAACTCTTAAAACTTAAACTCAGTTCTTGTTCGTTCGCGACCTGCAAATTCCTCCTCCTTCGTCGCATCACGCGCGCACGCCGCGTGCCGTACGGAGTGTGCCACTCGGAATGAAATGCGTGCGAATGGTGAGCATAATTCAATTGATATCGTCGAGCGATAAACGAGTTTAGTCAAACATGGTAAATGAGCCTAGAATGGTAAGTTTAGCTGAATCATCAACTAAAATCATCTTGATTGACGATTTAAAGTCACAACGAATGATATCTACGACGATATCTCTCTCTCTCTCCATGGTGGCACGTTTTCAATCCGAATTTGTTTGCTAATCGATGGATAAATGATGAAAACACACACATATAAAAAAAAAAAAAAAAAAAAAGAATACGTATGTACAATGAAAAATAAAAAGGTTTCGTCATATTTCTCGTAACTTGATTTAATACAGCATGATTTAACACAGGATTGTGATTTCTTTTTTTTTTCTTTTTTGTCAACATCAATAAATATTTCTATATGTCCATAATATAATATGTCCATTCGCTTTCGTGAAACTTAATAAAAATTCTAAAGAATCGCGTATGTGTTTGCATTAATATCTCTACTGATATTTTGCAAAACACCAGAGATAATGCATTATAGTAATTAGAAAAACAAATTATGTATATTAGAATTTAATTCTACAAAAGCATAAGAGCCGCTTTTTCTTGTATCAAAGATGCAATCTTTTTTATGTAAAATATTAGAATAATTTTAATCAAAATATTTCAATCCTCTTATGACAATAATAAAGCTAGTTATGCCATTTTATTAAAGAGTCGAAATTGAAGACATTTTTTATCAAAAAGCGGATTTATACATATATATATATATACATATATATATATATATATATATATATATATATATATGTGTGTAAAATGATAAAGAAAATTTAAAATTATTGAACCTAAAATTATGCATTCTACAAATTATTTATAATTTTCTCATGAAGATGAGATGAGAAAGAACTTAGAATGGACATGTAGAATGTACATAAATTGATTCCGCATGTATCGCAATCGATTCATATAATATTACATACTTATACAATATATAATATTATATAAATTTATACATTTACATATATATATATAAAATCTTTCTTTTTTTTAGTGACACACCCCATAACGGCTGTTTTGCGATTTCGGAGATGTTCCCGCACGACGATATAACAATATTTATATTGATAATCGCTATATTACCAGTGATTTGTTTTCCTTTTCTTTAGTTTGATATACATATATTTATATATGTATAGTTATATCAAAAATATCCTTAGTAAAATAAAGTATTTTATATATATATATATATATATATATATATATATATATATAATGTATCGTCACGTACCTTTCTTTATATTATAGTGTATTATGTGTCTGCTCTATTATATTTATATAATATATATATATATATATATATAATTAATATACATATATCTAATGCTTTTATTAGTACATTCGCACGTTTACGCGTGCCTTTATTGAATGTGTTTGTGTTGTTGCATATGTAAGTGTGTCTGAATACACGAATGTACGCGAAGTATACTTGTATATGCGTCGATCGTGCGTACTGAATATTTTCGCAATAAAACGACTACCTCATTTCGCGTATTTATTACTCGGGTAGGATATATCTACAGCTCCTCGAATTTTTAAAAGAACATCTATATACATCAGAAGAAATTTTCTCCGCAGATGCAAGATTCTCTCGCACAAGATAGATTTGTAATGATCGCAAGTAACGCTTGACTTTGTGAAAACGTAGTAGATTGGATGTCTTGGTATAAATTTTATTGATTCGATTAACAAATAACATTATTGGAGAAACGGTAAAATAATACAAATTCAAAAATAATGTAACAGAGACACTCGTCTATAAGTATATAATGTAAAATAATAAATCTGGACTGCAAATAAAGTTAGAATATTAGTAAAATGGTTGTCTCGTATTTGCCAAATCTGCAGAAAATACTATGACATAATTTACAATAACAATGATTACAATTATTAATATAACGTGCTTGATTAAACAATGCATACATGATAAAAAAAAAAAAAAAAAACCCTCAAGAGAGTCAAGACAAATTCTTTTCTGTAAGTTAAGCGCAAGCAGAAGTAGATACACAATTTAACAAATGTGTGACGAGCTTTCTCTAATATTTCTATTCACTTATAAACAGATTGTATGAATAACATAATCGTAGGACAATAACAATTGCGATAATAATGACAGACAATAATGATCGGAATAATATGCATTAGTAATGTAATAAATACTTCTTATAATACAAAATACAACTATTTTTTGACACATTATCACCGATAGTCTCAAAACATCATTTTCTTTTTCTGTTGCGTAATATGGACGAATTGTCCGCCGATAATTTGACACGTGCAAAGTGCGAGGAGAATCTCACATGTGGCCATAAAACAGGAACGCGGTATGGTGTGGTGCGGTATGGTGTTGCGTGGCGGGGCGTAGTGTGGTGGTGGCGGCATGGTGACAATGCGCATCGAATGCCGAATGAAAGACACGCGCAGAGAAGAATGAACATAACACAAAAAGAAGGGGAAAAAAAAAAATTTTTTTTCTCGCAATCTCACGCGCAACATCTCGATCGTCGATTTTTACCGTCCGATCGTCAGCAATCCTATAAATGAGTTGGTCGCTTCAACTCTATCATAGTTTATTTTATCATATTATCGATTAAAAACTAGAATAATGTACTATCGATTTATATGTACAACGCGTTATTAATGATAATAATATAATAAATAAGCTCAATAAGAATGTTAAATCTACACTCACTTTGCGTGTATTCGACTCACTTAATACCTTAAACACTTTGAATTAAACGTCCCTCCCTCCCCCCCCTCCTCGAATTTTAATTGTTATTTAATTACTTATGTTCTTGTCATTATGCTCCTAAAGGTCGAGCAGGCCAATATTATAATATACATTTGTCGAGTCGTTCTCATAAACGCCCAAAAAGATTTTTCCATAGATAAAATATACCGACTTGCAACATGCAAGTACCATTCGTATGTGTCTCCCGCGCAACCATGTCCATTTTTTTTCTCTTTCAGACGCGATAAGAGGAACGAACTACCGATAACAATCATTCAACTGGACAAGATTCGATGTGGGACGTGTGTTTGTGTTTGTGTGTGTGTTTGCTGTGCGCGCGCGTACGTGCGCGCAACGTGTCCTTCTTACATTCTTTTTTCTTTACATTTCTTCTTCTATTCTTTTCCTTTTTTTCAAAAAATAGATATGTTCGATATATCGATTGAAAAAATAAGCAAGTAGAAGTAAGCAAAGTGATCAAGAGTAAGATTCAATGCAAGTGATTTTTACAATCTGAACCTTTCACGTGATGAATCATAAAGGAGCCTACCCCTCCTATATAATACATATTCCTTACATATTCTTTATTACACCTCTACTTAACTAAATACAAAGAAAAAGAAATGACGCAAGCTATGTTTAAATTAAAATCGAGGCAATGCTGTTAAAGTGATGAATTCCTTCTACGTATATAGGATACCCGATAAATCGATGGTACAACCGTGGTAAAAAGGCGATCCCTCGTGAAAAAGAATAGAGTATATAAAAAAAAAAAAAAAAAAAAAAAAAAAAAAAAAAAAAGAGAGAGAGAAAAAAACAAACTTTCCTGATCGATTACGGAAAAATGTTTTCAATTAGTCTTTGAAAAAGAACATTTTCAATATGAAAATATATGCGCATCTAAATTGACTACGTTTAAAGATGGTTACGAGCAACAATATTCAACGAGACACTTCTTTCCTGGGGACTCAACGTCCTGATTACGATCCCCTGCACCTTCTAATACAAGATATTCTAGAAATAAGTAGCTAAATTTCAAATATTTCTTCCGCTATTGATTTTTCTTCAAAAAAGATCACTCCTTTCTCCACAGATTGATATTTATTTATTAAAAAACTCGATATATGTACGATGTATCTACGTGTACCGCACCTGAGGATCTGAATCTCTCACATGCATAATTACGTAATTAATTAATATTAAAGTAACAGTTTCCTTCCTACCTCCTGTCTTACTTTAGGCACTTTCCGTGGAAACAGCATTGTTCAACACGTTTTTTCGTTAATGAATTTTATAGCGAAACTTTGGTTGTTAATATATGTATAATATCGTTAGAATCAAAGTGTCTCAATTTGCTCGAATTATCCTACTAAATCTATCTACAAGTTTGTGATCACGATTGATGCAACAAGTATATATAAATCGCTATAGTCTGTTTCGTCTTAACCATAACGTAAAATCAATGTGTGTGTTTTGAGCGTTCAGGCTCGGTAAGTGCATATCGCAATGCGCTCACGTAAGGCAAAAATTGCTCTCCGAGCATTGACCATGTTCATTATCTTGCTTCGCTTTGGCGGCCATTTTGTGATTTAATCGATATCGACGCGTAAAAAAGCATACAAATACAATCTTGTACAATCGATCGTTTATCTTTGCTGCCCTGTCTCTCCTCCTTTTGAGAGAAAAAGAAACAAAGGGGGGGAAAAATAAACAGACTGCGTACTCAACGTCTACTTACGTCTCCCATTCTTATTTTTCAGCAGATCTTGTGACGGTTTGCGGTATTACCGTCAAAGATTTCGGAATTTTCGGCAAAATCGGAATCGGATTGCTTGCCGATGTCGGCTTAGTCGTCACCTGGATCGATTTCGGCAGGTTAAGGTTGTGAAGAATATTTTGGCCCGTCGGGTTGCTTTCATTCGCGGAGGTAGCGGAACGCGTCATGTCGCAGATCAGTGGTTCAAAGTCACCGCGACTCTGACGATTCAACCTCTCTTGCTGCATTCGCAGATGCCTCTGAAATTGTTGGTTGTGCCCAAGAACGGTAATCTGCGTCTTCTGATATTGCGATCGGAAGTTGGTATTGCCAACCGATCCGTTGTTCGTTCCAGCAGCAGGTCTATCGTTAAATTTTTGCCGTTTGAAGGTTTGCATTCGTTTTATGTCTGTCTCACTCAACTGAAACACCTTGCCGCCGCTACCGTAAATGGAGGCTGAAGCTTGGCCGTCTTTCCGCTTAACGACGCTGCCACTACCATTTGCCGTTGTGGCACTACCGCCGCTTCCGCTTCCACTTCCATTTCCATTGCCGCCGCCGCCGCCGCCGCCACCTCCACTACTGCTAGTAGACGGTAGGCTTAATCGTTGCAAATTTGGGGGTGATTTTTTGATGATTGACACCCCCGAGTTGAGTTTGAGCATTCGCTGTGAGTTCATTTTGATCGAATTTGACGACGACGTCGCATTGCCACTGCTAGTCGATTGTCTCGACATTAAACTCGTGCCGGGCATAGACAATCTGTCTTTCTCCAATACGTAGCCACCGCTCAAACGACGCGGATTGCTATATTCCGTTGCGATCGGTTCCATTATAGGTTCGTCCATTTTTTCCGGACCCTCGTATGATATCAGTCTGTTCTGTACTGAAGTGGAATAGTTGATTGCATTCCGTGAGGCGTTTGGCGCCAATATCAAGTCGCCGGCTCTATAATACTTCTCCAGAAGGATCAAATGACGTAGAAAAGAACTTTGATTACCATACGGTCGCTGTAATTGTTGCCAGAGATGTTTGGTTTCACGATCGTACTGAATCATCGTCGCACACTTCTCCCATCCTTGTGGCGTGACCTCGCGCACATTTTGAAACTCGATGTTAACGTGAAGATTCATTTCCTCCTCGCCTGGGAAAAGCGTGCGTACACTTATGGAGGGATTTGCACCGAGTCTCTGCACCACAGGTGTTATGTCATTGTTATTGCTGTTATTATTGTTGTTGTTGCTGAGCCTCGACTTCTTTGGTAATCGCGTCAAGGTAACCTCATCCATCCCGAGGGTCATGCCATTCGCCACTATGCCGTCGCACGAAGAGGATGAGCCCGGAGTGTACGCATGCATATCGAGTATTTTGCGTTTCTTCAGATTCTCCACGGTGCTCTCGAGATAGTGAATGTCCGTTGCGCCATTTTCATCGTTGCCCAACTTGGGAGCACGATTCTCGTTACTCATCTCGGAGCATTCTACCGCAGTCTCGTTCTTGTTCGGTTCCGGCGTCGATTTTTCCGACGTACCGCTCGTTGCACGTTCTGGAGATTTAGAGTTTCCGCTTTTGGGCTGCGAACTTTTGGTGCTCTTCTTGTTTTTCTTGTCCTTCGTTTGATTCGTTTGTTGCGACGAATCGTCATCCTCATCCAAAGCTACATCGATTCCAAGATAATGTAAGATCCTATTGGAAAATACTCCTCGTCAGTTCCTTCGATCAAATTTAGTTTCTTTGAGCATGTATACTCACCGCTTTCGATAACTTTTGCAGAAAGTTCTGTGATTCATATTCATATTATCGATGTCCCTGTACTTAAGCTGTAGCTGCGCAAAGTAACGACACAGCTTGCACACAAATGTGCCGACCGCTAACAAGACAGGGATCCCTTGTTGGCTAAGTAAATGATTCAATTCGTTGGTCTCCGCGTTAGTCAGCTGGTGAGTGTGCGTACGAGCGAGTCGGCGCTTGCAGAGCGCGCATGTCAAAAAACGTCCAATTTTCTCGTAATGACTAACGCAAAACGACATTGTGGTGTGTTGACTCGAATCCCAGTCTATGTCGACCTGCAACAACAATATTTCACATGAGCATGCATAGATCATACGTCATTCATCACGTTGCTAAAACTCGGGTGCGAGTGATCTAGTTACGAATATTAACCTGATTCTGCAGACCAGTTTTTATCTTAAGCAACCAACGACGCTTAACATGATGTCGCGCGGGATCTCGACATTCGCGTGCTGAGCACTTTGACATCATCAACTGCCTATGCTGTTTCTGTGGTTTTTGCTGCATGTTTGCTGGGCTAGTGTTCGCCTGAGCAAGCAAAACGAGCATTTAATAAAAATTGTTAGAATTACATATAATCTTAAGTAAAGTTATAAGTATCAAAATCAAAATAAAAGTAAATAATGATTTGTATGTCAAATATCATCGAGAAATAACAAACCTTTCTATCAACGTGGCGGTAGCATGCGTCGCACAGACATGAATCTTTTGTAAGATGTCTTTCTACATTCAAGATCTTTTTACGTCTCTCGTCAGACTTTATTTGAGCTAGATGCATCGGCGTATCCAAAGAACCAAACTTTCCAAAACAATAGCAACATACATCAGCACACACGCGTCCAGGATGTATGGAAAAAGAGGATGATTTTTCTGGAATGACAAGCGACTGACGATCCTTAGGCGTAGCTTCCTCGTTATCGTCATCTATGATAATAAAATGGACGAATTATGTATGTTTTGTTCAATTGCGATGTAAAACTTCTCTTTTTTTTTTTTAGATAACATTAACACGGCGATATTAGTAAGAACGCAAAAGTTAGAGGATTACTTTGGAAAAGCAACGGCATAAAACACATGGCATGCATTGTTATAAACAAAAAAAAATAATCAGGCTAGAGTAAGTGTAGTTTTTGGAACTAGTGGTCTGTAAAATGAAATGTTGCACAATATCAAATTATAAAGAGGCAAACGGAATATGATCACTTTTCTCTTAAACTGTATAGAAGAGTTTTTGCATTGTGCTTATTATATTAAGCACATAACTAGCTTTATTAAAATGGCGGAAGAAAATAAATTAATGTTAACGCTTTTGATCGATTATTCTTTAAAATATTCATAATGGAAATGTGAATGACCATTCCCTACACTGCACTAGTCTCAATATGTGATTGATTATCGGTTTAGAACAAAAGAAAATGTAAGGCTTTTTGAGAAAAAGGCGACGGGGGAAAAACAAGTGAGATTATCAATTTAGTTATTCCCGCAACCAGGATTACCGCAAGAATGTCTGTGGTTAGTAGTGAACTTTCGGTTCGCACCAGAGCTGCTATCTCCCAAACCACTGGTTCCAAACTGAAAAAAAAGAAACGAAATGTAATATTGAATCGATAAAAAATATATAACGAAATTTTTAAACTCATTAGCCTATAATTCAATTAGCACGTATTATTTTTATTCGTCTTCAAAACTCTTGTTTTTCATGCACATTAAAAATGTGGAAATCTTCCAAGTCAGTGAATACGCGACCCAACCCACGCATGGAAAATCAAGAATAAATCTTCAAAAAAAAAAAATTTATTTTCAAAACCAAAAATATCGTTAAAAAAAAAAGGAAAAAAAAAAAATTAAAAAGTGATAAGCAAATGAGTTAGATGGTGTCTCGAGCATGCTCAAATCTCACCTCCTTTTGAATGGTGTAGAATTCGAGCGAGTCACCCTCTCCGTCCCCTCGTCCCTGCTGCTTAAGAACCATTTTCAATGGAGATCGTGACCCTCTCTTGTCCTTGTCCTTCTCCTTTTGCGATACTCGAATAATTGTCTTCAGAGTACCTGTAGATAATTGTTCTTTCTTCGTCTTTTGCTGATTTTGTCTCTTGGCGGCTTCCTCGAGAGACTCAAGTCCCAACATTCGTAAAATCGACTCTTTCCTCTCCTTATCTTCGGGCGTTTCCAAAATCTTGGGCGTACCGCTGTTGAACGATTCACCCGATGTGGAAGTCTCGTCGGAATCTTTCTGCGCGAGCTCCGGTGTCTTGAGAGTCTTGCATTCGTTCGCCAACATATCTACATTATCAGTTGTCTGTTTCGATACGTGATTCTCGGATAGATTTCGCGAGAGGTGTCGTTCCTCATTCTTGCCAGACTTCGCGTCGACAATCGTTATATCATTCTCCGATTTGCTACGTAAATTAGGATCTTTGTCGATCTTGTCCAATCCAGCTTGCCCGCCTTGCTCGAAGAAAACTCCACAAAAGCTGTCGGTGCGCTCGGCACTGGCGCCGCCGTACTTGTTCAAGAACGACCTGTTGTTCTCGTTGATTTTCGCGACCTCGTTGTCCAACAAGGTCTCTTCCTTGTTCTGCTGATCGGACTTTCGCTGATCTCGCTTCACGCGCTTCGTCTTGGAACCGCTGGACAATTGTGACAATTCCTCTCTGCGTTTCTTCATCTCTCTACCGCGACGGCTACGAGATTGAATCTCGAGTTCGCCAACATCGACAATTGCCTCGTGGCAATTTAACGAGTCGCTCGCGTCTTCTGCCTTTTGAGAACCTTCCGTAACAGCGGTATCGTCCAACGGGCCTTGCACCTCATCGGTATCGTTCTGCGCATCGGAGGTCTGCGTCTTTTGAATCGCACCACCTTCCTCCGTCTTAATCTTGATACCATCGATGTGTTCTCGGCTGCGAGATGCGGCTTGCCTGCTTTCGGCCCTTTTCTTGTCACGTGTTCGTAACACTCTTCTGTTTTCCTCGTTAATAGATTTCCGCTCGTCGAGATCCTTGCCATCCGAGGACTTATTGCTCTCGTCGGTCGTTATTAAGGCGGCTTCGTTCTGCTCTGCCTTTTGTTCCGAGGTACTTTCGTCCGTGTTTAGCATAATAACGTTGGATTTGTTCAATTCCTTTGAACAACCGCTATCGTAATCGAGCTCCTTGGTTTCATCGTTCGGCCGGTCAGATGTGCAAGTATCCACGGATATAGAATTTACAGAGCTATACTCACTATTTGAATCACAGTTTACGGTAGTTGGTACGTGTAGCAAGTTATTGTTAATTTTCGGACTTTTTGCGTTTTGCGCCGCTTTGCAGTTTGAGGTATCGCTCTCTTGTAACGTTTCGGTCGTGTCAGCAGATTTTCCGTTCGCACAGCTTTTACTTGACGTCTCATCGGCAACTGATCCAATCGGAGTAGAGGCATCGCTGCGAAAAGCAGACGTTTCCCTATCCGCGCTTCGATCACATTCTTGCTCTTTATCCGACGTCATTGTATCGGAAATCTCAACCTTGCTTTGAATCATCTCGTCCGTATCACTTGGTAATGATAATTTGACAGATTGATCTTCCGCTACCAATCTCTCTACCTCGCGCGATATACTTTCCAACGTTTCCGACTCGTCTGAATTATCCTTAACGTTCGGAGGGACTTCAGTTTCCGATTCCTCGGTCGTTTTTGTTTGCGCGTTTTCTTCTTCCGTAAGTTCCTCTTCCGCCTTCCGTTCGGGAGATGTCGATACAGGTACCACAGATAGAGTTGCAGTATTATCATCCGCGGGACGATCCTCTGATACGATTTCGTCATTTGTAGATTTTTGCGTATCCGTATATAAAACATCCTCCACGTTATCCGATTTCGTTTTATTCGCTGTCCTATTTGATTTTCTTGTCTCGCTACTGCAAACGCTGTCTGAACTTTTGTCGGTGTTTCTCGAAGACTTCCTCGTAGTGACAATCTTCTTATTCTCGTCCGATGTCTTTGACTCGTTATCACCGATATTGATTAAGGCGTCGCTGGCTGTACTACAACCAACGTTCTCCACTTCGGGCTCATTCACAGATTCATTCCTGTGAGACTGTTGCGCAGCATTATTATTATTATTATTACTATTATTATTATTATTATTATTACCTATATTACATATAGATTCGCAAATATTATGTACATCGTTAGTTGTGTCGTTATCGGAGGCCTTGTTCTCTTGGACGTTCTGCGAATGTGTCTCTGCTTCTCCAATATCAAACTTGACTAGTTTCTCCTCGATCTCTTTGGCAGTGTCGGCCACTTTTGGTACTGAATTTTCTGAATTGTTTGACGCGATTTCATTTGTAACAGTGGACTTATCCTCGTCGGCATTGTCTTCCAATCCCGTTTTCTGCGACTCCGTACTGAGCGGCGCGACAATTTCTTCGATCTTGGGCATGTCGAAATTTTTATTTAATCCAAGACCATTTTCCGGACCATAGATTTTATTCTCGATGGATTTTGCAATATTCAATTTAATGTCAGCGATCATTTGATCTATCTGCGACTTTGAATTACCGTCCGATTTATCCGTGCTGTAAAAGGAACTGAGTGTTTTTTTCATGTCTATGTTTAAACTGCTTCTACGACCCTTAGATTTGTCTGTAATCTTGGCTAAAACGTTGTCCTTCTTCGCTTGATCCAAATTGTTAAGTTTCTTTGAATCCTCTTGGGCTTCCGTACACCTGGCTGTTACTCGTGCGTCTTCAGTTTTAACGTCGTCCTCTCTCGTCGTTGACTCGTACTCCGTCTTTGCTTTAGTTTTAGAACGCAGAGTCGGTCCAATCTCATCCGTTCTGTCCGCGCGATCGCTGTTGTTATTGTTCTCTATTTCCAATCCGATTTCAGCGTCCTCGTCATACGTGGACGTTTCGTCCTTCAAGCAAACCTCCTCTTTGCTCGATGTCGTTTGAGATTCGTTACAACCAGGATCCGAATAACAAGAGTCCATATTCGTATTACAATCCGAAATATGTTCTATCAAATTATCCGAGACAACAGTTCCATCCGAATTTAATCTATGTCGCTTTTTAGAATCGTTATCTGCGGAATTTCCCAAATCTGACAACTGACGCTGCTTTCCGTTTCGCAAACTTCTTTGTGATATTTGATCGACATAGCCGACTTTCGTTCTCTTTCTCAATTGGATGGCATTCTGAAAATGGAATCCTTGATCGGTCTCCACAGACTCTCCGTCTGACGTAACTTTGGTATCGTCGGAATCGGGTTCTTTCTTTATCTCGATATCGCAGACGATACTCTCGTCAACTAACATTTTTTTACTTCTTGTCACTTTACCTTCAATCTTCTCCGTGACGCTCTGTTGACTTTCGACTTCTGAGTCACTCAACATTGAAGCGATCACTTCGTCTATAGTAAGATCGATAGAATTCTTGTTTTCCAAAACAGTCTTTGAAAATTTCTCAACGCTACTTCTTGTGCAATCTAATTCCCTGCCAGCGCTTTTCCGGCCTTTCGTACCCTTGTTATCAGCCTCTGCAACTTTTACGAGATTGTCCTTGAGACTATTCCTTTTCAAGCTGGTTAACTTGGTTGTTTTGGCACTCTTTGACAAAGAATCAGAACTTTCCGTCGTTTTCCCCTTCCTGCCAAGTTTTGGACTGACTTTAGTGCCGGACGTAGCACTGGCCTCTTCCTTACTTTGAACGTCAGATTTGGTCTTTTTGGTCCTGAGATTATTCTTGGCACTTTTACTTGGTGTTTCAGTTCCTCTACCTTCGTTGTCTCCGTTGTTTGCCTGATTTTCCGAAAGTTTGGGAGCAATATCGATTGCCGCCTTAACGGCCGACTCCTCCGATTGCTTAATTCTCTTCGTATACTTTGCACCCTTCTTAACGTCAGGAATTATCCTGTTGGTCACTCTCTTGGTAACCTTGGACTTGATGAGATTTGCCTTGGCTGCTCGTAAGTTCTGTTTGCGTTTCAGATTTTTAAGGGCATTCCTACGTGGTAAGCTCGCCTCTAGTTTAACAGGAAGTTGACTACCCGTTGCTACTGTATCAAAAATCTCTTGCGCAAGTTGCTGCTGCTTTATATTCAGCAATGACTTGCCTTTCTTATTCTTGACCTCATTGGATGGCAAGACAGAATCGTTACTCGCCTTCTGTTTCGATTTGGAAGGCGCTAAGGGTTTCTTTTCCCTGGATGCCATCTCACTTCCACCCACATTGGGCTCCTGTAATATCATTCATATTTTCTAAAACACTATCTAAATACATTTATTTAACATTTATAAAATATTATAATCTTTGTCATTTTGTTAGCAACCAAGTGCGCAATTACTCGAAGGCTATCATATGAAAAACAAATTTATACATCACTGCAACTTGATTCGAAAATCTTTAAAAACAAAAAAAAAAAAAGTTTGGAGCAAAACATTTTGCTAAGACTCAATCGCGTAGTTACGCGTAATTGCGAAAAAAAAAAATAAATAAATAAACAAAAAATAAAAAAATAAAATAATAAACAACGGACGTACGTAAATATTCGTAAAAAGATGAACTGGCGTGGAAAAGTAAAATGGCGAGTCAAAATCCACGTTTTGCAACGGAAAGGAGTAGTAGAGCGCGCGCGAGCGCGACATTTCATTTCGCGGTGTGAAACGCACGATTTGGCGAGGCACGATCGAGAGAGGCGTCGAGAGAGGCGCATCTTGGATCGTGGAAAGGCGAGAGGGAGCGAAGAATCACGGCGCACAGCGTCGCTCGACGGTCGACGGTCGGCGGTCGGCGGTCGGCGGTCGACGATACGATACGGTACGGTACGACACGCCAGCGCGCGACCAGGGACAAAATAGCCGGGGTTGATAGATGCGGCCCTGGCAACCAGAAAAATTACGTGACAAACTTTGCGTTAACACACACGGATGCACGGAGCGCCTCGCTCGCGTTCGCTGCGCTCGCGCTCGCGCTCACGCTTCACGCTCGCCTCTCCGCGCGCTCCTCGGGAATCACGGCTGAAATATTTCGCGCGATATCTCGGCCCGCGTCGAGCCGATCGCGACGATTTCGCGCTCGCGAGAGAGCACGCGTCACACGCTAACTACCCGGCCGAGAAATCGGGCCGAGATCGGCCGGGAAGGCCGCGAAATCGTCGCGACAAGTCATCGCGAAAAAGTCGCCACGAATAAACAAAAGGTCGCGGCGTACGACTCGGACTTTTGGGGTTCTGGCGGGACGCGGGGGGCTCGCGGCGGCGGTGGATCGCGCGCCCCTTCGCGACCCCGTCAGCAGCACTTACCTCGGGGACCGAAAATCCTGCTGTAGGTCCGTGATGATCGCGAGTAAAACGCGGACAACAATCCCCGTGAAAAGGACGGTCCCGTTGCAGGGTGTCTATGCAGCGCCGTCCCACTGTTTCCCGGCTACCGCCACCTGACGGTCGTGGCGCGCGGCTTTTCCCAGGAGCATAGTCCGTTCGCGATAACAATGCGCCGTAAACGCGCCGCCGCTCGGGCCCGCTGCTGCACTCCCGCGCGGTTCCACCGCCGTTGTCGCCCGGCCGAAACGAGCGGTCGCGACGCGACGCGGCGACGCCGCTCGAGCTCGACTCGGCGCACCGCACCGTACCGTCGTCGTCGTCGTCGTCGTCGTCGTTGTGCCCGTACCCGAACCGCACCGCGCCGCGCACCAGGCCCTGGGTACCGAGTCCGGGAAGACGCGCGCGCTGCTGCCGCCGTCGCGGCGGTGCCGTCGCGATGCCGGATACACCGGAGAGAGTAACGACACGGCTGCACAAGCTATGTTCACACTTCACCTCACCTCACCTCACCTCACCTCACCTCACCTCACCTCACCTCACCTCACCTCACCTCATTTCATCTCACCTTACCTCACCTCACCAAACTTCACTTTATCCCGCGTCGCTTCTCCACCGCGGGAAACGCGCAGCTCTCGTACCGTAACTACGGTACGTGCGCGCTAACTGATCTCGTCTTGTAACGCGGATTTTAGGCTCGTAGCGATGCTCCGGCCACGTTCACCTACCTAATCGGAAACGGACTTGTCTCTGTGTTGTCGTCGTCGTCGTTACTGTCACCGTCGTCGTCGTCGTCGCCGTCGTCGTCGTCGTCGTCGTCGCCGTCGTCGTCGCCGCCGTCGACGGCGGCGGTGGCCGCGGGGCAGTTACCCGGGCGAGAAAAACCAAATGTCACGATAGCGGCGCGAGCCAGGCACGCAATAGCCCGTGAGACACGAGACTCGCGCGGTCCGCTCGGCCACGGCGACGAGAGAGCGTGAGAGGGAAGACGCGCCCGTCGTACGGTGCGCTGCAATGGCGGCCGCCGACCCTTATTTACCAAAGTCCCCAAAATGGCCGCCCTTCGGAGCCTCGCCGCACGCGGTAACCTCGTCGCAGCGCTCTCGGGCCTCGCACGATCGCTAAATCCCGCGGCGATGTCGCGCGTCGCGTCCGCGTTGACCCAGGTACGTACCGGATTCCCGACGCGAGTCCACGTCGCGGCTTTCCACGGATTTTCTCTCGTGCGTTGCCATAATTACCTTGGGACGATTGTTTCGAAGGGCCCCACGTGTAATCATGGCCACGTTTGTCCTTTATGCCCGGCTTATCAATGATTCTCGACCGTTTGGTCGTTGTTTGGCGCGCGAATGGGGATGAAATACTCCGATAAAAGGCACTCCCGATGTCACCCGTGAACTTTTGGGCCGTGCAACTTGTCTAGTGCTCTATACGTAATCCGTAATCACGGCACGTTCACCAAAGTACTGTAACTTGTAAACGATAGACATCGATAGATACAAATCGATTCGATCATAATATTTGTGAAAATATGTAATGCCTTAATACCAATCTTTATTTGGAAATTTGAAGGTTATCTATGGGATATATAACGGGATTTTTTTAACGATTCGTGCACACAAAGTTTAGGATTTACCGTATAATTACGTGTCATGAATAATGGATAGGTGAATTTTGAAATGAATATCGTCATTATCATCCTGCTATAGTCATCTTTACATGTGTACAGAAAGATTACAATTTTTTTAGAATCTATCGTGAGAATGATACATTTTTCATATTTAACTTTAATACCGATAAATTGTGCTAATTCAACATATGATAGAATTGATTACGAACATATTATGAAACCTGTTACATATAACTTTTATTTTTTAGGTTCAACAGAGATGGAGTAGTTATAAATCGTCTCCCAAATATACAACACCTGAAGATTATACAGATTACGAGATTTCACAAGATCCAAATGAATGGAAATATGTAGAACGTGTACTTAGATATAAAATTGTACCTAAACCATCCAGTCAAGATGTCATATTTCCATCTGGTTTTAAACCAGCAACTGGTAAATGACAAATATATTTCATGTGTATATTTATCTCTGGCACCAAAAATGTATGTATTTGATTTATTTTTCATCTTTAAGTAACAGGTTTTTTTCTTTTTAATTTAACAGCTTCACCCATGGATTATCCTTATTTCATAGAACGTACAAAAAATTACATGCAACCTGTATATTTAAAAAGAAATCGCAAAGGAGACAAAAAGATTACAAAAATTGGTAATATTCAAGGAAATATATGGGAATTGGAACGTGATATGAAACAGTATATAGAAAAACACAGTAAAAAAAGAATTGCTAGTCAGATACATGAATTTGCAGGTCTAATTAAACTTAAGGGTGATTTTGTTAATCGTGTTAAAGAATGGATGAATACAAAAGGCTTTTAAAAATTACTAGAAACAAATTTATAATAAATTATATTGTATATATACAATAAACAGTAAAGTTGTGTTATGAAATATGTTGTACATTTAATGTCACCTCTTTTAAAATTCTACAATAGAGCACCTCGCCAAAATAATTTGTAACATTTATTTAGTGTAAGTCATTCCGCATTATTCACTTATCTATATATATATTTTTATTTATTAAAAAGATAGGCGTTCTGTTAAAGTTTTAACGTCTAATTTATTTTTGTGAAAATACATATTTATATTAATATCAAAGAAATTTTCCATACATTTTTGTCAATATTTAGGATATATTAAGTACATATATATATGCTGTATATGTAACAATTTTTTAATTCAGGATATAAATATTATATGTATATATAATCAAAGCGCAGGATCTGAATACTAAATCAAATAGTTATTGACTGCAACAGATATGCATATAACATTTCTGTAATAAAATTATATTTTTCATAAACTTAACGTAGAATGTAAAATATCAATGTCTCTCTTTCTCTCTTTTTCTCTACTTGTACATGTGTAATTCTTATTACTGGAGATTCGTGTTATTTATATCGATAGTTCAAAAGCTAATTAATCGAGATTGTTAATCAGAGATGTAAATGGGAAGTAATGAGCAAAGTATCAAAATAAATAATTTCTTAAAGATAAAATTCTGAATGGTACACAAGTTTTAAATATTGTATATTCATAAATGATAGGATCTTATATATTTTGGAAAATAGAAATATACATTGTATATATTTACGTATAAATAAAGATATATGTATATCCTATCATGTGTGGACAGAAAGAAAGGAACACGTATATATTTAGGCGAAAGAGATCTGTGGATATTGATTTTTGTCTCTTGAAATATGAGGATTTTTGAAGGGCGTATGTAAAGTTTTCTGATATTTTATCATTTTTTTAGATTTATTTTGTTTGAATAGGATTTTTCGTTTTTATTTTATCTCTCATTTGTTGCAAAGTTTACTTGAAAACCTTTCCTTGATTGAATTTACGTCCCTCTTTGTCTGTGCCAGTCCAGCTAAGATATTGCTTGACCAACTCCTTTGTTTCCTCTTTAGATGGATCAAGTTTTGTCCAACTGTAAGATTCGTAATCCACTTGCCAATCTGGACTTAGCTAGAGGATAGGAAAAATATAAAAATTTTATTCTCAAAAAAAAAATCTATATATATATATATATTCATTCCAAATGCACATTCGTATGAAACGTACTGTAAAAGCAAGATCCTGTCCTCGCCAGATCCAAATGCCACTGATTGTATTGTCGTTATCTTCTCCAAATATACAGGCACTGGCGAACGCACCCTTTCTCATCGAATCTAATCGTTGATACATACCACTGATTAAATTGCAAGACATGAAAACCTGCGCATATGAGAAACACATATATTAATGATTCAATATATAATGCATTTCGACTTTTCAAATATTTCTCAAGATAGTATCCACATACCTTTGTTAGTTCATTATTGTATTTGTATTCGCTTAGCCAAATGCTATAATTTTCTGGATCAAACTTTTGCCAGAAGTAAGGAATCGATTTAGACTCATCTTCGTTGGAGTAAAATCGTTTAAAATCATCAAGGTCGAAAGAACTTTTAGGCATCGAAGCAAAGGGATTTTTCTTTTTCGGTTCGGCAGCTAAAGCCTCCTCTGTTGCATCAGCTTCGTCTTCTACTGCTGGGGTCTTCTCTGCTGCAGCCTTAGATTCTTTCTTCTCCTTGAGTTCTTTTGGCTCCTTACCTTCCTTCTTCGAATCCTTATCCTTCTTTTCTTTTTTTGAACTCTGAATTGAATAAATATTTACATTATATATTTTTTATAGCACAATTATATATGCATATTTATTGATGTATTAACCTTTCCCTGAGTTTCCGCAAATTTTTTAGGATCATACTCGATAGTTTTATCTGCCAATTTAAAGGCACCAATTACAGCAATAGATTCAGGTTGATAGATGACTGTTTGGAACCATCGATTTACATTCTGGTAAGGTTTACGTAGCTCTGGCTCAAGTATATATTGATACAAATGCAACAGTGTCATGGCTACACAGATATCTGCCAAAGTCAATCGTTCTCCCACCAAATACGTTCGCGTAAGCAAATGAGAGTTTAGAGCAGTGAGTGCTTTATTTATGTCCTCTTTAGCATGTTCTACAGTCTAAAAGAAATCATATCAGTTTAATCAGGTAGAATTAGCATCTTACAACAATCTATGTCTACATATGTATTTGTATTAGATAGTATATTGCAGAATTATATAAAACAAAATTAAATGTATGCAGTATCGTTACAGCATATGTTACACATATGTCCACAAGTACAATAAGCATATATATTTAATCTACCTCCCATTGTTACAAAAAATGGCTATGTAATTTTGCCAATTTTGCCTTTGAGAAGGAGGATAATTATATATATAATATCGAATAAATAATGCAACTAGTATAAAAAAATGTATGGTACCTGCTTGTGATATGGCATTATTCCAAGTAAAGGAAATACCCAAGCACAACTGGCAGGAAGAATTTCAGAATCAGCAAAGCCAAGCCATTGAATAACCAATGCACGTTCGATATCAGTTTTTCCTCTCAATTGTTCATTAGCCACTGTAAATATAGCACATGTAAATAGATAATAAGAGAAAATAAATAATTATCTTTAAGAAGCTTACCATAGTAAGCGATCGCATTGCTTTCTGTGATATATTTTCCATCGCATGTTTCAAACGCTGGAACCTTAAAAATTTTGTACATTATATTTTCTATCACTAATATTACAATTCATATAAATAGCAACTGCAAGAAGCTTGTTTACTTTGATTCATAGTATATACTCAGATGCTTCTACAGAACTCTTCCTTTCTTTTCCTTCTTTCTGTTTTTTTTCTTTTTTATTTTTTCTTACTCAACTCCCATACAAAAGATTAACTATCTTGTTATCCTTCTTGATATATTACAAAAATCTATATTATACGTGTCATTGAATAAAAAACATTTCTCTAGCAACATTCTCATCAATTTTCACTTTAATTATGCTATATAAGTTAACATATATTTTTGTACATAAAAATAAAAATTTTAATATGAAAATTGTAGAAATAATCAAAATGTAACAAAAGAATGTTAATTAAATAGCGTGTTTTTATAATAATTTGTCGGAAATCAAAAGCTCCAGCGACAGATAAGTAACTGGAGTAATACTCGATAGCCTCTTTCTTGTCATATGTGACGTGAGGAAAAGCATGTCTCAGCTACATTGCAACATAATGCGTACAAAATAAAAGGATTCACGAGATACTCGAAGCTATTTCGAAGGTGATCGTTCGCGGATGCTCTCGCTCACCTTTCCCAATGGGAATTTTTTGAGAAATGCTTCGCTCTTATTAGTCTCTCCGAAGACAAAGTCATCGGCAACTTTGATCTGGATGCCGGAGAACTGAGCCGCTATCAGGGCCTTGTAGGCTCGGAAATTTTCCGGGTACGTGTAGAGGATCTAAAAGAAATTCACAGTGTAACGGTTAACGCATTGTCCGAGCTTTGTTTTCCGACAATCCGGCGCCGGCGTGGGCGCGCCACGGCGCGGATGCCGACCGGTGAAAAACCGCGTGAAAGCCACTTACTCCGGACGCCATTGTATCGTGTCACGAGAAGAGGAAGTAAAAGGCCGGTAAAGCTCACTCTACTTTCGACAAACGCACATCGTCAAGTAGTACACCGCGAGTGTGAGTGGTGCATTCGCCGCTAGTTGCGCCACGGTACAGCCGGTACAGTCACTCCACGAAAGAATGCGCGTGCGCGCCGCGCGAATCTAGGCTACATTCCAATATTCGCTGCCAGGATTGAAAATCTATAATATACGTGACGCGAACTATAATATATTTTCAGTGATGGTGAATCACGATTCTGCGCGGAAATCACGTGTCGTTTACGAACCATTAAAATTCCCCGCGACAGGAAACATATGACGTACTATTTACAAAAATTTATAAAAATCAAATGCAAAAATATAAAATAAAGATAACAAATCGTGTGACCAATAAATATAATAATGCTAAAAGAGAGTTATGTAAAAATTCATTTGAAATTCTGTGCTGTATGCGACTGAAGCTCATTGGAGCTTCCCGCGCGTCTCGTATCGTTCGCATCTAAAATATCCGATTATTCCATGGTGAGAATAAAAATGGCAGCCCTCAAAGACGTTGTTGCCTTGTATCAAAATTTAAAACGTGAATGGACAAAAACGCCATGCAATTTGAAGAAATGTGGTGAATTGCTCAATCAGTTAAAGGTAATTTATATACCTTATTTGCAGTATGCCGAATGAAATTCTCGCTGATAAAAATATAATCTCGTTATCATAACCTCATTTGTCAAAATGGATTGTCATCGTTTACCATAAACTGTTTCTAAACTTTAATGATTCTCTTTGATATTTAGATATACATAGAATTTATATACATAGAATTTTGATAATAATTGTGTGACATTAATAAGTTAAACATAAGGTAATTGTTATGTGACAGATTGGCCTCACTCACCTAATGTTTCTCCCAACATCAAATAGCACGGCTAGTCAGAATGAATTGTTAATCGCCAGTATGTATTGCTGATTTTGTTTAAATTCTACATTTAAATTGATAATATACGATTATAATTATAATTTTGTTTCATTTGCAGGAGATATATTAGAAATTGGAGCACAATGGAGCATTGCCACCGAGGATATTCCTTCCTTCGAAAGATATATGGCTCAACTAAAGTGTTACTATTTTGATTATAAATCTGGTTTGATGGAATCGGCTTACAAGTATCAGCTTCTTGGCCTTAATCTCTTGTTCTTGCTATCACAAAATCGAGTCGCTGAATTTCATACAGAGCTGGAACTCTTGCCGTCTGATCAGATACAATCAAACGTATACATCAGGCATCCCTTGAGCTTGGAACAATATTTGATGGAAGGATCATATAACAAGATTTTCCTAGCCAAGGGTAACGTGCCTGCCGCATCCTATAATTTTTTCATAGACATTTTATTGAATACTGTTCGCGATGAAATCGGCGCGTGTATGGAGAGCGCGTATGATAAAATTTCCATTCAAGACGCCGCGAGGATGCTCAATTTAAACACGGAAAAAGACATAAAAGCGTTTGCCACCAAGAAAAACTGGAATTTATCCAAGGACGGCTATTTTTATTTTACCACGACCAGCGAGAAAAAATCCGAGGAACCCATTCCGAGCTCCGAATTGGCAGCCCTCGCAATAGACTATGCTCGAGAACTAGAAATGATTGTGTAACGTTGCGACTCTGTATTTTACACATTTCAATAAATATAATTTCGCTGTTGTGCAATGTATAATAAAGCCATTTTTATATATGAAGTAAAAAATAATTTACAAATTCTCTATCACATGACATTACTTTCATTTATTCATTCGTTTTTAATGTTTGATGAACAAAAAGAAAATGAATGTAGGTTATGTTGCAAATGTTTACTGAAAATCTATAATACACGTTACATAAACTATAGATTTTCAGTATTGATATGTATATCGGAATTGAGGCTTGTGTCATGCGTGAGAGATATTTCGTTTTCAAATTTTTAGATATGTTATAAAAATAGTTATGTAATGAAAACATTCATGAAAAACACTACTGTAGCCAATATCTAATGATACGAAGTATATATACGTACGCATGTATAAGTTTGTTATCGCCACAATGGCACATTGACGAATGACACAGTGACAAATGATAACATGGCGTCTAATGACATCATTCGCAAATATTAATTATCAAAGATTTATAAGACAAAAAATTAAGTGAGCATCTCATAAAAAAAAAAATACATTACAATATAAATTTGTCAATTTACATTCCGTATCAATAATGCGATGTAAGGAAGAATAGTCCATGTGTAACACAAGTTGGTGAACACGTAGCAAACTTGCGTCTGTCAAACTTCTTACGTGGCAATAATTATCACCGAGATATCAAATTTCGTTTTAAGACGGTGATACGGAACGTAAGCCTCGCGTATGTCATCAAGAAGGTAATGATAAATACATAATTGTGATTATAATGGTAATTATCCGGCTAAATCAGTGTATTATTATATGTTGGAGTAAGAATAAGAAAATTTACATGGTAAAATAAAATATATACAAGAATATATAAAAAAAATATATAATTTTGTATCTTCCAAATTAAAATGAAAGTCATTAATTTCTTTTATCAAAAATTATGATTTAATAATGAATAATTAAATTATGATTTAATATAAAAGACAAATTTACTACTTGGACTATACAATTAGTTTATACGACTTTTAAAAATAAGAAAATACCTTTATCATAATGGTTATAGAATTCATAGAAATGCATGAAAAGAAGAAGAAATTGCAAACTATGCGTGCTTTAATACTTGTGGGTGGTTATGGAACTAGATTACGACCTCTTACATTAAGTCGACCTAAACCACTTGTCGAATTTGCAAATAAACCAATGCTTCTACATCAAATTGAAGCATTAGTACGTATTTAAATGATAATCAAAGCAATATTTCAACAATGATCAATTAATCGAATATGATTTTCATTATATTTCCATATGTTTCTTAAATTTTTTTAGGTACAGACAAATGTATCTGAAGTTATATTAGCTGTTTCTTATCGGGCGCAGCAAATGGAAGAAGAGTTGGTTCATGAAGCAAAAAAACTAGGAGTACAACTCATCTTTTCTCATGAACCGGAACCATTGGGTACTGCCGGACCACTTGCGCTCGCGCGTGAATATTTATGTGCCAGTGATGACCCATTTTTTGTTTTAAACTCTGATATCATTTGCGATTTTCCTTTTAAACAGCTTCTTGAATTCCATGAAAATCATGGTAAAGAAGGAACCATAGTCGTTACTAAAGTAGAAGAACCATCAAAATATGGTGTGGTTGTATATGGAGAAGATGGAAAGATTGAGAGTTTTGTTGAAAAGCCACAAGAATTCATATCTAATAAAATTAACGCAGGTACAGCAATGGAAAAGTCAAACTTCATAAAAAAATTTAATAAATCATGTTTTTTTTTTTATAAATATAGGTATGTACATTCTTAATCCAAGTGTATTAAACAGAATAGAATTGAAACCTACGAGTATTGAAAAGGAAATCTTTCCAAGTATGGCTCAGGATGGAGAATTATATGCTATGGAATTGCCAGGTTTCTGGATGGATGTGGGACAACCTAAAGACTTCCTCACAGGCAAGCATATATTGTAATTTTGTCATCCTGTATAAATTAATTTATTCATTCATAATTTTATTCAGGAATGTCTATGTATCTTGCCTCATTAAGGCAAAAGCATCCTGAACAGCTTCATTCTGGGCCTGATATAGTAGGCAACGTCTTAATAGATCCAACGGCTAAAATTGGCAAAGATTGTAGAATCGGACCCAATGTCACGATAGGACCTGGTGTCACTTTAGCTGATGGATGTTGTATTAAGCGAAGTACTATTCTTAAGGCAGCTGTAATAAAAGAACATGCTTGGCTGGATGGGCAAGTATCAATTATATCGTGGATATATGGAATTTTAAGATATGTAAAATGTTTCGATAACATCAAGATAACTAAAAATATTTAAAACAGTTGTATCGTTGGATGGAGAAGCGTCGTAGGACGATGGGTGCGAATGGAAGGTACAACTGTATTAGGAGAGGATGTTATCGTGAAAGATGAATTGTATATTAATGGCGGACAAGTTTTGCCGCATAAAAACATTTCCACTTCTGTACCAGAACCGCAGATCATTATGTGACTACGAATCATAGTCTGAATTGGAATCAGTAATGGCAATAATCGACGGAAATATCACTATAAAAAGCTTTTAATAGTTTTTATAATACACTTAAATATAGCATTCTTTAGTCAATTTTGTTATTTTTATATAAAGCTCTAAAAAAGATCTTCATATCAAAGTATTAAAAGTAAAATACAATTTTGCTTTATAAGATTCACTATATTTTTTTTGTTTTGTCTTTCGGAAAATAACCGCTTTATACACGACTTAAAAATATAAATTACCTTGTATCTCAGCATTATAAAAATATAATTTATGATATCGATGAGAATTTAAACTATTTTTATCGGTAAACCTCTTATTACTATCGCAGCTGCCGTCATATAATGCGAACAACTATTTTTGGATTTTGCCACTGCCCTCAACATTTCAGGTTCCATTTTTATCTTGTCTTTTTCTTCTTTTTTCCTATATACTGAAAAATTTGATTACAAAAGATTATAGTATATAATACCGAGAAAACAAATATGCAAATTACTTTCATAATCATAATACTAACTTAGGGTAATACCAACTCCAGAACTCCAATTATCTATGTCTACTTCAGCCCATGATTTCTTTGAGGACGATGGAATCCAATTGCTCATGAAATTTGTAGTCATTTTATCGATATCAACATCTGTCACTTCCCACAGCATACCCAAAAGACAAGGGCTATAAAAAAATACAAATTAATATGTACATGTACAAAAAATACATTTGTAATTTTTTTATATAAACAGTATACATTTTTATACCTGCATGCTATTAAATATTGATTTGAAACACCATAAGGTGGATATCTTCCACCTATCATAACTAGTTTCACACTGCTACATCCAAATAATAAAACGGTAGATCTCACTCGCATTCTTTCAATATCTTCGCCAGATAAATATTCTATACCACTTCCATGACCAGTATACCTGTAAAGAGAAAAATAGTAAAAACAAAAGATAAGCAAATAATCGTTGATACGGAAATAAAATGTTTGTACATTAAAATATCGTGATTTGTTAACGCATCTTCAAACATTTCGCCAGGTTTTATATTATAACAACTTCTCCACTGTGGTAGCCAAAAGTTCATAAAAAGCTTTATGCGTTTTTCCATTTTATCAAGATCACCAGAAGGATTGACTATGCAAGTTCCCATATCTTCTTTAGCTTTAATTATTTTACAACCTTCTACTATAGTATCCTCATGTTCTTTGAATAATGCGTATGCTACTTGCAAGGATGGAAATCGGGTAACGGGATGATTCTTAATAATTTCCATAGCTTCGAATGCTAAGTAATCCATATACTTTAAGAAATATAAAGTCTTTGTATACAAAACAAATAAATTTTCATAAATTCGTATTTATGTATAATTAACGATTATAATGATAATTAATGATTTATTATTCGTACCTCATCAATGATCAGAACTAATGTTTTTCGCTTTGTATTCTCTAGTTCTTTTATATATGACAACTTCCCATAAATAGAGAAAATGATATTATTTGCAAGTTTTGCATGTTCAGGAAGTAGAAATTTGATTGCACGCGCTATTTCTTCACGTGTAAGAAAACATGCACCTGTGGATATCTTTTTCAAAAGCCATCTACATTTCTTTGAAATTTCGATGCTAAAAAGATAAAATCATGAAATTTAGTATAAAAAAATGTATTGCCATAAGCTCTCTGAATTTTGATTAATATTACTTACGGAGGTTTAAAATCTGATATCAATTTATCGATCATTTGATGAATATCATCTATTATTTCCAAATTTTCAATAGGGTCAGCCATAAATAATACTCTCCATTCTTTTAACCATACATTTTCCAATCCGTTTATAGCTATCTATAATTAATCAATTTAAATTTTCCTCTTATTAAAAACATCAGTCAAATTTCATTTACCTTCATTTTCTTGTTTTGATTTGCACGCATCATCCAATATTGTTTATTCGTGTAAGTTGTTTTTAGTGCAGATTTATATTCATCCAATAATCTCTGTATTTCTTTGCAGATATCATAGGAAACCTTCGTAACTGGTTTCGGCACAGTTATACATAAGGGTTCTGTGTCAGTTGTACCCGTGGGAAGTAATGTAATATGTATAGCATGCATTACATTAGATTTGCATCTTTCATACCTTATTACAGTTGGAGATTCATATTGAGCAGTAATCTGAATCATGTACCATTCTGCAAACACATTAGAAAAGCACAATAAATTTATATTATAAAAATACATTGTATAAACTAAAGATATATGTACCTTTTGGTAGATCTAAAAGTTTTCTTTTCAACAATTCACTGTTATCTATAAATTTTATCTCAAACTTTACATGTGTCGGTTTCAATCCATATACTTGAGATTCATTCCATATAGACTCACGCAATTGAGTTTTTTGATATCTATGTAAGATGTGTTGTCGAAGTATTACTGCATGAGCTTCAACCAAATGATGAATAGCTGTGCTTTCGTTGCCAATCTAGGAACATGCATGTATACGTATTTTTTCATAAATATGAAATCTTTCATAAATATGAAAAGCTTATTAGACATTAAAATAAATTATTACATGTAGTCTTTTATAATTGTCATAATATATTAAATATCTCAGGTATCTCTCTTTTAAAATAATTTTTATTTTTTAACTGTATAATTTAGATTAAAGATTATTACCTCTAAATTACAAATAGCCAGCATTCTATTTAAACTGGAATATTCAATGCTTCCGACATAGTTACACCGTGCATCTGTGAGTAATTTTTCTGCATTATTCTTAATTTTCTCCAAGTCTTTTTTCTCAAATTTCTTTCTTGATTCTTTTGACTTGTTTAACGCTTTTGTCTTACTCTTAAATTCATTTTCGTTGGGATGACATTCATGCAGAATTTGCATAATTTTTTCAACGTCAGTCATAATTAGTTTATCATCATATAACTTTCTTAATAATAACAATAATAAGTTGATAATCA
This sequence comes from Pogonomyrmex barbatus, assembly GCF_055798465.1. Taxonomy (NCBI): domain Eukaryota; kingdom Metazoa; phylum Arthropoda; class Insecta; order Hymenoptera; family Formicidae; genus Pogonomyrmex; species Pogonomyrmex barbatus. The sequence continues at coordinate 20,701,345 of NW_028297127.1, forward strand.
TCAAACGAATGTACAAAATTTCACAAAAAATAATTCATGTCATGGTTATTGTTTTCTTTAACCATAACTCTTTTATCTAACAACTATTTTTACAATTTCTTAATGACTAAACTAACTAGATAGTTTTATTTTAATACTAAGTTTTATTACACTCATAATATACACATACATAATCGTAATTTTATTGATAACCAATTATATTAAGATAATATTTAAACTTTTAATCAAATTAAGAGTTATTTTGTATAACTTGCACGAGTCTCAATTTTAACTTGAAACAGTTACAACACATGCGCATAAAGGTTATTTCACTACTGACATCTACATGACTTACAATTTGATTGTCCGTTTATAGCTGGTAAAGTAATAATTAGGCCTGTTTTTTTTTTTTTTTTAGTTAAACTTCTTGCATAGTTTATTTTTTCTCCTTTTCCTTCTGCATGAGAGAAAAGAAAGAAAAAATAAACTGTACAAGAAGTTTAGCTAAAAAAAAAAAAAAAAATAAGCCTATTGAATGTGATTTGTTGAATCCAAAGATAAGAACCAATCACATTTGATTTATGTCCATTTGTTTTTCATTAAAATTTTAATTCTGGTTTAATTCTTGATTTTTTCCTAATTTTTAGAAATAAAAAGTTGATAACTAAATCCAAAAGATGCAACCAATCTGTCGATTTATCTTTTTATGTACACAGTTGAGAAAAGCGCGCTAAATTTAAATATTAATTAGGCTAATTTAATTATCAAAAAGAACACATTATTTTTCAAAAATTTCAATTTTTTAATCCCAAATATCTTTTCAGGCTAAATTTAATTTTTAAAATATTTGCCATTTATATAAATTTGCACTTATAATAAAAAATGATTCGATTTATTACAGGCGATTAGAAACGCTTTATATTTATTATACTTTTATTTTATACATATGAACATCATAACAATATATAAAAATGATAGCTCCGATATTTGTTGATGCGATAACACTAGACAGATTATAATCAAATTATACTCCAATCTATTCCAGTCGCATTCGATGCACAGTTATCAATACTGTCTTTATTTACATAATTTTATCTTTAAATTTAAATATATAATAATCACCAGTCCCATCGAATAAAAATAGATAGCGAATATTAATATGGAAAGCTTACAAGTTGTATGTATGAATCTTTAAAGACTGGTTTAAACCAGTGGTATACAAATTATACTGCAAACAATGATTAAACATATGTTAATTTATTACTCGGAAATATCAATGTCGTATTATAAATTGATGGAATCTTTTTCGTATGCATTCCTCTTATTCGAGAACTTGTGGTCCCGCAAAAGATCGGTTGTTGACGATTTGGCACAGATTTTCTCCCGCGTACGAAAGTAAAGGCGAAATCTCGACATTGTCGCCGACATCTTTCGCGCCTGCCTCCAACAACCATTTTTTATGTAAATTAAGCAAATCGGCACGAGCAGTGCTTGGGCAATCTTGATCAGCGGAACTCGAATTTTTCAGCGGACTGAATTCCTCCTCACGAATTCCCTGCCAAACCGCGAAATTTTTTGCAAAAGGAAACACATCAAACACAAATTTCTCGATTTTGATCCCATTTGGAGTTTGTGGAATAATTCTTTCTCCTTCATCATTAATATATGGAATTTTCTTCTTCGCCACATGTAGTATCAAATCTTTCTCGTTAAAGTATCCCACGTTCTTTAAAAAATCGACTGTAAAATAGTGATTGCATATGTTAGCAGCATTGTATACCAGTTGTCCATTGGCATGTCGAAGCTCCGCAGTCTCTTTTGTTATTTCACTGTATTCGACCACTTGATAATGATCTTCCACCTGAAGTCATTAATCAAAATAAAAATAAGATGAATTGTAAAAAATGTTTGAGATACATAAAATTATATAAATATCATATACATTTGTGCATACATTTAATTTCTATCATAAAAAAACATACCTTGCAAACGACACCAACCGCTTCAGAAGGAGAAGATTTTTTGATAACTTTAACCCCGCAGTCAGTATTAGACAGCAAGCAGTATCCTATAAATATAGGATCTGCCACTTTTACCAAGATGTTATCCACGGAATGTACATGAATACTCCGAATACCACGTTGTACCATATCATCCAATATTCCTTGATTTTTCAATGCACGATATAATCCTCCATTTCCATCAGGAGCCTTGGAAACACGATGCTTTGCATCCAAAATAATTTTTCCATCAAATGTAAAACATGGCAGCATACCCTGTTTAAAAGTCTTGACATTTTTTTCTTTTAAACCAAAGTAACTACATTTGTTTAGATATTCAACAGTGGCATCATGAGTGGCTTCACTAGTAAGAATATACCTGGAAAAGAAAGTTAAGTTGATATGTCATATACATTATATTTATTCAACAATAATTCTTAATTAAATACCAAGTTATTTCTCCATGTTTTCCATACTGTTGTTGTGCCATATTTTGCAGACAGAGTATTCTTTCTGCCTGCAATTGAAAGAGAGTTTTACGTGATGGCAAGTCAACATCGTACATCCCCTTAGGATAAGTAACTCCTAGACGTGTGCCTTGACCACCTGCCAACAATATGACGGCAACACGACCTTCAGCTACTTCTTTTAAACCTCGTTCCCTGTATCTATTTAATTCTTCCTTTGTTGACGTCTCAACAGAGGCAATCTTAATCTCGTCGATTGGTCGAACCTTGTCATCCAGCATACCGATGCACTGAGAGGATTCCACAGCCTTCTTAAAATATCCTGTAACTTCCTGCAAATCAAGTTCGTTTAAATCATTCTCCAGCTGGTTCCTATCCTCATCAGTCAGTTCCTCCCAAAATCTGAGCAGATGTTCCTGCTTGTACTCGCTCAGCTTCTTCCTCAGGCATTCCATACTTGTCATCTGTGTTTGACACTTGTGAAGTTGTGTACGACGTATCCCTATCGGGCGTCAAGTTTATCGGGCGTCAAGTTTATCGTCGTTTGTCCTCGGTAAAGGCTCTCGATACGGCGATCCACGTCACGCCGAGATGCGAACGCGAGAGTGAGGAGAAGGTGGTAACAGGCAACAGGTATTCATCGGATTCGATCGGCCTTTCTCGCGGGTGGTAGCGGCAGCGGCAACGGCGGCATACCTTCACTTTCACGATACCACGTAGCACGCCCGGCTCGATTTCTCTTATCGACCCCTCCCGCCCGGCCGGCCATCTCCGAGCGTATAATCTTTCTTTTCCTCGCCACCATGTCTTGCAACGGGTCGTCGGGGAGCAGCCGCCGCTCGCGAATAATAGCTCGTTGCCGAGAGAAAAGCTACCTCTTCGGCGATAACGAAAGTGACGTTAACCTGTGTATCGGACAGCCCTTTACTCGCGCTCGCCTTGTATTTAATCGACGGCACGCGACAGCCGGCCGTCGAGTGTCGGCGCCGATCGACCTCTGTTGGTCTCCGCCGAGTCTGTCGGCCGTCGACGGTCATGAGTCGAACAAAAGAGATCTGCCCAAATGTCGGTGGCGCCAATGTGAGACGCGCGCGGGCCTCACGCGTCACGTTGCTTTTTCGTGAAGGTCGCGCGACCTCGCTGACCGATAAGTCATCATGTCAAAATGCCAGACACATTATGTATGTACACGTCGTATTTCCTGCCCTCGCGTGCCTTTCCGGCGAGCGCGGGCGAGAGACGCGAAAGAAAAGTTTGCGGCGAGAGAGCGAACGACCTTGATTTCAGAGCAACGCTCTCGCTGGAGATAACTGCCCAAACAGGAATTTCCAAACGTTTTATTTTTTTTTCCCTGCCTTTTTTCCCCCCCTTTTTTTTTTGCGCACGCGTGCGTCCGTCGGTGATACCGAAATCGCGGGAAATCTGTTGTCTAACTTCGTCAATGACTTTCTTCTTGGAAATAATGAGATATTCGAAATTGAGATAAAGACTGAATTTCAGTAAAATACGTACATGTGAGCATTTTTTTATAGTATACGTGACATGAACTGTAGATAAATGCATAATGTACTTTATGAAATGCGGTCAAAATGAAATATTTTTAAAAATATGTAATCAATCAAGTATGTGATTTTATTGTAATTCTGATTTCGTTAGCGATCTTTATTTTTTTTTTTTTTATTACAATCTTTATCTTGCTCTGGCTTATCGATCAAAAATTTAAATTTAATTCAACAATTATATCTTTATCAATGTAATCGAAGATCGTAAATCTCTTAGGTTTGCAAATTTTCAACTTCGCGCTTTAATTTCTCCCACCTGTTGAGCGTTTGTCAAACTGATATTAAACAATATCAATTCGAATGTGATCAAAAATATGATTCTCACACGCGAATGGACAGTAATACTCGCGCGCGAAAGCTCACTAGATAATTACGAATATAAAAAAGATATGACAATAAATAACAACCAATTAAAGAAATTATAATTATCAAACGTGAATTAGCGCTTTTCTTACGCGTAATTAAAATGATAGCAATATATATAATATCTTTCTTCGAAATATTTTTTATTCTCTCGTATCTTTGTATAACGTCTCTTATTAAATACATATAACTTTGCAATTTATAATATTACTACTTATTATGATTTTTATTTTGACAGAAATATAATTTCTATTTAAAAACGTTCATTTAATATTTTGTAGCAAATAAGTATCAAGGAGACTGTCAATTAAAATTAATTTTGTCATTCGTATTGGGAATTGGGAAATTAATACTACATATCCCTTAACTAAATTCGATTGTCAAGAAAGAAATCTCAACATAAAGTAGTCGAAGACGAATATATTAACACCGTTGTTAGTAAACAAGAATTATGCTTGTTAAATCAAATATCAAACATATGTCTACATTTTAGGGCGTAGGAATAAAGAGAATAATGGAGAATTGTTTGTCGCAAAAAAATTTTACCGTCATTTTTCTTGTATTTTAATGCTCGTTAACCGTCTCATGTTATGAGGGCTCTTTAATAATTAAGATAAATAACATATTAATAACGAAATTTTCTTCCCATTATTTTGTTTCATTCTTCAAACAAGCTAGTATCAAACTTCAACTCGATGTAATTATGTGCCACCAAAGAAGACTCGTTTAATACAGATGCCACACTGTTCACATTGAACAAAAAATGTCAGCGATGCATTTTTCACTATTCATTGAGTCTTTGAAAAGTTTCAAAGTCGTAATTCGATAAAAATGGTACAATAATCCTCAAACCCTCGTCGAGTTAAATCAAGCTAAAAGAAGATTGTTGAAAAGTAATAAGTATCGTTCAACTTGAATGATTGTTTTTCTTTTCTTTTATCTTGCTTATCAAAGAACTCTCGTATGGGAGCGCGCGAAGAATGAGTTCGTAATGAGTTGATTGATCTGAATAAAGATAGATTAAAAAAAAGTAACCGGCTATATAACGACCGATAGCGAATAATGTATAGACTACGCGTATATAAAGCACAATTACAATATATTTCACAAATTGTTTAAACATTCATACATAATTATACGAATTTTCGCATATGACGAAAAGGCGATTTAATGAAATCAGGGGAAGGAGTATATCGTAAAAACAATGTATTTCAAAGACAGGAAAAACGTTGGGGCATCGAAGAACGATCGCGAATTAGTTTCGAAATTGCCGACATGTAACGCCGCGATAGCAAAAGTACTGGATTTAATAGCTACGAGGCCTGACTCTTCGCTGACAGTTCGAATGTCCGAGCCTTTTTAAATTTCTTTTAAGTTTCTTTTAAGTTTCTGAATTTTTTTGTCACGTTCACTGCACAATTTTGGAATGTCGAGGATATATTCTAATGTACCTTATCGAGGTGCAATAAATAAATGATATATCTCCTTTATAGTGAGACATATAGGATTGGATAACTGTGAGTTAGCGAAGGCTGGCAGTTGAGAAGACGCACATCTGCCACGGCCAACTAGCATAATAATTATCCATAGCTTTCGTTTTCCCAAGTTTTCTATCGCTGAGAACTTAAAAAAATAGAAAGAAACTTTTGTAACTAGGAAATGATAAGTCATTGCACCGTCTGCTGCAATTACTTTTTGCATTTTTCGTGTCAACCGCTGGACCGAAGCAAGAACGACTTTTGTAAATGTAGTGGACAGAGCAACATTCTCTCGTCTATTGATCACATTTTTATCATATTTATATAATGTAATGTACAATATGCAGCTACATTATGATAATCGGTATGTCCAACGCATTCAAAACTGGCAACACTGTGGGTACTTTACCTTTTTTCTCTCTCTCTTTCTCTCTCGCTCGCGCTCTCTCTCTCGTGTGTTCTTAAATTTTCTCATCGAAGAGGTATCGTTTAAATTACTCATTAATCAATGTGTATCGTACGTTTCAGAGTTAGGTACTTTAATATAATTACTTCCAAGTTTTTCCACATTCTTGTGGCATCTTTGTGTAAAAAGTGTAACTATATAATGCTAATATAATAATAATAATAATAATAATAATTATAATAAGTTGCACAAGGCAATAGTCCGATGTGGCCGTTCGATCGTGTGCCTGCGGCCGCTTCCTCGCTCCTCGCCCTCCTCAAAAAAAAATCTAGTGACACAGAGACAACTCCCAGGAATAATTTCCCTTCTACATTTTCACTCGAAATTGGTGACGACATCGCTTGCATTGTTTGTTTCTTGTAATGTTATCCTTTCGTAACAGAGGAGGGGAGGAGGCATGCAGCTGTTTTCATACGATGTTAAAATAGCAACTGAATGTTGACAGAATAATTTTTCCAATTAGCGGTTAGCATTTTTCAGCTGATTGGAAAGCCAATCGAGGCCCTCGTAAAGTCCATCCCCACTCGTGGCACACGTCGCTTGAATGTACCAATTGCGATTACGTAGAGAATGTAATCCCAACTTGTCAGTGATCTCCGCTGCGTTCATTGCGTTTGGCAGATCCTGAAATATTATTCGTTTAATATTGTTGTTCATGTTACATCATGCTTATGTCATGCAAGTTTGATGAAGGATTACTTACTTGCTTGTTAGCAAATATGAGGAGTACCGCATCTCTGAGTTCGTCTTCCGCTAGCATTCTCATTAACTCTTCGCGCGCTTCACCAATACGTTCCCTATCATTACTATCAACGACAAATATCAAACCCTACAAGTCAATTATAAAGAAATGTAATACAACTGAATAAATTCAATATCCATATAACTCAAGCATGTGGTAAAAGAGATTAAAAAAGAGAAACGAGATAATGTATCCTATATACATGTCATTTTGTTACACATGTATATATTTTCAAATGTAATGTAAACTAAATTATAATTAATGAATGATACATACTTGTGTATTCTGAAAATAGTGCCGCCATAGAGGTCTTATTTTGTCTTGGCCGCCCACATCCCATACAGTAAAACTTATATTTTTATACTCGACCGTTTCTACATTGAAACCTAAAAAATATATTCATATACGTAACATCTCTGTCCTTTAATGCATTTATAAATTATTATGTTTAATAAAAGTGTATAATTTATAAAAAAAAACTTATTTATCACTGTTGAATAAATTGATACAATTTCCTAGTTATTTGAATGAATTATATTATTTAATATTTCATATCACATTTTTAAATTATACTTATTTATAAAAAAAATAGATGTATAATGCTTACCTATAGTGGGAATTGTAGTAACAATTTCCCCTAATTTTAATTTGTACAGAATTGTGGTTTTACCCGCTGCATCAAGACCTACCATCAAAATCCTCATTTCCTTTTTGCCAAAGAGACCTTTGAATAACGTTGCAAACATATTCCCCATGATTGGTATTTATATATTTGGACCTGAAACATACATATACATATATATGTATTTAACTATATTACAATACATATAAATAAAAAAAAGTGTGATATTCTTATTAGGTACATATAATCAAGTTTTCGTCTTCTGAAGAAACACATCTTATAGGACAGCAATAAATTATCATTTCTCCTATGAAATTTCTATATTTAATTATAAATTCGAATTATAACATGTTTATACAATTAGGATTGTGTAATATAAAACAGAATGTAAAACACTGTTCGATATATACATCGATATATATAAGATGTATATATAACTTTTATGATTATAAAAACGAACATTTGATAAAGAAAGAAATTAGATCTATATCCTTGACTAAGCAACTCGTACAGTATCGCTTATTTAACAAATATATAAATAGCATGAAAGAAGATATCATATATATATATGTATAAATAAATAAATGCCATTCGTACACATTTGCTGTGGTACGCTAACGAAACATGCCACATGTACAGTGTCACGTTGTTGAATCTTTTGTTCCTTTATATCATTTCATTGTACGTAAAGATGAGAGGAAAAGAATTTAGGAAACATAACAAAGACGTCACGAGATAGAGAATCAATTCACATGTGAACGAATGAGGGAGGAAGATGTCGTGGCGATGCGACACACATTCTTCGAAATGTGTAAAAAATCTTCGGTCACGTGGCAATATCCCCTACGGGAGGATTTATATCCATAAGAGACCACCAGACAGATAAAAAGGGTCGCAATTATGCAGAGTCACAAAAAGCTTCGGCTGAGCTAACCTGATCGCGTTAAAGAGCAGCCGCGCGGGACGGGGCACAGGGGTGAGTTTCGACACGGCGCGAATCGCGTACGTTCGACCCCTCGTCGAGATACAAAGAGAGAGGAAAAAAAGTCATGCACGCACGAGACGCTCACGCGTTGCCCGCTATCGATTCTCATCTCAGTAAAATCGCTGTAATTATCGGAGCAGCATACCCTCGAGGATCGCAATAGACTGCTTTGCTGACGCAATAGGATCGCTATGCGGTGTTTCAAAGGACGTTCGTACTACTTAAAAGGCCAGTGGCGCGTGATACCGCGAACGAGTCGGAGGATATCGCGCGGTTTGACGAAGCCACTGCGCGTACACCCGGTTGCCTGTCACCTTCGACCTACTCCCCCAGCGAATCGTCAAAGGTTTCCCCGCTCAAAGTTCCATCACCCAGAGACGTGCTCTTAGTATCGAGTTCTCTGGTGACGCCACGTTGCACATATACGCCACTTACGTTACTTACGTTTCAGTAAAAAAGAGTATTTTCACGAGAAACGATAAAACATAAAACCAACACTCTCGAAAAGTACCGTATGTCAAAATGGCGGACGTGGAAAGGATTCGTACCTTATGCCACGTATAGGGTCACCGAGCCGCCACGATTGGCCCGACGCGTCACGTGACTATGAAAATTAAGACCGGTACGTGGCTGCCCCGCGAGATGGCGGCTTCAACCGCTGAGTCGGGAATTTCGAAATTGTCACCAACATGTATACGGGTATGCGCGCGCATCCGTACGTGCGCTTTGATTCGCGACCATTTTTAAAGTCTTACGTCCATAATCTAGAGCTCCGATCCCGGATAGAATAGACCAATTGCATTGTTCAAATAATTCGACCAATATTAATTAATGCGAGCTATTCTTTCTCTGTTCGAGATCTCGAGGCCGACTCCCATCTCCGATTAGCTTGATGAGTCAATTAAATTTAACAGTTTGCCAACTGCAAAACTTAAAATTGTATTATTCTGTTTTTCACTTTCTGCAAATTATGATTTATTTATATAAAATATATTTATTTATATAAAATATATATATTTTTAAATATTAATTATTATTTTTAACTAAAGTAATTAACAAAATCAGATTAAAAATGATCAGTTAAGTTTTACAGTTGGAAATTAAATTTAATTGATCGATCAAACTGATCGGAGATCGGATTCGATATTCAGCATCTGTTGATCTATTTTTTATATCTGAACTAATGTATGTACACTTGTATGTACTTAAAATGAAATAGATATATAAATATGTATTTGCGAAGTTTGACAAAAGCGAGATAGAAAGTTTTAGTGCAATTTAGTGCAGAAACAGGAAACAAACCTACAGAATGTGTAGTGCTAAGATTGGCACTTATTCCTTTAGATCTAGAGGAATAATCCAATCTTAACACAAGATATTTACAATGTGTAAATATTCTGCGAACGTAATATATTTTAGAAAATTTTTAACGGTTATAAAAAAGCGTTTTGCTGAACGCCTGTTATCATATATAGCATGGAGGTATAATGATGTGTGTGTGTGTGTGTGTGTGTGTGTGTGTGTGTGTGTGTGTGTGTGTGTGTGTGTGTGTGTGTGTGTGTACATATTGTATATGTATATATATTATGTATATCACATGTTTATGGATTAACCTGACAGCGCGTGCTACACAATGCTGCGGCACACTGAATTGTACTGAATGTATGTAGCGGAAAAAAAACAACGCCTGTGTATAAATGCCATAAGTTTATTTAATATTCTTAATATAATAGAGTACTTTTAAGTCAAATATTTCAAGACATTCGTCGACATACAAAATGATAACTAACAAGTCATTTAATAAAATTTGATTGTTTACATTTATAGATTAGATCACCGTTGAATAATAAATTCCGGAATATCGATTTTATTTTTTAGCAATTTGGCAGTATTTGTCACTGACAGTCACAAAACAGTAAAAAGTTGTGTCAAAAGGTATACGGCAATACTCACAGACTCATAACTGTTGATTTTCCATATGTACACAGAAGTGAAATAGTTTGAATCTTGCATTCTGTATGACATATGACAGGACAATCTCTACATTTTAGTGCCATCTTTCCAAATCTCATTCTGACAGAATCAAAAGAAAAATAATATAATTTTATTATATGGCCGGATTATATTTCAGTTAAGTATCTTTTATGAGTATTTCTTACCTCTTACCACATGAAACACAGGTTTCTGGTTTAATAATCATCTTTGATATAAAGTTATGATTCACAAATGTTTTAGCATTTAACAGTTCAGAATCAATATTTTCTTTATTAGATGCAGTTTGAATTTTAACAGGTATAGAACTTTTTCCATCTTTTGGCTTAATTCTCATTGTTACTCCATCTGGTGAGTTAAATTCTGCAATTTTGTCTAAAGTATTGTATTGTTTGTATACTATATTATTCATACAATATTCGTTATTAGGTTTATATTTTTTCCATTTTTTCTCTTTTTGAAGCTTTATGATGATATCCATATCCAAATCGTCTTCTGACTTTGATAAACAATTTAAGTCACTCAATATCGAGCCTGTAGAATCTGTTTCCGTTATTATAGTGAAACTGCAAAAATTATCATTATGATATAAAAACGGAATACGCTTTTACGCTGAATATATACTTACTCTCTATCACTTTGTCTGTCTTGGACATTTAGATTATTATAAATTTGATTATTAAATTTGATTTCAGGCTTGTTAAGAAATTGTAGTTTCTCCTTGATACCTTCATCTAAATTTATCTCTCTATCATAAAATAATATTTCTCTAGTCATGTTAATTTGGCTTATCTTTCAAACATACAGATATACTTAATTAAAAACTGAATGGCAAATCATTTATATGTATTTTTTCAAATACTTTTCTTTATATGTGTAAAGAAAGAAATTAATATACCAATAAGTTTTTATAATGCTCAACCACTCGACGTTTACGTTTTTCGTCTTCTAGATTTTTTCTGGCATGACATAGTTTCTGACGAAGATTCATAGTTTCTCGGCGAAAACGATCTAAATCCGAACAGAGGTGTTGATACTCTTGCAAAGGTAGACATTTCATTTGTGGGATATTAGAATGCTGAAAATCTATATCAGAAACGCAAGCATAATTAGATATTCATACAATATAGATTTGTTTGACAAAATTTAATCATGTCTGATTATTATAAAAATACTTTGTTTTATTTTTAAATTATTCTATGTCATAATAATGACAAACATGCAAACAAGAAATGTGATTTACCTTCATTTTGTTCATTATTTACAAAGGACGTCATGTTGTATTATAAATATCTCTGATAACAATTATTTCTTAATTATACTAATCGCGATATAAAAGTGAATAACTATATATATATATACATGTACATACTCGCAAAATGACAACTTTTATAGGTACAGAGAAATTTTTATGCAAGAAATATCACTTCTGTTATAAATATATATATATAAAATCAGTTATCTTTCAAATCACTCTTTCATTTCTACCAAATAGTTAAATGAAAAATTCCTAGCTAATTATCCATTTCTCCATGCATTAAAAATTTTGAATAAGAAATTTTGCGTGTTATATAAATTAAAGAATATCATGTACACCATACTAAATCATAAATTATATTTATTACACCTTAACTATTGTCATACTAGTATTGAATAGATGAAGAGTAGAATTACACAAAAAAATTTTGTAGATACTAAATTAGATAAATAGAAAAAAGAAAAAGAGATAATGTCATCACAGGCATTATTAGACAATCTGCTAGAGACGCCATTTAAACATAAATCTGAAATACGAGATGAATTGATAGCAGACTTGAGAAAAGTAATTGCCAACGGTGAATATTTACAACAATCTGAAATTCAGGTATTTTAATCAAATTCTATTATTTCGTTATTGTAATGCAATTGTAATGCAAGGCAAACAATTTTCTATCAAGGCAAAAAAAAATTCTAGGAAAAGGTCGATGTTCTTTGTAAATGGATGTGTACAACACCAAAGAAGAGTATTTATCGATTAGATCGTTTTACAGATCACTGTACATATGATTTGGACAGTTTGTATGAAGCGTTAAAGCAGGTATATTAGATACAATTTTCTTTAGTGATCGTTATGCTACTTTAACATTGGTAATTTTATATTATACTTATTATATTTTTTACACATTAAATATATTACATTAGGATGGCAAGCCAGATCCATCTATTCACTTTTTATCAGATCTTCCAAATGGAATAATTGCGGTTGACAGTTGGGATTTATCAGTGTCTCTCGATTTAAAGAGATATTCCAATGAAATTATTGTTGACGCTGCATGTGGTGCAGCTGTACTAAGAGGAGCTCATGTTTATGCTCCTGGTATTATCGGAATGCCAAATGGTAAAATTCTTCATATAATTATCCACAAAAAACTTATGATTAAATTTATTAAATTATTAAATTATTAAATTAGGTTTAACTATTAATACTAAAATCAGTGTATTCGCTGATGTTACTGGTCAATGTAAAAAAGGTTTGATTAAATCATATGCAGATAGCAATAAGATATATTTGGGTAATGGCATTCTTCAACAAACGAGAAAAGAAATATTTGGTAAAACAGCAAAAAACCCATGGTAAGGAATTCGAAACACTTTTTTTCATCTTTTATGTCACAGTCGTTTCTTACAGTTTTTAAATTATTAATTATTAATTAGTTATTAATTAAATATTTTGTTATTGAAACTTTAATATTTGTACTTTATTCGTTATACAAAATTTTTATATTTAGAATTACTTTTCAGTGGTATTGCAATAATCATGACTGATGTAATCTCACGAATTCCACAATTGAATGCAAATAATGAATCTTTGAAATTACATGCACTGTTACAAAATTTGCCATCCATCATATGTAGCTTAGTTTTAAATCCCCAACCAGATGAAATAATTTTGGACATGTGTGCTGCACCTGGTAACAAAACCACGCATATTTCCTTGCTTATGAAAGGACAGGTATATATTTAAAAAAAAAGATGCCAAGTCATACATTACTACTCTTTCCAACTACTCTTTACATCTTTCTGTTTAAATTCTAATTTAATCATATATTATAGAATCCACAGATCGTAAAGATAAAAAAAAGAAGGCGAATATATAAAAAATATATTCCTTGATTTTAATCATAAATTTTGATATAATTTCCAGGGTACAATAATAGCTTTGGAGAAAAATCCAGATAAAGTGGCACGATTTAAGAAAAAATGTAGTGATAAAAATATTAAAATATTTTGTTACGATGCTACAAAGGCTGTTATTGAACGAGAACACAATTTTGTCCGTAACGACGGACCTCCATTCGAAGAAAATTATTTTGATCGTATTCTCTTGGATACTCCATGCAGCGCGTTAGGTCAAAGACCGCAATTGTACAATACAATCACATTAGCCCATCTTCGTTCTTACGTTCCTTTGCAACGAAATCTTTTTTCTACCGTAAGTAGAATAAGATTTGTCGTATAGATACATACCTGCGATATATACATTGATTATATACATTGATCAGACTTTAAAAAAGTTGATACTTTTATTTAGGCCGTTCGCCTTTTGAAACCAAACGGGACATTGGTATATAGTACATGCACTATTACAATAGCAGAGAACGAGGGAATTATCGCTTGGGCATTGAAACAATTTCCAAAGTTGAAATTAGAATCCATTAACGATCAAATAAAAACAGATAAATATGGCACTCAAGGATATGTCATAGATGGTTTAACAAGTGAGAATGCACAAAAAGTATGTAGATTCGGTCCTGAAAGTGATTCTGTTGGATTTTTTATTGCGTGTCTGAAAAAATGTTCCTAAGATAATAAAATTTATTGAAGCTTTATTGTTAATTTTTCTTTTTGATTTGATAAATTTATCTTTAGCCAAGAATTAAAAATAATTATTACTATCTTAGATATTCTTAGAATATTAATTAATCTAAGAAAAAAAACATTTTTGAAATAAATTGTTTAAAAAAGCGGACATTTAAGACATTATTGAAAAAGAGAAAGTAGATTGTAGGCTTTTTCGCAAAAGAGAATGTCTTTTTAAAATAGAATTTTCATAATCTACTTTGCATTTCTTATCATTGTATTCGTATTCTTGTTCATTAGTACATGCAAATCTGGTAAAACAGTACACGTCCCAAACAGTAAATAAGTACATTTCTTATTTTATTGTTGTTTACATAAAACTCCATCTCCAATGATTTCTGTTGTTAACACAGAACAATTGTTGCAAATTGCGTACAATGTTTCTACCTAATTTCAAAGAAAAAAAGATGGAAAAAAGCAGAGTGAGAGGAGGAGAAGAGGAAATTATCTAACAGAAAAAAATGTGAAGATAGATCTTTTTGAATTATGATTTACATGCATTCCATCAGCATCGGGAAAGAAGCAGATATAGAGATATATATATTCTTGCGATTTGAGCGTAAAATGTACGGGCCACATAGCAAAAGATGGTAAAATTAGCATATTGTTATTATCAACATCCTTAAATAAAAATAAGGATGTATTAATATAATTATGATCAAAAAGTGCTTTTATATTCCAATATTGTTTACCTCAATATGCATCGAACACCAATCAATTTCGCTCATAATGAAGAATCTTCCCTCGCTGCCAACATTTTTAATTTTCAGGGATAAGGTAGTTTGTTCACCTACAAGACACTTCCCACAATCAAAGCTCTTTAATTTCCTATATCGTGTCACATTTTCTGTGGATATATCTGCATTGCTACTGATATCGGTAAACTGTAAATTTTCACTTACTTTTAAAAAAGACAAACCTATGATTATTTGAAATATTGTAAGAAATTAGAAAACAAATTTGCGTACCTCCGCGCAGGAATTTGTTTGTCGAAATGGAATTTCCATGTTTCTTACCATTGTTTGTAGATTTTTTGATGGATATTGGGAATATGGAATACTAATCACTACAACAGCACATTCAATGGGTTTAATTTTTTTGCAGTAATTTTCATTTTCTACGCTTTGCTTATATGTTTTATACATTTTTCACATAGATAATTTTGTGTGTATTTTATTTATCGCAATTGTAAATTTATTTACCTCTCAATAATGGTGGTTCTCGATATCCACGTAATGTAACAATTACCGAACGTCCTTGTTGCACATTTATTACTAACATTTCTTCGGGCTCGTTTAAAATATCACAACGAAAAAAAACAATTAATTTTATATACATTCCTGGAGGAATATTTCCCGTTTGTCCTTTAGACTTGATCATGACGGTGAACCGGGAACTAGGTCTTGCCACCAGTTGAAATCTAGCTGAAGAAGTGCTCACATTTTGTAGCATGATAACTTTCTACCGGAGAGAGAAATAGAGGAAGAGAGAGAATATTTTTTATTACATTTAAAAATTATATTTTACAATACATACCCGGTATAATTTATTCGATTCACAGTTGCGAAATTCTACAGAGTTAGGTATCGCGATTAAAATCGTTTTCAACTTATTTTTCTTCGGTTGTCTAATCGACGGGGGATTTAATTCGACTTTTCTGAGAATGAAAATAAATGATATACATAATATCTAAATATATCATAATGTCATCACGCTACTTTTTAATTATTATAAAATTTGCATTGAACGGATTCTAAAGTTATATGTACATGTTGTAAGATCATAATGAATGAAATGGTTAAAAACAATGGAAATTTTAAATACCTGGCATAAAAGTTTGTCATGAGGATCACGAATATGAACGTTTCTTAATAAAAAGATTTGTCACAGGATAAAGAAACATTTCGAAAATAGATTACTTGTAAAAATGTATAATTTTACATTTATTCTATATTAAAAGCGGCATTAATGTAATTGTACGACAAACTTGAAAACTAAATACAAACTTACGAATACATTATGACATGTCCAGCATATTCTAAATATACAGAGTCAAAATAAAATATCGTCGGTATATGAAACGTCACTTTTCGTTTTTCTTCTGTTGATGATTCTCTATAAAGGGGAGAGAAAGAAAAGGAAGAATCAGAATCTCGCTCATTTTCATTGCAGGAATCGGAAATAATTTAGTGAGCTACTACTATTTATCTTACATCATACAAATAATACGTGCTGGCTTAAACTTTTATTGCGGTTACTTCATGCATTGCGTAAGTTATCTCGCATACGTCAGATTACTTGCAACTACTCAAGTAGGAAACGGGTTTAATAACAGAACGCAAATTGATACTCCGTTCAACAACATTGTATTTTAAGCTTTATAGGTTCAGAAATTATAAGTGTTTCATTAGAGTGCACTTATTTGCTCTATAGATAAGCACACAGAGTCCATGTAATGTAGCAGCAAAGTAGGCTGGATGCATTAGTGTATATATACGAGATGCGAGCACATCCAAGATTGTTTACATCATATGTAAAGACATAGGGTGGCTTCTGGCGCGAGATGTTCTTTTTTCAGAATTTATTGTATTTAATAGGTTTCATACATTGTACATCAAAGTACTTGTATTACTGTTTTTAAATGAACTGCAACAGATCTTCATCTGCAATACCCACTATTGCATCCAATCAAATTTGTTATAAAACGCACGTTACGATCGTATGACGAATGTGGCATGTATGTATACGTATATATAGCCACCAGACACAGCATCATTTGCATACAAGAATATCTTATTTTGTCCATATTCATGCAATCATATAATAAAAAAAAGTTTTTATTTTGACAATATTGTAATATTCCTTACACACTTTTTAAATATTAAAGGATTTATCTTACAAATACATCCGACGTAACGACCGTAGTGGCGCGTGCCATCACCTTGGACTTTATATGCGTGGAATAAGATTTTTTTTTTTACCAAAGCTTATTATTGACTGGAAAATATAAAACCCCATATTATACTTCACTATCCTACAAATACGATGCTTACTTTGCCGCAAGTATCATAATGTCACTGCATTGAAAGTACTATTTTATCTGCGGATTTCATGTTTATCTATGTTATCTGATATCATAAAAGTTTAACACAAAAGAGATGTCGGCAAATTGCTTTATACTGAAGTATTTATATATATATATATATATATATATATATATATATATGCATGCATGCACGTATGCACATATGTATGCACATGTATGTACACACGTACATATACATATTCCTACATCTACATATATGTGTATGTATATAAGCACATACAAATGTACATACATATATACATACATACATACATACATACATACATACATACATACATACATACATACATACATACATACATACATATATATAAACACATGCAACGTACAAACATATTCCTTTCTTATTTAATCTAAAATTAGATTTTTCTTGGTGTGTGCTGATTTTTTTACAATATATCAGCTAGTTCTCCATCTTGCAATAATCTAGTCTAGTCATTGAATATTAAGACATTATCAATGTGCAATTGTACGAAGTGAACGTTCTTACATATATACAATTTACGATCACATCTTAAACGTACAATTTGCGCGTAACGTGCAATTTGATGCATTGCCATGGTATTCCTTTAGCATATGCACAAAATGATATTCATTTTCACTTGTCAAGTTCCAGAGCAGCGTATTGCTCTTCATCCACTTCGGTCATCATTAAATTTCCATCTGGTAATAGGAGCACTACCCTTCTAGTTCCTCCTGAAAGGAAGAGAAACCAGATGATTTGATCATATGATAAACGTATTAAATATCCCATTCTATCTACATATATAGAAGGAATTTCGATAATTTTCTATATTAAAGTTCTTATATCGCTCCGTATACATCACTTATATTTCACATTAGAGATAATTTGAACAAACTAAAAATCTTTATTTAAAAATAGATATACAACAAAAAGAATATTACCTGGAGTGGGTTCTTCAGCTTGTACCACTTGAGCTATAACTTGTGCTTGTCCGTCGTTATCTTCTTGAGTTGCAGATACATCTGTCGTATTCGCATTATCCATTATAGACATGACCATTGGACTTTCAGTCGACTCTGCTCCATCTTCCTTTACATAAAATTGGGGTGTGAGATTTACTTGATCGGGGATTAGTTGTGCTACAGCCTCGGCAACTGCGTGATCTAATGTCAAGACTGAACCGTCATCTCCTTGTTGCTCGGTAGTAACATATACGCATTGCTGCTCGCCATCAGCTCCATGCGTTACTAAAAGCGTTTGTCCTTCCTCGCCTTGACCCGTAACTTGATAGACGACGCCATGCTCGGCTATAGTAACAAGATTGGACGTATCGTCAGTCGTTACTTTTTTTTCTTCTGCAATCTTTTCTTCGGTCTTTGCACCGGTCGATGTTACTGACATAGTAACAGTGGATGTTGTCGGAACTGTCGACAATGCCGTAGTAATTGATGTCTCAGCAGAACCAGAAGCAATGCTTACTGTTAAAGGTGTTGTGGCGGATGTCGCTGCTACTGTAGAAGCAGTATCGTCTAAGCAAGGCAAATCTGGCGCCGGTATTGCTACATTCGACAAATTGATTTGCGCTGTCGTTTCACTACCTTGAACAATGGTGCCGGTTGTCCCGCCAGGACTCATCTCGACTCTCATAATGCCATTGCTTTCGGTAAGAGGGTCAAGAGAGGGTAAAACTAATTCAGCAGAAGCGGTTGTCGTAGTGGCGGTGGCAGCAGCGGTAGCGGTGGCGGTGGCGGTGGTTGCAATTGTACTTGTAGTTGTAGCAGTGGCGATGGCAATGGCAATAGTGGTAGTGGTAGTCGTGTTGGTATTGATATTGCTAATGACAGTCGTAGCAGTGGCGTCTGCCGCCATAGTTTCAGATACGCTGGTAGTTGTTTTTGCTGTAGTCGATAACGTAGTCGTAGGTGTTGTTACTTCATTGGATTCGGATTCACCTGGTTGCTCGATTGGTTCACCATCTGGACCAATTATGCGTCCCGTGAGAGGGCACAAAGTAAACGGACGTGGTGGACTATCGGGTTCCGGGGCCGTAATGATATCTGATTCGGAAGGAGGGGGAAGATCTGGCTCACCCTCGCTACTACTCTCTTCTGAACCGACTTCATGGAATTCCATGTGGAGTCCATCGCCTTCCGCTAATTTGCTCTCCTTAGGTTTACTCCCTGCCTGCGTTATTGCGGAAGATGTTTCGGTACTTGCTTTTGCTCTACCTCGTCCTACAATACCGCGTGTACCTGTTATAAGTCCACGACCACCTGGCTTAATGATGCCAGCTGCCTCTTGGGCTTTTCTCTTTGCCATTAATAATTTTTGTTGCGGAGATAACAATGACTGTGCCTTACCCACTGGTGTTTTCGGAGACGGTTTTGTTTGTTGTGATTGCTGCTGTTGTGATTGTTGTTGCTGCTGCTGTTGTACTGAACTAGTTCCAGTTTTGACCAGCTGTTTGGATTGCGGAGATGTGAGTACCGCGAATTTCGGCCTGATCTGCGTGACCGTGCCAGTGGCAACTGGTGAAACAGCTTGCTGCGTACTCACGATCGTCGTACGCTTCTGAAATACCGGACGCGTCGCTTGGGTTTGGATCTGTCTTGGCGCCGGTGCTCTGACGGGAGTGCGGATTGTACCAAGAACACTTGTCGCCGTTGTAGCGCGCAATGTTGGTCTAGGTAATAAAGGACGACCATCTACTGTTCGCTGAGGAGTGACAGAAGCTGGTCTTATGCCTGTAGTTATTCTCGGTTGCAAAGTTATTGGTGCCGGTACCGCAGTCACAACGTGTATTTGTTGCAATTGTGAAGGATCTGGTTTCGGTTGTATCTTTATAGGCTCGTTCTTCTGCACGCCACCAATTTTTGATGTAACGGGCTTAGATGTGACCACCTTCATTTGAGTTACTACTTGGCTCCCATCCATCTTCGAAACAACTTTCACCGGAGTGATAGAATTTGATTGCGACGTCGAGATTACCTGTTTCCTCACTACGTTTGTACTATCCCGATTTTGAACCATGAGAACACCTTGCGACGTAGGAGATCCTTTAACTGCTAATTTTCCACTGGGAGATGAATCCAATTTGATAATACCATCTTTTCGTGACATGACATAAACACCAGAAGTTAAATTTGGCATTTGCTTGGGATCGACTTTAACAACCCCTTTTGCATTAGCTACTAAAACAGGTGGTTGACTGGATTTCGTTCCCTCGGGGGACTGTAAACCCAACGATGTTGCCAAATCAGTGGAAGAAACCGAAGCTCTGTTGGATCCATTGGACTGCGCATTAGCACGACTGAATGCACGTTGAATCACATCGCTACGACCCGTTACTCTTTCATCTTCGGATTCCCCGGTCCATTCATCATCACTGCCCGTGTCACCTTTCGTTCTCTTTGCCGCGCTGCCTCCACCTTCTTCCGAATCACTCTCCGTATCATCAATCCTCCTTTTACCTAACACTACATTTCCATAGCGAACGTTAATCGAAATAACACATATATAATATAAAAATGTTAATTAGTATATAAAGCAAATTGTTTAAATGATAAATATAAATACATACATTCGTTATCCTCGTCTTTCATCGAACCGCACCATTGCTTCACTTGATCCATTGCTTTTGATTTGCTAGACCGCATCGGACGACTATGTACACGCGAAAATTATTGTGAATACGATTGCACTTTACAGAATAAACTATTTACGTAATCATATTTCTCAACTATAAGAGCGATGACACTCACCTTGCTTGCG
Organism: Pogonomyrmex barbatus; assembly: GCF_055798465.1. Lineage (NCBI taxonomy): Eukaryota > Metazoa > Arthropoda > Insecta > Hymenoptera > Formicidae > Pogonomyrmex > Pogonomyrmex barbatus. Next base: position 20,722,743 of record NW_028297127.1, read on the forward strand.
TCGCCGTGCTTGGGCCAGGCTTACTAGCTTCGCTTTTTACCATCGGTTTTTGCGCGGATAAACTTGCACGTCCTACAACTCTTGTATTAGCTTGTTGTTGCGCTGCTTTAAGTTCCTTCTGTTTAGCGAGATTCCGCTCAAATTCTTCCAACATATTTTTGCAAGCCGCTTGCACAGCCTCTGCAGATTCCCATGTATTGGTTTCGCTAAAAATTTTGAATATTTCAAAACATATTGTTATGACTCTTGAAAAAAGGCGTCTTGGCTAATGAAGGATACTCACTGAGAATAACCTTCCCATTTAATTAAGTATTCCGAACATCTCTTTTTTGGATTAAAACGTTTAGCCAAAATTTTGTCAACGAAATATTCTTCATTGCTCAAATCTGCATCCTCTTCGGTAGCTCCCTTTTTCTGCGGAAATTTTAAAATATATAAATAAATAAATTAAAAAATGTGTATTTTGCCAAATGTGCAAACGTCAAATAACACCGAACCTTGGGCTTGATTGATGGTTTCAGTCTTGGTTTTTCTTTTGATTTGTCCACTTCAACATCCATGGATTCACTCTTTTGTGTTTTTATTTCCAACGATTTTGTATCCTTGGTATCTTTTTTAGCTTCTCCTGTTTCTTCTGGTTGTCCATTTCTGATAATTTTACGTACTATTATTGGTTTGGCACCTGCAAAGCAATGGGAGAATATGAAAATTGAACCATTTATAAAAATAGCATTTTTCATTGTGTTCTATATACAGGTATGCATGTTTTCCATACATATGCATGTTTTCATACTTTGTAAAAGTAAATTACCTTCAACATTCGTTTGAATTTGTATCGGAGTATCCTGCATTTTTGCATTACTGATTTTTGTAAAAGTTTGTATGGTTTTCCCTGCTGTAATCCACGAATCCCTCACATGTGTGTCCATTTTGCACCATTTCTGGTACAATTTCCAAGCACTAGACGTATCTTTATCTGTACCTTCTTGTTGAACTTGTGTATCTTTCCACAACAAAAATGCCCATACTTGTGCTTTTTGTCCATTCTACAAATAGAGGAAAATTTTGTATTAATCTTGCATAAATCTGTACAATTGTATTACAGGTATCTCATGTGAAGAATCTAAATGCGAAGTATAGATACAAACATCATTATTTTCACGAAAATGTGACACTTTCGAGCAAGCTCCCTCTTTTGTACGATGTTCTTGAAACTCTTCGATAAAATGAAAGACAGAATGACATTGTCCACATACTAATACATCTAATCGTCCTATTTCTTCTTGTGCTGCTACAAAAAAAAATTGTAAGATAATTCATTTAAATAAATTAAAAAGGAGAATATTTATCATTACATTATCTTCCACAAAATAAAAATCTTGCCTCAAGTTTAAGTGAACATAAGTTGAATCAATTTTGACATAAAATTCCAAGTTAATGATATATAAATCTAACAAATAAATAATAAAACAAAAATAATCGATATATAATTACCTTTAATAATAGTAGGTTTATTACTGATGGCTGACGGGCCATCATCTCCCTCCATTCTGTATACGATGCCTTGCGATCTCTTTTCTAAAAATTAAATAATTACTGATAACGAGACAAGAATGCATAAAGTTTTCACTTGATGTAGAATAAATAGGAGGCAAGAGCGTGTGAAAGGCGAGGGAAAGAAAGATGGAACGAACTTAATTTATATGAAATTAAACGCGAGGTTGCGAGCGATCTTTTTTAACTTCGAGCAAGCATCATGCTTCGCACGATTCGCAATAATGATAGAAGCGACGCAAGAAGCCTGTTCTTTTTGGTTGAACTTCTTCCATGGTTCATCTCTTCTCTTTTTTTTCCGCGTTCGAGAGTTCAGCTAAAAAGAACAAGCCTCGCGTTTCGCAATTCGCGGCGAGAAAGTCGAAGCGCCACGACATATGTCGGCGATCGCGATCGAACGACATGTATTTTTTCTTTTTTCTTTTTTTTTTTCTTTTCCAGGCGGCGGACATTTGCACTCTTGCCGCTCCGATTCGTACACGCGCGCCTCGCGCATCGTGTCATGCGCGATGCGTTTACAATTTATGGCCCCTAGCCGTAATATCGAAAATCTACATTTCAGACACGGTCGCCCGTCGCCAACTTATCGAAATGAAACGCATTCCCGCATATTTCTCACGAAGCGTCGAGACTGGGCGTGCGACACGAGGCGATTGTAAACGCGGCCAGTCACGGCGTAAGTCATGAACCAAGGGGGGGTGGGGGGAAGGGGGTGAACGAACACTCGCGCGCGCATTTATTCCCGCCATGATTTGCCGCGGCATTTATCTCGTATTGTTCACGAGCGAAAAAATTATTTCCCGATCGTAAGACCTGAAAACGGTTCGAGATCGCTTAAATATTATCGATCACATCGAGACCGGTCTTTTTCATTCTCATTGTCGGTCGACATCTACATTGTTACCGTAACCGTTATCGTCGTTGTCGTCGTCGCCCGCCGTCAACGTTGTCGTTACCGTCGTCGTCTTTGCCGTTACCGTCGTCGATGATGATGTCGATGATGTCGTCGTCGTCGTCGTCGTCAGCGTCGCCGTGTTGTCGTTATCGTCGTGGTCGTTGACGTCGCATTGTCGTCGCATTACCGTCACGTTGTCGCCGTGTCGTCGACGCGAGTTCGACGGCTCCTCACGAGCAAGCCGATGCTCGTCAAAGATGGCTCTCGTTGCCGAGCGACTCCTCTACGAGCTACTCACTTCCTGTTTTTACGTGAATGCTTTCTGAACACACCGCGACCGCGCGTTAACGGCGATTAACGCTAACGTTCTCAAAAGGAGACGAGAGATGCTCACTTACTACGGCGAAACCGGCGAGCAGCTAAATCTCCCGCAGCCCGGAAAATAGCTCGTTGTCGCGCAAGACAGAACGAAAACAGCGACCGTGAACGATCGCGTCGGCCGACAGTGGCGCCATGGCGGCCGTCCGCCGCCCGGCTGCCCACCCGCCTGCCCTCTTGTCCGTTCTGATGCACCTATTCGGCGCGATCCGGCGACCACGGCGAGCGCGCGCGCGCGCGCGCGCGCGCGTACCCGGCATGCTTCGAGTTTTCGAGCTCCGACTTCCGACTGGTTCCGACGTAGGCCGCTTCTTCGACCATTCCCGAATTGCCCGAGTTTATCCTATTCTTCTACTTGCTATTCAGCTATTGTTGGGAATATCCGGATTTCCCGTTTCTTTTCGATCTTTGATCTTTCCGAGACTTTTCCGGTCTTGGGCCGTACATTTTTTTTTTAACCTACCTGAAACCCGCGGATTTTTTTGCAACTAAAATGCTGAAATTTAGAATTTTAGCAGGTGATATATTTCGCTCATTCATTTCCTTTCCGTCTATTCGTTACTTCGGTCGTCTTTATTTTTATTTCAAAATATTCTCATTGATTCTCGCCTGTGTCTATTTTCGAAGTGATAAACAATCATAGCTTTATATCAATGCGATGAATGAATCAACATCTCAATATCGGATTGAAACAAATTCACGTGTTCAGTTAAATTACATTATCATTTAGTTGCGGCTTGGTATCTACAGTATGATGTTTTACTTTTATGTTTAAGGATTGGATAGATTTCTTTCTAAATCTAATTTATATAGCTTTGTCTTCTTTTTATGCTTACTTATCTATTTTATTTTGAATGCAGGAAAGATGCTAGTGTAACTGTTCAGTGTGTACATCACTATACCAGGCATAAACATAAATCTAAAAGGAATACATCTATATCTTTTTTTTTTTTCGTTACCCAAGATCCTTGCAGTGATCTCTTTTGAGAGTTTCCTGCGAGTCATCAAAACATAAATTCTTTTTTGGAGTAAGTAATGTGTACATATTATGCATAAAGTTATGATTTTTTAGTTTTCATATAATAATATATTTTATTATATATAGAATATTTTGTCTTGATAAATAATGGCTGAAGAGGAGTCTGAAGAAAAGGAATACCGTTGGGAAACTGGTTATGAAAAGACATGGTATGGTTTTTTAAATTATATTAATCATCTATTATTTGATATCTAGATAAATAATTTTATATCTTATATTGAGATTCAATTATATGACAATAATAATTATATATTTGTACAAAATTTATAGGGAAGCGATCAAAGAAGATGATCACGGCTTGTTGGAAGCTTCTGTTGCAGATATTATTCATAATGCTAAGAGAAAACGTCAGTTGGAAAGAAAACAAGGTGCTAGACTAGGAATGATGAGGCATCTCTATATTATCTTGGATGCTTCTGAATCAATGTTGAATCAAGATTTGAAGCCAACTCGGTTTCTATGTTCACTAAAGGTATGAACAAAATACATTGTATTGAGTGTCTTTTTATAAAAATATGTGTTAACAAGTATATATATTTGAGAAATATTTGTTCAAAGCTTCTAGAAGATTTTATCGAAGAGTTTTTCTATCAAAATCCTATAAGTCAATTAGGTATAATTATAACTAGAAATAAAAGAGCTGAGAAAATTAGTGATTTGACTGGTAATTCAAAGAAACACATTAAGGTAATCATATTTGGTTTTTCTTTGAAACATTTTTCTTTATCTACATTGTAATCTTATCCTTTGTATCTACAGGAATTGCAAACGTTGCAACAAACTATGGTGGGTGGTGAACCTTCCTTGCAAAATTCTTTGGAATTAGCTACAAAGTTATTAAAATTATTACCATCTCACGCAAGTAAAGAAATATTGGTAATTATAGGAGCTTTGACTACATGTGATCCTGGCGATATCAACGAAACGATACGAGTATGCTTTGCTATCTGTCACATATATATGATAGCATTCGTTTTAAAAACTTCTTGACATTAAGTTGCTTATTTATTTTTTGCAGAATATGAAACTGGATAGTATTAGATGTAGTGTGATAGGATTAGCCGCTGAACTATATATCTGTAAACGAATGGCAAATACCACCGGTGGCGAACATAGCGTTGCACTTGATGATAAGCATTACAAAGAGCAGTTAAATGCGCACATCGATCCTCCACCTGCTGCAAAACGATTAGATGCAGCGTTAGTGAAAATGGGTTTTCCTCATCATGCTTTACACTCTAGTGCGCCAGATACATCTATAACTGTGTGTATGTGGTAAGTTGCACAAATCAAAATGAAATATGCTTGTTGAATGAGATTTTATTAATATTTCGATAATTTCGCTATATATGCTATGTATTATGTATATTGATTATTTTTTTCCTCTTTTTATATATATATATATATATATATATATATATATACAGCCATGCACAAAATTCCGAAGAATCAATTAAACTTATGACTACTGGCTATCTTTGTCCCCAATGCCTCAGTAAACATTGCGAACTTCCTGTGGAGTGTAGAGCTTGTGGTCTTACTTTAGTATCTGCTCCGCATTTAGCACGATCATACCATTATCTATTTCCTGTTGATCCTTTTAAAGAAGTTGCACTTGAGAGCAATTTCTCTTTCTGCTTTGGTTGTCAAAAAGCATTTGTTCAAAAGGATAAAAAGGTAATATTTATCAAATATTTTTTAAATTTGTTGAGATATTTCTAGACGATTAAAAAATGTCAATTTTGAATTATGGAAGAAATCAACATAAGTTAATATTATAAAATATCATGTATATCTCTTTTTAGGTATATATTTGTGGAAAGTGTAATCAAACGTTTTGTTTAGACTGTGAAATATTTATTCATGAGATATTACACACATGCCCTGGTTGTGCGGTAAATCCGGAATCATATAAAAAGTCTGCAGATAAATCTTAAAATAATGTTTAATATTAATTCTGCCATCAGCACTGCCAAAGAGCAATAAAAATTAACATTTTATACACATATATAGTAATTGATATAATAATAATTTTATCGTTTGCATATTAAAATAAGTAATTTAATTATGCTTGCAAGTTGTACTACTTATTATAGATTTATAAATGTACAATTTTGCAACCCGTCTTATTATGCTGTTACGCAACATTTTTTTACTATCATTTTAAAACAAATTTTATATTAAGATGGAATTTTTTAAGCGATGTGTCAAAGATTTATATTTTTTTAGCATAAGACAATAATTTCAATAATTTTGTAACTGATTTCAAAAAATTTTATCTTTTGCAGAAGATTTTCTGCCTCCTGCAGTTTGTTGCAATTTTTATGAATAATGCAAACAGTTATAATTTTATATTTAGTATTTGCATACTAATTATTACAACATGTTAAAACTGAAATTACAGAGTTGAAACGTTCAAGATAAAAAACTATTATCGTTTATATCAATCTATTGAACGTATAAACTATAATGTTGTAATATTGATACATATAAACTGACAACTGATAAAAAAATTATTTAGATACATATTTATATAAACATTTACAACAAATAAGATATATGTATATACTTGTATATAACTTGTATTAAAAATATTAAGAATATTTTTTGTAAATAGAAAAATATTTCTTTTGCACACAGATTATTTACACTTTAAACATATCATAGTGGTCTATTAGTGCACATGACGTGTGATAAAGATAAAAAGGATCACTAATATTTTGATAAATACAAATGAAGAAGAATGTATATTTTGTACAAAAATAATAAAAAAATATCTTTTCAAGAAAAATATTTTTGCTTGTATAACATAAACACAGAAATATGTATATGTATATGACATGGAGAATGCGAATGGCTGAGTGTTTGACACGTGATTGGGAATTTGAAACAACAAGTACACCGCAGCAGTACGACAAGTATTGCGCTCCTAACGCAGCGCAAATGTCCTACTTTAATAGTAATAGTGGGGGAACATTGAAGCTTATTGTTACCTAGACAGGTGGAAAGTGGGCATCGTTAAATTACAGTACGTTATTAATTTGCGGTCGTCCGCTGAAGCGACCGGTTCTCCTCGAGTACAATTGATACTCCAGCGATATAATTCAAATTATTTTTCATGCGTTAATCCAATTTAGTGTCGTGTTAGTGTTTCTATTTTATACGTATTTTTAAACAAAGGTAAGCTTATTTAGTTAATTATACTACGTAGTTACGTTGTAATTATGTATAAATATTTACTTAATATCAGAGCAACTTTTGTTTGTTTTGTAAATCATTTGTTATATTTGTACATGTGAAAATGTCGTGGAAATTCTTTGAAAACAATGCTTGAATATAAATATTGTCACATGTCCTTTGCATGAATGTTCTTGACATACATGTATATATAATACGTATATGATATGTATTCATGAAACGTTTAGTTGAAAAAATTACAAAATCCAACATTGCTATTTATATCCGTACAATATATTGCCGTTGCAGACTTCTTTTCGATAAGATCTCCTATAAATTTATAATCTAAATATATTTTAATAATCGTGTTCAAAAAATATCTAAAGATTAATTGTGTTATCTATAATATTTTTTCTTTTTCTGTAATTTAAATACAAAAGAATAATATACATTTTTTATACTTTTCGACAAAACAAATTATAGTTATAATACTTATCAGTAAATGTTATCACTATTGTATGTATAGTAAAAATATATATAGCTAAACTATAATATGTCGTGTATTAGGGTTTAGTCTTACATAAGACTAAATGCCACGGTCATTTGTTATTTTAAATCAAAATAACTTAAAATAATATTTTATATTTGTAATCTATCCAGATAATATTAAATTATTATTAATAATAAAATTTAATGTTTCTACGATATTAGATAAAAAAAATGACAATACATTCTTTACTTTTTTAATATTACTTGATCAATAGGCACTTCAATTCAGTACATGAAAGTATATTGAATCATTTGATTAAAATTGTTAATTGATACAGAAAATGTCTATTGGATAATTTTTTTTATTATACGAAATTTTGCTTTCTACATTAAGATTTTTCAGAAACTAATATAAAAATAATAATTATAATTCAGATAATAAATCAATGTTGGTAGATAACATGTGGACATTTTTATGTTATTTCTTTTTTCAGATTAAAAGAAAAACGATATAATATTTAATATATTAATGTATTTAATTAATTTGCAGTGTGTGTGTGTGTGTGTGTGTGTGTGTGTGTGTGTGTGTGTGTGTGTGTGTGTGTGTGTGTGTGTGTGTGTGTGTGTGTGTGTGTGTGTGTGTGTGTGTGTGTGTGTGTGTGTGTGTGTGTGTGTGTGTGTAGATAAGAAATATATTATTGATAAAATCGAGCAATTTGACGTTATGGCGTGGATTTTCCATTACAAATCATAGTTAAATACACATTGTATACATAGAATACATTGAAAGAGTTTGCGATTAGTTACGATTTTATTCTTGTTGGATATATGATCGTGTGAATTTGTGCGAGGAATGCAATTATTATCAATAGTTATTGTCGGTTTATTGACAACGTTAAATAAAATGACTCAAGGTCTATCCAACTGGTAATGAGGAAACTACATAAACTCGACGTAATGGCTTCCGTAGAGAATGTTCGTTGAATATTATGAGCCCGTAAATCAAGTACATTGTCGATGATGATACACGATGATTATTTCTGTTCAAAAAGTATAACAGAATCAAAGATTTTGACGAGAAATCGCGATAATTATACTTTTTTGATCGAAATTCTCTATCTCATATTGTACCATATATTGCAAATAAACAAAATAAATATCGAGGAAAGAAAATATGTTGGGAAATTATTCCAAATGTTTGTTTCTGTCACTAAGTATTTCATACAATCGGTAAAATTAATAAAGTATAAATTTTGTGAAAGAACCACGAGATAGAAGAATAAAAACAACTTGATCATTTTCTGTCATTAATCAGTCAATCGTGACGGGTTAATTTCTTTTTAATAAAATAGATTTTCCTTTTTCTTTGACATTTGCCTGAAAATATACATCGTAAGTGTAGTTTATGCATAATTTATGTTTACCGCAAAGTCAGGTAATGACGGATGATGACAGGGCATCTCTTCTAAATGTAATCTAATTCGCTTTCATCGATAGAGTAATGTGATACCTGATGTGAAGTCAAGTGTAAGAGACAGATAATAAATATTTGCTCTCTTGATTTAAACGATTTGATTCAAGGCGAGTGTGTTTTATAAACAGGAGAAACGGGAGTAAAAGCAAAAACCTTGTATGCTGTTTGATTTTATTTTGTGATAATCGAACGTTCAGGGTTTAATAATAAACGTATAGGTATTATAATCGAATACCTCACGTGCCATTTCGAATTATCATTCGATCTAAGCTTGACTTTGTAATTTCTTTATGATGACACATCTTCATAATAAAAAGATATTGCCGTTTAAAGAAATGGAATAATAACAATTGTTATTATCCTTTTTTTTTTTTTTTTTTTTTTTACGTTTACCTTTATATTATTTGTTTTGCACGTTCAATTGTAACTGACGTATCTTACAACGTAAAATTAAAAACATTTATTCTTAATAAACTTGCTACAACCTTGTACAAATTTTTACAATCCAAATATCTGAGCACGATACTTGATAATGATTAATACTACGTACAATGACTGAGACTACATTTTATAGCACTCGTGCATAAGCTATGAAAAGATAAGATTCTTTTTACACACACCACACACACACACACACACACACACACACACACACACACACACACACACACACACACATTCATTCACACGCGCGCACAAATTGTTGTGGGATTGTATTCTGTTTGTTGAAAGCGCATGATAAATTAGACTATACAAGAAAAAAATAAACTTCCGTCATTTAAATCAAATTCCTAGATTACACATGTATTTGTTAATGACTTCCCGTGCAATCAGATAGTACGTTGATTAATCTTCGGTCTTGCCGTTCTATATTTACGTTCTATATATACGCTGCATGCTATAAGTCCTTGTGTGCTTCTACGTATAATATTAAACTTGGTTAATATTTTCCGTACAAAGTCTCAAGTAAGAATCGAATGGAATGAACGTACTGGCGAATAAGTGAACGGAGAGAAAGTGGCATCAAGGTCGAACGTTGTACTTTATAACAGTAATATCCAATCGGACAGAACTTATGCAGCTTTGCCATTTTCATATTGAAAGATTGAGATCTCTTAAGTTCACTTTTATCAAATCTACTTGACGTTCACCACTTAAATTTTTACAATTAAATCATAGAATAGACTATAAAAAGTACACTTTGCCATTTAAAAATGATTAACTATATATAACGTTCTTATTTAATTTGTCTGATTTGTCTTTCTCAATGTCTGTATCGAAATAAAAGTATGATTAATCTACGTTGGATAAAAAAAAAAATATGCTACCACATGTGAATGGTGTCTAACTAAAAAAGAATGAAATATTGAAATTTATGTAGCTTCGAGAGCATTAAGAGGAATCGCTGGAAGAGGAGGCTTGGATCGGGATGACCAGCCGTTTTTGGAAAACGTTGTCGCGGCGGCGTTGTTTAGAAGAGAATGAAGAGACGAAAGTTGAGCAATTGGCACGGGTCCTTGGTTTATTCGACTTGACCGCGCTTGGCGTGGGCGCGACTCTCGGTTTAGGCGTCTACGTCCTTGCTGGAAGCGTGGCCAAAGAAACGGCCGGTCCGGCCGTTACTATTTCTTTCTTTATAGCCGCCGTCGCGTCCGCTTTCGCGGGTAAAATGTTCTTGCAATTGTCAAATACTTAAACAGAAAGCGTATCTTTATCAAAACATTAAGTCAAGTAAAGTCTTAATTTCACCTCTGATGTTTACCAGAGTCGAGGTGCTGGTCGTCTTAAATGATAAAAAAATTTGAATTGCCCGCGAGAAGGTAACGTGATAAATATGCGCGTCGTGTGTTTAACGTATTTGTATTTTTTTTTTTTTTAATTTGTATATTCGGCATACTTTGCCACTCGTGTTTTTGCTCTTGTGTATCAGGCATGTGCTACGCGGAATTTGCATCAAGAGTGCCGAAAGCTGGATCAGCGTATGTTTACAGTTACGTGACAGTGGGCGAGTTCATCGCTTTCGTGATAGGATGGAATTTAATTTTGGAGTACGTAATTGGTAAGGACATAAGGACGCGAAAAAACGAAATGAATACAAATGAATACAAATGAGAAGCACCTTTGGAGGAGGATTACAATCATTGGAAAATGATATCTTACAGGTACAGCGAGCGTCGCCCGAGGACTCAGCAGCTACATCGACGCATTGATAGGAAACGTCATGGCTGACTTCTTGCGCTCCGTTATGCCCATAAATATCCCTTTCTTATCGGAATATCCTGACTTTTTCGCCTTTGCGATGGTCATGTTGTTAGTAGTACTCCTATGCGTGGGAGTGAGGGAATCGTCCATCTTAAACAATATATTTACCATTATAAATTTGATAACTATCACGATCGTCATTGTCGCAGGTTCGATAAAAGGTAAGCCCTGGTGAGATCCAAGTCGGATCAAGTATACGTTTATCTACAATCTTGCTTAAAATCTCTCAAGTCCAAGGTACAAGGTATCGTATAAACAATAATCCTGCTTGCAGCGGATCCGTCAAACTGGTCGATCGCTCCCGAAGACATTCCGAATTCCGTGAAACACGGAGGAGCGGGTGGATTCATGCCGTTCGGTGTCAGCGGAGTGATGATGGGAGCGGCCAAATGTTTCTACGGATTCGTGGGATTTGACGCAGTCGCTACCACCGGCGAGGAAGCCAGGAATCCCCAACGTCACATCCCTCTAGCGATCGTGCTATCTCTCCTTATTATATTCATAGCATACTTTGGCGTCTCGACAGTCCTAACGATGTTACTGCCTTACTACGCTCAGGTACGAGCCGATTATTAGAATTGGGCGACGCTCTCGTCTCGGACATCGTATCGACATTTGGATTTTTTCAATTGACAATTTTTTAGAATGCGGACGCGCCGTTTCCGCACGCGTTCGACAAGGTCGGATGGCTCGTTATTAAATGGATCGTCAACGTAGGCGCGGTGTTCGCGCTCTGCACCAGTCTCTTGGGCGCTATGTTTCCCTTACCGCGTGTATTATACGCCATGGCCAGCGACGGGGTGATATTCAAGATTCTTTCCAAAGTGCATCCCAAGACCATGACGCCTATACACGGCACGGTGCTCTCTGGTTTACTTATTGGTTCGTAAGCATCCGTCATCTGTCATAATAAATTTATTAAAATGCGTTATGAAATGCGCAACTTGAATAAGACTCGTGCTATAAATGCATATCCTCCAAATTATCTCGATGAAATTTTCCTTGTTCTAGGTCTTATGACACTCATCTTCAATCTGCATCAGTTGATCGACATGATGTCTATCGGGACTCTACTTGCGTACACGATAGTAGCAATATGCGTCTTGATATTGAGGTAATAACTCGCTTCGATTAGAAACGTAAACATTTCGTGGAAGAATAGAAATTAAAAAAGTTATCTAGTACATGTGTATAAATGCATTTCCATTACAGATATCAAAAAGAAGAAAATTCTAGCGATACTCCTACGGTACTACCAGCGAATGATTACGAATTTACGCCTGTAAACATATTTAAGGAATTATTTAATTTGCAGAATCAAAAGGAACCAACGGAGCTTTCTACTAGAATTGCAAACATTGGCACTGTCTTACTCTGTGAGTTTATATATGTAAATTAATGTTATATTAAGTAATATTATATTCGTCATAAATATCAAATTTATCACTAAGAGCTTTCTGATTGTTTGTCCAATTGTTTCAGGTATTATTATATGCATCATCACTTTTCTGATAAGTAACATGAGCGCGTACTTGCTCGCAGGAAATATCGTGATATCTGTGATACTAATTGTACTCGTAATTGTTCTATTTTTAAATTTAGCAGCGATCGGTAGACAACCGGTACAGAAAGTTGAATTGTCTTTCAAGGTAAGAAAATGCGCACGTTTTTGCGCCGAGAGTACACGTTTTTTGTTATATTATGGCATAACATTGTGATATAATGTCTGACGGCAATTTAATATATTTCTGATTTCTGCAATGTATAGGTACCTCTCGTTCCGCTTATTCCATGTCTCAGTATTTTTATAAATATATATTTAATGTTCCAACTAGACGTTTTTACGTGGATCAGATTTGCCACTTGGCTGCTAATCGGTAAGTCTTATCATATTATTTAAAAGTAAAATGAAAGTATGCCCGAGTTAAAATCGGAACTTTAAAGGTTTCTTTAGATCAGATATTATTGCAATTATTTTTATATATATATATATATAATATATATATATATATATAGGACTCTGCATTTATGGCTTTTATGGAATTACTCATAGCGAACAAGGGGAAAGAGATAAGGCGAAAAACAAAAAGTTGCAACAAAAATACATAGAGAAGTTTAGAGTAATTACGTCATTTTGATAAAAATCTCTTTTTTATGAAACAAAGAGAAAAATTCTTCGGAAAACAATTTGTTTTAATATTTGTTTTAATATTTGTTTTATATTTGTAACACAAGAGTAGTAAGAATGATTGAAGAAGATGATAAAGGACTATTTATTCAGCACAACTGACTGATGCCCATGAAATAATGTTGTGCCTGTTAAGTATTTAACAAGTACTTTTCGATTACCAATTTTTTTAATGATACAACATGCACACACATATGTTTATATACATAACTTTATTATCACATCGATATAATATGGGCAATCACATATACAGTTTTTCATTTTATTAGCTACTCTTGTATGATTTCTGAATCAATTTTTTTTTATCAAGTGTGTAATTGAATATTATATCTTTTTTTATAAATTTTCGATTATATTTCGATTATATCGTACAAATGTACCAATAATGACAATGATGATCATAATATAGCGATATCGATGATGATGATGATGATGATGATGATAATAATAATAATAATAATAATAATAATAATGATAATAGCAGATTATATGATAAATGAAAGCACATTTTATTGTGATATTATTATTTATAAAGTAAAAATAGTTTATGCTCTTTCTATTAAGATAGTCAACAAAATACTCAAAAATACATAATGATGTTAATACGATAATATTGGTAATGTATACAATTGATTGAGTCTTCTAATACAATCTTATCTTACTAAAATGTTTTAGCATGTACTTTTAATAATTAAGCTACATTCAATAAAAAATAAAATTAATAATTATTATCTTAAAGAGATTTTATCGGTAAGTAACATTGAGAGTATTTTGGTCATAATACAATGAAATTTATATAAGCTTTTTTATGAGAATTACCTAAGTAGCTCTCAAGTTATTATCTAATGAATATTTTTATGTTCATTGGAATGTTTACATAATCACAGAATAATAATTGTAATTTTATTTGTATATAAATATTTTGTGTTATTTCGCTAGTCATAGAATTTATTGTATTTTATTCATTTGTTTATCTGTCACGTATTCTAAATGTACTAGAAAAATAACAAAATGTTTTCTTAATGATATTGTTATTTTATTATGTAAATATATTTTGATGGAAATTGTAATTCCAAAAGTAATTTAAATAGTATATGTGTATGTATTATGTATGTATTTGTGTACATTTTATTTTATGAACTATCTCAATTTTAATTTACTCAACTTTTTTAATAGCCTCATTATATTCAGGAAGAAATTTCCAATGTGCGATAGCATTGATTAATTCATCCTACATATTTTACGGTTATTGACTACAAATTAGCGATAGTATTAGCATACATACTTGTATTTATACATACATAATAATATACTTTACAAGGCAATCACAAAATTGTTTTATATTACCATTTTAATGTGATTGAAATAAAGATTATTTTGTTTTATTTATAAGTCCTCCAAGACTTATATTTTGCCAGTTTGCCTGTTAAGAAAAAAACAAAATTTTATTTTTCAAATTTCATAGAATCAACAGATATAGATTACAACAAAATATCGAAAGAACAAGAGTATTTCGCATTTTTGCTAGATTATATAATTACTAAATATATAATTACGTTCAAATTATATCTACTTTAAAAATAAGTGATATCAATATTTTTTATAATATTAAAAAAGTATTTATTTATCTATGTTTAATTTTATTTAAAATTATTAGAAAAAGAGGTTCCATTTTTTACGATTTTGTTTCGATGTCACATGATCACGCGAATCGTGTATTCTCCGTGTTTTAAATAAATTCTAATTCTTATTGAAATTTGTCGAAACGTTTCGTTACTTACCCCTATACCGGTTACCCATCCTGTTCCAGCTGGATTTTCACAAGTAACACCGATTCTTCTACAAATAATACCGGCTCCCGAAATTGCCCAAACTTGTCCTTGCTCCCTCGAAACAGATACATGTCGAAATCCTTGCTTAGCGTTTACTACTGACATATCTACGAATGTTGAAACAAAACATGTGATTTAATTTCAAATATTGAATCGTGATAAACTTACGACAAAGAAATTAATAAATTTATTTAAGAACTATTTAAGAATTTATGACATTTATGTGATACCTATATGAATAGGATCGTTTGGCATAGCAGGTAATGTCTGCCAATGAGTTCCTTCGGGAAAAACATTGGATTGTACTTCTCGACGCACTGACAATCGACCCATTGTATCTAAGGCCCATACCACATCGTGCCCTACCGAAATTTGTTTCAACTGAGCACTTGAAGGTGGTTCGACATTTTGCCATTGTATACCTGTATTTGTACAAAATCATTTATCATTTATTTTAAGTTTTTATCAAATATGTTAAACTATTAGATAAGAGATCATATGCTACTATGTATGTTTTTCGTGATAACAATTTGTAAGTTTCACACCAGTTGGTTTTGTAGCACTAATGCCTAGTCTCCAACAGGACGAGCCATTCTTTCCAACAGCCCAAACTTGTCCACACGGACCACACGATATACTAATTAGGGGCTGATCACTCGGTATATGCTCCCACGATACTCCCTATTTGATCCGTAAGATTAATTATTTATTATATATTACAAAAAATTATTTATTATATGTTATACAAAAGTACAAATACAAAAAATACAAATATCGTTACAACACACATGCGTGCGTATACACATAATAATTCATCAAAAACGCATGTATTCATACATATTTTAATTACTTAAAATCTGACATGTACGCGTGCGCGCGCGCGCGCGCGCGCGTGTGTGTGTGTGTGTGTGTGTGTGTGTGTGTCATACATTATATTATATACAAGAAAATATATAAGTATAAAAATAGTCGTACCATTGGACAAGATTCTGAAACACCTCGTCTGAATAAAGCCTCACCATTTGCAGCAACTGCCCAAACGTGAATAGGACTATCTGTGCCAGGTTCTCCAGTTGCCTGTGATAATTATAAATAAAAAAAATGTTGTGTCAAAGTGTTGAAAGATAAAAAAACAATGATAAAAAAAACATACATATAAAGAGACATGAACGAGTTTGGTATTTCCCAATTCTTGCCAAGGTCCACTAGTTGTTAGTTGACATCGTCTAAACCATCGCCTTCTTCGAACATAATCGGTAAATTGTTTCTTGCCGTGATATTGCGACGGGAAATCAGTAGCGTATTGCCATCCATCTCTATCAACACCACCGGGTGTGTGAAAATCGACGATCCAATCTGACACCTTTGAAAAATCAGTATTTGTATTTTAATTCATAAAATACAACAAACGTATTGTAATAACAAATATTGCCTATTAGTAATAGTTTACTAAAATCACGTAAACAGCTAGTTTCGAATCATTTTCAAGAAGAGCATCTTTTTTACTTACCCAATGCCAATGCATAGACAATAATTTTGTATGCTCTCGCGTACATTTATGTCGTCCAGTTGCGTCGCTCCACATGTAACGATCCGTTGGAAGTCCATGCGCGGTATATCCAGTTACGGGATTCCAACGTTGATTTTCATACACATAATAATTTTGCGTATCCATCATCGTATTTATTCCAGTATTACTAGTTCCCAGGCCTATGTAATTTCTTTTACATTAACAATTTGTGCCAAATTAAAAATATATTAATTCGGTATAAATGCTTTTTTCTCCTTTTCTCTATGTAGTGCAAAATATCTACTATATATTTCATTTCATTTCATATAAAATTCAATATTATATACCTTTGAGAAATGCACCTCCCCAACCACCTGTATATACCCAAGCGGTATTATTGTAGCCGATACCCCAAGTGACACCTACAGAACATGTCTCAACTTTCTTTAAATGCCCACCAATTTGTCTCCAAAACATTGTGCTAGGTTCAACAATTATCTGTATAAAAAAATAAAATATTTTCATTAAATGCAAAAGTAATATGCAAAGATATCACATATAAAGACAAGCAATCACTATGACAAAACATTTTACTCACGGAAGTAGATTTATATGTAATATTACACAAAGTCAACAATCCCTTGATACGTAAATGCGTAATAGTGGTCGGAGATAATCGGTGACTATAAAAAGTATATTCGTTATCGTTAATACGAATTCTGTAACCGCATTCTTCGCAAACAATATATAATGTGAAATCACAGCCTGCTTTCAATGGACTACCTCCATTTCTTTCCTCATCTCCCCATTGACCATTCTGATATGTATTCCGTACAATAATATTTTCTTTGAGTCTTGGATTAAAATGCAAAGCGACGTCATGACTGTCTGTCACAGTTTTTTGTTTCACGAATGTCGTAGTATAACAGACGAGATTAAAAGACAATCTGGAATGAAAAATTACAATTAATGCAGTCTGCACGAATCTTTCCGCAATGTGAATAAAAGATATACAGCTGTTAGATTTGTCTAATTCACCTGTCAGCGTCATCGTGAACGCATACTGTAATTTTTAAAGTACTACCGTATCCGAAACCATTTTGTAATATGCTTTCAAACGGTAGATCTTTACCAGCAACATCGATTTCTTGTACGTATCCGTCTTCGGATAATTGGCATTCCTACTCGCAACAAAACTGGAGTAACAAAGGTTTCTTTGCGATTAATATAGATATAAAATATCATGTCTGCCTTACCTCTGCAATCGCAGGATCAAATACATAAACATCACCTAACGCAGTTGTGGTCCAAATGGAGTTCGGACCAGGTCTACCATATACATTATTTATCTGGCAAGATACTGAAAAAGAATAAAATAAAAATAAATTTTTCTTCACGATCGTGATGTGTATTTGCTATACAGCTTACATGTCTGTCCTCACCTGAAGTTAAATGCGCCAACCAGTCTTCCATTTCCGTATCACTTGCGAATTGTAATCTAATTACTTTTGTACGATTTAATTTAGGAGTATGTATCGCTATTCTTGGATTACCTGGCTCACTACAGCAAACAACACATGTGATCTCCGAGACAGGAAATTGTATCTGCAATATTATTATTTTTCGCTATGTAACGTCTAGAACTATACGTTATAAAAATATTTTCGAATTATATTGGAATATAACGTACTATGCTTGTTATACCGTCTGAATTTAATATTATTAAGGTTCCGGAATCTAACGATCCAATATCACTACTTATCCATTCTAATTCAATCTTACAATCTTCATACAAGCTGCCATTTTTAATTTTACATTTAGCATCGCCGTTCTTTACCCAAGATGATCTGTAACAAACCGTTAAATAAGAAATGATTCATAAAGCTGTATATTTTTACCGATATCTATTACTCACTTTTCAATTGCTTTCTCATATGTTATTGAAGAATCAAATGGCATTTTCTTTAATCTCGCTTTTAATTCATCTAAGATGTTTATTCTCCATAATTCTCCTAATTCCCCTTGTGTTGCACCGTTGCCATCGGTAATCCTATCCAATTAAAAATAATACGAATGCAGTTTCGGCACAATTTAAAAATTTCAATATTAATTATATTGATGGAAATAATTAAGATGAGATTATACAGCATATAAATAAAATTCAACATTCTACCATTTTGGCGGATTTGTTGGATCAACAAAACATGCCCCAGCTTCTACTTTGTACCACATCACATCGCACTCAGCCCAATATATTATCCCCGCGCTTTCATCTTCGCCGTATACTCCAGAGTCTCCAGTCAAATCTGGATCAAATACACTTCCATCTGTTTCTGGATGTGCTTCAACGCCTACCATGGAACCGACGGAATGAACAGGACTCCAAGCAGCAGGATTAATCTATACAATCGGAATGGACAATTTATCGTAGTCTGTCTGTCTCTCTCTTTCGTTTTTTTTTTTATGTATTTAAGTAATATTTTATTTACGTTAATCAATATATTTTATAATCTCAATTCCGAAAATATTTTTTAACCTTGACAGTACTGCCCATCCCTTTTCCCGAGACGACGATCGATTCACCACTTTTCGCTAAAGATTCGTTAGATATGGTTATACTTGCAACACTCGCTTCGTTCAGATCGCTCGTGTCCATAGAATTTGCAGATCTGTCAGAAGGAAGAAAAATTTATTTTACTATCATTTTTATAAACATAAATCATTATTCTATTACTCGTTTTTTACTTCTTTTTCTCTTCATTTAGGTATATATCTTGGAAAGATGTTTGTTGAATATTCTTTGCGGATACGCCGTCACCAGTGCGTTGCCACAATTTCAGAGATGTGGGTGTTGGTGCCGAACGCGATTGCTCTTCCCATTCTCTGATTAACATAGTACCTTCACCAGTGCTGTGAGGGCGAGTCTACAAAAATGTACACAAAATTCAATTAAATATCAAAAAAAATCAAATTTTATCACTTAATTGCATGGGTAAGAATATTGATTCGAGCATCGAATGATAAAAAGCATTAATATTCCTACCAATGAACTCCAACTCTGATGACGTTGTTGTTGTGGAGTGCCGCATGTACTATGCCTGTTGCTGGATGACAAACTAGCATTGCTACTTGCTCTACTCAATTGTAGCGGCGCGTTTATTAATTTCCATCGTTTCCCAGTTAATTCGGAACGTGTGATACCAGTACGATAATACAAGCACCGATCGTCACAACCAATAGCCCATACCTGTGTATCACATCAATATCACATCAATATCAAATTAGCAATAAAAAAATTCGATACATAATTTTATATTTTTATTTTGTATACAAATTACAAATCAACTTGATTACTTGGTCATTTGGAGCAACGGATACAAGTGCCATTTTGCTCAACATTTCAACCCAACCGGTTCCAGTAGCCAATTGTTCACAAACACCGCTTATTTCGCCTTGAATGCCCTTTCGAAACCACACTCCACCATCATGTGTTACAGCCCATACAGCATCAGTACCGACGCTAACTTGTATCAATCTCAAATCTTTTTGCGGTGGTTCCACCTCTGACCAATCTTCACCTTTAATAAGTATGTATATATATTGTCTTAATATTCGTTATCAAATAAACTAGGACTAGAATATCTCTTGTAGATATTTATTTTATTTACCCATTGGATTGTCTCTTGTTACGCCCGTACGAACTAATGCTTTGCCTACCATAAGCACAGCCCAAACAAGACCAGTCGCCCCGACACTAATTTGACATACTTCATAGCCATTTCCCAACTTAATGGAGCTCCATCTTTGTCCTTCGGGACAGGTTGTACTTGTTCCAACGCGGAACATGACCTAAATAATTTCAAGACAATAATCTAACTTTCCAAATATTCAAAATAATTAGATTATGGATGTATGCTTTCTGAAAAAACTGTAATAGAAATTATACCCTTCCATGAGCTGTTACCGCCCAGACTACTAAACCACCAGAAGTACTTCCAGGCATTTGATTTCCACCCACAGCTACATCAATAAAGGGTTCCTGTAAAGAGAATGTGCGTATATGTTCATGTACATATGTGTATTTATATTACATGATTGCATTACTAACATTACAAAAATAAATAAAACATGGCAATATTTAATTACCTTGGTTGGATCTTTGTGTAGAGGTGCGATAGCGCACCATGAATTCATAGCACTGTATCTTCGATAACGCACCCATTTGCGTCTTCTTACGCAAGACTTCCACTGCTTCTTTGTGGTATACGTAGCTGGAAAATCAATTGCGTATGTCCATCCCTATTAAAATATCATTCTCTGTGATCATAAGATTCTCTTTGGGCGTGGGCACAACTGATAACAAATCTATACATAAACAAAATCTTATGAAGAATATAATACACACATGGAAAGCGCAAAAAATATATTTAACATATAATTTTATAAAGAGACAAATAAACATAACATTGAAAAAAAAATAAGCTTTTTCGCAATTTTTGAAATCTTGAAATTGTATCTTGAAATTGCAATTTTGCTTATATAAATAATGATTCAAAGCTATCTCTTTGTTCTTTTGAAAGCAACATGTGTGTACTCATATAGTAATTATATATATATCCACTTTATGCGTATTAAACATGTCAGATTTTAAAATAAAATAGAAGTATGATATGAGCGGTATATACGACAGATTTTTATAAGAATTGAGAAAACTCCATTTACATCATGATCTAGTGGTTGACCATCTAATGTAGTTTCTATTTGCCAATCACCTTCCCATTGCCACGCCATCGATGGCAACTTTACTTTATCTCTACTACGATCGACTGTACCATCTTGATTGGAAAAATTATATCTATCGGTTGGAAGTAATCTTCCGGAAAATCCCTCCAAAGGCAACCATCGCTAGAATTTATTATTAATAATTTTTATCGATTTATTAATTATTTAATTAATTATTATTAATAATTTTGTACTTTTTATTCTTTTTTACTTGCAACAAAGTATCATTATTCAAGAAGAGATACGTACCTCATTTTCATATATTTCCTCCTTAATCCTAATCGGTACATCTAGGCCGTGAACATGAACATAAACTTGTCGATCGCCACCAATGGCCCACATAAAATGTGGTACAGCTGACAATTGTTTAAATTCAAGTCCAAGGTACATAAATTCACGCCACATATTCCCGGACGTTGACAATCCAAACACACGTCCTTCATTATTAATGGCATATAAATACGAGCTTGGCATTTTAAATTCGACGCAGCTTCACATACATTTAACGTTATCTGTGTAAACAAAAATTTTGCTCCGTTTTTTCAACACGACTTCACTTTTTGTCTTGGCACAACACATTAACGCATTGCATGTAACGTGCTTGCCGAATTGATTTTGCAAAATACACATACACTGATCCTCTCTTCTTCGTAATCGTCGCTTCATAAAATATTCACATTTGTTCACACCATCAGAATTATATTGGAAAGGAGCATGGCTTATACAGCCCGCGTATATATCTCGACATTTAAGACTAGCTATTTCTTTAGAAATTATCGTAATCTCTCGTTTATTACACCACTTTCAAATTTTCACCTTCCATTGCATATTGTATATCCTAATGTTTTTGTTAATAAATCCTAGCGAGGATATCTCTTTACTAACTCTTTACTAACAACGAGAATGAAGCTTTTCGATTTGGCATCCGTAAGTACTCATTTTTTGTACATACATTGTTAGATAAGCGTGGATAAACGTCAAACGCAACGTTAAATGTCAAAAGAGAATTAAACCGGGACTAAGTTACGTTGAGTAGAGAAGAAGCTGAATATATAGATCTCTCTTTGGCACTCTGTGACACTTGCTACTGGAGCACGGTACAGTCGGTGTTGATCGGTATTTTTTAAACTGGATTAATGCACTCATTGCACTTAAAATGAAATATATATATATATATTTGAAGTTTGACAAAAGCGAGATATAAGTGCGATCCAGTGGAGGAATAGAAAATCTCATATGTTTTTTTGTTCATAAGTTTACTCTTTTCACTGAACCTTTTGCTCAGTTTGTCTTTTCTCTCTTTCTCTCCAACATGGAGAGAAAAGGAAGAAAGATGAACTGTACATGAAGTTCAGTTAAAAAGAGCAGATCTCATATGTCACCATGTTCCTCCATGGCTGCGTTCGGCAAAGAAAGTAGATCAGTGAGCGTTCAATGATTCTTTATTATGATTGGTTTCTACACATCATTCAACGAAGATCTAAAGGCAAGGACCAATCATATTGAAAAATCACTGAGCGCTCACTGATCTGCTTTCTCTGCTGAACGCAATCCATGTTAATAATTGGAAATCGAATAATTGGAAATCCGGACTCGAATAGAGGAGTAGTAAGATAATTCAATAATTTTCAGAGTAGATACATTCCTGTCATGTAATATTTTATAACTACATAGCTCGCGATTAAACCTGTGTCGAGTATACATGACTACAGTTGAATGTTCATACGTTTACGAATGTTGAAAAAACTAACCTGCACTCCGCCTGACAATTATGTTAAAGCGTTTATGATTTTATAATAAATAAACGTGTGTCATTAGTAATAGGTGTCTTGTGTTGATCTAGATCAACCAGAGAAGAAAAAGTTGATAGTAGCAGTCATCATCCGAGTCAAAGTAGTAGTCAAAGGACAAGTATTTTCATATTTTTGACGTTATTGCCGATGGAATGGGACCTCCACCTGTAGTCACTGGAATATCACCCAAAGAAGGTCCACCTGGCACTCGGGTAATAGTGCGTGGTGAATTTTTAGGAAATAAAGCCCAAGATCTTATAGGTTAGTGCCATTATCATTATTTATTCAATTTTTTAAAAATCTATATATCTATATAATTATCTATATGTCTGTATAACATCTTAATAAATATTTAATTTAAAATTTTCCTTTGTGTGTGTGTGTGTGTGTGTGTGTGTGTGTGTGTGTGTGTGTGTGTGTGTGTGTGTGTGTGTGTGTGTGTGTGTGGCGCGCGCGCGTGGTGCGTACGTATACGTGTGATGACTGTCATTAATATATATGAATCCAAGCATATCAATATCAAATTTGGTCCGTTAAGATTGTAAGTATTGACTCTTCTTGTTAGTGAAAAATGTCTATATTTATGCCTATTGCTTTTCTTTTTTTAATGGGAATAGAACAAGCAAGGCAATAAGCATGAATATTGATATATTATGCGAATTATCAAGCTATATTTAAATTATAAATATTAAACAATGATAATTTAAGTTGTGATAATTTATCAATCTATCATTTACTTCACAGGACTTACAATATGTGGATGCGATTGTCTACTTTCGGCCGAATGGAAATCGTCAAACAAAATTATAGCGAGGTCAGGACCTTGCAAAGGTCGAGGGGATATAATAGTAACAACTCGAAGTGGAGGACAGGGAACTTCGACAGTACAATTCCGTGGCTACCACGAGACTATCGGTCCTATGAAGGAATCAGCAGTATGGGTAGAGGAAGCACCAATGCAGAGTTTGGGCTGGGGTAGAAGGGCATTGTCACCTACAAATTATCAACAAGAAGATCCTTTAGGACTCAGTGTGGAGGGCAATGAGTAAATTTTCAAATTTTTCTGATTAATTGCAGCTTTATTTATACTTTTATGTTTTATAATAATTGTATTTCATTTTAAAGCAAAAAGTTTCCCGAGGATGAACTGATTGAACTTTTCGGAGATGGGAGCGGAGATCTTACCAGTGAAAAGTTTCATCCAGGATGGTTTTTATTGCAGCATCATCATGCTACGACTCTGGAAGATTTAAAGGCTGGTTTGGCTTATCTCAGAAGAAAAGTCAATTCTCAAAAAGAAGGCCAATTATCATTTTTAAAGGTGAATGAGTAACGTTGAATCAAAACATTTCTGTGTGCACTTAAAATTAAAATTTATTCTTTATTATGAAACAGGCTAATGTAGGAGCGGTAATGGAACAACTCGACACAATAATGTCATTAAAGGATCAATTCGAAGCAGATGTAAAGAGCTATGGCAGTGATCCCACGGAAAAATTGGAAAAAGCTATTAAGCAATCCATGTCAGAAGCTAATAAATTATTCGATGATGTACTGGCGAGAAGGGACAGAGCCGATGCCACTCGCAACGCATTGGCTGTTATGCAACGTTATAAATTTCTCTTTTGCATGCCAATAAACATCGAAAGAAACATTAAACGTGGCAATTATGATCTCGTGATTAACGATTATGCTAGAGTTAAAAATCTGTTTAAAAATACAGAGGTGGATGTTTTCAAAAAAGTATTGGAAGAAATTGACAATAGAATTAGCAATTTTAAAGTGCTGTTACGAAAAAAATTAGAAGAGATGCCATTTAGTTTAGAGGAGCGTAAGAAGATTATTAGAAACCTTGTCAACCTCGAAGCCGAAGGTGATCCAGCATGGGATGCAATAGGTATATATACATCTAAACAAATAGTTTGATTTATATTTAAAACTGGATGTTATTTAAGAAAGTCTTGCACATTTATGACGACTTCATGTAACATATATCTGTATTATCTTTAAATCAGAAAAAATAATTTCAAACTTCATACTCCAGTTTCACATGCAAATTACTTAGAGAAAAGTATTGCCAATGCCTTGCACGAGCATTTGGATGGAGTTAAGATTAATTCCGAAGATGCGAGCAAAACATCTAAGTATGTGCCCATAAATATTAAGCATTTACGCTCGCATAAAAATAGCGGAAATAACTCACCACCGCAAATCTCATGTGTCGAAGCAATTTGTGATATTGTAGTCGAACAATTGCCAGATCTATGGAGATTGGGACAGAGTTATTTCACAGGACAGCTACATGTAGCAGTAGATGTGGAGAAGCAAAGTCATTTCAAAGTATGTATCTTACATTTTATTTCCTTTTTTTATAAATTTATAAATTTCCTTTTTTTATAAATAAAATGAGAAACAATAATAATACAATAAAGAGCATAGCTCGATGTATGTTTCGTACATTGTTTTGTGAATTTATGATAGAGTTTAGTTTTATCGAATATGCAACATGCCATGGGAGCTATGAAAAATATATGTAGTCATGATGTAGAGGCAAGATGGCTTTTACATATTTTACGTTGCGTCAGGCAAATGTATGCATCTCTAATACATCTGGATTTGCCTAGTGAAGCTCTCGATATTTTTGGGTCGTTTATATTGGATTTAAGGTAAAATTGATTCGATTGAGCTACAAATGAATTGCTTGTTTTATTAAATTTTTCATCTTTATCTCAATTTAACTTTTTCTATAATATAGGATACAATGTTTAATCGCTCTTTTCAAACAAGGAGCGGACAATATAATGGCTCTGAATCAAAGAGAAACATGGCAAATAGAATACTTGAATGAGGATGGTGGTGTTACAAAACTGGTACATCTTACAGTACAGTTTCAGTAGACTTTGCTTTTATTAGGAATTTGTTGCGTCTTAATCGTGTTGTTTCGTACTAACAGCCGTATCTATTTGAGGAAATAGTCCTGACAATATCGAAACACGCGCGGGAAACGGTAGTTGTTTGCGGTCCAAGAGAAGGGCCATTGTTCAATAATCCAACTCATCAGATTCTTTATCATAATACCATTAAGACGTTATTCACATCATTTGCGCGATGCCTACAACAGTTAGCATTTAGTGGTTGCGAGGAAGCTATGGATAACGACGAAACATCGGTTTCGCAGTTGATCGGCTCGCCTTCTGGTTATAAAAACAAAACCAACAAGTATCAAGGTCCAGTAAGTAATAAACTATAAATAGGTTTAGCATTTACGTGATACTTATACGAATCCGTAATAGTACTTTTATTTTCACATACATTATTTAAAATGTATAAATTTCTTATCAGACCTGGGAACAATGCCTTTTAATCTCATTAAGCAATATACGATACACTCTAAACACTGTCTTACCAAGAATCGAAGATGCTCTGAAAACGCAAGGTTACCCAGAACTATCTACCGCGGTTGGATGGAAATCGGATTGGACGCAATTGGAGACGTTGGACAGCGCCGTTTTAGACGCGTACTTAGAACGCCGTTGTGATCCACTTGTTGGTACGATAGAACCCAGCATGTACTTGGGTGGTTTGGAATGGGACTTCGATACAGAACCGACCCATCTCAAGCCATATGCTCAAGAAATATTGGCGAATCTAATCGCGGTACACGCGGAGGTAATAAATTGTTATCGCAGTAGTAAAATTCGAGATGTCATTCATTGTTTGTTGTCTCTGATTATTCATAACATCTTTTTGCAGGTACGTCGGGTCGCTCCAGCTCTGTTACAACGAATTCTGTCCCACATAATAGAGACCATAGCGGAGGAACTCGCGCGGCTCATGTCGTGTGTCACGCAATTTCGTCCAGCCGGAATTATTCAAGCACGAACGGATATAATTCTCTTGAGAAATGCCCTGCAAGCCTATAGCACGAGTAGAGCGAGGTAAAAATTGAACATCTAAAAATCGATGGATATCATCTCATTAAAATAGAATCTTTTCTAACTGGAGTCAACTTTCCTAATTCTTCCTAACTTTCCTAACTCTTCCTTTCTTTTTTATAGAAACTTTTTCGAGGAAGCTCTAGATGCGATACCTCAGCCGATGAACAAGGAAGATCGCATGAGAATAGACGCTCTTTTGTTAAAAGTCACAACGTGTATGCGATTGCAGTTATCGTGTCTTGCCAGTGAGGTAACAGAAAACATTCGTTATTTAACAGCAGATCCAGAACGCGTTACCACTGTATAATTTATAACAATCAATCAAAGTAGTACGTACGATAGTACGATCACGGGGAATTTTTAAATTAATAAGATTTCTATCACTGTTCTCATAAATGTATTTAATGCAGTATAATATTGTAATATTGTACAATGGAAATATCAAATATCCAACAAATTTATGATTTGATGGATTATTATATATTTTTGTTCACAATATAATTTATTCTCCATTTTTGTATTTTTTTTTCTTATTTAGAAGATAATTAATAATTTTCATAATTATCAATATTTACACGCATGTATCAAGTAAAATCCATAAAATTTGTGTAAGATACATTTGTAATATGCGCAGCACAATAATGATGAAAATCTTTCCGTATAAAAATTTATTTCATATATCATTGAATAATTAGGCTTTTTTAATCAATTGTAATGTGCCAACATCTGCAGCTAATAATACAGTGTCACCTAAAACGGAAGATACGATGTTACATAGTTATTGAAGAAATTAATATTAATAAAAAAAGGTCTTACGTGCTTTTCATACAACGAAAAATTTTACCTGTTTGAAAAAATTGAGTCGCGCCTTTAGCACCCACAATGCAAGGAAGACCATATTCTCTTGCTACAACAGCACCATGGCTTATAAGACCACCCAATTCTGTTACGATTCCAGTTAATAATGTAAAATATGGGCTCCAACCGATATCAGTGCAATGTGTGATCAAAATATCTCCGTGTTGTATATTTTTTGCTTCGGACAGATTGGTTATTACGCATGCTCTGCCTAGCACAGAACCGCCATAAACCGAAGTACCCTCAATTTTTATACTTTCTTTGTAAGATGAGACATCGAAAGTCTCCTGACAACAACATTATGTAATCTCAATAACACAATGAAAATATATTAAGAAAAATAAAGGAAAAAAATTATCTTTTTATATAACATGATAAAGAATTGGCTTGGTTTACCTTGACTCAATCATTCTTTATATTTATAACAATCAAACAAACCTGTATTGGTATGGGCATGCCAGTACAAAATTCCGGATATTTATGTTTTGTTACTTGTTGATAAATCTTTCTTCTACGTAGCGCTCTGAAAGAAAAAATAAGATTATAGACATAGTAAATCTTGTGAATAATACAAGGCATTTAATAATACACGAAAAAGGCGGTGTAAGCCCAAACTTACCTTCGCACGAGTAACGGATTATGCTCGTTTAAGAGTTGTCCAATCTCCTGATGTGTCAGGAAAAATATAAGGCGTTCATCAGGTATATAATTCTCCGCAACCATCAAAGCACCAAGTCGTATATAAGCTAATCTCAATTTATGCAGAGCAGCTACGATTATACTCTTTGTCGTTTCTCTAAGTGTGACAGCTTTTCGACAAAAAGGTATAATTTTCCGTAGAACGAACTTGGTAAACGATGACATGGGTGTCTTCATAGATTCTACAGTTTCCTTCACGCTAAGTATTTTATTCACATAATTTTCTTCAAGAGACGTCGCTAGTGTCTGAAAATAATAGAAATAAGTACGCACATGTGTGTATACATATAATTTGAATATAATTTGATTATTACATACCTGAATAGTACTAATGATACTATCAGGTTTAAGTATCCAAGGTTCTGCGATAAAATCCATTTCATGAACACACCTATGACCGTGCGTTTCAAAAAAAGTTTTCAATTTTTCCATAGCCGGAGGACAATTTAATTCCAACCAATTCATAGCTTTTGTAGGCTCGATTTTGCTAAACTCATCTGCTTTGCCGCTTTTTCTGATGCATGCTGCTATTTTGCTGAGGGCAATTGGCACTTCAGAACTGATAACGTTGGTGCATGAACTCAACAAAATACCAATGTCCGCAAGATGATCAGATGTAAAATTATCGCTTCCCTTTGTTAAGAACGACAATGCTATCATTTGATACATTGTGCTCACCAGAGACGATAAGTTGTGACCAATGCCTATCTGAAATTTACGAATTTTTTAACAATATGGCTTTATTTTTCATAATAATTAAACAGTGTTTTATGATCAAATCTCAATGAAAATATTTATTTAGATTCAGTGCGATATGATGACTTACTAAAAAAATTTCTTTGTATTTCTTATTTAAAATATTATATAAATCACGAGGTTTGTCGAATGCATCAGCATCCAGAGTATATTTGGATAATATATCAACCATTTCTTTCACCCTCGCGTTATTCGTCCATATTGATTTAAACATGTCATATATCATATATATGCTCTTCCATCTGTTCATAATACCGTACTTTCTTATTGCTACCTCATGTACTTCAGGCGTCACTATTACACGTCCGGATATAGCTAGATCTATTATTTTATTCGACAACGTTATTTCTTTATTAATATCTTGTAAAGTTGTCTAAAAGAGGAAAAGGCGAGAAATAAATTTACTTATCATCCATAATAATTAGAAAGTCAAAAATCAAATACAAGAATTAAAATACTTACTTCCATATAATTTAACGCACATCTCATACCAATCACGTGAAGGTAAGCGCTTTCAAATTTATTGAATTTCGAAGCAACCGATATATTCAAAACTTTTACAAACGTGGAGATTGACAGAGGACTAATGGGATAAGGAAGCACTTCTTCGACATTGGCAAAAGTCATTACGTCGACGTCGCAAGGCACCCCTGAGTCTAACTCGTGCATTAATTCAAAATCTGTCCATGCATTAATGGTTGTAATGGGTCGTGCTTGCAGCAGATAGATCTGTTCACCGACAACCGCCCATTCTATATCTCGTGCAGATCCAAAAAGCGATTCCAAGCACAACCCTATTTTAGCTAATCGTAGAGCTGTTGTATCAGATATCGAAATGTTCTTAATTTCCTGTTCACTTAAAATACTAGTAATTACGCCATCGTCGTTCAGTGAGATCTTCTGCTCTTTATTTCCTACTGTCAACGCTCCTATACTCAAAGTGTCGTCCCATTTTCTATGAATCGTCAAAGTATCCGGTTCGACTGTCCCCGATACTACCGTCTGTAAAAAATATTAGAACGATATATATATATATATATATATATATATATATATATAAAATTTGCATTTAACAAATATCACGAAATATCCAAAATAGTTATCAAAACATATTTTAACTGAATATTTTTATCAACATGATTAAAAAAATATTTTGTATCACTATTGTATGATATTTTTAATATTGATCGATCATACCTCTCCTAAACCGTAATTGGCTGTAATAACAATGCTGGATGGATCTCCAGTCGTGGGATGTCTAGTGAACATGACACCGGCCGCTTCGGCGTTAACCATTTTCTGAATACAAACAGCCATGGATTTTAGAGGTAGTCCGTTTTGTCGCCTGTATCCCGCCATTTCCCCAGAAAAAAATTATCATTTATCAATCTAAGACAATGCCTAACGAGGCAATTTTCTAAAAAGAATAAATTACCTGTATTCGATACTTCGATACGAGAACATACTTGCCCAACATTTAGCAACACATTTAATAACATCATTCGCATCTTTCACGCCTAAATACGTCGAGTTTTGACCAGCAGCTGAAGTTTCGTCGCTGTCTTCTCCAATCGCGCTGGATCTTACGGCGTAACGCCGATCATGTGTATTTGTTTCATTTACAGACGATTCCAATTTCTCTAAACCTTGTAATATCGCCTTCGCAATTTCTTCTTCGACAGGAGTATTCTCAATGCTGGACATCGCCCTAAAAAAACAAAAATAGACTTTACTTTGCGACCACGATATACTTTTATGAAATTAGACCTACTTTTGACAATAACTCTCAAAGTCTTCTTTTTTTTTCCAATGATTAACGTTCATTATATCAGCAATTGCGTCTTGTAATTGTTTGTGATGCTGCAATTGTCGTTCCAGAGCAAAACTCGTTACGCAGAAACCTTGAGGTACCACAAACTACAAATAGAACTTTGTATATGACTTGAATTTCTTAATGAGCGATAATATATATATAATATAGTGTGGATTATTGGATTAATATTTAAGAGATTGGAGGAAAATGATTGATTTAAAATAATTATTTTTATTAATATATTATTAATTTTAATTAATTTTTTTTGTAGATTGGATATAATAATATTTTATTTAATATTTGAAGTTAGTTTAATTCCTACTTTTTTTTTAATACGTACATCATCAGCGACAGTAGTTGTCAGAATGGCAAGAGAATATCCCTTTCCCCCGACGACGCTTTCATTTTGACATTGCTTATCATCAAAATGCAAAATGTATTTATCTTTTTGCGCAAATGTATCGGGTCGCGTTAGAGGTTGAATTCTCGCGATTGGAGTCTTGATTTGCTTCGGTCCAGTGTACGGACAATGTATAATCATTAATCCGACACCTATATGTATTGTTACAAATTTTTAAAGATATAAAGAAGATAATAAAATTATCTTGATTATTACAGCTTTACAAAATAAGATTTCAATCTAGTCTGTCTTTAAAATGCTTTTTTCCGAATTGTTTTCCGAATCATTGTGTCAATATACCTGTGCTACCGTTTAGTTCGACACGCAAATTACGAGTTGTATAAGTCCAACACCATGGTTGGCCGTTGTAACAAGTTATTGCATTTCCCACTGGATAATTGATAACAGCATTGTATTGTTTCCCAGCCGCTGGAAAATGAAAAACGATAGTGTATAAATAAATGTTAACGCAGTAACGAGCGTTTCATACGAGCGATTGAAATTTGTGACTGACATTGACGACGATATAGAGGAATAAAAACCTGTAAATGCAATTTTGTAGTTCATAGGAGCACAGCAGTTTATGTCTTCTTTTTCAAAATCGCTCAATTTCAGATCCATCCAATCAATTTTGCTTATGCTTCCTGATGCTGCTTCAAGATTTCCAAACTGCATGCTGTAATAAATTTTGTTTCGCGAATATGAAGTTACGTATTTCTCATTGGTTACGAGTCATTATACGTTTTGAGAATTTGAGATTCATCATTATTTGTATAAAATTTCCCAATTTATTTACAAAACGTTATATGATACTATATTTTTAAAAAAAATGATAAAATAAAGATAATAAAATAGAGATAAAATAAAGACATAAAAAATTTCTTTATAGGAAATTTTAACAAAACACAACAAGCAATATTACATTACGATATTATTGACATATATTTGTTTATCTTACTGCGAAAAGCTATATTTGGTATTGCTCACACCAAGATGATACATTGCTCCATGTTTTGTCACACCAAAAAGTGTGATGGTTCGATGAAATTGATAAGATTCGTGCTTGCCCCAACGACGCTGACAAAGTCCTCGCAAATACAACGCATTTGCACTTGAATCTTTGAACGTAATCTGCCCGATAATGGACCCCCATAGATCAAAACCCGTGTAATCTATCAATTTACTAGAGTGCCAACAGAGAAAAAAAAAAGGGAAATTTAGACCTAATGTATATTACTACTGAAGCAAAGGATTATTAGGACAGCGAGCTACATTGAAAAATTGTAAAGTTTTACATTTTATGCTTCCAATCAGGGCTCCTCCATGGTTCACGTGCTAAAGCGTCCGCATGCAAATACGTACTCCAATCATCCGGCCATTTTAACAATCGGGGCTTGCCAATAAATCTGGAAAAACGAAACGTACGTGACCAAATGGACGACCATTCAAACGATTGCACGTTTCTTTTATTTGCCTTTACTCACATAAAATTTAAACGAATGTGTTCCACATTGTCGTCATTGGACGTGTCTCCTTGACACTGGTTCCGGAGAAGACCGTTGTAGGTAATTCTCCAACGTTGTCGCGGTTCCAACGTCTCAATTTTTAAACCCGACGTTGACCATTTTTGACCAGTATTTTCTATCGCAAGTGTGTCAGGATAATCTGTGCATTCACAATGAGAGATGTGTTTAATTTTCAATTTTTACGTGTTATATTTCGATTACCTGTGATATCATGATAAACTTTACCGAGTGGCACGTAGACTTGACCGTCCGACAAGATCACTTGCAGCATCAATTCCGCTGTGCGATACCCTCTGTGATTTATTTTAACAAATAACGAATTACCTTTTTGATCGGCACCATAAAAGGACAGGCTATCGCAACTCTGTATAAAAAAAGAAATTCACTTGGAAATCAATTTTGCATAGGATTAATTTATTCGCGAGTATTACGTATTACTCACATTTTCATCTATAATAGTTTTTGATTCATCCGAATGTGGTTGCAAGATTTTTTTTATATAAAATAGTGCTTCGTTATGCTTACTTGTCTTTCTAACTGTTCTCTTCTTCTTCGAGATGCACCAAAGAGCCCACCATCGTTTTAGGACAAATTGTATGTCTAAAGAAACACGATTTAAATGCGAATATCTATTTCGATTAAATCGAATATTGTGTAATCTTTCAAAATTAATAAACTCCAGCTTTCACGTATTATCTTGATAAACGAGGAAAAAAAATGAAATTATGCAACTTATTTGTCTAAACACACATCTCACCTAATCCCAGGTAGTGCGAAAGCCGCTTTTTTATAAACCAAAAATAAATCCATACAGTAATAACAATCGGGATTATAATTTGCATGTTGAATGTAATAAACGTTATCATGTAATGTTGCACAAGCGCTAGAAATTGCACAATAAGTTCTCGTTCACACTGCAAAAGATATATATATATATATATATATATATATATACACACAGCACACGTATATATGAATACACGTGCAATTATCTAATAGAGGACTTCTCGGACTTTTCCCTCTCTTGTTACATCGACAGATATCAGAATACTGGTATGTTATCGCGTTTAGTTCGATTTAAATGATTCAAGGCCTGTTATCGAGATTCATTATCAGATAATATGCTTTATTTCCCCGGATTAAATCTTGTAACCACAAGTAGTAATGATGACATACACCTATTAAATGAGCGTCCGAACAAAGAATATATCATCTGACTTCTTCCTGCTATACGCTGTTTTATCTATTATGTAATTCTCCTTTTACTGGTCCTTGAACATATTATGTTAAGAACATCGTAGATAATATATCGTAATTATCAGTTGATATTATAGCACTCCGTTATCAAAGCAATTATAAAAATAAAAAAAAACTAAAAAAATGGGATAGTACTAGGTGATAAAAAGAAACTTGCAAAATACTTTTTTGTAACAACTGCATACGTATATTTTTACATTATATTATAAATAATATTTGCCAGCACCTGGCAACGCTTCAACGTGATGTTACGAAAGCTTTGAACTTTAGATAACGAAAACAATGATATTGATCAATCAAAATTGTTAATTCGTTTTCTTATTCGTATTGTTGCCGAGATCAACAGCTTCTTCAGTAATCGTATCAGTATCCATACGTGATTTATCTACCGGGTATAACCTGTTGATAAATTTTTTTTTTCTTAATTGATACATTATGTGGCTCGAATGGGAAAATGGCAATGAAATGTACTGCTCTTCACATCGAATATCACTGAACGAGTCATAAGTAGCGAAATGAGGAATGCAAAATTTTCTGATGAGATAGATTTTTGAGTTCAATCATTTTCTGACGAAAAGTAATCTCATACGTCTCATATTCGTATGATGACAATTTCCTTTCAATCAGAACCAGAAACAGAAACAGAAAATACAAAAAATTTTTTCTTGATAACTATACTTATCTTTGGATAAAAATTCAAGTAAAAATTCAAGCCGAAATACTGGTAGAAATGCAAATAGAAATTCAAACCGAGATACAGGTAGAAATACATATAGGTAGAAATTCTGGCAAAATTCCATTTTCTTGGAAGAAAATATTTACGGCTCGACTCTCTCAAACAGTCAATTCGGTTTTGTAATGTCATAAGCGAGAAATTATGTACAATAATTGCAAAATATACCTTTATTTTTTAATTTTTCCTTAAAAGCATAATAATTTCGTAATCCTGAAATTTGTAAAATGTACGGGAAACTGAAACATCTGTCCGATCTATCACATAGAAATGTAAAATAATTGTTAAAATGAGTCATTTTTCAGCCATTCTCATTTCGTGATCTTAAAATATGCAGGAAATTAAAATATATATGTCCGATCTGTCACATAGAAATAATTCCTAAAATAACGGATTATATTTCAGCCATTAACTGGCCATTTGAGAATGGCTGAAATATAATCCGTTATTTTAGGAATTATTTCTATGTGACAGATCGGACATATATATTTTAATTTCCTGCATATTTTAAGATCACGAAATTAATTATTTTTAAGAGAAAATTAGAAAATAAAGCTATTTGTTGTCAAGGAAATTACTGCATGTCATTTATCGCCTATGACATCATAAACCAATATGATGTCATAAGCGATAAATGACTTGCAATTGAACATAAAAATTGAATTACTCTCGAAACAAGCCGCTTCAGTTAAAGCGACATAAAAAGAAAATAAAACGGAAGTTCGCGAAAATCGATGCATTTTTCTATTTTATTACAAATTATAATTCTCTCTATCATTATTTTACTATACGATACTCTCTATCACTATTTTTCTTTCAATCCAAATCAACGTTCAATCCAAGCAACGTTCAATGATACACGGCGTGATTCGCAAGTTAAATGAATAAGCTCTCTTACCATCTTTGATAAAGATAAATCAGAAAGACGGCGTCGTCTCTGAAGCATGCTATTCTGTGAGCTGTCGGCATCGTTATAATGAAAGCGAATACATCATCG
Organism: Pogonomyrmex barbatus; assembly: GCF_055798465.1. NCBI lineage: Eukaryota > Metazoa > Arthropoda > Insecta > Hymenoptera > Formicidae > Pogonomyrmex > Pogonomyrmex barbatus. The sequence continues at coordinate 20,759,093 of NW_028297127.1, forward strand.
ATAAATGTATTAAATGCCTTATACATAAATGCCCTCCATGGCAGGTGCGCCACGGATTTCAATTTATAATTAACAAACAATTGCGGTAGCATAAAGAGAAATCCAAACGCGTAAACTCCATTTACCAAGGAATTTATACTCCAAGAATACCAACTGTAATTCAAAACGATTTGTTATCGTTAATGATAATCATCTATCTAAAGACAAAAGGTCATCTCGTATATATATGTCTTTTTCAGATAAGAAAATTTGCGGTCATTTACCTTTTATGAGGTTGATAAAATAACGAATAGATGGCACCAGCGATAACTAATGGATATAACAAATAACTCAGATAACGCATACTCTCAGCATCAAACTCTCTAGTTTTCACCTCTGCCGCATCAATGTCATCGGTTTTAAATTGTATTTTTGGCAATATACTACCGCTGCTAATCAATTCCACTCTCGATATCTTTTTTAATTTCCACATCTATCAAACAAGTGAACATATTAAAAAATAAATTGTATATTATGCATTAATACATAAACTGTAATAATTAAATCGATATAAACACTGTCTTATATTTGTAACATACGCACCTCAATAACAGTGCTAACACCGGTCGGAATGAGAACGAGTAAGGAAGAACCTTCATCGCAAAGATAAAGGAAAATCACAGTCTGACTAAATGCACGCCATATCACGGTCCATTTGCTGAGACCTATAAGATTACTCTTCTTCCGCCAAAAGCTAACATCATTTTTAATAGCGAGGAAATCAAACAACAACTGTAACACAGAAGATAAGTGTGGTCTAAGTTTCTCTTTCGTTTCCATCAAGTTCTATCTCATTCCGATGAGACATAATTTCAAGTTTGATATCGATGTACTTATTATTTCACTCACGTGTACAGCTGCGATAAAGAAAGTACCACCCAGTAAGTAGATATTGGTATCTGCAAAAATACCCTTCACTTCATCGATATCTTTGTCGGAAAAACCAAGATTCTTGAGATTTTCCATGGTTGCTTGCACATGTAGCATCAATCTTAATTTTCCCAAAGAGATAGGTGAATATTCTACTGTGACATTCATTATATTATCTTGCAGAGTAATTCGTTTAAGATCTCGATGTCGGGTTTGTAAGAAATCACAGTTTACAATTGGCAAGAACTTATGTTTGCCGACTATTCTGCAAGAAACAACCAGTATATTTTTAATACAAGTCAGTATATCTTTAATACTGATATGCTAGATTGTATAACAATCAGTTGATTAAAATAAAAATTTATATACTTGATATGATGCAGAAGTTCGGTGGGCATGCCATGTATAGGAAGTATGACATTGTCTGTCATTATTGTAAAAGTTATACGACTTTTCATATGCGACACTGGACGTATGACAGTTTGGCTATCAACTTTCTTCATGCTATTATTCTTGTCACCCAACAACTTGAATACTTCTGCTTCAGGTATTATATATTGTGTCATTTTAATAGTAGTATATGAAGTAAATATATCCTGCGAGATGCAATTGAAATAATTAAATATAAAACGAAACGTTATACAGATATTGAATGCCAAATAAGATATTTCCAAAAATATTTACAAATTTTATTAATATTAAATTATATATAATTGCATTACTTTTTGTAAATCAACAAATGATCTATCCTGTTTTACGGAAGGAGGCACTAAGAGTATATGTAAAAACAATGTTCCATTCCGCCGCGTTTCACGTGGTACAGTTAAAATCACTGGACTGTAACAAAAAAAGTAGATAAATCATTAAATCTACAAGGGTCAAAGTCCCGCTCAGACCGTCCATTTCCATATGAATGAGTGTCAAATATGATTTGAATTTATTGATTCTTCTCCCACGTTCCTCTAAGCAGAAAAAAGTAAGTGACGACTTGAAAAAGATAATCATTCATATGGATGATGCTCAGAGAGAGAGAGAGAGAGAGAGATCAACGGTCTGACTAATCGCAGGGATGCTCACATGGCTTGCGTTTGTTCGTAATCAAAGTTTTGCGCCGAGTATACGAGATCGGCATTTTTACCGATGGGATATCTCTTAACGGAGCTATATATATACAAGTCCAATTGCGGCCGGTCAGTCAGGTATGACTCGAGGCACAGCTTGCCATCCTCGCAGGCTGGTGACACGAACAGCAACGACAGCGTGTATATCGAGTACACGATGTATCCTAGAAATATCTCGGAGAGAATAACGCTGAGCGAGGGCCACTGCATCTCGACAGGAAGCTATATCACGAGGAATTCTCGAGGGCTAACCGGTGTTACAGGAGACGCTCGCACGACATCACATCTCGCGGGGTTTACGGATTCTCCGGACGGTCGGACCGGGCGATGGCGATCGCGACGCGACGTCCGCGACGATCGTTCGAGCTTCTGCCGCGTGGCAACGCGTGGCGACGTCGCGAAGGAAAAATTGAAGGAGATATTGACATGCGCTCGATCCGTACGTACGCCACCCGAATTTGCACCGGCGTCGTTTCAGCCCCCGATCGTTGTCGATTTTTGAGATTGGAATGTATGCGCCGCGCGCACCGTCACCGATAGTTCATTGGCTCACGTGTCATTAATATTGGTTTTGTACATCGCATGCGTACATTTGTGTGTACTTTTGTTCCTTGCCGTGTACTTTACATAAACCTCCTCGACGGGTATTTAAAAATGCGCCATCAACGGCATCGGTAAACATACGCGGATCGATAAGAAGTACGAAATTACGTTACCGACATGCATTTATTGCGGCTTGTTTTCTTTAGCGACCTGACTTACCGACGTAAAATAAAGCCCTGCACATAATGCTAGGAGCGGGAATAAATATTAAATTTTAGAAATAAAAATTTGGAATAAGAATTAAATATAACGTACGTATAGACACAGTAAGTATAAGCTATGGCTATATTTTATATTAGCACCGGTAAAAAAAAGCTTTGCTAAAAATAAGCTTCATCTTTTAATAACTTTCTTAAAACAATTTCTTCAATTTAGATAAAGAATCAGTATCAAGAGAAGAAAAAAAACGAGAAGAAAAATTGAATTTTTATTTTACGTTTTATATTGAAGAATTAATCGATTTCGCCAAATTATTTGCTAAGAAGAAAAATAATAGATAAAAAGAGTAATCAAATAATAATTTTCAATCAAATAATTTCAAGTTTCATTTGCTTTAATAAAACTCCAATTTGAATTCAACAGTTAATAAAATTACAATGTTTAAATTTAGAAATGTTCATTCATCCTCACCGAAAATAATAAAGTTCTTTATCACATAAGTTGTTTGAATTTACTAAACGAATTAGCTCAACTAATGAGAGATGCAAAAGGAAGTAAGGGAAGAAAAAAATTTGCCCGGTAAAAAATTTTTCATATATAATTAAATATAAATAAATATAATTATATGTAAAGCGTCATATATATAAAAATACAATTATAAATATAATATAAATATATTATATAATCATATAATTATATATTTTTATATGTGGACATATTTTATATATATCAAATTGATTATTGGGCGTAAAAATTGTTCAAGGAAAGTATCATGTGTGTTTTTAATTTTCTGCGTTAGTCAATTTTCAGTTTTATAACTTTACCCATCTTGGAATACTCGAATCTTGCACGTGTGCTTCAAGTCAACTTCTTCCAAGAACTTTCATCTTAAACTTTACTTAGAATGAACGCGGAATAACGGCAGCCAAACTCTTAATGTTAATTAAACGAAGATGACATAAATTGGATATTGTATTGTATTGTCCTTGTTCCTCATAACCATTTGCACTTTATCATTTTTATAACAAATGAAAATCTATAGTACAATAAAAAGCGATGGATGGACTTTTCATTATGACTATTCGTCTCAGATTGAATCACATGGGCAATAGCTGCACTCGTTTCAATTAGAGTATCGTTTAAATTTTCAAATTACTTATCTGACAGAAGTAGAAGATTAAGATATCGTGAGTAATTATAAAAAAAACTGTTTCGCCTCGACATTTTCCTTCAAAAAAGTCTAACTCGAAGCCTGACCCGAACGGAGGAATCTGTGGTTGAAAGCATTAAACGCGTGGCCAAATGGTAATTATCGATCGATCTCTCCTATTTTTTTTTTTTTTTTTTTTTTTTTAAGTTATTAACCTAGGCCGATTTAGTAAATTTGCTTACATGAAAAACGATAGACAATTGGACAATAAGGATCGATGAATTTGATGAACAAAAATGCGCGCGTTTTTTCGTCTCTTTCGGCTCGATCATCCTTCGTGATCGAGAAGCAAGTACACCCCTGCGGCTCGTACACGATGAGCGTGCGCGACTTGTCGCTCAAGCACGAGTAGGACGTGAGTCGTCGTGGTGCGTGGTGGTGCGTGGACCGCTACGGAGGGGCCAGAGAGTGTGTCTCACGCGGAGCACAGCTGGCGCGGATCGCGGGTCAAGATGTAAGCCGTCGTAAGGCGCGGGGATGTCGCGCTAGAGAGAAAGAGCCGCTTGGGCCTAGGCCTAGCGCGAGAGTGCGAGGGTGCGAGGGTGCGAGAGTGCGAGAGTGCGAGAGTGCGAGAACGGGAACGAGGGCACGATAATAAAAAGGGTGTGAGAGAGAGAGAGAGAGAGAGAGAGAGAGAGAGAGAGAGAGAGAGAGAGAGAGAGAGAGAGAGAGAGAGAGAGAGAGAGAGAGAGAGAGAGGGTGGCTAGAGGGAGAGGGTGAACGGGAACGAGAGCGAGAGCGAGAGCGAGAGAAGAAACGGGGGAGAGAATCAGGCCTGGCATACACGAGGGGAGGATACAGAAATGGAGTAGCTGGAAAAGGGGATCGATCGCGAAAAGGCCGGCCGATAGCTATACGGCAATGGAGGACACGGGATTCGGGTAAGTGCCGTGTCGCACTTCCGGTTTTTTTCGAGAGTCGCACGTTATGTACGTGCGTGTGCCCGTTCGAGGAGAAGCGCGAGCGCGAGCGCGAGCGCTCTCTTGCCGAGGCCGTGGAGAGGAAAGTAGGGCGTCGGGGGTGGTTGGCGGCGCGGCGTGCCGGGAGGGAGGATGGCCGCCCGCGGACCTAAGCGGGCTGGCCCGCTTTCTCTCCGCCGTCTCTCGACCTCCGGAAACGCGAGCGGAGAGCGAACTTGGTCGTCGGAGGCGGAGGCGAGAACGCGACGGTGATGGCTCGAGAACTCGAGATCTCGACACGGCGCGGCCACGCGCGTCGACGAACGCAGCGAGGAATCGGCGGAGGGGGTGTAGGAACGGGCGGTGAAGGGGAGTCTGCTCTGGTGCTGCTCTGGTGTATAACGCGATGATCGCCGGTAGTGACGATAAGACGGCATCTACGCGTGCCACGATCGGTTTTCCTCGGCGATAACGTAACGTTTGTGTGAAGAAACCAAAGTGAATTTCGATTCGCTATTATCGCCGTCATCGTCGTCGTCCTCGTCGCCGCCGCCGCCGCCGCCGCCGCCGCCGCCACCGCCGCCGTCACCGCCGACCGTCGTCACTGTCGTTGCCACGCGATAAACTTAATATTTGTACGGCTCTCGTGCTCTTTTCTCGTGCTTTTGTATCACCGTCGCGAACAAACGCAGAGGTCATTTTCGCGCTTGTCCGCGAAAATGACCTGACCTTACCAAAATTAGACTCAGAAGTGATTTCGATCGTTTCCTCCAAGCGGAAGGCTCGCCACCCGCGTGGATGATGACAGTCGAATCTTGGAGTGAAGACTCGCAAATTGCAATTTTTCGCAAAAAAATTATTTTGCGCGGAATAGAGCAAGTGTCTCGCGAAATTTGTGCGTATTGTTCAAAATCCTTCGATATTGTATGATTCTCTTCCATCTTCTTTCAACTTTTTCGCTTCTTTTTCACAAAGGCGCTGGAACGACGAAAACGGATGAGGAAATGGTATCGTTTCGTCGATCTTTCTCTTTAAAAAAAATTACACAATTTACAATTGAATACGAAAATTATGTGTGAAGACAGCATGAAGGCATACGGAGAGTAGACTATTATTCAGCGTGCTGAAACGTTATGTATGGTAAAGTTGGCGGAATAAACGCAAGTCAATGGGAAAACAATATTCCAGCGGGATCGTGCAATAATTCTATAGCCGCTATGTATAATCGTTCACGTGTTTTTTTTTCCTTTAGTAAAAGAGATGTCGCCAAACGTCTTGTGTAATCGATCATCAGCGCGAGGAATGTAATGTATTTACTAATGAATTAAAACTGACATAATCGCACTGCGCCTAGTTTTCGCCTATGAGAAATGAACTTTACGGCGATCGTTGCATTTTTCCATCGCTGATGCAAGAGAGATTATCTCTGGCTGTCTATATAAAAGATTTGAAAAATAAAATCGTCGAGATTAATTCGAATGTTTTTTTTTTTTTTTTTTTTCCCCGTACGCTCAAGTATACTGATGAAGAAGAGAGATTTTGGAACTTGACCGTATTATCCCTACTCATCGTTACCATCGTTGATGAGCTTCATTTTTTGTCGAAGTAACGCAACGAATTACATTGACCATCGAGAACGGCGGAACCATCTTTGTTTTACGAATTACACTATCAGGATCACGGTAGCCCTTTAGAAGTTTCACTATATATTTCGTGGATGTTTCATTTTTGAAATAAAGGTCGTGAAGATCAACGAGAGAGCTCGATAAAATATCCATAACGCTTTTATAATAATCATAATATGCTCATAATATATCTTCAACAGTGATAAATATTTAGGATACGTAGCCTGCAGCTTTGTGATTTGTATGATAACAAGATACAGCGGGTGCATCTTCCTCGGGAGTGTTCTAGGGAAAATCCTGATGCGTAGACTCGTATTTGCGCCTTTGAAGGCGATGCGCTATAAATAGAAGAGCCTTGTTAGCGGCTGCACAACGTACGACCTGTACCTCTATCAGATGCATCAGGTACAACAGCTACGTCAGTCACGTTATAAGATACCATTCAATCCACAAACGTATACGAGCTCTTTTGGGATCCGTAGCGGATTCGCCCATTCAAATACCGCTGTAAATTTAAACGCCTGATTTTCACCGTTTCAACGAAAAGTCCGACCTCCTAATATCACGAGGTCATAACGGAACGGAATTATTTGCTTATCATTACGTAACACATACTTCTTCTCTTTACGCGCGACGCTCCCTTACGGAAGACCCCCTACAAGATCGTTAAAGAGAAATCCCGTTAACAATTAACAACGTGTCTGCTTATATTCGCTAGACCAATTTTAATTTTCCTTTTGATCTTCTTAAAGTCCTGACGAGAGGACGAGAGGTTTTTTTGACGACAATGACGTGTACAGTCTCCTAAACGGGATTTATCAATATAATCGTCGGACTTTTTCGTCGGTGGCTCGGATGTCACTCTCGATGACGTTTCCTCGATAAATGATTCCTCATTCGGACCGACAAAGATTTCGAGCAATATGATAATTACTGCCTAATGTATGCGTATTAATACGGCGACGCGTGGCTTTCGTCGTCCATCCGACCAGCGCAATTTCGCACTTGGTTTGAGGCTTAGGGGTAGCCGGCCAGCTAGCCAGCCAGCCAGTCGCACATGCACATGCACGTGCACGTGTACGCACGCACACACGTCTACGACCGATCCGGCAAGCATGTCGTAACGATCGATCTTTCCGACGACGACGACGACGAGCTGTGTTTGTCGAGAGTTTTTCGGCCGGCTGATCCGTCCCGATCGATGCAAAGAGATTACTTTTACGCTTTGCGGAAACTCGTTCACTCAATCACATTTTCACGCTGGTGTTTACCAAAAGTGATTCGAGCCACGAATATGTAGCTGTTGAAATTATTGTAATTTCCATTAATAGAGAGACGATAGAGGGGACTACTGATGTTGACATTTATCAACAAATTTTGACCGCTCTCGCGTAACTAATGAGTCATCATCTCTTTTGTCTATGAATTCAATTCGAATTCTTTGTTTTTCTGTGTAGCAAAAACATGAGCGGGGCTCTTTTGTTCATTTCCTTCATTTTCGTTATTATACATTATTATCGCTTTGATACTGTACTGTAATGATTTGTAATTTTCCATGACGGACTCACTATTCTCGACTACCTGTAAAAGATATTATGCAAATTACAAGTCGCGCAAAATAACGGAAATATTCTCGTTATCCTCGTGCTATTCTTTGTGACTAAAAATGCATAAACTTTAAAGTAAATAAACGCGACTTAGTTATTTCTTGCCAATGTATATATAAAGCAATCGTAATTAAAAAATCTTATAAAAAAATTTTTTTTTCGTTTGATCAATAAAGTAAATAATGGATACCATTTTTTTAATTTAATTTTCAATAATACGTTGGAAGTATAAGGTACATAATGTAGTAGGTATTTCTTAACCGCGTAAAGCAGAAAAAATAAATGTTACAGCCATGTGTCAAAAAAAATTGCAAGTAAAAATAGTTGCAAAAATAGTTGCAACGAATGCCTTTGTTATTTAATATAAACTCTATTATAAACAATTTCTCGAGCTTTATCAAGCGAGAAATCACGATGAGAGGCGTCACACGATATACACCTGTTGGTGTGTTATTACATAATAGTTGAGAACTGTCGTGTAACAACGGCAAGAATGAGAGCGTAATAACCGAGCCGGCGATTGTGACACGTGCTTTCTTCTACACGCCATCAAGAGCGGAGCAAGATCGTGCTTTCGTTAAAAGTTTCGCGTAAAGGCCACGTTAAAAGTATATTATATTAGTTTAATCTTTCTTTTTACAGCATCATCGTGGTCTGAGCATTCGAAAATGGCGTCAGGATTGCCGAATGTCCATCAAAAGAAGCTTGGACCAGCGCCGATAGCCTCCTTCGAAGACTTATCCGAGGAGGTGGAAAACGTGAGTCCCACCCTGTATTTCCTTTGAATTATTTGCCCCGAAATCGACCCCCCCTCTCTCTCTCTCTCTCTCTCTCTCTCTCTCTCTCTCTCTCTCTCTCTCTCTTTGAGATCTTCTCGATTTGAATCCTGATGTATGTGTACGATCTCGAGATTAATCTTCTCGATCGTCCGTGAGTTTTGTGAGTCACCGCGAGAAGCCGGCCCGTGACCTGAGCCCATCAACCGACCAATCAACCCCGTGTGCTACGATCCACGACAAACCAGGAAACGAATTTGAATGCAGGGAGAATCGGCGGCAGCGGCGGCGGCGGCGGCGGCGGCGGCGGCGGCGGCGGCGGCGGCAGGGCGAATGCCGGGCATCGTCGAAGTCACCACGCCGGCAACGCCTGGCAGTTCGCTCAAGACGCCTAGCACACCGCGAATTGATATCAGCAGGGCGAGCAGTTCTTCGCACCATGAGGATAGTAATTCCAGGGACTCGTCGCCCGAGCGGGAACTTCTCGCAGGTGATCAGTCTTCCAGTCTAAATTATCCTTGCGATCCGTAAAATCCTTGCGATCGTCCGTCCATCCTCTTCCGTCGATGTTTTCCGTCCATGTACATCGCATATCGCATATATTTCTCGACTGTATGTCAAGCAAATATCAAACAGAGAGGTTCGATATTGCTAATTCAATTTACGAAATTTGCGTTGCGATCCGCAAACTGTGTGATTTGATTAATAATTAGCGAGCTAGTCTAAATAAGCGATTACTATTAATATTCATGATATTTGATTCGATTTAATATTCGATTTAATATTCTCGTTGCTTTGCTGTGACTTTATTATTAATTCTTGTTATTTTACTTTACTTAATCGTCACATTCAATAAAGGAATAATGTAGCACCAAATGATATGATGAATACGTAATCGTCGCAAGACAAATCTGTGTGATTAAATCGAGAATGATTTACCGAGGTAAAAAGTGAGCTTTGCGTGCACGATCCGATTGTGCGCGATATTTCGAATAGCTTCTGAAAAAGACTTTCTTAGGTCAAGGTTCTGATCGATTCAACTAGGTCTAAATGGGTCTATTTGTACCGATCATCCATCTCGGTTATTCAGCGAGTTCTAGCACGACACATATTAACTCATTGAAATTTTGATATCTGTTGAATTTCTTGCTTGATCATTGCCGACACAATTTTTTGATTAATTTTCATGAATAAAAAATACTTTTCCTATCATCATCGGCCTCTTATCAATGTCGCTGACTGTACGTGTCGTTATGTCATCAAAATGTTTTTTGTAAAAATAAATGCAAGTAGTTTTATGCTACATGAAATGAAAGTCTTTTATATCATGGAATAGATTTTTTTAGTCTATCGGTGTTATTAATTACATTAAATTTATTTATGTGTATTACACATTAATGACATAATTCACGTATTTTGCGAGAAATATGAGAAAACATGACATAGACTTATCAATATGCAAAATGCATCAATGCAAAAAGAGAGAAATGTTTCGTCTAGCTTTAAACGTCCGACTGAATCTGATATAGATTTTATAAAAATGATTTCGAGAACATTGCGTCGATTGATGAGAGCGAGAAAGTTACTCTAAAGAGAGAGGAAATGCTTTGCTAAATTTCTAGGTGCGGATCCTCCATCCGGCTGCAAGCTGACCCTGGGCTACAAGGAGGACGCTCAAGATCTCAGGTCCTCTACGGAGGAACTGGATCTGCAAGATCCCGTTCACGAGCAAGATCTCAGACGAGAGTCCAAAAGGCGAAAGCGGAGGGAGGCCGACGGAACCCAATCGGAATACAGCGGCAAGCAGTTAGGTCAGGACCGTGAGCGCAAGGACAGTAATTGTTCAGAGATATGCTTGCTCAACATCAGCGGTCGGACGTCGAGACTGTCGTCCGTTGGCAGCCAAGGTTCCGGTGTTTCCGGAAAACTCTCAGTCATGTCAGCAACTTCCTCCAGGTACTAAAAATAATATGTACGTTATGTAAAATTTAGCAAGATACCTTTGATCTCTGTTCTCCAACAGAAATCAAATCGTGTCATCATATCTCTTTTGAAAAAATCCAATCGACACCAATCACTCCAATCGACCTTTGGACTTTTATCCATTGATTTTTCTCTTCACTCGCCACGCGACTTATACCGTTTGCCCTTTGTTCTACATCAATCAAGTCACCAAAACGAATTGAACGAAGAATAAAACTATCCTTACTGTCGTTGCTTATTATTATTTATTACTTGCACAAAGTAATTGAATTTTCTTTGTAGCCCATTCGAGGAAGATCTGTCTGATGGAAAATGAATTATCTTCGTTAGGGAAAATTTTATAACGTGATACGAGAGAGGCTTTTTGATGTATGAGAGATGCATTTTCTGATTTTCCTTAGATCCCCCAGCCCGCACAAGTGTTTACTGGAGACGTCGTTCTGCGGAAGCAAGCCGACGCTAGCCGACAATCTGATAGAACCGTCGAAACCGGAGACCGACGATCTCGAGAAAATACTCTTGAAGCGAGAGGCTGACACCACGAAGGCGTTGATTCCTGAGAGTATCAAAGTGCCTATGGTAGGTGGCAATCTGAAGCCGGATCCACTGGACAAACCCAGAAGACGTGGTCGCGAGGAACGGAAGGAAATCTTCAAACGGGAGGTGGAAATCACCAAAAGATTTTTGGAGAAAGTTAACATAGAGGTTGGTACTGCTTATTAGGCCTGCCTATCTTATACTTTCCGAGTAGGTCAATATCTTATTGAAAAATATCGAGATAATATTCGCGTGAGTTTTACAATTTTACAATATTTTTTTTATGTATCTACAATTATATTTTATTAGAATTTTCTTTAAATTGATTTTTTCTGGAGAATTCTCTTCAGTATTGATTAAATGGGACTTAAACGTAGGATGGTGCACAAGCGTTGAAAAAACTTTTCCCCTTCTCTACGACTAATTTTATTAATCGACGTATAAAAGAATCCCCCTTTTTAAATACACATCATTAAGCCTCTTGTTATTTCGCTACCTAGCTATCTACATCGGTGATGTCAAAAACACAACAACAACAATTTTATAAAGATAACAATTTTTATAAAGATTTTCAATGAAACATTTGAAATAACAGAATAGATTTGTAAAATATATTAAAAGCTCCTCTTTGGTTTTAACAATCAATAAACGATCATATATCTAGAATTGAATTGTGTCTAATTAAGAACAAAAGTATTGACGTCACAATTCAAAATGGCTGCGATTAACAATAAAAATCGCCTCCGATATTTGAATAAGATATAAATGAATATCTGTTTTCTGTCTAGTAGTGAAATGGCAAATTATATTTATTGTATACTATATCTTATAAATATAATATTTTTATTATATATCTTTTTTTCTCTCTCGTACTGTGTGTGCATGCGGGGACAGGTACCAATTATCAAGAAATCGAACGGACAACAAGGATCGACATCGCAACAACAACAGCAGCAACACCAGACAAAGATCCAAATCCAGGAGGTTCAGAAACCTGTGACACTCGATTTCAACGACAAAAGGAAAAAAACTCAAAACTTTAAGGAGATTATGCAGACGACGCCTACAACGAGTAGCCTCACCGGAAGTCCCAAATTACCAAGACATCAAAAAGTTCGTGATCTTGAAGGCTCGCGGACGCCCAGTCCGTCGTCCGTATCCAGAAAGAGTAGTTTTGCTTCGTTATTCAAGGTTCGTAAATAATATCTTGCACGTAATTTTACATTATTAGTTTGCTGAAGAAAAAAGAAAATAGAGAAAAATTGAATGTATTGAATATATTGAATTTTCACAAATAAAATATGAGAGATTGTTTTGAAACAATTCTTACTAATTGAACTTGACATTATCACTGTAGTTATTTTCAATATATTTTTTATATAATAATTCTAATTATATATCTATCTTGATCTCATTTTCTATTATCAAGTTCTACTATAGCGTTGATTATTTTGTAATTAAACAAGGCTAGAACCGATGGCAGCGTGTTGAGCCCAGAATCGCCGTCACCTAGCACGAAGCCACGTCGAAGTTTGACGTCGAAATTGAAGGATACCACGGAAAGTCTAAGAAGCCGTTCAAAATCGCGCGAAAGAGTCACCGCCGATAAGAGTTCGGTTATGAAGAAGGATTCCAAGAACAAGGGAGTATTTTCGTCCACTCTGAGCCTCTTTAAGAAACGCGAAAGAAAGAAGAGCTACGACGAGGCGATCGCGGCTTCGTGCGATCTTGAAATCGCCAGCGGGGATGAACAACCCTCTCTGGAGAGTATCGGTCACGTGGAGTTTACGTTCAACACGGAGAAGGAAAGGAATCGTCAGGACGATTCGATCTTCATTAGTCTGCACGCCGACGACAGAAACTATGAGGAAGCTTTGCCATCGGAGAGCGTCTCGATACCGTTGGAAACGCCGACCAAACTGCTGGACGAGTACGAGTCCGAAGGACCGCATACGGGTAGCATAATCACGGAGGTGTCTATCGAGCATCATCCGGCGTCGCCGCCGTCGATCGCCAAAATTAGGACCGAGGCACAGATCGAGACGACGACGGTGACGCAGAACGCGTCCAGGAGTACGTCCAGAGAAAGTCGGCTCCAGCAGAGCGCACCGAAAGAGTCGGAAATGTTGAAAACCTCGTTGAAAGATTCAAGAATTAGCACGCAGACTAGTAAAGTCATCGAAATGCCGGTATCGGCCAAGTCGACTGCGATTAAATCGGATGTTAAACCGGACATTAAATCGGAAATTAAATCGACGGATTCGCGAGCATCGTCTAGCGGCTTGTCGAGAGAATCCAGTGGCAAAAAGCCGGATATAACGAAACCGAAAAGAAAAAGTAAGGAGAGTCAGCAGCAGCAGCAGCAGCAGCAACAACAACAACAACAACAACCCGAACCATCCATCGAGAGAATAGATGGCAATGTAGTGACGCAGCAGAAAAGGGTAAGCTCGGGAGAGCCTTCTCGAGCTGTTCAAGAAACTAAAAAAGTTGATCTTCTCGATGACAAGGTCGGCAAATCGCAACAGCAGAGTTTGGTAAAAACGCCCAGCGTGATATCCGATCTGGATCACAACAGTTCCGAGTCCGAAAGAGATTCCGAGATCGAGTTCATCCGCAATAAGGTCGAGAAATTGGCTGAGGAGCTACCGGATGAACGAAAAGGTCTCTTTTATGAAGAGAGCTTCGAGGAAGATCTTCCATATGTACCGACGACTCTGCCATTGGAGAAAAGCGTCGCTGTACCTATTCTGCCGATTAAACAACGACTTCAGGAAGTAAGGTAATGCTTTTTAAACGATTCCCGGCCTCTCTATATACGTAAAATGTATATTCACGACATTCAAATTATGATATAAAATCAATTGGCTTTCAATTATTTTGTACTTTGAATATTAATATTAAGTCGCGACTCTCTTCAACAAATTCACTGTCAATCTTATTGGCAGTTTGTTTACCAAATTGTAATTCGCATCTCACGTTGACAGGACGATTCCGATCGAGAGACCGCGCTCGACGACGCCGATAAATCCGACCTTGCTGGACGAGTTTGTGATGCAGACGTCATCGGACGAACGGCGCGTGGAGCGGATGAAGATATCTCTACCGCGGGAGGACAGCTTCAAGCTGAAGAGTCCGCGCCGGCAATACGCCAGCACGGCGAATACGTTCACGAAGTTTGCGGGCAAGGTACCGCCGGACGGCGGCCGCAAGGGCGCTGTCCATCAAGGAAAATCACCGAGTCCACCTCCACTGCCACCGAGAGCACCAGCAGCGGCAGCGGCAGCGGCGGCGGCGGCGGCGGCGGCGCGACCGAGCAACTGGATCAACTTCGAGGAGATACCGGAGAAGAGAAAAGCGCCGAAACGGATACAGACGATACCGCGACCGGAGGACGACATCGCGAAAAGTATCACCGGCGGTTACAGCTATGTGCAGCCGGAAGAGTGCAAGTGCGAGTGCCACGAGGAGTCTAGGCGGGCGTCCATGCGGGAGGCAGCGGCGGCAGCGGCGGTCGCGGCGGCTGTCGCCGCCACTGCCTCCAGCACCAGCACGAGGACCTCCTCTTGCAGCAGCAACGGTGAACGGCCGTGCAACGGCGAAAATTGCACGGCGCCGACCACCGGCGGCGGTAGCTCGGTCGACCGCGCCAGTATCGTCAGGTAAAACCGATCGGCCACCGATTGGCAACGCGAGCTAATCACGTGTCCCGCCTGGGACGATTCGCGAAGGCCCTAGTGACGAGTAGAAATTTGTTTCTGTACTTTCAGTGACAGCTCGCTAGAGTGTTCGCTGAGCAACGACGACGGCCAGAGCACGCAGGTGCTTCTCGGCAACTCGACGAAACCCTTCGCCATGGATCTCGACGTACGTTCCAACAGGTCGAGTATCATATCGCAGGAGGAAAACGACGAGAATCAGCACCAATAATAATAATAATTATTGTTATTATTATTATTATTATAATCGATACTTGCATAGCGCACCCACGCCTTAGGATCTTCGGATTTTCCTTTTCTTCGTGTGGAAAGATGAATCCGAGTTTTTCCGATACGAATCAAAGGGCGATTTAATCCCGAAAGAGACGTTCTCCACCACGTTCTCTCTCTTTTCATCGCATTTTCTTTCTTCTGTGAAAAAAAAGAAAAATTTCACGAAGGATAAACTCGATACTCAGTTCTACGTGTTTTCGGTAGCGCGTCGTAGCGCGCGATAAAACTTTCGATTATCAAAGAGCACATCGCTCTCTCTCCTCTTCGAAATCAGTCCGTAAATCAGATTTCGAGATGTTCTTCGCCCTCAGCGTCACGTGGTTCCTCACTAACACGTCATTTTCGAACCATTTTCGCATTGCACCGCGTTCAGATATTTACATACGTTTACACGCGTTATACTTTTGCGACGGCAAAAGTTACATACCGCTGTCGCGGTTCTTTCCTTTCTTTCTCTTTCTTTTTCTTTCTCCTCTGAGGCTAATTCTTCTTGGGCGTTAGCTCCGTTCCTAAGTCGAAGATTACCACTTCTTTACGTTGGCTCGAGTCCATACGTAAAAGAAAGAAATGAAGACGTTGCGTATTACACGTAACATACATTTCTCTTCTTACAAACAACGTAAAGAGCATTCGAGAGAGAAAAACCGCGATTGGACGCGGTTCTTATTTTAGTTAGTTTATCGCACGCACGCGTTGACAGTTTGTCAGGGACAAGACACCTAGGGGCACCCGAGGATGGTGGCTCGCTAATGTTTTTACTAATATCTCCACAAATTAGTCACTAGTTTTCTCTCGTCGAGGGAGAATCGCACCGCCGCGGAATGTCGATGAAACGCTCGAACGTATCGCTCGTATCTTACTCTTTTTGGAACAAAAAGGATAGCACGAAATATGAGTGTGTATGTGTATGTATATATATATATATATATATATATATATATATATATATATATATATATATGTCCATATCCATATTCGTATAATTGTATCAATTATTACGTACACACCGACGGTGAGGCGGGTGTTGTTGCAGGTGTTCGAGCGAGCTTTCGAAGCTTCATATCATGTAGATAAAATCGTAGAATTATTAGATATGTATATTTCCGTGGGCACGTTGATCTTGTACCGAGATTAAAAAGTTTATTCAATGTTGAGCCGGAGGAAACCGGTACGGTCATTCTATTGATCGATTGTTTTTCAAACTTATATGATAGTGTTTACACGAAACGTGTAAACGTGTCATCCACGATGACCGTAAACAGGTCCGGGCAGGTTTCGCAAAGGGTCCCGTATGCGATTCTTTGGACCAGAAAACGTAAAACGCATTGCGGTTTCCGAGCGATTAACGCCGCGTAATTATCTAGATATTCGACGGAGTATTAAACGCACGCGGTCGATCAAATCGATTTATCGATGTTACTTCCATCCGCGCACGTAGCGTGCACGGATTTATTTTTTTTTTTCCAACTTCACCGCACCACCTTGTAAAATGCTCCTGATTGCGCCGGCGACTTTTCTACCCGCCGCAATCTCCTCGCATCTTCGTTTTTTTAGATCCCGCTTGGCGAGCCATCATTCGCGCGAAACACGCTAATTGAGAGCGATTCTTTGTCATTCTCCTCTCCTCATTTCCTCGGAGCCGAAACGAGATGCACATATTAATCCCGTGCCCGTTTCATATGTCGAGCTGTCACACGATAGAGAGAGAGAGAGAGAGAGAGAGAGAGAGAGAGAGAGAGAGAGAAAGACAATTCTATATTATCTACCTCCTTAAAAAAGAAAGAAAAAAAAAAACAGAAAAAATGTACCAAGGGGAATCGAGTGTCTGTGGAGGGGTTGTTTCATATGCAGAAAATCAACGCGACTTTTCCGGTTTGACCTCTTTCCTCGCGACAAGTGCAATTTTTTTTTTTTTTTTTACAAGTGTGGACAGAAAATTATATTAAAGTAGGCAACATTACAAAATGTTGGAAAATGAATAGAGCAAGGCAATTGTGTGTGTGCGTGCGTGCGTGCGTGCGTGCGTGCGTGCGTGTGTGTGTGTGTGTGTGTGTGTGTGTGTGTGTGTGTGTGTGTGTGTGTGTGTGTGTGTGTGTGTGTGTGTGTAATAGTGAGATCAATGTAACGTTACTTCTAACGTACACACGGGTTCAAAATATATAAAGTGAAATTAAAAAATTTTCATTTCTTAATAATGTTTATCATTTCATCATCTACGAATTAGGATAATCTCGTTCTTATTGCGGATGATGCAAATATAAATATACGTTGCCTTCACTATTGCATACACCAGTTACCTTTGCTCTATTCTATTCATATCTATTTTACAAACATTTATTTGTAAATTTATCGACTTGATTTGTCTAGATAGCAATATTTTAGGCAAAAAATTAATATTGATTTAATTTCGGATTCATTTGTTAAATTATTCTTCGTTCTTTATAAATTAATGGAAATAATAATTTTCTATTTTCTTTAGCTAAATCTGATAACTCAGGCTATTTATTCGTTTCATTAATTAACGACGAATCAATTGATGTTGCGGGTGAAATTCGTTGGACATATAAAGCTACATTGACGACTGATTGATTATCCGTTGATTGAAGAATAATGATGAAATTTTACTTATCATCGTACCATCGCAGCACGAGCAACGAATAGTGAGCTTACAAGAGGTCAAACCAAAATTCACGTACGCATTTGTGAGCTAAATGGCAGTTTTGCCTACGTAATTGTATCGTTTTTTTTAATCTATGCCACGAATAGTACTTCATATCAACGACTTCAAAGACATCATTAATAATTCCTCGACGTTTACATTCTTTCGTGATATTGTCCTTCTAATGGTGAGAGAAAAGGAGAAAGAAATTGTGCACTATTGTGTTCAAAACAAAATAAATTTATTCTGAAGCAACAAAAACAATTTGTTTTTGCTTGTCTGTGACGTCGAGCGATTCGATGGAAAATTGATATATTGCATCTAGTTAATTAACATTTATCGACAATTTACAATGACAAAAGAGTTCATGCTCCTTTTTAGAAGCATATCATTTTCCTGATTGAAATTTTCAAGGGGAGCTCCTTTACCCTTCTGTTTGAGATATTGAAAAAACTGTAAATATTCCATCGGCAGATTATGTGTATATATATTTTGTCGTACAATGTTTCTTTGTCATCAAATCGTATGTCAAATTGCATACGCTCGATGTGGCAGAGATTAGTCGCGCCTGTTGGAATTGAGTCAAGTTTCCATGTGTTGCCACACACACACATACACACATTCTCTTCCATTTTTATTCTTCTCCATTCTCTACGCTCTTTCTCATCCCCTCCCCACCCCCCCCCCCACACAGACGTGTAACAGTTAAATCGAAAAATAAATTAAGTAACTGATTAATAGATTTGTAAGCTGTTAAGTAATATTCCATGAATCGATCGGACATGCCTGTCTCTTTCTTCTTTCCTTCTTCTCTTTTTGGGCGAAAAAAGAGAGAGAGAGAGAGAGAGAGAGAGAGAGAGAGAGAGAGAGAGACAGGAAAATCCTGATTAGGGTAGTAGGCAATCTCGTGCAGACAATTTGCCTGTAACCAAATATTTCGTGCAAGATGATTTTCTTTCTTTTAGATTTTGGTGTTTAGCTACACAAATTTTCAGAATTATATATATAAATACACATAGGTAAGTGTGCGCGCGCGCGTGTGTGTATATGTGTGTATGTATGTACGGGAGTATATGCGTGTGTATAAATTTATTCGTATGTCTATATATAAATAAGTACGCAAGCATCGTAACGTGCGTAATTTCCACAAATTCAATTTCGATGCTAAAGATACGGGAAAATGAAAATAGGATTTAATCGGGGCAATTGTGACACGGTGTGCGTGCGTGCGTGCGCGCGCGCGCGCGCGCGCGCGTGTGTGTGTGTGTGTGTGTGTGTGTGTTTGCGGTATTGTTCAACGCCTTTCCAACGACAACAGCAGTTATAAAGTCGTTGAAGCGGAATGATAATTCGATCAGTAATTATCAAATGGTGTGAAAATAAAATTATTGGTTTTTTTATTAAAAAAAAAATATTCTTGCAATGGCGCATTTACGATTGCGATTACTCCGATTTTAATTATCTCACGGTGATTGTAGCATTTTTATTGCTATAAACGAAGATATGTAAAGCTACGTCAAAGGCATCGGAATTTGAGTTTAATTTTGATTTGATTTCTTGCAGAACAAAACGTCCCACGCAACAATCAGTCAGTTGGATTTGCGCACGACAAAACGAATAATATGTTAATAATTTTGCGGCCGGAGGCGAGAATCGCGTACACGCGACAAATCGTCAACTGAAATGTTTTTCTTTTCCTCTTTGTATAATTTATGTCATATGCATCATAAACCGATAGGGCCTGTTTACACGGCATGATTACATAAATATATCATGTGTAAATATATATCTTCACATCAAAATTAAAAAATGAGACTCTAATTCTGACGCTCGAGTCAGAATCAGATCTCAAAGTTTCAAGAGTGTAACGGTAAAAGTTGCAATACTATATAATTCCAGATGTTCAAAATTAAATATGTAGTGTTGCAAATAACGTTCCTTCTTAACATTTTAATTAATCTATTTCTCGAAAAATTTCTTTCATACTTTCATACTTAAATGTTTGAACTTTTGCTATTTTTTTTTTTATCTTATTTATTCCATTGATTTTATTTATTCTGTTTATATTATTTCAAGATCATTTTCAAGATAGTGATGTTGGGAAGTTATATGAATGAAGGTTACATACATGTAGATATAAAAGATATCTTTTTTATGATCTTTCCGTTTTTAAATAGAAATATTTATTGTTACCAGATGAGAAAATTTGTTTGATTTTTGCGTGTCGCTTTTATTTTGAAGCAAAATGTGTCCTCCTTCAATATGTCCTTAGAAGACAGCTTGTGAATTCACACACTGCTTGTGATGCAAGATTTTTTTTCAACAAAACACAAATTTGCAAATGATTTGTGATGAGAAAAGAAAGAAATTTAAAAGAAATAGACAAAAATGGAAAGAGAAGAAATGAACGTGACATAGTCACATTCCGCTCACAATCTTATTCTCAAAAATGGCGTATTACGAAAATCATAATAGAACTTTTTCTTAGATAAACAGAAAGAGAGAGAGAGAGAGAGAGAGAGAGAGAGAGAGAAAAAGGAGAGAGGAAAAGAGGAAGCATCCATTTACCCATTTATCTTAGCAATACATGACTGTTTGTTATTATTTTTCATGCAATGTATAAGAGTATAAAAAATGAAATAAAAATGGATATTTAAATGTTTCTAATGTTATGTAAATAGGATTATAGAGACGGGAGTCGACATTTTGAAATAATAAGTAAACATGTTTGAATGACGATTACGATGATGATTACGATAAAGATACGTTTGACGATCTCATGTTCAGAAAAGAAAAAAATAAATTAAAATAAACTGTTTACGTGTGTGTTTTGATGAATGACTGCATTATTTCAAATCATTACGTTGGTTTATTGACATTATTTGACTGATTTTCATTAATTCTTAATAATTTAAACTATCGATTTTATCTTACTATTGACATTACAAATATATTGTCATTGAGCTAATAATAATTTTGTAAAATATATTTATTATTTCTTTGTGTTAAGCATTAATCAAATATTTTAAGTATAAATCTAATATTTATATTATTTATTTAGATTAAAAAAGAAAATGAGTATTCTGTAAATATTGACCAAAAATGTCCAAGATTCGATACAAATTTATACAAAATATGAGACTGCTACATGTATGGTTAGTCATTGTATCGCGTATAGTCATCCTTTACTTTCGAAGCATATGTGTTTGTTATATGTGCAAAATTGTTTTTCGTTTCGGTTTTCTTTTCTTCTCTATTATCCAAAATGACCGGTAACTCGGTGTCTCGCAATAACAGCGTGGTCATCGTAGTAGCTGTCGCGTTATTCTCTTGTAAGGATTGCTAACAGAAGAAAAACGAAAATAATCATTACAACAATGAATCTTTAATTAAAAAGATATAGAGAATTTTCAATCGATAAAAAGAAATGCGAATAATAATACACACACATATATATATATATATATATATATATATATATATATAATACATATATATATATATATATATATATATATATATATAAAGTAAAGTATCAATGTGATATGAATTTAGAATTCTAGCTTGGTCGAATATTGCGTTTCAAAATCGAACAATAATCGACATAGTTAAGAGAAATAAAATTCGGTTTTTTTCGTGATCGTAGAAATTTTAAAGATTTATATTATGTTGAATATATAATAATGTCACTTCGTTATTTACTTATCAAGATAAAATTAATTAAATTAACAAGCATTGTCCAAGACAAATTTAAAAAATGTATACTAACGTAAATTTGCATGTATACATAATTACCTGCATAATGTTTAAGAGAAACAGGAATGCGAGCAAGGTCAATGCACTCAGTGCAGCACTGCTGCCACCCTTTCCCTTTCCACCTCTGAAAGAATATTTCACAGAAAGAGGAAATTTTTTCATGGAATGTTTAATAAAAATTCCGAAACATAAATATAGATTTTAAAGGGATATTTAAACTATCATACCCACGATGTCCTCCATGATAGTGACCTCCGTCATTATGATAACGTTCGACAGGTACGTCCCAAGGAGCTTTTCCGAAGCTTCCAAAATTAGTTAAAGATTTGAACGTCATCTATTTAATAAATATTCTTTACAAAATAATATTCAAACACAATGTTCACATCATAAAAAAATTGACAAAAATAAATAAATTGACAAAAATAAATAAATAAATAAATAAATAAATAAATATATATATATATATATAATATTCGCTTAAACATGAAGATAATATATGTATATCGACTGTATATACAATTTTACAATTTTATAATATATATTACTTTCACGTTTCTATTATCACACACATATATGTACAAATCAGCTATACATATATGAAAGTATATATATATATATATATGAAAGTATGTGAATTTATATAAAAGTACATTTTATATAAAAGTGTGTGAATTAATATTGATATATATTACATTGTTTACTTCGCTTACCTTCAACGTTAGAAAATTACGCGAGAAAATCAAAAGAACTGCCAAATTCTGCAATATTGAGATAATTCAGGGAAGTCTTTCTTCAATGAGATTCAGTATAAAACTGTTCCGTCATAAGAAGGAATCTTGTCACCTAACAGGAAGATACGGTCACGGTTTCTGAGGTCTTCACGCTCGGTAAAGCGGAATTCATCTTTTTAAATATCACACTATTAAATTGCTGCAAATAAAAGTATTTGCAAACAGAGAGCTAAAAAAGACGAAATATCTTGCGGAAATCAATCATATTTTAATTAACGTATATCGATTATATTTATTGAGATATAATAACCATTCTGCACATACATACAATTTACATCTATAACGTGTAAACTAATGAGCTACATGAATATTACAACGAGAAGAAATAACGAAAGTTAACTCCACCCATATGCATACATCAATACACATGTATATATATATATATATATATATATATAAATGTATATATCTATACATGTACATGTATATCTTATATATATATATATATTAATATACATTTAATACCTATATACAGCAGCTAATAGATTTAGGGCGGATGTTAAAGGAGAACAAATATCCTGAGACATTAACACGAATGTTGAATAGGGAAGGTCATTCAATAACGAAACTTGTTCAATTACTACCGCAAAATAATTGAATTTGCAAGATTTATACATTTCCAAACCCACATTTGGTACATTCTCAAGCAAGTTTAATATTGTTCATAATAAATCGCGTTCTTCATCTTTAATTCTTCAATTTCCATTCGAGATAAATTTACAAAATTTTACTTTTCTTCTTTTATATCTAAAAATCAATATATACGTACGTGCTTTCTTGTCAATGTGGAAGAAGAGTGGAACGATAAAATATTAATTGGATTTGTTATATCGTAAAAGAACTTAAATTATTACAATTATACGCTTTTATTTTTTGTCTCTCTCTCTCTCTCTCTCTCTCTCTCTCTCTCTCTCTCTCTCTTCGTGAAACGATAGTAACATTTGAACAGAGTTCATTGAGCACATCGAAATTTGCCGATCCTTCTTTTCCAGCAGTTCTAAGCGCGTCTTCCTCCCTACGAACTTGATATTACCGCTAACATTCCGTATACATATCGTACATTTAATGTGCTGAATGCGCGATGCGTACACGTAAAAATAACTTAAGTGCTAGGTGCAGCAATTGTAACCGCGGTACAGTTTCCCAAATTCAATTCTCGAGGATGTAAATACGTGAAAACGACGCGAAATGCGTCGTTATGCGCTTATAGCGCATCGAAAATTAAGTCCGACAAAGTTACATAAGTCTTACAAAGTTAAGTTAACAATACATTACGGACTCGAATTTTCGTTTTTTGCGGCAACTTTTCCGTCAATAATGTTTCACCGATACGGATGTCACTTTTTGTCTTTATCTTCAGAAATTTCGTTACACTTTGAAAATATTTATCACATTTCGGAACGTTGAGCGAGTTTTTATTCATTGTAAAAAATGAGAAGTGTCAATCAACAATTAAACTTCTGCTACCTATTGCACATAATAGTCATCGTCGTCGAAATATCAGAATATCAGAACTCGCGCCGAGTCCCAACCACAAATGCTATTACCTACACTGAATACGATTCAATAAATAGAAATAAATATATAAATGTGTAATCGACGTGGCACAAAAACTCGGCGGTCGATGCGAAAGGACGTAAACGTATATGTAACTCTCGTAATGAAAAGTGGTAATCGAACAAATTACATTACATTAGACAGAATTTCATTGGACAAAATACATATTGGTAGATCGAATTTATCGAGCGGAAAAGCTTTTAAATTTGCCTTCCCGAAACTTACTCTTTTTCGAAAGAAACATTTATATAGGATTGGAGCATCGAGCATGCTTGATTTCATTGGAAAATCACAAAATGAATTAAAATGAATCTGCATTACGGCATTATATGGCGCGTACACGGAGACCGAATTATCGAGGAAACGATCGCTCGTAAGTTCGAGCCGAGTTGATGAGCTGATTCGAGATTCGATGCGAATCCCGGCTCGGTGCACATCCACGAATACCGTCGATCAAATCTACACTTCGGTGTTTCTAGCATGACCTAGACACGTGGGACGTCGGAAACCCCATTGGGAAATATTTGGTGATTTCGCCCGAACGCGAAATTGACAATAAGCAGCGATCGAATGTACGAACGCACAACTTTGGGAGAGGAAGTCTGACGAAGTCTGACGTTGTCAAGCGTTCCTCGGATAATTTTACATCATACAAAATTTCATGTTATTATTCATGTTTTCTTGTAATATAAGTCCAATAGGAGCCCGATTTTCATTATTGTTCTCTACAGCCTCGGAAGACAAAGCACGGATTATGGAAGAAGGGCTGCGAGTAAAAGTTCAGTTCGGCAAAGAGAGATTCAGAAATCCCGCGGAATCTAAGCCATGTTCGATAGAACGCTGCGAACGTGTGAACTCGTTCATACAGCGTTGCAGTCCATAAAGAGAGTTCTGCAGTCCTCGCCCGTGCGACCGCGTCGTCCTGCCTCGTACAAGGCCTCGAAGCCGACGCCGCTCTGCCTCTGCAGGAGATAGCTCGTCGCGTACCTGGAGGAAGTCAAATCCGACCTTTGACTACTTTTGACTCGGATCCAAGTCGAAATACTGTACTATAATTTTTCGACAGAAGTATGACACGCAAAGGTGACTAAGCTAGTCACTTCTTCGTCAGATAGATAGAAGCACCATGGTAAGTTTTAAATTTGTATATTATTAACATCGACACGCTTAATTAATTTAATTTAATTCAGTTTCTGAGAATTCGTGAATGTGTAAAATATCAGTTCAACAAAAAAAAAAAAAAAAGAAAAATTATTGGACACGAAGATTCTATCTTTCGAGCAGTGCTATTATTATCCTGTTATTTTAATTTAACTTATTTATGTATGTGTTATCTTCGATAAATATCTTCGAGATACATTTGGCATGCGAAAAAGAAATACATATTGATGATACTTACGATCCAAGTTGGCAGAAGATCGACGATGGACCTTGCGTATCAGCGATACACTCGGCGCTGGCCTCGCAAAGAGCCCTCTCGGCGCATCCACGTTGTCCCTCCTCCTCAGCACGACCTACGTAGCTGAAGGACTTGACGGATCTCATGTAGCCCTGTAACGGATCAAATTTTAGTTTAGAATATCACAATGAGATATATATATATATATATATTATATTTCCAAGTTTCAAGCTTATTACGTTCTATTTTCCTATTTACCTTTCCTTCTGTTTTCAACATAGTTAGTCGTATATAATGCGATAATAACGAATAATAACGAAATAGAGATAATGCGACAATAACAAATAATAACGAAATAGAGATAATAATAGAGAAATAATTTTACAACAATTTAAATAATGCATATAATTATAATTATAAAACATAAAAATATATTTGTAAGGAATTGTGTGTTTTTGAATTTGAAATTCTTTCTACTTGTAAAACGACCAGTAATTTTTAACCCGGATTTTACAATGAATCGCGAATGGAATAAATGTTATTTTTCAATAGTCGTTTATCGATGAACATTGACCATTCGATAATTTAATGTAAATAATTTACCTTCAGCATAGAGATTGACGCTATCGCAGCCTCGGAAACAGTGTCACGTCTTCCGAGAGAACGAGCCGTCAGAGAACGATGAGAGAACGATGTTTTCAGAGCATCCAGCAGATTGATGACTATACTGATGAACTGCTTAATAACACAGGCAAAGATATAAGCGATCTTATTCATAAATATAACTTAACAGGCTTCAAAAAGAAAATAATGTAATGTGATGATTAAAACGGACAACACAGTATAGCATAGTATAGCATAGTATAGCATAGTATAGCTGTACGAGTATAGATACATGCGAAATTCATGTGTCATCTTTATATTGTACAATGTAGTAAATTAGTTTATATTATCCGTTTACAAAATTATTTACAAGCACAGGTGATTCTCTCGATAGAGAAAATCATAGTTATAACTTTCTTTCGTTAAATCACGCAGCCTGGTACATTATTTCTCGTACATAATTACTCGAGACTTGCGTTCTCTCGACACTCAATTTATCAATCTTTACACAGATATACACGGAAAGAAAGATTAATCTTAAATCAAGACTATATATTCTCATATATAAGAATATTATAATCTTCATATAGAATATTTTTAATCTTGCAAAAATAATACTTGCATCAATAGAAATTCAATCAAATCAAGACTAAAATTTTTAAGAAGATTACAATATTCTTACTTGTATATGAGAATAATTTTCTCGTTTTAGGTTTTAACTTTTAACTGTGTGACTCACTCTTCTGTGTAATTTTAAATTATACTCGGGAATCGATGTAATCGATGTGGGTTATATCACAAGCAATTTTAAAACGAGCGACAGTTAGATTACAAGATAATTAGCAAGATAATTAGCAAGTATTAAAACGAGTATCGGACACAGTTAAGCAAAACTAATTCAATCTCTCTCTCTCTCTCTCTCTCTCTCTCTCTCTCTCTCTCTCTCTCTTTTTCTCTCACGTGCGTGCGAATTTGACAAAGCAGACGCACGCCAAATAATATAAAGCATGCATTTCGCTCTAAAGTGAGATGAAAAATTTCAAAAGATTTAGACTGAACTTAGTGTCCAATCTATTCGTTTACAGACTCGTTTACTAACCTCAGAAGCATTTTTCGCCATTACAGCAACCTGTTCGGGATCTCTGCCCTGTCCTAGAAACGCGCCCAGCACCGCGGTCAAAATTTCCTAAACAACCGACACCAGCCATGTGCGCTAAGTCCAAAGTTTGATAATTATTTACAAGGAATGTGAACGAGCGCAAAGTGGAAGTGTGTGTTTTCGTCTGGTACGTTGGTGCAGTAGTATCGCGCGTATTTTGGATTCTTTTATCCAGATAAGGCAAAATTGAGACGGATGGCTGGAAAAAGAACATATAAACAGAAACGTTGTTTTTTGACAGCGACAAAGAGAAAATGCGAGATTACTTGCAACATTTTTATTCTCTATTGCATAAAATAGTACTGGAAATAATTTTGTAATTAATGCAAAACTAAATTACGTCAATAAATATCCACTTCATTTGATTGAAAGAAAAGAATTACTACAAATTTATTAATTACATCAATAAATTTGCAGTTATTTCCGTTTTAAGTACGAACTTTCAAATTTCCTTTATCCAAGAAGCAAGTTTTCGCCTCTTGTTTTTCGCCTCTTTTTGTCAGCCAAGTGCCTCGATTCTTTCGCGCAAACGAAACAAAGATCGAAGCGAAGTGAAACCGCGCCAGTGAATTTCCGGCCGTGAGACAAATTAAATTGTGTAGAAAACGTAAAGATGGTGTGACGCAAGTACGCGAAAATGACGAGCCGTCATAATTAGAACAATTATTTGACGCAGCCTTTCCTAGTCGTCGTACACTCGGGTGGCTCGCGACAATGGGCCCCGTGTAATTTACAAATTTCTACCAGAGCGATAGAAATCGGATTTGAACTTGCCGTGAACTCCAAATTACAATAAACGAATAAAGTAAATTAGAAAGAAAAAAAGAAAACAGAAGTAAAATAGCGTACATATAAATATAAGAACTGAAAAAAATTATGATTACACGAGATATTTTTTAATTCAAAGGGAATAAATTTTTTTTATTTGCATTAAATATTAAGTATCTCTAAGTATATAAAATATTACACACAAAGACCGCGCGATCAAGCGTTGGCTACGATTTCCTTATTTACATTATATGAAATAAATATAATTCCATTTGGATTCTCGCGTCGCAAAAGGGAAAGGTCTTTCCTTCGCGACAGAAGCAATCAACGTTTCAGACTAACCGACGCTCAGTAACGTAAATCTCATCAGATTACAGGGAGATTCCTTTTCTACGTGCTACATGCTAACTAGCGGGTAACTATCTACCTGGTGGATGCTGATTAAAGGGAGCGGTTGTTTCAATGTACAGCGTTCTCGGGAATGGGATACTGAGAGAGAACAGAATTTTGTTTCCAGCCTAATCTCGCTGTATCGCCGATGTCATCAGAAAAACAGTGGTACAGAGTGAAGTGAACCGAGATTTATGTTAACGTTGGAGCACCATGATTAGCTTCACTTACCTGCATGGGGCTACTCTGATTGTCCACCTTGTCGATACCATCCACCGGTTGCTGAGGCCCGCCTAATAACGCCGTCAGAACTCTCAGACCGACGGAGAGCAAATTGGCCCACGGGCTCGTAGTCGTACCCTCGTCTATTTCATTTTTACTTGGTCCAGTCGCACCTCCGGTGCCCTGTCCCAGCAGCATTTGCATCAGCATCCCGAGCATGTTGGACCACGAGAAACCGCTGCCGCCGCTCTCCTGCGCGACATGAAAAAAAAAAAATCGAGGAATACGGATGAGAAAAGAAATAGATTGTTGTTGTAGTCCACGTTGCCGTATCATAAATGTAATAAATCGGGTACTACTTATTTCTTCGGTCTTCCCTGAATGTAATATGTAAATGTGTACATGCGTGTCACACTAGTGGAATTGAATTTTGCAGGTGTGTATATGTATGTGTGTGTTTGCGCCTATATGTTTTACCTGAATCTGATTAGTGCTGATATCCTCGAGATCATCGATCGCTACTTTCTTCATCGCATTTGGTTTCTCCGCAAATTTTCTTTCTTCTCTGATCTGTTGTTGGTATTGTTGGGGATATGATTGTTGTGTGTATTGAGGATGCTGCGGTAACGCCGCGACTTGTCCCAAGGCAAGTGCGATGAAACATAGCGACACGTATTGGTTGTACTGCATTTTCTGTAACAACAAAAGGATACCATATCTCTGTTATATTTTCACAATGTATATATGTAATTTGTAAGAATATCTATAAATTCGGATAAATTTTTTTGTCAAGAAAGGCCGTTTGTATATTACCTAATTAGTAAAAATTTATTACAAGATTAAAATGTTGGTTAATTTTATTTTACAGCTTATTTTATCCTCATCAGATAAACTTAACATGTCTACTATATAAGCTCGTTGATTATATTAACATTATGACGATCATCGTCGTCATTGACATAATTTATTATATGTACATTTATGTAAGGTCTATATAGAAATCTTAGTAGAAATCTGAATGTTGAAGTGATGACTTGACTCGGAAACACGAGGGGGAAGAACATACGATACCGGGTCACTGAATCAGAAATGAAAGTATGTCGCGGCAATTGAAACGATGATTCTAATAAAATTAAATTAACAACAAGTAATCTGACTAATACAAATTTATTTATTTGCATTGTTTATATACATATAATCTTCTTCTGTAATATTTTTTCAGAAAAATACAAGAAACGATAATTATATATTCATTATTTCTTTAAAAAAAATATCGAAAATATTTATGAGTATCACGAAACGTGAAAAGAAGAGATTTTTCTTTAAAAGAAAAAAAATTCTCAATATTTTGGAGATATTTTTCATAACCAATAAAAATTAAAAACATATATATATATATATATATATATATATATATATATATATATATATATACATACGTACCTATAATTGGATCGATTACGGATAACTATCGTTAATGCGGTCTTCATTTTAATTTAATATTGTTATTATTATTCCGCATTATATCCTTCGTATTATTGATGATGATACTTTACAAGTCGACACGCGATATTAAACATAATAGATTGAATCTTAAACTCCTAATGCAATTCCTAAAATGAACGGCTTAAAATAAGATTTATAGGACGGATTTATGAACGGCTGCGTGATCTTCACCTTGTGAACGTGCAAAACGAGAAACGGCAATGATTGGGGAGGAGGGGGGGGGGAGGGTAATGTACATAGCATTTATCGTGAACACAGTGGCAACCTAAGAATGCTTGTATGATGCTGCTGAAAGTGTGCCACGGTGGTTAAGGTCGTCTCGACGGCAAGCATGCCGATCGCTCGTTAGCCCACTTCCCGACGGCACACCGGTACTGGTTTGTTGAACCCGACAGGTACCGTTACTCCAAAAGGCGGTCACGACCTACTGCCGATCGCAACGGCGACCGGTTCTTGTGTTCACCAAAAAAAAAAAAAAAAAAAAAAAGAGAGAGAGAGAGAGAGAGAGAGAGAAGAAATAGGGAAGGAAATACAAAAAGGAAAGCAGTTGACATGATGCCGATCGACGAGATCGAGGTGATAAGAGACGATGGATCGACGATGTCTGTCTTCTCGCGTAACTTTCTTTAAGTAGTTTTCTGTATAAATAACGACGCGACTGTAAATCGTTATTCTATTCTAAAATTTTATCTATTATAAAATTTTATTGTATATTAAAAATTGTTCCCGTGTTAAAAACTCTTCCATATTAATGTCATTATTGGATGTTGCATGTACATGTATGTTCTCATGTGTATTATCTTGTTGTTTTCATGTAATTTATGGAATAATGTAACAAGATATTTATATTATTCATAAATAATGATTATAATAGATTATAATATATATGATAATAACAGCATTTCCTAAGAGTTTATTATAATCCTTATTTCAATATTGTCATCAAGCGTCAAAGAACATTCGAAAAAGAATTGCGCGCCTAACAATTCTCAATCTTTGTTATATTTAAGTTTTTTTTTTTTTATTTAGAATTTTGAAAAAAATTTCAATCAAACATTTTGTGTCATAAGATTGATATTATTCGTCAAGAAAAGTACCTAAAGTATTACTAATACTTGCACAGAGACTCTCGTAAATTTATAAATAAATCCGAATACTAAAATTTTATTTGTAAACGAAATCACGCGTAGCTAGGAATTAAATAATATTAACATTTACACAATCACGATCTTCGTTATCATAATATAATGAGGTGACGTTCGTGAAAGCAACGAGAGAGATGCTCTCACTGACGATGAGAAACGATGCGCGGCGCGCCTTTGGAAAACGGTACACATCGCGACGAAAAAATTGCAAGACGAGTTTCTAACTGTATCCTTACACCTGACGACAAACATATTCTACTACCTAGATGTGCACGATTGACCCGACAAAAAGACTTACAAAAATTAATATCTTTTATGAGGCCATGTCGTTTATGAGGCTATTGCGTATATAACTTCGCGTGACGAAAATTAAGTGAAAAAATTACTTCTAAAGCAAAAACCTAAATAAATAAAAAGATATTCTTTCATTATTTAAATTCTAAATCGTAAAAAGCGCTTGCAAAAATTATTACAAGATTAATCACCTTTCAGTAAAAGAGAAAAAGAGAAAGAGAGAGCGAGAGAGTGAAATAACTTTTGTAGAAATATTATATGTCTACTTTTCAATAAGTCATAAAATTTACTTGATAAATAATAAGTAAGAAAGTAATGTGCAAGTGAATAATAAATAATCAAATTGTATTTAATAATAATAATAATAAATAAAATAAAGGCGACAATAATTTTATAAAATAGAATTGATTCAAATATAATCTTTTTCTTTGGAAAAATAACTAAGAGGTCAATTCATAGTCAATTTTTACATTTAAGATAATTTTAAAATTACATTTCAAACAATAAGATGATCATACAATCTTGCTCAAGACAATCTTAAATATAAAAAAGGGACTATAAGTACTTAAGATTAATTTTAAAAAGAAGCAAAGATTATATTATAATAAAAATATTTAGGAAAATATTGCGATAAACATACGAAATTGTGATAATAATAATGTTCTACGAGTAACAAAACCTAAAATTAATGGCTTTTTACATATTAAAATTACACATATTTTTTAATACTAAAACATTAAATTAAAATACACACACGTGCTTATTGTTTGCTATAATAAATTTTTACAATTAACGATAAATGAGCACAAATTTTGCTCCAATATCCAAAAATTTCAAAGAGGATCTTACAACGGTCATACAATTACAAGTATCTTTAGTATAATTTTATGGAATCAAAAGCGCAATAAAGCAGACTCGAATATATGGGTGATCAATGTTCCCTATCTGGTCAATCCAAGGTCAAGTGCAATGAAAAACTGTGTTACTCACTTAGTTATTTCCCCGTGGATTTCCGTGACACTGACTCTCAGATTCTGAAGATGAAATTCCTCGCGGGGTCTTCTATATAGCTTGCGAGCATACACGTGGGGGTAAACCGTTCGGCCAATGATCACTCATCTTTGCTACCATTTTCAATGGAACTATCCAATCACGCCGGGCCGATTGGTGAGAATTCCAAAAGGTCTATACTCGGACGAAGAACATTCTTTATAGTTACTTTGTAGCAAAGAAGAAACGAGTTCATGACTTTATGATACATAGAGTTCGTATATCCCCCTCTCTCTCTCTCTCTCTCTCTCTCTCTCTCTCTCTCTCTCTCTCTCTCTCTCTCTCTCTTTCTCTAATTTTTCTATGTTACGTTGCGGCAACTCCAGACGTATTTTATTTAGAATAATTCTGTCTTCGCAACAGTCATTAGCGTTTTTAGCGTTGTACGTCACATGTTCATTGCACCTAGAGAATTCAGATTTCAAATATCGTTATTAGCGCACGTGGTTATTCCGCTTCTGGTTTAAATTTAAAAGAGTCGCGACGAATATTCCAAGAGTGACTGAAAATGACATTGCTGTTGATCATAATGTTAATTAAAAAAAAAGAAATTAATTAAACAGACTTTGATCTTTTATATATTACAAGAAAGTTTATTCGATAAAAGTGCGATAGCGGACCGGCTGAATAAATTTAAACACACGCAACGTTACTGTAACACCTTGAAGCTGACTAAAGGGTTCCATTCGTTATTCTCCTAATTATATGCATATCCGTTTCGCGTCCTTCGGCGAACGAAGAGACCTTGGTGAAAGTGGGCAAGTGTGAGAAATCCCTTGTTAATTCGCAAATTACATAATATCGTACTGTAATTGTAACCTTTACCTTTACTTTCATCCTTGTACATTACTATCAATAAAACGTCCTTTCTTTTTTTCTCTCGTTACGTTCACAATTGTGAAATCGAGAATACGCAATACCGTATCGCGGGACGGACGGGCGGGATGTGCGGCGCAAAGCGGACGAGCGTGGAAAAAGCGTCGGCAATCCGTCATAACTGTTTCAGTAGCGGGATGCTGCGTCGGTTTTTCTTATTAGGAGGATCTCGCTAATCGCGCCCCGCTGATCGACCCCGCCGCCACCGCCGCCACCGCCGCCCGATCCGTGGCGGAATGCCTCGTTCTTCTGCGCTCGTTGGCATGGTTCATCGCCGGGAAGTTCAGTGAACGTATTACGAGTCGCGAATGGATTCGAGCGTAACGGAACAGCGGACGACCTTCGCGGATGCGCGGCGAGTTTCGCAAGTTGCTGCGAGTTTGACCGCCAAGATTGCACCGGGAATACTACGATCGTCCGGAAGGAATACGCGAGATCGCGATACGTACGCGCGAGCCTTGGCTATGGAATCGAGTCGATCTTCGATTCAATCGATCAGATTTTGAACGCCTTCCTTCATAATTTTCCATAAATTATCGGTACATCTAATCATATTCGTTTATTCACTTTTTGAATTTCGATTTTTCGATTTTTTTAGATTACTGTCGCGTCTCTGATTTAGTGGACTCAGTCTCTTCTCATCTTCTTTTTCCTTTTTTTCTTTTCTTTTAAATTTAAAAATGTATGTGTCATATCTCAAAGAATTATCAAAAATGTAATAAAAATTTCATGTATTGTTTTGATTAATGCGCTTGACTATCCGTGTAAAATTTGAGCGCAAGTCTCCTATTGATTTATAAGTTATTTAATCTTTTGGTGTGTCTTGATTCCTATGTAAAATCATATTTTATAGTATTTATTTGATGAGGAAGTAGCACTATGAATTAAATCAAATTTTTTTATATATATATAAATAATAAATATTTATGCAAAACTTATGCAAATATTTAGACCCACTTACTCGTTTAAAAGTTATTTACCTAAAATTGCAAAATATGGATAATATGCACATACATTATAATTCAAATTATTTATTATTTTGATTTTACTTTACAGTTACTTCCTGATGTATTATATTTAAAATCAGAATTTTTTGATTTATTGATTGGAAAAGAAAAAATTTATGTAGGAACTTGAAGTTTTTAAACTTCAGTTATTTTTATATTGTATTGCCATAATATTTCTTAGTCGCGCCGAAAAATTACCGTTGCAATCAGTTATTCATCATTCATTTTAATAAATGAATCGCGCGTATGTCGTACAACAATGGCCGACGCCGAAAGTAGCAAAGCATGGCTAGTGCCGAGTAAACGCGCTCGCATTCTCGAAATGTGTGACGCGCGTCATTATGGACAGTAGTGCACTGTAGACAGAAACGAAGAGTCTCACAAACTAGTGGCACATAAAAAAATCTAAGCAGTAATACTTCAGTAATAAGCGAATCTACCAATCGACTTGAGAATTATCGCAAGATTGTCATTTTAAAATTCCCGGCTACGAATGATCAATTTACTTCCAGATTAAATTTTACTGCTTACGTTCTTTTTACAGAAAGAATATTAATCAAGACTATATATAAGCAAGAATGACTATATATAATCTTTCTTAAACAAACTTCAGTAATTTTAGGAAAATTTTGTTAATTTTATAAATTAAATAAAAAGAAAAATTATTAGACACAGAAATCCTGTCTCTCAAGCAATGCCACTTATTACTCTGTTATTTGAAAATTGTAATCTTTGATCGATTGAATTTGCATTGACGCAAGTATAGATATTCTCATATATAAGAAATATAATCTTCGTATAAAAGATTTTTATATTATTATATTATATATTTTTAGCCTTGAGTTGAGCAAAAGTAATACTTGCATCAACATAAATCGAATCAAGATTAATATTTTTTTAAGAAGATTATAATATTTCTTGTTTATAATATGAGAATATTTATCTTGATTGAAGACTAATTTTTTTTATGTGCCAGTAGCACGTGTGTCTTTTAGTAATCGTCCCTAACACGCTCTGTTTCTGCGGTGGGCTATCCTCGTTTGGGCGAGTTTCTAGACTAAGCATTACTTTCCGAAAATGTATCCGTTTCCGTGGTTGAATGCGTCACGCGATATGTCACGCGAGCAATCATTCGTGACTACTTATATCCGGAAAAACTAGGCGATACAAGTAATGCCGTGCAGTGTAACGTGACACCCCAATCATTCATCTTTGCCTTTGTAATCTGTCGTTTTTATTTCCGATGACACTCCGATGAGGCAAAAGGTGGCACACCGTGACATTCCTATTTATTTGCACGCCGAGGAGTTTTTGTTCATAACAAAAAAATTCATTATCAAAAGATTACCGGTGCCTCTCACTCAGAAAAAAATTGATGTCGCTGATCTACGAGCAAACACAAAAGTTTGTCGATTCTAAG
The DNA here is from genome assembly GCF_055798465.1 of Pogonomyrmex barbatus. Lineage (NCBI taxonomy): Eukaryota > Metazoa > Arthropoda > Insecta > Hymenoptera > Formicidae > Pogonomyrmex > Pogonomyrmex barbatus. The sequence goes on from NW_028297127.1 coordinate 20,795,119, forward strand.
GAAACTTTATATTTGTGACTTTAACATTTACATGACTCTTAAAATATCGTTACAATTATATAATTTAACATAGTTAGCGACAAATATTTTATTTCGCACGTTTCTTTGGCAATTTTCATCTTCGTCGCGGATTTTGTGTCATCAATCGGCGCCGTTCGGGGATAACGATCGAAGATTGAAAGGGTTGTCATGTATAAATAACATAACGATTTTCCGCAGGCGTTTCCGTGTCCGTGAACTCGAGAAGCAGCAGCAGACAAGAGTGGTCACTACAGCTATTTGACACAGAAAACTTAGCTACGTAGCGGGATCGGCACGTGGCGGGCGGATTTACGCTCGTAAATGTATTCATGCACGCGGTTAATGCGACTACGTGACACTATCGTGCTTTGATATGCAATTAAATGTCACGCATAAAAGAATTTCGTTCGTTTCAGTCTCGGGAATATAGTACGTGTCAGCCGCGTCGGACATATTCCCTCCATCTCTTGCAATCTGAGAAAGCAATTTTTCTTCCCTTGATTAAAAAATTTCGTGGAAATTTAGAATTTTGAATTACACATACGTATGAACAAAATATTTACATTGGAAGAAAATTATTTAGAAAACGTATTCAAACGTATTATTCGAACTTGTAGATTTATAAAAATCTCAAAAATCTCAGAAAACAGATTTTAAATAAATAGCAAAAGATTTTAATAGCGATCGAAATCTTTTGCTCGAATCTTTTAAAAATTAAAGTCTGATAAATTAAAAAAAAAAACCAAAATATATTAATTGTATTGTTTATATAAAAAGTACTTATTGCATAATTAACATGTGAAAATTTATATTTTCGTCTTCTATATGTCGCCACTTTTACAATTTCGCATTATTCTCTTTAAAAACAGATTCAATTAATAATATACACCTCACAAAAAAGAAATCCATTTGGGTTTTTTGATTCAGATTAATACAAGCAGCGCTTGCATCTTGTTGAGGGAGTTTAAAATTGACGTGCACGATAACTCAAAAACTATTGATCCGATTGAATTCTCGCTGTGCACACATTTAGATAAATACTTTCATCATAAGTTGAACCACTATTTGCAATTGTATTGTTTATATATGTAATTCTTATTGCATAATTAATAAAAAATGAGTGGGAGTAATTAGAACTTATTATTTACTCCCACCACTCATTTTTCACCAATTAGCGTTTCTGTGTCAAAGCGCTGGTGTCTGTATGAAAATCCAGCCTAAGTCACATCTATTTTGCGACACCGCTGATAAAATTGTTCCTCGCAAAATTGATGTGGTGCATATCCGTGCTACATCTTTATATTTATATATTTACATCTTTATATTTATATATTTATATATTTATATTCGAGTAATTTAAAGCTATAATAAGAGAAAAATTACACGAACGTAAATATATATATTTGACAATTATATATACATTTTTCATCCCAATTTATGGATACGCATCACAATATTTCGCGAGACACAATTTTATCAGCAGTGTCGCAAAATAGATGACTTATTATTAGTTCCGCGGACTCAATTATAGACGTTGGTGGCGGTAATTACGGCGATTTCTATGAAAAAGGCTGAGATAGCCGTTCTCAGATACTTGTGTGAAGATAGCCCCCCAACATTGAAAAACATAAAGTTTCTATAACTCATTCGATTGCTCATCGTTTGCACATGTATGCACATTTCAAATTTTCGTTTGCACACTTCTAGTAAAAAAGTTATTAACAATTAAAGTTTCAGAAACGAGCGAATTCGATAGATGAGGTGAAAACAAAAATATTGTGCTTAAAATGATATCAATCGAAAAGTTGTGGCGTTTTCATTCATATTCGGTTCTTGTTTATTACTCATAAATCTACTGCACGTTCTCGCTCATCTTTAATATCTATACCTAAACGTTATATCTTGTAATAATTGAAACACCACAATTTTTCGATTGATATCATTTTAAGCACAATATTTTTGTTTTCATCTCATCTATCGAACTCGCTCGTTTCTGAAACTTTAATTGTTAATAACTTTTTAACTAGAGATGTGCAAACGAAAAATCGACCTGTTTGGCAATGTGCAAACGAATGTCTATCAATTGGTTCTATTTTGAATCGCGTATCTTCAGAATTCATCCTGAAAACGAATTTTTTTATGTAGAACTGCCGCTCTCCAAGACTTTGTTTGTTAATAACTTTTTAATTAGAGGTGTGCAAACAAAAATTCGATCTGTTCGGAAAAGTGCAAACAAAAATCTATCGAATAATACCATTTTAAGCACAACATTCTTGTTTCTATTTCATCTGCCGAAGTCGTTCGCTTCTGAAACTTTAATTGTTAATAACGTTTTAACTAAAGGTGTGCAAACGAAAAATCGACCTGTTTGGCAATGTGCAAACGAATATCTATCAATTGAGCTATTTTTTATTTAATTTACTCATAGTTGGGGGGCTAGTGTGAAGATGGCCCCCCGAAATTTATTTTGTTAATAACTTTTTTACTAGAACTGTGCAAACGAAAATTCGAAATGTGCATACATGTGCAAACGATGAGCAATCGAATGAACTATAGAAATTTTATGTTTTTCAATGTTGGGGGGGGCTATCTTCACACAGGTTATACTTCCCACGTAGTTTTTCCCCATATACTTCCCACATTGTTTTTCCTATATACTTTCCACATAATTTTTCCCATCTTCTTCCCACATAGTTTTTTCCATCTAGTTCCCATATAGTTTTTCCCACTCTCTTCCCACATAGTTTTTCCCATCTTCTTCCCACATAACTTTTCCCATTTAGTCCCCACATAGTTTTTCCCATCTAATTCCCATATAGTTTTTCCCATCTAGTCCCCACACAGTTTTTCCCATCTTCTTCCCACATAGTTTTTCCCATATACTTCCGCCTGTGTGAAGATAGCCCCCCAACATTGAAAAACATAAAGTTTCTATAGCTCATTCGATTGCTCATCGTTTTCACATATATGCACATTTGAAATTTTCGTTTGCACACTTCTAATAGAAAAGTTATTAACAAAACAAATTTCGGGGGGCCATCTTCACACTAGCCCCCCAACTATGAGTAAATTAAATAAAAAAATAGCTCAATTGATAGATATTCGTTTGCACATTGCCAAACAGGTCGATTTTTCGTTTGTACGCCTCTAGTTAAAAAGTTATTAACAATTAAAGTTTCAGAAACGAGCGACTTCGGCAGATGAAATAGAAACAAGAATGTGTGAAACTTATAGAAACTGTTTTTCAATGTTGGGGGGCTATCTTCACACAGGTCTCTCAGATTGCTCTCTGACCCGATTTAGAGGCTTTGGTGGAAACTAGATTTGAGCCTTGTGTATGACGTCACTGACTGATTTCTAGCCCCGTGGACACGAGGCTTTATGCTTGATACGTCATCTGCACAACGTGAAACGCTGATTGGCAGCGGCACCGTCACGTATCTTTATATCTATTCGTTGCTATGTAAATCGTTCCTGCGTGAATAGCCTAACTTTTTCATATTGAGAGGTTAACTCATCGTTCCCGTGACAGGCATTTTCACTGTGTCTGTCAATTACATTGAGACGGCGGATAACAGGAGCAAGTTATAGAAATGGAGTGCTTGATTGGTATTCAGTGCAAAGATTTCGTCCTAGTTGCTGCGGATATGACAACCGCACAGTCTATTATAGTTATGAAAAGCGGTAAGATGCGTGTCATGCATATTATAAAATTCTTACACTCGATGATGCATGTTTATGTATATAGATATATGTATAGTAAATATTATTCTTTTATTATTATATTACTTTATTTAATGTAATTGGACGAGTAGATATTTTTTATTAAGTAAAACATTTTGTGCAGATGAACACAAGATTCACAAAATCTCTGACAAACTTGTCATGGCAATATCTGGAGAATCGGGCGACACGACACAGTTTTCAGAATATATTGGGAAGAATATTCAATTGTACAAGATGCGAAATGGCTATGAATTGTCTCCCAAGGCTGCAGCTTGCTTTACAAGAAGAAACTTGGCAGATTATCTCAGAAGCAGAACTCCATACTTTGTCAATATGCTTTTGGCTGGATATGACAATGATTCGGGACCAGAATTATATTTTATCGATTACTTAGCATCCTGTGTAAAAGTTCCTTATGCAACTCATGGATATGGTGGGATGTTCTCCATGTCAGTTTTAGATAGATATCACAAATATGGTAAGATACATTATGAAATAAATTGCCAAAAGATTAATGTCAGAAATAAAATCCTAGATAAATAGAGAAATGAATATGGATTTTTATCATCATCTGAAGCCATATTTGGTCCATTACATTTGGTCCATTCTAATTTTATAAAATGAAAATATTATAAACATACTCTATCAGAAGGTTAATCTAAAATTTATACTGCTGAATATGTATGCTCTAAGATGTTTTATCTTTTTTTTTCATTATTGAATGAAAGTGATCAAATGATGCTAACAATAAAAATTCATGCAAAAGAATAAACATATTATCTATATAAAACCAATTTTAATTTTTAACAAGCAGTGGCATTGTCCATCTTATAAGTACAATACAGCTATTTTCAATTAGATGGGTAACATCTAATCAGAAATTGCAAAACTGCACTCACTTCTTTATTTATCTAGAACTTTAGTCAAAGACATGTATCACTAAACAAGGCATTTCTTGTAGATTGTACAGAAGAAGAGGCATATATATTGTTAAAGAAATGTGTTCAAGAAATTCAAAAGCGATTAATCATTAATTTGCCAAATTTCAAGGTTCAAAAGATATCAAAGGATGGAATCAAAGATTTGCAGCCAATTACAGCTGAAAATTTGGCTGTCGAAACCGCTGCTAAAGCATAAAAGTTTATATCTTTTTATGGGAATATTTCCGTTATAGAAATTAATTTAATTATGACTTAAAGAAAATCAGTCAATGATTGTATTCGTTTACTTTTTCTTTAATAAATTATGAAAAATTTATGCATTTAACGTTTTCATTATTGTCATATATATGTATATACATTTAAATGATTTAATATGCGAATAACAATGATAGAAAAATCAGTTTCCTTTTTAAGATTTTAATAGAACATTTATACAAAAAATTTATAAAAAGATTTTGTCAAAGTACAAAAATTATGTAGATTGAATATTTGTAATTTTTATGTAATATTATTTAATTTTTTTTGTTATATTGTAATTTTTAATTGTGGATAAAAAGTGAGAAGTACTATGCCTTTTATTCATCAGAGTTACATTTTTCTTTTACATTTGCGGATTGAAAAGAATTGTGCAATGTTTACAAATTTTCAGTTTATATATACATGTTTATGAATAGACATTCCTATCTGTTTTAATTATTAATATTTATGTCATTAATAGATATTAGCATTGGTGTAGTACACTGGTATATATTTATTTCATCATAAATAATTTTGGAAAAGAAATAACTTTTTATATTTTATATTAATTCGTTTAATGTGTCGCAAAAATCAAAATCATTTTTACATTATTTATAATTCATGATTATCACTCACACATGGTAAAAAGTTATCAGAAATTCTGGAATAGTAGTAAAAACTTATATTTAAGTGGAATTGAAACTTATCCCAAATAAATTTTTAGAATGCACCGTAACATATCGCAAAACTCAGGTAGACTTGTATAACAGTCGTCGTACATATGTACGAAATATAAATCAACAATTGGAAGTATTTTTTAGTCTATTCTTCTTTCTCCATCTCTCTCAACCATAAAGAGCAATGAAACAGTGAAATTCTATATTATCATTCAACGTCGAAACACAATAATGTTCAACATCTCAAAATGGATCGCCTATCGATACCATACATGAGTGATAAAGATTTTTTTTGCATGCAAATGAAACGGCGCTCTTGGTTATCACAGTTCTAAATCCTACATTGGATTTCTCTTCTTCTGATCGAAACGACAATCTGCGAAACTCAATCTGTGAAACTCAATCTGTGAATCAATCGTATCAACATATATCTTGCGATGCATGTGCACGCACACAAGATATAGCTATTATACTTTACAACGTGATTGTACGTTTTGAGCATGAACTACTATCCGTTTTCTTTTATCTTTCTTCCTTCTTCAAACGCACGATGAACTTGAGAGATAATTACAGTTGGATAATGTCATAAATTGCACGTTGCGCTTTTGACATCAGACCATTATTTATCTTTTTTCACTTCCGTTTGCGTCTGTTCCGATTGTGGCACCGCAGGTGGCGAAGGATGATCCTCGTATCTGAAGCGATAAAATATTTTTTACACGTCACAACAAAATGGATGTGTGACATATGTGTAATTATATTAGAATCAAAAGAATACTTACGAAAATAATGCCTTGAGGTCTCCTTTGACTAATGCTAAAAGTAGTGGCGTACCTATGCACGCTGGTACTAAATACAGCAGAGCAGGTTGTGCGTGATTAAATAAGTGCATAATCATCATGGTGGCAAGTAATCCCATGAAGTACGCAAAAAATGTCGAATAGAAGTAGATGTTAGTCTTTCTGCTCAAGCTGTTGTCAAATCGCAACAGCAATGCGATAAAGATACCGGGTAATACAATATCACCCAGTCCTAACATGGCAAAATTACCAGCGCTTAGACCCTTTTCTAAAAGATCCTGCGGAAATACTAATTTAATGGGTACTTCGAAAGATTTTGCGACTGTCACCATTACATCTGTACCAAACACCCAAAAGGCATCATAAAATAGAAGACCACAAAGTAAGATGCATCCAGTTACAACATTGTTAAGATGCAACAGTTCGACTCCATTAATAGCAAATGCTATACCAAATAGATTATTGGCTATCCAATGCTGAAAAGAACAAAATGTAACAAAAGGATAAAAAGTATTGATCCATATCTAAATACAAATTCATTTTTCTATTGTTTACCTTTTTTAGAAGATACCAGGCACCCACAAGTGAGCAACATACAAGACACACAATATCATGTAAATTGAATTTGTAGTTAATTATATGCTCCTCCTTATCATCCTTTCCTCTGGTAAATAAAATATGATATTGTGTCTTTGGAATTGCAGCTGGTACCAATGACGAAATCAATGGGCTAAAATTTTATAAAAAATTCATTTATATTCCAATGTTGTAAACATTCATCGGTAATCAAGATAAATGTTTCATTTTAATGGCTATAGAATGTTGAACAATACATTTATAATTATTTAAAAGAGAAAAAGGTCTACCTTGTAAGATGACACAAGGCTAGAATACCAAGAAAGAAGAAATATCCAGCCAATATCAAATTGACATACTCCTTTGCAAATACCTGCCAAAAATTATTTCAAGTTTTATTTTATGAATGTAACATTTTTCTACAAGAATCTAATTACCTTATACAATATATACAAGCCAACTAATGTAACACTAGAGATGAGAGGAAACATGGCAGCTTCTCTGCGAGACATGGTATCAGGTTGCTCACCGCTTGTTTTATACAATTGCTACAACATGCGATCAAGGTAATGTATTAATGTATAAATTATACAAAATTTGATTACACTTACATAAGCACTTACATATCTCTATATGAATGTATCAATGCATTATTTCTACAAGTTATCATTCTTATTCAATCTTATTAAATATTTAATTTTAGAATAGAAATCATTAAGAATTAATTCATTAAAGTTTGAAAGTAAGAACAAATGAGTCAAGGATTTTGATAACAAATTCTTTCGTAATTTTCCAAAATATCGAGAAATGAAGAGATTCCATAAAAATACATGTGTCAAACATATGTCAAAACGCGTGGCTAACCTGCTGTTCCTTATGGTGCCTGACTGCACGATAGCTACCAAAGAAAATCGGCAGAATAGCCATAATAATGAGGCTGCCGTATGCGATTGCCATTCCTTGCGGTGTCGACGGCTCCTTCGTGGTTATCGCATCCTTAAATTCCGTCAAATTTTCCTTCACCTGTGCCGTAATATCGTTCACAGTGCTTTCCATTTTGGATACGTCGACACGACACAACACGACAACGCTACAGGACGAACACTACGAGAAAGAGAGAAAGGTTTTTGATGGCGACTATCCACGATAGAAATAAACTATATAGAAGCGAAACACATTCGAGCGCAGTTTTGTAGCGCTATCTGTAAAGTTATGTAAAATATCGTAAAATCTCTTTTCTCTTCGAAAACGTAAAAAAAAAAAAAATAAACAAAATACAAACTATTACATGATAAATGTCATATGCGAAATGATTACACCATGTGATGTTTTAACATTCTGAGAACTTTGTTAATGTAAATATAATTGTAAGTAGATATGTAGTATCTTATCATTGTCTCCTCCAATTTTGTAAATTTGTATATAATAATAATAATAAAATATGTTTTTGAGAAGGAAAATCGTCGCCCAAGTTTTTTCACTTTTAAAATTTTTTGACAGCGTCAAAGTAAGTTAAAAAAAAATTTTGGCATATTTACCATCTCTGCTTTAATTAATTAAAACACAAATTATTTTCTTACATAATTTAAATTACAGCAGAGAATAATTTACTTTTTGAAATTTATATATCTTTTTCATTCTTTTTATGTAGATTGAAGTTCAAGTATAAGAGAATTGAAATTAAAGAAGGGAAGAATAGGATTTGAGCGACAATTTTCCTTCTCAGGGAAAATCGGAGGAGAAAGCACTATACATATTTATCCAATTGTACAAAAAGTATCTTATAAAAGACAATTTTTTTCAAAAAAAGTCTGACAGATATTTTGGTAAAGATGTTTCAAGACTTGTCCTCTAGATCACTGTCTAGGTACATACACAATCACGAGATGACGTTCGAATTCCTGCGCCCTACAATTGCGGCCGTGGGGAACTGTCGTTTCGATCTTGGTGATGTCAAGATGCTAAGATGGCGACGAGACCGAGCTTTTGGCACATCGCGGAACGCTTGTCGTCGACACCGGATCACGATTCTCGTACCGGATAGAGGATATTATACGCCCGAGGAGCGAGGAGAGATCCCGCTTCGTCGCAGCTAATATCGCTTGGTCGCGGAATAAAGGGGGGAAAAGGGGGGGAACTTATGCGACACACGTGGCTCGAGATACTTTCGCGCCTGGTCGCGTGATAATTTTGCTTTAGATTTCCACGTTGGATTTCCGAGCGCGTTTATTTATCGTACAAGCCGCTTGAGTTTGATATAAATACAATGGATCCACGTTTGCATAGAAGAACCGAGGTGGAAAAGACACCGAGCGATTTGGTCAGTGGCGTCATAACCTCGAAATCCCGTTTTCCTCGTCGATCGCGACGCGCGATCTTTCCGCGGCGGTTGAAAACGAATATCGGGAGAAGAAAACGCGAGCGACTTGTCTTCGTATTACATATCTTTACTATCGAGCGTGACATTTTTATCACACTCGACAGAGATTTTATAGAATAAAATAATGTATAGATATTTTTTTCTCATTTATGAATATTAATAATAAATTGTATGTTTTTTGGAAAAAAATTTTTTCCAATGAGAATTACGATTTTCCTGAATAGCAAATTTGTTTATAGAATTCACGGATATTTATTCATGAAAATAATTGTTCCGAGTAGTATCACTATATGAGAAATTCTATTACGATATATAATTTTTCGTAATATCTTCTATTCTCTCTTGCAGATTGTTGAATGGTTAAATGAGGCCAATTTGAGCCTTACTGAAGAAATTAAGGTGACAAACATATGTAAAGTACAAGAACTTTTGTTGAACAAGGAACCACATTTGTTAGAACATTATTTAAATGATATATTACAATTCTCGGTTGATAGAAGCGCTGAAGTCAGAAAAACTATTACAGGATTTATCGAAGAAGCTGGGTTATTATCAATAATTATTTCTTTTTATTATGCAGTAAGAAAAAAATATAAATATAATATTCTATAATTGATTTTCAGAATAAAATATCCAGAAGTGATACCTCGCATAGTTCAAATACTTCTTAGATTAGCCTCTGATGAAACTTCAGTTGTAGCTAAACGAGCACTTAGGGCCAGTGGCAGAATTCTTAGGGCTGCTCTCAAGTGGATCGCCAGTGCTACTGTCGTTACGACAGATATGGAATTAGCCTGGACACAGCTAAGTGCTCTTAAAGTTCAAATTATAAATATGATTGACAGTGATAATGATGGGTAAGTAGAATAATTGGAACCAGAATATTTTTATCGATTATATGTGTCTAACTCTGTTCTATATTTCAGAATAAGGACACAGGCTGTAAAGTTTCTTGAAGGTGTAGTTTTAATACAAACATATCCAGATCCTGACAATCCAAAGAAGTCCGATGATTTCTCGCTTGAAGATATTCCGTTAACTTTGAAAATAGCGCGTAGACGAAAATTAGAGGAAGAAGCAAATCATGTTATGGATTTGCTGATTAAGTTTCATGGATCTCCGCATGTCAGCAGCGTCAATTTAATGACATGTATGGGTTCTTTGGCATTAATTGCTAAAATGAGACCACAGTTTATGTCAAACGTAATTCAAGGTACATATTTATTTCTATACACATTTTTATACTCTTGTCTACACAATATTCTGCATAAAATTTAATAATTAATATTAATATTAAATATACAGCATTACAAAGGTTGCAACATGATCTACCGCCGACACTATCTGATTCTCAAGTAACCAGTGTACAAAAACAATTAAAACTTACACTTTTCGGACTAATGAAACATCCTGCTAGTATAGAATACGCTTCAACTATAGCTAAACAATTGACTCAGCTTGGAGCGAAAGAGCAGGAAATTATTAAAGCGTATCCAAAACCGGAAGATGTCCGTCGAATAAAAAAACGTCAACAGGTATATATATATATATATATATATATATATATATATATATATATATATACGTAAATTTTAAAATAAATATGTTTTTTATTGTGTATTATTCACAATTTCGTTTATTATGTAAAGGAGATAGCAGCTGCTAGCGCCGCAAAGCGAGCAAAAATTGAAGTAGCTTTGATATCCGATGAAGCAGAGGCGACACCAAGTCCTGTTTCAGTGTCTAAATTACCAGATTTGATCGAACTTTCTGAAAGTTTTATTGCTGAGAGACTTAGTGTAGAAATAGCAACAGATTTAGTGATGGATAGTATGGTAAAATTGCAGATTATACATTAATCTATGTCATAAAGTAAACTTCAAATTATTAATTTGTATTATTGAATTGCACCATTACATTTAATAGGCATGGGTACCAGATACTATGACGACAATTTTTCAAAGAGAATATCAACCCACAGCAACTACTGATATTAACATACAACGTCAAACAATCGCCAAACTTTTAGCAACACAAATCAAACAGACTAGAGCAAAGAAGAACAAGAAGGACAAGGAAGAAGATGCCGTGATGGAAGATTTAATTAAGAATCCGACCATTAGCGTAGCCGAGGTAAAACGAGAGCGTAAACGTGAAAAGGATCGAGAAAAGGAGAAAGAAGCAAAAGCATCACTAGAAGCTCACGAAAAATCTCTTGCAAAAGCTAGAAATCGTTTGAAGGCATTGAAATTAGTTGAAGTGACAAAACCGCTTTCGAAAGAAACTAAAGAACGAATGTTACTGATGGCTGTCAATAGGATATTACTTTCGGAAAAGACGGCAGTTCTTGGTGGCGTAGCTGCCGTAAGGTACGGTCAAACGTAATTATATTGATAAGCATAAAAATTTTCATATATAACAAATTATCTTTAATAATTTATGTCTATCCTTTATTACAGATCCAAAATTCTGACTACATTGGCAGCCACATTCAATCCTTACATTAAGGAAGCTGTACTGCGTTATATTACCGATGATATGCGAAATCGATTAGATTTAGCGTTAGGTTGGTTATATGAGGAATATGCATTGCTACAGGGATTTCAAAGGCGGACTACGCTATGTACAAAACCTCAAGAGGCTCCACATCAGGCGTATAACTTTTTATTGTGTACTTTAGTATCAGCTATTGATTTAATTCAGGGAAAAGACCGCGATACTTTATTATCCAGGTAACATTAAATTTATAAAAATATATATAGAATAAAATCTAACAGTATATCTATGTTAATCTGCTATGCTAATCTGCTGAACATATATATTTTTAATATATGTATTATATTTCTTATAAAAGACTTTACTTGGAAGCACCTTTAATAACGGAGGATGCTGTAGAGGCTTTAAAAATGGTATCAGCTGACGAAACTAGAGGTCTTATACCACTTCAGCTTTTAAAAGAAATGGTAGTGCGTAGACCAACCAAACAACTGGTATTTTTGAATGTCTTGTTATGTCATACCGGACATGAAAATAATACAGTAAGATAATATGATACATGATGCATTCAAAATATATCTGCAAGAGAGGACTAATACTATACAAAATAAAATTGCAATATGTTTTAATAAATAGATACGGGAGGCTGCAATACAGTTAGTCTGCCAATTATATAGCCGGGCAGAATTAAGTAAAATGATCGAGGAATATGCAGTTCTGTATTTAGGCTTTTTACGCCTTCATAATCCACCAGAAATTGTTTTCGGACAAGATAGAGGCAGACCGCAAATTGAGGACCAATGGACCGAATCAACTACGCGTGCCTGTTTGGGATTGTATCTTGCTCTTCTTAGCGAGCATCAAGACCTCATTCATGAGTGAGTGATAAAGTCCTTATTAAATTATTAAATAAAATCTGAAAATGTATTATATATTTAATTAATGTATTTATTAAATAATAGATTAGCTAGGGTATATACGTCAATGGGAGCAGATGTAAAACGTATTGTGTTAAGATTGGTGGAAGGACCAGTGAGATCCTTAGGCATGGGTAGTCCGCAATTACTTGCACTTGTCGAAAACTGCCCGAAAGGAGCTGAAACTTTAGTCACAAGAATTATTCATATCCTTACAGAGAAATGTATGTTATTATTCCTTTAAAAAATATATATTTTTTTTCTGTTGTTTTATATTACGATTTATGTGTATGCAGCTGCCCCAAGTGCAGAATTGGTAGCCAGGGTACGTGAGTTATATCAGACCAGAGTCTCCGATGTCAGATTTTTAATACCTGTCCTGAATGGTCTCACAAAGAAAGAAGTGATCGCCGCACTTCCAAAATTAATAAAATTAAATCCTATCGTTGTAAAAGAGGTGAATAATTTGTTTAAATTTTATTCGCTATATTAAGCACAATGAAAACATAACATGTAAATTTGTACTTTTTAGGTATTCAACAGATTACTCGGGACACATAACAATGACAGCGGGGTACCGCATACGTCGCCTATAACACCTGCAGAATTATTGATAGCTCTACATAATATAGATCCAAGCAAGGCCGAATTAAAAACCGTAATTAAAGGTAAGATTATTTTATCTGAAGCATATTCAGCATTCACATTATTCTTGGGGAAATCTTATTTATATAAATTTGACAAATATTTCTTCTTTCGTTTGTGCAGCAACATCCCTTTGTTTCGCTGAGAAGCAGGCGTACACACAGGAAACAGTCGCCGTTGTGATGCAACACCTTATGGAGATGACGCCTTTACCGACGTTATTGATGCGCACAGTCATACAAAGTCTAGCCCTCTATCCCAGGTTAAGCGGATTTGTCATGAACATACTTCAGCGTCTAATTCTGAAGCAAGTGTGGAAACAGCCAAAAGTGTGGGAAGGTTTCGTCAAGTGCTGCGAACGGACACAGCCGCAAAGTTTCGCTGTTATTTTGCAATTACCACCGGCACAGTTGGCGGAAGCGCTCCGAATGGCGAACAATTTACGTGCTCCCTTGCTAGCTCATGTTGAAGCTTTTGCCGAAAATCAGGTAATTCCGAAGTATATTTTAAAGCGAAGTATATTTTGCATTATTATGAGGAAGTTATTTTTATCGATGAATTAAACAATCTTCCTATTATTAGATAAATTAATATTAAAACATTCACATTAAAATTAAAAATATGATATTAAGGTGCAGTAAAACTTTGTGAATGATATTAAATTACTTTGGATTTAATGTTAAGATTTTTTTTCCAGAAAGCACACATTCCGCAATCAATAATGGATGTCATACAGGGTAAAGTACCCTGTGACATGCACGATGAGTTTGATATTGTGAGTAAAGATGCCTGTATATAAAGCAACGATTTTTTGAACCCTCTCTTTATAATATAATTCTTATAAAATAAATACGCGGTATTTTCTCGACCCAAAATATCTCTTCCATCAATTTCTTTCAGGCACCACCTGGTGATTATTCGAATGATCAAAAACCAGATACAATGGAAATTGATCTTTCGGAACCAGCCCCTCCCGGTTTAGATTAGCATAAAAAAATCATTCCAGTGTTAAGATCAGAAGCATCGTTTACCGGATATTTTAATATTAACAAATCCATTCTGTAATTATACAGTAAATTATTTCTTTTTTTCATCGCTTTTTTATGTCGCTTAAAGCGATAATTAAATTTTATTATATATTAATTACATATTGCTTCGATTATGGTTCATATCTCTATTTGACACTAAATATGATCTCTGAAATTTGAAACTAATATTTGGTATCAAATGCAATCAAGTAAAATCGTAGATTTACTTAAAATGACGATCGAAATAACTTCTCGAATATATATTGATTTTCTATAATTAGTTTGATATCGTCTATCATCATTCACTTTATAAGTTATTTTATTTTCCTCAATATAAGAATTTAAGCATTTATTTCGATATAGCAGAATATATAGATGCTATCTCTGACCTTTCGTATTTAATTAGCATTCTATAATGATATTAAATATTGATAATTTTCTGTTTAAAAAAATATCTTTAAAACTCGTAAATTTTTTTATAAAATCTTAATTTTAATTAGATTTCAATTTTTTACATGTGATGTTTAGTCATATGGAAAAATCAGTTGTAAAATATCGGTTATAAGCTAAAGTATAATTTAATTTATATCTTACAAATAGATTTTTGTACAAACTGCAAGAAATTTAATTGTTTGACTTAACAAAAATTTTTTTTTATATTTATACATTGATTGTCTGAGTAGATAAATACAGATAATCAATTGGTTTACGCTTTTGATCACTTATCTGTTACTCGCGTATTATGAATTAAATCGTTTTGCTCTATATTTTGTTTCATAAATCTAAAAACTTCTATAAAATTACATTGTGCTTACACCAATATAATTTACTTATTAATTGGAATAGAAGAATAATGCATTTAATACAATTAATTTCGTTAAATATTAATGCTGCTGCATAAAGAAAGACTTAATCACAAATCAGTCTCAACATTATACATATGTATATATTTATTATCTGTACGTTAAAAGATGAAATAATTATGCCTAAGTTCAAAAAGTATATAATATATGTAAAATAGACTCAAGTACTTTTACTAAGTATACTTTTTTAATATCATATAAAAGTAATAAACTTTTTTTGCAATAGTATATAATCTGCAAGTGTATAAAAAAATAATAAAATATTTTTTGTTATATAAATTCTCATATTTGTTGCATTCTTCCATAAAAAATAAGTAAAATATAAACAATTAAATATTTATAAACAATATAGATTATTCAGAATTTTATATACATATCAAAAATATAATTTGAAAATTAACATTTTTTCCTGAGAAATTTTACAATAAAAATTTTAAGATTGATAATCTTTAAGATTGTTAAACATTGCTAAAATCCTTATTTACATATATAGTATAAAATAAAAAATTTATATATATATAGTATAAATAAAATAAAGTTATATATATTTATACTTGCAAGATATGATAATTATAAGATATAATATATATATGTATCAAACATTATGCAAAGTCAACTCCAGTATCTAACAAATCTCGTAACATAAAGGATGCTTTTTTTGGAAGAATTCTGAAAATGTATAAATCTTGTTTAGATTACTCATCTATTATTTCAGGCATAAATAACAATGTAAGCAGCGAAAATACCTAAGTACATGTCCGAGATAAAGCAGATATCCTGGCACGCTAAATTCTGCATAGTTTCGACGAACACCATCTAAAATTTGTCTAGCAGCTTCTGCGGCAGGCATTGTACCAAAGTAACTCGGTAATCTGCAAAATATATTTTTTTCAGTAATTCAGAGATTAGGAAAACAAATATAACCATCGCATATAGATATTAATAAAACTAAACACGTATGGAACATTTACAAATACTGATCACCTAAAACGAATATCGTTTGCGATTTCCGTCCCAACGATAAATGGATAAATGTGAACCAATGAAACGATAATGTCGCTATTTGAATGTCTCAATTCCATGTGCAAAGATTCGGCTAATCCCTGAATTCCAAATTGAGCGGTGGATAAAGGAACTCGGGTTCCTCGGCCACTCGATCCATTGGAGAGACCGGCGACAGAGGAGAGGATTGTGATATGACCTTTATGAGCACGTCGCATACATGGCAAGACTGAATCCAACAACTAAAAGAAATGATATTATTGTACTTGCATTAGAAATTTATATATCAAGATGCACATAAGAAACATACTTACCCAAAAGTGACTGATGACTGACAGATCCATGATGTCTCTCACCTTTGACGATTCTTGCACTAACGCACGTGGACTAGGTAAACCACAACAATGGAAAAGCATCGTAATGTCTCCCAACTCGTTCTTAATTAAATTCACTGTTTGTGCAACCTAACATCAACATTTATATTAATGATGATTATGTGTACCAAAGATTAAAACTATTATATAATTAGCTGAAAAATAGGAATACGAATGATAGGTACATACCATGTCTTTATCTCTCACATCACACTGATAGCTTCTGCATGCTCCGTATAATTGCTGGGCACGTTCCACGGTATCGGAGCAGGCTGACGCATTAATATCTACGCAGGCAACGGTGACGCCAAACTGGCACAGTTGTAGAGTAAGTTCCTTACCTATCCCACGTCCAGCACCTACAACCTGAATCATAACGCGTGTTTGCAACGAACACAATAACATCTGCAGGAGATGAGAGACGATTTCGACATTACCATGGCCACCTCGTGGTTGAGATTCTTTAACGGTGGCGGTCTGAACATTCTGTAGATAGCGATCAGGATCGTGCAGCTCACTCCGATGAAGAGCATCGCGAGATCCAGCATCAGGATGCACAAGGAGTATATCCGCAGCAACATCTCCGGTGGCCAAATGTTTCCTAGCTTACCCTGCAACAGGAGATTGCATAACGCGTAGAATATTCTTTTAAGATTCCTCAATGAGACATAAGATTTTGTGAGAAGATCCGCGGATGATACGTGCATGATTTCATGCCGACAATACAGATTACCGTACGTACCATCTTTCCAGAGTTATCTACCATTAGAAATACGCAATATATTTGAAAGACTTAAAGAAACCCGCGATGCGATGCGTAGATATACCTTGTATCAATCGCTTTGTGAACTTTGTCGATAACGCGTATCGCGTCATCGGCCAGGCAGGACATCACGCAATTCCTCGCGTCGGTATTATCTGATGGTTTTTTAATGAGTTCGACGGGATATTTTGTACGGCATGCTCATGACCGGGATGATTAGACTCAACTAGAAGTAGACCGGAACATTCTAGCCGATCGGTACTTATCATGACCACCATAGATTTGATTTCTGTTCCCGCTACACTAGACTGCGCTAAAATTCTCCGTCTCGCTTTTGTTAACCTTCATGTATATATATATATATATGTCTATTTCATTTTAGGTACAACTTAGTGCAGACTAGTTCAGCTACGAAAAGGCAGACCACATGTCTAATCGGCGTCTAACGCACTCCGAATTTCTCGTCCAGTTGGTGCAGCCCTCTGAGGAAACTCCGACCAAGCGCATCTAATTATCCTACAATTATCCAGTCAGCAGAATGTTGGCGGACTGACAACAGATCAGAAAATGTTAGCAGACGGACTGACGGACTGACCTCTGAGATTGCATTCCGCTTATGTTTTGTTAATAGAACCTGTTGACATTCCATGCTTCCATGCAAGATTTATTGAAAAAAAAATATCAAGATTTGAAGAAAAGCAAATAGCAGTCATTTCTTGCGATACTCTAAGGAGAGCGTGAAATTATTTTCATTTCCAACTGATTTGCGGCATAGCATGTTAGCAAAGCTTTGTCATATTTCTGACAACAGTTTACCGGCATCGACAATTACAGATCCTGTTTGAAATTTGCTGCCTTTCTGCCATCAGAAGTTAACAGTATACTCCGCCCAAAATTTCTGTCTCTGCAGGTTTGCCTGTTGGGATATCATATGAATTATATTGCGATAAGCCTCATACGACTTTACTCGGACGCCGCCGATATCTTCAGCGCGATCTTCCGTTAGCGATAAAAATAAAATATATTCAACGGACGAAGTTCAGTTCGCTTTATTTACCTATGTATACCGAAACCGCAGTCCTATAGGTGTAGAACTCTGACGTGACGTTCACATGATGCGATGACGATGCGATGCAATATCAGTCTTGTGGTTTCCATCTTATTGGAAATTGGAACTGCTTTATCACAGTTTTGAGCGCAGAAGACGTAATAAATTCAACGAACACGAAATAAATTTGTCGAGCGTAATAAAATGAATTGTAAATAAAATCAAAACTCTAACATCTTTAAAATTACATTATCTTTCAGAGAAGAGATTCTTTGTCACGATTTTGGACTTTGTTTAATTTTCATCTCGGGATTTAATTTATCCTCATCCTTTTCTTAAATTCTTAACATTAAAAAAAAAATGAAAAATAAATTAAATCGAGATTAAAATTAATTTGCATTAGCAGAAATAGACAAATCAAGATTTATTGAAAAAAAAATATCAAGATTTGAAGAAAAGCAAATAGCAGTCATTTCTTGCGATACTCTAAGGAGAGCGTGAAATTATTTTCATTTCTTTCAAAGATTGGATGGCTTATTAAAATCAGGGAGTCAGGATTTTTATTTCGATGTATTATTAATAATAATTACTGTTTAATTTCAATATACACAAATTTCCGTGTCTGACTCTCATTAGGCCAATTCTTTAATTTTTAATACTGAGAGCTGTGTGTGTTTTTACAAATCTCGCGAAGCATCATCCGCGCGCATGCGCAGATTATAGATTATTACATACATGATTCCGTAACGGAACGGAATTTCACCTGTCAATCAGCGAAGATTCGACAACCATGTGGTACGAGATACTTCCGCCGTTGATAATAGCAAGCTCGGTAGCAGTAGTACCTCAATGGGCAATTTGGCACATAAATGAATTTTTTCTGGGAAACGTAAGTAAGCGCAAGTTTCGCATGACATAACCTAACCTCCTCGATCGTGAACTCCTGGGCATTACAGCTGAAATGGAGAATGTAAAAACAATAGATAATTTGGCCTGGATTCAGAAATATTGGATGCATCGTTTTATTCTTGTTATTCATCGAATGTTAAACGAGAATGAAATGATGACCTGGGTGCACTTGGATGTTATTTCTAAACGCACCCTTGATTTAAGAAGTATAATATTTTATCGGATTTAAGACACAAGCGAAAGTGAAAAGTGCAATTAAAGGGCGTCTATTTGGATCGAACATTTATGTATCATATGATCCATAGGTCAGGAGAATTGAGAACTTCGAAGAAATAAAAATACTTGTAAAACTTGAAAAAAAGTAAAAAAAAACTAATCCTTGTAGTTGTATATAATTTTACAAGAAAAATTGACAAAATCATTTAAATAATATCTGAAGAGTTCAAAATCTACTTCTGAATGCATTAATAATTTCTTCGAATTGAAGACACTCCAAGTTTTAGAGAAGATAATTAAAAAAAAACTTGTAATCATCTTGAAATATATTTAACGATAATGCCTAGTTTTATACAATGCAAAAATTTTATTGAATAGATTAATTTTATTGAATGGAAAATCGCACATATATTTATTATGTACTTTGACTGAAACCAACTCGCTAAAATTCAGTTAATTCAATTTTTATTATTGTGTGTTATTGTATTCATTTCACAGAAATATTTTGTTATTTTTTATTTCGTTACTGCTTAGGCAAATTAAATTAATGAGAAACAAAAATGAATATATGATGTAAAATTGGTTTTGCATGGAAATGAGATATTATTTTTTTGGTTTCTTTTTCCAGCCTATGCGTAGGGATCTGCATCAACTATGGGATCGCCATATGTTTACAAGAGACTGTCGCATAAGCGGAGCTCCATGGAAAAATAGGGTAATTTGTTAATTAATATATTTATAAAAATTAAAACGTTTTTAATATCAAATTTATATGACATGTACGTACTTATGTTTTTCTCATAGGGACTACAGGATATTCCTGATGATTAAAATACAATAAATTCATGTAATGCCGTAGTAATATGATATTCGATATGGATAACAAGTTATCATTTAATTATAATCTACATGTAATATAATAAATTGTATACATAAATACATATGACATTTAATATATTTTATCTACTATTTCTGACTTCTTAAATCCAAAAACTAAATTATGATTATTTATTATAGTATTAATGATAATCGTTAACATTACAGTTACACAATATAAAGATCAATTATTGTAACAATATAATTTATTATTAGTAATAAAAAATAAAATAGTATTGGAAAAGTTAAAATGTTAAATGTTTTAATTATACACGTTACATAATCAAAATTTAATACTTCTGAATTTATATTTGATTTCATATTTATCAAATTTATATTTATCAAGTTTAATATTGTAATTTGCATCGAAATCTGAGCCATTGGAAAATGTCACGTTCGAGTAATGAGATAAACAGGAACGTTAGATGTAATCATTTGTGTTTTATTCGACGCGAGTTATAATAATTAATTCCAGCGGGAAAGCACCTCGCTAAATTAATGAATTGTAAAATTGCAATCGTAAGAGGATGTAGGTTGGATTAGTTGTGCTTGCACAGATGTCTTACGGTCGGAGAGGAGTTAGAATCAACGGAGTAACATTATCTTCATCCCGAAGTCTCGAGTAGTTCTTAGCTAAGCGTTTCACGAATACGCCGTCGTAACATGCGCGCAGTATTGATAAGATAAGGGCGTAAATACCAAGCGGGAAACTCCGGTTCCCCAAAGTCTTAAGTGTGATATTTTCAGAAAATCAATAGTTAGCGGTACTCCCGGTAATGTAACTTGGTTACTTTATCAAGTTAACGTACGTGCTTCTCGAGCTTTAGATAAATAATGGGGCATGCCGCTTCCACCGTATTTAGGACGTGTGCCCCGTGTCATATACTTGACGGTTTCAGCGAGATGTTTGAGAGATGCTGACGCGTAATTAATATTGACTCACGTCTGCATATCGCGTTTACCGTTTACTCTCGCGCGACATGATTCCTATTTATCCCGTTACGAATATAATTGTTCAATATACCCGTATTCATATGTTAACAATGCCATTCATTTAGCGACAATATTCCGCACCAAGGCATTCGTTCCGTAATAATTTTAACGTATACATATACATATATAATAAATTAAATATATCCATAAATATATTAAATTTATTATAAATATATAATAATTATATTAAATTATATATTTATAATAAATTAAGTTAAAACAATAACATAAATTATATATATTTTAATGTAATGTAATTCATTGTTATTATCAATAAGTTACATGGAAATAGGATTGAAATAGATTACCATATTAAAATTTTCAAAACTAGGATTTACAAGTCAAAAACTCCGGACAAAAATGCGCTTAAATTAATAAAATTGATTAGAACAGTAAATGAATCATTATTATTCACATTTCTAATTGTTTATTAGCATTCACAGCAAAGAGAAATTTGAACTGAATACTAAATAAATACAGATTATTTTGATTTAAAATAAAAAGTTTTATTATAGGTTTAATTAAAAGTTTTATTATAGGTTTAATTAAGTATTAAATTAAAAAAATTTTATGTGACATCTGTGCTATTTGGTAATGCAGAGTAATGCGAGAGGAATCAAAACAAAATATTTAGAAGATTTCTTGAAACCCCGGATGCTTATAATTATCCCGGACGCTTTCAAAAAATCCCTCCCGGACGTTCCCGGACGCCCTAAAAAAGAGGACAGTGTCCGGGGAAAAGAGGACGGATGGCAACCCTACATGGAAATATAGACAAATAAGTAATAGATACAAATATTATATAATTTTTACGATTCACGATTTTACGTGAAAGAAAGAAAAGGGAATTGGGGAAAGTACGGGATACAGCAGTACGCACTTCTCTTAATTATGAAAGCGTTTAACGTTGAAAGATTAGGACTCGCATGAAATTTTTACAAACGGAAGAGCAATGGATCCACCGATCAAAGGACACGCCGGTTTAAAACGGGAGAGCGCATTTGATGTGTGCTTGGAGAGTCCGTAAGTTACTCCCCGAGAGTTACTTCGGGAAATACCATTCCTGTGGTTCCGCGGTTTCTAAAAGGCGGTGGTTAAGAAATTTCACTTCAAAGTGACATACGCCGCGCAAACGGGCCAAGTAAAAACTTTCCGACCCGAGACCCTCAAAATCGCATGAAAAACTTTTACGCGCTTCAAGCATGGCATTCACCGGAACATTTGCATCGCGAGTGCAAGATGTGTGTGTGTGTGTGTGTGTGTGTGTGTGTGTGTGTCGTGTGACAATAAGCTTAACGTGGGTTTTTGTGCTATTTGTAAACACGTGGGTGACAACGATACGTTTCCCAGTTATTTGAGCAACAAGTGTGCCGAAGGATGGGTTCAGGGAAGTATGTTACTCTTCGTGCGATAAACTTTGACACTTGAGATCGTTGGATTGACGGGAAATAATCACTGCACAAGAGTTAATATAAGTGTTAATAAAACAGCCCCAAGAACAGATTTTATTCGTGATGAACGCTAAATGCCCGATACGTGTAACGTCTCACTTAGATGTATGTATAGAATAATTTTCATACATAATTTCTCTACATGTCTTTTCCGATATATCTTCTGGGAATTATTTATAAAATTATCGATACGTTCGATGTAAATAAGATATGTAAATGTCGCTGTCGTTAAAAACATATTCTAAAATTATAAGGTATCACTTATACTAATGTAATATTGACCTAATTAAAAATGTATCGCAAAAGATTGATTAAAAAGTAAAAAAATCAAGTAAAAAGAGTAACGTAATAGAAAAAATATATAATCTTAAATCAAGACACATATTATTGTTTATAATAAATAAAAACAATAACATCAAAAAATGCAGACATAAGGTTAAAATAACGTCTGAATTTTTCACGTTCTTCTGGCTTAATTATAAATTATTATTATTATTTGCGTCACCGACGTTATTTTGGCTCGTCTTGAAAAAACTCTTCAAAAACCACGATGCCCTTTCAACGTCGGTTTTCGTGAGACGGTTGGCGTATTTTAATAGACCGCGTCGTAAGAAAATCTTGGCGCGAAATCGACCGGTCGTGGATTTCCAGGATGACAGATTAAGAATTAATATCTCGAGAGTAGCCGGTGCCGCGAAGAATATTACCTAGTACGCGCGCACACGCGAAATGAAAATTCTCCGCTTGTCAGGCTGCCAGAGAAAGAAATATCCGGCGGTAAGGGAGGAAGGGCGACCTCTCGGTGCCGACAGGGAATTCTTATTTCCTCTTCTCCTTCGCCCCTCTCCCCTCCCGCCACGTCCCGTAAAGCTCGTTTTGCTATCCGTTTTACTCAGTTCAATATACATCCAGGGCAAAGACGCTCCCCGAAATCCATCCTGCCTAAGATGAGGAAGGTCGATGAAGGGGGATGAGAGACACGCGGCACGCAGGGAGAAGTTCCAGATGTGCGAAACTACGACTTGTTTTCCCTCTTTCCGGAACCCCCGAAAAGTACAGGATCGACCGCCAAATGGGCAAATACAGATAACGAACAATCGATGGTCTTGCCGGTGGCAACCGCGTTGCTGCGCTGCTCTTTTTGTAAAAACGAAGATTTTTTTTCTTTTTTCTTACACGAGAAACAAGCAGAGATAGTACAAAATGAAATTATCATCACGGAAAAATAAAATTGTGCGCATAGTGGAAAAAATATTAACAATAAATATTAAATTTTAGAAATAAAAATTAGAAATAAAGATACAATAAAGGTACAATGTTTAATCTTTATTTTTAATTTTTATTTTCAAAATTTAATATTATTTCTGTTTCTAGTATTTTCTCCATCGCGAGGCCCAAGATTAGTATTTTCTACGATCATTGATTTAATTCTCACGCTTTCAGAATCACACACGTTTGGATGTGCCTTGAAGTGAGTGCCTTGAGTTTTTTTTTCGTATCAAAATTCGACCCTCTTGCTCGAATTGAAAAATAAAAAAACACATGTTTTTATTAATTCAATAACTACACGACGTCTATCTTCCTTTAACCCATCCTGGAACTCTGCATTTCCACGTAATTTCCAGCGCGCAGCCGTTTCATTTCCAGCCTCTTATTAATGTATAGGCATTACCGGTGGTATTTGGGCCGGTCGAATGAGAAACGATCGATGACCGGTGAATAATTCAAATTTGCGATGTACAGTTTATTAACGTGAGACGGCCGATCGATCCGGAAAAAAAAAAAAAAAAAGAGACAACGGCGACAATATCGGCGGATGTTTTTCCATCCGTGGCGGCGCTGCGCAATGCCGCAAGCAATATCCGCGCCATCGCGGTCGACGTGGTATTTAATCAAGTAGGGAGATTGATATTAAATATGTACGTATATGCGAGAGTGATATGTCATAATATTCGCGAATCCGAGAAGGCTTTACGGTAAATAAATTACCGCTTCGCAATTACACAAAGGGTGTAGCGCTCCCCCCCCTCCCCCCCGTATCGATCTCTTCGAATTCCTCGTTATTGGCTCGTAAAAGGCAATCCCCCCCCTCCCTTCCTTCCCGAAAAACATTAAAGTCAGCAGGGAACGAGTAGTAAAGCCAATGTATACCAAAGGATGTATTATTCATGCCTCTGTGCGAAGCCCTCTAAGGAAAGTCCCTGCGGAAGCGTCCCTATTTCGGCTCGTCATATACCTAAGAATATATGATCTCTGAACAAGTCTAAAAAAAAAAAAGAAGAAAAGAGAGAGGGACAAACTATCGTCACGATGATCGAATATCTCCCGTGATCGATTGTCTTTAACAGAAAGTTATGCTCATGTCATTAATGTCAAGTATTTTGATGGATGTAACCGATTCGTAAACAATCGATGTGTTCCCATTAATAAAAGCATAAGCGTGCACAGTGTTATTAATTTGCTAATTATATTAACTGCGTTAATGTCAGGTGTTTTGATGCGTTAATAAATTCGTAAACAATCGAAAGAATGTCGGAAGTTATTTTAAAATTAATGTGTATTATTATCATTCAATTATCATTGCGTGTGACAACAATATTATATCAATACATTCTATTTAGATACTATTATATCAATCGATACTATTATCAATATTAGATCAAAGTTTGTTTTTGGTAGAACGTCAAATAATTTAAAGAAGATATCGATAATTATCATGATAATTAATGTCAAAATAATGATCGGTATCTTTTTAAAATTCTAACTTAAAAATCTGTTACATTTATTCTTATTAACGATCAAAAAATTATGAAAAAGTTATAGATTTTTAGATTATTTTAATTATAATTAAAATACTATTACTACTAAATTATAATTAAAATACTATATTTAATATAATATACTATATTTAAAATATTTAAAATAAATTATATAAAAAACTTTTTGCTTTAGAATCTTTAGAATCAAAAATTATTTAAATATGAAATAGAGACATATTTCAATAGAAATATAATAAAATTAAGAAATAATGAAAAATCTCAATTTTTTTATATAAATATTTTAAGTATTTAAAATGATTTATGTAAAGTTCATTGCAATTCAAAGATTAGTTATTCTGTTGATAAAAATTTAATTTTATTTGTACCATTACTCTTCATAAAAATATATTTTTATTTGTATAACAATTAATCTCTGCATCGCACTGAAGCTTTACTTATAAATAATCCTAAATACTTAAAGCATTTGTATAAAAAAATTGAAAATTTCGTCATTATTTCTTAATTACATTTCCGTTAAAGCACACTTCTACTGATTTATTAAAATAATTTTTTATCTGAATTCTAAATCGTCACTAAACTTTTTTATATTATTTTTATATATTTTTTATATTATATTATTTTTAAATGCAATTTAGAACTTTATAAATTTTTCATAATTTTTCATTGTAAATATAAAAATTATAAAAATAGATGTATAATACATTCTTAAATTTGAAGGAAAGATCAATTTTGTCAACTTTGTAAAAATAATATTATTTAATTACTAACATTTATTATCGCTTTAATTATCCAATCTGTATACTTGTCTGTTTACTTATCTATTGAAGTATCAGTTGCATTTTCCACACAATTATTATTAACGGCATAATAAAATACAATGACTTACGGCGCAGTGTGACTTTCGACAACAAGGCGCGACGGCTCGTAGGAAAAGCTGCAGCTGTAAATCCTGCTTCCATCTGTACTTTATAAATCATGTACGGAGCGTATCGTGAATCTGAGCGAAATCGGCAGAACGGTCGCGCAAGATACGCGACATTAATCTTAGATCGCGATAGGCGATGTTGCTTCGCGACTCAGGGCGCGATTTCCGGCGGACACATTTTCCGGAGCGGACTTTTTTTTTCCTCGCAAAACTGCACTTTCGCCGAATCTACGGAGAATCGAGGGAGTATTTCGATCGTCCTTACGAATTCTCCCGGAAAGTGGAAACTTATTGACTCACGGGCGTACATCCGGCGGCATTGACGTGTGTCTCTATAATCGCACGTCTCTCTCTCTCTCTCTCTCTCTCTCTCTCTCTCTCTCTCTCTCTCTCTCTCTCTCTCTCTCTCTCTCTCTTCTCTTTTCTTGCAACAAATTTATAAGCAGCATATATTTTTATCATCCATCGGATGCGACCGCGAGTGTTTATTATTTCGACCTTTTAAATTCTTCAAATCTAACCGTTACGGTTAGCGTATGTCACTGTCAAAGCGTCGTCGGTGTCGGGGAGTGAAAAACTATCTTCCGCAATATTATCTATCGCAATATTATTAGCGTTCCTCCGTCAGCGGCCCGCGCGCGTTTCTTTTTTCAGAGAAATCGTTATTCCACCGTACCGCGTTTGGAGGGCGGATAATTATATGTCGCTTTATCCCCGCGAAAAGTCCGCAGCGCCGGGATAACCGCTTCATTGCCAATTCCAATTTGAGAAAATCGTGGAAAGTCCGGTATGTCCACATCGGGGACAAAGTTGTTCTTCCTCTTCCCGGACTTGCCGCGCGGGGGGGTTGTGCCGCGGTCGCTCGTTACTTTCCAACGCAAACGAAACGTCTATCTCCCTTTTAGCGTCGACGATGTAATCCGCGGGAGCGACAAAATTAAATGAAATGGCAGCGGAAGAATTAATTTCATATTACACATTGTCCGACTGCGTGACACTCGTGAAAGGCCGCGTCCTCGTGGCGGTTTCTATCCGCACTTCTGCCGCACGATAGTTGGACGTTTGTTTGAAGTTTATCCAAAAGGTAATTCATTTAAACCGCTTTTTTTTTTATCCGCGGGTGATCGCTTTTTGTTTCTAGCAGCGTTATAAATCACCGCGCGATGCGAAAACGTTAAAATAAAAAGCCGTCTCTTGCATTCTGAGCTTCTGTTGGAAAATGCAATAATGTCTGGATTATAACAGCGGGTAGTGAAGAGAACAATCGAAAGGGTAAAAGCGCCTGTTACACAATTCGCAAAGCATTTCACAATATAACGTATATACATACATCGTATACTTATTAAAAAGTTAATTATAAACTATATGTGTGTTATCAGTTAATAACAATTTATAATATCACATCCTATATTCGACAGAGAAATCATAATTCTATTGTCGTAAGAAAAAAGAAATAATTACATATAATATATAATAATAATTTAATTATTTTCATTTCATTTTGTCTTTGTATTATGTGTGTGTGTTACACACACACACACACACACACACACACACACATTAGAGCATGCATAATTTATTTTCACAAAATAAAATGCAATTAAAATTTAATGTCAAATTTTGCATAAGATATTTTTAAATTCTAGAGAAATCGATGTATTCATTTCTTTTCAACGTTTTCCTCGGTTTTAGATCTGCACGAAAATGTTTTAAAAATTATTTCGGAATATTTTCTTACAAATTTATAAGCGGAAATACTCGGGATGCAAGAAGTAAAATGGACCCCATGATGTATCTAACAATTCCCTGTTAAAAGCGGATAGGAAAACAATCGAGGTTAATGACGGAACAATTGCCTTTGAAATAAGTAACAATTTTTGCCTAACGATGCAAAACAAACAGATAATTTATGCCGGTCTATTTGCCCCGCTGAGTCTCTAAGTCGATCAATTTTCTCTCTCTCTCCCTCTCCCTCTCTTCGTTTTTCTCTATTTCTGTATCTTTTTTTTTTAAAAACGTTAACTTTCAATTTGCGAGCGCGAAAGCGAGAACTCGCCGTTTTTAGATTCGCCATCTATATTCGCGAGGTAGTGGTGCCATCTTTGAAAACCATTTTCACGGATAAATGAAAACTTGCTGAACTTACATCTCGCGCCACTTTGCATACATCTGAAAAGTTTCGTGGAAAATTAAAATTTTCCCCGCCACGTCGGTTTTCGCCACGAAATTTCAATTGGCTTGTCAGAAAGGCGAATCCTGGCCACCTGGATTTTAATTAATGCGGCAAATCAAGATCGCAGATATTCCTTTAGATAGATTTTTTAAATTGTCATATCGTGTTAGACGGCGGGAGGGGTGATAGTATAAGCGTATTATTATCCGTTATGAATTTCGCAGAAGATTTATGAAAACATTTCCGAAATTAATTGCTACATTAAATCGAGTATGACAGATATTATCGCCGTGGAAATGATTCACGTTCTGTCATTAATTATACAACAATTTGACGGTCCCCGCGATAGTAATTAGAAAATAAAATAAAACGGAAAGCATTAAAATTCGCGGCGTTCCTCCGGAATTTCGATGTCGTCCATATTTAAAGTGTAATAGGTACAGAAATAATAACGAAATAGAACGAAATTTCGCTTTTTCCACACTGAAGATTTTCAATTCAAATTTATCTTTATCGCCGCTGATATATGTTTACCGAACATCCTATGCATATCATATCCCTATTTCTCGGGAACAAAATAAACAAAAAACTGTTGTGAATATAAATCTAGTCCTCGGTTTTATGAACACTTCCGTTTTGAATTTCGTTTATTGCAGAATCGTTGTTGGCTGTCAACAACGCGGCAACAACGGTCCCATATCGCGTTCGCGAAATCCGTCCGTAAACATATCTCATTCGATATGCGTGGAAAAATGCAACTTGTGTATTTGGATGGGCGTGAATAATGAAGCTTAAAAAAAATTCTTTTACGATCGTCGTTATTTTCACAAGAGATTAAATCCAGAAATTTTCTATCGCTTATCTTTAATAGATTATCAAAGATGCATTCAATTATCGAGAGATCGAGAGAGAGAGAGAGAGAGAGAGAAAGATAAATGAAAAAATATTAACTTTCGCGACAATAACAAAATTATTAATAAATAGTCATACAGAATTACGATAAACTGAATTTCGTAATTTAGACCATTTCTTTTCTAAAAAGAAATTCAATAAATCAAAACAAAAATAAATTATTCCTCACCACCGATAATTATTCGTTATAAATAATCAAGATTCGAATAGAGAATAGATATTCATTATCTCTGTGTCATCCGGTGCGTGACATTTTCGACGCATCTAGAGAACGTTACGAGGAACTTGTACGAGGAACTTGTACGAGGAAAAGTGCGTAGAAGCGTGCGTACAGCGTTTCTGGAAAGTTCCGAGTTTCCCGCACGTTGAACGGCCGCTTTGAGAAGCACTGGCCCGAACGACGCCACATCCTGACTGCTCTACGTTTCAAATGCTCCCTCGTGCTACCCTTAACGCACGGGGGCTCAACGATGGCGTGTTAGGCCAGGCATGGGGACGCCATAAGCTTGGCGGTTCGTCCCCGACACGAGTCCGAGGGTGAACAACGGCCCGGCGCGCGGTGAGTCGCACAGTCGAGCGTGAGACTCCGTTGGAGTAAGTCGTGTGCTTTCTCTCGCTAATCCTGTCTCTCTGTCTCTCTCTCTCTCTCTCTTTCTATTTCTCTGCGATTCGTCTCGCCGATCACGCGTTCGCGAGAGAAAGAGGACGGATCCTCGAAGAGATCGCAGGATCGCCGCGTCTTACCTCGGAGAGTCGAGCTCGGCGGACACGCACGCGTGTTTCCGAGAAAATCGGGAGAAAGAAGAAGCGGACCGCGGCGAGGCGCGAGTTCAGCGAAGCCGCCGATCGGGGGAGTTCCGATCCCGCGAGCGGCGCTCGCAGTTGCGTGCGAGACGCCGTCGAGGTGATTACGTGCGAGGTGACTCGAGCGAGATAGCGTTTTTCACGAGGCGCTCTCGTGTACTCTTACATGTTTACGGAGAACTGATCCGATCGCCTGTCGCACACATACACACACGTATACACGCACAAGTCCGCGATTATTATATTCGTTTGGCAGCAAACATAATAAACGCGCGCGCGAACACACCGGTGACTTAATCTTCTCGCATCGAAACTCCTCGGTGTGCCCTGTGGTACGTTATGTTTGCATTTTTGTGATCTGCATTGTTTATTTGTGTTCTTTTAACTGCGTTCGGAGAGAGTTTATTTTGCGGTGGCTCGCAGATGACTGCCGATCTCCATGACCGTTAGCGCGCGGTGAGAAATCGCGCGAGAAGAATCGCCTCCGCGCAACGGTGAAATCTCCATTTTGAGGTTTGTTTCGCGAACGATTCTCCCGAGCGAGAGTCCCCCGTCGATTGACGGAATCTCAGAAATTCCCTTGGGATTTGAGAGTCAATTGTGTATTTTGAAAGATGAAAACAAATTCACTAGGATCGCGTTAACATTCGGTAAAATGATACATGGAGCATTCAGGTAGTGTTTCTGAACGCAGCCTGGAGCATCTGCAACTTCATATCGAAGAGCGATAAATTTCTACACTTTTGTAATTTTCATCTCGTTTCAAGATACCCAATTGACCTCCGACTGATATCTTCAGTCTTTTTCGTTTCGTTCGCTTCTCTTCGTTTTCATCACGGACGATCGCCGAATAATTCGAGCCGAGTACGAACTCGACTCTTCTCTTTGTAGGTTCGTCGAATATATCGCGCGCGCGCGTAAAGATTTCGCAATCGCGAGTAATCTCTCTCGCGGGGAGATCGATTCGCGATTACCGGGCTTATTGGTTTCGATGCGGAATTCCACGATTCATATCCGCGCGCGAACGGTCGATCTCCGATCGTAAACTGTCCGATTCGCGCCGGTGAGTATCGCCGAAGGAAATCAATCGGCCAGCTAAAGCCGGCCTGAAATCGCGTCGGATGTCCCGATTACGAAATTTCGCGGGAACTCGATCCTTGCCAACTTCTCGTGCTAGTGCTTGCTTCGGAAAATTACAGGGCGAAGCCAGGATTTTTCAATTCCTTTCCGAATCGAACTCTGGTAAACTTAATTTCCTCAAATCTCTCTCTCTCTCTCTCTCTCTCTCTCTCTCTTCTCTCCTTTCTTTTCAAAACAGAATCCGCTCCTTTTTCATCAAGACGGCGAAAAGAGAGAGGAAATCGGAGTATTTAGCTTGCGAGTAAAAGCCTTGATGTATCACGTACTTGAGAGACTTTGCAAAATATTGGATTAAATAAGTGTGTACGCAACAAATATTTGTTTTGCTCTATATAAATCCGTAGTGAAATTTAAATTAAAATTGATTTTCGAATATATATTGAAGCAATCAGAAAAATTATAGAAATTTCATGAAAGGAATTTGTAGGCCGCTGGTTGAAAAACACTGGGTGAAACACTACACGAACCGCATGGGGGGAGTATCCTTTTTTTTATTACGCATCGCGTCTTTGTCCTTGAACAGGCTAAAGAAAAGGGAAGCCAGCCGGGAGCGCGTATATATGGTGTTTCGAAACAACATGAACGTACATATAACGGTTGATAAAAGAGAATGATTAAGCATTTTTGAAATTTTTTTTAGAATTGCGTCATTTGCTGCCGTTTCAAAAATGTTCGGTTTGTCATTCTTTGTTTAATGTTCATTTCCATTAATATAAGTTAATCTCAGTTTAATTTACTCTTTATCTTTTTCTAATTCTTAGAAATAAAATAAGATAAAAAATTAATTAAATCGAGATTAAAGTTAATCTATATTGGTAA
Organism: Pogonomyrmex barbatus; assembly: GCF_055798465.1. Taxonomy (NCBI): domain Eukaryota; kingdom Metazoa; phylum Arthropoda; class Insecta; order Hymenoptera; family Formicidae; genus Pogonomyrmex; species Pogonomyrmex barbatus. The sequence continues at coordinate 20,827,611 of NW_028297127.1, forward strand.
AAAGGGACATAACTTATTGATTTAATATTTCATTTATCGTACGAGAAATCTTTTATTAAACGACGGTAGAAAGTCTCTCAAATCTTCAGAAATTCTCAGGCCCGATTTATTATTTTTTAATTAACTTGCGGTTTAGATTTAATCTAACGATAATATAAAAATGATGATTTTCTATCTATGATCAATCGCTAAATTGATTTAAAGTTACGTACAACATACAAGTTTGGTGAATGTAATCACTAGAAAAACGTAACGTCTACGTAACATCTTATTATTAAGCTTAAATCACAGACTAGCCAGAAAATGAAAAATTAGGCCTCAGAAACATTTTAAAAATTTGTCACACACGGATGAGTTATTATCGTCGAGAATATCGTTCGAGAATATTGTTTTAAAATACCCGATATATATATATATATATATATATATATATATATATATATATATACAGGACGATTCACACTCATCACTCGGCGACAACTTGGATAAAGCAGTGACGCAACCGCTCCTGTTCGCAGAGGAAGGAAAAGTTCGCGATGACGGTGTAACGGCGCGGTTTCCAAGTCAAGCCTCACCTTGCCGTCTCAGCTAACGTCATCTCTCTCTTTCTCTCTCACACCCGGTCTCGTCTCGTCGCTACTGACGCGTGTGTGCGTACGCGCGCGATACCGCAAACGAACGGACGTACGATGGTGTGCGTGAGATCGCGCGTGCTGATCGTTCACGGACTCGGCAGCAGCCTGTAGCAAACTGGTGGTGGTGGTGGTGGTGGTAGTAGTGGTATTCGTACAAAAGAAGACAGAGGAAAAGGGACCTGCTTTCTCGTCGCCGAAACGTTCCGACTGCACAATGCAGCCCTTCAAAAATTTATCAAGGCGACGGATCATCAGCGAGATAGGTGAGTAAGAAAAAAAAAAAGAAGCGCTATTTGACAAAAGTAGCGTTATTGAACCACCATTTTTTTTTCCTCCCCCTTGAATCCCGCGTAAGGCGAACTGCTGACTGAAAAATGCTATAAAAATTTACTATCAGGTCAGACGTTTCTATCGTTGAATTGTAAGTGTGTTTTCGTGAGTAAACTTGGACGCATTTCAAATATGTAAAATGTTTGTAAATAAAATAAACGAAGAGATGTTGGTATATCATAAATAGATAATGTATGTATGTAGATAAATTCTCTTGGGAAACTTAGAAACATTTTTTTAGATAAATTCTCTTGGGAAACTTAGAAACATTTTTTTTTCTTTTTATCAAATCTAATCTAATATTATCTAATCTAAGAATGTAATGTTTATTTAGAAAAATATCTAATCTTTGTCATTTCTAAAAATATCTAATCTTTGTAATTTTATTGTTATTTTATCTTTATTGTCAGATTACTCAAAAATATTCGAAACGAATATTTTTGAGTAATCTGACAATAAAGATAAAATAACAATAAAATTACAAAGATTAGATATTTTCCAAAAATTGACTCGGATAAGCTGCGGATAGAATCTAATGATCGATTCGTGTGGCTCATAAATACGTGGACACCTGTTTTGCAGATGTGTTATAAATAATAAATAGGCAGATGGGTGCATATATATTATGTACATACATACGATTACGAAAGTATTAGATCCTACTCGTTATGCGGAAACCGCATGTAACCGAATACAAGGATCCGAGAACGTAACGTTTGCTGTATAAAGGAAGACTTATAATTTATTTTCAAGTTAAACTCGCGTTAAGAATTGCGCCGCGAAAGAAGCGAAATTCATATGTTCCCGTATATATTACCTCGCGCGCATTCCCTGAAGACTGACATTTAACTAAAAGTCGACGGGCGCATTGTTCATTGCACGGGGCACTTAATCCAGGAAGAGAAACGCGTTTCTTCAAAAGCGAATTGACGGTAAGAAGGGAAGTATGCGTCTTCGTATAAGAAAAATGCGCGCGTACAACGTGTACAGCTCGCGTGATTAAATGGAAAACCCGGGATCGCTGTCTCCCCCGTTGATAAATCGCGTCTTCGGGAATGAGAGATGGGAACTCAAAAAGATGCTTTAAGACAGCGGGCCATTTCGCGATCGATGCACGAGGGCGGTAAACGATACAATAGGAATGATACAATAGAGGAATATATTCGGAAAATTGATTTTTTCGTATTGCCGAAGCGAAACGATAAAATCGGCGGTAATATTCTTTCCCCCCCCCCGTCCCCCTTTAGAGTAATACTCTTCCGCTAATACCTCGGCCGCGGTGCGCGTCGCTTTCGTACGGAATTTTTTAGCGACTTACTCCACGTGACGTTTCGTTAATAAGACAAAATGGAGCATCGCCGGAGATTCTTAATCGTTCCTTGCCGGCTCGCGTCGTCGCGCCGAACGCGTGTGCCGGGGCGATATCGAGAGAGATAATTTCAACAAATGGATCTCTCTCGCGCGAGACGTCAGTTTAATGACGCGCTTCCGTTAATAATTTCGTTGAGGAAACGCGATTTTCCTCCTCCTCCCTTCCCCCCTCCATCCGCGTGCGGCGGATGATAAACACATTTCATTTCGATCCCGCCGTGCGTTAGATGTCTGACGCGCGCGCGCGCGCGCGCGCGCGCACGACCGCCGGATCCCTCATTCCGGAGGTACGAAATAGTACCTCGAATTGTTTCCAGCGGCGTAACGAGATTGCGTCAACGGTTGCGTACCTCAATCGCGCCGCGCCAAGTCGATGAGGGGAACGCGCACATAGATGACGTGCCCGCCGACTTGGAGCGAAGTTAGCGTTGTAATCTTCTTACATCGCGGAGAAACGTCGGAACTTGGACGCGTCGGTCGCGTCAATAAACCATTAGCGCGAGCGTAAACTAAAAGCCATACCGTTGCGGGAACTGCATGTCGGGCATGTCGAAGGTTGCTTTTTCCTCAGCCCAAAAATTCGGGCGCGCTCTCGCAAGAAGAAAAATCCGACTGTGCCGCGAATTCGAAATTACTCGCGGTTACTTAGCAGCGATCGGCGACAGTCGCTCGATTATTTTCGTGAAACTTACACTTTGTCAGTATTTTTGCTCGATCGAATCCGTTAGATAAAATTAGGCACCGCGCACAATGGAGGAAATATTAGAAATAGGAATAAATATTTAATTTTGAACATGAAAATTCCAAATGGCTAATGTACTTACTTGTGTCCGTTGACACAAGGTTGATCTTTATTTCGAATTTCCGAAATTCAATATTTATTTCTCTGTTTCTAATATTTCGTCCATGTGCGCAGAGCCTTAAGTTTTTAATATCTATCCCTGTACATCGCACAGCGAGCGATATAAACACGAAGTTATTCGCATCGAGGTAACTTAGAAAGTTCACTTCATATAAAACGGATAATTTGGCTTGTATAAATAACCCATGAAATTAATCCGAATTTAATAGTCTCTTTTCTTAAAATGGAATACGAGTTTAACTTTAGCGAGATACAAGTTTAGCGAAGACAGTACAAGTTAACGAGAATACAATGTAAAATTTTACGAAGAAAGATTGCATCAAAAGTAACATTCTTAAAGTTGAATTTAAATTGGCTTTACTATTCGTTCCTTTCATCTGTCATCTTTAAGTAGTTCGATAATTAAGTCATAAATTACTTGATGTTCCTTACAGTCGATTCTAATAAAATTGTCGCAGGAAATCCGAGAGTTAATTGAAGCGCCATTTACGGCTGGAATTTTCCGGTAGCAATGTTCCTCCCCGGAACTTTCGTTATCTTTGTAAACTTAAAATAATAGACATTCCCAGTTCGAAATGTAAAACAGTTGAAACGTCATTATCGTGAAAGAATTCATGATTTCATATTCAAAGGTATGAAAATTCTATTTCCTCCAGTTATTTCTCATTCATTTTTTTAAAAACAGCGTTATATTTATGAGAGAGTGATGCCTTTGAAAACACGTAAAATATTACAAAGTAATTACAAAGAAAATTATTATATATTGATGAATGTCGACATCACGAAGCGTAACTGTCGCGGTGCCGAAAGGTGCGAGATTTTCAATCTTATAATTTTCACATTTCTCTGCGCATGCACGTGCATTCATTGCATTTCAATCGTAGCCAATTTGCGCATACATATATATCGAATAATCACAGGAATAAAAGAAATAGAATTTGCACATCAATACGACGCGAGCAAGTAATTATCGCGCGAAATCCTTATTAAATCTCGATGAATAACAGCGAATCTGGATATTCTCTCTCTCGGCTCTTACTCAAATATTTTATATGTACGTGCGCGTGTGTATAATTCCTATTATTAATTTTTTTGCTTTTATATTTAAATCCCAACTATTTAAAAAAGAATAATAATTTAGCGCAGGGGATCTGTTTTTATGTAATCATTTCCATTTAATTATTATATAATTCAAAATCCTACCTGTACACCGATATATATATATATATATATATATATATATATATATATATCGGTATACCTTTATTCTGCCACTGTTTTCGGAAAATAGTTAAAAGATTGTGATGGACTGGTGTCGCAAAATTGGTTATTTCAGTTGTTTGCCGTGGAGAAAATTGAAAAAGCTACGATCCGAGGCGAGGCAGCTATAAAATCGCGTACGTTAAACGGGCCGTGTATGTTCACGGTTATTTCGCGACAATTCCTTTTCGCTCGCTCGCAGCTATGTTTTTCAAGCATTTCTTGCAAAAACATACGTATGCATGTAATTAAAAAAAAATATATATATATATATATATATATATATATATATATACATATACATACTTATGCGTATATAAATTTTCACATGATTTTTTATTGTCTTTTCACATCGCTCGCACTGCTGGGAATGATTTCTATGTCCGCGTTCGTGTAATTGAGAGATAATGCAGGTAATGAATGATAATTAAACGACATTTGGTTGCGTCACGGTTAAACGCGACGATTCTTGCGCATTACCTAGTTTCTGTGGAGGTGCGATTATAAAACATTACGAGAATCGATATGTTTCGTTATGGATTTTAATATTTAATATTTAATGGAGGCTTAATGACTCCCTTTCTCGATCTCCTTTTTGCGCCTATTTTTATGTATATTATTATTCCGCTATTCAATCTCTCCGAAGAAGAATGTGATAATTCACGTTCGCAATTCGCAAATTCTACAATCGCGGGATCCTCAATTGTGAAAATTTTTCACTTGCAAATTCAAACTGATATGGCTTAGAAACGTCCGACGTAATCCGTCGGCTCTGTAGTGAACCTGTTATTGAATATGGTAATTCAATACTGATAGTAGGATAATGGTTCTGAATGAAACGGTTTATACTATGAAATACATATTTTACATAATAAATGTGGAAATGACAAGTTATTATGATGAAATTAGTATTCCATGAAAATTTCGTGCTATTTTTTTTCTTTTCTTTTCTTTTTTTTTTTTTGTTAAAGAACTGAACTGGTTAACGATCTTATTCAAATCGCCTAAATTGTTACGTTGATAGGAATATATAATATTTTCTTTGATAAAGGAAAGATTACACGAAAAGAGAATTTGTGTGTAATATGAACCGTAGTGGAGTATTGAACATAAATATGAAGAAATTAAATGATACAAAAGAGAAAATTGAAAAACCTTTAATAGCAATTTCGTCACTAATTGGAGATTGGAACGTTTAAGGCTAATTGTATTAACAACATTGAAAAGATGAGATTTCATTGTCGACAATTTCACGTTATTACGTTAAGAAATATAAATATATCTATATTGCGACAATAATATCACAGAAAAATTAAATTAACTTCAAACTGCCACGCGACACAAAAACATGAGAGGATTTTTGCGCAATGAGTAACAATAGTCTTTTAATTATTTTCATTTTATTTACATTCAAAATTTATAAATATTAAGTTAATTTTTTTTACGATCACATCGCAGCGTTGCATTTTTGGAAAGAATTCCGCCTCCAGACGATCGGCCAATATCTTAATTAATTTAGTATTAATCTTAAAAAAAAAAAGTTCTTCCAAATGATCAATGACCAATGCCCGATTAACTTATTATTAATCTATAAAAAAAAAAAAAAAAAAAAAAAACGAAGTGTTTCGAGCGTTGCAATTAATCGTTCGCGACAATTTCGCATGCCGTTCTGTCTACAAAGCGACGCCCATGTGTATTCATAACGTAACGTACAGCGACATATGCCAAACGGTTAAAAGCGCGTGAATTACGCTCGCCCCTCGAAATTCGGGCTGTATGCACAAAGGTAACGTGGCAATGTGCGCGAACGAAATCGCGTCACGGTCGTCGCGTCATCTCGCTTGCTACTCTCGTTTGGCGCGGGCGTTGCTTGCTTTTCCGTTCACGAGCGAGCGCGGTGGAAATAATTGCTTTCGCCGTATTGTGCAACGCGATCGTTTCTCGTATCGAAGGCTTTCTTTGACCGTACGTTACGGAGAGAGCGGCGCTTTGCGGGCGCTACGTGGAGAGAGAAACGTTAGGACGTTTGGACGTTATACGAGGTGTATCTTAATGCACCACCGGGGCTCCCACCGGGGGGGAGGGGGAGGGGGGGGAACACTCAGCATTTTCTCATTTCGCGCCGAGAGACTGTTATACGCCGCGCGGAAATGCCGTCCCCAGCCCCCCTTCCCCCCCTCCCCCCTCCCTCTCCCCTTCGCCCCGTGAAAATTTCCTTCGGCGTTTAATTATTTTTCAACCTACAAAACATTCCTAGGACTCCGGCGCGAATATATCACCATCCACTTCCACGCTTAAGAAGGTGTCTCCTCGTTGCGTGATCGGGAAGGAAAAACCTAGGTGCGGCTATAAAAAATTTGCGAGTACTCCAAGAGTAGTTACGCTTCTCCGTTATCAGGCAGAGATAGAAACTGGGTGAACGAGATCGAGAGTTGATTTTTAATTCAGCGTACAGATAAACGATGATGAATAAAGGCAGATATAATACCCGGCTGTACCTTTCTATAATGCCGGTAATATTAATAATTCACATTTTGCTTGGAGCGGAAAAATAAACTGCCGTCCGTGCGTGAGACGCGATACAAATACTATCGCGCCGATAAAAAAAATCGACATCGTAAAAATAAAAAGGGGTGCTGCGCATAACACACCCTCCCCCCCCCCCCCACACACACACGTACGATGTGTAAGAGCAAGCTAAAATCCGTCAAAATACTTAGATCAGAAAACGCCTGTTTCGATTGCGTTTATTTTGATATGAGCGATATTTCGACAGCGCACACCGCTCATGTCGGCTATCTTTCTTCATTATAGGTATCTACTCGGAACGGATTCGTTCCGCGAATGTAGGTTATGACGAGAAGATTTTCATCGTTCCGAGTCGAGTGTAATATGCTTTACGGAATACGCGCTCCAGATTTTTGAAGGCTCGCACGGTAGGTTTGTAGATCGCCCGCGCAGTTGGCCGTGGAATTTCCGCTAGTTTAATTTAAACTTTTCTTCGGTGGGCTAAGCGCCGCTAACGAACAAATTAAGCCCCAATTTGCATGCGGGCTCGCGTTCGCGTTAGTGATCCGCGGCAGCGATGATGACGACAACGTGCTCCCGAGCCGGTCGAGCTCCTTTTTTTTTTTTTCCTTTCTCCCTTCCTTCTCTTCCCTTTACTAAACGTAAATTGCCAATCGCGATGGCCGCCCATTTACAACGCGGTGCCCAAATACCACGTACATATCGTAATCAGTGGAAAACACGTCACTTAATGCCGTTTACGCGCTTGACACGAGCCGAGCGATATCGCCCGTATCTGATACTATCGGTCTTTGGATTATTTTCTTTCATCGGGTCGCGTTCCGATTGTCGGAAAAATCGATAAAGCGATCGAGGACCCCGAACGAAGGGATCACGCGCGCGAGCTCGCTTTTTTTTTTTTTTGGTTTTTTTTTCAATAAATGAGTTATTCGGTATTCGGTTGAATAATGGTCTATCGATTGATGCAAGATTCAGTATCCAGATAACACACACGGCGAACAAAAGCGGAACGGATTTATATTTAGTTTTCACTGTGACAGGAGGGAGTCGGTCGCATTCTGGTCATCGCGCGTTTTCACAAACGCTTGATACGCTTTTTGAATGGAGGAACATATATGTTCACATGTCGCGATGGGAAATGATGGAAGACTCGATTGTTGTTAATTTGACATTTGATCGCAATTATAATAATATGGCATTTTCTTCTTACTTTGAAATTTATTATAGCACATTTGAATTTTGAGAATTTATTCATATCTGAGAAATTTTGCTCGTTAGGCATATCTCTCTTTAATTAAAAATTAAATTTTTACATATTTCCTCATCTTTTTAAAGATATATCAACATATAAGCTAAGAGAAAGAAAAATATATATCTTGTTTCGTTTTGAAAATAACTTTGTTCTCATCAAGCGAAAATTAAATAAAAAGTGACAAGTAAAATTTCAAGAGATCGAGTACTTCTGCTTTTCTCTAATGCGCCTTGGAACTAAAATTGCCCAGTTCTTGCATTCAGAATGTCAATTGACGTGAAACACTAAAGGCGTCGTTCTTCTGCATCTTTACGTGCGACAATGCTCACGAACGTTTAATGTTGTTACGAGCTTCGCTCGGAATACTCCTTTAACAAATTTATCCGTGTCCCGATCTCTTTCTTTTGTTGTTTCTCCTTTTGCTGCTTCCTGACATTTAAACTATGCGACGGAAAATTGGTAAAGCGCAAATAAAAACTAGAAATATCCGAATCATCACACTACGTTGATCGTTATTAATAAAAACGTTGCAGCGCAGCATTGCTTGCCATAATTTTTACCTAATCGACGATTATTACAACGTACCTTTACATTTTTCTACAAAAAAAAAAAAAAATACCGGTTGAACGCAGTTGAATCGAAGCATCCTATGAATTTAATTTTGCATTATGTTATGAGCGAAGAATTTAATTAATTCGTTTGCAATCAACGAATAACAATTTGTACACTTTGCATCGGTATAAAATGCATTTTTCTCGTTTTGCGCTTCCGCCCCCCCTTTTTTTTTCAACATTCCACGACGCTTTCAAACGAGCAAAAATTACTGCGCGCTACGCGCGCGCGGTCTTCTCTTTCAAGAAGGAGCGCCCTTCGAGATACGCGAATTTAATTTCGCGGATAAACATCACATTTCGCGCGTGACGATATTTTCCTTTGGTAAAATTCGAAAATTCTTGATTATGAAAGAGATATATCTGTAAGAGATTGCTCGAGATAATAATACGTCTCTTCCATTTTCTCCCGCCTCCCCTCTTTTTTTTTTCGTGAAACGGGGAGTATGTTGATCACAAAAATATTTACCGACGAGAACACAAGCCGGGAGAGAATATTAAAAAACTTCTTACCAAAGCCGTGTGTGGTGGCCCCGTATGAAGGACATCGTCGTCTCGTATATACCGAGCGGCGTGCTGCGATCGTCGGGCGCTTCGGTTTCTCTGTCCATCGTTCTCCTATTTGCTCTTCGGTGCACGTTCTAGACGTGCGGCCTTGTGATCAAAGGCACTACTCAACGAATAATATTGGCGTAAGCTGCAGCGCATCGGTGGCAACCACGGAACCCGATTCATCAATATTACATACTCGCGTTTACAGGTCCTCGTCGCCGCATATGTTGCGTCTTCGCTCGCGCTTTATCGGAGACCGTCGCATTTACGCGCGGCTAAAACGCGATCTCGTTGGGACGGCGGGGGAGGAGTGAGGGGAGAATCGATAACGCTAATGCGCCGCGTCTCGGAGATAAAGGTAACTCTCTTCGGGAACGTTGATTGTTATGCCGCGCCACGCGGGAAAGGCCAGCTTCGGTAATTGCGTATCACGAAAGTATCGCTCGCTGCGCGTTTACCAGCGACGAGAGTTCGATACGAAAGAGAGAGAGAGAGAGAGAGAGAGAGAGAGAGAGAGAGAGAGAGAGAGCGAGCGCGCGCGCGCGCGATTCTTTCGCAACTTGCCGTTGCCTATTCGCCGCGAAAGCAGCAGCTGGATGCTGCGAAAAACACGTACGAGGGGTATTTTCCTTATAACGGCGGCGAATCACTCGCGCGGCGGAATTATGGATGGCTTCTACAATCAGTCGCCTGATCTCCGATAGCTTATCTCTGTCGCTTCCTACGTAACAGGAAAATTACGGAAAATATAAGAATGAAAAAACTATTCTCCCTTTTTCCTTCTGATAAAAATATTTAATGATAAATATTTGGTAAAAATGGATAAGAGTTTTTTTTTTTTTTTTTTTTTAATGACTTTATAATCAAGATACTATCTCTCGTCTTTCTTGTTATTTATAAGCGTCTTAGATTTGATTTGTTGATAATGAGATTATGCGTACTCGAGCGGAAAAGATACGTCTGTTAAAACAAATTGATATATATATTGAATAAGTGATAGAAGTGATAGAAGTTCTAATTTCGGTGTTCTCGTCGATAAATATTTCTGTGATCATATTCCCCGTTTCACGAAAAAAAAGAGGAGGAAAAGAATGGAAGAGACGTATTATTATCTCGGGCAATCTCTTACAGATATATCTCTCTTTCATAATCAAGTTCGAATTTTACCAAAGAAAAATATCGTCACGCGCGAAATGTGACGTTTATCCGCGAAATTAAATAGATATTGCTTTAGTATTTTAATTAAAATTAAATTCTCTTGATAAGTTAGCTGTATAGCGATATATATATATATATATATATATATATATATATATATATATATAGTAACTTGTTTCATTGACATCGTTACAAGAAGTGGGACGAGATTGAGAGTTACAGGAGTTACGAGCAAGCTTTCAAGAACCTTCGAGGCTTTGTTGACAGAATCGCTCGTATGTTCTCGCGTTCATTTGTATCGATAATTCCGTATCGATGTGACATCTCCATTGTAAGCAATGCCGTTCCATTGTAAGCAAGCCTTCCATTGTAAAAAAGGCACATACATAGTGCAATTTCACTGCTAAACGTCCAAACAAATTTGTTTTTTCTCTCCAATTTTATTCTGTCCCAAATGTTCTATTTGAAACTTACAGTTAATTCGATTTTTAAAATGAAGGTGTTAAACGAAGGTACTACAACTTACTACGGAATTATAATCGAAATTTTATTCAATGTTTAACGCTGCGCATATATTAAAAAGACAAAAGCTACGTAAGAAGTTCATTAATTTATATTAAGTTGTACAAAGAAAATCCATTAATTTACATGTATGTATAAAGTTGCATAAAGAAAAAACCCGCGTTAGATTAAAGTTATTATATTTTTGCGTTGGCTATTTTTTTATTTTGTGATTGAATTAGCTTTGTAAATTATTTTTGCAGTTGTTTGAAAAAATAGAATTTCAATAGCAATTTTATATCAAATTTTATATCAAATCATATTTTATTTCAAATTATATAATTTCTATTGAAACATAATTGACAATTGCGATTGATATTTTCAATAGTAATATACGATACACTTGAATGTATTTTTCTTCCTTTAATTCATTATGTATTTTTAGAAGAAAAAATCTACGTATGCAGATGAGTAAAAAAAAAAAAATTATCTCAAAGACTAGACTAGAGGACATTTGCGCGTAAGAGTCGTAATTATTTATGTTTCAGTATATTGAAATTTTACATTTAGCGGAATTTGTGAGGTGTGTAATATTAATCTCCGCGATAATATTGGAAATACGCTTTACATTGGGCTAAATAATACTTAGCATAAAATGCTGGACATAAATGCGGACTTGTATGCACTTGGAATGGATATAATCTCTATTTTATCTTGCAATTCGGGGTAGGACGTTGCGATTCCGCGAAATTTGTTAACCGCGAAATCTATTAAAATGAGATCCGTGTATTTCACACTGTCACTATAGAATTTCGTGAAGAATAAACATCGGTATTACGTTAATTTGAAATTAACATTAAACGGATTTTGCGAGTGATGATGAAGTATAATACGGCGTGCAGCCTTTTATGCTGCTGTTTAATTACGACCGCATCATCCTGTTTTCGAATTTTCGCGTCGCTAATTATCGCGTGTAAATTAGCGCGAAATTTATTTCGTTTTGCAACGAATGCCACGGGCGTGTCTGTAAAACGAACGCCTCGTCTTACAAAGTTTCGTTCGAAAAATTCGCGAGAACTTTGTTCTCGCAACTAATTGGCCTTTTTTTCCCACGACTCCGAAGAATAGTATCAAGTTTAGTTTGTTTATTATACAGTAATTATATAGGCGATTGTTTCATACTGTTTTTTTTTCTTTCTTTTTTTTTTTTTTTTTTTTTTTAACTGAAAAATGAAGAGCGGAGGTGTATTACGATATTACGAAATTACTCGGTGAATCTTACGCAGCAATTTGCACAGTTTTGTTATCTATATCGCTTCTCGCGGATGATTAGAGGATCTCTGTCGGCATTGATGGACAAGTATAAAATTAATTTCGTCAGCGGTGGCATCCACTCGAGCAATAAAAGCGTTTATCTCCATTATAAGCAGGACTGCCATTAAAACGGAAGAGAGGCTGTAATGAGGGGTTACGAGCGGATTTTGGAAAAGCCGTAAATTTAATACTCTCGAATGCGCACATTTGAATTAAGCCGCGCGTAGCTCAGAGTAGCTCTAGATACGATCCGCCATTCACGGACCGCATTTTAGCGGGAGCTCTACAAAATTCCAATGCACGCATAAGTAAGTTCCGCCGTAAGTTCAAATCTCGATCTTGATTGAATCGTCGATCAAATCCACAGTCATAATTCTGATTACGAACTTTTCGAGCGGCCAATAATAAAAGGAAATAACGTTCGCCTAAAAGAAAAACACCTCAAAAGGGGGGGGGGGGAAGTACAGATTACTCAGGAAAGTTAAATTAATTAAAAAAGAAATATATAGGAAAAGTAATAATTAAGTGAAATTAAGTAAAATAATGATAATTAATTAAATTAAAATTATTATTAATTTCAGGATATGTACGGGAAAACGTCCTTGAAAATTAATTAATTAACGACACGAAAGTGATATGATATAAAACGCGCGTGAGGATAAATTTTTTTTAATAACATAATGCAATGTTATGAATAAGCTCTATCTCTGTTTTGCGAGCGACTTTTCGATACACATCCGTTCGTTGTTATTCCTGGCGGGGTGACACGAAAAGCTCGAAAATCGATATTACAAACCGATGGGAGCCCATTAAAACTACACGGTGGTGTTAATGAGCGTTAATACCGGAAACAACACGCGGACCTCTCGCCACAACGCTCGCTAACGTTCCCCACTTGCGCGTCGGGGATGATCATTATATAGTTTTCCCTCGGACGGGGTTCGGGACATGTTACGTCGACGAGGCAGCGGCCGGCTGCATTTTTGCAGAAAATGGTCCTGTCGGGTCCAAGAAAGCGGAGGTTAACGTGCAGTTACCTGGAACCGTGCGCATTGTCTGGAGGGCGAGTGCGATTGAAGTGCATTCATTGGCGATTGCATGCCATGCGATGCACTTCGTTCTTTATCACCGCCGGTTTCGCCGGCTCACTCCGGCGATTTGAAGGCTTTCGCATCGCATCGTTGATTTATAAGTCTCTCGCGATAATTGAAACGAGATTCATCGCTTTATTATCGCGTTTAAACGAAGAGTCGTCTGCCTGCAATCTGCCTTAATTGCGCTGCTTTTCGTTTGTACGTTATATATTTTCTTTACGTTAATCGACCTTTCTCCCGTTTGTTCTCTATATAAAGTTATTAAATAAAGAATTAATAAAAAAGAAAATTAATAAAATTCGTGGTTTATGTTAAAATTAGATATTTTAATTTTATATCTCTATAATATTAATATTGTGATTTTAGCTTAATACCTTTTATATCCAAATTGACAAGAGTAATACGGTTGTATATAAAAAAATATAAAAAAATATAATGTTATTTGAAAAAATATCGATGACATTTACACTTCATAAAAAAATGTATACCGTAGGAAATCAATAAAAAATTAATAAAATGTTACATGCATTATATTTTCCATTAGAATTGTAAAGAGCTCTGTTTGAAATTATTTTTTAAACCCTTTGTTTTTAATGTGTGTGTGTGTGCGCGCGCGCGCGCGCGCGCGCGCGCGTGTGTGTGTGTTTGGAGATTCTGACACTTTTTTGTCCGCTATTTTCCTTTAATATCCAGGAAAATAGTTAAATTGTTTACGAACTTTACAGCTTACGGAGATGTAATTTTCAGAGCCATGATAACGTGATGTGTACGTAAAATGCAAACGCATTTGTATACCAACACAGATATATAATGCTGCCGGAAATATTCAGGTTTCTAAGTTTATGAGAAGATAAACGGGAACTGTATTTAGATATTTGCATCTAGACACAACAATAACAACACTGAACTATAGCTGCGTGAATTTATTCCCGGGGAAAGCGATTCGCTTCGTTGCTGTGCACCGTTGCCGTCGTTGCCGCCGCCGCCGCCGCCGCCGCCGCCTGCCTGCCTGCCTGCTGCAGCTTTCCGATGCATAACAATGTAACCGCGTGATCCGCTTCGCCTCGAAATAACGACCGCATAATGCAACAGATAGCACCTGTTAAACGCGCCTCTAAATACCGACCTAATTATTATTTGGGCAAGAATCTCGGTCTCCGGCTCTGACACACAACCTTTCCAATTAATTAACCGCCTTTTCTTTTTTTTTTTTTTTTTTTTCTTTTTCTTTCTCTCCCGCGGCAGGGCGGGGCACCGTCGGGGCGTTAACGAGCAATTTAAGGTCGCTTAATGCAGATATGGATCTAATTAAAAAAATTTCAGGTACAGACGACGACCGTTTCCGCAGTTGGTTCCGGTGCAAACGCGAGAACGTGATTTCGTTTTTCCGCTCTGCCCCAAATTAGCTCGCGAGCGTTCTTCAGTTTAATGCCTTCCTCCTTGACCCGGTCGAGCGCCGCCGCCGTCGCCGCGCTTGCAGGTAAAACCGCCATTTAACAGGTTATCACAAAGGAGGGACTAATTAATACGGGATAGCGGAATAGAAATTAGTTTTTTTTCCCTCTTTCTTTTCTGACCGCTCGGGTCCGTGCTCGGTCTTTCGCTGATAACACCGGTCTGATAACGACGGATTTTTACCTGCCCCGTCTCTCTCTCTCTCTCTAGTGACCGAAACTAGATTAGATTAGGAATTTCTAATTAACAGTTCCTAGTGCCAGTGGCACGCCCACGTAAGATCGGCTCTGTCTGATGTTGCATACTGTCGGCCTTGGCACAAATAACATTAGAATTACATTCAATTTACAAGCTTTGCAAATTCTTAATACCTGGAGATAAATCATCAATAAAGCGAAGATGCTAACAGGCGGCGATTTAAATAAAAATACGTATGGCAAATATGAGAGATAATTGCCTCGAACAGTTGTGCCAATGCAAAATTTGAATGATGATAGAATGAATAAGATTTTATTTAAACACATAAAATATTGAAGCTTTCTGAAAATATTTTTACAAAAAGGGATTATATATAATTTAAATATGGTTTTTTTTCTTTGAAAAAATATATAATTTTTGATCATATTAAAAACGAGAATTATTTTTGACAGTTGTATTATCTCGCTATTAGCCTTTGGAGCTGATTTATTGTAAATTTAGATGAATAATTAAAAAAAATTGCTTTCTGCCAGCTTTGTAGTTATATTCATTACACAAGTATTGTACGGATTACATGTAATTATTATTAAAAATTTCTGTTTTTACATAATTTTAAATACGCTCAAAGTGTACGCGTGCTGAACTTTTTTTCAACGCGTTTTGATCGCGCGTTGATTATTGCAGCGCAATTTCAGTTTTGCAGTGACCGTCCGGAGAAGTGCATTGATTGCTGTCTCTAAACGAAATTTGTGATATTCAACCGGTAAAACGATCTATCGCGTCATCCAGCAGGCGTATTCGTGCGAAGTTTATACTTTTTTGAATATCTCCCCGATGCACACTTAATTGTAGTCGCATGCAGCTCCCTCGCAGCGATCGAAATGCTGGAATATGGAAAAAAAAGATTGCAATTTTTTGCACGATACGGGATAGTCCATTTTAATCTGTCCAGTGCAGCTTTCAGAGTAAAACCTTATGATCCCTCCCCCCTTTTTTTTACACAGCTAATAATTCCATGAATGATATATGACACATGAAACGACGGATGTTCAATAAGAGCGATTCGAAGATATTAAAATTACCAACGCTTTCATAAAGTTCATGCCGAATAAATTAAATAAATCTTTATTTAACTTGCGATTTTAACGGAACTTCTGTAGTCTAGCGAGGAGCTGCTATATGATTACATTACGATTAATAAAGATCGAGATAATATTATTTTTTAATTATCTTCACCAAGAACGGATTGAAGGGAGAGTCATTGCCTCGAGTTATTCTCGAGAATAAGATAAAGTCTTCTATAAAACCAAAATTTACTTGTGTTTTAAGTTGATCACGAAATGTAGTGGGATATTAATGGTATTACATTGACGAGCGGTCATTTCTCGGGGGTAAACTTATTAGAAGAGCAAACTTTGAGCTGCAAATCTGCAAATGAAATTTCTCCTTGTCAAATCGCTCATCTCAGTTTAAAATTAAGGAGATTAACATACGATATATGTAGATATCGCAAAGTATTTCGTGGACAAAAACGCATTGGAAACGCGTGACTTTTATATTTTGAAATTAATTAACAGGCTCCTCGCCCGCTGCGCTTACGACATACGGACATGTGCGCGTGTAACGTAACGTAAAATTTCCGTTTTCCCTCCTCGATATTCCACTGCCACTTACGGAATTTATATTCGAAACAGAGGAAAAAGGGCCGGGCACGATCTACGATACGCGCGCGGAATATGCACGCGGCGCGCGATATCTAATATTTTTTCGCTGACGGCGCTCGCGCGAGGAAAGGATTTCGGGATCTATGATTTTGCACGAATTTCGATTATCTATGGCGCGATATTACTCCGTAATAACCGTGGAAAGATGGGTCGGAGAGGGGGAAGGGGAGGCGGGCGGAGGGGGATGTGCATCGAGCCGATCGCGCGTGAAGGGGCGCGATGAGAAAGAAAGCCGCCTGGCAAAATATGATAACGGCTTTAAACCGTATGGGATTTTTTTTCTTACGCCGTGACTAAGAAAGGCGCAACAGCGAAATGATTCTTCAGCCGTGTCGCGAACGGCTCGGGTTTCTATGTGCACGTATTTTCCGCACAGTCGATGACACAATATATCTTTCCGTCACGCGGAGTTTTCTCGCGAGAAAAGAAGAAGTGTCGTCGTCGTCGTCGTTTTCCTCCAGAAGTTAATATTTCTCGATGGATAAAGAAACGCACGATCTTTCCTTCCGTTAACGCACTCACGTGTCCCTCGTTTAATCTTTCTTAAAAATTTCTTGCGAAACTACTTTTCGATCATCCTCTCCCCCTTTTTTTTTCAATTTTCTAGAAAAAATAAATCACAGGCGGGATACGGGTGAAATATTTATTGGAGCGTAGAAATACAATAAAAAATAAATACAAGTATATCCCCAGGCGAGAGGAGGCGTTTATTTTATTTTATCATCGAAAATAGAAAAAAATAAATACCAACATTTGATCAAATTGACAATCACGTTTTGGTGACGCTTAGATCAGTTTTCTGAAAAATCTGTCGAATGTGTACAGAGAGAGAGAGAGAGAGAGGGGGGGGGGGAGAGAGAGAGAGGCAGTTAAATATCTCCGGATAAGTTCAACGAGGTGTGACGTGCGCGTTGCGAAAGCCAGGTGGAAGCGAAACAAGAGCTACGCCAGCAATCGATATCTCTCGTGTTACCTTTGCCATTCAGTCACTCTGTTTTTTATGAGCATCCTGAAGCTATAAACGTTGCACTTTACGGATACGCGGCTTCACGCGACGCAATTTCGTAGGAAAGGAACGCGCGAGCCACGCAAGCAGTTCGCGTTCGACGGTCCAACTTTCGAGTTTCAGATCGCTCGAGTATAGCGGAACACGTATGTATGTATGTATGTATGTATGTATGTATGTATGTATGTATATATGTGCATGTGTGCATGTGTGCATGTGCATTTACAAACGTGTTAGAATTTCCGCGGACACTTTCAAGGTATCCGACCATCTGGATCCAGTCTCCACCTGGTTCCCTGGCTGTATGCATAACTTTCAAGTCACGCACCTTCGTATTCGATTCGAAAGATGGTCAGAGTTATAGTCTAGTCGTGAAAAATCTTGCAGAACTGTCTAGAAAGTTAAAGACACAATATCGAGATTTAACCCGTAAGTACCGGCGTCACTGAAAGTTGTAATAACCCCCGGAGAAATTTAATTACACTCGCTTACAATCTAATTTGGATTTCATTTTTATAAGTTTTTTTTTTTTTATTAAATTGGATCTCCCACAGCAGAAATATCTATCATTTCTTAATTTTCTAAATTTTTCTTATTTTTCCAAATTTTTGACAAAAAATTGCAAAGTTAAGAAAATTAAGAAATTCCTGACTCAAATTGTTTACTCGAAATTAATTAGTTAAATCTAGCAAGGTACATAAACAGGAAAACATCATTATTTTCTTCAGATAATTCTGGAGTAATTATTACATGTTTTTAACTCCGTACCTTTAGCCACGAAAAAGAAAATCAAGTTTTCTTTAGATAATGGGTTTAGTAATGCTTTTTAAACAGAGCAATTAAAAGCGAAAAAACACTATTGCACTGTTTGTAAATATTTACATCAAATTTGCAACAAAGTTTTTTATCAATTAAAATTTAACTAACAGAATTTTCGTTCTGAAAATTTCTTCTCAATCCCGCAGGATTAGTCATTATTTTTGACTCCAAGGGTCATTGCACGTGAAAAAATTTTAATCACATAATGTAATTGTAAGATCACAAATAAATTGATCAATCAGAGTTTGCCAATTTTCCTGATGGCCCAGAAATAATCGATTGTGATTGGTCAATTTGCTTTGCGATTATCTTACGATTACGATTACAATTTTTTTCTTACGTACAATGGCCTTAATGAATTCGCAAAGCGATATCGAGTTATTAGCCAGAAATAATAGAAATACAAGGGATAGAATATTCGTGTATACGTATCACGTACATTTAAAGTTTCATTTTAAGTATTTCGTGGCCGTGACACACAACAGCGTTCCGCGTTTTCTTCGTTTATTTTTTGAATACACATCGGCGTAGTATGTACAACAAAAGGCCACAGGTCTTATTATCATTCGTGCTTTGACGAGCGGGTAGGTCGTGGCGCGAGCTGCCCTTGCATGCGTCATTACCCCTCGAAAGGAGTTGTTTCATGGCACGATCGTTTTTTCACATGTTTCTGTGGTGTTTATTAGATCGTTAAATTAATAAATCCATATAATTCATCACGCGAAACGAACCTACAAGCGTGTCGCGGTTTCCATCCTGATATTTCGTGCGATTACTTGATGCGAATCTAAACCATGGTACTACGACATGTACATAAAACTATAAAGTGATAAGTGAAGCGATAATAATTATAAATGAAGTTAAACTAAATGTTAAACTCTCGAATTGAAAAATAAAAATAGACACGAGAGGACTGATGAGAGTATATAAGCGCGGTACGTATCGTTGCGCGATATTTTTATATTTAAGAATAACAAAATTTGTTTCATCACTTGTATGCATTTAGACTCCATTTTGAGCATACTTTCAGCATAAAGTAGTACAGAAATTTTCAAAGCTCCCGTAGAAGCAAGGCATAAATTATTCTTTTGTGATATTCACAAGACATTATCCTTAACAATGTTTCAGATCGGAATGTGCCTCGCTTTCGCGTCACGCTCTGATCTCTTCACTGATTTTTATATCATTTATCTAATCTCGAGAAAAGCGAATAATGATAACAATAATAGACGAGCAGTGGAATTAAATAATTTTTATAAAAAAAAAAAAAAAAACCTTTGTGATTCATCATTCACCAGTGATTGAATTAAGAAACAGAAAATTTGATAAGGTGTAAAATATTTCGGAATAGTAACTGACACGCGATCTTGCTGTTTATTTCTTAAGACGTACAACGCTCTATTGTTTACAAGGGATCATTGTTCTATATCAAGACTACCGGTGGCAAGAGTGTCGATGCATATTACCCCCTCGAGAGATGCGGTCGTGACAAAGAGAAAAAACATAATCAGTCTCCTCTCACGCGAAGACAACAAGAGTGATTATTAGTCCAATTAAATATCTTTATAATTCGTAACGAGAAACGAGATTTGTAAACGTATTGTAATGTGTAACGTGAAAGTATATTCTGTTGTGTCTCCGAATTGAGATCGTGTGAAAAACATGAATCGCCGAGCGAACGTTTCAAGTGAAGTCGTGGCGCATCGTGGCTTGTTTATTCATAATATTTCCTGTATTACGCGTACAAGAGTGCCGTGCAAAGTGTTGCATGGACCAGTGATTAACCATGTTTTTACACAAGTGAACGCGTGAGTGCGTGAGTGAAGAAGCTTGAGGGGGGGGGGGGGGGAAGGAGGGGGGGAAGGCCTGGGTGGCATCGAGCGACAACATCGAGAGGTAAGCGGTCGATTTTTCATATATTACCTCTTTAAACATAATTATTTTAGCAAACGTGTGTTTGAAAAAGACGAAAATACACGCAGTGGTTACTTTTTAAAATATTTAATTATTAATTATTCCGAGCGTTGGTATAATTTGATTCGTGATTTATATTTTACAGAGCAACGTTACAACTCTGTAACGCTGCTGCGCTGCGTATCGATGAGCGCTAAATTATCTTTTGCTTTAATATAATATAATGTAACGGATCTGTAAACATTGCATTATATACTTATATAGATAAAATATACTTATGTATAATTAAAAATTTAAATTAGAAATTGAGCATATTACGGAATAAATATTAAAGATTATATATTACAGAATAATATTAAAGATTATTATATAAGCTAAAATGAAAAAAGGCAATATTTTAAAACTTTTTGTACGCATTTAATAAACGTAACTGAAATACGGAATAGAAAATATTTTACTGTCAGATAACATGTCGCAAATATATTTAATAAAAAATACGCTAGGACTAATAAACCATTTTATATTCCAACTTTTTATGCCATCTATTTTTATTTACTGTTGATTTGAGTTTATATTACTTGAAAATTTAACTCGTGTTTCGAAATATGAACTTTATTCAGAATATCTCATCTGATATGTTTTTTGATAGAAAAGAGTGGAGGATGTTTCCCTATCCAGAATATTCTCTAATCCGATTAGAGAAATAAGGGGTTGAAATAGATACCAAATGAATGATCTCGTTGAACTAAAAACAAATATATAAGTTTCATTTTGCATCGATTTTCTGTTCCAAAGTTATAAAGTTTTAAAATTTCAAATTCAAAACAATTTTTAATTAAAAAAAGTATGAAAATGTTAGAATTTTGCGGCCTATAAGGACTCGTTTAAAATGTATGACTTCTATTTTCTATGAACAAGAAATTGTGTTAAAAAAATGAATATGTAAATATATAAATAAAGTAATATAAATAAAGTAAATAAAAAAATTAAAAGTTATTTCTGTACAATTAAACTAACTGATTTAAAAGTTATTTCTTGTTTTTGTATTCGAGAAATCGATTGATACTTTCATTGTCAACCCAATCAGAACATCCAATTGAACATTTGGATTTTCAATTTTTTTTTTACATTTTGATACGATTTCTTATATAATAACTGTGTATGATTCTTATTGTTATTAATTGACATCATTTTTGATATACTTGGAGGTAAATTATAATATTAATTTGTTACCAGTGAATTGTGAAGTTATGCTCATATAATGAAATTTGCGTTATGACATAATTGTATTTAATTGCATATTTGTGAAGCCATAAGTATTCGACAATTTTGGTAGACAATTGCGAGAAACTCGCGAAATGTACTGGGATAAAATTTTATTACTGTTGGAAAATCACGTGCAGAATTATAGATTACTTTCTTTTTTTTTATGACTCATGAATATTATATGTAATTTCGACATTTTACAATCACATAACAATTTGTACTTTGTAAATTATGAATTATCATTTTGTTTTATTATTCATCATAGAATTATGCTGTATTGTTGCGTAAAAATTGTAAACGTCTCCATTGAAAATATTTGTTCTCATTTTCCATGAGCATGATTTCAGTTATTATTTACAGAATGATTCTTGTTTACATTTATTATTGAAATTCGCATTGCTGCGCGAATGGCGAAATTGGTTGTAATATTCCACTTACGACTTCAACATTTCGTGGATCGATACGTCGTTTTTCTCCTCTTATGCATTTGTATGAGCTTCAACGATATCGAGCATGTCGTGGACTCGTATTATTTAACGATCTAGAAATATTCCTTCATTCAGAACAAAAGAACCCCTCGTATACGAGGATGAGTCAATAATATTCCTAATCGAGACAACGGTGAAGGAATAAAGGAATTTGCTCGTTATAAAAAAAAAAGAAAAAAAAAAAGAAAACGCGCGTCGTACGTTATGAATTACGCCATCTTTGAGAGATAGGAAGAGGAGAATAACCGGACCAATGTCGCCTCTCGACTTTGTCTCGTTACGTCGGCCAATTTCTCAGCGCGAAATTTCCGACGTTGTCGTGTGAAGGAGGAAAAAAAGCGCAGCGGCGAAAAACACCACGAGTACGTTTCCCTTTCTTTTTCTTTTTTTTTTTTTTGCGGCGCAAAGGATTTACGACGAAGAAATCTCGCGGTCGCGTTAACTCCGTTATCGTGTCGCCCCTCTTCTCAATGCCCTAATTTACATCCGTGTGTACGCGCGAAAGCTCTCCGGTTGCCGTCTCGAGTGCTTCCTGCTTCATTTTTCGTGCTTGCGCGGGGTCATAATGGGCGGCACATGCGCTCGGATAGCGCACACAACCCGACACACACCCGCGGAACCGTGAATATTTATGAGGCATTTGGCGGCGGGAGGGTGGAGGGATGAAAAATCACTGGCAAATCTCCGACGGGCTTTGTGCCGCCCCGCGAAGTCGGGAGTTCATCGGGGATGCGTCGTGCGATTGCCGGGGGGACGTACGTCCGCCGAGAGAAAGAGAGAGAAAGAGAGAGAGAGAGAGAGAGAGAGACGATATGTATCCGCGAGACGATGTATCTCTCCTTCGGACCGGAGTGCTGTTATTTCCGCGAAGTCTGAAATCGATAGGAAGAGACCTCGAGATAGACCGAGGAGGTTTCGCGCGAAAGAAACAGTTCAAACGACTCGCTGATACGAAGAAGGATCGCTCCGAGATTATTACTTTATTTATACTTTGATATAATCGCGGAGAATAAATTTAGTAATAAGTTTTCCGACGAGAAGGGTCTCGAGAGAGAGTTGCTCGATAATTTATTTTTTCGCTACATTTTTATCATACGCTTAATTCTCGAAATATTCTTTCTAAAATTCAGTGAGTAGGTACATTGAATGTGTTGCCAATCGCAATTTATATTTAATTAATCTCAATAGATATCTTTTTGAATCAGAGTCTTGACACGTGAGTAAAATGCCATCACAGTGTGAGTTATCGCAATCGAACGATTTATCATTCGTGGTTGTTGAGACAGTCCGTAAATATTGTCATTTTCTAATCATTCAGGTTCTTTGCCACTTGTTGCGTGAAATTAATGTTCATGTTACATCGTGACAAGTCAATATAAAGAAATATATATTTCTTTTATGGCGAAATATTGACACTTTGTCATACGAAAAACCCCTATATAATTTCTATTTTGCAAGTCATAAATTGATGCACCGATTGGCTGTTTTTCTTTCAAAATATCCATCTGCCGATCGAATTTTCTGGGACAAAATTTACTGTCCCACAAGTAAATTTATTCTATATATAACGTTAATGTAATGTCAAATATATTAACATTATTAATCAAAGAATTTATAGAATATATTTACATACGAGACGACTTCACATGACATGTATCTCAATTTTAGTTAAAAATTTTAGTTAAAAATTGCAATAAAAAGCTGACGTCAGATACAACGCCGAGACATGATTCGAGTTATGATTCAAAGCGTAAGGGTTTAGTAACATTTTTATACGTATGACCCGTATTCGATTTTTACTACCGATATGTTCGCGGATAAGATATAAAAACTCCGGGCGTATAGAAGCGAAGCGCAGCGAAGCATACAGATCGCCGGAGGTACGACGGCGAATCTCTAAATCATGTATAAAATTTAACCGAACGAATTTCTTTTCTCGAGCTACAAACATACGCGAAATGTAAGAAATGCAAAATCGGGATTAGAGAGAAAAAAAATTGTACCCGACGAAGAAGCCGCGTTACTTCCGCCCCGCGCAAAGCGGAGGGACATAAACCGCTTTAGATAACAGTGACAAGTGCGGGATTGTGCGATTCCCGACACGATATATATATATATATATATATATATATATATATATCTACATTTTTGAACGAACAACGATATCCCGATTTGCCAGGGAGATATCCCGTTGATAATTAAAATACGCCCGCGCCCGCGTGAAAAAGTCAGCGTAAAACGACGGACGCGGGGGATCCGTCGTGTCGGCTCGTATTAAACGCAAACAGACCGGCAATTTGAAATATAAACATTTGCCCCCGGTGTGTCCTATATTCTAAAATATAACGGGGACACATCCCCGCAAAGTCTCTCGGCCGTGCAATAACCACCATATCGCTATCGCGTCCCGCACGGTGCAATTGTCGTAAACGTCCGTCCGTAAAATGGCGCGCTCCTCCGTCCATCCACACGTCCTCCTCCCAGTTTGCAGAATTTCGCGTATGGTGCGGTTGCGGCATTCCGCCGCAACAAAAGCCGGAAAGAGCGAGAGGGAATTAAAACTCGTCGAGAATCTTCGGAGCGTGGCGATATTTCAGCGGCGGAGCGTACGGAGAAATTCCGGTTACGGAAATTGCGATATCGGGCACAACTAGCCGGCAGCTAGTAACGAGCTAATTGAAGGGGGCGCAACGCATCCTCTCGTTGCACCCTTCGGCTCTCTCGGTATGCATTTGTTTATTCGCCTAGAATCTCCGCTCTCCGTGCTCGTCGTCCTTTGTATAATGCCTGGGAAACGTATCCGATCTTAATTGCCCGGCATTTTCCCGGGCATGCACGTTCATTACCGCGGCCCCGCCGGGACCGGTTTTTTTTTTATTAATCGTATTGGATTGTTATTTCCGCGATCGGCTCTCGAAGTGTCCCGACACACTTCCCGAAAGACGCGTCGTTCTTTAAATGTAGCCTTAATTACGGCTTCGGGAGGGAATGACGGCCGCGCCGTCGGGAATTGATTAAAGAAACGGACGAGGCGCTTTGAAGCTCCATCGAGTTAAAATCGCGGAGACAAATATTGGATAAAGTTTCAAATAGTGCACAACGATGGGTCTTCATTTGCGAATGCCGAATGAATGAATTTAGAGACTTATTTATTTAAAATTTTTCAATTTTAACGGCTTGTTCACTTTTGGAATCTCTCGTATTCGAATGATTTAAACATTTATCGCGCCACGATTGCAATTTCGATGATTATTACAATTGTATCGAACAGCGATGTTAAAAGCAAAGTATTATGTATGTAACTTTCCTATTGATATATATCTTGAATATATAAACGAGTTTTATGTTACCGACAAAAATGTTAAGTTGATGTAACGATTAATTAAATTTTTTTTGCCATTTGCTACGATTGAACAGGGGAATTTACGGCTGTTTTACTACAAGATTGCAGTAATTGCTTTATACCCTGTTTAAAACTGATTACACGATAACAATGAACAACGGTGATAATAATAAATTACATCAGCACGTTGTATTGTTGAATATTTGCCGTATGCCATGATAATTCAAGCTTTTGAAATATCCCAATTGAAACGGACAGTAACGAAATAATAATGCTGCATCGCGATTGTTATTTAAGCTGATTTATATGCGACGGGTTTCATTTATCGAGGTAATTAAGTCGCTGGGCACATTAGTCGCCTATCTCACGGATTATGTGATTGCGGAATTTTCAAAGAGAAGGATAATCGAAAAAGCCGATTCATCTGTTCCCATCGAAGTGAGTTCCATAACTCTGCTTCCACTCCCACTTCCGCTCTCGCCTCTTTTCTCCTCTTTTCAAACTTTTAATCACTCCGCTTAACAACGTTAAAATCAACATCTTTTTAAAGTCCGCTTTTACGAAACTTCGACTTCTTCTCTAATTCCGGCCCGATTGTAATTCCGATGAAAAATCTTTATCGCAAGATGTAGCATAATTTTTGCTATGTGTGAGTATATATATGTGAGTATATATAAGGTTTTATATATATATATATATATATGTGTGAGTATATATATGTGAGTATATATAAGGTTTTATATATATATATATATATATATATATATATAAAACAAAGCTGAAATATATTGATTTTAACTTCAAATAAATTCGTGATTAATATATATATATATATATATATATTAATAAAAAATCCAAATTATAACTGAATTAAACAATTATGAATTAACGAAATTAGAATATTAGACACCTGACACTTTTTATATGATAGATGACATGTACATATTTCGACCCGATGAAAATTTGATTCAAAATGGGATTACTCAATACGATTCCGAAACGACATAAGCGAGCGGGAGAAGCTATAAATTTTAAAACGTTCACGCATTCCACATCACTTCAGATATCGAACTTTATTATCGCTGTACTTCCTTTTGAGATACCTCTTGAGATATACCTTGTAAGAAAACGGGATAAACGCGCCATAGAAGCGATAATAAAACCTTCGTGAAATCGTGCTGCGATATGAGAGCTCGAGGAAAATGTTATTTGTCCCGGCTGGATTTTCTCTTCAGACGAAGTACCAATTTTCGGACAATCGAGGCATTGTTCGAGGATCACTGTGGAAGCCACCGTTTGAACTTCAAAGAGAAGAACCGTAGAAGATAGATCTCCGGCTCGTGTTCCGATTCCTTTTACACAAGTAAAATCGGAATACGGAATTTACTTCCTCATGAGCTCATACTGTACGCCCGCTGGCGATTTGTATTTTGCATTTCATACAATTTTACGGGAGCAGTTTAATTGAAGGATTTAGATGCTCTTTCCTGGGGCTTTAAGGGGCCTTCCCTGTATGCTGTTTATCATTTTTTTTTATGGTTAGCAGAGAGAGAGAGGGGGAGAGAGAGAGAGAGAGAGAGAGAGAGAGAGATGCTTTACGGGATCCTCTCCGGTGCAAAAATATTCAATACCTTCTTGTCAGACAGTTAGTGAAATATTGCGCTCGCGCGGTATTTCGCTATGCATTTCGCGAGACCAACTTACCACGGACCCGTTACGGTGATTTTTATGGGATATTTGATCGCGACGGCGATTGTGTGTTGTAACGTGCCCGTTAGACGACGGTGAAAAGACGACCACGTCGCGAAAGTATTAATTACGCGGGAAGAACCTCGTCGACGGGGGAGTTTGGATAATTAATTAAACGCGCGAATTATTTGTCGGCAGCTGTCTGGCTCATTCGTCGCAGTTACGTTACATCGGTTCTAAGATTCCACAATGACATTCCGAAAACTTCCGCGCTTTTGTCGAACGTCACGGCAATTAATTACGCGAGATTATTTTTAATTTCGTTTGTAAGGACGAATGTAAAATCGCGAGTAAGGCTTATTTGGGAAATTAAATAATTTAAATAATTTTTACGCATTGCTTTTATCGATATAATGGATTATTTTTATCACGTTATATAATAATGAATAATAATGGATAGTAATGAGATATATTATCTCTTTAACTAAAAATATATTGTTAATATATGAAAAATATAAAGTTTTTGAAAGCTTCATTTAAATTATTCAATACACATTAAACATATTGAACATTAAACATTTTTTTGTCATTTAGCAAATTTAATATTGAAAATTGAAAAATCAAACGAAAAACTATATTGATAACACACACACACACATTTTATACATAAATATATAATTTAAATAATTTAAATTTAAATAATTCTCAGATAATATTTAACGCTTTATTTAAATATCTAAATTCTATTTCTGGATTTTGCAGTTTGAAAAAATATATCTTGCACAAGTAATCTGGAAACATTTTGAATAAATCTATCAATGATAATTAATGGAATTATATTTAGGTTTTTATCTTTACTTTAGAACGGTTTTTTTACATATTCAATATGTTTTTACCTTTATGAAAAAAATCAGAATAATGATAAAAATAAACAGTATAAATAGGAAGCAGACGTGTGTAAATATAATATTCAATATTTTGCTTTCTCTTTAAATTATTATAATTGCATAATATTAAATTACGTTAAATTCGATTTCGAAGATACTTGATGAGAGGAATCAAAAGAATTATTTCTGTTTCAACAAAAGCCTTTTTTCAGTTCAGGTCTCTTTATCTCAAGACTCTCTCGTTACGGGTCCCTTTCTCCCTTGATCTTGGATCTTCGTTCGCTGCATATCTTATCTTTCTCTTTCCATCCCTTTATTACGACATTCTATCTCTCTTTCTTTCCTCAATTTCCTCCTTTTTATTCTTTGCTACTTTGCAACCCCACCCAACACATTCTCTTGGGTTTTCCCACCCTTCGAACGGTCCCTCCTATCTTGTCATCCCCTTCGCGTGTTCCCTCTTATGTGTCCAACCTCATTCTTCTCGCATGTTACTTAACTTTTATCTATAATCCTTTCGCCGTTCGAGTTTGCCTCGCTCATTAAATGCAGTTGCGATGAAAAATTACAAAAATTACGTATAACAAACACTCAATAATTTTGTTAATTCTAGATTTTGTTTATTCATAAATTTAAGGAACTTGTCATTACACATTAATCACAACTTCAAAATATAAGTATACTTCTTCATTTATTCGTGAAATCTAATGACAAATATTTATTTTTTTAAATAATGTCTACTTCTAGTAGGTACATGTTTAACTACTACGGTTTCTACGGTTAATAAAATTTCATACGTACAGAGTGTAAGGTAAACTTTGGAACTTCTCGCCACGCCGCGCAAACTATGAGAACCCCTGCCATCACCACCACCATCATCACCAGGTCTGAAAGATTGTCGTGTAATTGCTATGTAATACGCGGAGGAGAAATATGAATATATCGCGGGTGCGATTTGGATTAAATATAAATTACGCGAATTATTCCGCGAGATAGACGCGCCAGATAGCGTGGGCGAGGGCGAGGGCGAAGGGCGGCGGCGGCGGCGGCGACTCTTTATCGGCAACGAGGTATCTGCATGCAAGAAGAGGAAAAATGCACCGTTCGCGCGAAATAAGGCGCGACTGGCTCAAGGGTGGAAGGGTCGGTCAGCGGAAAAACGGCGGCGGAAAAACGCAACGGATTTTATATATCTCGCGCAGCTTCCATCGGACAAAAAGAAAAAAAAAAATTCCCCGTTCGCGATGCCGATGGAGCGACGGCACCGACAATTACGAGACGCCTGGCATTCCGTTCACGGAAGAAATATTTACGCTGCAAGTAACACACCGCGGCGGAGCGCGGAAAACGCGAATAAATAGTTCGCCAACAATGCCTGGCTCTCGTCCGACTGACAGGCCTACTCTATAAACCGGGCCCGGTTGAAATAATATTTGCCCGCTTGCGCGCATTATTTTCGTTCCGATACGCGGCGACGGGGGGGGGGAGGACGAGGGGGTGCGCGCGGGGGTGGCGCGTGCGAAGCTTTCTCCTTTACTTTAATCCGCGGATCTGCGCGAGATACGCGTCGATCTCGCTTACGATCGCGGTACGGGTTTCTCAAAGCGGGAAATGCTCCACAGAGAGAAGGAAAAAGGAATGGAAAAAATTATATGGATCCGACATCCGTCACGAACGATCAATTCCATTTCTTCTCGACACCTTTATACTTGATGAATTTCACACTAGACGTCGTCACGTCGAGGAAGAATATCTGACAGCTTGACATAATTTAGATTTGGAAAATACTACTAAGGAAAGTGGAATACTAATAGGATTGCAACTCCCGTTGCAAATTCAGTGGCGAGGATATTTGTCGTTACCTTCTGCCGACATTTCTGGCATATTTCAGAAAGTCATATGTATATTTATAAAGATAGATAGGATTACAGTACATAAAAAGGCAAGGTTTCTTTTCTTCGCTACGTATTATCCGCTTTGATCGTCTTTTTGTACGAACGATCGCAGCGCGGACATCGGGCCGGTCAACATACTTTCATATATCCGTCTGATAATAGAATTTTGCTCGTCCATTAATATCGTCTTAAAGCATCGTCCCGGAAATTGTTCCCCGAGAGCCCGGGAGAAATAACGTATCTCGGTTATATAAAGCCGCCGGACGCTGTAAATCCGCCGTGCGGTTGCTTAACTTCGTGTATCGGCCGTATTTATTCTTAAAAACGAGATTACGTCGTACGGTAACAAGGTTTAGCCCCGTAATGCGATACGATGGGCGTGTCGCAGAGGGTGCAACAAAAGCACAGGGCAAAGAACTTGAGACGCGTGTGTTCTCGCACGTCTCGGGATGGAAAATGCAGAAATAGTAGCGATTAATATATATATATATATAATTTATATATATATATATATATATATACACATACACATGTACAGAGGAAGAGGGAGGGAGGGGGGGGAGAGCTGAATTAAATTAGTGTCTCTTTCCCTTTGGTCTACAGTGCGCAACTGAGGATTATATGTATGACGAAAATAAAATTGTGCAAAGTTCTGTTGCTGAATGTATTATGCAACGTATAAAAATACTGAATCTGTTAAATAACGACGGTATTTAAAATACGATGCAAAATCAAACAAAGACTTTATATATATATATATATATATATAAACAAAAATTTTATATATATATATATATATATATATATATATATAAAATCGAAAATAAATATATAATCGAAAATCGAGAATGTTTATGGTTTATTTAACAAAATTAATTTTTAACAAAAAGGATGCCAATCTTAATTACGTTAAAGAATTTTTCTCTTTAATTTGCATGTGGAAACGTATTTTTTGCACGAAAGCAGGTCGAGTCGCGAGAGTTTAATACATAATATAAAATATGGAGCGTACCAAATGTAAAGTCGGAAATTAAAAGGTAAAATTATTATCATTATATCTCTATTAATATTATTGTGAAATTAATATTATGAAAAGTTTACCGAGGTGATTACATTCACGTACGCGTACTCGGAAATCCAATCTCTTTAATAGAAACTGGTTTTCGGTATACACACGGACTGATCATTATGTAACAGCGATGAAAGTCAGTGTCATTTGTAAACTGATATCTTCGGATATCGGATATGACTGACTTCGTCATCGATCTCTTTGAAGCACATTGCGCACTCGCACACCTCGGTTCTGTGTGTGTACTTACACAAAGTACTTACGAAAAGAATGATTTTGTTCTAAAAACTAAAGGGACCTATAAATTTGATTAGACGCGGATCTGAAAAGAATTTCGTCGACCTGTCAAAATAATTATGTAGCACATTCAAACTGGTTGCTAAATACATTTGAAAATTTTTTTTGCATTGTTATCATCATGCCTCAGCGTTCTACATAATAATTTTCAGTAAAATTATTTTTGGATCTCTATATCTGGTTAAACTTTTAAATATTTCAACAGCACCATTCTTTTACCGTGCACTTTTGTAAAATAAATAAATCTCGACGTAGGAACGTAAATTCTCTCGTGCGCGAATCGAGACCAGCGACTGACAGGTTTAATGATAAATTTTAAGAGTGCATTAATGCATACGTAATAATCCGATTTTTCGATTATGATTCATTTAATCCGTAGAAATTTCTAGATCGCGAAAATACACCTCATCAGCATTTTAATATTATGCAAAAAACAATTAGTGTAAACCCCGTTCTATGAAGTTGGGGGAGATCTGAGCCGAGAAATTCTGTTATAAAATATAAAGTTACGAAGGAGTCGGCTAGATTCCGCGATGGTTCGTGCCCAAATGGTTATATTATACGTCGCTGCGGCATCTGCAAAATCGATCCGGTCATCGTGTAACATTAAACGCTTTTAGCTCTCGGTATTTCAGATTACGTTCACGAAAACTTAAGTGAAATCTGAAATTACACAAACGCGATGAAATATTATGGCATATTCCCGAATACTCGTACGATCCGCGGACATCCGATATCCGAATCTAAACCAGAACCGCGATTAATTTAATTGATCGACTCCGATCGCGTAATACTATTCGATCCGATGTTTACATAAACACCGGCGCGTGTGTATAAAACTATCCGTTATTTACGTAAGAGCCGCCGCGGTTCACGACGGTGGTGTTGTAGCGGAAAGAATTGATTTTTTTCAAGTTTGAAGAATTTTTTTACATAATTTTATCACAAAATGGTATTCAGATTTTATATATTATGAATGATTTTTTTTCTTTTAATCTCCCTTATTAATATTTTCAAAAGGTTAAAATATTTCTAAAGTATGTCGTAAGCAGGTAGTGTTCATCAATTTTGAATGTGTTTTTATATTTTTTATATTTTTTACCGATCGTAATTGTACTTATTACAGATATTTAAATTAATTTTAGATCTTCCTTGGAAAACGAGAAATAAATTTTTGTTGATTGTATTTATGTATAAATGTGCGCTTTAAAAAATACCTCTGTTAAAGAAAGGAAATATAAATTGGACAAAGTATTTCCTTGTTATTCAAACCTCCCCAAAATGTGCTTTTCGTCTAAAACGGAAGGTAATCTTTCTAGTTTAAAAACACATCATATTCACCCATTGCATATTCGCGCCATTGAGAGAAATTCGTATTTTTATTCGGAGATCCTTTTCTTTCGATCTTGCAAGTGAAAATTTCTCTTTTCCAAGACAAATCCGAAAATAATAATTATACCATTTAAGAACTTATTCTTCTTATTTCTTGCAATAATTAAAATAATTAAACTTAATATATTATTTAATTAATAAATCATTATCTTTAAGTTCAAAAAATGAAAAAAACAGTCATAACTTCATTTAAATTGAAAAGTTACATAGTCGATTTATTCCGAAAGCATGCGTTCTGGCGCCACTGGATGTAGCTCGTAGGCCGATATTAACGCTTGAACCCCGAGATATTTCCGATGATGAAACTCCGAAGAGGAGACATGTGTATCGATACCGCCTACCCTCCCGTAACGGCGTCTCTCTCTCTCTTATCACGCGAACGTCGTGATAACGCGTCTGGGGCCGTGGAACAATGGGACAAGGGAGTCGCTCACCCGCGACGATCCGTCGTATTTCAGTACACGGGCGTTCCGCGCGGTGGCACGGAAGGCCCCGCGTCGCCGCATATGCGGCATCAAATCCTGAAAGAATTATCCGACGAATTAAAGGCGAATTAAAGGCGAATTAAAGTTGCCTGGCGCGCCTTCGCGGGGGAGGGGGGGGGGAGGCGCGCGCGGGCGAATTAATTCGTTCCAAAACGTTCATGCATTTTAACGCGCTATTGTGCCGCCACGTCGCGCGTAATGTAATACACACAATAGATTGTAGCTCGCGGTTTACATACTGGTTATAAATGTTGCAGTTGCGCCGATGAATACGCATTCCAATTCGAATATAAATGCGCGGGCCGCGGTTTGGTAAAATAGAATTTCTCTCCCGTTTCTTTCGGCCGTAAATCTCTGGGTCGACTTCGAAGTCGAGCTTCCCTTCGAAAGGCCCGCTCGAACGTATTTCGCTGTATTTAATCGTCGTATATTGATAATTACTTTTAATCCGCCTGAACACGCTTACGTGACCGTTACGAAATGGCAGATAGAAATTGTATGATCGAATTGTATCTCGGAGAAAGGCTTCCCTTAGATATTGCGACTTTGGATGCACTTTTACCGGTAACGAAGTGCGATCTCCTTCAATGCGCTCGCGCGCGCGCGAAACAATGACGAAAGAGTGGCGCAAGGTAACGATCGACGAATTCCAAGTCGAGATGTTTCCCGATTCCGGAATAGTTTCGCGGGACGCAATAAATTCCTGAAGGATCCTAACGTCGGCTCGATCCGCCAACCGCAGGGAGGAAAATTCCTGCGGTGACGCTGCGGGATCTAGACGTCGTCGTCGTCGTCGTCGTCGGGATCCACGACTGCACATTTTGGAAATTCGGTCCAGGCGGAAGGCGTGCGGGCGCTGAATTATTAATCGCGCGTCGAACTTTTCCATCGTCATTCCGGTGTAAAACGCCGCTCACGAAACTCCCGGCGACGACTCCTCTGCGCGCCCGCCCGATTAATCTCGCTCGTTCTTTTAAATCCTCGTGTTAAGGCAAATTGCCACTTACGCTTCGATCTTCTTCTTGCGAGGACAGACACGTACTGGTATATAATTTATCTCCGCGGCCCGCCGTTCTGCGTGATGTGCACCGTTTGTAACGTACGCTATAGCTATTTTTTATAGTCACCGGGCTGTCTATTTTTACCGAGTGCCATTATTCGCGTAACATTTATCCTCTGTTAAAGTGAGATATATATATTAATGGAGAGAAATCAATGAATTCGACGAGCGATATGTGGCATGTCTGTCAATTTTGTCCGTGTTAATTATGTGTATAATTATTATTAATCCGATTAATAATAATAATGATTAGAATTAACTAGAATAGAATCTGATTTTCGTATACCTTCGAAATTAATTTAGGAGCTAAAAGTTAACTCACAAGACGTAATTTGTTCTTAGAAAAATATCTCATCGATCTACTTCCTAAATGTTTGTCCTTTATCTCAAAGATCTTTATCTAAGACGTTAAATATAAGGTAGAAAAATAACGGTCATAAATACGAGACCGTAAAAATTACAGTTATTTCCCAACGGTTAACGGCGTAAACGGTTGCTGCGGCTTTCTCTTGGGAGCTAAAGAATTAGACTTATGACTAGCCTAAATCTTTTTGTTATTTATCACGCATCATTAAGATCTTACGAAAACTTGATTTAGTCACATCTGCATTTTTTAAACGATAGATATTTTAACGAACATATTTTATGTACAATAATTTGAAAATATAAGTTCTTTTCAAAATTAAATTTGGAAATCTAAATCCAATGGATTATTTTTTGATTTGAAAATGTTATTTTATAAATATATAACTAGAGCACCGTTATGAACTTTATGAAGAGTACCGTTTATTTTATTATAGAACTTATTTTATTATAGAACTTATCTTTTATTCATAATAAAATGAATGACACTTTTCAATATTTTCGAACTTATAAATGAAATATATATGCTATCACGAAGAAAATACTTGTGCTGAAGTATGTAAAAATCGGATATGGATCACTTATAAATCTGAAAATAATTTTATTTACTTTCTTCAAAATAATTATGTATAACACTCAAATTCGTCGCTGTCAATATTAAAAATGCGGTATTGTCATGTTCTTTTATTTTGATGCTTCAAAATTATCTTCAGATCTATATCTGACCAAATTGTTTCACTTTAGCAGAACTATTCTTTTCGTATGTACAAAGCCTCTCACTAATATCGATCGCAGTTTCATCATTTTACTACATTGTTTCTCGTTGCAATCAAAATTATGTCGGAAATCCTCGTCGACGGCGGCAGTTCACGACGATGAAGTCGTGATAGCGGGCATAGAGCGAGAGAGAGAAAGAGAAACAGAGAGAGAGAGAGAGAGAGAGAAGAGAGAAGGAGAAGCATCTTCCGGCTTCAAAGCCCAATAACAATGTGCGCGGAATCGGTTGCCGATCAACAAATTCCGATTCGCGGTGTATCTCGAGCCGGAGGATTCGGAGGAGCAGTTTGCGGGGTGCGCGCGATAAATTCCGGAAGGAGATCCCACGTGGGTGGAAATACCGGCGTCGGCAGTGACGACGACGACGGCGGCGACGACGACGACAGCGGTAGCGCGATCGAGACATCGGATCCATTGTACGCTCTCACTTTACCCGCAGAAACTCGATCGGACCGATATTGCGCGCAATGTATGCGATATTACGCACGGCACCACGGTTACGTGTGTAAAGGCACGACGAATAGTTGTATATGTATAAACACACACACACACACACACACCTCGTGACGCGCGCGCCCCCCGTCCGCTTTGTATTTCGTATTGGACGAACGAACGAGGGGCGCATGGATATCCGCAACATCGCTCGCTCGCTCCAACCCTCTCCTCTCCGAGAGCCGGCGAAATTCGTGTTTGCATAAATCTTAAGCCGGTATCTATTTGGCGCGGCAGATGCGCCGCGCGGCGTGTGTCGGAAGACGTACGGCGTTACGTCCCGTTGCGTGCCGCAATGCGTCGCCCTGGCATGAGCACACCCGGAAACGAGTTATCGAGCATTCGCCGATAATTCGCTACCGGAAAAAAAAACGGATTTTGAAAGAATCGTCGGACGACGATCCCGGAAAGGGAGGCGACGATAAAAACAAAAAAAAATAGGCGATAAAAATGGGAGATATTTTACGGGGAATGGAGGAACGTCGGGATTCTTGGATGAATTTAGGAGAGTATGATTTCACTTCAAAACTAATTGATTGGATTAATTCTCTCATTCGATTTGGGAATTAATTTCTGGATATTGAATTCCTCGATGTACTCTTTCTAGTTATATAACACATCTGCCTTCTGTAAATTTATACGGGATTTATTTATTGCGTTTAATCGTCGCTTTGTTCATTTATCGCGATGTTGTATTTATCTAATTTTAAATTGATATCGTTTAATTTAAATTTTGTAAATAAATTCGTCCTCCGTTTAATTGTTACATGACCATTAAAACACAAAGATCAAGTAATTCAAGTTTTTTTTTATATCAATAGAAATTTTTATGAATTCGTAGCTAAATTTGAGAAATATTAAAATTTATCTCTGGAGAAAGTACCAAAGCGATTATAGGTATTTTAAACATTAGGTTTTATTTTTAACGCGATAATCGTCGCAGTTGTGATGTAGAAATTGCCGACGAGCTTGTCAAAATTGAAAACTAGAATGAGCAAAGCGAGCAGTAACGTTTATTGGTTCTGAAAACGGAATCGCTTCAGCTGTTTCAGCAGTTAATTACAGTGGAATATCATCAAGGAAATTACCTCGGGAAAGTTGATGAGAACCCGTTTCCCTTTTATCTTACGAAAGAGATCGGAATTCCCCGTGGAAAAAAAAGGCTCGAAAACTCGAAGAAACGACGATTGATTTCACACGGTGTCGAGTAACGTCAAGGGGCGTCGTCGAGAACGAATTTCCGCCCTCTCCTGAATAACAACGCTGTGTTGTTACCCATAAATACTGTGAAATTCGTTCGACGCGAGCGACAAATATAATTAAATTTTATTGCGTATATGCATAATGCATTGTGCGCGGCACATGTAAAGTGTCGCAAAGGTAATTAATGTAAATGAAATTTGCGGATGTAACAGGCGCGTGTAAGAACGTGGCGCACTCGTGCAAGCAAGAGGTTACAGAGTTGCTTTAAAGGGCAACGACAACGACGGATGGACAACCGCGTGATGGATGAATCGCAATTACGTGGGCGTGGAAAGAAGAAAGGAGATGGATTTGAGTGACGAAATAGTGGGAGCAAACTGAGCGATACCGGAGTTAGGGAAACGGAAGTAAAAACGCGAGACACGTAGGAAAAAAATATCAAAAGGGAGCAAATAGAGCGGATAGAACATATATAAAAAAAAAAAACGTTAAACTCGATGTAATTTACATTTACACATGTTTATGTATACACATATGCATACGCGTGGGGCTCATTGTCGCGTTATTATCTATTAATAAATAATCTGAATAATATACAAGGGGGTGCGACGACCAAATTACAAATTGTTTCATTAATATGTAGTACACAATTGGCAAATAATTGTGCGACGATTAGTTGCGGTCGTTAAAATAGTTATTAACAATAAATAATTTAAATGTTGTTTCAAGGATTGGTGGATGATGGCGGTAGCTTTCTGGCGTGTAGCTTTCTGATGTCAGAGATAGAATAACCGTCGTCGCATCGTCGCACGTTTAATTTACATTTTTAAAAAGAGCACGATTAATAAAAAGACGGTTTGTTGTATCACATTAAATCGTATTAAATCTCATGAGAAAGGAAACATTTTGTAATAAAAACATTGCCGAGCCCGGTATTTAGTTCCCCGTTTCGTCGGCAAGTCTGGTCAGCTTGCACGCGCAAAAGTAATTTTCTGTCACAACAGCAAACTGTGTTATACACACAGCTCTCGACATTGCGAATTTTTGTTATTACAAAATACAACGTCGGCCAGCGGAAAGCGTGCATTCCGCGGGAGAGCAGAATTTTATTGTTGCGCATACGAGGGAAGATTAAAAGTCTGTATTTTCTGGGAAATTGCGGACAGTGGCGGCTGGTAAGGATAAGTGAAGTCCCCTCGCCGAAATAACACATAGCAAAATTTCGCGGTCTCATTTACATACATCTGCAACAGAGAACTCCATACCCCGACGATAATCATGATGTATGGCGCTGTTGTATCATTTACCACACATTACGGTTGGTAAATTTCAACCGTGCTTTTTACTTTGCATTATTCGTGGACATTGCGAAGATTGATGCGCAGGGCTGCAAACACGCCCTCCGCATCCCGCCCCCCCCCCCCCTCCCCCTCCTCCCCGGGATAGAGATTCCCTTCGTATTCGCTTCAGAACGCCCGAATGTTATCAGTTATCAGAAATGTTATTACCGTTGACTACCGGCGACGACGGTTGCGGATAATTCACATTTCAGTGAGATAGGTCCCGCTAGGTGACCGAAACGCGACGATGGGGGGGGGGGGACGAGGGGGAGGGGGGGCTAAATCCAAATCCGGAACGAAGACGGTATGTTATTTTGGCGGACGAAAAAGGGAGGGGGAGTGGGATTGGAACGCGCCCCGAGAAAAATTGATGCCGCATGCGAGGCTGGTTGCGAGGCTGGGGCGAACTCGTTTGGCGGTAACGGGGTCGTTGCACCTCCCGTGATTACCTCCAGCCTCAAAATCGACTTTCGCGAGACGCCCTTTTCGAGTTTCGATTCGATTAACCGTCGCCGTCGTGTCATATATAAAACCACCGCGAACTTGTTCTCTTACGGATAAATCGCTCGAGACGGAGGGAAAACGTCGCTTATAATTTTTCAGAAAGCGAACACGCCGCCAAAATGATATGTTGACCAATCACCGCGCGCCTCCAATTAATCCATACATATGTATGTATGTGTGGGCTTGAAATCGGGGGTATACAGTTTTATTATCCCATTTCCCGGTAATCTTTGTGTACTACAGAAAGTCGCGTTTGAGAGGAGGAAACGTAAACGTTTCTGGCATGCGGACGAAAACGCATTGTACGAAACACTTTTATCGATTCCCACATTCACTTAGAACGTTCTCTTCCTGCAACGAGACGTAAAGTCCTCCCTTTATTTGCGCAAGCGCACCTAAATTCGCGTATAGTGCATCCGGCCATAACGGCGGATGATCTCGTTACTTGAAGGAATGCAGTAGACGCTAAATTCTGAATTCACCGCCATTTTAGCGGAGAATATTGCAACAACACGCGCGCGCGCGCGCGCGCATTTCTGCCCCCCTTCCCTCCTCCCCCCCCTCCCGACAAGCGCAATCGTGATCGCTAATCGCGATCGGGGAGCGATCGATTCTCGTTCGATCATTTCATCTCCCCGCGATATTACTTAATTTACAAGAGAGCCTTTTAAACTTTGCACTTTGCATCGCTTCATTAACTTCCTAGCGGCTGCAGGAACACGTTATACGTTGCGAACTGGGTCAAAGAAGATTCAACTTTCACGAGCGATGACTTGTTTTATTAGGGTTATATATATTTTTCTTCTCTTTTTAATTTCGTATCATAAGATAGATAATTTGTAAGTTCAAGATATTACGAAAGTACATAAAAGTTTCTAAGAAGGAGGAGGGAGGAGGGGGGGGGGGAGGGGAGGGAGGTTGGTCGATTTGCATTTATACGAGGTGTTCCACTTCTGCCACATTACATTTTAATGGCGGATACATCACTCGGCCAATTTCCTCGTCATTTTTTCCCCCGCAACGGGGAGGATGTCGAAGCACCCGGTACAGCTCTCGATAAATTCTTCTCTTGATGCGCAAATGCCGATGGGCTTATTCGCTCCGCGGCGGTAAGTAGATCGGTCATTAATTTCCATCAGAAAATCCGCCAGAATTTCCCGAAAAAATTTGGGCTGCGCGCGAGAGATGCACCTACTAAACTTGACCCACTCTTGCCGGAAATAATATCCGAGGTCCCAGCCTCGATTTTTTTTTCAATAACTCGCCCCCGAAAAGAAATTCCTCTCGATTTGTTTTTCACGTGAGAGACGATTTATGCCGTCGCCACCTGTCGGCATTACGAAATTATGCGATGGGACGCGACAAAAAGAAAACGTAAAAGAGCACGTAGGTCAGCGCGCCGAGGGTAGTAGACTTTCTCGCTATTTCCGTGTTCGCTGTTTCCCCGCAAACGTATCTGGGGCGGCGGCCCATAAATTCTCGCCTAATGATACCAGGGCGCAGAGAGAGAGAGAGAGAGAGAGAGAGAGAGAGAGAGAGAGAGAGAGAGAGAGAGAGAGAGAGAGAGAGAGAGAGAGAGAGAAAGAGAGAGGGGGAGAGACCGAATCGGTGGTAACAGCGAGAGACTCTGAAGCACTCCGTTTCGATGCACGAGTGAAATAAAGTGGAGCTTCGACAGGTCCCGGAGGACGCGAATGCATCACTCGCTTGAAACTAATCGATTATTAACAACGAAATTTTTATAAATACAACGCTTGATTATTATTTCCATTGTTAAAACACTTGACGATAAATTGAAAAACTCTTCGGCGCTTCAGTAACGATATTAATAATTGTAATCAATTCCGTACTCCCTATATATATATATATATAAACACGGAAATCATGCTGCGTTTGCACATTCATTTACTATGTATTAATTTATGTATTATTATTATTATTATTATTATTATAAATTATAATTGAAATAATTATTAATTGGTAAACATTAGCCGGTTTAAGCCGGAGTGATCAGGACGAGGCAAAGTCGCCGTTTCGATTCCCTCATGTCCGTCGACGACGACGTTTCCTCGGGTTATTCTTTCAGCTTGAAAACGGCAAATGCATTTGAAGAGTTAAAACCAGGTCCAGAAGCTGAATAGGCGACCGGCGAAAACTGAAACGGGAACGATCTGAAAGCTCCTGGAAAGTAGTAGCGAAACGGGCGGGAATACGTCGAAGCGAAAGATCGATGTTGCACGAAGAACGAGACTTTTCCACGCGATATGCGTGGAGGAGGGGGGGGGGGGCAACAGCCAAGCGGATCGGATTAGAATAAATGTGATCGCCGCAAAGCAAGGGGAAAAGATAGCCGTTTGTTGTTCCACGGGGAGAAACTCCCCGTGGAATGGCGGCGTTTTCATTTTTATTGCGATGCGCGGAAAAGAAGCTCTCAGTGATCGGCGGAGTACTGGAGGAAGCCGACGGGCGCAGGAAGTGCTACTGACAGCTTCGAAATACTTTACAGCATCCAAGTGGTGGTCCACACGCGCGAGAAAATAACATATTGCGCAGTCGCTCTACGTTATAAAAATAGTAGAGGCTCTAGGCTGCTTCGCTTAATCCTTTTCGCATTTCAGGCGGAGGGGCGGGGAGTTACGCGCATTTAACGCAAATGACGAAGATGTATTCGTAAAAAGTGAGGAAACAAGCGGAAAAAGATGGAAGAAGATAGTTGACAAAAAAAAAAAAAATAGTTTATTCGAGCAATTTGTCTCGCCTGAAAGTTACATTTCCTAAATTGACAGATTCAACAGCTGGCGATTCAACTTTCGCGAAGTAATGATCTTCGTTGGAAAATTGTTCTCGAGACTCAACGACCCTCTGGGGTGAATTGTACTCTCTGAAGGCAAATATTTTTCTTTACGTATGAGAATTTTTCTCTTGAAACGCATGAAACTACGTTTCAAATTGTACTGTAATTGATGTGATACTTTCGTCACCGGGGGGGGAGTGTGAGGCAGTAAATCGCGCAGAAGGATTGCGACTTATGAAAGGTGTAAACTTTACGAGAGCAATTTCTTCTTCTTCTTCTTCTTGTTCGTCAGTGTTATATTTGAACAACAATCTGGGATATTTCTCGCATAAAATCGCCGACTTGTCACTTGTTCGACTTGCCGGCGCTTTTTTATTCCCCCCCCCCCCCTCCCCTCTCCGATTTTATTATTTCGATGAGTGTATTAACTACGCCGAAACAACTTGGTCGACAAGCCGCGGCGCGCAAGCTCTTATAAAATTCATATTTCTGACTCTGAATTCAAGCACGTCCGGCGCTCTCGGGGGTTGATCACTGAGAGATCCCCGAAGTTTCCGCGCGAGGCGGGGCCGGCTAAGAGACGCTCGTTAAAGGGGCTCGCAATGTCTGATAAAAATTTCAATTTATACGCAAAAAAGTCCTCGAAACTTAGATGAAGAAAGTTCATAACTGCCCATTAGCTCGTTTGCCGTGCCCGCGGAAGCGGCGGCGACCTTCCTCGCCTTTTTCCCTTTTCTCGGGGCCTCTTTCATCCAGGGTACAGGTCATAAAATGCAGACACTCCGCGTGAGACACTCGTTTGGGGGAGCGATGATCTGCGACGCGGGGAGGGGGGGGGAGGGGTTGGCGGCGAAAGGTGCCACCTCGTCAGAGTTCGCGAAAGTTATTTACTCGATATAGTTAACACGTTGAATTCCGCGCGCGTGCATTATAATATTACATGTAATATTGACATTGTACGTGTCGTGCAGAGTGCTCGCTGAATTTTACATCGAACTTTGAGAGTGTTTCGGATTCTCTAGGGATTTTAGAAACAAACTTGGTCTCGGCAGAATTTGATTCGACGGTATTGTTGGAATAAAACCCGCTTGACAAGTACATTTTATATTCCGTTTTTTTTTTTTATTTTTTTTTTATTTTTTTTTATTTTTGCTCTACGAGCGTTTTAATTATGCCAATGTGAAACATTTTGTAATCGTGATAGTTTTCGATTGTACTTTTAATAATATATTTTCTTTCTTTTAAAATAGCTGTATCGAGACGATTTTAACTATTTTATGCATATCGGTATATGTAAAGTGATTTGATAAATGTTATCCTAATTGGACGGAGAAAACGTTTCTCTCAACTTTTTAATAAAAATATAAAGCCACGAATAACGTACGGTTGCAAGGATATAATTCACCGAGCCGAGAAAAGAAAAGAATCTGCGGTTCATTGAATCCTATAACTATCTGTTGATTTATTTTATCTAAAAGAAATTCGCACATATACGTCAGTTGTTTTATCGAACTGATATCTACGAAAAACTTCATTTCGTAATCCATTATTATGTATAAAACATTTTTATAAAGCATATTTTTTTTCAACACGCATACTCATAAATGCAAACGCAAGTGTAAGGTTTTCCCTTATCCGGGGATTTAGTTCATAGTTAAAAAAAAAAAAAAACGACGGAAATAGAACACGTATGAGGAAGAGACAGGGGTGATTCGGCCAATTAACACGCATTTAAATTTATCTATCAACCGCGCTCTTCTCGCGGCAATTAATTACTTATTTAATTAACCGACGATGTTTCCACAACACGTTTCCAGTAACACGCGGAGATGGATCGAACGGGGAATGTTTAGCGTTTGTCGAATATTCGAGGCGATCGATCATTGTGTTTGAGGCGTCGCCGCTTCGCACCTGGTTATCGCGATAGCGATTACTCGAATAATTAATAGCGAGTTACATCGTAATTTATTATGTCGCTATCTCGTTCCGCCGATCGCGGAATTCATACCGCGGTCGCGTACACTTTTCGACCGGCGGGGGGAAACGAAATGATTGCGCTTTTATCGTACATTTCCGCGGAAGAGGAAAACGGCAGCGCGAGCGCGCACCCGCCATTAAATGTAAAGCCGCACACGTATCCGTTTTATTACGAGAAATATGATTAATGAATCTCGTCGCGCGCGAAACGCGACGTTAACGCGCGCCCGCTGAAACGTATTCATCATTAAAACATTCGTTCGTTAAAATCTGAAGAGGATCACGCGGTGCGCTTGTGCGCACCGAGTTACGTAATTACGATACAAATTATAATTTTCGGCGAGAAAAAGTTGCACGGTCAAACGAACATTTCGGACGGTAATTAACCCCTCAAACGATAGGCGAGTTTAAAAGCGCGAGACGAAAGGCGGTCCCGCCCACCGTTCGCGTTTGAAACAAACGCGATTTGTCCGACGAGATAAAGCCCTGTTTTAAAATCCCGCCGGGAACGCCGGGTCCGTTTTGTAAAGAATTAATGAATTAGGAGACGAATTGATAAAGAAATTTCGTTGGATCTGCCAGAGATTTTTCCTGTGTTTTATAATGGCCAGACACTCGCGTTCCCGATGCGAGCCGATTTTTTTCTATAAATACGCAAGTAGATTAGGAAATCTATTCTCCACGCGGATCCGCATAAATGTTAACGGGATTTTTATTTCAGAGAACT
Source organism: Pogonomyrmex barbatus (assembly GCF_055798465.1). NCBI lineage: Eukaryota > Metazoa > Arthropoda > Insecta > Hymenoptera > Formicidae > Pogonomyrmex > Pogonomyrmex barbatus. The sequence goes on from NW_028297127.1 coordinate 20,872,244, forward strand.
TATTAGCCTTAAATTAGTCAAAGAATTCGTGAATGAAGGGAAATGCAGGAAATTATGCGTTATACCCCGCGTTACTAAAATAACAAGTCGAGTGCCCTTTGTAAGGCTCCCTCCCAGTATTTAAAGGGTTAATTTCCTTCGCGGCAAATTATATGGCGCGTGTTACGTTATTACAATAAATTCCACCTTTCGTTTTCCTTTGGCACCTGAGATATTTTAAGAGAAGGAATTCCGCAGAAAACTAATGACGCGATTACTTTGCGCGTATTACTTTGTTCGTCAACATATCATTACTGAAGAGATTTTTTTCCCTCCCTTGACGCGGGTTACAAAGGATCGTTATTTTTCATGTAAAAATTTTTTCAACCCCGCAAACGTAATTTCGCGGGAAATGTATTCTTGGGTCAAAGCAACGGAGAAAAGCTGCGTATTTTTTTTCTCTCTCTCTCTCTCTCTCTCTTTCTCTCTCTCTCTCTCTCTCTCTCTCTCTGTGTGTGTGTATCAGAGTGCCGTAAGGTTATTAATACGTACTCCGCACGTTGCGAGATGTATTCTTCGCTGCTGTATGAACGAGGCAGATGTGCTCGCGAAAGCGGGTTATGATTCGCGTTTCCCCGTGCGAGAGGGAACAATATTATCTACATGCGCGCGCTTCCTGTGGGCGCGAATATTCGTGGGGAAAAGCACGAGGCGGCGGCGGTCGTGTATCCCGTAATCAGTGCAAAACGCGAGTTAAGCCTGGACGCGTTCTGTATTAAACCACACGTGCGTGTGTACCTCTCCTGCACGAATTAACCTTTGACACATTAATGCCGCGTCCGTCCCGATTAATTTTTTAAAAAGCGCGAATATAAAGCCCGTATATCTCTCTCTCTCTCTCTCTATGACGCGATATAAATAAATGCATTTTTCATTCGCGCATACCTCGCGCTACCTTCTGTTTAATTGATTTCTATTAATGATGCGTATAACATTCTGAACGCAGTTGATTGTGCCGCTTACGTAAATTAATAATAAATTCGCCCGCCGTTATTGTCCGACACGTTGAAGCGGAAAGTTCGAAAAAATATTCTCCCACTGAAAACGAATGTGACGCGGAAAAATCCGCATGCGCATTTCCAATTCACGTATTATCTATTTATCGGAAACGTACGACAATTCTGTGGAAATATTGTACAAATAATTTTATTCGTTAGCTCGTAGCTTTCCCCACGAGGGGATAAAAAGAGTGCGTATTTATTGCGCAATGTGAATCGCGCAATGTTGAATCCTAAAAACCGACGTGGCGACGTTTCGGTTTAAAGGTTTAAATCCGCGACTACGCGTCGACGGCGTAATCCACTACGATTTATCGCACGACCTTCGGAACCTTTTTAAAGCACACAAGTGGGTCATTGTCTTTGGGCAGGCGAGCGGCGCGAAAACCAGACCGATTTCTTCGGTCCCACCACGTCGCCCCGGCGAGCCTTGAAATAACAGGGGGGACCCGCGAAGGACGTTCACCTGAAAAACAGCTACAATTTTTTTCCTTTTTTTTTCCCTCCCCCCTTTGCTTCCCTATTTCTCTCGCGAAGTTAATTGCGCGTTAGGTCACGAACAGATTGGAGAAACTACTAAAAGTACTCTGGAGACACGAGGTTATCTTTGAAATTTCATAAAGTACGATTGAAGTATAACTCCGGGCGGAAATTATATCTCGCAAAAAGTAAAATATTTACGCAAACGAAGCGCTGATTCGAATTTTATCTTCTGCGAAGCGCGAAATTGTGCGCGGCGATTCCTGCAATTTTCCCTACCTTTTAAGGCACTTTTTTCCCCGAGGCAAATCTAAAGGGGTCGCTTTTAGGTCCCGTTTGCGGATGCTTTTTCGTATTTATTTCGGGTCGTTTCCCTTTCAAAAGCGAAAAAGTCGTAAGGAATGATATTTTGTGAATTTCTGGTGCATTTGGTCCCTCGCGATTTCTTCCTTTTCGCTAAGCTAAAGAACGACTTGAAAGAGAGAAGCGATTTTCAAGTTGTCGACATGTCCGATAACTTGTCGGAGCAAAAATCTTATCTGCAAATCTCGTCGTCAAATCTTTCCATTCGGTAGGATCGCCGATTTTCGATGGGAAGCTTATTTTTTCCGATAAATGAAATATCCATTTGGATTCACAAGAAGCTTCATAAAAAATTGCTAACAATGAACAATAATATTGTAGGAATATATCGATTTTTTTTTTAAATACGAAATAAATTTGTCATTATTTTTATTCTCTTATTTTGAAAGACTTTGCGAGGGAAGTTTCCGGTTCGAGCTCATCGGACTTGAGAAAATGATTTTTTTCTAATTGCACTCTCAGACTTTCGGGAGTTTTAATCGGCTTAACGCGCTTCGCCCCGTCCCTTAAATGGCTTCCCTTCAAATCTAACTCAGGATAAAGCGAATACGATAGTTTCTGAAAGCACCGCTGCATTATTCCACCGAAGCAAAGCGAATCTTAATACGTATGCACTTTGTGCCGGATATTCCGGTACTTTTTATCGCGCCGGATAATATCGCTTTGAGTACTGAATCTATACAGCCTCGAATGTAAAATATACCGAGCCGCGCGGAAAAGTAGATGATTATAAGATGATTATAAGTAGAAAACTTCCGACGACGGTATTAATGTACCAAATGCGCGTTAGCGCGCAATTAGTAATGGAAAATATTTACAAACTGCGCGCAGCAGTAACGAATTATCGTTAGCCAACGATGTGAACAGAATCCCCTTTGGACGCGTTTAACCGGCTGGACGATTACATGTCGGACACGCGTTTTTCCGCGCGCGGATAATTCTTACAAAAAGCGAATGACTTTTAGATAAAGCACGAGCACGAGATTCGGGGAGGTGTGTGTGCGACTCGTATACGTTGAAAATTTCTCAAGTTTCAAACCCGAGAGTACGAGCCGATCCGGCTCGTACTCTCATTAAGATTTCGCTATTCTAAAGCGAGAATTATATTCCGCTCCGGTTTTATTCTAATACCGGATATCGCTCGCGCAATAACGGGCCGCGAGATAAGAATCCCACAGGCACATTTAGCGCGCCGGCGACAAGGAGGGAAGGAGGGGAGAGAGAGAGAGAGAGAGAGAGAGAGAGAGAGAGAGAGAGAGGGGGATGGGAATGCGGACGTTCCTTCGTATTTTTTTCAGCGCTTCCTTTTTTCATACGGCGAAAGAAGCGTCCCCGGAGATACGGCGTTCCCAGACGGTTGCCAAGATCACTTCCGACTTGCGCCAGAGCTGCCGAGGGAAGGCGTCATAGGAATATTAAATGCGCGTCGCGGCGCCGCGCGAGCACGGACATGGACATTTTTCGTGGCACGCTCTCGCGCCAGGTACCGCCATATTTTCAGTCTCACAATCCCCCTTATACAGTCCCTGACCCCGTCGTGAGAAATGCATACGCCCTTTATCGCAGCGGCGACGGTGACTACAGCGAGTATTCGCTCTTAATTTCCTCACGGTCGGGGTATCTCCTCCCCCCTCCCCCTCCTCCCTCCCCCCGAAGATCTCTCTCGCTTTTCTCTTCCTCGATCGTGCTTAAATATTTTCATTGCGTTCCCTTCGAACACGCCTCGTTCAACCACTTTATTCCTCCCCCTTCGCCCCCTCGCCCCGCTTTATCCCCGAGTCACCCTGAAATATCTCGCTTCTACGCGCCGCGAAATATCCGGCTTCTTCTCCGGTTGTTTCACGCTCCGCACGGAAGGACTGTTCTCCGAATATACCTGTTTTATATCTATATCTACTACGTGTGTACATATTTTTATACTTCCTCTCTCTCTCTCTCTCTCTCTCTCTCTCTCTCTCTCTCTCTATCTCTCTCTCTTTCTGTCGGCGCATTCGCGAAATAAAATCCTTGCGACCGATACATTACGCGCTTTCACGTGCATTATGTTTCAACTTTATCATCGAGCGATGGAGTTCTGTTTACATAAATATCACTCGGCAGTGCAGATATAAATATCTATTTGAATCGTAATTACATTTGTAATTTGTATACGGAGAGTTATTTATATACAGCGAGAGAGAAAGAAATTAAAACTGTAATTACATAAGGTTTTATAAATTTTAATCGTCGTATGAGACCCGGAATATAATCGAGAATTTTCGCACAGGACAAATGTATAAAAAGAAATTAAGTATAGAGCGTTTAGTTGTTAGCACACAGCAGACAATACCATCTGACGCACCTTAAACATTTCCCTCGGAAAAGTTATTTATTGATTTAATACATGCAATTTTTTTGAGGCAACTAGCTTCGATGAAATAACGTATTCCGAAACGTATAATAATTACGAGAGAAAAATGGCGAATGTCGTGGCGCGACAGCCACGGATGGTGAATGGGAAGGTATTTATCAAATTGAAATTTATGTAACGGGATATCACATCAACTCGAGCAAAAAGACAATTATGCGAGGATCATTCACAGGGGTCAGAATCTCCGAGATTAGATCGGGCGCTTTTTACACGGGCGTGTGTGCTAATGTTCCATTATCGAGCGCGAATGCTCCAAGAGTTAAGAACTGCTTCCCTTTTTGTCGGCTTGACAAACGCGGCACGGGCTCCGATTCCGATGGACCCATAAATTATACAGGAGTAATAATAAATCTCCGCGTAATTGAAACATTTTACTTCCATCCCGTTATTGTTCTACCGAGTGCCCTTAGATCCGCGCCGAAGTAAAGAAAGCGAATGAAGAATAAGGAATGCTTCGGACCGCTGATATTCAGGTAAGGGATTTTCCGGGGAATTAATGTCGTCTCTTTTAGTGAGATCGCACAATAGCGCAGTCCCCGAAAGTAGTCGCGAGTCGGTAAAAATATCGCTCGGATGAACCTCGGGGAAATTTACGCGAATTTACGGAGACGGCAGATTTTGAGGGGAGGGGGAGGGGAAGGGAGGCGTGCTCCATTTTTAATCGACGAATTTTCGCACAACGTCGCTAAATTGGTTAATAATTGGTTAATAATTGGTTAACTTACAAATTGTGATTGTGTATAATTGGAATTTATGTCAGCTGTAAAAAATGAGAATGCGTTGTAAGAGCACGAAAAATATAAATATTGAAAGAGCGTGCATGTAAATATACAGTTATGCTTGGACATGTGCACGGAATAAATGGGAATACAAATATGCGAACGGTCTTTCATTTTTTTTCTTTCCGCGTGTCGAACGAGCGCCGATATGTAAGCTTTTAAAACTTTATGTTGGTATTAACGACAATGAAAAAAATATACGGTTACGGTGCCGGACAAGTTACGACTTTAATATATATATATATATAAAAAAAGAGAAGGAAACGTAGATGTGGTGGATACATTTGGTTAATGGAATTCGCGGCTTTCATGTTGCGAATCGCGATTTGCACGTATCTGCATAACGATCGTTCCTTTTTAATCAATTTGCTTTAATAACAGCAAACAAATTTTTTTTCCTCTCTCTTTCCGATCTTTCTGGAAAACTGTATTTAGATGCGATCGCCTCGGGCAACCTAGGGAGAACGTAATCGAAGCGGGGGTTTGAATGTAAATCTCGAAGCCGGTAATTGTGTCTTGACGTTTAATGCTAACTATACGCTCATATCTCAGAGCTCGCGATAACTTCGAGAGCGGCGAGCGGCTTTACGCTGGACGGAAATAAAATTCAGGAACAAACGGCCTCGTTTGCGCGGTAAATGTGACACGTGTATACGGACGTTGGATTAAAACCTAGTTCTTTTTTATTAGCGAGCAACCCCGCGGTAAACCCGGGTAGCTGGATTTAATCCCAAGCTAACTCGCTCTCGCCTCTCAAAGATTAGAACTCCCCACGCTTATTCCTGATCCCGCGCACAACAAGCGTTGCAACACACTTTATTATCACGCGCCGGGGTGGTGGCGTCATTAATTTAACCCGGGCTGCGCGAGCCCGCTTGACACATTGCCGAAGCGAAAATCTCATCGATAAATCTCGCCGTCTCTCAGTCTCTGCTCGGCGGGATAGCCACTTTTCGATCAACGCCGCGCCTGACGAGAAATGGGATAAGTCTGGTCAATAGTGCATTAATATCACTTTTTGAAGGGCTGTGGAAATGACAGAGCGGCTGCGACGTGACGCAGGAGCCGAGGGAGACCGATCGAAAGCTCATTTTCGCGACGGCGCCTCAACCGAGAGCGATACGCAAAGTTTTTTTTCCGTCTTAAATCCGTCATTTTCGCTCGTCGTAAATAGCGATAAAAACATTACGCTTAGAGACCCGACATGTGCCCGTAATGGTCGACAGTTCTCGAAAGTTTTCGCGGCAACTGAAACGGGAAACAGATCGGGAGAGGGGAAAAAAAGAAGGAGGAGAGTCCGAGAAAGGGGAGGGAGGGAAAGTGGTGCCGCATTTCGAAAGGGTGAGACTTTCGTAAAAAGGAGAAAAGGAGGAGGAAGAGAAGCGACAAGAGCGTTACCCGCGGTAATGCTCGCGGATCATCCTTTTACGTGGCGATTATACGGACGGCGTTACGCAAAAATAAGTTAAACCACCAAGTAGTAGCTTCGAGTAAACTTTATTTAAAACGCAGGGCTTTAATAACGACGTCGGTCGCGCGTGTAATTTTTCCGCGTATTTTTTTTCTTTTTTTTTTTTTCCCTTTTTCCTCTCGCAACATCGTCCACCGTGAGAAATCCTACTCTCCGCGCAACTTATATAACTCCATTTACTTCGGCGTAAATTTTTCAGAACGTGTAAAAGCGCGCATGTTTGAATTCGCGAATGTTTTCTCCCCCGGTTGACATCCAGCAACGCGTCAGCGTCAGCCCGGGTTGTACAAGCGGGCTGAACCCCCTTCCCCCCCCCCCCTCCCCCGTTCACTCTCTGCCGGCCTTTCGCGAAGCTCTCCCCCGCGTGCTAACAATCCGCACCGTGGCCTTATTGTTTCGCCGTAGAATCCACGCGCGACATACGGACGTCCTACACACGTACCGTGCGCGCGCACACACACACACACACACACACACACACACACACACACACACACACACACACACACACACACACACACACACACACACACCTCCAGCCAGCGCAATTGTACCCCGGCGCTGTTTCGAAGACGTCCCCCCGTTGTTGTTATCGCGCGCCTCGCTCCGTGGATGTGCGCCGGCATATAAAATATTCCGCGCGTATATTCCGCCTTGCACATTTTCTCCGTCTCGCGCCGTGATTCTCGTACCATGATTCTCACGTGGTGTGGCGCGGCGCGGCGCGGCGCGGCGCGGCGCGGACGGACGCTGTCGCGTTCCGTCCGGAGCGGCGCGAAAAACGCCCGCCGCGCCTCCCTTCCGCGTGTAAGCATACGCGCGGACGTACGTCTCGTCTCTATCTAGCGCTTCGCTCCGTTTCGTTTCGTTTCGCTTCGCTTCTGAGAGTCTGCCGTACGTTCGCGCGCGTACGGCCGAATAAATTTACGTACTCGTATATGTATATACGTACGACGGTGATACGTCGCATTTATCTTTCGTATTTCGGTACACGGCGCGTTTATTCCGGTATACGCGGTATACGCGGGTTCGAAATATGGGACGTTATCTCCGGTATTCCTGCCCTCCCCTCGCCCGCAAGCGACACAGGGGAGGAGGAGGAGGAGGAGGAGGAGGAGGAGGAGGAGGAGGAGGAGGAGGAGGAGGAGGAGGAGGAGGAGAAGGAGGAGGAGAGAGGAGGAAACGCGGGGATTTATGCGCGTCGGCGAGAGGAGCGAACGTCCTTTTATCTATCCTTTCACGGGATGGACGTAAAGGTCGAGGAGACGGGCATTCCGCGCGCGTTCTCCATCTTCTTCTCTCTCTCTCTCTCTCGCTTTATCTATCCGAGTATCATCGTATCGCTCTCGCTCGCTCATCTCGTTCCGTCTCGTCTCACTCGGTTTCTAAGATCTATGGTATCGGTGACATATCGGTTCTCTTCCCTGTCGATGCCATATATATATATATATATATATATATATATATATATATATATATATATATATAATGTGTGTGCCGAGCGACACCCGGCGATGAAACCAGTTTCAAATAGACTTGTCGCTTGTCAGATATACGACAAATCCCGGCGTATCGCGCTTGTTTGATGAATTTAACTGCACTTAGTTTACCTTCGTTTATTTCACACTTTTAGGAAATAGATGGAGGCGGCGGCGGCAGTGTCGTTGTAAACAAAAAATACTGACAAAGTTCGACGAGATTAAAAAAAAAAAAAATCAATGTGATTTTCTTTCATGAATAGTAAACGCTAAGCCACTTCCGTTTTCTATTTCCAGTCAAATGGAGCGTCTCGCTGTTGCGATAAAACCGGCTATTATTTGATTTTGATGATTATATTTCCGGTCGGAATCTCTCTCTTTTTTTCTTTTTTTTTCTTTTCTTTTTTTTTTTTTTTTATTTTTTAAATCCGTAATTAATGTACAATTTACATTGTAAAATATTGCGGTGTCACGAATGGCGACAGTTATGACAATGAGGAGAGCGCCTCTTTGCTACAACAATGGGGATAAGTGCGATAATTATCTCGATTAACCCTACTTAACCGGTAAGTACGCTCACGGGGTAACTAAGAACCCCTCGCCGTTTTCAGTAACTGTAAGGGGAAAGTACTTAATCCCCATTCCAGCAACTTTTTTTCCTAATCAAGAAGGAAAGCGATTTTCACGAAAGTAATTACTTAACAGAATCCCCTGGATATAAATATAGATTCAAGCATCTTAGAAACCATATCGAAAATAGGGAGCAAAATGAACGAAATGAAGCAATCCGGCTTATCTTTTTAGTTAGAAATGTAGAAATAAACATGCGACCGAACACTCTCGGATAAAATAACATATCACTTTTACAAATCGGAATACATTATTTTATAGCACGTATGGAATACGATGTAAACAGATTTTTTTTTTTTATTCGAACATTCGTATTAAAATATCTTTAATTGGAAAACAATGTGGAAAATATTACGCACTCTTTACTCATTTTTATGTTATGATACAAAATAAAGAAATACACAGGAAAAAAGGTAGCGCTTTCAGCATAACTGTTTAGTTGAGACATTCTTTAATATAGCAATCAAATATTTTATTTTATATAACAGAAAATTTAGTTGCTTCTGCAAAGCACATTTTTCTGTTTTGTTTTATGGACCAAGCAATTTTGTTCTAGACTTTGTGTATAAAATAAACGTTTAAATTAATTTCGCTATGCGTCATATAATGATAAAGTTTTATTTCGCATAAACTAAAATAATGCTTAACAAATGTAATTTTTTTATTTTTTAATTTTTATTTTTTTATAAAGTATAGAGTTTATATAACAGAAAACAATTTGAGTATATATTGTATATTTTATGCATAAAAAATGTTGTATAGTTAGGACCTGAATACATGACGTACTATTGAGAAACAAGCGACATGTGATTTTCGTCTCTTCTTGGTTCGACAAGTCATTTAATTGTATAAATTTTTTGTATAATATATGATATATATTATAGAAATACAACATATTATTTCATATGATCATTATCTTCTATAGGACAAATGTAATAAAATTTTATAATGAAGTTATTATTTTTGTAAGTATGAAAATTAAGTAAATATTTTTGTAAATTGCATAATCCATAATCCAAGTTTTCACTGTGTAAAGAAAAAAAATGAAAACAAAAAAAAAAACAAAAAACAAAAAAAGAAAATTTATTTTATTAATATCTTTTGATTGGTAACAAAAGCATAATAGGAACAAATGTAAACAAAAAATATTTGTTTATAATAAATAGTTTTGTTCGGTATATTTTAACCGAATAACTTTATCGTTACAAACAAAATTTTGGTTCATAGAAACAAATTACATTTTTCATAGTGCACGTGTCAATATTTCAAATCAATTTCCCATGAGACGAGGCCTCAATCATCGCATTTCTCGACGGAACGTCACATCTCTCGAGATCGCTTTTTAACATCCGGACACCGCGAGTGATTTTGCACCCGGTCATTACCTACCTATGTCGCGCACGCGCATACGCACATAACTATGACGGATGTATATTTCATTTTAGCCTTTCCTTCCTTCTTCTGCGAATACATGTACATTCGCGCTCCTGAGCAGGCATCCGTACACAAAACGCGCGCGCGAGCTTTTATCTTCTGCGCCGCGCTGCGTCGCGGAGGAGGAGAGAGAAAGAGAGGGGGGGAAAGAGAGAGAGAGAGAGAGAGAGAAGAGAACCTACGTGAGAGGCAGTATCAACGTCTCTCGACGCGATATTCTCACCGTGAGATATTTTTCCGCGCGAGACAAACGCAAAAAGAGACTCTGCCATTGTTGCGTTTCAAAGAGCGGGCCCTTGCAAATTTAATCATCCGTAAATCATCGCCGCTAGCAGAAGATAGAGAGGGAGTGAGAGAGAGAGAGAGAGAGAGAGAGAGAGAGAGAGAGAGAGAGAGAGAGAGAGAGAGAGAGAGAGAGAGAGAGAGAGAGAGAGAGAAACGGACATTTCTCAAAGTGAAGCGCCGTATCTTTCGCCTCCTCGCATATTATTATCATTATTTTATAGTCCATTCATGGAATTTCAGGGAAGTTGCGCTATACTTTTGACTCAGAGGGAATCCCTTGATTCTCACGTCTCAGGAGAGCATTACCGTCGAGCTGTCTCAACATTTGTTTAGGTTACTGCCCTGCCCTAATATTTGGTCATCGAAAAAGGCAGGCGTGTATTTTTCTTTCCTGGAAACTCTCGGAAAATTTTTAACGACATTTTAAATCGGAAACCTTTTCCGCTTTTATCGTCTCTTTCCCTTTTAATAGGATGGATGTAACGAATTTAATATTTGAAATGAATGAATTCAAGAGTGTTCGATATTTTTTTTATAATATTAGTAGCAAAATAAATTCATTTTGGATGCAATTATTGATTTGACATACATAAATCTGTCCGATAAATGTTTAAATGAGTGAGATAGCTGCCATTTCGAAGTCCCCCGAAGCGATTACAGTCCGGCGATCGCTTGTTCCCAGGGTGACTAGTCCCGATCATATGACACACGTATATATACGGTTTCGATTAATCGTTTCTATTTAGGTCGTGTACATACCTCCGCGCGTTCGCGAACGTATATAATTTCGTGACGACCGCGCGAATAGGAGAGAGATCCGAAAATATTTTTTCGAAACGTGCCGTTTTCGCCGCATTATTCGCGAAGCCGGATGCACGTCGCCGCCTCCTCCTTCGTGCCAGCAAACTGTATCGCCTCGTCGGAAAATTCTCACCTACGCGAGGAGGAACAATATATGATGGTGTTCGTGTGCGACGTGGTAAAGCGAAGTGCATTCCTACATGCAACCGGGTGAAAGAAAACGGGGCCGGTCGCAAAAACGCTAACGTGCCTGCGCAATATTTTGCATGCGTGTTCCCATCGTCGCGCGTGACGCGCAACGATGCAAATAAAATCATGCGTAACTCATCATCGTTCCCCTTTCACTCTCCCGTCGCACTCTCTCTCTCTCTCTCTCTCTCTCATTTCTCTTTGTCTGTTTATGCACGAAGTCACGTTTCGCGTGACGAAGGTAACGGACTCGGCTAACAAATACAGCCCACGTCGGTCCAATGGACTCGGACCTAGGTGCCCAATTATGCCCCGGAGTCGTCGTCGTGATTTTGAACTCGCTGATCTTACCGGTCTTTTTATTTGCTCGAATTTGCGACGAATTAAGATCCCTCCCGGGACCCGTTCGCGCTCACGTTGTAAGAGTAACGGTCGAAAAACGACGAAATTAGTACGTTCCACGCTCCGAGCTGGAAATATTTCCCGTAAGAATTTTCCTTTCCGGTAGAAACGTCGGGGTCCGATTGAAACAGTTCCACTTTTAACTGCCGTAAACTACTGGGAGCTACTCTGACCTTTGAGAGTTTCAATTTGACGCGGAAGAGAGAAATTTTTATTTGTAATACAAAGAAGAGAGAGGAAGAGAGAGGAAGAATTTTCCCGAGACCTCTATTTTCTCGAGATTGTATCTGACAACCTTTTGATCGTTGGTTACGTTATTGAGGAGAATAATTGACATTTAATCTTTGAAAGATTTGCATGAGAGGAAAGGTCAAAGATATCTTTAAGATTACTCCCTTTATTGAAGAAACGCGCTAAAATATGCAGATTGTTTAACGTCGCGTGAAAATTAAGTGACTAATGCGAAAAGAATTTTTTTTAATAAACATATAGTCTTAAAACTATTCATAATCGTATATCCCGATGTATTTTATGCGATTTTTCTGAATTCTCGATATATCTCCCATTCGGAACAGTGATGTATTTTTCTATCCCGATACGGGTAAGTATCTGTATTTTAATGACTTCGTTGTTATATTCGTTGTTGCGTAACTGTTTCTTTCATGAAAGAGATAAAAAACGTGGATGAAAACGTGGTATGCGAGATTTCAAAAGGTAAAGAAGGCATAAGGGCGAGAATTCAGCTCGCGTTCTCTACATGAATAGATTTCTATGGAGGAATTTATTCCTTCTGTAGAATTTACTTGAAAAATGCACGCGTAATTTCGTGTGCATTTCGTTCTAGAAAAAAATTACGTATTTAGAGACCGTTTCTTGGTTTCAATTTGTGATGATTGTTCGATTGAAATTAATATATCAGACATTAGCCCAGAGGGAAAGCATAATTTATGCCTCAGATGACAATATGACATGCTATAATTTAATCATGTTAGACGTTGATAAATTACTATTTTATGGAATTTCGTAAAAACATATATTATTGAAGGAGATATATTACTTACGTGAAAAAAAATGTGATGAAAATTATGCGCATAGCATTATAATAATTCTACTGTCTTTCTCCTAGTTTGCATGCATTTCTCACGAATATTCGCGAGGCTGAATCAGATTATGCAGCTTCCAACGAGATACAACATTTCGGAATAAATCATTCGAATCACGCAAAATGTATCGTGTTGATCGGCTTTAGTAGTAGGCCGAGAATATCAAATGGAATTTATTATCCCGTCTTGTTTAGAGAAACGTTACTCTCCGCGGCGTGAAAGAACCGTGTGTGTGTGTGTGTATATCGGCTCGTGAAACTTTTTCTCTTCTTTTTTTCTCCCGAGGAAGTTAATATCAGTGCGCGAGGCGAGAGTCCACTTCGCTAACGCTTTATTTTCCCAAGCGAAGAGCTTACGAGGTCTACATCGTCGAATAATCGCCTATGGGCCACCGCGAAAGAACGAAATGTTTACTCTGAAAATATCTGCCCCTCTCTGCGTACATGTACCTCTGTGTGTGTGTGTGTGTGTGTGTGTGTGTGTGTGTGTGTGTGTGTGTGTGTATTGTACGATAGCGGAACTCGCGTCAGCTGCTCGTACGATCCGGAGCTGAGAAGATTGTCGGGTCGTGATTCTCCCCGTCATTTAACCCTTTTAAACTCGCATTTCTCCTTCGTCGTGACCCTTGAAACGATCCCGCGGTCCTATTTTAAGGAATCGCGATATCTTCCCCCGATAACTTTTTCCAAAATTCGCCGCGCTCCATCCGCCGCTATTGTATTTATATCGAATCGGATCGGACTTCGCGTAATGTCTCTCTTTGTTTAAAATCACGTGAATAAAGTATTTTCAAAGTCTGGCAGATTCCTCCTGGGACAGTTTGCATAGAATATTCTATCCGGAGGAACCGCGTACGGTAAAGCTACGGTAGGATGGCGAGTCTTGGAATGTTAAGTATGCATTGTATGAATAAAGAAGGTTTATTTAACTGATATATTTAGCGAACGCATGAGTACCCTCTCGGCGGAATGTACTTATTGTATTAAAATTAAAAGAGGGTTACGTTAAATTTTTGACATTTATGTCGCGCAACGAAAAGTCGATTCGACTCATCTCACCTAGTTTTCTAATTTTCATTGGTTCTGGTTATTAAATATTTCCATGAAGTCTCAAATTAGAATTCTGTGGAACAATGAAAATATCTGTGGAAAAATACAGTGCCCACTGAAACGGTCGTTGGAACGAAAACACTTTGAAATTGGCTAGTGTTTACATCTGCTAAATTTTACCGATTAATTCAGTAACACGATACAGATATAACACAGATATAACAGATGTAACAGATATACAGATATTGTAATTTATACATATTAAAGCATATTTCATTGTTATCGAAATGTTTCATTGCACGCCATTAAATTAGATCTATATATACATGTGGTATAGTTACGTTATTCGCGCCTATATAAGTTCGGCTAATTTTAGTGTATCAAATGATGAACGACGTAACTAAATTCCACTAGTTTCCATTAACCGCACTCTCGACCTCACTTAACGTCTTCGGACTCGGAGTTCGCGAATCTGTAGCTGGCGATCGCGTCGTCCCGACCGGGTCCCAATCGTGTTCACGCAGCGGGGATTAATTAAAGTGAGTCGGTAAGCAAGGGCCCGAGAGTTAATTAAATTTAAATAAATGCCCTCTATGCGCGGGTGGGAGGATCCATCGTATATCACGACGAATGCCGCTATAATGAATTCAAAAGCGGCGTGGTGGTCCAGTTACGCGCGCGCGCGGCACTCCGCATTATTCGAGTTTATTAATAAATTAACATGAATTAATCGGCGTCGACATAGCGCGCGCCGAGTCGAGCGCAGTCTCGTTACCGATTCAGTATCATTGACGATTAATTGCTTCCGGGTCACAAAGCGGGGCTTATTAAATATCTTTCGCCGGTCGGCTTCACGGTTGCAAAACGGAATGCATTCGGAACAAAAGCAAAAGCCACTTTCCTTCCCGCGCCGGCATGGTAAACGAATGATAGGGAAATTTTGAAATCCGATGCCACAACATCGCGGAGTATGGCCGGGGCTTAGAGGATATCCCGAGCAGTGCCCTCGGTAAATACGGCGAGAGTTTGCCGAGAGAAAGAGAGAGATGGGGGAAGAGAGAGAGAGAGAGAGAGAGAGAGAGAGGAAAGTTTAGCAAGCTCTCTCCATACGCGGGAAACTATGAAAAAGCGCTTAGGTGAAACGGCACAACAGTGGCTGGGGGGAGGGGGGGGGGGATACGCCCAACTTGCCCAATTGCCGCGGAAATCGGAGCGTGAGCGCAATCAAAGCTCTATTCGCTACGTAAAACGTCGGCAACGACACGAGTGTGATGTCGTCGTTGTCCCGGTGGAATCGTCATATTTCCCAGCGGAAAACGGTAACGTACATATTAGAAGTCATTTCGATCTTTCAACTATCGTTGAAAACTGAGCACGACAAACCCGGATTTTTCTTTAAAATGTATATTTAATTTCTATCAAATTTCTATCAAATTTTATGCTTTATTTAACTAGCACGCCGAGTTTTTTTTTTTTTTTTTTTTTTTGCGTTAAATTCTGACGAGATTTATTAAAATTTTACAATTGTTAAAGATCAAAATAAATATAGATTTACAATATATTATATTTATATATTATATTTATTTTTATTTATATTTTATAAAAAGTAAAAATTTTAAGTTATTCTAGATCGTGTTTAAAGGCAACGTAAAAAATTTTACAGTGATATACAATCGGGGTCAAATATTATTTAAATATAAAATAAAAATAAGCTTTAACAGAAATGTAGTCAAAAAAAAATGACAAAAATCTCCATTTTTTTTTATATTTAGAACTTTAAATATTTAAATATTTAAAATCGTTTGTGTAAAATTTCATTGTGATAAAAATTGAATTTTTATTAAAAGTAAACGTATAAACGAAACGAGTTATAGTATAATTAAAATAAAGTTTCTACAGAACAATTAATCTCTACAGCGGAATGAAACTTCACATAAATAATTTTGAATTTTTAAAGTACTTATATAAAAAAAAATTAAAGATTTTTATTATTTTTTAATTAGATATATTTATTTAAATAATTTTTAATCCAGATTCCAAATCGTCGTTAAACTTTTGTATTAGTTTTAAGTGCGATTTAGAATAATCTGTAACTTTTTCATTGTAAATATAAAAATGACAAAAATAAGTGTAATACATTCTTATATCAGGATGTTTACCGAAGAAAACAAATAGACCATGTCGATTTCACGTCGTACGTAGCGAAAGTAATAACGTTGTCAGATTCCGTTTTACGTTTAAATAGTAACGATAATAAGACGATATTACAGAAAAAAGTTACAGTTATTAATATTTATAAGATATAATCCGTTTGCGTTTTATGTAAGTAAGTCCAAGATACGGTAAAGCGAATATAACAGTAGGAAATGACTTCTTTAAAATAATGAAGCAGCGTAGCAATGTAGTGGAAAGCTGCATTCTTTTGTCCAGATAAATTATGTTCCAAAGGATTATGACAGTATTCATACGGCGAGGTAGATAATAAGGAAAAAGGAATAAATGACGCGTCGCAAAGCATACATTGTGTGCTTATGATATCAGGTTTGCGCATCTGATGTTATACATTTTCACAGATAGAGGATTCTGTGTCAGAGCCCCGTGTACATAAGTAGGATAAATGGAGATATTATAAAAAATAATGCAATCATTTTTAGTGCAATTTCGCAAACGCGCTAAGTTAATTTGACAAATTGCGATTTATAATTTCATGTATGTGTTCGCAAGTCGTGTAATGCATAAAGAGTATTAGCATAATGTATCAACCTTTTATTACGGAATTATTATAACGAAATATACGAGAGCTTTCTCTCTCTCTCTCTCTCTCTCTCTCTCTCTCTCTCTCTTCCCTCCCTTCTCCTCTCTTTCTCTCTCGTAATTTGAGAGATGCAAATGTCCATAGTTGATCGACGCAACGTACGATAACGCAATATTTTCCTGAAATAAATCGAAAAATAAATACTTCTTTATTCGATAACAATTAAAAATTCGATAAATCGCTCAAAAACCTCATCAATCGGAAGGAAGGAGAGAGGGAGGAGGGAATCAACGTGCGTCACCACATTGATATCGCGATCGCAGATAAAAATCCCGCGGGCACACCTCTCGTCGAAGACAAGCTGCGGAAAAATCCCCGCTTCGTCTCATGCGCGCGCGCGCTCATTGACACGTGCGTACGAAAGCGGAACGCGGTGAGAGAGAGAGAGAGAGAGAGAGAGAGAGAGAGAGAGAGAGAGAGAGAGAGAGAGAGAGAGAGAGAGAGCGGGCAGATGGGAGGAGGCTGGGAGAGGATAAAAGACGAGGGACACGAGAGGAACACGAGAAAAAGGGAGCCGTCGGAGTCCTTGCTCGAAAATTCGCCACGCGATCTCCATTGTACGCCCCGTTCGTGTGACGTCCCGCAGGTATTTTCGTTTCCGACGTGAAACGGCCGTTCGCGCGCGCGCGAGAGCGCGTCGTTATTTCTGGAGACGAAGGGTCTCCTTCCCTCGTGTCCTCCGCTCGTGTCCGCGGAGTCGGGTCGAATTTGTTTTATTCGACCCGCGGGGTGTACAGCCGATCGGCCGTTGGGTGAAGCGTGCTAAAATCGCGCGCGCCGCTTAGCCGCTTCTCGCGCGAGCGGACGTTTCCTCCGCCTCCCCCCTCCCCCCTCCTCCCCTCCCCTTCCCCGCCTCTCGGCCCGACGGCCGGAGACGCGGCGGAGGTAGTCTTGCGTAAAATCAGCGTTTCTCCGGAGGTAATTGGTTTCTGTCGAAAGTTCTTACCTCCGAGTTCCCCTCGCCGTCGCCTCTCGCCCCTCCCCGCTGCGTCTCGCCACTCGTCTCGCCTCCCCCCGGGCAGGTATCGGTACGACGCACAGTCGTGCTTAAGCAAACGTAGATTTGCCAAAGCGCAGATTCTACGCTCTCGTATCAGAATCCGCCTGTAGTAATCTCTCTCTCGCGTTCGATGATCGAAGTCCTGTGGAATGCGTTTGTAGTACAATACTTCCGAGTCGCGCGAATCATCAAGTTCCCCCTTGTTGTCGCGCATCTCGCGCTTGCAACAACTTGGGCGAAATTGCGTGAATAATTTCTAAGAGGACACACCTGTTTTCTTTCGACACGTTGTTTTTACCTACGGGGAAATAAATTTTTTATCGCTCGGGTGAAATTTAATGGTCGAACATTTTCTAGAGACACGTAAGAGTGAGTGCAGAGAGGAGAGTTGTTTATAATGTCGGTCACCTAAATCGTACCCCAATTCAATTTCTTTCGTATCGCTGGATATAAACGAAATCTAACGATAAAAATATAAAATAAATGAGCAATGAGAAATAGAGATAAAAAATTTATTTACAGAAATCTTATGTAATATCTTATGTATCATGTATGTGTTATATTAAAAAAAATCAGATCAACTGATAATTTATTAATTTATTAATTTATGTAGCTAACAATGATCTAACAATACGATTTTATTTTGTATTCTTACATTTTTATTAAAATGGAATTATTATAGAACAATTTACATTTATTATATAAATACAATTATTGCACAAATAAAAGCTATTATTACCCCAATTGCAATTTTAGAAAATTAACAAACTTATTATTTAATAACTAGAAATATGTATATACTGTAATTTTAATTTTGTTTTTTCTTGATAAAATATGTATCAACAAATCGCATTTTTTAATCATATTTTCTATGGATTTAACTTACAAATTTAAATTCGCGTTCATAAATCATGGTTATTGTATCCTGGTAACCGAGATAATGGTTCGATAAACAATAAAATATGCATGTTTATTATAATTTCATACTCCTCATACCTTGCTATTTTCCGAACGTAACAAAAAACTGCGAGAATATTGATAAGTATCGTTGCGCGATGTTTCTCGGCAAATGGCAAACATAATCGATGTCGCGAAATAAGTTTGCGCAACGTCGGCGAGATACTGAGAGAGTATCGTCGCAAATAACTGCAATCGATTGTACTTCCTTTTCCTCATCTTCCTTTTTTCGTAAATAGTACCGCATAACGCGCGGCAGCCGGCAAGATTATTTCTGTAATAAGAAAACTCGCAAAAGAAAATGGGGAGTTAGGAATAAAAGCGGCGACGGGCAGAAATTATTTCTTGTATAAAATCGGAAAGATTAAAAGTTTAATGAACTATCGGCAAAGGAATTTACTCGAGAGCGAGCACAATTTACGTTAATGATTGCGCTTTAATTAAACAGATCACCTTTGTCGAACATTTATTTCACTCCATTTTATTTTATTTTATTTTATCTTATTTTTTTTAATTTAAATAGCGGGGTGTTTTACAAAGCGTTTAAATTTCCTTCCCTGATTCTCGATAAAAAGAGGAAGGAAAGAAAAAGATGTACGTTAATGAAACGTTTTATTCGCCAGATATCAAGGAACTGTTTTTTTTTTTTTCCTGATTGTCAGCGTAATTAATCGAAATACCGCGGTCGCGTGCGACCTGCAAGTTGCGTCATCGGAGGTGCGTCGCGACGCTCCAATCAACCCTTTTGGAATTTGTTCGAGTGAACGGTTAAATAAGATTGAGCAAGAGCGAGCTAAGAATTTGCGCGACGTTACCGCAAGCACAGCGTTGCGACGGCACTAAGCTTTATGCGCGGAGACCCGATTGCCTGTTGTTAGCGATGAAGGGGTCGGTCTGGAAACTTCTTAGAGGAGGTATACCTAACGCCCTGCACCCAAAGATCCTGTCCAAGTACATTAGCCCGGGGAATGGTCGCGTGGAGTGTAATTTACACCCGGGCGACTCACAATCGAGAGAGCACTCCCGTCGGTTCGGCCCGGAATCACCGGAATTAGCATTTGAGAGTCTCGCTTTTCAGTCGAATAATATCCCCTCGAGGAGATATTACACGGGCGCGTTTTCACGCATTTAAAAATTTACTATACCAACGAAAAGTGGATTTTCCGGCGCGGGCGTTTGTGCAAAAACCACCTCGACGACCGAGGATCGATGAAATTTCTGAGACCTCCAAAGGGAGGAGACGTTGCGATGAAACCCGGCGGAAATTATGCCATTTGCGGAACTTCCGCGAGAGAAACGCGCTTACTTTAATTGCCGAAGTTCGCGCGGGACACGGCACTCGTGAGGTTCCGGATGATTTCGCGAGATATTTTTAATGCGTTCCGAATGGAATTCGAGAAAGCGTCATTTTTAGATCTGGCTCGGGCTCTCCGCGGGCCAAGGTATCGGAGGCGTAATCTAGATTGTGCTCCCGCGGGAGCCGATTCCCGGCACTATTGGATTCGTTGTCCTGCGGGACTTTTTTGCGCGCTATTTCACGAAAGCACTCGACCATGCGAAAGCGCGCGTTCGGGGTATCGGGGATGAGGGGGAGGGGGGGGAGGGAGGGAGATAGCACGGGGGCGGCTGAACGGGAACGGATGGTAGGCGGGAGCAGAAGCTTTAATTGAGCGATTCGACCGCGTAATTTAGAGATTAAAAACATTGGGGCGCGGGGATGGAGGGGATGGAGGGTGAGCCGAGAGGGCGAGAGCAGCACGCTCGCGTGCATTAAAATCCCGCCGCTGTAATTCTTCAACGTCGAAATGAACCTCGGCGAATTAAACTGACGTAAATCGGCGCAACACGATCGGGGGGGGGGAGGAGGAAGGGGCGCGCGAAGAGAGGCAGGGGGGAGGGGTGGAGGGAGGCGTTGCCTCCCGTACGCTGTATAATATGTCGGCACGAACCGACAAGCTGCATCTACGCCTCGCGCTTACTCGGCGATCCTGTTTTACACGCCAGCGTTGCATGCGATGCACAGGCCGTACCTTGTATTCATATCTTCTGACATTATTCGGTATTCTGTGGCAATATTAATCTCGCGGATGCGATTTACACGATATCATATCATGCAAATCGCGCAAAATATACGAACAAATGGAAAAGAGAATGATAGAGGGTAGGAGGGAGGGAGGGAGGAGAGGCAGGGAGAGAAGGGAGGAGAGAATGTATCGCAAATTGAAAATATTTTATCTCTCGTAATCTGGAAACAGTTTGAAAATCTTCTTGAATGAACCGAAAATGTAAAATATTTTTGACTTGTACGCCGCGCTCGTGTGACGACGTTAACATTACCGTGTCCGGTTTCCAAGTGTGCGACGCGCGATAAAAGCATGTCGTATATTTTAAAAATTTCGCAACGGTTAATACCGGTTGAAATATTTAAAGTGAATCTGGAGTAGGTAGACGTAGCGCGAGATGCGCTACGTTCTTTGTGTTTGTTCCATCATTTCAGCAGTTCCTCTATTCGTATGACGCATCGCGCTCCCGAGTCGTTTTCGGGAATGGCGCGAATTAACGAGTGCGGATAAATATACTTCAAATAATGGATATATATCTATCTCTCTCTTCTTCCCTCCCTCGCTCTTTCTCTCTCTCTCTCTCTCTCTCTCTCTCTCTCTCTCTCTCTCTCTCTGCGTTTGACACCTAAATCGCATCTCTTTTAAATCTTTTTTTCTACAGCGAGACCCATATATATCCTTCCCCGGATGGCAAATTCACGCGTACTTTTTCGATGTTAATTGATAAAAAGCCCGTTCCCCGGTTACTCCGGTTAAACAGAACTGACGGCGAACACTTTATCTCTTTCATCAGGTCCATCAGGTAATATCCGACATTGCGAAATATCGTCCGTGGACTGATGTTAACAAGCGCGTTGTGTATGTCCAAAAGGTGCACAGGCATTTGTAAGCTCGCCACATTTGTACATTACCGGATATCGGTTTTACGATAATGAGGTATCGAATAATATCGGCGAGTACAGATCGGTGAAGTTTTAATGGCCAAGGCGCCGCGCACGGCGCCGAGGGGGGGGGGGGGGAGAGGGGGGGAGGCGAGTTTCGCTGGCCCCATGCGAAACAACTTCCAGCGGGCGACTATTATCGCCCGGCGAAATCCGCGAGATTAGCACAGGAGATATTGTAGGGAGATAAATTCTACGGGGCCGCACACGGATCGTCGGCCGGCAACCACCATAGTGAGGATACCAATGCGATATTCGCGCTATTAAGAGAGTCCCCCCCCCCTTCCCCTCCCATCGATTTATCAGATGTATCAAATGAGGCGCGCATTTTTCGACCGATCGGTCGGTCGATCGGTCGATCGCATAAGAATTTTCCCTCGATGGCGCAAATCCGCCATGGACCGCAATAACGCTCGTACGCAATCGCATACGGGAAATCAAGATGCGGGGCTACATGTACGTATGTGTGCGTGCGTGTGTGTGTTTGTGTGTGCCGTTTGGCGAATCAAAGCCGCCCTCAATCGGACGCTTCTCAGGGATGAGGGTAACTGC